>NC_064921.1:201460723-202710723 GCF_023897955.1 Schistocerca gregaria
CGCTCCGATCCTTAAAACACCAGTTTTCTTTCTCCTGATAATGACGTCCTCCTGAGTAGTTCCCGCTCGGAGATCCGAATGGGGGACTATTTTACCTCCGGAATATTTTACCCAAGAGGACGCCATCATCATTTAACCATACAGTAAAGCTGCATGCCCTCGGGAAAAATTACGACTGTAGTTTCCCCTTGCTTTCAGCCGTTCACAATACCAACACAGCAAGGCCGTTTTGGTTAGTGTTACAAGGCCAGATCAGTCAATCATCCAGACTGTTGCCCCTGCAACTACTGAAAAGGCTGGTGCCCCTCTTCAGGAACCACATGTTTGTCTGGCCTCTCAACAGAAACCCCTCCGTTGTGGTTGCACCTACGGTACGGCTATCTGTATCGCTGAGGCACGCAAGCCTCCCCGCCAACGGAGGGGGATATTTCTAACAAATTCACGAGAGAACCTGTATATGACGGAACTGTCTCGTTATCTGTTTCGTAGATGGTCACTGAATTGGCAAAAGGGGTATTGGTAACAGGTGTCACCAGGACGACGTCGCATAACAAATACTTCAAAATGACGCATGGAAATTAAAAATAAATGACTAAGGACACCATAAAGAAGTAACCATAAAGGTGAACTGATAGTTCGTATTAATCTCAAAACAATCAAACAGTAGGCATGTATCACGTGAGCTTTACAGTATACGTGAATATGAACCGAAGTCTTGGCAAATACAGAAATGCAAGTTTTCTATAAACGTCTACCAATAATGCATTAAACAAAGTGCAATGCTGGAGAGGATGATCAAATATAGTGCATTAAGCACGATATTGAATAATTACGAAAGAATCGTATAATCATCTTCCAACGTACGAAAAGTAATAGGTCCTTGAGCCTATGTAATATCAAGTGGCTAAATACAGAACTAGGCTCGTCATTCATTACTGACTTAGCACGCAAAATGCTAGAGAGTTTTTATGCGCAAATACTAATGTCAGTCGACGTATTTCTCTTACATGTTACGTATTAATAACGACTGTAAATATCTGTAACGCTCACACGAAATCTCCAACTGGAATCGCCACATCCGAGCAGCATACATCCCATGAGCGCCACAGACGGAACAAAAGTGTGAATTTAAACTGCCTTCTCTGAACCGAACGGAACTCGCGAAAAGTTAAAAGGTCTGCTAAGCTGAGATTCACAAATATATAACTAAAAGAGTTTGCATGATCTTTCCGTACGTATTATAGGATATTTTCACGAAATGTCTGCATAGATTGTTTAGCAATCTAAAGCAAACAAATCAGCGAGCAGAACGAAAATACTGTTACACACGCAACTGTCAACCTGCGTCAGTGCATTGTTTCTTTTAAGAAAACACTGCTCTCGTTATTTCATCATCATAGCCGGTTTTTGTTTGTGCAGTCTTGCTTGTCCCAATTTCAAGTAGAAGGCAGGTGATCTTTTCACCTCCTCTAAGAAATCCCAACATTCCTTTTCCCTTGAGGTCTATATCTGGATATTAATTTAGGTAATCGTTCTTCTGACATCCTTTGAATGTGTTCCAGCCATTTCTTTCTGTACTCCTCTATTTTCTGAAGTATGCTTTTGACACCCAGTTCATTCCTTATTTCAGTATTTTATATCCAATCTATGAATTTGTAACCAGCTAGAGCTCTTAGGAGTCTCATCCTTGTTGCCTCACTCCTCATCCTTTGACTGGCGGTTTGAGTCCAAGTCTCTGACCCATACATTAGTACTGGCACTGCCATCACATTTTAAAATTTTAGTACTGTCACTTTCCTAATACACTCCTGTAAATGGAAAAAAGAACACATTGACACCGGTGTGTCAGACCCACCATACTTGCTCCGGACACTGCGAGAGGGCTGTACAAGCAATGATCACACGCACGGCACAGCGGACACACCAGGAACCGCGGTGTTGGCCGTCGAATGGCGCTAGCTGCGCAGCATTTGTGCACCGCCGCCGTCAGTGTCAGCCAGTTTGCCGTGGCATACGGAGCTCCATCGCAGTCTTTAACACTGGTAGCATGCCGCGGCAGCGTGGACGTGAACCGTATGTGCAGTGGACGGACTTTGAGCGAGGGCGTATAGTGGGCATGCGGGAGGCCGGATGGACGTACCGCCGAATTGCTCAACACGTGGTGTCGCGACAGGCGTGAATGAAGGGACGAATGGAGACGTGTCGTCTTCAGCGATGTGAGTCGCTTCTGCCTTGGTGCCAATGATGGTCGTATGCGTGTTTGGCGCCGTGCAGGTGAGCGCCACAATCAGGACTGCATACTACCGAGGCACACGGGGCCAACACCCGGCATCATGATGTGGGGAGCGATCTCCTACACTGGCCGTACACCTCTGGTGATCGTCGAGGGGACACTGAATAGTGCACGGTACATCCAAACCGTCATCGAACCCATCGTTCTACCATTCCTAGACCGGCAAGGGAACTTGCTGTTCCAACAGGACAATGCACGTCCGCATGTATGCCGTGCCACCCAACGTGCTCTAGAAGGTGTAAGTCAACTACCCTGGCCAGCAAGATCTCCGGATCTGTCCCCCATTGAGCATGTTTGGGAGTGGATGAAGCGTCGTCTCACGCGGTATGCACGTCCAGCACGAACGCTGGTCCAACTGAGGCGCCAGGTGGAAATGGCATGGCAAGCCGTTCCACAGGACTACATCCAGCATCTCTACGATCGTCTCCATGGGAGAATAGCAGCCTTCAATGCTGCGAAAGGTGGATATACACTGTACTAGTGCCGACATTGTGCATGCTCTGTTGCCTGTGTCTATGTGCCTGTGGTTCTGTCAGTGTGATCATGTGATGTATCTGACCCCAGGAATGTGTCAATAAAGTTTCCCCTTCCTGGGACAATGAATTCACGGTGTTCTTATTTCAATTTCCAGGAGTGTATTTCTGAGGAGAGTGCGATTTACGGTACCTAGCAGTTGCTGGAATTTTTACAGTCTGTACTCTTTATCATTGTGTGAAGTATATGTGACCTCACATTCCAGATATTTAAAGTATTTATTTGTTCTAGCTTTTTAGCATCAATTATTATTTTTGCTCTTTAAATACTCCTTGTCATGGAATGCCGTTTTCCCTTTAGATATTGTCATTGTCTTCCATGTATAAATGTTCCATTCGTATAATAGCATCAAAACATGCCTGACGTGAGGACAGTGTCCTCTGGTCCCACTCAGGGCAGTGTATATTAGCTCAGGTGCTCTTCAGTATGTACACCAACGACCAGCCAAAGCATCTCGGTAGCAGGCAGTTTAGATATACTGATGACACAGCCATGACTGTTCAAGGGAGCACCTTCGAGGAATTGGAGGGGAAATTAAGTAGCAGCTTTGAAAAACTGGGGGATTACGAGCACAAAAACCACCTGAAATCAAACCTATCAAAAAATCAAGTTTGAAGTTTCCAACTGAGGTTTATGGAAGCCAAAAGATAACTCCATGTGAATTGGTATGGGCAAGAGGTAGAGCGCTGCTACACTTCCAGATACATAGAAGTCAAATTGGACAGAATTCCGTCATTTAAACAGCACTGTGTGGACACTAAGCAACATGTCAGTGCTACAAAAAAATTACCATTCGTAAACTGTCCATGACAATCTGGTTTGCTGATCCACAATTGCTTCGAAAAACAGTCGCTGCACTCAGTCTGTCGAGAACTGAACATGCCGTGTCTTTGTGGATGAATTGAGCTCACATTGATGTGACCGTAAATGAGTCATCCCGCATCATATCAGGATGTCTGAGGGCCACGCCGACTCTCATAGTGATAGCTCTCTCCAGTATACGGCGACACATAGGCTGCCGAGATGAAGAAGAAGAAGCATATGACATCACCGCCCCTCCCTCCCTCCCACCTATCCGGGCATCAGAAGTAGCCAAGGCTCAAGAAGGAACGTTCTTTGGACATCAGAGCCAGTCAAGAGAGGAGACTTCAGCTACGGAAGGAGGTAACACCAAATCCTATCCTGGAGCTGAATGGAGAACTTGAGGCTTGAAGTAACAAATCCTGCACAAGCTGGAAGTCTCCAAACAGGCTCAGGTCTTGGGACTGGGGACTGCCAGCATAACATTGCCCGATGGGGCTATTTCCATGGAGAATCACTATGTGACTGTGGGAATGTCGAAATGAACGACCTCTTACTGATGTGCCCAAGCCTCAACATAACTTTTACCTCGCTAGATTTATAGCTAGCCAACAGTAAGGTCTTCTGCGTAGAAGCTTATTTGTCAAAGCCCATTCAAACTTTAAATTTTACTACAATTGACTTATACTTGGTTTAAATGTACGGTATTCTGGACGCGGAAAGCACGTAAAATATGAGTGCTTTTTAAAGGGAGGATAGATTGACGCTCTTCATACTGAGCTTTCACTTCAAAATAACGGTGGTGGTCAATAAATAAATTTAATAATGGTCCAGGCGGAAACTGATCACCTTTTTAAAATATTCCAGCAATGTGGATACAAGAAAACAGAAAATAAAAAGGTCCCGAAATTGAGTCTCGGTCCGCCAGACAGTTTAAATTTGCCAGAAAGTTTCATATCAGCGCACACTCCGCTGCAGAGTGAAATTCTCATTCTGGAAACATCCCCGAGGCTGTGGCTAAGCCATGTCTCCGCAATATCCATTCTTTCAGGAGTGCTAGTTCTGCATGGTTCGTAGGACAGCTTCTGTTAAGTTTGGAAGGTAGGAGACGAGGTACTGACAGAAGTAAAGCTGTGAGGACGGGACGTGAGTCGTGCTTGGGTAGCTAAGTTGGTAGAGCACTTGCCCGCGAAAGGCAAAGGTCCCGAGTTCGAGTCTCGATATGGCACACAGTTTTAATCTGCCAGGAAGTTTTATATCAGCGCACACGCCGGCCGCAGTAGCCGAGCGGCTCTAGGCGCTACAGCCTGGAACCGCGTGAGGGCTACGGTCGCAGGTTAGAATACTGCCTCGGGCATGGATGTGTGATATCCATAGGTTAGTTAGGTTTAAGTAGTCTAAGTTCTAGGGGACTGATGACCTCAGATGCTAAGTCCAATAGTGCTCAGAGCCATTTGAACCAATCAGCGCACACTCCGCTATAGAGTGAAAATCTCATTCTGAAAACAGAAAATAGTTTAACAGTTCATTGTTACTAAACTTAAGCAATATACAAACATACCTCCCACAAACATTGTCTATTGAAGTCCTCTTACTACTTGGAATATTCACTCTCAAAATACTGTTTAGATGCCTTTATCGTAGGCCTAAATATTATCTTTACTGGACAGGCTTTGAAAGCCCTGCATACTGTTCAAAAGAAATACTCTCTCCGGTTTCATCTAGCAGTCGTGGTGCCTCACCAAAGCTCCTCAAGCGAATCGATACCACAGATAGTAGGGAGAGCCCGCTACAGTCCGCAAGAAATAGTGGGAGGCATTCCAGAAGACCACGTCTTCCTCTCAGCAAAGCAGCGCACTCACGGTGAAGTCAATAAAACGACGAGCATGCAAGAGCTGAGTCCCAGTGCGTGACCCGGTCTGAAGAAGTCGACACCACAGTGTAGGACGAACGAGTCGTTAAAGTTTCTGTTGAATTTGTACTTTAGTTAATGATGAACATTGTACCTCAAGAGTTTTGATTAGTGTGTTAATTAGTGCATCATGTGGTGGTTTGATATCCAGCGACAGTTGTAAATAACCGATAGCCTTGTGGAAACAAGTGTGTCACGGTTAAGTAAATCTTTTTTTTCATTTATGTAATAAAGTGAACTAATATTTAATGCGTTTTAGTTCGACGAACCTTCTCCAACAGCAGTCAAAGAACCCACACTTATGGTCAGACGAAAGTAGTTTCGCTTGGTCATAACAGTAACCACTCACATTCAGAGGTTAACAGGGAGACGAGTGTATTTCCAAAAATGCTATTTTGTCAAAAACTGACATACTGAGCCCGTGGCTGTGTACAAAATAAAGGTTGATTCTTACACAGAAAATTACAGCAACCAACTACTTGTTGCAGTGCTATTTATTAACATTAAACAGCGCCGTTACCGGTTTCGAGCCGATAGGTTCATCTTCACACGGCTAGTTCACGTTTTACACATCATTTCGTGTTTTGTTTCCGCACCTGACGAAACTTCCTTGGGGTGGTGGTTGGTGATGCCCTACAACCAAAAGAAGACGTGAGACAACGTCTTTTTAACTGTAACAGTGCCTCACGACAATTTTAAGTGATGTAAACAAATTGTTATTATTAAATGGAAGATGTTTCGATCACTTACAAAGAAGAATCCGCTCAATTACGTTACAGTGCAGGATGCTTACCATCTTGCAACATCCAAACATAACGCACCAGCTATTATGTGCACATATATACAGGAAAAGTGCATTATACAGGTTTGGATGTTGCAAAATGATAAGCAGACCTGCACTGGAACGTAATGGCGCGGATTATTCATTATAAGTGACCGAAACATCTTCCATTTAATAATAATAATTTGTTTACATCACTTAAAATTGTCGTGAGGCACCGTTACAGTTAAAAAGACGTTGTCTCACATTTTGTTTTGGTTATAGGGCATCACCACCTCAAGGAAGTTTCGTCAGTTGGGGAAACAAAACACTAAATGTAATGTAAAACGTGAACTAGCCGTCCGAAGATGAACCTATCGGCTCGAAACCGGTAACAGTGCTGTTTAATGTTAATAAATAGCGTTGTAAAAAGTGGCTGGGTGCTGTAATCTTCTGTGCAAGAGTCAACCTATATTTCCAAGAAGTTTGTGTGTTGAAAATGTATAACGTCTTCAAGACACGTAATCTTTGGTCACGACACACTTCATCAATTTAAAAGTGGTCCAGGCCGAAACTACTGTCTTTTTTAAAATACTATAGGACTGTGTGCAGAAGCTGCACAAAAAATAGTTTAACAGTTATTTGTTACGAAACGTAAGCAGTGAAGAAACACAAGCCTCACGCGCGATGGCTATTGAAGACCTCATATCTCTTGAAATGTTCACTCCCGATCATTGGTGTCACATCAGAAACTACTGTTTAGGCTCCTTTATCAAAGGAGTAAATATAATTTTTACCAGATAGGTTTGAACACCATGTGTAACGTCAAAAGAAGCTCTCGCTAAGGTGTCGTCCAGAGATTGCGGTGCCACACCTGAGGCGGAAAGGCGAATCAGTACCACAGACAACAGCGAAGGCTAGTCGCAACCTGCAACAACCAATGGGAGGCACTCCAGAAGACAAAGCCTGCCTCTCAACATGGAACCGCTCTCGCGCTGAGGTCAGTATAGTGTAGAGTATGCAAGAACTCAGTCGAAGTTCGAGACCTCATCTGAAGAAGTCAACATCATAATGCAGGACCAACGAGTTGTTAAAGTTTCTGATGAACCTGTACTTTAGTAAACGTTGTACATTGTACTTCAAGAGAATAGTTTGTTCACTACTACTTCAGGTGATGTTTTGCTAGTCAGTGATGGTTGTAAATTATGCAGTAATCCTGTGATAAATGAATGTAAATGTCGTGTGACTAGGGCCTCCCGTCGGGTAGACCGTTCACCGAGAGCAAGTCTTTCGATTTGACGCCACTTCGGTGACTTGAGCGTCGATGAGGATGACATGGTGATGATTAGGACAACACAACACCCAGTCCCTGAGCGGAGAAAATCTCCGACCCAGCCGAGAATCGAACCTGGGCTCTTAGGATTGACTTTCTGTCGCCCTGACCACTCAGCTACCAGGGGCGGACATCCTGTGGTAAAGAAGTGTGTCAATGTTAAGTAAATCTTTTGTTCATTTATATAATGAAGTGAAAAAACAAGGAGGGCTATTCGGAAATAAATGTCCCATCGGCCGCAAAATGGAAGCCACTGTGAAAATGAAGAATGTATTATTTTCAATAGTTTGCTACCCCAGCTTCTTCTCTACATAGTCGCCGCTCCGACGTAGACGTCGTAGGTTGTATCAAAATTTTCAATACCCTCGTCACAGAAGGGAGACGTCTGTGCTTTCTGCCAATTCTCTACGCTGGTCTACATACCGTTGTCTGTGCCAGAATGTTGTCTCCGTAGACAGCGGCTCATGTGAGGAGAGATGGAAACAGTTAAGGGCTGTATGGTGGGTAATCAAACACTTCCCACAGAAAACGTGGAAACATCCCCTTGGAAAATTTATAAATTACTGTGCTGGTAAACCTCTTACGTTGTTTGATTTTCAAACAGCTGAGCAAAAGCAAACGTACTCGGACATGTCTCTCTTTACTTATTCTGATCAACACTAAACTGACACACAACATATTTTTTAGCGCAACGCAATCTGACTTTCAACAATCCCTACAAAAGAATGGCAGTGATTAACAATAACGTATACCTTTCATGAATCATTTATCTCACAAAAATCTTCGTTACTCGAACTACTGCAATACAGCGAGCGCCAATACTGCCAGCTAAATAAAAGATTCTAACTACTGAAGGCGCTAACTACTGATAGGCGTAGTTAGCAAATGAAAGATTTTGACAGAGAATAAACAGTGTATTTACCTTAATAGTGTTCAAAGTTCGAATCCTTCCTCGGGCATGGGTGTGTATGATGTCCTTAGGTTAGTTAGGTTTAAGTAGTTCTAAGTTATAGGGGACTGATGACCTCAGAAGTTAAGTCCCATAGTGCTCAGAGCCATTTGAACCATTTTGACATCCAGTCTTACAAATTTTGTTTTTCTGACGGACACACGTCCAGATCGTCCTCTCTCAAAACTGTGCCATTTCGCTCCCACTGCTGGCGGCTCATCTCCAACTGCGCAACGCCGTGCTCTTCACATACAACTGGCCAACACCACAATAGCAAATATTGCGTCAATGAAAATCAGCCACAGACTGCACACAGCACAGTAAGTGATTTTGATACAGAGTGCTACGTGGGGTCACCAACATAAAAACGTCAACAGCCTACTTACAACGTTACAGGCTATCTTCATTGCCCCCACAGAGTGCACCCAAGATTTGTCATGACGGAGGAAATGCACGGTATATTTTGTGGGCAATACGACATCGGGCGAGGTCTTTCACCAGGCGCTCATACTTGGCGGGAGACACTCCTTTCTAGGCATCCTTAGGTACTCCTGTAGGCTCAGAACTGAAGAGAATGACGTCACTTGATCGACGGGCACATCTGTGGAAAACTCCTTTGGATTCGCACTGTGGTTTCCCTGTCTCGCCCGATCGGACATTACTTTCCCAATAGTGTACTAGTGTGATGAGCCTTCTCCCAGAAAATTCAGAGAACCCACATTTATCAGCGGACAAAAATAATTTCGTCAGGTCGCAGCACTGTCATAAACTTTACAGTGATTCGCAGAACATAAGATGCGGATGTACGGCAGACGTCGTCTCTCGCAGGAGGTGAGGACTCTTTACCACTGGGACCTGTCGGGATCCGTGGGTACTTGAGGCGCGAGCGGCGCGAACGAACCGTTGGCAGCAACACTTCACGTGTCACTCGGCCCGGCTCGCGGACCCACTAGCTTTCTTTGGCTCGACCAGATGTAAATACGTACAGCCATCAGCGATTGGAAAGCGTTCTCGCCGGAGTTCTCCACCTAAGTGGTATCGCGGTGTGCTTTCGTTTCCCCCTGTTTGTTTGTTCGTGCGCCCGAGTGTTTGCGTTAAACAGTCGGCTCTTAGGCGCAGTGGGTGCTGCTGTGCTTTCTAAGTGGGCGGTAGAAACCAATAGGAAATGCCCGGTAGCGGCGGGATTCGGAAACTGCCCCCTCGGGCGACGGTAATTAGTGGATACTAACCTTACTACGAGGGAGGTTTGCGCGTCTAATCGCCGGAACGGAATTGTCTGCCTGTAATAGATTAAGTGGCCCCTGCTCGCGAGTGACTCGGTAAGATGATACGTGTCATAACGATTGAGGCCGCTCACGTGCACGACGGAAGGGTAGGCGGGGAGAAAGCGCTCGGGGGTGGGGGGATCGGTCACGGTCGGCGGCTGCGGCTGTGGGGAAGAAAAGCACCGGCGGGGGTGCATCAGCGCGCATAATGACGCCGGCGGTCCTTCCAGAAAGCGGGGCGGGACGTAAAAAAGGGCGCTCCCCTGTTTGTCGTGGCCGTGGTGGGGGCTGTATTAGCAGACAATTACCGCAACAGTTTCACCATATGCCGTGGCCGGGCGGCGGCAGGTGCGCGCCCCACGCCGGTGACTTCCCCTAATTAATCACGGTGTGGCCGGGGGTGGTAGCCGGCGGCAGCAGCCAGCGACAGCCGGGCGGCGGCGGTAGCGGTGGCGGCGGCGGGGGCGGCGGCGGGGGCGGCGGCACGAGTGAGGGACGGCACGCGATGCCGTCTGGGCCGCGCACGCGCTGCAGAGTGATAGGTTGACGGCCGCAGCGACTGCCAAGTACGCCATATTGCGTAGTGTCTCGCTCATGAGGAAATGATCGAGTTCCCGTCGCTCGAAGCATCGAGTCTTACCAGACGATCTTCAAATCGTAGCAGTTCTTTCTCAAATTCGTCCACGAGACTCAGAGGGCCATAGACAGGGGTTCCCAGGTAGATGCCGTGTTTCTTGACTTCCGCAAGGCGTTCGATACAGTTCCCCACAGTCGTTTAATGAACAAAGTAAGAGCATTTGGACTATTAGACCAATGGCGTGATTGGATTGAAGAGTTCCTAGATGACAGAACGCAGCACGTCTTTCTCAATGGAGAGAAGTCTTCCGAAGTACGAGTGATTTCAGGTGTGCCGCAGGGGAGTGTCGTAGCACCGTTGCTATTCACAATACAGGGTGCTAAATTGCGGGGGTGTCGGTGCGGTCCCAGACCTTGACTTGTGATCTATGTTATGTTGAAATGGAATTAACTGTACCAAACTTAACAGAGCTTTTAGTTTGTTTTAGGTCTGTACATGGAATGACGTTGATATTTTCTCGATTGCGGCAGTAACTTCCTGTGTGGGGAGATCCTCTGTGGGACTTGTATTGTACTGCTGCAGTGCAGTCCATCTGAAACGTGCTGCTTAAAACTTGGTACTGCAGCTCTCTGATGTTATACAGGGGGTTACAAAAAGGTACGGCCAAACTTTCTGGAAACATTCCTCACGCACAAAGAAAGAAAATATGTTATGTGGACATGTGTCCGGAAACGCTTACTTTCCATGTTAAAGCTCATTTTATTACTTCTCTTCAAATCACATTTATCATGGAATGGAAACACACAGCAACAGAAGGTACCAGCGTGACTTCAAACACTTTGTTACAGGAAATGTTCAAGATGCCCTTCGTTAGCGAGAATACATGCATCCACCCTCCGTCGCATGGAATCCCTGATGCGCTGATGCAGCTCTGGAGAATGGCGTATTGTATCACAGCCGTCCACAATACGAGCACAAAGAGTCTGTACATTTGGTACCGGGGTTGCGTAGACAAGAGCTTTCAAATGACCCCATAAATGAAAGTCAAGAGGGTTGAGGTCAGGAGAGCGTGGAGGCCATGCAATTGGTCCGCCTCTACCAATCCATCCGTCACCGAATGTGTTGTTGAGAAGCGTACGAACACTTCGACTGAAATGTACAGAGGATCTTAAATGAATACAATCAGCTGATTCACACACTCAAAACAGTATCAGGCCGAATGATTTCTTATCACTATAAAGTTGTAATTCGAGCCGACAAAGGAACACATGGGGGAACACGAGCATCGATTTAATACACCTCAGATAGACGAAGTTTACATCGTAATTGTGGGCAATAGAAACATAAGCCGTGACATAATAGTACAACGAAGAAGGGAAGGACTACAACGCATTGCAGAGACATACCCTTCAGTATCCATTAATATTTTCGCACGGAGAGGAGGGACATCATTTTAATGTAAAACAAATCAAACATGTAGCAGACCTAGAAACAAACAAAAAAAAGTCATTTCCAAGGAGTTCTTTGCTTACCACTCAATGGTCAGATACAATGAAACACACAATCCCATTATCAGTTTGTTCCGGCAATTCCTGATAGATATGTCAGCAAAAATAGATGCACAACGGCTGCTTTACATGAGAATGAATCAGAAGAAACTACGCACAGAGAATATATCCACCTTCGAGATGCAATCATAAATTACGAAAATTAGACTACATTGGAACGATGATAGTCGTACCCTCATCACACACTGGAAGTCTGAGAGACATGCACGAATACACTCAAGATACCATGACATGCGTAAGAAAATGTGGACGACGTAACCTCTGCAATACATTCACATGCAACTCGTCGTGGGCAGATCTCAAAGAACAAGATACGGGTAAGCCCCCGTGCATCGACACGACATAATAGCTCGAGGTTTCTGACAAAAACAAATGAGATTTATTGGAGTCATCACAAAATACCACATCTTTGGAAGCGTTGGATGCTAGATGTAGACAATCGAATGGCAAACACGAGGACTGCCTTAACCACATTATCATATGGCTAGACGACAGATTTTATCCAATGGATATTAACAAAATCATCCAAGCTGAATTTTCCGACCCACGAAATGATCCAGAACTGTACGATATAGTAGTAAAAAACATGATTCACGGACTCTGCGGGCCATTAAACACTTATACGCCACGTATGAGTGATGGAAAATGTACAAAGACTTCACGTGACACATGTCACATACAGGGCGTTCCAAGCCCTGTCACACCGAGTTCTGCTGAACAGGTGCGTGTAAACAGCGGCCTCAGATTATGTGATCGCTCTAAGCTTGTTGATACCAGTGCCTACCAATTTTAATTGTATATTACAGGTATGTTCCTAACAACTCTTATGTTCATACGCAGGTGCAGTTGTGATTTTCTGTTTTATACTCTCTGACCGTTATGTGAATTTTTTAACTTCTATCACTGAGGATGGTCACTAAGTGACCGAAAATCGATTTTGCGGATAATAAAACAAAAAAATACGACCAGTGCTGTTTCTCCTTCCAATCATATCCATTATCTGGTCGTGGCGCACAGAACACTCCATGGAGTCGCCAATCAACAGCGAGAAATGCATGCTAGCGCATAATTGCTGATGCTAGCCAAACGCGCAGGTTGCGAAGTTTGATTTGACCACGAACGGCACCAGTGCAGTGGCACTTGTGCGGTGTATTCAATACATTGCAAGTGTCTGTCTCGGACGAAACAATGTTCAATGTACGTGTGAGTGCGTTACGTCTGAGCTAACTGCATTTGAGTGTGGGGGATTGTTGGTATTCGTATGACGCGTGTTGTCGCAACCAAGGGAGCTCAAGTGTTTTGTTTTTAAGGAGGCTTAGGGTCGACGATTTATACCGTATACAGGGAAAGCAGAATAATCATAAGCTATGTCACAATGCAAATAAAAGTTTCTTTCTATTATTATTTGTTGTTGAAGGTTCCGACCCGAGGGTCCTTACTTCCAACTACATAACATTTCGTATAACTAGCAGAATACGACAGTAATGGGGCAAAACATTTGCCATGGAGACAATCGTAAAAGCCCCCATACCATGACAAAATACAAAGCAGTACGGAACATAGATTCACATTTTGTGTTATAGATTCTAGGTCATTATTAAACTAAAATCAATGGTAAATTTACAAATAGCCATACATGGAAGCATTACACAACATAAACTGTGAAATAAAAGAGCAAAACATAATCTACAATGTACAATATTACAATTACAACGTTACAATTTATAATATTACTTAACATCATTTAAAATGTTGTATCACCAGGAATATACATAAGTGTAACTACGTAGGCTTCCGCGGTCGGCCTCATGATGATTAAAACTATTGGGGATGTTGTACCGCGGCATTGTATAAAATACTTCATTTATAAACTGTGAAACCAACGTTTCGTCCGTGTTACAACGGCCTTCCTCACGGAAAGGCTGGTTTTGGTCTAGGGAAGGTGACTGTTTATTGCAGACGAGGTGTCACTAGGTCATATTTCTGAAATTTTACTGACCCTAGAATGTAATAGGATAGTCATGACGAAACGGGTAAGTAAGAAAGAAGCAGTTAGTGGGCTAGCCGCCTTGACAGTGGTTGATGAAAGTCTGCAAGCCAACGCATGGCTCCTGGCGAGCCTATTTTTTTCATGTTGTGAGCGGAAATGCACTGACAGTTCCCCTGCAGCTGTTTGTTTAGGCTGTCGCTTCCGTGCCCGCTGAAGCTTCTACCACGTGACCGCTCGCGGCCCGTCGGACGAAGAATACCGACAGCCAGGACACTGAAAGTTTGTAGCCGTCCTCTTTATTGATGTCTAGCTGCTTCATAACTTTAAACATCCCTAGAATTTTGCATTGTCGCTCCCTCACCAGCACAGGGGCTTCCTGGAACAAGATAGGCTGTCGATAGTCACGGTGGTGTTCCGCTATAGCCGATTTATTATGGTGTGCTAATCGCATACACTCGTGTGTTAACTGGTCTCCTTGTCTCCCGTTTTAGGCAGCTCCGCATTTGCAACGTAGTTCATATACTTTTGCGTTGTTTACTTCATCTATTGCAACCTTGGTGGATCCTGCAGCTGCTGCGGGAAATCGGTATGAAACATCGTCGGCAGAGGACGTTGCCTAACCATTCACTGACATCCTTCGCATATAGTAGGTAGACTAAAGGAAGCTTCTCGCCCTTGCCCTCTTCTCTCATTTTATATCAGTTGGCCGTGGTCGCCTTTCTGAAAATGTTTTTGTCCTAACCGTTAACACTATACGTATGATGTAGCTCCCTCAATTCTTCTTTGATATTGTTAGAGTCGCTTATCCGTTAGGAACGGGCAGTCAAGGTGTGCGGAACTGAATAGTTCTGAGTTGGGCGATGGTGACTGTCCGCTTGCAGGTACCAATTTGTGTGGGTTGGCTTCCGGTACACTTTGTATTTCAGTCTACCATCCACAGTTCTCTATACCTGCCCGTCCAAAAATCGTAACGCACCATCGCTTTCGGTTTAATGAGTGAACTGCATATTACTATGCAGGCTGTTTAGTTACTAAAGGAAGTTTCTCAGCTCCGCCTCCCCATGTAGCCATTCAACGAATGTGTCGCCAACCTACCGTAGCCAGCAACGGGGGCGTAAAGCTGCTGGAGCTAGGGTCGTTTGCTCAAAAGCTTCCTTTAAGATAGCCGCAGCGACTGTGTTAAGGGAGGAGCCTTTTTGCCACTCCATCTAATTGTTCGTAAAATTTTCCTCGACAGGTGCAGTATGTTAATGATGAGCATAAGCTTAATAAATCACGAATATTAGGTGGGATCTCTTCCTGTAGCACGCGAGTGGGCTTCTCCATAGACATACTGGTAAGGAGAGACTTAATATCGAAACTAATCATAATGTCAGTTGTTGTTGTTGTTTTTTTGGGGAAGGAGACCAGACAGCGAGGTCATCGGTCTCATCAGATTAGGGAAGGACGGGGAAGGAAGTCGGCCGTGCCCTTTGAAAGGAACCATCCCGGCATTTGCCTGGAGCGATTTAGGGAAATCACGGAAAACCTAAATCAGGATAGCTAATGTCAGTTCCTCCTTAAAGTTTTTGCAAAGTGGGAAGAATCTTTCACATACCAATCTGTTTGCCCCCCCCCCCCCCCCCCAAGACGGCGCTATTTACATGCCCGATGTTAGTCTGTAATAAGTAGGTGAGCCGATTCCATTCACTACAGACCTCAGTGAGTAACCCTCCTTATGCAGCTTACTCACTCCATAAATTCTAGGAGGCACGGAACTTTGGTGATGAGCCTCTTGGCTGTGTCCGTATCAGTCCTCGAGTCCTCTATGAGGGCCTTCGTGTTTTCGCTCAGCAGATCGTCCATTTTCTTTTCATATTCGGAGGTGTCCACCAAAACCGTAGCATTCCCTATGCCTGCAGATAGGACCACAATATCGTTGTTATTCCTGAGCTCTTTTGCGGTCTGTCTTTCTTCACGTGTGATACTGTATCTTGGTGGCTTTGCTCCTTCAGATATTCTGATGGTTTCTTGCCTTATCTTTTCTGCTTCGACATTTGGTACTTTTTGGGACGACGCCTCCACAGACTGAATGGTTTCCTCTGTGGGAATCTTCGTGGGCGCGACTGCAAAGTCTAACCCTTTGGACAGAGCTGACGTCATCACTGTCTTGCTGGGCTGTGTCGAGATGTTCACCACTGTACGGCCTATATCCAGACTCGGCTGTACACGTTGTTTGTCCACCGTTAGTTCCAGGAATTTTTTTTTTTTTGCTGTCGCCTGCTGACCAACTCTTCCTCCATGCAGACTTGCTTCTGAGTTATTATGTCTATGTTATTCCAGTCAATCGCTGATAATTTTGATGGCAACCATAAATTCTTGCTGTACAATTGCCTGTTGCTGCAACCTATGAAGCTCCATCGTCACTGTATTCTTTCCCTTAGCAAGGTATTGCTGACTCGATAGCAACGTCGCAGAAGTCTTACCGTACAGCTTAAACAGCTGCAAGGGAACTGTCTGTACATTTCCACGCGCACCAGGAGGAAAAAGTACGCATCAGAAGTCAAGCGCAGCTTTGGAGACTGTCGTCAGTCAGTGACAAGCCGGGTAGCCTCAAATAGCTTCTTTTCTACCCCCTCTTCTGTCGTTA
The DNA here is from genome assembly GCF_023897955.1 of Schistocerca gregaria. Classification (NCBI taxonomy): domain Eukaryota; kingdom Metazoa; phylum Arthropoda; class Insecta; order Orthoptera; family Acrididae; genus Schistocerca; species Schistocerca gregaria. Next base: position 201,477,335 of record NC_064921.1, read on the forward strand.
TGACTAGCCTATTATATTCTGTGTCCAATAAAGTTTAAATATGACCTATTGACACCTAACGTCTGCAATAAACTGAACGACCTTTCCTCGACTAAAACCAGTCTTACCCTGACGAAGCCCGTTGCAATACGTTTGAAACATTGGTTTTGCAAAATTGTTGAAATGGCTCTGAGCACTATGGGACTTAACTTCTGACGTCATCAGTCCCCTAGAACTTAGAACTATTGAAACCTAACTAACCTAAGGACAGTGCACACATCTATGCCCCAGGCAGGATTGGAACCTGCGACCGTAGCGGTCGCGCGGTTCCAGACTGTAGCGCCTAGAACCGCTCGGCTGCCCCAGCCGGCCTTTTGGTTTTACAGTTTATAATTAAAGTACTTGTTGGAGTGACGCGGTACAACGCCCGCATGAATGTTACTCATCAGTTGTAAGTATCTGAACAATGGTTAGGATGTTGCATGCTGGATGTCAGTCTAGTATGGATTACCTAAGCGATAACAGCACCAGTTTAGGACGTTTATGTTCTAGTTAGTAATGGAGATAATACGTAATAGACGAATGAGTGTTGGTGGAGGAAGGAAGTTTCGCGTAAAAGCTCTGGAACAATGTTTATTTGTAAGTCGTTATGAATTGTTGTGTTCCTAACAAAGCATTGGGAATTTAATACGGTTCACAGTGCCTTATTTCGAACAACGTTAAGTTTCTGGAGATGCGTAATGTGGCCTGTCCCAATATGGAACGGTCATACAGCTTGATTGGCCATATTACCGATTTTTCAAGTAGGAAACTATCTTCCTGTTGGGGGAAGACCCTTTGTTTAGTAAGAAAATTAAGGGAGTTAATACAATTTGTGCTTTGTTCGCAAAGTCGATTGTGTGTTCCTTGAAGGTAAGACGTTCATCAAGTTGAACTCCAAGATATTTGGCAGAGTCAGCCCCAGAAGTACCTTCACTGAGTAGCAGCAGTGAGGTTTTTCTAGAGCTCACATTTGATCTACCATACCGAAAGTCATTTTTCAAGCAGTCGTAATAGAGCCCGATGGAGTTTAATATGAATGTTCAGTATGTTGTCGTCAAAGCAATATACCGTTGAAACATCAACGAGGGAATCTATGTTGACCCTATGTAAGTATAGTTCTTAAGGTACGACCTAATTAATCTGACTGTATACCGTGTGACTTGTAGTTTAATCAACTTGTACAGTAAACCATTACGACATACCCTATCGAGCAATGTCAGGGTGTATAAATGCCGCAGATTTAGCATCATTATAACCACCTGTATTGCTTTCACTAGCTGCAGAAACTGCGGTGGAGCTCAGTGTTTTGGACGAAATCCGAACTGTGTGTTTGGGAGAACCGATTTGGATGCTTTGCGGAGTCGAAGAAATATGACTCATTCAGTTACTTTCGAAATTGATGATAAGACACTAATTGCCCTGTAATACCTTTGGTCTTTGGTTGGTTTGGATATAGCATTTACCTTGGCATGCTTCCACTGATTTGGAAAATGCCTTAATTTTAACAGTGAATTAACGGTGATGACCAATAGTCTTCGGGAATTGGGAGATCAGTTTCGCAACATCATGTTGCTTATACCATGTGTACCGGGGGATTTAAGTGATTTTAGGTAAGTTTCCCGCAGATTAGTGAAACTGGTGCGCTCATTTTCACCATCGATATAACTGGTGACAGTGCTAGTAACAGCGACAATGCTATAAGCATCAAAGCGTGCAGAATTTGGAGTAAGTTTCGTTTGACAAATCCTGCGCCTTTTATCTTGGTGAAATAGCCATAGTAGGTCTATCGAGTAGTGATAGAACAACGGTCATCTTACGAAAGATCTTCCGAGTAACGTTCCAGACAGAATACGAACCTCATTTTATCAGTTTAAATGTGTAGTGCCACAGTCGTTTCCACCATGCTTTATTTTTTCGCTTAATTCCGTAGTTATCCTACTTAATTCAGTTTTTGCTGATAGATCACGCCTCCGTTGCCAGAGTTCCCGTATGTAGTTCTTGATTTTCTTTAACCGATGAAGCCGGCCGGGATGGCGAGCGGTTCTAGGCGCTAAGGTCTGTAACCGCGCGCCCACTATAGTTGCAGGTTCGAATCCTGCCTCGGGCATGGATGTGTGTGATGTCCTTAGGTTAGTTAGGTTTAAGTAGTTCTAAGTTCTAGGGGACTAATGACCTCAGAAATGAAGCCCCGTAGTGCTCAGAGCCGCGATGTCACCAAACACGGATGCGACCATCGTGATGCCGTAAACAGAACCTGGATTCATCCGAAAAAAATGACGTTTTGCCATTCGTGCACCCGGTTTTGTTGTTGAGTACACCATCGCAGGCACTCCTGTCTGTGTTGCAGCGTCAAGGGTATCCGCAGCCCTGGTCTCCCAGCTGATAGTCCATGTTGCTGGAAACGTCGTCGAACTGTTCGTGCAGATGGTTGTCGTCTTGCAAACGTTCCCGTCTGTTGACTCAGGGATCGCGACGTGGCTGCACGATCCGTTACAGCCAAGCGGATTAGATGCCTGTCATCTCGACAGCTAGTGATACGAGGCCGTTTGGACCCAGCACGGCGTTCCGTATTACCCTCCTGAACCAACCGGTTCCATATTCTGCTAACAGTCATTGGATCTCGACCAACGCGTGCAGCAATGTCGCGATACGATAAACCGCAATCACGATAGGCTACAATCCGACCTTTATCAAAGTCGGAAAGGTGATGGTACGCATTTCTCCTCCTTACACGAGGCATCACAACAACGTTTCACCAGGCAACGCTGGTCAACTGTTTGTGTATTAGAAATTGGTTGGAAACTTTCCTCATGTCAGCACGTTGTAGGTGTCGCGACCGGCGTCAACCTTGTTTGAATGCTCTGAAAACCTAATCATTTGCATACCACAGCATCTTCTTCCTGTCGGTTAAATTTCGCGTCTGTAGCACATCATCTTCGTGGTGTAGCAATTTTAATGGGCAGTAGTGTAAGTTGTTTCATTTGGTGAAAGAATAACTAGATTAGAAGTACTATAGCGGCTAAACAATTTACTCCCGTTAGGGGTTGTAGTCCTTGAATGCATGGGATCTTAAGAATGTAAATCACCCGCTGCTGTTACGTTTTCGGAAAGGTCACCCAAACACTACTGAAATCAACCGGCAGAAGTTTTCTTTGGGGTGGGTGACACACTGAGACTAAAGATATGGCTCCTTGAGATGCTCGTATCTTTACAGTAGTAGTTTCTTGATTAACTGTCGGCGGTAAAAGAATTTCACAGTCCTGTATGTTTTGCCGGACCAGTATGGAATTGCCTCAGCCTCGTGGGAGTTCTCCATCACTGCGGTGGTATTTATGTCGTGATATCTTAAAAGTTTGTGAAGGTTACAGGTAAGTTTCACTCATGTGAGTAAGATTACGTCAGATAGGATTTCACTAATGAGAAGCCGCGGGGTGAAGCCGCGTGGTCTAGGGTTAGTCGATAGTACACTTGAGATAGTGGCGCCAGACAGAGCAGTCAACTAACTTAATGGCGCCAGGGCTCAATTATGTCTGAGCCTATATGATAATGTCCCTTCCATTTTGTTTATCAACCAATAGGAAAAGAGGATTAAGGTGGAGGGGGGATGGAAAGAAGGTAAAGGTGGCAACTTCAGAGAGCATAATTTGCTTCCACTTCGGTTATAAATTACACTTACGTAACCATAACAATGATGTCATAGTTTGCAATAACATCAGCAGAAGTGGGCTACTCGTAGAGGGAACGCAGGAACTTGAAAGGGGTCAGATGGATAAACATCTGAAACTAAAATAAATAAACAGTAAGAGCATTAATGGCCATTTTGTTTACATAAGTTTTGTGTGTGTTAATTCCTAAGGAACCAAACTGCTGAGGTCATTGGTCCCTAGACTTACACACTCCTTAGACTAACTTAACGCTAAGGACAACACTCACAACCATGCCCAAGGGAGGACTCGAATCTCCAGTGGGAGGGGCCGGACGATTAGTGACATGGCGCCTCTAACCACGCGGCTCTTCCGGTGGCATAAGTTTTGTCATTGTTTACGTTTAGAAGAGCGCACGTACATGATTTGCTTAGCTAAGGAGCAAGGCCAAACTAGGCCATAATTCACCTAAGTGAAGCAGTAGTTACTTTAATTGTTGTTCACTGGGTTCAGAATAGGATCGGCATTCAAAGGTAGACTAGTGCAAGCCAGCTGTGTACTACATTGGCACGTATCCTCTACACACCCAAGACGAGTAATGTACAGTTTTTTCATAAACTATTCTAACTTGTTGCTGGTTTGTCTTGCAATAATTTGTCTTATTTTGCCTAACGACATTAATGCCAGTGGTGAGGCTGTGATGATGCTGCATGCAAGCAAGTGGCAATAAAAGAAACTACTTTCACTGGTGCAGGGTTCTCATCCTGCCACGTATATGATGGCTGGAAATCTAACGAACTTAAGTATAACTGACGGAATGTGGGGACAGCAGCATGTAATTTGGCGTGATAGGCTAACAAATAAAAGCATGGTGATCTCGTTCAAGAGTAAGACAGGGGTACTTGGCGAGATAACCAAATATATAAAGAAATGAATTATTCTTCTTGCTGTAATCAGGCCGTTGGTTGGTTTCAATATTTCAATTCCTTACTAGACACGCTCCAGGTGGACACCGTGTTCCTTTCTTCAGCCATTACAGCCGACTTAATTTCCTGTATGTTTGACATTAACTCGAACGTTATGAAAGTGACGTGTTTCACCTATGACGTGTTTCTAGTGCATTTATGCTTTATTCCTCTAGAATTTTTTGTTTTCTTAGCGAATCTGTCTTTAATGTCTTCCTTCGGCATGTCATCATCTTCCTGACTGGACTGACATTCTCTACCATCTAATGTTCTTAAAATATTTCTGTTTCTCAAAAAGAAAAATGTTCTAAGTTAACAACTCATTTCGTTTTACAACAAAAACTAAAACTTTGTTCTTTCTAATACAATCTTTCAATTATAAAATCGTCTTCAAAAGATAAAGACATTTTAGTGTCTTTTATTTACGAAAGGAAAACGGAATATATCTTCGTTATACAATTTTATGGTAAAAATAATTTAAAAAATTGTATACAGAGTGGTCCATTGAACGCGACCAGGCCAAATATCTCATAAAATAAGCGTCAAACAAAAAAAAATACAAAGAACGAAGCCTGTCTAGATTGAACGGGGAAACCAGATGGCACTATGGTTGAACCGCTAGATGGCGCTGCCATAGTTCAAACGGATATCAACTGCTTTTTAAAAAAATAGGAACCTCCATTTTTTATTACACATTCGCGTAGTACGTAAAGAACTATTAATGTTTTATTTTGACCATTTTCTTCGCTTTGTGATAGATGGTTCTGTAATAGTCACAAACATATGGCTCACAATTTTAGACGAACAGTTGGTAACAGGTAGTTTTTTTTTTAAATTAAAATACAGAACGTAGGTACGTTTGAACATTTTTATTTCGGTTGTTCCTATGTGATACATGTACCTTTGTGAACTTATCATTTCTGCGAACGCATGCTGTTACAGCATCATTACATGTAAATACCACAATAATGCAATATATGCTCAAAATGATGTCCGTCAACCTCAATGCATTTGGCAATACGTGTAACGACATACTTCTCAACAGCGAGTAGTTCACCTTCCGTAATGTTCGCACATGCATTGACAATGCGCTGACGCATGTTGTCCGGTGTTGTCGGTAGATCACGATAGCAAATATCCTTCAACTTTCCCCACAGAAAGAAATTCGGTGACGTCATATCCGGTGAACGTGCGTGCTTCGACGACCAATCCACCTGTGATAAAATACACTATTCAATACCGTTTCAACCGCACGCGAGCTATGTGCCGAACATCCATTTTGTTGGAAGTACATCGCCATTCTGTCATGCAGTGAAACATCCTGTAGTAACATCGGTAGAACATTACGCAGGAAATCAGCATACATTGCACCATTTATATTGCCACCGATAAAATGGGGGCGAATTATCCTTCCTCCCATAATGCCGCACCATACATTAACCCGCTAAGGTCGCTGATGTTCCACTTGTCGCAGCCATGGTGGATTTTCCGTTGCCCAATAGTGAATATTATGCCGGTTTATGTTACTCCTATTGGTCAATGCCGCTTCGTCGCTAAATACAAAGCGTGCAAAAAATCTGTCATCGCCGCGTAATTTCTCTTGTGCCCAGCGGCAGAACTGTACACGACGTTGAGAGTCGTCGCCATGAAATTCCTGGTGCAATCGATGTTGATGTGGCATTCTCAACACCGACGTTTTTTAGATTCCCGATTCTCGCCCAATTTGTCTGCTACTGATGTGCGGATTAGCCGCTACTAGCTAAAACACCTTCTTGGACATCATCATTTGTTGCAAGTCGTGGTTGACTTTTCACATGTGGTTGAACACTTACTGTTTCCTTAAATAACGTAACTATCCGGCGAACGGTGCGGACACTTGGGTCGTCCAGGATACCGAGCAGCATACATAGCACACGCCCGTTGGGCATTTTGATCACAATAGCCACACATCAAGACGATATCGACCTTTACCGCAATTGGTAAACGGTCCATTTTAACACGGATAATGTATCACGAAGCAAACACCGTTCGCACTAGCGCAATGTTACGTGATACCACATACTTACACGTTTGTGACTATTACAGCGCCGTCGATCACAAAGCGATAAAATGGTCCATGTAAAATATTCATATTTCTTTACATACTATACGATTTTGTAATCAAAATGGGGGATCCTATTTTAAAAAACGCAGTTGATATCCGTTTGACCTATGGAAGCGCAATCTAGCAGGCCAACCATAGCACCATCTGGTTTCCCCCTTCAAGCTAGACGAGTTTCGTTCTTTGAAGTTCTTTCATTTGATGCTTATTTCGTGAGATATTTGGCCCGGTCACTATCAATGGACTACCCTGTAGATGGAATATGCATCCGTGACAGTTATGTTATCAGTCATATTCTTCAGTTATTTCACGCACGAAAATTTGAAAATTACGTCACTTTGATTGACGATCTGTTTTAGTTTAGACATACTAACAAACTGCTCTAATGTTATTATGTTATTCGCTTCTGGAGACAAAAAAACATCAGATAAAAGGAAAAAGGGCAAAGGAAAAGAAGCGAAACAGAGACGTAAGAAATATTGTAAAGGGCAAAGTAAATCTTTATTCCTCTGTTGCGTTACATAGTTCTATTGTGCGGAGGGTGTAAATCGAAGATACTTTTGGAGTTTTTCATTGTAGGGTGTACTTATGGCCAAGGAACAACAACTGTGCTGCGTACGAATCTGTTGCGAAGGTTGCTTTTTTAATAATAAAAAAAGAAACCACTAGGTTGCGCTATTGAAATGCTGTCAATGAATGCATGTATGTCTCACCACTTGTGGAGCGAACGTTGAGAAGAGTGTTGCATTCATTTAACGTTTGAAGTCAGGTATCTCTCAAAGGTTGTTGACCACAGTGACGGATGAAGCTGCACGTCTTGAATGGACCAAACAATACAGAAACCCTGATAGCAGCTGACTGAATGGGCTTAATGTGCTCCGACGAGTTGCTAATTTCGTGTACATTAACGTCCATATGTGGCTTTCAACCCTCTGATAATCTGGGTGTGTTTTTTACCAGGACTTAAACATACTTTCAGATTACCACGAACGTCAACCATTTTGTTTATTTTAACATTTTCAGTAACCAAGTGTTCCCGTTTATTCTAGATATTCACGATGAGAATGCTGTGACCACTGTCTTCCAAGATGACTGTTTTGACAGGGCGGCGTGGATATGTTCCTGATTTGACAAGCATCTCCACGTGCCCTTTAAATCGGCAAATTTTAATCGTCCACAATTTGGTATATCCAGTCCCACGCAAAAGAAAGAGTGTTTAATTGCGTAATAATCATGTGTCCAGTAATACTGGATCCTTTGCATAGTTAATTAGCAGCTCAATAAACTTAAATGGGGAATTTGTATATCAATAGGAATTTTTCTTAGCCATCTGAATCCACTAACATGTTGTCTAGGTTCAGGACCATCGTATGGTGACGGCGAATCATTGCTATAGTTAGTCGATCAGTGGAATTAAGAAAACCACAAGATAGCTGAAATCAGTAAGGCTCGTAACTGTTGCATTCGTACTTTGCCGGCAGATACTCCGTCATCGAATGAGAAGCTTTTCTGTTTTGATTTTTCTGCTGGCGCCACGATAGGTTACGCAATTGAAACCCCAGGTGGTCTTCTCGACCCTCCGACGAAAAATCTTAAAAGAGCTGTAATCATTGCCTCTCTCCCCCATCAGGGGACTTCATTTCTTCCAGAGTAGGCACACGAAAGTGATGTCATGGAGAGGTGTTCCCCGGTCTCCAGTTTGTTGCAGACCTTACGACGGTAGAGCAGCAGTTCCTGCCATCTCTGATTTACTTGAGCTGGCTTCCTTCATCTTGGAACGAGTTTTGTATTCAGTGAGATCAGTAGCATGTCGCGTCGCGATAGCATGTTTTTCCCTATTTCGCCTGAAATTATTACGCAAGTATACAGGCAACTCCGCAAATTTCCGGTAGCACATGCTCACCGATGTTGGTATGATGTAAGGAATTGTCGGGCTTTGTTCTTTGCGTCCGTATCCTGCACTGCTCATGGCCAACCACGCTCTCTCTTTTTAAGGACTAGATGGTCTACTGTTGTTTGTTTTATTGTGATTCTTATATCTTAACTTTTCGCACGGATGAACGGCTCAACGACCAGTAATTCAAAATTGTGGGTTGTTGATGTTCCTCAGTAACAAGTATACCTCGCATTCAACAAGTTTGTTTGTGTGGACATCCTCCGCAGGAAGCATATAAATACTTGTTTTCTAAATAAAAGCCGCTCGGCTTAGCCAAGCGGTCTAGGGCGCTGCGCTCATGGACTGTGCGGCTGGTTCCGGCGGAGGTTTGAGTCCTCCCGCGGGCATGGGTGTGTGTGTTTGTCCTTAGGATAATTTAGATTAAGTAGTGTGTAAGCTTTGGGACTGATGACCTTAGCAGTTAAGTCCCATAAGATTTCATACACATTTGAACATTTTGTAAATAAAACTGCCTTTACCTGCTGCTAGTTACTATATTTATCCCATACGCGTTTCGCCTTCTCCTCTTCTAAGGCATCATCAGTGGGATATATAACGATACAGTTTTGTTAGTTTTAGATTATTAAACAGTTCACTTCGCGATTTTTTTTGTAAAAAAGTAATTACTTACAGTTTGTTTATCTGCGGTTTCCTCACGTCTGGTCTGGAGGTCGCACTACCACTTTTATCTCTGCCATATAATCACATTTTTGTGTTCTCGCCTTCCACACACTGTTCACCATGTTTCTCACTCATTTTTGTGGTGAACTGTTGTCCTTTTGTCACGCGATACAAATCTTTCATCGTACACTGTTTTTGACAACGTAAATATTGCAACTCCATTACGTGTTTCATCTTCTTTGGTATCTTTACCTATTTGTTGCCAACCTAACTAAGTATATGATCGAGACTAACTTCTATTGATGATGTTTATACCGTGTGCGTGTATGAGTGAGAGAGAGAGGGGGGGGGGATAGAGCCGATGAGTTTTTTTATTTTTTTATTTTTATTTATTTATTTATTTATTTATTTTTGGAGGGGGGGGGGGGGAGGTGTTGCGTGTGTACTAGCTGTTAGCGAGTGGTTGAAAACTTTGGTGACAGCTGATTTTGACTCTTCGTTTCAATATTCTGTTGAGGGGTTCATGGCTGAGTGAGTGTAAACATGTTGGGTTCTATTATTATTATATTGGACAGTATTGTTATATAATACTTTTTGCAGACGTTATTCTATTATTTTATCTATTAGTGTAAATAATGAATTGCTTGGCATGGGTAATTGGTCATTCAACAGGATTTTCCCCTCTGCTTTGGTTTTCTGTATGTGGTAATTTTCTCGCATTCTCTTGCTTTTTCTCTCACTTAGTCTGTTGTTGATGGTTAGTATACACTGCTTCCTTAAACTGCCTATGTGTTACTTGTTTGCAGCTCTGCCCCCGTCCCATTTTAATATAATTTATTCTGGCAACAGAAATACCTGTAGTAAGGAAAGGGCCCCGAGGCCTCTGAGGTCAGTGGACAGATTTGCAAGTTGTAATTGTTTTGTCTTTAACGGGAAACTGTAACCATCAGGAAAGGTGACTCATTTACTTACTTTTCATATTTTCAGGATACGAAGGCACGCTGAAAAGTGATTTGGTTCAAATGGCTCTGAGCACTATGGGACTCAACTGCTGTGGTCATCAGTCCCCTAGAACTTATAACTACTTAAACCTAACTAACTTAAGGACATCACACACACCCATACCCGAGGCAGGATTCGAACCTGCGACCGTAGCAGTCTCACGGTTCCGAACTGCGCGCCTAGAACCGCGAGACCACCGCGGCCGGCAAAAGTGATTTCTCAGAATAGTTGATTCTGTTCTCAATATTGGTTGTGGAATTACATTTCATGCTGACTGCTCGATCGATCATGGCGGAGTGTAATGTGACTCTGTCGATGGTGAGAAACAACGTGCTTTAATCGAATATCTAGCCGCAGAAAATGTGTCTCCAATTGAAATGCATAGAAGAATGAAAGCTATTTATAGTGATGACTGTATTCACATCAGTAATGTGCAACGTTGGACTGTTCGTGTTCGTACTGAAGCAAACAGTGATGCTAACGTCAACGTGCATAAAAGAGCTCTGTGTGGACGACGGCGTACGGCAACAGACTACACGCATCGTAATCTGACTGATGAGCTCATTAGTGAAAATCATCTAACAAGACAGATAGAGCTCTCAGGTAAGTGTGACATATCACGAGGGCGTGTACAGGTGATCCTTGCAGAACTGTGGAGCAGAATGCGGTGTGCACGGTGGGTTCCTCGAATACTCACTCTTCACATAATACAGAGGAAATTGGACATCTGTCAACATAGCCTTTTGCGTTTTGAGCGTGAGGGTGACGGTTCTCTGACACCGTTGTGTGCGGTGAGGGAAGCTGGCTTGACCATTCTGACTCCGAAAAAATTAGAATATCAGTGAAGTTCCGCCACAAGGGATCACTGACACCAAAAAAGTTCAAGACCATGCCATCAGCAGTCAAGTCATCCTCACAGTGCTCTGGGATGATCAAAGTGTGGAGCGTTTGGAATTCCTGGCTAAAGGGACCGCTATAAACTTTGCAAGACCCTCTGATAACTGAAAGCACGAATTCAAAGAGTTTGCCAATACATGGAGTACCCTATTCTTCCCCGCCCCCCCCCCCCCGGCCCCCCCCTCCCCCGGCTAGCCGTGCGGCGGTCACGCACTGCTTTCTGAGCGGGAAGGCGTGCCTGTTTCCGGCACGAATCCGCCCAGCGGATAAGTGTCGAGGTCCGGTGTGCCGGCCAGCCTCGGCGAATAGGGTCTTAGGGGCTGGTTCCCCTTATTCCGTCTCAGTTACACTATATACTTATATGGGTGTGGTGTCTGTACTTTCGGACATGTCCGAAAGAACAGACACCATATCTATAGAAGTATATACACTCCTGGAAATGAAAAAAAGAACACATTGACACCGGTGTGTCAGACCCACCATACTTGCTCCGGACACTGCGAGAGGGCTGTACAAGCAATGATCACACGCACGGCACAGCGGACACACCAGGAACCACGGTGTTGGCCGTCGAATGGCGCTAGCTGTTCAGCATTTGTGTACCGCCGCCGTCAGTGTCAGCCAGTTTGCCGTGGCATACGGAGCTCCATCGCAGTCTTTAACACTGGTAGCATGCCGCGACAGCGTGGACGTGAACCGAATGTGCAGTTGACGGACTTTGAGCGAGGGCGTATAGTGGGCATACGGGAGGCCGGGTGGACGTGCCGCCGAATTGCTCCACACGTGGGGCGTGAGGTCTCCACAGTACATCGATGTTGTCGCCAGTGGTCGGCGGAAGGTGCACGTGCCCGTCGACCTGGGACCGGATCGCAGCGACGCACGGATGCACGCGAAGACCGTAGGATCCTACGCAGTGCCGTAGGGGACCGCACCGCCACTTCCCAGCAAATTAGGGACACTGCTGCTCCTGGGGTATCGGCGAGGACCATTCGCAACCGTCTCCATGAAGCTGGGCTACGGTCCCGCACACCGTTAGGCCGTCTTCCGCTCACGCCCCAACATCGTGCAGCCCGCCTCCAGTGGTGTCGCGACAGTCGTGAATGGAGGGACGAATGGAGACGTGTCGTCTTCAGCGATGAGAGTCGCTTCTGCCTTGGTGCCAATGATGGTCGTATGCGTGTTTGGCGCCGTGCAAGTGAGCGCCACAATCAGGACTGCATACGACCGAGGCACACAGGGCCAACACCCGGCATCATGGTGTGGGGAGCGACCTCCTACACTGGCCGTACACCTCTGGTGATCGTCGAGGGGACACTGAATAGTGCACGGTACATCCAAACCGTCATCGAACCCATCGTTCTACCATTCCTAGACCGGCAAAGGAACTTGCTGTTCCAACAGGACAATGCACGTCCGCATGTATCCCGTGCCACCAAACGTGCTCTAGAAGGTGTAAGTCATCTACCCTGGCCAGCAAGATCTCCGGATCTGTCCCCCATTGAGCATGTTTGGGACTCGATGAAGCGTCGTCTCACGCGGTCTGCACGTCCAGCACGAACGCTGGTCCAACTGAGGCGCCAGGTGGAAATGGCAAGGCAAGCCGTTCCACAGGACTACATCCAGCATCTGTACGATCGTCTCCATGGGAGAATAGCAGCCTGCATTGCTGCGAAAGGTGGATATGCACTGTACTAATGCCGACATTGTGCATGCTCTGTTGCCTGTGTCTATGTGCCTGTGGTTCTGTCAGTGTGATCATGTGATGTATCTGACCCCAGGAATGTGTCAATAAAGTTTCCCCTTCCTGGGACAATGAATTCACGGTGTTCTTATTTCAATTTCCAGGAGTGTAGTTCTGGCAATACCGTCCATGACCTTCTGTGCGGATGCACACATATTCCCCGAACTCTAGCGGGACTTGGTAAGAATGTCTTGTACGAGTAATGAGTGTGTTGGGGTGGGACACTACGAATGTAGTGACTCTGAGCACTATGGGACTTAACATCTGAGGTCATCAGTCTCCTAGAACGTAGAACTACTTAAACCAAACTAACCTAAGGATATCACACACATCCATGCCCGAGGCAGGATTCGAACCTGCGACCGTAGCAGCAGCGCGGTTCCGGACCGAAGCGCCTAGAACCGCTCGGCCACACCAGCCTGCCTCTACGAATGTAGCGTGTGGACATACAAGGTGAGATTGTGGGTCTCGCCGGAGGCATGCGCGAGATAGTCCCTGCAGTCTCACTATCCTCTGTGCGCTCGGTGGCTCAGATGGATAGAGCGTCTGCCATGTAAGCAGGAGGTCCCGGCTTCGAGTCTCGGTCAGGGCACACATTTTCACCTGTCCCTGTTGATACATCTCGACGCCCTTCACCAGCTGAAGGTATTAATGTAGTTCTAATTCAGTTACACCTATCAGCGATTGCTTCGCAAACATTGATTCCACGTACGCGTACACCATAATTGCTCTACCATGCAAACACTGGAGTTACTCTTGTCTGGTATGAGACATTCCCGGGGAGGGGGGAGAGGGGGGAAGGGGGAGACTACTGGGGGCCGAACTGCACAATAGCCCTGGGTTCGGTGTGGGGCGGTGTTTGGGTGAGTGGACTGCTATAACCTGCTGTGGGGTTGTGTACAGCTCAGGGCTACGGTGGGGACGGAGACTCTCCGTCGTTTCTAGGTCCCCAGTTCAATACATACTTACCCTCTTCATACCTACACCTGGGGTTAGGGTCTGGGGTCAGACTTAGAGTGACAGCAGGCTCACTTTCGTGGCTATCCCACTCACCCTGATTGCAAATTTGTACATCAGTCTGGTGATTCGACCTGTTCTGTTTCCATTAATGAGCAGAATTCCAGGGGGTGTTTCTCAACAGGATAGCTCTCGCCTACGTAACGCTGTAGTAATCCAACGTGCTCAACAGAATGTCAACACGTTGCCTTCGCCTACTCGATCACCAGATCTGTATCCAGGCCAGCACATACGGGACATCTTCGGACAACTCAAGCGCCGTCCACAACCTGCATTAACAGTCTCTGTACTGACCGATCAAGTGCAACAGACACGGCACTCCAATCAACAAACAGCACATCCGGCACCTCCACAACACAATGCATGCACGTTTTCATGGTCCTGCAATGTTAATAACTTGAAGACAAACGTGTTCCCGGAAATTCTTAACTCAACATTGTTTATTATTAGGTGTTGTGATTTTCTTACGATCAGTGTATTTAAATGGCCTTAAAACTTTTCACATAAAAAATTCGAAGACATGACTATTTTTTAGGTATGAACTCTTTTACATGCTAACTCGAAAATCGAACAGTCTAGAAAGCTGATTCATTTACTTTATTTTCATTTCTTCAAGATTGAGGCGCTATAGGGCATGTGTGAAGAACAGTGAGCACTTGTTTCCTAGCCGATGGAGGCCATTACCGAGGCAAGAGTGAACGTTACCAGGTATCGGTGCGACTAATTACACTGTAAGAGAAAAATAAGACACACCACGAAGGAGTTACCGGTAGATGTAAAACTTTACAGTAAAAAAAACGATAATTCATAAAAATAAGATGATTTCATCAAGAGGAAGAGCTTCACAAATTGAGCAAGTCAATAATGCATTGGTCCACTTATGGTCCTTATGGAAGCAGTGACGTTGTCTGACAGAGTTGCTGGATGTCTTAAGGTTCCTAAGGGATATCGTGTCAATACTGTCCCACTGACGAATTACATCATCAATATCCCGAGATGATTGAAAGAATCTGCCGGTAATGTTCCAAACGTTCTCAGTTAGGGAGAGATCGGGCGACCTTGCTGGGCAAGTTAGGTTTTCGCAGGTATGAAGACAAGCAGTAGAAACTGACGCCGTCTACGGGCGGGCATTACCTTGCTGAAATGTAAGATCAGAACGGCTTGCTATGAAGGGCACCAAAACGGTGGATAGAGTATCGTCGACCTCCCGCTGTATCGTAACGATGCCGCAGATGACAATCAAACGCATCTTCCAATCAAATAAAGTGGTACTCCAGGTTGTCAGGCCATATAGCGGCTGAGAGTCAGGCTGGTATCCCACCATTGTCCGGGGAGTCTCCAAAAAAAGTCCTTTCTGGTCATCAAAGCTCAGTTAGAAAGGGGACACACTACTAAACACAATTCTACTCCAGATTTCATGCCAATGACGTGTCTGGAGACGAACTGGACAGCAGTCAGATACCAGCCCTGGATATCTTCACCTACATCTACATCCGTACTCCGCAAGCCACCTTACGGTGTGTGGCGCAGGGTACCTTGAGTACCTCTATCGGTTCTCCCTTCTATTCCAGTCTCGTATTGTCCGCGGAAAATATAGATCGTCGGTATGCCTCTGAGTGGGCTCTAATTTCTCTGAGTTTATCCTCATGGTTTCTTCGCGAGACATACGTAGGAGGGAGCAATATATTGCTTGACTCCTCGGTGAAGGTATGCTTTCGAAACTTCAACAAAAGCCCATACCGAGCTACTGAGCGTCTCTCCTGCAGAGTCTTCCACTACAGTGTATCTATCATCTCCGTAATGCTTTCGCGATTACTAAATCATCCTGTAACGAAGCGCGCTGGTCTCCGTTGGATCTTCTCTGTCTCTTCTATCAACCCTATCTGGCACGGATCCCACACCGGTGAGTAGTATTCAAGCAGTGGGCGAACAAGTGTACTGTAACCTACTTCTTTTGGTTTCGGACTGCATTTCCTTACGACTCTTCCAATGAATCTCAGTCTGGCATCTGCTTTACCGACGAATAATTTTATATGGTCATTCAATTTTAAATCACTCCTAAAGAGTACTCCCAGATAATTTATGGAATTAACTGCTTGAAGTTGCTGACCTGCTATATTGTAGATAAATGATAAGAGGATCTTTCTTTCTGTGTATTCGCAGCGCATTAAACTTGTCTACATTGAGATTCAATTGCTATTCCCTGCACAATACGTCCGTTGCAGATCCTCCTGCATTTCAGTACAATTTTCCATTGTTACAACCTCTCGATATACTACAGTATCATCCGCAAAAAGCCTCAGTGAACTTCCAATGTAATCCACAAGCTCATTTATATATATTGTGAATAGCAGCAGGCCGGTGTACCTGTACTGTTGTAGGCGCTACAGTCTGGAACTGAGCGACCGCTACGGTCGCAGGTTCGAATCCTGCCTCGTGCATGGATGTGTGTGATGTCTTTAGGTTAGTCAGGTTTAATTAGTTCTAAGTTCTAGGCGACTGATGACCTCAGAAGTTAAGTCGCAGAGTGCTCAGAGCCATTAGAACCATTTTTTTGTGAACAGCAATATCGCTCGCCATATTGGCCGACAACGAGGAGTGATGGTTCCAGGTGGCATCTGTGCTCATAGCTGGCCCCTTTGGTTGTTATACGCGGAACCATTACAGCACAGAGGTAAGTAAGCTATATCCTATGCCCCGTTTTGTTGCCCGACATGACAAGCGATCCTGAGCTTACATTTCAGCAAGAAAATGCCCGCCCTCACACGACACGATGTTCTACTGCTTATCTTAGTGCTAGCCAAACCCTACTTTCGCCACCAAGGTCACCGGATCTCTCCCCAAATGAGAACGATTTGAGCAACCTGAGCAGGGCCTTTTAACCAGCTCGGGATTATGACGGTGCAACGCACCAGTTGAACAGAGTTCGGCACTATAACCTTCAGGAGGAAATCCAGCTGTATCAGTCAATACCAAACCGAATAACTGCTTGTTTTACGGTCACAGGTGGACCAACAAGTTATTGAGTTGCTCCGTTTGTGAAACTCATTCATTTCCGTAAATCATTCAGTTTTTCTGAAGTTGTGAAATTTCTTTCCTCTCCGCCCGGCTCCCCGTCGGAGGTTCGAGTCTGTGTCGTCCTTATCATAAGTTAGTTTAAGTTAGATTGTTTGGTGTGTAAGCTTAGGGACCGATGACCTCATCAGTTTGGTACCATAAGACCTTACCACAAATTTCCAAAACATTTCCATTTCCGTCCCATTCGGATAATTCCTTCGTAGTCCGTACTTTTTTCTGTCTTAGAGTGTGTTACCTGAATAAGATTTTCATTCTGCAGCGGAGTGTATGCTGATTTGAAACTTCCTGGTAGGTTAAAACTGTGTGCCGGACCGAGACTCGAACTCGGGACCTTTGCCATTCGCGGGTAAATGCTCTACCAACTGAGCCACTCAGACCCCGTCTTCAGAGCTTTACTTCTGGCAGTGCCTCCTCTCCTACCTTCCAAACTTTAGAGAAGCTTTCCTGGTAGAGCACTTGCCCACGAAAGGCTAAGGTCCCGAGTTCGAGTCTCGGTCCGGCACACATTTTTAACCTGCCAGGAAGTTTCAGTGTATTATCTGTCGTGTACGATAATGTGATGCAGTAGCGCGCTCTTGCACCGGCTTGTTCCTGACTGTGACGTTGACGACAAGTCGTAAAGAGCCCGAAGTGTGGACGGAGTGCAGCGGCAGGTGACTCCGGCCGCCGCCTCTGGAAGCTCGCGCCGCACGCAGGCACGAGCCGGGCACACGCCCTGGTCGCAACCGGCGCCGCACATGGCGCACGGCTGACTCCACAATTACCTGCCGCGCGCCGGCGACCCCTCGCCGCGACCGGCAATTAGTCGCGCTGCAGTGCCTCGCCTCGGCGCGTCACAGCCCGCTGGCGGCGACAGCGATACCGCAGGCTCGCGCCGGCGGCCTGCAGCCTACACCGTTCACCACTCACGCGCGACAACGCCCGAGAGCCGCAGTCGCTTCTCATCCAGCTTTCGCTGCGCAGCCGTCCCGATAAGACACTGCGTACGCCAGAGTGGCGCTACAGTACTGCAGTCGTAAACATCTACCACATACTTCATACGACATAAAGAAAAACAAGGAATCTAGAGTGATAACGACTCACCTGCTCACCAGCGGACAGTCTGTTCGAAGTAATCTGGGGTACGTTAGAGTATCTGTTATACGCTCCGTCTCGATACTGTACACGCGGATCTGAAGGACACTACTGGCCATTAAAATTGCTACACCAAGAAGAAATGCAGATGACAAACAGGTATTCATTGGACAAATATACTAGAACTGACGTGTGATTACATTGTCACGGGATTTGGGTGCATAGATCCTGGGCATTGAGTCAAACAGAGCTTGGATGGCGTGTACAGGCACAGCTGCCCATGCAGCTTCAACACGATACTACAGTTCATCAAGAGTAGTGTCTGGCGTATTGTGACGAGCCAGTTGCTCGGCCACCATTGAACACACGTTTTCAGTTGGTGAGAGATCTGGAGAATGTGCTGACCAGGGCAGCAGTCGAACATTTTCTGTATCCAGAAAGGCCCGTACAGGACTTGCAAGAGGTAGTCGTGCATTATCCTGCTGAAATGTAGAGTCTCGCAGGGATCGAATGAAGGATAGAGCCACGGGTCGTAGCACATCTGAAGTGAAACGTCCACTGTTCAATGTGCCATCAA
Organism: Schistocerca gregaria; assembly: GCF_023897955.1. NCBI lineage: Eukaryota > Metazoa > Arthropoda > Insecta > Orthoptera > Acrididae > Schistocerca > Schistocerca gregaria. Next base: position 201,496,009 of record NC_064921.1, read on the forward strand.
TGCGAACAAGAGGCGACCGAGACGTGTAACCTATGGCACCCATACCATCACGCTGGGTGATATGCCAGTATGGCGATGACGAATACACGCTTCCAATGTGCGTTCACCGTGATGTCACCAAACACGGATGCGACCATCATGATGCTGTAAACAGAACCTGGATTAATCCGAAAATTGACGTTTTGTCATTCGTGCACCCAGGTTCGTCGTTGAGTACACCATCGCAGGCGCTCCTGACTGTGATGCAGCGTCAAGTGTAACCGCAGCCATGGTCTCCGAGCTGATAGTCCATGCTGCTGCAAACGTCACCGAACTGTTCGTGCAGATGGTTGTTGCATGAAACGTCCCCATCTGTTGACTCAGGTATCGAGACATGTCTGCACGATCCGTTACAGCCATGCGGATAAGATGCCTGCACATTTCGACCGCTAGTGATACGAGGCCGTTGGGATCCAGTACGTCGTTCCGTATTATCCTCCTGAACCCACTGATTCCATGTTCTGCTAATAGTCATTGGATCTCGACCAACGCGAGCAGCAGTGTCGCCATACGATAAACCGCAATCGCGATAGGCTACAATCCGACCTTTATCAAAGTCGGAAATGCAATGGTATGCATTTCTCTTCCATACACGAGGCATCACAACAACATTTCATCAGGCAACGCCGGTCAACTGCTGTTTGTGTATGAGAAATGAGTTGGAAACTTAACTCATGTCAGCACGTTATAGGCGCCAACCTTGTGTGAATGCTCTGAAAACCTAATCATTTGCGTATCGCAGCACTTCTTCCTGTCGGTTAAATTTCGCGTCTGTAGCACGTCATCTTCGTGGTGTAGCACTTTTATTGGCCAGTTGTGTATTTACTGACATACACACGAAACTTGAAGAGAGTATTATAGAAAGAGAACAGAGAGTGAATGAAGATGTCACATAGATATAATAATATAGATATAATAATGACCTTGCCGTTGCTGGGAAAGCTTGCGTGCATCAGCGATACAGATAGCCGTACTGCACATGCAACCACAACGGGGGGAGGGGGGGGGGTATCTGTTGAGAGGCCCAACAAACTTGTGGTTCCTGAAGAGGGGCAGCAGCCTTTTCAGTAGTTGAAGGGGCAACAGTCTGGATGATTGACTGATCTGGCCTTGTAAACATTAACCAAAACTGCCTTGCTGTGCTGGTACTGCGAACGGCTGAAAGCAAGGGGAAACTACAGCCCTTATTTTTCCAGAGGACATGCAGCGTTACTGTGTGGTTAAATGACAATGGCGTCCTCTTAGGGTAAAATATTTCGGAGGTAAAATAGTATCCCATTCGGATCTCCGGGCGGGGACTACTCAGGAGGACGTCGTTAAAAGGAGAAACCAAACTGGTATTCTACGGATCTGAGCGTGGAATGTTAGCTCCCTTAATCGGACAGGTAGGTTATAAAATGTAAAAAGTTAGATATAGTGGGAGTTATTGAAGTTCGGTGGCAGGAATAACAAGAATTCTGGTCAGGTGAATACAGGGTTATAAATACAAAACCAAATAAGGGTAATGCAGGAATAGGTTTAATAATGAATAAAAAATAGGAGCGCGGATAAGCTACTACGAACGGCATAGTGAACACATTATTGTTGCCAATATAGGCACGAAGGCCACGCCTACCACAGCAGTACAAGTTTATGCGCCAACTAGCTCCGCAGATGATGACGAGATTAAAGAATTGTGTGATGAGATATAGAAATTGTTCAGATAATTAAGGGAGACGAAAATGTAATAGTCACTGGGGATTGGAATTCAGTATTACGGAAAGGAAGAGAAGGAAAAGTAATAGGTGAATATGGACTGGGAGTAAGGACTGAAAGAGGGAGCCGCCTGGTAGAATTTTGCGCAGACCACAACTAAATCATAGCTAACACTTGGTTTAAGAATCATGAAAGAAGGTTGTATAAGTGAAAGAGGCCTGGAGACATTGGAAGATTTCAGATGGATTATATAATGGTAAGACAGATATTTAGGAACCAGGTTTTAAATTGTAAGACGTTTCCAGGGGGAGAAAACCCGAGGAGATTCTGGTCATACATAATACTGAGACAAGACGCAATCAACACCTTCACTGCGAGATAACCACGGTGAAGTCACTGATAACAGCGCCACAAAAGCAGAATTATTAAACACGGTTTTCCGAAACTCCATCACCAACGAAGATTCCTGAATACCAATCAAGAACAACCGCCAAGATGAGAAATATAAAACTAGATATCGTCGGTGTAGCAAAGCAGCTTAAATCATTTAATAAAGGCAAGGCCACCGGTCAAGGTTGTAAACCAGTCAGGTTCTTTTCAGAGTATGCAGATAAAACAGCTCCATATTTAGCAACTATATACCACCGCTCGCTCATAGAAAGAACCGCACCTAAAGACTGGAAAATTGCTCAAGTCACGCCAATACCCAAAAAGGGAAGTAGAAGTAATCCGCTGAATTACAGGTCCTTATCACTGACATCGATCTGCAGTAGGGTTTTGGAACGTATACTGTGTTCGAACATTATGAATTACCTCGATGAAAACGATTTATTGATACACAGTCATCACGGATACAGAAAATATCATTCTTGTGAAACACAACTAGCTCTTGATAATCATGAAGTAATGCTATCCTGCTATCGACGGGGGATGTCAAATTGATTCCATATTTTTAGGTTTGCTGAAGGCATTCGACACCTTTCCTCACAAAACTCTTCTAACCAAACTACGTGCCTATGGAATAACGACATAGGAGACAATCTGAGTAGCCCTCTTAGATTATTTGGAGATGATGCTGTCATTTACCTATCTTTTAAAGTCATCAGATGATAAAACGAATTGCAAAATCATTTAGATACGATATCTGTATGGTGCGAAAAGTGGCAATCGACCCTGATTAAAGAAAAGTGTGAAGTTATTCATGTTGTTGTTGTGGTCTTCAGTCCTGAGACTGGTTTGATGCAGCTCTCCATGATATCCTATCCTGTACAAGTTTCTTCATCTCCCAGTACCTACTGCAACCTACATCCTTCTGAATCTGCTTAGTGTATTAAGTTTTTCATATGAGTACTAAAAGAAATCCGTTAAATTTCGATTACACGATAAGTCACTTGTACCTTAAGGCTGGAAACTGAGCTAAATAATTAGGGATTACAATTTCACATAACCTAAATTGGAACGATCACATAGATAGTGTTGTGGGTAGGGCAAACCAAAGACTGCCATTCATTGGTAGAACACTTAGAAGGTGGACTGACGGATGACATCGAAAAAGTACAAAGAAGGGCTACTCGTTTTGTATTATCGCAACATAGGGGAGATGGTGTCACAGACATGATATGTGAATTGGGGGGGGGGGGGGGGGGCGGCAATCCTGAAAACAAAGTCGTTTTTCGTTGCGACAGGATCTTCTCATGAAATATCAATAACCAGTTTTCTCCTCATATTTCGAAAACGTTCTTTTGACACCCACCTACAGAGGGAGAAGTGATCATCACGATAAAATAAGAAAAATCAGGGATCGCACAGAAAAATTTAAGTACTAATTTTTCCCGCTCGCCGTTCGAGAGTGGAACGGTAAAGAAACAGCTTGAATGTGGTTCATTGAACCCTCTGCCAAGCACTTTATTGTGGATAGCAGAGTAATCACGTAGATGTAGATGTACACGTAGATGAAGAAGTATATGTGGCCTCTGACCACAATTTATTAGTTTTGAACGGCAAACTAAAACTGAAGAAACTGTAAAAAGGTAGGAATGTAAGGATATGGGATCTGGATAAAGTGAAAAAACCAGGGGCTTACAGAGTTTCAGAGAAAGCATTGGGGAACGATTGACAAATACAGGAGAAAGAAATACAGTGGAAGAAGAATGGTTAGCTCTGAGAGATGAAATAGTGAAAGCAGCAAGTGAATAAGTGGGTAAAAACACGAGGGCTAGCAGACATCCTTGGGTAACGGAAGAGATATTGAATTTAATTTATGAAAGGAATAAATATAAAAATGCTGTAAATGAAGCAGGCAAAAAGGAATACAAACATCTCAAAAATGAGATCGACAGAAAGTACAAAATCGCTAAGCAAGGATGGCTAGAGGACAAATGTATGCATCTAGAGTCATATATCACTAGGCGAAAGATAGATACTGCCTACAGGAAAATTAAAGTGAGGAAAGACAACCACTTCTTTGAACATCAAGAGAGCAGATGTAAAACCAGTCCTAATCAAATAATGGAAAGCAGAAAGGTGGAAATAGTATATAGAGAGTCTGTACAAGGGCGATGTACCAGAGGACAATATTATGAAAATGGCAGAGGACGTAGATGAAGATGAAATGGGAGATACGATACTGCTTCAAGCATTTGACAGAGTACTGAAAGACCTAAATCTAAACAAGGCCCCGGGAGTAGACAACATTCCATTAGAATTGCTAATAGAGGCAACCAAGACAAAACTGTACCATCTGGTGAGCAAGATGTATGAGACACGTGAAATACCATCAGATTTCAAAAAGAACATCATAATAATTCTAATCCCAAAGAAAGCAGGTGTCGACAGGTGTGAAAATTACCGAACTATCACTTTAATAAGTCAGGGCTGCAAAATACTAACACGAATCCTTTATGGACGAATGGAAAAATTGATAGAAGCCGACCTTGGGGAAGATCAGTTTGGATTCCGTAGAAACGTTGGAACACGCGAGGCAATACTAACCCTACGACTTATCTTAGAAGATACACTCCTGGAAATTGAAATAAGAACACCGTGAATTCATTGTCCCAGGAAGGGGAAACTTTATTGACACATTCCTGAGGTCAGATACATCACATGATCACACTGACAGAACCACAGGCACATAGACACAGGCAACAGAGCATGCACAATGTCGGCACTAGTGCAGTGTATATCCACCTTTCGCAGCAATGCAGGCTGCTATTCTCCCATGGAGACGATCGTAGAGATGCTGGATGTAGTCCTGTGGAACGGCTTGCCATGCCATTTCCACCTGGCGCCTCAGTTGGACCAGCGTTCGTGCTGGACGTGCAGACCGCGTGAGACGACGCTTCATCCAGTCCCAAACATGCTCGATGGGGGACAGATCCGGAGATCTTGCTGGCCAGGGTAGTTCACTTACACCTTCTAGAGCACGTTGGGTGGCACGGGATACATGCGGACGCGCATTGTCCTGTTGGAACAGCAAGTTCCCTTGCCGGTCTAGGAATGGCAGAACGATGGGTTCCATGACGGTTTAGATGTACACTGCACTATTCAGTGTCCCCTCGACGATCACCAGAGGTGTACGGCCAGTGTAGGAGATCGCTCCCCACACCATGACGCCGGGTGTTGGCCCTGTGTGCCTCGGTCGTATGCAGTCCTGATTGTGGCGCTCACCTGCACGGCGCCAAACACGCATACGACCATCATTGGCACCAAGGCAGAAGCGACTCTCATCGCTGAAGACGACACGTCTCCATTCGTCCCTCCATTCACGCCTGTCGCGACACCACTGGAGGCGGGCTGCACGATGTTGGGGCGTGAGCGGAAGACGGCCTAACGGTGTGCGGGACCGTAGCCCAGCTTCATGGATACCCCAGAAGCAACAGTGTCCCTAATTTGAGGGGAAGTGGCGGTGCGGTTCACTACGTCACTGCGTAGGATCCTACGGTCTTGGCGTGCATCCGTGCGTCGCTGCGGTCCGGTCCCAGGTCGACGGGCACGTGCACCTTCCGCCAACCACTGGCGACAACATCGATGTACTGTGGAGACCTCACGCCCCACGTGTTGAGCAATTCGGCGGTACGTCCACCCGGCCTCCCGCATGCCCACTATACGCCCTCGCTCAAAGTCCGTCAACTGCACATACGGTTCACGTCCACGCTGTCGCGGCATGCTACCAGTGTTAAAGACTGCGATGGAGCTCCGTATGCCACGGCAAACTGGCTGACACTGACGGCGGCGGTGCACAAATGCTGCGCAGCTAGCGGCATTCGACGGCCAACACCGCGGTTCCTGGTGTGTCCGCTGTGCCGTGCGTGTGATCATTGCTTGTACAGCCCTCTCGCAGTGTCCGGAGCAAGTAAGGTGGGTCTGACACACCGGTGTCAATGTGTTCTTTTTTCCATTTCCAGGAGTGTAGATTAAGGAAAGACAAAACTACGTTTATAGCGTTGGCAGACTTAGAGAGAGCATTTGACAATGTTGAATGGAATACTCTCTTTCAAATTCTGAAGGTTGTAGGGGTAAAATACAGGGAGCGTATGGCTACTTACAATTTGTACAGAAAGCAGATGGTAGGTATAAGAGTTGTGGGCCACGAAACGGAAGCAGTGATTGAAGGACAGTGAGACAGGGTTGTAGCCTATCCCTGATGTTATTCGGTCTGTATATTGAGTAAGCAGTAAAGGAAACAAAAGAAAAATTTGGAGTAATAATTAAATCCATGGAGAAGAAATAAAAACTTTGAGGTTTGTCGATGACGCTGTAATTCTATCAGAGATAGCAAAGGACCTAGAAGAGCCGCTCAACGGAATGGACAGTGTCTTGAAAGGAGGATATAAGATGAACATCAACAAAAGCAGAACGAGGATAATGGAATTTAGTCGAATTAAATCAGGCGATGTTGAGGGAATTAGATTAGGAAATGGGACGCTTAAGATAACAGATGAGTTTTTCGATGTGTGGAGCAAAATAACTGATAATAGTCGAAGTAGAGAGGATGTAAAATGTTGACTGGCACTGTCAAGGAAGGCGTTTATGTAGAAGAGAAATTTGTTAACATCAAGTCTAGATGTAAGTGTCAGGAAGTATTTTTTGGAAGTATTTGTACGGAGTGTAGCCATGAATGGAAGCGAAACATGTACGATTAGTAGTTTAAACAAGAAGAGAATAGACGCTTTCGGAAGGTGGTGGTACAGAAGAATGCTGAAGATTACGTGGGTTGATCATGTAACTGATGAGGAGATGCTGAATAGAATTAGGGAGAATAGGAAATTTGTGGCTCAACCTGACCAAAAGAAGAGATCGGTTGCTAGAGCACGTTCTGAGGCATCAGGGGATCACCAATATAGTATTGAAGGGCAGCGTCGAGGGTAAAAATCGTAGAGGGAGGCCAAGGGAGATAACGCTAAGCAGATTCAGAAGGATGTAGGTTGCAGTAGTTACTCGGAGATGAAGAAGCTTGCGGAGTATAGAGTAGCATGGAGAGCTGCATCAAACCAATTTCCGGACTGAAGACCACAACAACATCAAATGTGGTAAGAATTTGACAGGGCACGGTGAAGCCGAAGCAAGGCCTCTGGAGTAGACGTCATTCTCTCAGAATTATCGAGCCCATTGGGAGAGCCATCCCACGTCGAACCTATTCCATTATATTTGGAGGATAAATGATACAGACTACGGACTCTTAGACCTCATGGAGAATGTAATAGTTCTTGCTCTAACAAAAGGCATGTGCTCACGGGTGTGAATATTACCCAACCAACAGCTTCATCGGTATGAACGCGACAGCATGTATGCCTCTGATGTTCCAAATGAACGCGAAACAAAACGGGATTTTTCGAAGCCCATACCTCGGTTTCTATTGGTGAGAAGAAGATAGAGTCAACGGTTCTGCATATTCCTTGGGCTAGGGAGTATTTGTGTACCCAATATAAAGATAGTGTCACTGCCTTACAGTGCAGGGTCACACGTTCTCCTGCTTAGGCAGATGGAACAAATCGTTCGTTCTTATTGCCCTGGATTGGTCTACGGTGCGCTTGATGGGACTTATGGGCGGTTCCTAGGAACCCCCCCCCCCCCAAAAAAAAAAAAGGTTTTTCACTATGTTTTCAACGACACCAGCGAATCAAAACCGAGCCGTAGATTCAAAGGTCCTATGAACAGCAAATAGCTGTCATTTTTTACGATGGTTTCCTATGATCCTACTGCCGAACAACCTTGAAAATTTTCTTCATATCTTTATCCGTTTCCCAGATACAGAGGTTTCAATTACCTTACTTGTACACGTAAAATACGCACGTAAAATCCGATGTGAGGCAAAAACGTAGTTTACAACTTAATGTACATGGACAAATAAGCTGTAAAGTGTCTCCGTTACCATCTGGGAACACCATATTGTAGTACTGAAGTACGTGTAAATTATTTTGCACTTAAAATTAAGTATGAAGCATGAAAGTAGTTTCGTGCTACTTCAGTTTTACATAAGTAAATTATCTAAATTTTACTGACTGAAACATCTCGTTTCATGTCAGTTACATGCCCTGCTGGAACAGAGAAAAGAAGGGAACAAGAGAGAGAGTGCTCTTATCGGACAACAAAAAATCCGTTTATGTTCCCTTTTATTTAAAAGAGTGACTGCAAAGTGGGATACCAGCTGCCTCATTTTACCTTCTTCAGCCCGTTCAAAAAATTTTCCAAAAATTATGGCATGTGAACATATTCGCGTTTCTTATGCTGAGAGAGAAGAAGAGAGTGATAGTAGGAAAGAGACGGATAGGTAATAAATATTGAAAAATAGTAGACTGTCGTTGTGTTATAGAAAGAGCGAAGGAGATAATGGCAACAAGAGAGAAATAGGCGGATAAAATGGCAGTGGTAGACAGTTGATAGTGACAGAACACTGCTAGGAAAACAGTGAAGGAGACAGTATCATTGAGAGGGGGGGGGTGAGAACTGGTGATAATGAGAAACAGAGTAGATGACTAATACAACGAGGAAGAGAGAGATGGTGGCAGTGAGAGGAGACAGCAGCAGTAGGAAGGAAGGAGTGTGGTATCAGCAGTAAGAGAGAGCATGAGGTAGTCAGTGATAGTGGGAGGAAACTGCAGTAGTAGGAAAGAACGAAGGTGGCTGTAGTTGTGTCGCAAGAGAGCGAGATAAAGACACAAAGAGATGACGTAGGCTGAATAAGTGAGTGAGAAAGAGCAACTGTGAGTGGATGGGTATGAGCGACTTACGGCAATAGACTTTTGGGTGGGTGTTATAGTTAGCTGGGCTTCTGGGAGTTTGGTGTAAGTTTCAGGTTAAAAAAAGAAATAAAAGTGCGAATATGATCGAACGCCAAAATTTTTGCTAAGTTTTAAAGTTGCTGACTTTTCAGTCAGTCTGTTAAATAAACAGGAACATATTCCCATTTTTTGGGCTTCACTAGGAGCATTTTGCTGCTAGTAAATCATAGCTAAAAATATTGCCACGAATTATTTACAGAGGTGTGGAAAAACTGGTTGACGATGGACTCGAGGAAGATCAAGACTGGGTTCCGAAGAAATGTAGGAACAAGCGAGATAATAACCCATCAATCTATCTCATAAAAAGGTTGAACAAGGGAAAATCTACATTTGCAGCGTTTGTAGATTTGGAGAGCGCTTTTGACAGTCTTGACTGGAGTACACTTCCTGAAATTCCGAAGGCAGCGTGTATAAATTACAGGGAGTGAGACCTTGTTTTCAACTTGTACTGAAAGCAGGCTTCAAGTATAATATGGTTCAAATGGCTCTTAGCACTGTGGGACTTAACATCTGAGGTCACCAGTCCCATAGACTTACAACCACTTAAACCTAACTAACCTAAGGACATCACACACATCAATGCCCGAGGCTGGATTCGAACCTGTGATCGTAGCAGCAGCGTGGTTCCAGACTGAAGCGTCTAGAAACGCTCGGCCACAGTGGCCGACTCAAGTATAATAGTCGAAGCAAATGATAGGTTGGCGTTGGCTATAGTATTGTAGCTATCTCCGCGATGTTATTCAATCTGTTAACTGGGCAAGTAGTATAGGGACCAATGATAAATCTGGGAAAGGAATTAAAGATCAAGAAGGAGAGAAGAACACTTCAAGATTTTCCGATGACATTGCAGTTCTGTCAGAGACGGTAAATGACTTGGAAGAGCGGTTGAACGGTATCGATAGTGTCTTGAAAATAGATTGTAACGTCAACAAAGGCAAAACAATGGTAATGGAATGTATTGTACTTCAGATAATTCTGAAGGAATTAGTTTTGGAAATGTTACACTACAATTAGTTGGTGAATTCTACTATTCGGACGAGAAAATAACTGACAATGGCCAAAGTACGAGGATAAAAACTGCAGACTGGCAATAAGAAGATTAGCGTTTCTCAATAAAAGAAATCTGTTAAAATCTAATTCCAATTTAAGCAGTGAGAATTCTTTTGTCAAGGTATAAGTCATGAGTTTAACCTTGTACTGAAGTGAAACGTTGGCGAGTAATAGTTCAGACAATAATAGATTAGAAGAATTCTGAAGATTAGATGGATAGATCGAATAACTAATGAGCAGATATTGAATAGAATTAGAGAGAGAAGAAGACATATGGTACAATTTGACTAAAAGAATGGCTCGACTAAATGGCCACGTCACAGAATTTTCAGTTTAGTAATAGGTGGAAATGAGGGAGGTAAGTACTGTAGCAAGACCAAGGCTTAACTACAATAAGCAGGTTCAGAAGGCTGTAGTTTGCAGTGATTACACAGAAGAGAAAAGGGTTATTACGGACAGATCAGCGTGGAAAGCTACACCAAACAAGTCTTCGGACTGAAGAACGCAACAACAATAAAACGAATTTCATACAAACTGATAAATACGTTCGGGGAAAAAAATGAAAAAGAGACAATATGTTAAACTGAATGAACACAGGTATGAGGAACCCCTTGAGTAGTAGGCTCATTTGAAACTGTTATGTTAACAATCATGACAGGAAAAATTCTAGCTGCTAATGACACACCACGTGCATCAGGAGGGCGAGAGAAAATAAATGTCTGGAACGTGCAGATATTAAACTTCTGTGGGATGTATGCATTACACGTCACAAAATGTATTCGCTTCCCGCTATAACTGTCTGGGTAACTCAGTATGGCAACGGCATACCACAGTGGTGTTCAAGCCAACCTTCAGGTTGATGACTGCTTTTCTCCAGTTTGTGGTTACAATGGGGATATGATGTCCCCATGCATATTTCACTAGAATTTTCCGCCTTAGGTTTGATGCAGGTAATAACGACGAACAATGAAACACAGCAAAGATGAAAATGAAGCAATACAACATTTAACGGACGGCCAACTACAGACCATGGAGCTGGTCGCTGGGCGGAAGAGTGTGAGGGATAATGTTGTCTTCCCAATCCCCTTTCCGCTCTCCGTAGACATTATTCTGAGCTTCCTACTCTGAGACACGTTTTTTGTAATAATGTCTCAACTTGCACAAGGTAATGAAATGCTAATAGTCGTCTGCATAGATGTAGACACTCCGTGGTACAGATTTCTACTGTATCGACTCAAACAACACCTGTATTGTTCGATCACTATGACAGACGATGAGAATTTTTTCTACGAGAGGTTCAATCTTAACAGTTGTATCGTACTCGAGATTTTTCACACACTTACTCGGGAAGAAATCATGTGAAATTAGAGTAGGGATGAATCGATAAGGAGCCGTCTCATGACTCACTCATTCGAAACTGTTGTGTTAACAATCTTGACAAGAAAATACTGGCTGCTAATGGCTCAACATATGCATCAGGAGGGCGAGAGAAAGTGAGTGTCAGGAAGGTCCAGAGATCAAACTCCTATGGCTGGTCGCGAGACAAAGACTACCAGTTTTGTCCAACGTTCACGAAACGACTGAATCTGGTGCTGAAGAGCAAGAGGTGCAAAGTCAACTGTGGGCTCCATCATATCTGAACCAAATACGTGCTTAAGAGCAAGTGGGATACCTTGCAACAATGCAGGGAATGTGTCTCTCCGAGATTACACTGGTGCAATTAACCAAGCAAGAAGCAGGTACAGGATTGTCTCCCAATCATTGTCTATATTAACCTTCGAGTTACTGTATACTTTTTCTGAAAGCAGGTTGGTTTTATTCAGGGTTCCAACACATCATATTATTCCCCATTCATTTGGCTATGATATCCTAATTTTTCAACATTCTCCCCGTTCAGTGCGACGGCCTTACCTAATCTTATGGGAATAGCACTCTACTGGTCGACGTCGGATGTTCGAATGTGTGTGAAATCTTATGGGACTTAACTGCTAAGGTCATCAGTCCCTAAGCTTACACACTACTTAACCTAAATTATCCTAAGGACTCGAACCTCCGCCGAGACCAGCCGAACAGTCCAAGTTTACGTGGGAGTGGACGTCTTCCCACAACAATAACCCCCCTCCCCTCCCCCCCCCCCTCCCACCACCCGTCATCCCGACGAGTGTATCCTTCATTGGGCCAAACAGACACAAAACAGAGGTGCGAGATCTAGGCTGTGGTGTAGATGAGGATGGACGATAATGATAATGATATTTGGTTTGCGGGGGTTTAATTGCGTGGTTAGCACGCTTGTACAAACACCCAATTTTTTCTCTGTCCAGTCTCACCACTTTTCCTGAATGATGACGACAACGCAGACACCCAGTCATCATTGAGAGCAAATCCCTGACCTAGCTGGGAATCTAACATGGGACCCCCTGATCCAGAGGCAGCAACGTTAGGAACTAGACCAGGAGCTGCGGACTTCCAGTGAAGTTTAATACAATACACTTCATAGTTGATCGTTGTTCCACAAGACAGGACATGAAACAAAATAACCCCTTCAGAGTCCAAGAAGACCGTTGCCACGACGGCCGAGGATACGGATTTGAACATTTTCTTTCAAATAGAAGTGGTGTGGTTGCACTCCACGGATTGCCGTTTCATTTGTGGTTCGAATTGGTGAATCCATGTTTCATCGCCTGTGAGATGATCCCCAAAAAATTGTCACCATCGGCGTTTTAATGCGCAAGAAATTCAGCACAGATCGTCCTTCGTTGCTTTTTATGGTCTTCTGTTAGTCACTGAGGAACTCATCGGGCACATACCTCTGAAAACCCCAACTACCAGCAGAGACGTACAGTTGAGCGTCGATGTGTTTGTGATACGCCGACACTGCAGTAGTCACTGTGAAACGTCCTCTTAGAAAAATTTATACAAGACTGTGCTTAAACTGACTCACAATATTTTTAGCGCAACGCAATCTGACTTCCAAAAATCCCTACGAAAGAATGGCCCTGACTAACTTTAACCTATACGTTTCACAAATCACTTACCTCACAAAAATCTTCGTTACTCAAGCTACTGCAATACAGCGAGCGCCACTACTGCCAGCTAAATAAAAGATTCAAACTACGGAAGGCACTAACTACTGATAGGTATAGTTAGGAAATGAAAGATTTTAATAGAGAACAAACAATGTATTTACCTCAGTAGTCATAATATATATATCACTTCATGACACCAATTCTTACAAATTTCAAAACTCCGCCATCTCACTACCGACGTCCACCACTGCTGGCGGCTCACCTCCAACTGCCAACGCTACGCGCTGTTAGCATCCAGTTGCCGCTGCCCGACACTACAATGGCAGACAACAATGCAAACTAGCCACAGACTGCGCACAGCACAGCCAGTGATTTTTCATACAGAGCGCTATGTGGCGTTACCAATAAGAAAACCTAAACAGCCTACTTACAACTGGTGTTCCTTGTGACCAGCCGACAGGCCGGAGATCGGACAGCTTTGCGCGACCTTGTTGCGATGATGGCAGTCACTGTAGACATTCTGCAGGCGCCTTTGAATACATGCAGTTCTATGACTTCCCGCCAAAAGAAACTCAATGATAACACTTTGCTTGGGATGCGTACCAGTACAGGCGCAATTTTGACGGCTGTGTGTTAGCGCCGCCACCTACAGGAACTTCATGAAACTATAGGGTCTGAAGCAGAAATATTCCATGATGTCTCAAAACAGATGGTGTGCGGACATTTGCCACGCCGGACTCTTGCCACGGCTGACATTTGCCACGATTTTACCTGCTCCGAAGGGGTGGGTCCCTTGTCTCCCCCCCCCCCTCCTGCTCCTCCTCCTCACTCGCCGGCCGACCCGCAGTAAAGGTACTTACCGAGCCTTTTCGCTGGTTTTCTTAACATAGGACCAGAATCTCGATGGATTTTTCGCCACATTTCTAGAGAGAGTTTCGTTGGGGAAAGTATTAAATGCATCTCGCTTTGAAGTCCGCACCAATTTTTGAGCCACAGTAAAATTTCATCAGTCTTGGAGATTTTGCGGTCGTCTAAATTATACGTGCCTTTTTCGATGCGCCTGCAGCAGCTTTCTGTCGTGTTTTGTGTACTATGGGGGATCAGTTCCGTCTGATATTAATTTATTTGGTATGAATCTCTCGAGTGCTGTTGATACTATTTCTTTGAACTTAAGCCACATATGGTCTTCACTTACATAGTTTGGAAGGATTGGAGACTGTCTCTTAGAAAGACGTCAACCGAATTTTCGCCTTTAGTTTTGGTGAATTTCTTTGTTACGGAATTCAGCCACGCTACGACGGTGTGTTCACTAATTCCTGTACCCGTCGTGATGCTCAGGATTACTTGTGGCTAAGAGGTCAAGTGTGTTTTCGTAACCATTTACAATTTGGATGGCCTCGTGAACTAATTGTTCAAAATAATTTTATAAAAAGCATTTGTTTTCTATCTACAGTAGGGTCTGAAAATGTATCTTTGTCAACATACGGAAGGTAGATTGAAGTCACTGCCAACTATAATTGTATGAGTAGGCTACCTATTTGCGATGAGACTCGAGTTTTCTTTGAAATGTTCAGCAACTGTTTCATCTGAGACCGGGGGTTGGTAAAAGGAGCCGGTTATTAATTTATTCCGGTTTGACGAATATAGCCTCTGTCCATACTAAGTCAGAGGAACTACCTGCTTCAATGTCGCTTGTGAGCTGGAACACACATTACATTATTTTTCCTTAAGTTGTGCTTCTTGTTTCTGTTGTATTGGAGACCATTACAACTGCGGCTTTTCCCTCCAAAACCTAGGATGCTTTCTCTGTGACTGTAAATACCAGAGCTAAACAATGTAGAACAACAACGTACGTTACAAGCATAACATTCTGTATTACTTCATTTCCTTATTTCTATCATTTTAAAATTCTACGTCGACTTTAGATGACATGTCAATCATAGATGTTCTTATCTCTGTTTGTGAACGTACTTTCAGTCATGTTTAAAACACTGTCCCGCTACACTTTATTAACTAATGTTTCGCCTCAAGGGATTTCGGATTTTAGAGAGTAAATTAATATTGAGTATGTCGTTCTTCTTTTCAAACAATCACATACCCATTTCTTCGTTCCTTATTGTCTTTTGGGCATGCAGTTGTAATTAAAGTAGGCACAAATGCAGTGATCAAAAAGAAATGATTAGCGTACATTCGCATTCTGTTTACAGCGTTCCTTTCTTGTTGGTCCCATGGCGATGGATTGTTTCTATCGCAATCAGTATGCGTGAAAGGAGCTACCGCACAGACAGAGGGATCTATTTTTATACTTGGCAGAACTAATTGTATACTGACATTATCGTAGGAATTGGTTTCTTTTCCCAAAAGATATAAATATTTCGATTTTGGAAAAGAAGCTCTGTATTTCGCCAAGATGTCGAAGAAGAAGGTCTCCTACGTACTGCTTGTATCGAGTAAGATGTGGAGACGGTGGTTTGAAAGCGGGCAGAAGAAGTTCGAGGGAGGGCGTTCCTTACCTGAGGGATCGCTGAGCAAATGGCAAATGTACGGCATTCAAACAGGTTCCCCATTTTTTCAACCGAAACTGGCCGAGAAAAATATGTTTCATTATTTAGTGAAGGTCCCTCGTATATTGACTTCTTACCCTACACCTGCAACGATGACAGTCTGAACGATGACTTTTAAGACTAGCAGCCGTTCTGTCTCCTGTGATGCAGGAAAACTTTCGACAGAAGTACATATGCAGGAATGTGAAGATCGATCGCACTACGCTGCCGTACACATTCCACAACACACGACTCTAGGTCTGAAGTCAGCAAGACTGAAAGCTTAAATACTCAGTGAATAATAGAGATGTATATAATGTTCCTATGTTACACTGCTTGTGATTAAAATGGAAGAAAATAAAGAAACTTTACTTATCGTCGATATGCAGTGTATAAAGTTGGAACCTCTTTATGCACAGAATGTCAACAATATGACTATAATTAAATTAAGTAACTTTGATATTATAACAAATCTTCAAAATTTAAGAAAACTTGTTTGCGTCTCATGTAATATCTTCTTTTAATGTTCAGCGTGTGCCAAAATTCGAGCTCCTGGTCATTTCTGTAGTGGTATGCTCACATAGTGCTCTGCACCACCTCTTATGACTTTGCGTCGGGGCAAGTCTGTCCTGGAGGAATATGGACCATGCACACTAATACTGGGGCAGTGACACTACCATCATTCACGGTCTGTATACGCCGATTCCTTTGAGTTTATTTTAGCGACAGACGAATGGTGCGGCAGCAGATTTTTGGAAGACGGGATTATAAGTGAAGTGACCACAAATTATTATTTATTTATTGTCTTTTCTTGTCTTCACGTCTGTCGCTTTTATGAAGTTTTTGTACAACAGTTTGATGGTGAAGGCTTCATTCTTCGAAATGTGTCTCTTTTAGTACTTTTACAGTGTTAAAGCTGTCTGAGATGTAAATGTAGATGTGACTACATTTAAACAATGAGTTTAAAAATCACAACCTCATATCCATCTTGGTTTAAATCATTGCTTGTGATTCCTGGAACTCATTAGCAGCTTCCCGACCCTTAGTTTTAAATTTACTTTGTTTTCTCGTACTTACCTGCGAAATTTAGATTTTTTTTAAAAACTGTCACTTATTCCTGTAGGAGGTAGTATTGATCAAAACAAAGAGAACAAGTTCCTGTGATAATTTAACTGGAAATCAAGTAGAGTCCTAGGAAGACGAGGTACAAAATTTATTTTCCGACCTCCTAAAAAGATAAAGGAAATACTACATCTTATTAAGGACAGTCTCGGCCTCATGATCCCTGAGATTCTTAACATTCCTTATGAGTATTTGTATGGAGTGTAGCCATGTATGGAAGTGTAACGTTGACGATAAATAGTTTGGACAAGAATAGAATAGAAGCTTTCGAAATGTGGTGCTACAGAATAATGCTGAAGATTAGATGGGTAGATCACATAACTAATGATGAGATATTGAATAGAACTGGGGAGGACTTTGTGGCACAACTTGACAAGAAGAAGAGATCGCTTGGTAGGACATGTTCTGAGGCATCAATGGATCCCAAATTTAGCATTGGAGGGCAGCGTGGAGGGTAAAAATCGTAGAGAGAGACCAAGAGACGAATTCACTCAGCAGATTCAGAAGGATGTAGGTAGGAGTAGGTACTCTGAGATGAAGAAGCTTGCACAGGATAGAGTAGCATGGAGAGCTGCATCAAACCAGTCTCAGGACTGAAGATCACAACAACAACATGAGTCCGGAAGCAATCTATCCGTACTGTTTCCGACTGCTGTTCAGAAAATCAACGACATACTAAAAACCGAGAATTGGAGAAATCTACAGCTGCTGATCTCAGCCTCACAAACAGGCATAAAATATTGTTCGACGAAACCAAAAGTTTTGTCCCAGCTCCAACACACAGGCACTCTGTAATTAAAGAGGCTATAGAAATGAGAATGTGCTAGAACTTCAGTCCTAAAAGCGAATATAATCTTAGCAGCGCATGGCAGCGAAGTCTCGATGCAAAGTAGAGCCAGAGATGTTTCTCGCAGTGTTTACGCTATGACTGAGCGGTGGCACCATCAGTGCAGACGTTGCCACCTTCTGTGCCAGCACTGCTTAATAACCAACAAATCAGAACCCATCTATGGGCTATATAGGATTACCACAGCAACCGCCTTGACAGTCAGCTCCTCCCTACGCAGACGATTGAGGTAATCGTCGATAACTCTAGGTTTCATCCAGAACTGACACAGCAAGTAGTCTGAGAATGTGTTATGCAACAGTGACATTACGAAAGATTTCGTTTTCATGTTCCGAGTGCAGTCAGATACACATTACGCATTACAGAGAAGGGTTGAATGACAAGTCAGGCTCTATGCAAATAATATGGAGCATTTCATATTGTCTACTTTTACGTAACTAACAGGTGGGTATGGAAGGACAAATTGGCCTTTATTTCCACAGGCGTCGGTTTCTAGGCACTAGCGACTTTTCTTCTACTTTTTACCAATACAACCTCCTGCAGGAATATGCGCCGCTTTTTTTAGGCACTCTTTGTAAATGCTTAAGGGGCCATGTCATTATGACACTCTCTCCTCCCCCTGTATTTCATCTGTGCCTTGATCCATGTATCGTAGAGTTCTTACAGGTACGCTTCTTGTACGGGGTTCCCTTATCGTAGAGTCCTTACAGGCAGCCTACCTGTACTGGATCTACCTGTCCTAGAATGTCTGTACTGCGCCCCCTACCATAGTTCGAATGTTTACAGGTAGCCTACCTGCACTGGATCTCCCTATCCTAGAGTCTTTGCAAGCAGCCTGTCTGTACCGGCTCAGTTACAGTTAACCTACCTGTATCGGCAGAGTCTGTGTGGTGTGGCTTCTGGCCGAGCCACCGACCCCTTCTCCTGTGCCGGCGGCTATAACAATACAACGGCTGAGCGCCGAGCAAAGCGCCGGCTGCCTCCCGCAGCGCCAGCTACACGCTTGGCTGGGCAACCGCGGCAACCCGGGTCGCGTGCCGTCATCCAGCCACCGTCCCCAAACCTGCCAGTGGTAACGAGGCGTCGTCCCCTCTCCCCTCCCTACTCGGTAGTGGGCAAGCGCAAGGCATTATTAGCCGTCGTTGCAGTGTTCAGCAGAAGTTAAAACAAACACTGGACACTACATAATCACATTTAAAACAGTCTCCATAACACAACTGTGTGATCCATTGAGATGCAGAGTTCAGGTCCTGGCGAGGCAACGCGTTTTTACTCACAGTTTCAGCGTGGAAAAATAACATCCACATAATTCCGAAGAAAGCAAGATAGATAATGCAAGAACTATCGCACATAGCAAGATAGATAAATCAAGAACTATCTCACAGTAAGCTTAAGCGGTTGCTGAAAAGAATCAGATACAGAAGAACAGAAGACAGAACTAAGAAAATGTTAACTAATGACTAGTTTGTCTTTAGAAAACGTAAAGCCACCAGAGCTGCAGCTCTTACATTGCCATTGGTAATGGACGGAAGACTTAGGAAATTCAAGTTTACAGGACTTTTCACGTTGAAAAAGCGTTCGACAAGATGAAATGGTGCAAAATATTGTCAGGAAAACAGGTACAAATTGTAGGGAAAGACGGCTATTTACAATATGTACAAGAATGGACACAGAGATATAAGATTGGAAAGCTAAGGACGATGTGCTAGGATTAAAAAGGCTGTAAGGGATGGTTGCAGCCTCCCGCTTCTACTGTTAGGTCTCTCCGTTGAAGAAGCATTGTCGAAAATAAAATAAATGTGTTAAAAATTCAGCGCGAAATGATATCAATGACAAGTTCGTTAATACATTGCTATACTCAGTCAAGATGAAGAACACTCGTATCTGTCGAAAGGAATGAACCGATTAATGAGGATACACTACGGATTGCGAATAAACCGACGAAAAACGAAAGTAATGAGGAGCAGAAGAAATGAGATTAACGATTAACGTAATATCACAACTGGGGACGACGAACTAGACAATGTAAACGAACTCTGCTACCTTGTAAACAATGTAGCAAATGACGGACGTACCAAGAAGGACATAAAAAGCGGATTAGCACAGGAAAAGGAGGCATACCTGGTCAAAAAATATATACTGGTACAAACATCATCCTTAATTTGAAGAAAAAGTTTCTGAGAGTGTACATTTGAAACGAAGCAATTTACGGAAGTCATTCGTGGACTGTGTGAATACTGCAAAAGTGAAGAATCTAAACGTCTGAGATGAAGTGCTATACAAGATTTCGAAAATTAGGTGGACTGATAAGAAGTGACGAGGTTCATCGCAGGATCGGCGAGGAGAGAAACATATGGAAAACAATGTGAAGAAAAACAGAATGAATGAAAGGACATGTATTATGACATCGAGGAAAACATAAGGAAAACAATGTATGATGACTTCAAGGATTATCTTTCATGGTACTAGACTGAGTCGTAGAAGATAAACACTGTAGAGGAAGACAAAGATAAATAACTAAGGACAAGTGGTAGGCTGATGAAAAAAAAAATGCGAACATGGCTAGTGGGAGACAGGTCATAACGTACCACTGTTGATCGCTAGACTGTGTCCTGGATTAAATCACTGACTTGCCGTAGTGTATTGTAAGGAGAGATCACCTCCCGTGAAGAAAATGGCTACTACTTGATCCCGTGAATAGCTATAAATGAGCAATCGACGTTAGCTTTCTAATATACCTGCTATGATTATTGCAACTGCTGAACCAACACGTATCTCCAGCCGACTGAACTCAGAAACAATAGCATTAGACAAACCTGCTTTCTAATTTTAGTAGTTATGCCTCAACTGGTAATGGCACGTCGAGAAATCTATAATGTAAAATAAAATAATACAGTCTAAGGAGTTAATTCTGTTGGAAAACATAAATGTAATGCAACGTGCCCCCAGAACCACCAGATACAATAGAAGGGCTTACTCTTGAAAGTTTCAGCCCCAACTTTTACAGAGTTTTGCATCAACATCTCATCTCGCCTCTTTTTGATAATGCAGTATTTGAGGCACTCGTCTCTTTTTCGGGTTGAGTCTTTTTAAAATCACCCAAGATTTCGATATCTCGTTGTCAAGCAAACCGCTGGAGATATAAGTTATGGTAGAACTATTGCTGTGAAAAACGCACGATTTCACTGGTTAACACTAATTTTCCGTTTTGTTTTTCAACACTTTTTGTATTGCCTTTGGTCACCTGAATCACAAAACGCTATTATTTATATTCTACTACATATAATTTTAGTATTTGTAATTAAAATATCATTAGAAACGCAGTATACCCAATGAAACTGAAGTGCAAATATGTATTTGAATGTAAACGGCCACTTTGAAGATATTAATTTTATATTACTGTGGTTTTACCAGCCAAAGTTTTATACAGAATATATTAGCAGGTGGCAGCACTTTCCACCGTTATAATGGCGGGAGCCCGGTACAGGGTACGCAACCAGTGTCGAGCACGAATATGTAGAAGTGCTTCAGTGGACTACTTTGCTTTGAGAATGAGATTTTCACTCTGCAGCGGAGGGTGCGATGATATGAAACTTCCTGGCAGATTAAAACTGTGTCTCGGACCGAGACTCGAAGTCGGGACCTTTGCCTTTCGCGGGCAAGTGCTCTACCATCTGAGCTACCGAAGCACGACTCACGCCCGGTACTCACAGCTTTACTTCTGCCAGGACCTCGTCTCCTACCTTCCAAACTTTACAGAAGCTCTCCTGTGAAACTTGCAGAACTAGCACTCCTGAAAGAAAGGATATTGCGGAGACATGGCTTAGCTACAGCCTGGGGGATGTTTCCAGAATGAGATTTTCACTCTGCAGCAGAGTGTGCGCTGATATGAAACTTCCTGGCACATTAAAACTGTGTGCCCGACCTAGACTCGAACTCGGGGACTGATACGGTCGCAGGTTCGAATCCTGCCTCGAGCATGGATGTGTGTGATGTCCTTAGGTTAGTTAGGTTTAAGTAGTTCTAAGTTCTAGGGGACTGATGACCACAGCAGTTGAGTCCCATAGTGCTCAGAGCCATTTGAACATTTTTTTTCGAACTCGGGACCTTTGCCTTTCGCGGGCAAGTGCTCTATCATCTGAGCTACCGAAGCACGACTCACGCCCGGTACTCACAGCTTTACTTCTGCCAGTACCTCGTCTCCTACCTTCCTAACTTTACAGAAGCTCTCCTGCGAACCTTGAAGAACTAGCACTCCTCAAAGAAAGGATATTGCGGAGACATGGCTTAGCCACAGCCTGGGGGATGTTTCCAGAATGAGATTTTCACTCTGCAGCGGAGTGTGCGCTGATATGAAACTTCCTGACAGATTAAAACCGTGTGCCCAACCGAGACTCGAACTCGGGACCTTTGCCTTTCACGGGCAAGTGCTCTACCATCTGAGCTACCGAAGCACCACTCACGCCCGGTACTCACAGCTTTACTTCTGCCAGTATCTCGTCTCCTACCTTCCAAACTTTACAGAAGCTCTCCTGCGAACCTTGCAGAACTAGCACTCCTGAATGAAAGGATATTGCGGAGACATGGCTTAGCCACAGCCTGAGGCTTGGTAAATTCTGAAAGATTTCTGGTACGAACTTTGCATCTTAAATTTGGATTAATGAAGTAACTCAAAAACGCAATGAAAAAATGTGATGTTTGAATTAAATTCCCAACCAGCAAGTTTCCCACACTCTCAGAGACAAAAGTTAAAGAGGGTATTAACTGTAGGACCACAGGTTACGGACTAAGCAAAGATAAAAGTTTCGGAGAACGTATGACTCGTTAATCATATTTTCAGCGGGAAAAAACGCTCTACGTTACATAGCAATATACTCAGGAAACTTGGATTGGTTTCAGAGAAATAGTTGAGAAGTTCTTGAGAAACAAAGGTTCAAGTTATGTGAAATACGTGAACAACATGATGTAAAAAATATAAAGTGTTAGGTTGCAACGTGAGACTAAAGGTACACTTCCTCCACTCACATATAGACAAGTCGGGGCAGTGAGTGAGGAACGGGTCGAGAGGTTTCACCAAAGCAGTAAAGGAATGAAAAGGAGGTATCAGGAGCAATGGAGTAGATGCATGATAACCGACTATTGTTGGTTGCTGCAACATGATAGCACTGCACAACGCAACAGAACATGTTGAACAAGAAGTTTTTCATCCATATGGCAGCGATACTATTGACTGATTCGGGTAAAATAATATGAATGTGCTGTTTTTCCTCTGAATTTGGTATATAATAAGTTACTAGTTGCGTCTCATGATGTTACCTGCGGTTAAACAGTTATCTGTAAAAAAAATTGTTAATGCTTAAACTCACTATCCACGTGTATGCACCAACACAAAAGTTGTGTCTAGGTGGTACTGAGGTGTGGACCACTTGCAGCCCAGCAAACCACATAACATCGGAAAAAGCTTAAAATTTTGAGACGATGGGAGAAGCTGAGGGAATAAATGTCGCTCATAACTCACTCGTTTGCTTAAGGAAAAAAAATTACACGACCGAGTAGCGAATTAAAGAACTTGCCAGGTAAAAAATTCCACGACTGTTTCGGCATTCCTGGCGCGGAAAATATCGTAGTGATCTTGGTACGCATGGAGAGAATGAAATGTATTCTAATACGTCGCCGTAAACAACTTCTTGTTCGCTGCATTTATAAAGGGCTTTCCGTCTCTCGATACAAGCGCCTCTCTTTTATAGCGATCGAGAACGCCACTTTCGAAAGGATATGCAACCTTTTGAACTATAAAGGCAAGTTTGTCTCCTTTGGCTCCGCCGGTGATGATGGTCGCCTGCATGGTATGTCTCCTCAGCTCCGTGATGCGTAACCTGTGGCCAATGCATAATCTTGGAGCATCGAGGCTACGCCTCAGTATGACAGGCACACCTGTCTTCATCTTCAACTTTTGGGACGGCTTCTCCGCCAACGCTAATGAGTTTATAAACTTTACAGCGTATGTAGTAGCGTCGTCTCTTATCATCAATGTATCGATTGGCACGGCCCCACAATCATACTTGAGCGCCAATATTGCTCTTTCCTAAAACCACTCTTCGTTGCTCGAGATTTGCTGTAAGCTCGGAAGACTCTCACAGACTAGGTTATCTCCGGATCTTACAACATTGCAGAAGCGCCTTCTAAACTTTATTAAGTCTTCTACAGCTATTGTCGTGCTGCCCTCGCCGATCTCGAGGAGGTATTGAGCAGAGCGCCCGCACTCTCTGTTGTTGTGGAGCTAGTCTTTCATACTAGTCCCGAGGTGCAAACTTTCTATGTTTGCCCACAGTGGCGAAGACTAGAGGCATGCGATAATCTCGTCTGCTGCAGTTCCTCGTTCGAAGACCGGCAGTGTCTGTCGGAAGTCGCCTGTGAGCAAGGCAACCACTCTACCCATCAATATGCGTTTCAGCGTATACCTTGCAAGCTTCAATAGACTGCCTTGATCGCACGCTTGTGCGGCAAAGACCGTTCGTCCCACACTATCAGTTTTCACTGCTGCAACAGAGACGCGCGACCACTGCAAGGGTTCGCTTCCTTATTCACAAGGATCAACGGAAGCTTGGCAACGAGTTATTCCTCAGCTGAACAAGATCCCGGGTATCCCAGAGGACGCAGTAGCTAGCGCTGTATTTCTGTCCTTACGCAACTGCACCAGCAGCACATTTAACAACAGTGTCTAGCCAGTACCCTCAGCTGCGTCCAAAAAGTAAGATCCCCTTCTCCTTTCTCATTACTTGCTTGTTTCAACTAGCGAGTAACAACGTCAACCTGTAATCGACCTTCTGGTGGCTGTTTGTCTCAATATGGACCCTAAATTATTGTACCATGTCGACTGGAGACTGACTGTCCCACTCACCGGAATTGCATCCTGACGCAAACAAGAGCTAATGTCCCAGGGAGCAGAGCAGTTTTTATTTTTATTTTTTTAATTTCGACTGAACAAAATATTATAGTTGCTTCTGGCAGCTCAGTTCCAAAAATCCCCAACCTTTCCAATCTTATGGCTGCAAATTCCTCTCTGACTCATCGCTTCTGACTCCTTCCCATGTTCTTGGTCGGTGTCCACTTCTTCTGTCAGATGTAAACCATTCCATCATCTTCTTAGGCCATCTGTTCTCACCCAAACTCCATACATTCCTATTCCATCTCAGTCTTTTTGCATTGATTGTATTCACTACAGTGGTGTCCACGTTCATTCTCTTATGCATACGTAAGTGTTTAATTTTATTTTCGCAGTATCAAAATAAGGAAATATCTCGAAAATCTCATCTCCATTGACAATAGGTTCCTCTTAACTTTTTCAGTTATTTCTCATGTTTCTACCCCAAACTTTGGTACAATTTCTACAACGATTTTAAATATCCTAATATTCATTTCTGGCCTAATATGCATGCTCTATAAAACTCCATCTAATTATTTGGTTGCTTGGCTATAATGGGCAACACGTTTCTCGAGTTCGCTTGTACTATATCTGTCTTTGTTGATAAGATTAATAGTTATAAGAGTCCACTATAGTTCGAGCATTTCGCCCTGTCGTATTTTATATGTGTGTTGATTATGATTGTTTTCCATTCTTTATAAAACAAATGACGATCAGTTGTTTACTTCAGTCGATTTTTTGAAAAGAAAGAAATAATTGTGCTTATAGAAGCTAAAAAGGTGCTTATGACTGTGAGTAATGGATAAACTTGAGGTACAAGTAGGTTGGCCATCGTACTGTTCAAAAGTGGACCAGATAAGCTTTCGGAATTAACGGCCTATGTTTTGAAGCGCTTCCTATGGGAGTTACCAGTGCACTTGGGAGGGGGGAGGGCTGTTTAAAACAACGCGCTACGAAAATGAGAACGGTTGGCTACTCACAGGAATCTACTTTCCGTAGCCAATCTAACTCTGCTCACTCACACCGTTTTGCGCAGAGTGCTTAGCTGCGTTAGGTTACCAGAGACTGATTTTTTTCGGCCAGACGTACTTCTTTGTTGCCGCTCCGGTGAGTTCATGCCGAAACGAACGTTTAAACGTAGCACAAAGGATTCCTTTACAACAGAAAACGTCGTCTTGGTGATAATAGTTTCTGAATTAATTTTAATACTACGACTTGAAAAATATATGATCAGCACGTTTATACTGGCACTTCATTACTATTTGGTATTTCTCGTACAACCTCGCAACACGCATAAAATCAGTAATCAAATTATAGACAAAATTGATTAATATCCTTGCTAGCCTCAAAGGCTTGTTAATCTCTAATTAGCCTAATGCTAATGTAGCGATAATAGCTTTCCACACCTGAAAAGTGCTGCATGACATACTGTCTGTGACACTGACCACAATACTGGAATTGTTGTAATGTTTCACTTAATTATTATTTATGCCCAAAAGGTACTTTTCCCTTCTCAATGATCGCTGCAAATGAAAAAGGAAAATGAAACACCGCGACGAGGCCCTGACGATCAACCGAAGGTCGACCGACCGTCGTCTCATCTTCAATCATTCTTTATCGGATGGGGTGTAGAGGGGCATTGAAACAGCACATCACACTCCCGGTCGTTGTCGACGTTTCTACTTTGGAGCCGCTTCGTCTCAATAATATGCCACGGGGCCGAGACCATCCGGTTCAGTCGTCTCATCAAGAAAAAGAGGATCTGACAAGTTGACCACTCGGCTATGGAAGCAAAGTACTTTGAAAGTACGAGGGGCGTCCAATAAGTAATGTAAAACATTTTTATGAAAACGGGTTGGTTTTATTCCGGATTTCCGATACACCATGTTATTCCTCACTTTTTTAACTAAAAGACTGTACTTTTCAACATAGTCTCCTTTCAGTGCGACGGCCTTGCGCCGTCTTCCTGTGTGTGCCTTTATACCAGCATGGCACCATTCTACTAGTCGACGTTGGACCTACGTCCTTCTACGTCAGTAAGCTCCCCATCATCGACACTCTGTTTCCCGAGGGGTACATGCATCATTGGGTCAAACAGATGAAAGTCAAAAAGTGTGGGATCGGGGCTGTAAGATAGATGAGGAATCGCAATCCCATGAAGTTTTGCGAGCTCCTTTCGGTGCGCATACGTGTTCGAGGCCTCTCCGTTGCATGGGGAAGGAGAAGTTCTTTTGCATTTTTTTTTTTTGGCAAAGAACACAGTGAAGCTTCGTGGCAGATTAAAACTGTGTGCCGGACCGAGACTCGAACTCGGAACCTTTGCCTTTCGCGGGCAAGTGCTCTACCAACTGCGCTACCCAAGCACGACTCACGCCCCGTCCTCAGAGCGTACTTCCGCCAGTACCTCGTCTCCTACCTTCCAAACTTTACAGAATTTCTCCTGCGAACCATGCAGGACTAGCACTCCTGAAAGAAAGAATATTGGGAGTGCTAGTTCTGCATGGTTCGCAGGAGAACTTCTGTTAAGTCTGGAAGGTAGGAGACGAGGTACTGGCGGAAGTAAAAGTGTGAGGACGGGGAGTCAGTCGTGCTTGGGTATCACAGTTGGTAGAGCACTTGCCCGCGAAAGGCAAAGGTCCCGAGTTCGAGTCTCGGTCGGGCACACAGTTTTAATCTGCCAGGAAGTTTCATATCAGCGCACACTCTGCTGCAGAGTGATAATCTCATTCTGAACACAATGAAGCTTTTTCTTCAGCATCCAAAGGACAATATAATACACTTCACAACTGATCGTTGCATCAAGAGAAAGGATATGGAACAGAATAACCCATTCCGAGTCGCAGAAGACCGTCGCAGTGACTTTAGCGGCTGAGGGTGCAACTTTGAACTTTTTCTTCTGCGGAGAGATATTGTGGCTCCGCTCCATGGATTGGCGTTTTCTTTCCCGTTCAAGGCGGTGAACCCAAGTTTTATCGCTGTGACGATATTTGGCAAAACATTGTCACCATCAGCCTCGCGTCGAGCAATTCCTCACTGATGGTCCTTCGTTGCTCTGTATGGTCCTCTGTTAGATGGCGAGAAACCCACAGAGCAGACACGGCTTTGAGTACGCTAACTGGTGGACGAATATGTCAGCACTGTCAACAGAGACGTCCAGTTGTATGACAAGGTTGTTCGGGCTTGATCCGTCGACCACTTCAGATGGAGCGTCCGCACACGTTGCTCCACTGCGGTAATCACAGCTGCTTTAGGCCGGCCGGCACGCGGGAGATAGGACAGGTTTGCGCGATCTTCTTGCGATGATGACAGACGCCTCACCAGGGACTCATCGTGCTTTTGTCCATTGTCAAGTCGCCGTAGCCACTCTGCAAGCGCCTATGAATGTCTGCCAAGAGAAACTTAATGGCACCTACATCTACATTTATACTCCGCAAGCAACCCAACGGTGTGTGGCGAGGGCACTTTACGTGCCACTGTCATTATCTCCCTTTCCTGTTCCAGTCGCGCATGGTTCGTGGGAAGAACGACTGCCGGAAAGCCTCCGGGTGCGCACGAATATCTCTAATTTTACATTCGTGATCGCCTCGAAAGGTATAAGTAGAGGGAAGCAATATATTCGATACCTCTTCCAGAAATGCACGCTCTCGAAACCTGGACAGCAAGCTACACCGCGATGCAGAGCGCCTCTCTTGCAGAGTCTGCCACTTCAGTTTCCTAAACATCTCCGTAACGCTATCACACTTACCAGATAACCCTGTGACGAAACGCGCCGCTCTTCTTTGGATCTTCTCTATCTCCTCTGTCAACCCGGTCTGGTACGGATCCCAAACTGATGAGTAATACTCAAGTATAGGTCGAACGAGTGTTTTGTAAGCCACCTCCTTTGTTGATGGACTACATTTTCTAAGGACTCTCCTAAAGAATCTTAACCTGGCACCCGCCTTACCAACAATTAATTTTATATGATCATTCCACTTCAAATCGTTCCGCACGCATACTCCCAGATATTTTACAGAAGCAACTGCTACCAGTGTCTGTTCCGCTATCATATAATCATACAATAAAGGATCCTTCTTTCTATGTAATCGCAATACATTACATTTGTCTATGTTAAGGGTCAGTTGCCACTCCCTGCACCAAGTGCCTATCCGCAGCAGATCTTCCGGCATTTCGCAGCAATTTTCTAATGCTGCAACTTCTCTGTATACTACAACATCATCCGCGAAAAGCCGCATGGAACTGCCGACACTATCTACTAGGTCATTTATATATATTGTGAAAAGCAATGGTCCCATAACACTCCCCAGTGGCACGCCAGAGGTTACTTTAACGTCTGTAGATGTCTCTCCATTGAGAACAACATGCTGTGTTCTCTTTTCTAAAAACTCTTCAATCCAGCAGCACAGCTGGTCTGGTATTCCGTAGGCTCTTACTTTGTTTATCAGCTGACAGTGCGGAACTGTATCGAACGTTTTCAGGAAGTCAAGGAAGATGTCATCTACCTGGGGGCCTGTATCTAATATTTTCTGTGTCTCATGAACAAATAAAACGAGCTGGGTCTCACACGATCGCTGTTTCCGGAATACATGTTGATTCTGGGTTTCCAGAAATGACATGGTACCAGAGCTAAAAACATGTTCTAAAACTCTACAACAGATTGATGTCACAGATATAAGTCTATAGTTTTGCGCATCTGCACGACGACCCTTCTTGAAGACTGGGACTACCTGTTCTCTTTTCCAATTATTTGGAACCTTCCGTTCCTATAGAGACTTACGGTACACGGCTGTTAGAAGGGGGCAAGTTCTTTCGCGTACTCTCTGTAGAATCGAAATGGTATCCTGTCAGGTCTAGTGGATTTTCCTCTGTTGAGTGATTTCAGTTGCTTTTTTATTCCTTGGACATTTATTTCGATGTCAGCCATTTTTTCGTTTGTGCGAGGGTTTAGAAAAGGAACTGCAGTGCGGTCTTCCTCTGTGAAACAGCTTTGGAAAAAGGTGTTTCGTATTTCAGCATTACGCTTGTCATCATCTGTTTCAATGCCATCATCATCCCAGAGTGTCTGGATATGCTGTTTTGATCCATTTACTGATTTAACGTAAGACCAGAACTTCCTTGGATTTTCTGTCAAGTCGGTACATACAATTTTACTTTAGAATTCACTGAACGCTTCACGCATAGCCCTCCTTACGCTAACTTTGACATCGTTTAGCTTCTGTTTCTCTGAGAGGTTTTGGCTGCGTTTAAACTTGCAGTGAAGCTCTCTTTGCTTGCGCAGTAGTTTCCTAACTTTGTTGTTGAACCACGGTGTGTTTTTCCGGTCCCTCACTGTTTTACTCGGCACGTACCTGTCTAAAACGCATTTTACGATTGCCTTGAACTTTTTCCATAAACACTCAACATTGTCAGTGTCTGAACAGAAATTTTCGTTTTGATCTGTTAGGTAGTCTGAAATCTGCCTTCTATTACTCTTGCTAAACAGACAAACCTTCCTCCCTTTTTTATATTCCTATTTACTTCCATATTCAGGGGTGCTGCAACGGCCTTATGATCACTGATTCCCTCTCCAGCACTTACAGAGTCGAAAAGTTCGTGTCTGTTTGTTGTCAGTAGGTCCAAGATGTTATCTTCACAAGTCGGTTGTCTGTTTAATTGCCCAAGGTAATTTTCGGATAGTGCACTCAGTATAATGTCACTCGATGCTCTGTCACTACCACACGTCCTAAACATCTGAGTGTCCCAGTCTATATCTGGTAAATTTAAATCTCCACCTAAGGCTAGAACATGCTGAGAAAATTTATGTGAAATGTATTCCAGATTTTCTCTCAGTTGTTCTGCCACTAATGCTGCTGTGTCGGGAGGTCGGTAAAAGGAGCCAATTATTAACCTAGCTCGGTTGTTGAGGGTACCCTCCACCCATAATAATTCACAGGAACTATCCACTTCTACTTCACTACAGGATAAACTACTACTAACAGCGACAAACACGCCGGCACTGTTTGCATGCAATCTATCCTTTCTAAACAGCGCCAGTGCCTTTGTAAAAAATTCGGCACACTTTATCTCTGGCTTCAGCCAGATTTCCGTACCTATAACGATTTCAGCTTCGGTGATTTCTATCAGCGCTTGAAGTTCCGGTGCTTTCCGAACGCAGCTTCGACAGTTTACAATTACAATACCGATAGCTGTTTGGTCCCCGAATATCCTGACTTTGTTCCGCACCCTTTGAGGCTGTTGCCCTTTCTGTACTTGCCCGGGGCTTAGTTACAAGGGCTCAAGCGGGAATATTCCTCAATGTCCCACAACAAATTCCACGTTTTTTCAACCGAAATTGGTCGAGAAATAAATGTGCAGCATTGCTTATTGAACTCCCTCCGTATTATGCTGGAAATACCCTATATTCTCCAATCATATCAGGAATGCACCCCATACACAAAATAGCGTCTTACCCTTGCAGCTGCCACGTGACTGACACGAGAACTTCGCTAGAGAGCCAGCTGCGTGAGCGTGCGCTAATGCACGCGTGGTGTGCAGAGTCTGGCGTGACCAGCAACGGCTGCTGCAGATGGCGGCTGGCTGTCACGCCTCGCCTCTGGACGGCCACCTCCGCGGACCACGGTGCGCCACCTGTTGTGTCGTCTGCCCCGCCACCACCAGCTGCACAGTCACCGCCAAACGGAACATGCGATTCGTTCCCGGAAATTTGAATCCGTCGCCCCTGTTTGATGCTGACTTTGACATAATTATTCTAGCACGAGGATCGTTGGTTGTGATCTCTCGTCCAGCACTTACGGTTTAGCTCCCTCACTGAGAGGTATCTACATCTACAGCTACATGATTAAGTAGCGATTTACTCCTATGCGTTTGGCAGAGTGTTCATAGGAGAGGCGCTCAATAAGTACACTACTGGCCACTAAAATTGCTACACCACGAAGATGACGTGTTACAGACGTGAAATTTAACCGACAGGAAGAAGATGCTGTGATATGCAAATGCTTAGCTTTTCAGAGCATTCACACCAGATTGGCGCCGGTGACGACACCTACAACGTGCTGGCATGAGGAAAGCTTCCAATCGATTTCTCATACACAAACAGCAGTTGACCGGCGTTGCCTGGTGAAGCGTTGCTGTGATGCCTCGTGTAAGGAGGAGAAATGAATACCATCACGTTTCCGAGATTGATAAAGGTCGGATTGTAGCCTATAGCGATTGCGGTTTATCGTATCGCGATATTGCTGCTCTCTTTGGTCGATATCCAATGACTGTTAGCACAATATGAAATCAGTGGGTGCAGGAGGGTAATACGGAACGCACTGCTGGATCCCAACGGCCTCGTATCACTAGCAGTATAGATGACAGGCATCTTATCCGCATGGCTGTATCGGATCGTGCAGCCACGTCTCGATCCCTGAGTCAACAGATGGGGATGTTTGCAAGCCAACAACCATCTGCACGAACAGTTCGACGACGTTTGCAACAGCATGGGCTATCAGCTCGGAGACCGTGGCTGCGGTTACCCTTGACGCTGCATGACAGACACGATGTCCTGCGATGGTGCACTCACCGACGAACCTGGGTGCATAATGTCATTTCTTCGGATGTATCCAGTTTCTGTTTACAGCATCTTGATGGTCGCATCCGTGTTTGGCGACATCGCGGTGAACGCACATTGGAAGCGTGTATTCGTCATCGTCGTACTAGCGTATCACCCGGCGTGATGGTATGGGGTGCCATTGGTTACTCGTCTCCGCCACCTCTTGTTCGCATTGTCTGCACTTTGAACAGTGGACGTTACATTTCAGATGTGTTGCAACCCGTGGCTCTACCCTTCATTCGATCCGTGCGAGACTCTACATTTCAGGAGGATAACGCACGATCGCATGTTGCAGGTCCTGTGCGGGCCTTTCTGGACACGGAAAATGTTCGCCTGCTGTCCTGGCCTGCACATTCTCCAGATCTCTCACCAACTGAAAACGTCTGGTCAATGGTGGCCGAGCAACTGGCTCGTCACAATACGCCTGTCAGTACTCTTGATGAACTGTGGTATCGTGTTGTAGCTGCATGGGCAGCTGTACCTGTACAAGCCGTCCAAGCTCTGTTTGACTCAATGCCCAGGCGTATCAAGGCCATAGGTGGTTGTTCTGGGTACTGATTTCTCCGGATCCATGCACCCAAATTGCGTGAAAAAGTAATAACATGTCAGTTCTAGTATAATATATTTGTCCAGTGAATACCCGTTTATCATCTGCATTACTCCTTAGTGTAGTAATTTTAATGGCCAGTAGTGTAATGCAACACATTTGTTCTTCTTCTCGATCTGTTTCAGTTGAAAAATTCGAAAATTTGTTGTGGGACCTATTGGAATATTCTTGCTTCAGCACCTATGGTTTTATGAAGTTACGTTAGCGGGTTGCGCTTTACGTAACCTTTAAAATGGTGTCTGTAACTGAGCTGAGTTCCAAGTAGAGTGCTGTCACTAAATTTCCTTTGACTGAAAATCACAGAACTGTAGACATTCATATGTGCTTAGAGAATGTCAAAGCAGACATTTCAGTGAACAAAAGCATGGCGAGTCGTAGGGAGAGGCGTCTGACGTCACTACAACAAGATCGCCCAACCTGTCCGTCCAAGAGCGTGACGGCCGGCCGCACCCAGCTGCGACCCCTTAAATGTTGGAACGTGCAAACACGCTCATTCGAGGTAATCGATGTATCACAATCAAACTCCTCGGTGCTCAACTGGAAATCTCTGTTTGGTAGTGCTGACACACTCGTCCACAGGTTGGGATTCTCAAAGGTGTCCGCCCAATGGGTTTCTTGTCGCCTAACAGAAGACCATAAAAAGCAACGACGGACCTTCTGTGCGGAATGTTTGTAGCCACATATAAGGGGCATAATATGGTGAACTGGAATCCTAAATAAAGTGGACTTGCTTTCAGAAAAACATGTGCTACACCACTCATTGAACACCCCTCGAAGAACCATTTTCGGTCTATTTCTGAACCGTTCAACGCTCGAAGACGAGATGGGAAGAACTGATACATAAATCCATCCGTGCGAGCTCTGATTTCTCCTCTTCCTCTGCTAGTTTTCTACACCATGTGGCATCTTTCGCATGCAAGTTACTATCTTCTTCTGTATTGTCATACATCTTCTTGCATGGCTGTGTATCACACGCCTTTCATCACCGTCCAGTGTAGCCGAGGTCTTCCTGTTTTCCTACGTTGTGGAGGTCTCCAGTGCCATATTCCACAAGATTTTACAATATGTCTACAACATCATTTGTTACTTCCATCTGTTCTCGCAATGCTTCATTTCCTATTTTATTTTATCTTGTTAGTTGACAACTCCGTCTCGAAAATCCCATTTTTATATCATATAAGGGAGTGTAGCTCCTAAATTGTCACCTTTCCCTTTTCTATTCTGTGCTTATTTCCTCGTTGTTTCCACCCCTGCCCGAAATGACTGCCAATAAATATTTATGCGATCCACTACTATTCATCAAAGATCCGTCACCTACAACGAGATCCCTTCCTTTACCATTAATCTAGTATTCAGCGTTTGCCAAGTTCATTTTCAAATTCGATTGTTCATATTCTTCTTTAAGCTTTCGTAAGATACGATGCACATCTTCTTCATCCTCGGTGGAAAGGACATCACATATGGCAAAATTTAGGGAGAAGAGAGTGTCGTCATTTATTCTAACCCTCATGTTTCTGCACTTCCTTTTGCAATTTTTCAGGGCTTCATTCAGAATTTTAAACAGGGCAGGCGCCAGGCAGCATTCTTGTCTCAGATCTTGGCTGACCTTAAATCTATACGACGTCAATTTCCCCACTTTAACATATCAGGCCACCCTGATTACGGGTTTATAACGACTTGTACGTAACATTTATGAATGTTCTAGATAATCATTGGTTCCCACATGCCAGAAAGTGGAACCATTCTCATAGGGCTTTGGCAAGTCTATCTCCAGTTTATATGTCATTCACATTTACCTGTCTAATACTGAGTTATTATCAATATAAGATTTACCTGCCCGCAAGCCAATGTGTTCTTCTGCTTCCTCAATTTTTCTCTCAACTGAAGTTTAAGCATCTTATCGTATAGACTCAATATGGAACTGAGAACTGTGATGCCTCGATAATTTTCGCTGTCCTCCTAGCTTCCCATTTAAAATATATCTGCGATGAACCTTTCTTCAAACTTGATCGGAATTTCCCTCCTCTAAGACAGAGATTAAACAGCTTCGCGAGGTGTTCAAGTTACACCTTTGGTTCGGCCTTCAACAACTGTATAGAGATGGCTTCAGGTCATCGTGCTTTGCCTTTTTGAGTTATTTGGCGGCCTCCTGTACCTCCGATGTTGTTATCTACTGGAGTTTAGTGGCATCTTCTGATTTCTCTTATTGTATTACAGTGGTGATATCTGACTATTTAGTTGTGTATTTTCGAATTCGCAGGAGAAAGTTGAAATTTTCTGAAATGATCTCGCTGCAACGAGAAACGCTGTTGTTTTAACAAATGTCACACCAGATCGCTTATTGTATCAGTGACAACCTCTCACCACATTCACCATAATACAAAACAAGCTGCCCTCCATTGAAGAGTAACGACCCCATACTGTGCACCAATACTACAGTCAGACTCTTTAATAAATTTTCTGCACTTTCTAAATGTTCTGACAAAAAAAAGCAGGTTTTGGTTCTCCTTCCACTCAATAATTTATATGTGGTGATTTCAATTTAAACAGTGCGTAATTAAAACCATTAGGTATTTAGCTGAATGGAGAACCTATAAATTTATGTAATTTATTGCGTAAACGAAATTCTATCTTTCCGTGCACCGTTCCGTAGAGTCTATAGTGACTCATTCCATGTCTAAGTGCCTTCGGTTCGCAAATCCATACAAATTATAATAAAGGATGTACGTATTTACGTATGTATGTTCCAAGGAAAGAAATAAGATTGTGTTTAACGTCCCGTCAACATCGAAGTCATTAGGGACGGAGTAAAAACTCGGACTGTGTCATGAACAGGGATGGAATTCAGCCGCGCCCTTCCAAGGGAACCATTCCGGAATATGCCTGGAGTGATTTAGGGAAACCACGGAACACCTAAATCTGGACGGCTGAACGCAAATTTGAACCGTCGTACTCCCTAATGCGAGTCCATTGTGCTAACCAATGCACCACTTCGCTCGGTATGTGTGTTCCACATACTCCTAAACCACTGGATCGATTTCAACCAAACTTGGGACATATATAATTTGCTATCTAGAAAAATTACTTTGGGATGAAAATGACCCACGTATCAAAGAAGTGGAGATGGACGTGAAAAAGCAGTCTAGTCCATAAAGCAAGAATACCCATACTTGAGTTACCCAATAGTTGAGATTGAGAAACTTGTAACAAATTTTACACATAATTCCAAACCGTTATGAAACTTTTTCTCCCTGACGACTTCCACAAAAGAGGGAAAAAGTTTGATGCTTACTACATTTCCACTGTTCATGCAGTAAAACTGCCACATGAAACATTACGTTTTAATTTATTACTTCTGTATTCGTGACACTTTTTACACACAGCATACGGACATACCACTGAATGTAGCAGAGGATCTAAATCATAAACTCTGAATGCATGATAAACTACCGCATCATGCAAGACGTTCAAATTTATTACTTCATTGTTACTAACTCTACTCACAACACTTTTCGGAAACAGTATCTACATTTGGCGCAGATTGTATCTACAAAAATATATCATTTTCCAACAGACATTTCAGGATATATGACGTCATGAATACTGAGATGTGTGATACTCTACTGTATCATGTGTAACGTATTTATTTCCTACTTATTTCTACCAACTGTATCCACAGTTAATTTCGCATATAGTACACACATATACCACTGATGTATCTGCAGAATTATCGCCCTGTAAGTGCACAGTTGAGGAGACACGATGTCATAAATACTAAGCTGTGTGAAAATTAATCTGCATTGCGAAATTCGCTAGATATGCAGATGAAATATGTGTACAAATAAGCGTGAAACATGTTAAATGTGTGCGAAATATATTTGATATATGCGTGTGTGAGGAAATCCAAGGATAAAAAGCTCATCCCAAGCCCCTGGAACCATTTCAACCAAATTTGGTACACCTATTAGTTACGATTTGAGAAGAAATACTGTGGGTGTAAGAACCACCAGCGTCGTACTGGGGTGAGTAGTATAACGTGGATGGAGAAGGGTGGACGAGGAGATGGACAGACATGAAGGGGTGAAGGGGTAAGGAGGTGATAGGCACTTACAGGGGGAGGAGGAGGAGGAGTTTGACAGAGATAGGGGATGGGTAGATGGACAGATACAGGGGAGAGGAGAAGACGGACAGAAAGAGAAAAAAGAAAGAGAGAGAGAGAGAGAGAGAGAGAGAGAGAGAGACAGGAGGAGGAAGAGGTAGGCAGAGAGGTGGGGCAGGAGTAGATGAACAGACTAAAAGGGAGGAGGAAATGGAAAGAGAAAGGAGAGGAGTGGACAGAGAGAGAGAGGAGAGGAAGAAATAGACACAGAAAGGAAAAGGAAGGAGATGAACAGGAAGAGGGGGGAGGAGGAGATGAGGAAAGAGAGGGAGGGAAGGAGATGAACCGAGAGTGGGACAGCAGGAGATGGACGGAGAGGTGAAGAGGAGGAGATGGACAGAGAGGGGAGGAGGAGGAGATGGATGGAGGGGGGAGGAGTAGACTGCCAGAGTGAGAGGTAGGAGCAGATGGACAAGAGTGTGACAGGAGGAGATGGACAGAAAATGGGTTGGAGGAGCTGGACAGAGAGAGGGGGTGATGGAGGTGGACAGAGAAACCCAGGGGTGGAGGTGAGGGACAAGGATAGGGCGGGTTGGATATAGAGAGAAGGGAGGAGAGTTGGATAAGAGAGAGTGGTTGGATAGAGAGGGGGGAGGAGGTGAAAAGAGAGGAGATGGACAGAGAGAGGAGAGAAGAAATGGAATAAATAAATACTTGCGCAACGTGGGGATTCTCAGCTAGTAAATAAATAAAAAGAGTCTCACTTGCGACCACTGTATTAGAAAACCCCGCCTTCAACCAGATTATGTTATCTCCACCTCTTTTCTTTCTTTTTTCTTTTTTTTTTAAGAAAACAGAAGAACAGGGAAAAGAACACACACAACAACACCATAGCTGCCCATTTTCCCAATTTTAATTTATTGTCTTCTGTAACATCTCGCCAAGTCAGTCTCCTCGTTATCAAACACTACCACCCGCTAGCTGATGCCATCACAATGTAACATGAGACCGCCTTCTACCTAGCAAATACTCGCACATCAAGTCGCATCCTTTCTGATTAAAACTGGAAAAAAACTTCACTGATTCATTTCCGCCTTTCTACATGCAACACTTCTAAAATGTCTGCCTCGTCCCAAGGGAAACAAGACTCGCTTTTAACCTCACGAGGTCTGCTGGCTGACTCGTTGATTTCGCAATCTACCGAAATTGCTCCACGAAGTTATTTTAATATGCAGACCTCCTGTCCTACTGGCCTTCAGGGCCCTTTTCTGCTGGCATTCATAGTAATTGGTATAAGGTACTGCCTCTTGCCAACCCTCTCAGAACTTTCTTTCCCACAAGATGTTATACATTATTGATTGAAAATTCTTACAGTACACAGTTGTTTAAATATGAAACTAAATGAAAAGGCCAATAGTTCGCTGTAGATGTATTTATTTAAGTCCATTATAGACCCCGCAATCAGTTTCGCAACTTTTAAGTTGCATCTTCTGTTGTATATCTGTACAGATTTTTCTTAATTAATGCATTAAAATACTGAGTGAATAGACGTAAATATGGAAGAAAATATTACGCATCTAATTATAAACCTTGGTGTGGATCACATACGACACATAAAGAACTGGTTGACACATATTTAATAAAGTGCAGTCTCTATACCTTTTGACATAGCAATTGTAAGTAACTGGCATGAAATTACAAACTGTATAGACCTGTTCTTTGTGGGGCGTATGTGACCCACACCAAGTTTCCTAACTAGATGCGTAACATTTTATTCCATATTTAAGTCTGTTCATTCAGTATTTTAAAATATCTTATAATGTCAATTCTTCATTACCGAGCGTTAATTTAAAAAAAATTGTAAAGATATACACAAGAAGATGCTACTTTAAGATGCGAAATCAGTTGTGTTGTCTATAATGGACTTAAATAAATACAGCTATAGAAGACTGTAGGGTTTTCATCCCATTTTGTATGTAATAGTTTTAGCATCTATATTTAAACAAATGTTTACAGTATGAATTTCATTCCATTTTGTGTGTAATAGTTTTAGCATCTATATTTAAACAAATGTTTACAGTATTAATTTTTCAGTCAATCATGTGTAACAGTTTTCGCTGTGGTTACCCCACTTTTACAATAACCTGTAACCACACGATGTTAGGAATATCGTCCATCCTGCGAAAATCACTCGCCTTTGAACATAGCTTTCTACAGATCACGACTCATTCAGTTGGATTAAAAGATGAATGGTCCATTATCTCCAGACTGGAGAGCTACCTTCGTCCAAGCAAATTAAAAAGCCGGCGATAGCGTTCTCAATAGTGGACAGCACGAGCCAGCAGACCCGGACTCGAACTGACATGCCATACAAGACACCACCTGAACAGAATTCTCTTCCACCAGCTGCTCTCCTTTGCCCCGTGGTTTACTCTTATTTATTTCTCACTAGCACTTTAGCCAGACTAGGATCCTTGGTGAAACAAAATTATGGCTTACCCAGTGTTCTTAGCACCAAAATATTCATCCACCTAACAAATTCTCACGGAGGCAGATTGCGAGCAAAATTTCCACTTTTGGCTCCAAAGTACAGGGTGTTTGTAAACTAGTTATAGAAAAGTAACCTGTAAATCGGAGAAATGTAAATAATTTACAGAAATGTTTGAAACAGAACTGAGTGCAGTACATCTTCAAGTTTTATTTACAAATGGTCAATGTGGATACATTTTGCAACACGACAAATGTCCAGTCTGTAATCAGTTTCGTGCCAGATCGTATGAAGCAACTTTTGATATACGGTGGCAACTGCTTGTGTTATCCGTTATCACAGTTCGTCGACATTTCCCGGAAACGCAGGAACGAACACACTGTGCTAATGTACCCCATACACAGAAGTTCATTTGGGTTAAAGCAGGTGATCGCAGTGGACGGGATGTGCAGTCCCAGTCGGCACATTTCTACGGAGATACCCGGCAGCTTCACGTGGTGGCTCACCGTCCTGCTGGAAAATAAATTCTGTGGACCTGTTCAGCTGTACGAGAGGCATTAGACAGCGTTCAAGTAAATCCAGGTACGATAGTCCCTTTACAGTTGACTCGGCAAAGAAGAAATGATCGTAAATCTTTTTACAGTTTACAGCGAAAAACATTTATCTTAGGCGAATCTCCTAGCTGTTCGATTACGTGACGTGAGTTCTGCTCACCCCATATCCGAATATTCTGCCGATTCACTTTACCGCACGTATGGAATGTGGTTTAGTCACAACATAATTATTAAGAAAACATCTTCAGTCTGCATTTCTACACAAAACTGAGCTCGTTTTTCTTTGTCACTTTCTCTTAAAGCATGCAACAGTTTCAATTTGTAGGGTTTGAATGACAGGCGTTTCCGAAATACTTTTCAACTTTTAACACTGGGCATGTTCAGTTCTAAGCTGGCACGTCTCGTTGATGTAGCGGGACTACGAATGTAAGGCTGCGGAACTAGTTCAGTTACTACGTCAGAGACTGCTGGCCGGTTCTGATACTGCGTCCTATGTGATACACAGCCAGTTTTGGTGAAACGATTGTATTGTCTTTGAGGTGGTGGCGTGCGATATGTAATCCTGAACTACAGGTTCGAATTTGGGTTCATGACACCGTACACAACACTGCGCTCGCTCTGTACCGTTATACGACTCCATACAGATTGTTCTAATAGCTCATTTTCGCATGCCACCTAGCGAGAACGTCAGATGCTAACAGCGTTAGGCCATAAATAAAACTTGAAGATTTACTGCATTCAGTGATGTATGGAACATTTCTGTAAGTTATTTACATTTTTCACAATTAAAGGTTATTTTTGTACAACTAATTTATAAACACCCAGCTCTTCTGGACATTAGAAAGTTGCTTCCAGGGCGACCAGATTCCCATAGAGTCGCTGTATTCTAGCGGCTTCTTTGCTGTATTTCAGCAGCC
Source organism: Schistocerca gregaria (assembly GCF_023897955.1). Lineage (NCBI taxonomy): Eukaryota > Metazoa > Arthropoda > Insecta > Orthoptera > Acrididae > Schistocerca > Schistocerca gregaria. The sequence continues at coordinate 201,536,798 of NC_064921.1, forward strand.
CTGCACCACTCGTTCTACTGTGACTGACATTCCTGTATCCAAGTGCACGGACTGAGAGGCAGAGCGGTATGCCAACACATCTATCTTGAGATGCAACTGGTGTGTTTGGGATTAATGGACCATATCAATTTACTAAGGAAATAACCCGTAAGTCCAAAGACTGAATTAATGAAAACTTAAGATACTTACGATGATGGTTTCAATTCTGCGTGTAGCAGGTTTGTACTGATAACACCAAGTCTCGTCAGCTGTGATAACTTTATCCAGAGAAGAATTGTACACGTTTTGCATTTCAGTCAAGTTGAGGCGCGGGTCCACACATCATCGTTTTTGTCCAAACGTGTGCGGGAAAATCTTTACAAACGTTTTTCTCTTCTTAAAAACATCCTGGAGAATGATTTACAAATATTGCTTCATTGTGATATGTGACACATCAACGTTGACCCACTACGGCTGTACTTCCAATAGCCTACTTAACACTGCCTGCTCACAACCGACTGATTGATTGCACATCTGTTGTTTACGGTTGTTAGTCCAAGATGACACTGTAGGTACTGCGCTTAAGTCACTTGAAGACCAGAAATAAAATCGGTCTGGGAAATTTTTGGGCGGACTATGGGGTCACTTCCCGGGAAACGAAAAGGGAAAGAAGTGTAACTAGGGGAGGATGTGAACATTTCCTTTTTGTTAGGAAAGAAACTGGCAATATACGTAAACATTTTGGGGAAAGATTGTGAGGCTGACGGATGAAATGCTTCTGTCATTTCTTAAATGCAGTGAAATTGAACCCAGAGTACAGGGTAGTTTGTTGCAGAGGAGGATAGCAGCAACAGAGAAGGAATTTACCATTTTTTATGTTTGATGGACGGGCGCAGTTAAGATACTAGTTAAGAGAGACGTTGCCCAACTTTAACGTTGAGCTGAGAGGCCGGTGACGGTAGTCACGTAGCTTGTCTGGTCGTAGCCATCCTAACTGGGTGCATGAAGCACTGACTTGATCAAACAGAATGATGTTGCACACGTAACGAACGCAGGCATTTATGGTGAGTTCTAAGCATGTAGAGTTTTTACTACTCGACATGTTGGACTGCTTAAACAGAAGGGATGTTCGGCAGAACGAGTGACTGCATGACATTAAGTTTCACATCCTGTAGAAGTATTAAACTTCCTGGCAGATTAAAAGTGTGTGCCGGACCGAGACTCGAACTCGGGACATTTGCCTTTCTCGGGCTAGTGCTCTACCAACTGAGCTACCCAAGCGCGACTCACGCCCCGCCCTCACAACTTTGCTTCTACCAGTACCTCGTCTCCTACCTTCCAAACTTTACAGAAGCTCTCCTGCGAAGCACTCTTGAATGAAAGGATATTGCGGAGACATAGTTTAGCCACAGCCTGGGGGATGTTTCCAGAATGAGATTTTCACTCTGCAGCAATATCCTTCTGTGCGTATTGATGTAGAAGCGGCAGCCTTGTGAAGCGGAGTGTTACGGGCGCCTCTCGGTCAGCTCACGGTGTGCCTGGCCAGTGACGGGAGCGCCCGCCGTGGCTGGGCCGGGCTGTCGGCTGGCGGTGTCGCCTCCGTAGCGACCGCTGGCCAGCGTCAGTCAGCGTGACGGAACGGCAGACGCGGCAGGAGCGGCGGCTGTGGCGGCTGCGAGACGCGTCGCGATGGCGCACGCGATAGCCGGCGTCATCTGCCGGGAGCGTTACGTTAGCGGCGGCGGCGGCGTCGCCTCGGCACGCGCCGCCGCATCTTCCCCCAACGTTCGTGCCGAATCTGCATTCTGCGGCCAGATGCCGTCACAGCTGGCGTCAGCTCCGCATCTGCACTCCGGAAGCCGTCGCACACGCACATTGAAAAGACGCGGTAAAATGGCAGTTACGTAAGAGTATTCACGGTCTCGCCGAGAAACTCTGGACAGGTCAGTTTCTGATTGAATTATATCATTCTGAGCAGACTAAGAAGTGCTCTGTTTTATTTGCTAAAATCATTCTGTAGCCAAGACCACATAAATATTTATTTATTTAAAACAACCGGTTCGGTTTCGACAGACTTTGCTGTCATCTTCAGGTTTTTAGTGAGGCATATTCGCTTTATCTCCTGGTCTTTTCATTTAATTTCATTTTAGCTTGTCTTCTACTTCGTCTGATGCGGCTCGCCACGATTTCCTCTTCTGTGCCAATTTTTTCATTGCGGAACTTATTGTTTACAGCATCGTCTCGAGCTCCACTGACTTTTCACAGACTGTTCAAGAATATTCCTATGCTGCTTTAAGAATTAGGGGAACATGATTTTGGGCATCTCACACACTTCATTCAGCAGTAATTGAGGACTGACTATGTTACCAAATTATACCTATATCTTTCACAAATTAAGTACCCAACAGCCGGTCGCGGTGGCCGAGCGGTTATAGGCGCTTCAGTCCGGAACCGCGCGGCTGCTACGGTCGTAGCTTCGAATCCGGCCTCGGGCATGGATGTGTTTGATGTCCTTAGGTTAGTTAGGTTTAAGTAGTTCTAAGTTTAGGGAACTGATGACCTCAGCTTTTAAGTCCCATAGTGCTTAGAGCCATTTGAACCACTTCTGAACTACCCAACAAAACATCATTACATCCTCGATCTTTTATTTAAAAGGAAATGAAATATCCGACAGGTGTTGAAAACACATAATTCATCCCGTCATCCTGGGCACTTTTCATACGACATTGAAGGTGTGATTAATTTATATGCCCTCCATGAACGTTCATCACTACCTCACACTTATCTTGCATGCTCCTTGTAACTCTACGTAGGTCACCCTGTGGTATCCTTTCCCATTCTTCAATGAAAGCCCATGAGAGTTCATAGAGGGTCGGCGGTGGAACCCGACGACCAAGAACACGTCCTTCAAGCATGTCCCAGATATGTACGATGGAATTTAGGTATAGAATCACCGCCATCTATTTCATTACTTCAGTGTCCAGATTTCACAGGGCATTCCTGCCGACGCCTACCATATGAGCCCATGCATTAGAAGGGATTAAGTTCAGCCACTGTATGCAACAGTCACCACATGGTTCAACAGTATCTGACCCATGAGTTGCCTGGCGATAAGGCGACCGTGGACACCGACCAGATCCGCATGGCTATCAACACTTAAGACTCCCCACTACATCATAGAATCTTGGAAATCTGACGATATCGCTCACCACCCACACACCCAGCCACCACCTTGCGTCCAAGGATATCTGGATTCGTCTGTCAATAACACGTTTTGCCCGTGAATAAGCTGTCAGGTGACATGGGAATGGCAGAAGGGAATGCGAGCTGCAAGATGTTATCGTGTCAAGCGATGCTCGAACAGGACGTCTGGATCGTATTGTCCTTTCCCGCAACCTGTTCATTCCAGTCTGGTCGGATCAGCAGCTCCAGTCGTCCATCTGAGATTTTCTTTCCTTGTTCTGGCGATACACGTACGACGCCGCAACTCACAGATACCCACATACGGTATCAGTCTTGACGTGTGGTAGGCCGGCTGCTGTGGCAGAGCGGTTCTAGGCGCTTCAGTGAAGAACCGCGCTGCTGCTACGGTCACAGGTTCGAATCCTGCCCCGGGCATGGATGTGTGTGATGTCGTTAGGTTTAAGTAGTTGTAAGTCTATGTGACTAATGACCTCAGATGTTAAGTCCCATAGTGCTCAGAGCCATTTGAACCATTTTTGAAAGTCTGGCTGTCCTGCACCGGCGTCCTTGGCTAATTCGCCTTGTGCACTGACCTGTCCCCCTGTAGCTTGTCTGCAACCTATGGGTGATAGAGGCATTGGAATATGCAGCTGCATAACCAAAAGTCCATCCTTTTTGGACCAAACATACCGGCTTTGCAACTTGCACTGCATTAAGAGTCGCATTGCATACGCTTGGTTGAATATAACGTTTATATATGACAACTCTAAACGTCACTAGAAAAACACTTCCTTCTGAGGGGTCCAACGACAGTGTTGCATAACACAGACAACAGATGGTGAATGATTGAATTTGTTGTCATAGTTACTACGGTTTCTGCAAAACTACCTTCACAACTGTCAAGAAACCTTCAAGATGTAGCTATAAAAATCTACAACATAAAACACATAGGCACCTATTTACAGACACAAAAGTATTTTTGTGTGGTCACTGCCGTTGCGAAAGTAACTCAGTACAGTGTCGTGCCCTTCTTGCATTCTAAAACTTATTTTCCATCTGTAGCTCTATCCGGCCTGTAGCGTATCACTGTTAGCGTACAGCTAAAGCAAATACCGTGCGTGAATGGAACAAGTTGATTTCCCAAAAAGACACGCTGTTCATACCACAACATTTCCATTGTTGGGCTAATATTTTCATGGCAATGTAGGCAGAAATTGTGGTACGAAAGCAAACGCAATTAAATTACTCTGTTATGAGACGCCGGAAAGCACGAGTCTCTCATACAAAGTATTTAGTACATGTCACTGAACATCCTACGAAACTCTGTCGGTAGTGATCGGGTTTGCCTTATGTGTTTTCTGTGTCTGCCCCTCCACCTATGCTCTCTAAAGCCTTTCCAGATATCGTGGAAGTTGTTCTCTGATGCTTTAACACGTATCCTTTCATCCATTCCTTCTTATACTTAGTATTTTCCGCACATTTTATTCCTCGCCCTTTCTGGAAAAAATCTACAAATTTGTCACTTTATCAGCTTCTTTCTCTCATGCGAAATCGCTTAAGTTTCAATTCTCTTCGTTGCCAATTTCCCTGCAGACTCTAGTTATAGCTTGCTCCTTTCTTTTGGCTTCGGAGAAATCGCAATGAAAGAAATGAGTTCTGCCCTTCACCGTCTTCGTTACCATGAGATTAGAAGAACCTTATTTGGTTATCTGCTGCTGTCCGCGCCGTGATGCCATCGGCTTCCTCTTTATGTGCTGCAGCGATATCGACTGCCAACTGAAATTCATATGAATGCTGCAAACTTGCTGAATTGATTGTTAAACGAAATGCCACTAGTTAAAAAAGGAATGACTTTATTTGGTGCATTTCGGGAGATATCCATCGTCAGAGAGTCTGGAAACCAAAATACCAATGACAGAAAATATACAAAGGTATAGAGAGCAAATGATAAGAGTACAAGCATTACAAAGATTCATCATACTAAGAGGTAACATACACCCCATGATCATATAGACATTCAGATGCATAATGACACGTAACGGATGTAGCTGTCATGGAAGACTAAGTTAAAAACTACTCATGCTTTCTAGGTAGACAATTTACGCCATCAGAAGGCGATGAAGCATACATAAGCGATGCCGCATAGCAGCGAAAACAGAATGATAAATTTTAATTTATTTATATAAAAATTGTTGAACATAAAACAAAACTTTAATAAAGGAATAAAAAGGAATATAGTTACACAACACGCCGTAAAACGATATATACATTAGTTTAAAATGCCGTCAATAGAACAGACACATAAAACAATATGCGTAAGGTATACAAACCAATTATACAAAATCAAAGTTATGCACAAAGAACGTATTGATAAAAGTGATAACCAAGACACATTGTGATATATAACTAATTATGTGAAATTACAGTGTTTAAAAAAAAAAAAAGAAAAACAGTCGTGGCGTATGGCACAACCACTCAAAGGATCAGCATTGGAAGTAGTCCCGTTGGAAAATAATCGAAAAAACCAAGAGAAAGGTGAAATAGATAAAATTTTGTAACAAAGCTCCAGGAATACAAAGTAGTATGAAGGGCGTAATAACGCTTTATAAATGCTAAAGAGTTAACAAAACAAAATATTACAAGAAATATTTAGCTTCCTATTCACAATTTGGCAGCACTCATGTTAATTTGCAGTATCGTTGCACTCTTCCTGCATGAGTTTATATGACAATTACAATGAAATTTATTGTTTAATGAAGAGAACAGGGGGGAGACTACAGACCAGAAACAAACATCTATAAGGGAAGCAGATATAAAGACGTAGAAATTAGACGCAGTCTCGACTTGCCAGTCCACAGTTTTGGACTACGCAGGCTTGCTGCGGGTCAAACAACAATTACACTGAAAGACATAAGATACGAACAAAGATAACAATAAATATTCCTCAGGTTACCTTCCATTCAGACGCTGTTGCACGCAACGACTGTTATTGACTTGTAAATATTAGATTTCAGCTATCAGTCGTCATTTTGAATTTTTTTAAATTGGCGGATCTAGATTTCTGCTAGAAACTAGCCATTCTCAGTGCACTATCATTTTTGATCAATGCATGTAATGCCTGTTGGTCGGGCTTCATCCACCGAAGAAATCACAGCTAACGACGCGGGGACAACTACCACGGTTTGTCCTAAATGCCACCAGCTGCTAATAGCGCTAAAGCTATGTTACTGTATGAAAATTATTAACTGTGGTAGGCCTGGTACAGAACAAACAACAGAAGCATAACATGAAATGTCTAATACATATGTCAAGAAATAAAACCATTACTGGTGATGAAAAATGCTCTATTTACAATTATCTATCGATCCCTCCAATTTTGAGTCGATTGCTCGTCGTAACCTTTAGGAGTGATTTTCTCAAAAACGTGGGGGTGTTGACTCAAAATATCTTACAGTCCTTCGTTTTAGGTTGTACACAAGCGACCTGCCAAATCTGAGCCGAATCGGTTGGCCGTGTCCGAGGCCTTCCCCTTGTAAGTACTATGGGACTTAATATCTGAGGTCATCAGTCAAAGGCAAAGGTCCCGAGTTCGAGTCTCTGTCTGGCACACAGGTTCAACCTGCCAGGAAGTTGCAAGAAGAGATACGTACAGCCCAAATCACTTTGTGCATCGTGGGGTGCTCACCTTGCCGTGAGCAACGAGGTAGTCTCTTGGAGCGAGTCAGCAAGAAAACCAGCTCAGCTCCAAACTAGGAAAATTATTTATCATTCCATTTTCTTGGGAATGTTTTTATAACATACGAGGAGTACCTTAAGTGTGTATTATAGATCGTTGATACTTGTGAGTGCACGACTTTGTGACTGTGATTATGTTGCTTAGACCAAGCTAACATGGTGAATAAATTAACTGGCACCTCCTGTGAAATTTCGACTACGTCACTTAAGACCTGCCTATGTCTGAATATGCGAGTGATTTATTGTGACAATCCTTTTAAGCCAACAATGTCTGAACTAGGACCAACGCCTCACTAACTACATGGGATGCTTCACAAGTTAGGCTGGTCAAGGAACTCAGACACCTACTCACTCTAAAACATATAAAATGAATAGCATACGGTAACAATGGATCAAGTTAACAGGCTACACACTGTAACTAGTCACAACAACGCTTTCATTTTTAAGAAAAATTTAATTTATTCTAGAATGCAATCAACGCCAAAGAATTTTAACACTACATCTACGTTCAAAACGGCGACCAGCATACATACCTTTAATCAATTGTCAACAGGTTCAGAATTCAATTTGGATATTCACAAATATAAAGAGCAAAGGGTTAAAAAATTTGACGAACGTACGTGTGCTCAAACAAGAACTAGAACGCTCACTTCAGAATATCAACATGTTTCACAGGCAAATTATGTTTTTACATGAAATTGATTTCAAATCCAACACAGATGCACTCGCACTGAAAATAGAGGGCATGACCTGAATTAGTCTAGAACAAGATTCTAAAAAGAGCGATTAAATAACGAACAAATAAGCGTCCAAGCAACCATTACAATAAATCCCTTGGATTAAAGAAGAGTCAGGTTCTTTAACAAATGGTCTAAATCCAAACACAACAACTAAACAAGACATTGGATATGCACGTCCGTTTCATTGCATTATCAACAACTGAGGCCTGCAGTACTGCTAGTTACTGTACCAAGCAAGATGGCGGTTCCAGTCAGCACCCTCAGAAAGGGAGCAAAACTTATACACCCAGTTTTGACAAGTTAACCCGATTAAACAGTTCATTCAGAGGAAACCCAACTGGGGAGGGCAGTGCACAATTTTTTATCAATCACGGAATTTAAAGGGGAACGGTGATTCAAAAAAACATAATAATTACGGAAGAAATAAAGGACACTTTAAAATAGGCTGAATTCCATCAAACACAAGTTTAACAATTTAAAACACGCTTCTCCGGCCACGGAGACTGTACCAGTCAGTAAAACGAGGAGCTCCGGCCGGTGTGACCGAGCGGTTCTAGGCGCTTCAGTCTGGAACCACGCGACCGCTACGGTCGCTGGTTCGTATCCTGCCTCGGGAATGGATTTGTGTGATGCCCTTAGGTTAGTTAGGTTTACGTAGTTTTAAGTTCTAGGGAACTGATGACCTCACATGTTAATTTCCATAATGCTCAGAGCCATTTGAACTATTTTTTGTACACGAGGAGCAGAATACATCGGTTAAGGCTACTGAAAGAAATGTTCGTACAGCATACACTCTTGTCCCGAGGCCGCAGCGTGAGACACAACGAACTTAACCAGGGAAGTCTCGTAATAAGTGTCCCGAAACCTGCTATAGAGCACAGGTTGGCGTCAGCCACAGCGGTAGGACTATCTCCCTGCTAGTCGTTGTCCACAGGAACGCATCTACTGCGATAAACGCCAGGCGGCTAACTCCGTGTAGCTGGCTCCACGCTGGCCAGTACAATTAATCACGGTCAGCAAGCCCCACGTGCACCAGGAAGGAGTTCGGCGACGAACCACGGACGCAGAATACGAGACAACTCGGGCCTTCACGGGGTAAAATTGTGACCCATTCCCGACTCTGTTCCACGGCGAACCTCCCTGCCCGTCTGTTGAACGTCAAGTGAGCGAGGCCTCTGCCATCACTGCGTATCAAACAGCAGCCACGCTCTCTGACGAAAGATGGACACACTTGAAAGCGTGCCGTGACCTATCGATTCGTGGCAAGACTCGCAACCTAAAAATATCTTTTGTGATCCATTCCCGACTGTTCCACGGCGAACCTCCCTGCCCGCCGGTTGAACGTCAAGTGAGCGAGGCCTCTGCCATCGCTGCGTATCAAACAGCAGCCACGCCCTCTGACCATAGATGGATACACTTGAAATTGTGCCGTGACCTATCGATTCGTGGCAAGGCTTGCAATCTAAAAATACCCTTTCCGATGCATTAAGATCCAATTGCGACTCTACACTGACTGCAGTCTCAGTACAAATGAGGTCAATACTCTCGAGACAGTGGTAACATTTATAAGTCGAGGCTTCCTGGCCTTACTACTGCAATCCACGAAAGAGTAGAGCATCTTCATGCAGGGTGTTGTCGTGAGTGCGTCCAAACACAGTATTTCCTTTATGCCGTTCTGTCATGACCCACGTCGACTCATTTACTGTGATTTTTCCAGTCAGCGGACTGGCACATACACAGAACTTCTCTAAATGGAGGCCCACGAGAAAGACAGTTCGCTGCATTTACGTCACAGCACGTGACACAAAAGGTCTTAGAAGTGCCAGCAACCGTATCCGGTGGAAAGCGAGTAATTATTTCAGACGAGTTTAATAATTCTTAGCTGCACATTAAAATCTATGCAAGCTCTCGACAGCACACGACAAAGTTAAAACCTTCCCATTGACAGAGCCAAGCATTCGCGAAGTATGGCAGCGAAGGTGACGAGTTCGTTGTGGGGCCCGTATTTGTCGTGCGGCCCGCGTCTACCCTCACTTCTGTAAGCAGTGGAGAGCCACTTGAAGGGCAGATAACAGTACTACACCGTGCTCCGATGCGAACAATTGTGCTCTTTTAAGGAGATAAATAACACACTATCTGGTCGACAGTATCCATACGTCCCTATATAATACGGAATCGACCACTAGATATCACGAGAGATGGATCTGCTAGTTTAAAAGGAGACAAAGACGATGCCTGTTGCGTTGCCTTTAGGGAAGCAATAATGGAAAAAAGGGCTGGAGAGATTAGTAATCTCGAACGTGGACTAGTCATTGGATGTCATTTGAGCAACAAACGCATCAGGGAGAATTCAACTATTGTAAGTGTGCCCAGGTGGATTGCTGGCGAAGTAGCCGTGAAGTGCAAACGCGAAGGAACAACCACAGATAAACCAAGAGCAGGCCGACATCAAGTACTGACAGGCAGGTCTGTGAAACACTGCGGACGATGGTTACAAAAAGTCGCATGAAATCAGCGGAGAGAATCGGTAGTATCACAGCGCTACAGGATGTCAGTTATTGAACTACACTACTGGCCATTAACATTGCTACGCCATGACGATGACGTGCTACAGACGCGAAATTTAACCGACAGGAGGAAGATGCCGTGATGTCCAAATGATTAGCTTTCCAGAACATTCACACAATGTTGGCGCCCGTGGCGACACATACAACGTGCTGACATGAGGAAAGTTTCCAACCGATTTCTCATACACAAACAGCAATTGACTGATGTTGCCTGGTGAAACGTTGTTGTGATGCCTCGTGTAAGGAGGAGAGATGCGTACCATCACGTTTCCGACTTTGATAAAGGTCGGATTGTAGCCTATCGCGATTGCGGTTTATCGTATCGCGACATTGCTGCTCGCGTTGGAGGAGATCCAATGACTGTTAGCAGAATATGGAGTCAGTGGGTTCATGAGGGTAATATGAAATGCCGAGCTGGATCCCAACGGCCTCGTATCACTAGCAGTCGAGATGGCAGGCATCTTCTCCGAATGGTTGTAACGGATCGTGCAGCCACGTCTCGATCCCTGAGTCAACAGATGGGGACGTTAGCAAGACAACAACCATGTGCACGAACAGTTCGACGACATTTGCAGCAGCATGGGCTATCAGCTCGGAGACCATGGCTGCGGTTACCCTTGACGTTGCATCATAGACAGGAGCGCCTGAGATGGGGTACTCAACGACAAACCTGCGTGCATGAATGACAAAACGTAATTTTTTCGGATGAATCCAGGTTCTTTTTACAGCATCAAGTTGGTCGCATTCGTGTTTGGCGACATCGCGGTGATCGCACATTGGAAGCGTGTACTCGTTATCGCCATACTGGCGTATCGCCCGGCGTGATTGTATGGGGTGCCATTGGTTTCACGTTTCGGTCACCTCTTGTTCGTATAGACGGCATTTTGAACAGTGGACGTTACATTTCAGATGTGTTACGACCCGTGGCTCTAACCTTCATTCGATCCCTGCGAAACCCTACATTTCAGTAGGATAATGCACGAGCGCATGTTGCAGGTCCTGTACGGGCCTTTCTGGATATAGAAAATGTCCGACTGCTGCTCTCGCCAGAAAATTCTCTAGATGTCTCACCAATTGAAAACGTCTGGTCAATAGTGGCCGAGCAACTGGATCGTCACAATACGCCAGTCACTACTCTTGATGAAATGTGGTATCGTGTTGAAGCTGCATGGGCAGCTGTACCTGTACACGCCATCCAAGTTTTGTTTTACTCAATGCCGAGGCGTATCAAGGCCGTTATTACGGTCAGAGGTGGCGGTTCTGCGTACTGATTTCTCAGGATCTATGCACCCAAATTGCGTGGAAAGGTAATCACATGTCAGTTCTAGTATAATATATTTGTCCAATGAATACTCGTTTATCATCTGCATTTCTTCTCCGTGTAGCAATTTTAATGGCCAGTAGTGTATATGAAATACAATCGTCATAACTTCTGAACGTTTTGCGTTACGACGTTCAAACTGCGCCGTTGGCAGCGGGGCATGATGGGAATTAGTATGGTGTTGTTTGGTTTGGTTTAGTGACGAAGCCTACTTTCACTTACATGGGTTCGTCAATAAGCAAAACTGAGGTACTTGCAGGACTGAGAATCCGCATTTCGCGATCGAGAAGTGTCTTCACTCTCAACGGGTGAATGTGTGTGTGCAATGTCCGGTCACGGAATAATCAGTGCGATATTCCATGATAAGACGGTGACTACCGAACGGTACGTGAAGGTTTTCGAAGATGATTTCATCTTCATTATCCAAAGTCAGCCTGATTTCGACAAGATGTGTTTCATGAACGACGGACCCCATCGAAGCAGGAGAGATGAGTACTTTGGGGAAAGCATTCTGGCTCTGGGGTACCCAGAGGCCAATTGCATACGCCTCGATTGGCCATCACATTCTCTGGTCATGTGACTCCTTTTAGTGGGGACGTATTAGAGACAAGGTGTACAGTAGTAACCTAAAAACCATTTCTGAGCTGAAAACAGCCATTTAGGATCTCATCGACAGCATCGATATCCCGACACTTCAACGCGTTATGCAATATTTCGCTATTCGTCTGCGCCTCGTCATCGGGAATGATGACAGGCATGCTGAACATGCCGTAGCCTAAATGCGAGTATCTTTAGTGACGTTTACATTTTGGATAAAGTGTGTGTAACTAACTTACGTTTTCTTCATATAGTTCAATAATTGTCACCCTTTACAAGCAGTCCACCTAGCACAGTGTCTCTGTGTAGGGAGTTAAAAATTATGGGCTACAGTGATCGAGCAGTTCCTCGTAAGCCGCGCGGGATTAGCCGAGCGGTCTACGGCGCTGCAGTCATGGACTGTGCAGCTGGTCGTGGTGGAGGTTCAAGTCGTCCCACGGGTATGGTTGTGTGTATTTGTCCTTAGGGTAATTTAGGTTAAGTAGTGTGTAAGCTTAGTTAAGTCCCATAAGATTTCACACACATTTTTTTTTGTGCTCCTCGTAATCCACACGTATCTACAGCCAATGATAAACGACGCTTGAGGTGACACAAAGAACAACACTACACAGAATTTGACAGGAAACGAATGATTTGGAGTAATGAATCACGCTATACTCTGCAGCTGTTGGAAGGGCTCGGTTTGGCGAATATCTGGAGAACGTTACCTTCCATAATTTGTAATGCCAGTAGTAAAGAACGGCGCAGGAGGTGTTAATGTACTTCTTTTATTCGTGGTTAGCCCTTATTGGACTACGGAAATGCTGAATGCGGAAAGATGTGAACACGTTTTAGTATCGTGAGACAATGGTTTGTGGATAATAACATTCCAGAAATAGACTGGCCTGCTGGGGGTCGGGACCTGAACCCAACGAAATACTGAATTTATCTAACATTGTTAGAATACGAGAAAATAATCGTAAGCAGATAACCAAATCTAAAAGAATAAATTTTTTTAAAACTTTCTAAAAACTCTTCAAAACTTCCAAAATTTTCTGTATAATATCTCAATCGCACTTGGCATTAATTTTTTTTGTTTTTTGTTTTTAAACAATGATGACCAGTTTCGGCAGCTTACCTACCATCTTCATATCGCATGTTGTAATATAATTGCACTGGCAGTGTTCAAAAACCAAGAATTTTTCATAACATTCATATTTTGAATCTACAACTAAAATGTGCTCTGTGCAGCCACGTTATCACGGCAGCAACTGAAACAACGTTACGCTGCACAGGCTTTTTGTTCTTGAAACAGTATTACTCTGTACAAGTTCTTTGTTTCAATTGCTGTCATAGATACGTTTTACGTGGAGATTTGACATAAGAATGTTATCTACATCTACATCTACATAGATACTCCAGGAGCCACCGTACGGTGTATAGCAGAGGGTACCTTGTACCTCTACTTGTCTTTGCTTTCCTCTTCCATTCTCAAATAGAGTGTGGGAGAAACGACTGTCTGTGCTCCTCCGTATGATAGCTAATTTCTCATATCTTGTCTTCGTGGTCTTTAAGCGCAATTTATGTTGGCCGCAGTTTGTTTAAAAAGCCGGTTTTTCAAATTTTCGCTATGGTGCTTCTCGAAAAGAATGTCGCATTCCCTCCAGGGATTCCGAACTAGAGTTACCGAAGCATTTCCCTAACACTTACATGTCGTTCGAACCTACCGATAACAAACCTAGCAGCCCGCCTCTGAAATGCTTCGATGTCTCCCTTAAATCCGACTGGTACGGATCCCAAAAACTCGAGCAGTACTCAGGAATAGGTCGCATCAGCGTCGTATATGAGGTCTTTCCTTAAATTCTCCCAATAAACCGAAGCCAACCACATGCCTTCCCCATCACAGTTCTCGCATGCTCGTTCCACCTCATACCGCTCTGTAACGTTACGTCCAGACATTTAAGAGACGTGACTGTGTCAGGCAGGACACTAATAATAGCGTATCCGAACGTTATAGGTTTGATCTTCCTACTCATCTACATTAACTTACATGCTTCCACATTTAGGCTAGCTGCCATTCATCACACCGAATGGAAATTTTGCCTATGTCTTCTTGTATCTTCCTACAGTCACTCAACGTCGGCCTCTTACCGTACACCTTGGCGTCATCAGCAAACAATCGCAGATTGCTACCGACTCTGTCCGCCAAATCATTTACGTATGTAGAGAACAACGGCGGCCCTGTCGCATTTCCCTGGGGCACTCCTGACGATACCCTTGTCTCTGAGGAACACTAGCCGTCGAGGACAACATACCGAGCTCTATTACTTAATAAGTCTTCTAGCCACTCACATATCTGTGAACTTATTTCATACTCTCGTACCTTCGTTAATATCCTATAATGGGGCACCGCGTCAAAAGCTTTGCGGAAATCTAGACATATGTAATCTCCCTGTGGCCCTTTATCCATAGTTCTTAGTGTATCGTGTGAGAAAAGGGCAATCTGAGTTTCAAAATGGTTCAAATGGCTCTGAACACTATGGGACTTAACATCCGAGGTCATCAGTCCCCTAGAACTTAGAACTACTTAAACCTAACTAATTTAAGGACATCACACTCATCCATGCCGGAGGCAGGATTCGAACCTGCGACCGTAGCGGTCGCGCAGTTCCAGACCGAAGCGCCTAGAACCGCTCGGCCACACTGGGCGGCTGCAATCTGAGTTTCGCACGAGCGGTACTTTCTAAAGCCACGTTGATTGCTGGGTATAAGCTTCTGAGTGTCAAGAAAGTTTACTGTAGTCGAACTGAGAACATGTGCAAGGATTCTGCAGCAAACGGAAGTTAGGGATATTGGTCTTTAATTTTGCGGGCCCGTTCTTGTACCTTTCTTATATACTGGAATTACCTGCGCTTCTTTCCAGTAGCTTGGGACTTGGCGCTGGGCGAGAGATTCACGATAAATGCCAGCTAGGTAAGGGGCCAACGCCGTAGAGTGCTCTTCGAAAAATCGAAATGGGATGGCATTCGGACCTAGTGATATATTTGCTTTCAAATCTGACACCGTTTGCTGATGATACAAGCATCGTTATTAATCAAGTAAAAGACACCAAAATTGTAAAGATACAAATAAGGTCTTTGGAAAAGTCATTAATTGGTTTTCTGCAAATGGGCTTGCTCTAAACATTGAAAAAACTCAGTACATCCAATTTTCTGTTGCAGAAAGTACAGTTCCTTCAATAAAAACAACACATCAGCAGAAGTCAGTAGACAGGATAGAGCACACAAAGTTTTTGGGTGTACATATAGATGAGAATCTTAATTGGAAAATTCATATTTTGGATCTTCTAAAGTGACTAGGTTCAGCAACTTTTGCAATCAGAATAACTGCCAATTTTGAAGATATAGAAATTAGTAAGCTAACATACTTTGTATACTTTCACTCTTTGATGTCATACGGAATAATATTTTGGGGTAACTGAACATTTAGACAAAAAGTATTCACCGCTCAAAAGAAAGTGGTTAGAATAATGTGGGGGGTTCATAGTCGCGCATCTTGTAGGCATCTGTTTGAAAGACTGGGAATTCCTACAACAGCTTCACAGTACATTTACTCACTAATGAAATTTGTTCTCAACAACGTGGACCAGTTTCAAAACAACAGTGATATTTATTATTGTAATACCAGAAAAAATAAAGACTTAAACTATCATTTGCTCAACCTATCTTTGGCATAGAAAGGGGTAAAATACGCTACTATAAAAATTTTAGATAAATTACCAGATGAAATAAAATGTCGAACAGACAGCAGTAATAGCATAGAAGATGAATTGAAATCATATCTCGTTGACAACTCCTTCTATACCATAGATGAATTCTTGAATAGGAATAAATACATCTTTAAATATAGTACATATTTTTTGTGCCATTTCAGGTAATGGGGTAAATAACAGAAATACTAATTTTTAACTCTGTATTGTAATATATATATATATATATATATATATATATATATATATATGTGTGTGTGTGTGTGTGTGTATTAAAAATCTTGTTTCATAAGTGTATTTCTTGTGCACTTGACATGTTCCACATCATAACGGCTACCGTACCGTGCGGTTGATCAATGGAACACGCAACCAACTAACTACCTCAATTGTTTCTCTAGTCCAGTCCATACGGGAGTCTTTCCGATGGTCAAATGAGGTATGTTCGTACGATTCTCCTGCGTAAATCATATCTTGAACGTGAAATTTAAAACTTCGACTTTCGTTTTGCTATCTTCAACTGCCACATCAGACTGGCCAGCAAGATGGCTCAAATGGCTCTGAGCACTATGGGACTTAACTGCTGAGGTCATCAGTCCGCTAGAACTTAGAACTACTTAAACCTAACTAACCTAAGGACATCACACAGATCCATGCCAGAGGCAGGATTCGAACCTGCCATCGTAGCGGTCGCGCGGTTCCAGACTGTAGCGCCTAGAACCGCTCGGCCACCCCGGCCGGCGGTCAGCAAGAGAATGAGTGAACGCCTAAGACCCGCTTAGCGATTTTATATACGAGCAGAATGTTCTTGGATTCTCTGCCAGATCTTTTGTTAACGTGTGACGGTGGTGGCTGTAGTATGCTTCGCGCATAGACCTTTAAACAGACGCACGAATCTTTACTAACTTTCGGTTTTCGTCATTTATGGACGATGCAACGGCGTTGTACACTGCGAGTGCATTTATAATACCACATGTCATTTGACGATGGTAGTTTAACTACCGAAACTCCTCATTACTTTATAAAAGAAATTTTTTCAATACTAAATGCGGCTTAGACATTACATAGAAAGGTGTTTAGTTTTAAAAAGTTTTCAGAACCTTGGCATTGTGTTTGAATCTCGAGTTCGCACCAGATCCCAGCGTCCAGAAATCTTCTTTGGTTTCAGCTCCACAGATATTGAGAAATCCCTTTGAAAGTATCCCTCGCAGATTTCAAGCAATCATGAAGGCATGATGTCCGGATGTTTTTGGCAAAGGTTGAAAATACCGCTTCAGATGTAAGGTTCTTTTTATCTAGAACACCACCGGTTTCGGGCGCTTATATGCCCATCATCAGTTGTTATAACTCTGTGCTGTAATCCCGAGTGCCGTGGTGACGGTGTACCGCGAGGGTGTATGATCAGCACCGGTGATAAAATGCTTCCTGTACTCGCCTACCGCGGCGCTCGGAGTCACAGTACAGAGTTATGTACATATAAGAGCCTGATATCTTCATGTTCTAGATTTTAAAAAAACTTGAACTTAAACGTTATTTTCAGCCTCTGCTATAGTACTCAGTTGTAGATTGTCCTCCGATAGCAATGTTTAGTCGGAAGTTCCATGCTGCTGTACTTGGATGATGCTGTAGTACACAGAGAAGTTGCAGCATTAGAAAATTGCACCGAAATGCAGGAAGATTTGCAGCGGATAGGCACTTGGTGTAGAGAGTGGCAACTGACCATTAACATAGACAAATGTAATGTAATGCGAATACATAGAAAGAAGGATTCTTTATTGTATGATTATATGATAGCGGAACAAACAGTAGTAGCAGTTACTTCTGTAAAATATCTGGGAGTATGCGTACGGAACGATTTGAAGTGGAATGATCATATAAAATTAATTGTTTGTAAGGTTGGTACCAGGTTGAGATTCATTGGGAGAGTCCTTAGAAAATGTAGTCCATCAACAAAGGAGGTGGCTTACAAAATACTCGTTCCACCTATATTTGAGTATTGCTCATCAGTGTGGGACCCGTACAGGTCCGGTTGACAGAAGAGAAAGAGAAGATCCAAAGAAGAGTGGCGCGTTTCGTGACAGGGTTATTTGGTAAGCGTGATAGCGTTACGGAGATGTTTAGCTAACTCAAGTGGCAGACTGTGCAAGAGAAGCGCTCTACATGGCGGTGTAGCTTGCTGTCCAGGTTTCGAGAAGGTGCGTTTCTGGATGAGGTATCGAATATATTGCTTCCCACTACTTATACCGCCCGAGGAGATCACGAATGTAAAATTAGAGAGATTCGAGCGCGCACGGAGGCTTTCCGGCAGTCGTTCTTCCCGCGAACCATACTCGACTGGAACAGGAAAGGGAGGTAATGGCAGTGGCACGTAAAGTGCCCTCCGCCACACACCGTTGGGTAGCTTGCAGAGTATAAATGTAGATCTAGATGTAGATGTAGATACTTTTGATCAGATAGTGTATTTTGTTCGCCGAGTTTATTACCAAGATTGATTCTGAGACCACTTGTCCCAGTGTGTGTGTGTGTGTGTTGAGCCGTGGCGGCTCATATCGATAGTGCCACTCTGGTGGTTTATCTTTCCAGAACGGTCAAGGCCGTAAGCAGCGCCCTCTGGGGCCTGCGCGAGGTGTAACGAGGCGAGGTCCTGTGTGGGGTGTGCTCCGGGACGTGGTGGAAGACGGTGGTGGGGTTGACCGGACCTATCGCACGGAGATATACAAGTTGGCTCTGGACGGAATGCACCGTAGCAAGCAGCGGGAAGCGGGCGTCCTGTAATTTGTGTGAAGGAGTAACCATTATTGCACTGGATGTCCCAGTGGTTCCCGAGAGTTGCGGTGGCTGCTTTCGGAGAAGAGAATTGGTAAGAGCTTGTGTCTACGCTCTTTTCCGTAAGAGGTTGCTGCCTGCCTTTATAAACGGGTGAAAATCAGACGCTTGTATTGACTATACGAGAACTGGTGATGTAAAATTACATTCGTGATTCGCACTTGTACTCTGACAATTCAGAGGCGAAAACTGTGGTGGTTTCATTAGGTCTGGTTCTTTGCTGTGCAACTAAGGCAGTCAGTTACTTGGGGTAGCTGAGGGAGCACCATTATGTTGGTCTAAGTGATAAGTTCTCCACGTTTTGTCTATGGCTTTGCGAATCGAAATCGTGGGGGAGTACACGTGTGAGTAATTTGCTATTGTATTGATGGTTATGCTGTAAAGACTGTTCTTTGGTGTGTTAAATCACGCGCTGATTTGTAGCCAATCTAAGCAGAAGTTACCATTTCTACTTGCTTATGTGCTACTGCCCTTACGATTGGCGTTGTTTGTCTTTTGATTGTGGGTGTGCTCACGTATAAAAAAAATTACGGCTGCTATTCATAAGGGTTGTCTAGTAAGGAAATTGCTTAAGCTTTTATCAAATGCTGGTCTGTTTGCCTAACACATTGGCTTTCTATGCAGTGACTGAAAGAATGTGTATGGTGGTTCGAGATTGTAGGCTGGTGTTGAGGTTAAGGGCGAGATCAGCATCCCGCAAACCCGCACGCTGCGCGTGGCTAAATGTTCCGCTATTGGGGAGCCGGCTCTCTGTTCTTGGATTTTGTAAGGATACGTGATGAGTGCATCGAGGTAGTTTTTCGCGTGCTAAATTGCGGGGGTGTCGGTGCCGTCCTAGGGCCTGACTTGTGATCTATGTTATGTTGAAAGGGAATTAACTGTAACAAACTTAAGAGAGCTTTTAGTTTGTTTTAGGTCTGTACATGGAATGATGTTGATATCATTGCAGTAACTTCCTGTGTGGGGAGATCCTCTGAGGGACTTGTATTTTACTGTTGCAGTGCAGTCCATCTGAAGCGTGCTGCTTAAAACTTGGGACTGCAGCTCTCTGATGTTATAGAGGGTGTTAGAAAAAGGTACGGCCAAACTTTCAGGAAACATTCCTCACGCACAAAGAAAGAAAATATGTTATGTGGACATGGGTCCGGAAACGCTTACTTTCCATGTTAGAGCTCATTTTATTACTTCTCTTCAAACGCACAGCAACAAAGCGTACCAGCATGACTTCAAACACTTTGTCATAGGAAATGTTCAAAATGTCCTCCGTCAGCGAGGATACGTGCATCCACCCTCGGTCGCATCGAATCCCTGATGCGCTGATGCAGCCCTGGGGAATGGCGTATTGTTTCACAGCCGTCTACAATACGAGCACAAAGAGTCCCTACATTTGGTACCGGGGTTGTGCAGACAAGAGCTTCCAAATGCCCCCATAAATGAAAGTCAAGAGGGTTAAGGTCAGTAGAGCGTGGATGCCATAGAATTGGTCCGCCTCTACCAATCCATCGGTCACCGAATCTGTTGTTGAGAAGCGTACGAACACTGCGACTGAAATGTGCACGAGCTACATCGTGCATGAACCACATATTGTGTCGTACTTGTAGAGGCACATGTTCTAGCAGCACAGGTAGATTATCCCGTATGAAATCATGATAAAGTGCTCCATTGAGCGTAGGTGGAAGAACATGGGGCCCAATCAAGACATCACCAACAATGCCTGCCCAAACGTTCACAGAAAAATCTGTGTTGATGACGTCATTGGACAATTGCGTGCGGATTCTCGTCAGCCCACACATGTTGATTGTGAAAATTTACAATTTGATCACGTTAGAATGAAGCCTCGTCCTTAAAGAGAACGTTTTCACTAAAACGAGGATTGACACATTGTTGGATGAACCATTCGCAGAAGTGTACCCGTTGAGGCCAATCAGCCGCTGATAGTACCTGCACACGCTGTACATGGTACGGAAACAACTGGTTCTCCCGTAGCACTCTCCATACAGTGACGTGGTCAATGTTACATTGTACAGTTGCAACTTCTCTGATGCTGACATTAGGGTTATCGTCAACTGCACGACGAATTGCCTCGTCCATTGCAGGTGTACTCGTCGTTCTAAGACGCCGATCAATTGCTTCGAACATCTTCCTGTCGGGACACCTTCGTTCTGGAAACCTGTCTCGATACAAACGTACCGCGCCACGGCTTTTTTCCCGTGCTAATCCATACATCAAATGGGCATCTGCCAACTCCGCATTTGTAAACATTGCACTGACTACAATACCACGTTCGTGATGATGCTACGAACTGATGTGCTTGATGCTAGTACTGTAGAGGAATGAGTCGCATGTCAATACAAGCACCGAAGTCAACATTACCTTCTTTCAATTGGGCCAACTGGTGGTGAACCGAAGAAGTGCAGTACATACTGACGAAACTAAAATGATCTCTAACATGGAAATTAAGCGTTTCCGGACACATGTCCACGTAACATCTTTTCTTTATTTGTGTGTGAGGAATGTTTCCTGAAAGTTTGACCGTACCTTTTTGTAACACCCTGTATGTTACTGTTTAAGCTTAAATGTCTTGGATGTAATATGGTTGTTGGGGATTATGAAATTAATTTTGATCGCTGGATCCTTAAAGAAAGTATTTCGTTTTAAAATATGTGCTCCGCCAGATTTTAACTCATCATTCAAATTTTCTGGCCCGCATATCGTGGTCGTGCGGTAGCGTTCTCGCTTCCCACGTCCGGGTTCCCGGTTTCGATTCCCGGGGGGTTCAGGGATTTTCTCTGCCTCGTGATGGCTGGGTGTTGTGTGATGTCCTTAGGTTAGTTAGGTTTAAGTAGTTCTAAGTTCTAGGGGACTGATGACTATAGATGTTAAGTCCCATAGTGCTCAGAGCCATTTCTTGCATGCTCTAAGCATTCTGTCAATACAACTTAGTCTTTGCATCGCCTTTCACGCAACTTCTTCTATGTCATTGTTCCCATTTAAGTTACTCGTAATTGTAACCCCTAAATCAAATGAGCACTGCACTGCACTGATAAACCTCTTACACCATTCGACCCTCAAACAGCCGAGCAGAACTGAACGCACTCAGATACTCCGCTCCCCACCCACTCCGATCAACACCAAACTGACACACAATACCTTCTAGCGCAACGCAATCTGAGTGAAAAATCCCTACAAAAGAATGGCCCTGACTAACAATAACCTATACCTTTCATGAATCACTTACCTCACAAAAATATTCGTTATTAGAACTACTGCAATACAGCGAGCGCCAACACTGCCAGCTAAATAAAAGATTGTAACTACTGAAGGCACTAACTACTGATGAGCATACTTAGCAAACGAAAGATTTTGATAGAGAACAAACAATGTATTTACCTTACTAGTGTTCAAAAGTCATAATATATATATAGCAGTTCATGACATCCAGTCTTACAAATTTACTGTCTCTGCCCAGATCATCCGCTGTCAAAACCCTGTCATCTCACTCCCCACATCCACCATTGCTGGCGGCTCACCTCCAACTGCGCAACGCTACGCGCTGTTAACAGCCAACTGCCTAACACTACAATGGCGAATATTACTCCAAGAATGCAAACGAACCACAGCCCTCATACAGCACAGTCAGTGACAGCTATGTGGCGTTACCAACATAAAAACCTAAACAGCCTACTAACTAGTTAAATGATTGCTAGTTGCCTTTTTAAATGTTTGAGTGACTTAAAGGAAAAGACTATTATTTTGTAATTTGTTCTGATTCTTCCTTTTGGGTAATACCCGACGTATGTGTTCAATAAATGAGTGTCTAGTCAATGGTGATGCATTGTTCTATTGCTAGCCTACCCCATCCACTCCACAGCCTATTGAGCTGCTTTGTGCCGAAATTTTGTTCAGAACACCCCTCTGAACTGACACCTCATGTGTGTGCGTGTGCGTGTGTGTGTGTGTGTGTGTGTGTGTGTGTGTGTGTGTGTGTGTATGTATGTGTCGAGTAAAGAAGCTGACAGATAACGACACCCAGCACGTACAACTTTCGGGAAACGCTGGTACCATTCGCAGCGGCAGTGGGTTCTAGAGGCCATATGCAGAGCGCCTTATAAAGACGCCCGCGCCACTGACGCCGATGACCAGTGACAGGCGAGCGGGCGCCGGCAGCCAATTAGAGGCGCGGTGAGCGACGCTGACAGCGGGGGCCCACCTGGTGTGGCGCGCGCCGCCCACGCTAGCCTCACGCGAGCGCCCTGACGCCCTGCCGATGAAGACGTCAGAGCCGCGAAGGCACCGGCTGCCCCTCTGGGCGCACGCCACGTCCGACACCCTGCGCCACCAGATGGTGGTCAAAGGGTTAGCACCGCGGGCGCCGGCCTTCCAGTCCATTTCACCTCCGCTCCCTGACAGCGCGTCCGCCTTTCCTCTTCGTACAACACTCCGTTCTGCAAGACAGCCGCAGTGAACGTACAGCTTTCACTCGACTCCTAAAAGTAGGGGTTTTTCCCGGGGGAGAGGGGAAGGGGGTTGAATCGTGATTAATTACCTGCCAATTTTTATTCATCTACCAGTTTGAGGCTAAAATGAATATTTGCCACAACTCTTCGAGCACGACTGGTATCTGTAATTGCGTTTACACTGTTAATGCGCAAGCCACTGTAGTGTCAGGCCGATGCTACATATTCCACAAGCGTTTTTGTTCGTCCTCTTCATTCACTGAATATGTGGCTCTGAGCACTATGGGACTCAACTGCTGTGGTCATTAGTCCCCTAGAACTTAGAACTACTTAAAACTAACTAACCTAAGGACATCACACACATCCATGCCCGTGGCAGGATTCGAACCTGCGACCGTAGCAGTCCCACGGTTCCGGACTGCGCGCCTAAAACCGCGAGACCACCGCGGCCGGCTGAATATGTGTAGGACCAGTGACTGCAGTAACCATCTCTCTCTCTCTCTCTCTTTTCATTAGTGTACCGATTGGATTGATACATCCCGCCACGTATTCCTTTCCTGTGCCTAAGTCATGACCTCAAAGCAGCACTTAAGCTGGGAATGTCGTTTAAGGAGGGTAGAACGTCAAACGGGCCGACTTGGAGCAGGAGAGGCACCACAGGACATTTTAATCGCCACTGTCTATACTTTTACAAATAAATTCATAAAATTTTAACAGCATGACCATGAAGTATTCAGGATTCATACTCATAGCAGTGCAAGCTCAAAACGTAACAAAACACTTTTTTTTACATGTGAAATTTCATCATTTTTTCACTTACTACTGGCTGCATTTGTTGCTACAGGTACACCTTTCTTCCTAAGTGCCGGGCGGGATTAGCCGAGCGGTCTGAGGCGTTGGAGTCATGGACTGTGCGGCTGGTCGCTGCGGAGGTTCGAGTCCTTCCTCGGGCATGGGTGTGTGTGTGTTTGTCCTTAGGATAATTTAGGTTAAGTAGTGTGTAAGCTTAGGGACTGATGACCTTAGCCGTTACGTCCCACAAGATTTCACACACATTTTAACATTTGTTTTCTTCCTAAGTAAGAGAGATTCTTCGATGACTTCTGCACAGCATACAAACTATAGTTACAGGTGTATGAAAATCTGGAACTTATTTTATTTATGAAAAAATGAATGAGCTGTTACATTTTAAATTTCATGTTTAGAAAAAATTCAAGTTTTATAGTTAATTATCTCAATTTTTCCACAGTTTTTTAATAGATTTGGAAAATTCTTGAGTTTCATACACCTGTAACTACTGTTTGTATGCTATGAAAAATTCATCGAAGAATCTCTCTTACTTAGGAAGAAAAGTGTACCTATGGCAACAAATGCAGCCAGTAATAAGTGAAGAAATGATGAAATTTCACATGTAAAAAAAAGGTACTTTGCTACGCTTTTGAACATCCACTGCGATGAGTGTTGAGTCCTCGATCCTTCCTGGTGATGGTGACAAAGGTTTATGAATTTATTTGTAAAAGTATAGACAGTGCAAATTAAAATGTCCTGTGGTGACTCTCCTGCTCCAAGTCTGCCCGTTTGACGTCCTACCCCTTTTAAACAGCGCCGAAAAGTTAGCTCGCCGGTGATGTGCGAGAGTGGTACAAGATCTCACACAGTTGTGAGTTTAGACCTCTCGAGTAGACTGCAACCTCAGTCTCTCGAGAGCTACTCACCATACCTCTCGGACAAGAAAAACTATACCTTCATTTTCGAGAGAGCTTAGAGTACTCGGAGAGTGGTAAGTGGTCATATTGCGTTCCGGATTTCTCTCGTATTTCACAGTTTGCACACTACCACATCTTGGTGATATATTTTGCTGAACTCAGGCACACATTAAATGAAAATACCTACGAGACTACATCTTTTAAGCCATAATGTGCAGGCGTACCATTTTTCTGAGCAAAGAAATCGCCCAGTTTTACCTCTTAAACTAAGTGGACCTGTAGTTTGCCTGTTTTGAAAAGTTTAGACTTAAACAATGCTACGCAGCAATTAACATGTACAAACATAGTAGACATATTATATAGAACTAACAAACTAAAATGCTTCAAATGGCTCTGAGCACTAAGGCACTTAACATCTGAGGTGATCAGTCCCCTAGAACTTAGAACTACTTAAACCTAACTAACCCAAGGACATCACACACATCCATGCTCGAAGCAGGATTCGAACCTGCGACCGTAGCAGCGCGCGGTTCCTGACTGAAGCGCCTAGAATCGCTCGGCCACACCGGCCGGTTAACAAACTAAAACTAAAAAAGAATATCTCTGAAGAGGCTTGAGACCACGTTAATGTAAAAATGTGAATGTGAAACTTGTGCTTTACCCACTGCGCCACATCACCAGTGCAGCAGACCCTCCTATAAACATATCTGGGTATCGTCGGATCAGCTGACACTGCTATCTCGATGGATACTCACTGCGAGTAAACGTCAGTCATCAGTGACGTGTCATCAAAAAAAGTAATGAAGAAAGCTGCCAGGAAGTGGATTCAGGACGAAGTTGTGCGTTTAATTACTTTCTACAAGGAAATGCACAATTACTAGATTACAGGAACTGAGACATGAAGCAAAGTTTCCTGGTTGAAATGGCTACACTTCGTAACACCTACACAGAAGAATCAACAACTCAAAGAATTGGCAAAGTAGTTTGATAACATAGATTTGAGAAACAAGTTAAGTGATGTGTGAAGGTAATCGTTTTGGAACTCAGAAAACTGCCATTTAGCTTCAAGTAATAAACCTGTATCTATAATTTTATATGAAGTGGTATTTATTGATTATATTATTATATTCCATAAGTCAGTACAAATGAATGTACGGAAATGCTTCATTGACCGTATATCAGCCTTATTTGGCTTTTGAACGTCAAAGGTAACAAGACGAAATAGTTTTAATGTTGTTTCATACTGTTACCTAGCCAAATATTAGGGATAACATACACCATGTATCTTGACACCCCCAAAAACATACGTATTTCATATAAGGTGCATTGTGCTGCTACCACCTACTGCCAGGTACTCCATATCAGCGACTTCAGTAGTCATTAGACATCGTGAGACAGCAGGATGGGGCGCTCCGCAGAACTCACGGACTTCGCAAGTGGTCAGGTGATAATGTGTCACTTAGGTCACACCTCTGTAAGCGAGATTTGCAAACATCCCTACGTCCACTGTTTCCGATCTAATAGTAAAGTGGAAACGTGAAGGGACACAAAAGCATGCAGGCCGACCTAGTCTGTTGGCGGACAGAGACTGCCGACAGTTGAAGATGGTCGTAATGTGTAATAGACAGACATCTGTCCAGACCATCACACGGGTATTTCAGACTACATCAGGATCCACTGTAAGTACTATGACAGTTAAGTGGAATGTGAAAAACGTAGATTTCATGGTCGAACGGCTGCTCATAAACCACACACACCACGCCGGTAAATGCGAAACGACGCCTCGCTTGGACGATTGAATAGTGGAAAAAATTGTGTGGAGTGGCGAATCACGGTACACAATATGGCGATCCGACGGCAGGGTGTAGGTACAGCGAATCCCCGGTTAACGTCATCTACCAGCGACTGCAGTGCCAACAGTAAAATTCGGAGACGGTAGTATTATTCATGGAGGGGGTTGCACGCCTTATTGTTTTGCGTGGCACTATCACAGCACAGGTCTACATTGATGTTTTAAACACCTTCTGGCTTCCCACTGTTGAGGAGCAATTCGGCGATGGCGATTGCAGATGGCGATTGCATCTTTCAAAACGATCGAGCACCTATTCATAATGCACAGCCTCTAGCGGAGTTGTGACACGACAATAATACCCCCGTAATGGACTGGTCTGCACAGAGTCCTGACCTGAATCTTATAGAGCACCTTTGGGGTGTTTTGAAACACCGATTTCGTGGCAGATCTCACGGACCGACAGCGATACCTCTCCTCAGTGCAGCACTCCGTGAAGAATGGGTTGCCATTCCCCAAGAAACCTACCAGTACCTGATTGAACGTATGCATGCGAGAGAGGAAGCTGTCATCAAGGATAAGGGTGGGCCAACACCATATTGAATTCCAGCATTAATGATGGAGAACGCCACGAACTTGTAAGTCATTTTCATCCAGGTGTCCGGATGCTTTTGGCCACATAGTGTAGCTGATACTAGAAGTATTGGTGTCACAAACAGTCTGTCTTTAACAGTAATGGATTTACGCTTAATAGTATCTAGAATGGAAATTTTGGTTCCAATTGTAAAGAAAATGCCATCTATCTCAATCGCTGTCCTCGTGAAATGTCGATATTGTTGCGAGTTATCACAAGGTTTAAAATGAGATTCTTGGGTGCTCCAAAATTATCAGCCGCCTAATCCACTCTCTTACCCAACACGAACACAATGATTTACGGTTTTTCTTTGTTACTATTAAAAGTGTAGCTGCAGTCATGCATTCAGTCGCAAAAGATTCCTTCCGCACAGAACTACGGCAGAAAAATCTCGCAGAGAATAATTGTCAACTCTTGCTGAAACTCTCAACCTGCTGTCTGTAAATGCCTCCAACATCTGATATCCCAAGACTCTCCTACATTACAGAGAGTACTGGCAAGGAACTGTCAGTCCATTAACTAGCAGCGAAAATTCGCCCCTAGTGTAAACAATTCTGCGAGCACCATCTGAGAGCACGAAACTGTCTGAGAGCAAATAACTCTCACGTCCACCCGTGGCCTTGCACAAAGTCCTCAGTTGTTTCTTGGATATATTCGAATCTCTGCCTTCCTCTAGATATTTTATACTCTACAGCTTCCTTTACTACCCTGAAATTTGTTCCCTGATTTCTTTAGATACGTCCCATTATTCTGTCCCTTCTTACTGTCAGTGTTTTCCCTGGATTTATCTCTTCATCGATACTGCGGATGACCTCATTTCTTAACAGCTCATCTGATTTCCTTCTATAGCACCACATTTCAAACGCTTCGATTTTTTTCTGATTTTCTATAGTTCGAGTTTCACTTCCACACAGCGCTGTATTCCAGGCGAAAATTTTCAGGAATATCTTCCTCAAATTAAGGACTATGTTTGATGCTGGTAGACATCTTTTGGCCACGAATACCTTCTTCGCTTATGTAGTCTGATTTTTATATCATTTTTCTTTGTCCGTCATATATTATTTTCCTTCCAAGATAGCAAAATTACTTCATATAATTCGTGGTCATTAATTTTCATGTTGCGTTTACCATTTATTTCATATCTGCTACTCCTCAATACTTTCATCTGCCTTCGGTTTACCCTCAATTCATTTTCTATACTCATTAGGCTGTTCATTCAGTACAATGGGTCCTGTATCCTTCTTAACTTTCACCGAGGAAAACAATGTCATTGGCGACTCTTATCCTATCCTTTCACCCCGAATTTTAATCCTTATCTCGAACCTTTATTGCATTTCTGTTACTGCTTCTTCTATGTATAAACTGATTAGTACATCACTGTCTTACAAGCCTTTGATCGCATCATCACCTGTTTGGATTTTTCATAAGTCTTCCTTCCATTATCAAGCTATATAGAAGAACTGCCACTCTGGTGCCTTTACCTTTCCTAAAGCCACACTGATCTTCAGCTAGCAGATTCTGAGTGTGAAAGCTTTGTATTAGCTGTGATTCTTTCTCGCTTCCCAGGGGGAACTGTTTAGCATATGTCTCTCGGAACCGCCACCGTATCAATTCTGTAAATTCAATAGTATTTCCTCAATGTAACTGCCTGGTATTGTCAGGCGGTTCCTGTAGGTCAGTACGAACTGTCGACGTCCACATTGTGACGCTCTTCATGTGTAGGTCGTCCAAAAATAGTGCGTGCGTGACTGAGTTACTCCTAGACGAGTGACAGCAGCCTGTCCTATACTGGAGGCCAAGCTGTGGTCTCCTGGAGAACGCCAGACCGCCGCTGAAGCTCCATGCCAGACCAAAACTGATAACTGTAAGGATCTTCGACTACGCTACTGCCGAGCTGTCGTTGGAAATTCTTATTTTTTCTCTTGATATCTAGTGCCAGCAAGTGCAGGATTCCAAGGTATTCGTATCTGCTATGTTTCGTGTGATAAAAAATGAGTACACCTGGAAAGATGACGTCTACTTTTATTTTATGACGGCTTATTCCACCTGGGGAGAGTAGATGTAATGATAAGGTACGAAGGTCGTCTGCCAGCAGCGTAATAGCATAGCTACCAGAGGGCCGCCTGTCTCTTCCCTTTGACAGGAAACGCTCACACTCAGAAGCTGGAGAGTGGTGCAAATGTGTGAAGCAAGTAGTCAACCATACCACAGCGACGCAATCGTGAGTGTTACGGCCAACTGAGAGAGTTTTCAAGGGGTAAGACTGTGGCCTTTCGAGATGCGGATTCCTTCTTCCGGAGAACTGCCACACAAGTTGGACGTTCTGCGTGAGTTGTGCAACGATGCTGGTATCAGTGGTCACGTGAACATTCTTACCATCATACACAAGGTTCTGGACGTTCACGCAACAAAGACACCCGCCAGAATAACTGTACTGTAAGGGCAGGAGGGGCAGATCGCACAGCTAACACAGCACATGTAAGAGGGCTTGTGAGCAGAAGCATATCAAACGAACTGTCGGGAACTAGTTATAAGCAGTGGGACTATGGGCACACGCACCTCTAGCCCGTTTTCCACTCAAGCTACACCATCCAAGAGCAATGCTAGACTGGTGCCGCCAGAGGATCATTTGGAAGATGGAATGGCGCGCCGTGGTCTTCAGCGATCAAAGCAGGTTCTGCCTGAGTGCAAGTGCGGTCGTATGAGCGTACGAAGAAGACGTGGTGAGCGCTGTCTCGTAGAGTACATTCGTCCGAGACACAGTCTCTTCACCGTTGGCCTAAAAGTCTGGGATGCGATAAGCTACAACTCTCGTTCACCTTTGGTGTTTCCGGAACAGTTGCCAACTGGGGTTGGATACATCCAAAATGTTGTTTGACTCGTTCTTTCACCGTTCTTGCAACAGAATGGTGACAGTGTTGTTCCAGCACGATAATGCACGCTCAAAAACAGCCTGTGAAGTGCAGTGTGCTATGCAAGACGAGCAGCGACTTCCTTGGCCAGCACGATCTCCGTAATTGTCTCCAATGGATCAGATATGGGATATGATGGGATTTAAAGTGACTCGCGAGACTTGTCAACCTACAGCCCGTATAGAATTAGATGAACAGGTGGAGCAGACGTGGCTTAGCGTATCCCAGGAAAGTATTCGCCATCTGTACGATCGACTGGACGCCAGAGTCAGCTCCTGCACTGCCGGCTGTGGGGCTACACCACGTACTAATGAGGGTGTTATAGCACGGCTCGACACCTGGTACCTGAAAGCTTCTTGAGCTATTGATCTGTAAACGTACTCCACTGTTGCAACAATAAATCTGAAGTGAATTTGAAACCTCTACGAATGTCTAAAACTTTTATTTTTCAAAAGTGTTTGTTGCCCAATGTTCTTCCGCTAATTAAAACATGCGTATCATCAGCAAATTGAGGCTATTTAATGTCTCAGAGATACTTTATTACAATGTAAGTTGAACAGATAGGTGGCAGTTGCGTTTCTTGTAGAATTCTTGAGTGGATAGTTTTCCTTTCGGGTTGTTATCGTTAATCTCAACAAACATCTTACCGTCCTGTGACGACAAATGGCGATTAATTGTATAAAGCTGGTTTGACTGTTAGAGTTTTCACCATATTCCACAGCGTTTTTTGTACCCAAAGGTATAGCCAATACTAGGTTTTCGCTATTCGAAGCGGTTGTTATTTTTTTGTGGTTCGGATGATGTCTTACTTGGAAACAAATTAGTCATATCTGATAGTCTGGCCTGCTAGAAATGGAATTACCCTTGATGGTTCCTGTAGGTTTGACTCACGGAAGAACACTCGATTCCGGATTGGTACCTTTCGCGGTTGCTTCCAATATTTACCACCGGTTAGAATAATTCAGGCAGCTAATACAAGTGTTGGGTTGATGTCATAAGCGTCCACAAAGAGGGGTGGGGGTGGGGGGGGGGGGGGTAGGGAGGGAGGGTGAGTAATAGGCAGTAGTTGTCCTCGCCCCTGAAATCTGAAGTACAGAGATTTTATTCACATACTAATGAGTTATTATGTATTGCCTGTGCTATAATAAGTTCATTTTGTCGCCTACAGAATTTACTTCCTATGGTATGACGTATCTCGACACCTATCAAGTTATTTGTATAAAAATAACAATTACAGAGTCTTGCGAACCCCCCTCCCTTCTCACCGTAACACGTCCCGTGAAAAACGTTCTGAACGGTCATGTTCACACTTTACATGCTTCTCCATGGCAGTCTGAATCGATCACCATACTTGGACAGCATCTTCCGCGCACTCGACGATACATTGTTGCAGATACCCTGTACACTAGTTGCTGCCTGGGTCAAATAAGTTCTGGATATGGACTTGCAGCTTGACTCCAATTACCTATTGTACTCTAAAACGGAAACAATACATTCTTGTTCTACGTTCTTGTTCTGAATCACGCACCACGTTTCGAGCGCGACCGCCTTTTTTTCCTGTTGCACCGTTCGTTAAGATGTTGCACTTGCGGAACTACACTCCTGGAAATGGAAAAAAGAACACATTGACACCGCTGTGTCAGACCCACCATACTTGCTCCGGACACTGCGAGAGGGCTGTACAAGCAATGATCACACGCACGGCACAGCGGACACAACAGGAACCGCGGTGTTGGCCGTCGAATGGCGCTAGCTGCGCAGCATTTCTGCGCCGCCGCCGTCAGTGTCAGCCAGTTTGCCGTGGCATACGGAGCTCCATCGCAGTCTTTAACACTGGTAGCATGCCGCAACAGCGTGGACGTGAACCGTATATGCAGTTGACGGACTTTGAGCGAGGACGTATAGTGGGCATGCGGGAGGCCGGGTGGACGTACCGCCGAATTGCTCAACACGTGGGGCGTGAGGTCTCCACAGTACATCGATGTTGTCGCCAGTGGTCGGCGGAAGGTGCACGTGCCCGTCGACCTGGGACCGGACCACAGCGACGCACGGATGCACGCCAAGACCGTAGGATCCTACGCAGTGCCGTAGGGGACCGCACCGCCACTTCCCAGCAAATTAGGGACACTGTTGCTCCTGGGGTATCGGCGAGGACCATTCGCAACCGTCTCCATGAAGCTGGGCTACGGTCCCGCACACCGTTAGGCCGTCTCCCGCTCACGCCCCAACATCGTGCAGCCCGCCTCCAGTGGTGTCGCGACAGGCGTGAATGGAGGGACGAATGGAGACGTGTCGTCTTCAGCGATGAGAGTCGCTTCTGCCTTGGTGCCAATGATGGTCGTATGCGTGTTTGGCGCCGTGCAGGTGAGCGCCACAATCAGGACTGCATACGACCGAGGCACACAGGGCTAACATCCGGCATCATAATCTGGGGAGCGATCTCCTACACTGGTCGTACACCTTTGGTGATCGTCGAGGGGACACTGAATAGTGCACGGTACATCCAAACCGTCATCGAACCCATCGTTCTACCATTCCTAGACCGGCAAGGGAATTTGCTGTTCCAACAGGACAATGGACGTCCGCATGTATCCCGTGCCACCCAACGTGCTCTAGAAGGTGTAAGTCAATTACCCTGGCCAGCAAGATCTCCGGATCTGTCCCTCATTGAGCTTGTTTGGGACTGGATGAAGCGTCGTCTCACGCGGTCTGCACGTCCAGCACGAACGCTGGTCCAACTGAGGCGCCAGGTGGAAATGGCATGGCAAGCCGTTCCACAGGACTACATCCAGCATCTCTACGATCGTCTCCATGGGAGAACAGCAGCCTGCATTGCTGCGAAAGGTGGATATACACTGTACTAGTGCCGACATTGTGCATGCTCTGTTGCCTGTGTCTATGTGCCTGTGGTTCTGTCAGTGTGATCATGTGATGTATCTTACCCCAGGAATGTGTCAATAAAGTTTCCCCTTCCTGGGACAATGAATTCACGGTGTTCTTATTTCAATTTCCAGGAGTGTACATCACTCTTCTTTCACACCGCATACTGTGCACTTGAATGACGACTACTGCCATCCGTATATTTAAGTATCACGACATGTTTGTTTCGGACTTTGTGTGAGGCGGTACAGTACCTTTGACAACAAATGTGTCACCAAAGTATATCTACAGCGACAACCGTTTCTCGTTATATTTAAGATTTGTGGTACTCAAAACATTTTGACTTGTGCGTAACATTTGTTAACTCTGCTTCGAGAATGCATAAACGTCACATATCGCTTACGTTGGCGGTGTCGGTTTCCGGGTGCAATGTAATTTAGAGTAACACTGCATTTTCAGACAAAGTGCCTAACCTAAACACAATTTTTCGGGCCAGGAACGCACAACTGTTGGGTGCAGTTTATCTGCGTTGTAGCGTCATATTATTGCGCTATGTCGCAGAGCTCCGAGTTAAACAATTTTCCAGGAATGAATGCCTTATATATAATTCAAAGCATTTTGACATACTGTTACAGGTGTGAGATATTATGTCTTAAGCTTCGGAAATTTTCCGGATTTCTGGTCGTTAGCACCTGCATCGAGGAAAGTTTTAAGTGTACATTATTTATTACGTTTTTAACTTAGAAAAATGTGTTTCAGAAGCTGAAAGGACTACAGAAGTAACTAAAAATTAGACCGCCAAAAAATTTTCAACAGCGTCATAGGTAAAATTACTGTAGCTTCTATACATACCATTGCATGTGCTGGAACTACGCTACTGGCGTATTTTCATTTCAGCGGATGGATGAGGTTAGGACTCGGAGCAGATTGCGGATTATGTTTGATTTACACATTATCGCTACAGCGGCTAATTTTATTTTTGTTTTTAGGCCTACTAATGAGGACATTGTAGCTTTATTAGATGAAATTGGAGTGGAAGAGTCCAGTGGATTTCGACAGGTGATTGGAGAAGCGCAAAATTCTCCATCTTGTAGTAAAATACGTAGGTGGATCTGATGAAGAATCATCAAACAAACTTGTTTCACGGAAAAAAATCACAACACAAAAAGTTGTTAATGCAGAGCAATTAAATTTCGGAAATACATTTGTCTATGTAACATACGAAAGTGATTACCATTGCAAAGACCACGGGTTTCTGTAATCCTGACAAAAGCCATTGCGAATGTAAAGTGCTGGTAATATAAGCGTGAGATAAACCATTGCAGATGTAAAACGCTGGTACATCAGTAATCGCTGTTACCACCAGAATGTTGAATGCAACCGTGAAAACGTGTGTACATAGTGTCGTAGAGAAGTCTAAAGTCAGTTTGTGGGATGAAGCTCCATGCCTGTTGCACTTGATCGGTCAATACAGGAACGGCTAACGGTCAATGTTGATTGTGGATAACGATGAAGTTGTCTTCTCATGGTGTCCCACATGTGCTGAATTGTAGACAGATCTTGTGATCGAGCACGCCAAGGCAACACGTCGACACTCTGTAGGGTACGCTGGATTACAAATCGGTATGTGAGGGAGCGTAATTCTGTTGAAAAACAGTTCCTGGAATGCTGTTCATGAGAGGCAGCACTATAGCTCGAATGAGCAGACTTACAAATTTGCAATCAGGGTGCGTGCGATAACGACGAGAGTGCTCCTACTGTCATGGGAAATCACACCCAGTTTCAGGTGTAGATCCAGTGTCTCTAGCACGCAGACAGGCTGGCTGCAGGTCCTCAGCTCTCCTTCTTCTAATCAACAAATGATCGTCTCTGGCACCAAGGCAGAACCAGATTTCATCAGAAAACACCACAGACCTCCACACTGCCCTCCAATGAGCTCTCGCATGACGTAACTGAAGTCGCACAAGGTGGTCGTTTGGGATCAGTGGAATGCACGCTACAGGACGTCTGCTTCGGATCTGTCCTTGAAGTAACCGAATTGTAACGGTTTATTGTGTCACTGCAGTGCCAACTGCTGTTCAAATTGGGGCTGCAGATGCACAGAACCACACGCCATTACCATCTCGGTAATTCCACGTGGCCGTCCAGAGCTCGGCCTTTTTCTCATGGTACATTCTAGTGACCACCGCTGCCACCAGTAATATACAGTGGCTACATTCCTGTCACGGCTTCCTGAAATATTGCAGAATATTCAGCTTTGTCCGCAGCTCGTGGTCTAGTGGTTAGCATTGCTGCCTCTGGATCACGAGATACCGGGTTGGGGATTTTCTCTACCCGGGGGCTGGGTGTTGGTGTTGACCTCGTCATTTCATCATCATCATCAGTCATGACAGTGTCTAGACTGGATTGTGAAAAAATTGGCTTTGTAAAAATTGGAACTTTGTACCGGGCAGTTGAGAGCCCTACAAACCAAACATCAACATCATCATCAGCAGCAACATCATCACATCCAGCTTTTCGTAGCGCAGTTACAAGAACTCGTTCAAACTTAGTGAAGTCTTGATGATTGGGTCTTTGTCGTCTTAAAGGCGTTCTTCAATTGGTTCAAATGGCTCTGAGCACTATGGGACTTAACATCTGTGGTCATCAGTCCGCTAGAACTTAGAACTACTTAAACCTAACTAACATAAGGACGCCACACACATCCATGCCCGAGGCAGGATTCGAACCTGCGACCGTAGCGGTCACGCGGTTCCATACTGAAGCGCCTAGAACCGCAAGGCCACACTGGCCGGCAAAAGGCATTCTTGATAATCACCAACTCACCATGTCCAACCTCGAAAGTAACTAACGCTCACGACCATCACAGTGTGTATTTAAGACAAACCTGATTTGCATTCTCATAGCGGCGCTACTAGGACCACTCTCAAGCGATTGACGCAAAATTTGAGTAGGCTTCATCTTTCAGATGTAGAAACACACCTACCAACTTTAGTTTACGTTGTAAGTAGGTTGTTTATGTTTTTTTATTGGTAACTCCACGTAGCGCTCTGTATGAAAATCACTTGCTGTGCTGTATACAGTCTGTGGCTGGTTTGCATTGTTGTTTGCTATTGTAGTGTTGGGCAGCTGGATCTTGACAGCACGTAGCGTTGCGCAGTTGGAGGTGAGCCACCAGCTGTGGTGGATGTGGGGAGTGAGATGACGGGGTTTTGACAGCGGATGATCTGGACAGAGACAGTAAATTTGTAAGACTGGATGTCATGAACTGATATATGTATATTATGACTTTTGAACTCTATTAAGGTAAATACATTGTATGTTCTCTATCAAAATCTTTCATTTGCTAACTATGCCTATCAGTAGTTAGCGCCTTCAGTAGTTAGAATCTTTTATTTAGCTGGCAGTAGTGGCGCTCGCTGTGTTGCAGTAGTTCGAGTAACAAAGATTTTTGTGAGGTAAGAATTCATGAAAGGTATAGGTTATTGTTAGTCAGGGCCATTCTTTTGTAGGAATTTTTCAAAGTCAGATTGCGTTGCGCTAAAAATATTGTGTGTCAATTTAGTGATGATCAGAATAAGTAAAGTGAGAAATGTCTGAGTACGTTCAACTCTGCTCAGCTGTTTGAAAATCAAATAACGTAACAGGTTTATCAGCACAGTCATTCATTAATTTTTCTAAGGGGACGTTTCAACGTTGCACAACTCCTTTTTGATGCTGCGATTGTTTTTTGCTCAGTATATTTTTAGGGTCAATAGTTGTTTAGGGCGAAAAATTTAAGCGCCCCACCCTACATATTAAAGCTTAAATACTGTGCTTGATAAGTCACATTAGTTACTATAATCATGATCTGACAAAGTTTGATATTCGTAAACGGGTTACATAAAAATACAATATTTCAGCTGAATCCAACTTTCAGTAGTGTCGTCTTTCATTTCTTGCTTCTCTTGTACGACAGATATTGTGTGCCGGAAGGTTTGGTGTAATTTCGTATCGTACAGAAATTCGAAACGCTTTTTTGAACTATTCTGACATTCCACTTCAAGATCTGGCTTTAAATAATGCTTGTGACTCAAGAAGGCACTCAATTCTTGTGCAAAAGGTTAACCTAAACACGCACAATGTGTGGGTGCGGTTTATTTGTTTTAGTGTCATATTATTACGATATGTCATAGAGCCACTAGTTAAACATTGCTTTGTTTACAACTGAAAGCATATCGACTTCTTGTTACTGACCAGAGATACTGTATATCAAACTTTGGAAATTTTCGAGATGCCTAATCGGGAGCATCTGCATCGATGAAAGTCGTGCATTCTTCCGAGTCTCGAGCTACAGTTTGAACAGAATCGGCCTGAAAATGACAGTCCTGCCGCTATTGGGGGGCAAGAACTTCGGACGGAATGCCTAACAAGGCACACCACGGTAACAGAACGTCTCAATTCACAGAAGGACTCAGATGATGACAATCGGCAGATAAAACGTCTAGCACAGTATGGACGCCATTCAGAACTTAATTCAGCTGTATTGACAACGTACAATAGCCACAAAGTACGCGCGCAGCGTTTGGAAGAGCTGCGTCTGGAAGAAAACGCTACAGCCGTTGCTGTTGGTCGGCACATATCAAGGACAGAACGCCCGTCACGGCGCGGACCGCAGAGGGAACGCCTAGCACAACGTAGGCATAAATACCGGATTCCTTACACACTGGAATCACTATCGGACAGCACCTGAAGCAGATTGCGAGTCACGCAGTTAAAATATCGTGCAGGAAAGACGCGAATAACCGGCAGAAACCTGATTAATCAACATGGCAACGCGTCGCCGGGAAAGCCTGAAGAATTGGACTTGATTTTATTTTAGTTTTGG
This sequence comes from Schistocerca gregaria, assembly GCF_023897955.1. NCBI lineage: Eukaryota > Metazoa > Arthropoda > Insecta > Orthoptera > Acrididae > Schistocerca > Schistocerca gregaria. The sequence continues at coordinate 201,574,736 of NC_064921.1, forward strand.
GGCCTACTAATGAGGAAATTTTAGCTTTGTTACTTGAACCCGAAGTGGAAGACCAATGGGTTTCCGATAGGTGATTAGAGAAGCGCTAACACTTTCATCTTCTAATGTAGAACAAGTAAGTGGATCTAATGAAGCATAACCAAACAAAATATATAACCCAAGAAATACACCATGTGGTGGAAAGTAGCTGTACGGGTATCAGCTGTGGCCTATTTTACATGATTTGCATTCCTCTCACTGCTGCAGACAAAATAGTTGCTAGAAGAGATCTAGAACAACAAAGTGAAGTCTGTAAAAATGATTTAAATACTGGGTGGTTGTAATTAATCTTTCGCTACTCGAGCCAGTATAGACGGAAAACTGTTTACAGTATTAGCACCCGACTTTACAGGAATGATATTCAGACTGTGCGCTGCAGGATTTCCATTGTTAGTAGTGATAGTGTTATAACTTGGCGTTAGGCGCCGCTACTGGTACGGTGACGTATAATTGAAATACGAGCACCAGTGTGCATTACAGTTGGCGGCAGTCAACATAGGTCTGGCGAAGCTGAGCAGGACTACTCTCGTAAAATTGTTTTATGAAAATAACAGCAATAGTGCTGCTGCTCTTTGCTAATATGGACCCGTCAAAGGAGACTAGAAATCTACTCTGTAGGAATCAGCATGGGTTTCGAAAAAGACGATCGTGTCAAACCCAGCTTGCGCTATTCGTCCACGAGACTCAGAGGGCCTTAGACACGGGTTCACAGGTAGATGCCGTGTTTCTTGACTTCCACAAGGCGTTTGACACAGTTCCCCACAGTCGTTTAATGAACAAAGTAAGAGCATACGGACTATCAGATCAATTGTGTGATTGGATTGAGGAGTTCCTAGATAACAGAACGCAGCACGTCATTCTCAATGGAGAGAAGTCTTCCGAAGTAAGAGTGATTTCAGGTGTGCCGCAGGGGAGTGTCATAGGACCGTTGCTATTCACAATATACATAAATGACCTGGTGGATGACATCGGAAGTTAACTGAGGCTTTTTGCAGATGATGCTGTGGTGTATCGAGAGGTTGCAACAATGGAAAATTGTACTGAAATGCAGGAGGATCTGCAGCGAATTGACGCATGGTGCACGGAATGGCAATTGAATCTCAATGTAGCGAAGTGTAATGTGATGCGAATACATAGAAAGATAGGTCCCTTATCATTTAGCTACAAAATAGCAGGTCAGCAACTGGAAGCAGTTAATTCCATAAATTATCTGGGAGTACGCATTAGGAGTGATTTAAAATGGAATGATCATATAAAGTTGATCGTCGGTAAAGCAGATGCCAGACTGAGATTCATTGGAAGAATCCTAAGGAAATGCAATCCGACAACAAAGGAAGTAGGTTACAGTACGCTTGTTCGCCCAATGCTTGAATACTGCTCAGCAGTGTGGGATCCGCACCAGGTAGGGTTGATAGAAGAGATAGAGAAGATCCAACGGAGAGCAGCGCGCTTCGTTACAGGATCATTTAGTAATTGCGAAAGCGTTACGGAGATGATAGATAAACTCCAGTGGAAGACTCTGCAGGAGAGACGCTCAGTTCATATATTTCGGGCGTATTATAGTATTTGACAGTTGTAGCATCGCGCTTTAGTGTTTACTTCGTAGATTCTTATTTAAATTGCGTGTGAGTTTCGTATAGGAGGTGCAGTTTCGAGTTTTAGTTACTGTAATCGTAAATTCAGCAGATTGTAGCGCAGTCGTTAGGCATTTGTACAGGTTAGTTGATACATTCTTTGCGTGTTCCGCTTGCGTTATCTAGGCACCGACTCGTGTTTCAGTAACTGTTGTTAAACATCGATTAGAATGGACAGGGACTGCGATTGCTGTGTTCGGATGAGGGCTGACTTGGCATCCCTTCGCTCACAGCTGCAATCGGCGCTGACTTCGGTCGCGCAGCTTGAGGCTGTTGCCAATGGGCACCACTGTGGGGAGCCGGACTCGGGTATCACGGGGATGTCAACCTCATCCCGTCTGTCCCCAGATCGGTCTGCCGCTGTGGTTGCCCCGGTTGCTGCCCGCAGTGGAGCTGAGCCCTCGCCTGTGGTTGATTGGGAGGTCGTTCCAAGGCGTGGCAGGCAGCGAAAGGCGTCCCCGGAAGCTGACCAGAAAGCCTCCCCGGTGCGTCTGACAAACCGGTTTCAGGCACTGTCTCTGGCTGAGCCAGATGCAGCTGCCTGCCCTGTTTCAGAGGATCATTCTCAGCCTTCAAGGTCCGGGCAATCGCAGAGGTTGGGCTTACTGGTAGTTGGGAGCTCCAATGTTAGGCGCGTAATGGGGCCCCTTAGGGATATGGCGGCTAAGGAGGGGAAGAAATCCAGTGTGCACTCCGTGTGCATTCCGGGAGGAGTCATTCCTGATGTGGAAAGGGTCCTTCCGGATGCCATGAAGAGCACAGGGTGCAGCCAGCTGCAGGTGGTGGCACATGTCGGCACTAATGACGTGTGTCGCTTTGGATCTGAGGAAATTCTCTCTGGATTCCAGCGGCTATCTGATTTGGTGAAGGCTGCCGGTCTTGCTTATGAGATGAAGGCAGAGCTCACCATCTGCAGCATCGTTGACAGAACCGACTGCGGACCTTTGGTGCAGAGCCGGGTGGAGGGTCTGAATCAGAGGCTCAGACGGTTTTGCGACCGTATTGGCTGCAGATTCCTTGACTTGCGCCATAGGGTGGTGGGGTTTCGGGTTCCGCTGAATAGGTCAGGAGTTCACTACACTCAGCTGGCGGCTACACGGGTAGCGGAGGCTGTGTGGCGTGGACTGGGCGGTTTTTTAGGTTAGAAGGCCTCGGGAAAGTGCGGGATGGGCTGCAATGTCAAAGGGTGCTTGGCAATTACAGGACGTGCTTGGATCAAGGAACAGTCGGAATTATAGTTGTAAACTGTTGTAGTTGCGCTGGAAAAGTCCCTGAGCTTCAAGCGCTAATAGAAAGCACAGAAGCGGATATCGTTATAGGTACAGAAAGCTGGCTAAAGCCTGAAATAAGTTCTGCAGAAATTTTTACGAAGTCTCAGACGGTGTTCAGGAAAGATAGATTAGGCAGAATTGGTGGTGGAGTGTTGGTGTCTGTCAGTAGTGGTTTATCTTGTAGTGAAGTCGAAGTAGATACTCTGTGCGAATTGGTGTGGGTGGAGGTTATACTTAACAGCCGAATTAAGTTAATAATTGGCTCCTTCTACCGACCCCCAGACTCCGATGATACAGTTGCGGAACAGTTCAGAGAAAGTTTGAGTCTCGTAACAAATAAATACCCCACTCATACGGTTATAGTTGGTGGGGACTTCAACCTACCCTCGGTATGTTGGCAAAAATACTTGTTCAAAACCGGTGGTAGGCACAAAACGTCTTCCGAGATTGTCCTAAATGCATTCTCCGAAAATTATTTAGAGCAGTTAGTCCACGAACCCACGCGAATTGTAAATGGTTGCGAAAACACACTTGACCTCTTGGACACAAACAATCCAGAGCTGATAGAGAGCATCATGACTGATACAGGGATTAGTGATCACAAGGTCATTGTAGCTAGGCTCAATACCATTTCTTCCAAATCCATCAGAAACAAACGCAAAATAATTTTATTTAAAAAAGCGGATAAAGTACCACTAGAAGCCTTCCTAAAAGACAATTTCCATTCCTTCCGAACTGACTATGCGAATGTAGACGAGATGTGGCTCAAATTCAAAGATATAGTAGCAACAGCAATTGAGATATTCATACCCCATAAATTGGTAAGAGATGGAACGGATCCCCCGTGGTACACAAAAAAGGTCCGAACGCTGTTGCAGAGGCAACGGAAAAAGCATGCGAAGTTCAGAAGAACGCGAAATCCTGAAGATGGGCTAAAATTTACAGACGCGCGAAATTTGGCACGTACTTCGATGCGAGATGCCTTTAATAGGTTCCACAACGAAACATTGTCTCGAAATTTGGTAGAAAATCCGAAGAAATTCTGGTCGTATGTAAAGTACACAAGCGGCAAGACGCAGTCAATACCTTCGCTGCGCAGTGCCGATGGTACTGTTATCGACGACTGCGCCGCTAAAGCGGAGTTATTGAACGCAGTTTTCCGAAATTCCTTCACCAGGGAAGACGAATGGAATATTCCAGAATTTGAAACACGAACATCTGCTAGCATGAGTTTCTTAGAAGTAGATACCTTAGGGGTTGCGAAGCAACTCAAATCGCTTGATACGGGCAAGTCTTCAGGTCCAGATTGTATACCGATTAGGTTCCTTTCAGATTACGCTGATACTATAGCTCCCTACTTAGTACTCATATACAACCGCTCGCTCACCGATAGATCTGTACCTACAGATTGGAAAATTGCGCAGGTCGCACCAGTGTTCAAGAAGGGTGGTAGGAGTAATCCATTTAACTACAGACCTATATCATTGACGTCGGTTTGCAGTAGGGTTTTGGAGCATATACTGTATTCAAACATTATGAATCACCTCGAAGGGAACGAACTATTGACACGTAATCAGCATGGCTTCAGAAAACATCGCTCTTGTGCAACGCAGCTAGCTCTTTATTCGCACGAAGTAATGGCCGCTATCGACAGGGGATCTCAAGTTGATTCCGTATTTCTAGATTTCCGGAAAGCTTTTGACACCGTTCCTCACAAGCGACTTCTAATCAAGCTGCGGAGCTATGGGGTATCGTCTCAGTTGTGCGACTGGATTCGTGATTTCCTGTCAGGAAGGTCGCAGTTCGTAGTAATAGACGGCAAATCATCGAGTAAAACTGAAGTGATATCAGGTGTTCCCCAGGGAAGCGTCCTGGGACCTCTACTGTTCCTGATCTATATAAATGACCTGGGTGACAATCTGAGCAGTTCTCTTAGGTTGTTCGCAGATGATGCTGTAATTTACCGTCTAGTAAGGTCATCCGAAGACCAGTATCAGCTGCAAAGCGATTTAGAAAAGATTGCTGTATGGTGTGTCAGGTGGCAGTTGACGCTAAATAACGAAAAGTGTGAGATGATCCACATGAGTTCCAAAAGAAATCCGTTGGAATTCGATTACTCGATAAATAGTACAATTCTCAAGGCTGTCAATTCAACTAAGTACCTGGGTGTTAAAATTACAAACAACTTCAGTTGGAAGGACCACATAGTTAATATTGTCGGGAAGGCGAGCCAAAGGTTGCGTTTCATTGGCAGGACACTTAGAAGATGCAACAAGTCCACTAAAGAGACAGCTTACACTACACTCGTTCGTCCTCTGTTAGAATATTGCTGCGCGGTGTGGGATCCTTACCAGGTGGGATTGACGGAGGACATCGAGAGGGTGCAAAGAAGGGCAGCTCGTTTTGTATTATCGCGTTATAGGGGAGAGAGTGTGGCAGATATGATACACGAGTTGGGATGGAAGTCATTACAGCATAGACGTTTTTCGTCGCGGCGAGACCTTTTTACGAAATTTCAGTCACCAACTTTCTCTTCCGAATGCGAAAATATTTTGTTGAGCCCAACCTACATAGGTAGGAATGATCATCAAAATAAAATAAGAGAAATCAGAGCTCGAACAGAAAGGTTTAGGTGTTCGTTTTTCCCGCTCGCTGTTCGGGAGTGGAATAGTAGAGAGATAGTATGATTGTGGTTCGATGAACCCTCTGCCAAGCACTTAAATGTGAATTGCAGAGTAGTCATGTAGATGTAGCTCGGTACGGGCTTTTGTTAAAGTTTCGAGAACATACCTTCACCGAAGAGTCAAGCAGTATATTGCTCCCTCCTACGTATATCTCGCGAAGAGACCATGAGGATAAAATCAGAGAGATTAGAGCCCACACAGAAGCATACCGACAATCCTTCTTTCCACGTACAATACGAGACTGGAATAGAAGGGAGAACCGATAGAGGTACTCAGGGTACCCTCCGCCACACACCGTCAGGTGGCTTGCGGAGTACGGATGTAGATGTAGATGTAGATGTAGATGTAGATTTGGGAGAGGTCCTCTTTCCGCACCGGGGTTGAAGAACTTGATTCGGAGGTTAGAATTAACTGACGATTTATGATTTGCTCTTGGGAGAGGCTGACGGCCAATCACGCCACTAATTGTTGAAGAAGTGACTGCTGCCATGACAGAATGCTAGAAGCAATGTGCGATCTGCGAGGAGTGCACGAGCTGTGTCACGACAGCTGAACATTCCGTGGGCCACCGTTGTTTGGGGCAGCAGGATGGCAATCTCTAGTGCATATCCAGGTTGTCGCGTATGAACATGGTCATCACCCTGAGAAAATTTTGTAACCTGCAATAAAAACATGGTGTGCAATCAACAAATATTACCCTCCCACGTGGAAATTAAAACGTGTTCTTTTTTATTTTTAATAGTTTATTGTTTCTTCTCTTCCGCATGTTTTTTCAAATGTTTCCCCACAGTTTCATTGTCCTAATAACACTCATTTTTCAATGGGATCGTCTCAAGTATGGGAAGATTAATTACAACCTCCCTGTATGTAAGATAATCCTCGTCAACACACTCGCCTGGTTTCTAAATGTTTGTGAAAAATAAAATGTCTAACCCATTATTATACCTTCTTAAACATTTTTTGTTTTAAAAATACAATTATTTTGAAATTTCCGTTCCAAGTTTAATCGGGGTCTGAAAGGGATCAAGAAGTATTGTGGCTACTGTTTCTCCCAACCAAGAACAATAAATTTGCCCAACATCTGCGTCATTAACTACAATCGCAAATGTAAAACCTTGTCCACAGCATTCCCGCATGACTAACCTATCCGATAAACTAAACCCTTGCATTCTAATTTGTTTTAGGCACATTTCATTGCACAAACGAATACACGAATACTCCTGTTTCCCGAAACATCGAGTTATGGAATATCCTAAGCCACAACATCGGAAAATAGATCAACAACTGTTTCAAGTCGGATATTTATAACACTGATTTATGGAAAAACGGGTAACGTATTTAGAACATGGTTTAGTGAACAAGCATCCAGACAGTACAAAACTGCACTTACTGCCTATTTGAAATATGATGAGCACAAGTCAACATCCATAGAATTTGTGATGTTTGCAAAAGGTCGTTCGATGAATATTTTTAGGGAGATGAAAATTTACACTAAAATAAAAAAAGGTCGACATAAAGTCCTCAACGAGCAGCATAATTTATTTCATGGTGCGTATTACTACTGTTACTGCATCTTATGGCAATTTTGTGTAATCATTTCTCTTGGGCTCCACCAACTTCGCGTACATGACAGTAGGAGGATGTGACACGCTACACGAATAAACTAGGTCTATTTACAAACGCCCTTGTTACAAGGCATGCTCCAGTTTACGCTAGTATAGACCTTCAATACTACTTTTACATTTTCTGTAAAGTAAAGCGACATTCTAACCACAATATTACAGGCGTCCATCTGGACGTCTTCTGTAGGCGAGAAACTGTTTCCCAAACCCGCCCGTGAGACTGGAAATAGAGTTTTTACCTGGCGAGAGGGACGAGATTTTGTCTAGATGATTATATGATATGGATGCAGACCCGGCAAGAACATTAAAAAAATGGCTCTGAGCATTACGGGACTTAACGTCTGAGGTCATCAGTCCCCAATAACTTAGAACTACTTAACCTAACTAACCTCAGGACATCACACACATCCATGCCCGAGGCAGGATTCGAACCTGCGACCGTAGCAGCAGCGCGGTTCCAGACTGTAGAGCCTAGAAGCGCTCGGCCACTCCGGCCGACGGCAAGAATATCGTCGTAAAACAGTAATACTCTCTTATGTACAATCAACACACAAAAGTTATTTTTATTTTACTTGGTCCAGTCACATTACTGTCACCACCATCTATGTTCGAAGTCAACGTGCCAAAAGCGCTCACAGACGGCAGGTGGCAGCACTAGCTTGGCTGGGGGGGGGGGGGGGGGAGGAGGGAAGGGGGGACGTGGGAAACAGTGCTGTCTTTGACATAGTGCAGAAACAGAGCGAAATATCTGACGTCCAGTAGGGCATATCCATTGGCTTTCAGGCCTAGGATAGAATCATTTCCGAAACGCCTATGTCTGTAACTGTTCACGTGCCACCGTTGTTAAAGCATACTGCGAATGCAAAAATGGCGCTGTCAAAAACCGGCGCAGAGGCAAGTGTGCTGCACCAGAAGTCGTAGATGACGAGAGTGTACAACAGCTGTGGAGATATGTATGGGCGAATATACGTGCAACTGTTGAAAAACAGACCGCTCAGAAGAACCGCCAACCGCTGTGGCCGAGCGGTTATGGGTGCTTCAGTCCGGACCCACGCTGCTGCTACGGTCGCAGGTTCGAATCCTGCCTCGGACATGGACGTGTGTGAAGTACGTAGGTTAGTTAGGGTTAAGTAGTTCTACGTGCAGGGGACTGAGGACCTCATGTTAAGTCCGATAGTGCTCAGAGCCATTTTTTCAGAAGAACCTACGGAGTACTAACAGTGTCTCCTCAACAGCAGTTCAGAGAGCGTTGCTGCGTGTAGTCCTCCAGGCACTTGATTCGTGCACCCATGCTGTCTGCCGTAATATCAGCGACGAAGGCTAGAATTTTCACACCAGTACCGCAACCGAACGTCCATTGAGTGACGAAAGGTGGTCTTTACAAATTCATTATGTTTTTCGCTCCAGCCGACAGGAGGCCACTACCGTGGACGACGTGAAGCACCTGAAAGCAAACCCAGCGTTACGATCTATAGATTTCTTTCGTGACTTTCCCTCGGTGATCTCGCCACTCTGGAATGCACGGTGGATCAACACAAGTATGCATCTATCTTTGGGGACTATGTCCACCCCTAAAAGCAGCTTCTTTTTTCTCGGCTCGATGGCATAGACCAACAAGACAATGTCACGTGTCACACAGTTCGCAGTTTACGTCATGATTCGAAGAGCGCCAGAATGCGCTTACTGTAGTCCCTTAGCCACCATACTCCCCTGATACAAATCATCCTTGCCGAGAAACCTAGCGCAGCTGTGTACGGCACTGATTTCGGCATAGCTCCACATTCTTGTCGGCACTTGCTGGAACCTTCTTGGCTCTCTTACTCCACGTCTCGATGTATTTCGCGCTGCAGGAGGTGGTATTCAGTCTTCTGGAAAATGGTCGCATTAATCTGACTGGACGGTGTACAGAAGTATACAGGGTGGTCCATTCATCGTGACCGGGCCAAATATCTCACGAAATAAGCATCAAACAAAAAACTACAACAGTTGCAACAATCACAGGCCTGCATTCTGAGTGTCTTCCTCATCCATTATACTCACCAGACCTTGCCCCAAGTGATTTCCATATCTTTGGACCACTCAAAGACGCAATGGGAGGAAAGAAGTTCCGTTCTGATGAAGAGGTACGCCACGCGGTGCATGAATGGTTACGCGGACTACCAAAATAATTTTCTTCTAAAGGAGTTTATGCACTTTGTAAGCGCTGGGGGACTTGAATTAAGCGTGGGGGAGATTATGTTGAAAAGTGATACAGCTTTGTATCACTTCTGCACAATAAATAATATTTAAAAAAATATTTAAGGTTTTCATTTAACTCACCCTATTATTTTGTTATTTACCAAAGTTATATTAGGGCCTTCGAGATCAGTCATGCCAGTCATACAAAAACAAAACACCTAACTAATGAAGGAAATAATTCCTGTATGAGCCCGAGATCACTGTGAATAAGATAAAACCACCCACATAGCTTAATCGATTATTTAATTGCTGACGTTTCCTTCCACATGGCTTAGTCAATTATGTTATTACTGCCGTCTTCAGACACTTAGGACTTACAAAACAAGATTGAGTGTTAATACTAAAAACCTGTATCTCCCACGGGCAGCAACTAACCGAGACGCCCTGGGCGGCGCGGGGTAGCAGCATGGTCTCAGGCGACCTGCCACGGTTCGCACGGCTCCCGTCGGAGGTTCGAGTCCTTCCTCGGGCATGTGTGTGTGTGTGTGTGTGTGTGTGTGTGTGTGTGTGTGTGTGTGTGTGTGTGTGTGTGTGTGTTCTTAGCGTAAGTTAGTTTAAGTTAGGTTACGTAGTGTGTAAGCCTAGAGACGGATCACCTTAGCAGTTTGGTCCCGTAGGAACTTAACACAAATTTCCAGTTTCCAAGACGTCCTGAGGCGTAACGCTTCATATAGCGTCTATAAGTAAGAGACTGTAGCTGGCAGACAGCTTCAGACAATGAGTCATCGTTATCCCATGATCCGGAAGCTAACGGCAAGGAGTTACGACTGTGGCCGCATGGTGTCAGCTTCTTCTGCACTGTGAAATTATCTAGTAGTTCAAAAATATTTTGGTATCAAAACTGTTGTCATTGTGATTATTATGACTGTCATTAATTATTTCTGGTTTCTTTATTAATGTGAATTATGGTGTAAATGGAATGTAACATATTAGATGGATATTACAATGAAATGAATACCCTTAGCTGCATACAGGCATTGATATAAGTCATCGTGGACAGTTGAAAATGTGTGTCGTGACCGGGACTCTAACCCGGAAAATCCTGTTTACATGACAGACGCTCTATCCATCTGGACCACCGAGGACACAGAGGATAATGCGACTGCAGGGAGTTCGGGCACTGTTTGTGCATCCGCACAGAAGATATATATGTGGTACACCTTCTTTCGGACATGTCCGAAAGAACAGATACCATCTTCATATAATATATATGTGTAGATAAATATTGTTAAGTCTGTTGACTGAGTACACGTCAGTGTGAGAATGGCTCTGAGGTCTATGGGACTTAACATCTGAGGTAATCAGTCCCGTAAGTAGTTGTCTTAAACCTAACTAACCTAAGGACATCACACACATCCATGCCCGAGGCAGGATTCGAACCTGCAACCGTAGTAGCCGCGTTGTTCGGCAGTGAAAGGCCTAGAACCGCTCGGCCACAGCGGCCGGCTCAGTGTGAGAACTGTGACCATCCAGTGAAAGTGAATTATACTCTCAGAGGCATTTTGTGATGTACAGTTAGCCAGTTTATAGGACACGTCGTTCTCTCATTTCACGAGTCACCTGCAGTGGCACCCACCTTGCAGACACTTTGTGAAACTGGAGCACATCATGCACAATGTGGTGTGCTGACCCATGACTAATCTGTAAACATGATGCAGTGTCATTCAGTGTCACTCGGCGGTTTTCCTTCACTATGGCTTCAACTGCTGCAGTGTTCTGTGGAGTCACAACTCGTTGTGCCTGACCTGGACGAGGAGCATCTCCCACTGAAGTCACACCATTTGCGAACTTCCTACTCCATTCGTAGCCTCGGTGCTGTGGCAAACATGCATCACCGTACTGAACCTTCATTCGTCGATGAATTTCGATAGGTTTCACACCTTCACTACTCAAAAACCGAATAACAGAACGCTATTCTTCCCTGGTGCAAGTCGCAAGTGGGGCGGCCATTTTTATACTCATATTACGACGGTATGTGTGCCTCTGCAGTATGCTGCCACCTACACGCCATTCGGCACGCTGTTTATAGCACGCTTACCAACTTACAGGACAACGGCGCGAAATTTCGATTAGTTATTACAAATTTAAGGTTTTCATTTGATTCACCCTCGTAAATAAAATTTTTAGGTTGACAGGCATCTTAGGTCAATACATTATGCTACTTCTATTACAACTTCTTCTTTCCTCGGAACGCAGAAGAGTAGCACACACACATCCGGAACTCCTGATACGTCCATCCAGGCCACTGGCGGCGCCACTCGTTAGTTCCGGCCCCCACGTCTCTCTCCTCCCGTCAGCGATTAAGCTGCGGCGAGCTGTCCTCAATCACAGCCATCTGGCAAGTCATGCTTTTATTGGAAAATAATCGATTGTTGTTGGTGAGGATCTTGTTTGCCTATTCATTTTCGTCCCCCTCCCGGCCGCCGGCAGTTAGCGGCAGAACAAACGAGGGAAGACGCCCTCTCGCCTGCTCTGCCGCCTGATGGGGTCAGCGATCAGGCGGCAAGGTCACGCCGCGGCCTTCTCTTCTGCGGCCTAACACCTCTGCCGGTCCCCACGGCCTTCCCACTGCTCTCACCCTCAATTTCGCAGTGGCGCTCTCGGTAGATATGGGCTTTCTGCTGCCGGCGTCTTAGCCGCGCCGCCGTGAAATCAGGCCTCTCTTTAGAAGTTGCGCACAGTCACGGCCCGTAACGCGCAGAGGCGAAGACTTGCCGCAGATGGAGCGTACATCTGAGCTGGTGCGTACCCGACCGTGACAGCGCCCATCGCTGGAGAGAATTTGGCGCCCCAGTCCGTGACATTCGTTACCGTACTCGCCTCCCTTCAACAATCGCTGCAAAGTATAAGCGTGATTCAGCTGCCACTACCGATGTCGCTTTATGCAACCCGTCACTCTATGTTTGGCCTTCAAAATCCACGCGCAAAATGTTTACACTCTCTCGCTCGCTACGCGCAAACTATTAACACTACAGAAAAAAAGAACAGGGCCATTTTCGCAAGGAATTTGTACACTACTAGTCATTAAAGTTGCTACACCAAGAAGAAATGCAGATGATAAACGGGTACTCAATGGACAAATGCCATGTGATTACATTTTCGGGCAATTTAGGTGCATAGATCCTGAGAAATCAGTGCCCAGAACAACCACCTATGGCCGTAATAACGGCCTTAATTCGCCTGGGCATTGAGTCAAACAGAGCTTGGATGGCGTGCACAGGTACAGCTGCCCATGCAGCTTCAACACGATACCACAGTTCATGATGAGTTGTGACTGGCGTATTGTGACGAGCCAATTGCTCGGCCACCATTGACCAGACGTTTTCAATTGGTGAGATATCTGGAGAATGTGCTGGCCAGGGCAGCAGTCGAACACTTTCTGTATCCAGAAAGGCCCGTACAGGACCTGTAACATGCGGTCGTGCATTATCCTGTTGAAATGTAGGGTTTCGAAGGGATCGAGTGAAGGGTACAGCCACTGGTCGTAACACATCTGAAATGTAACGTCCACTGTTCAAAGTGCCGTCAATGCGACCAAGAGGTGACCGAGACGTGTAACCAATGGCACCCTATACCATCACGCCGGGTGATACGCCAGTATGGCGATGACGAATACACGCTTCCAATGTGCGTTCACCGCGATGTCGCCAAACACGGATGCGACCATTATGATGCTGTAAACAGAACCTGGATTCATTAGAAAAAATAACGGTTTGCCATTCGTGCACCCACGTTCGTCGTTGAGTACACAATCGCAGGCGCTCCCGTCTGTGATGCAGCGTCAAGGGTAACCGCAGCCATGGTCTCCGAGCTGATAGTCGATGCTGCTGCAAACGTCGTCGAAGTGTTTGTGCAGATGGCTCTTGTCTTGTATACGTCCCCATCTGTTGACTCAGGGATCGAGATGTGGCTGAAAGATCCGTTACAGCCATGCGGATAAGATGGCTTTCATCTCGACTGCTATTGATATGAGGCCGTTGGAATCCAGCACGGCTTTCCGTATTACCCACCTGAACCCACCGAGTCCATATTCTGCTAACAGTAATTGGATCTCGATCAACACGAACAGCAATGTCGCGATACGATAAACCGAAATCGCGATAGGGTAAAATCCGACCTTTATCAAAGTCGGAAATCTGTTGGTACGCATGTCTCCTCCTTACACGAGGCATCATATCAACGTTTCACCAGGCAACGCCGGTCAACTGCTGTTTGTGTATGACAAATCGGTTGGTAACTTTCCTCATGTCAGCACGTTGTAGGTGTCACCACTGGCGCCAACGTTGTGTGAATGCTCTGAAAACCTAATCATTTTCATATCACTGCATCTTCGTCCTGTCGGATAAATTTCGCGTATGTAGCACTTTATCTTCGTGCTGTAGCAATTTTAATCGCCAGTAGTTTAGTTAAATTTTCTACGTTTTAACTAGAGGTCCTAGTTTTTGAGTTATTCAGGAAAAACGAACAAACGTGACATTCAAACTCACCCCGACTCCCACACTCAGCTCCTTAGCATGTTGTCCATGGCACTCCCTCGTACAACTACACCACTCCAAAAATTATTTCCCACATTGTGCCTTGTTTGGTCTTCACTGCCAGGCCTTTCTACCCACCGACTTAGATGAGAAGTTCCATGTTGCAAAATTCAAGTTTGTTTATATTTTACCCAACAATTTTTTGAATTATAACGGTATGAAATAACCATTACATCACTGTATTCGTCAGGCTCTCTGACTGCAAAACTACTGTGCTTATGAGGATTAAGTTTTGATCGAACTATCCACGTAGTTACTTTTAGCGTAACTTCCACAACAGCCACTTTCTTTTCATTACCCTCGCGACCACGTTTAACTTAATAATGCTAACGAAATAGCCAATTATGATGATGGCTTAATAGCGCAATCAATGGACACCAAGAAGGGTTGAATATCGGTAGTAGTTCGTGTAGTCGGAAATTTTTGTACAGTGGTTAGAGGGAGTGTCACAACAACGTACTAACATCCTGAACGGTGTGGCTTGAGTGTGAGGTTGGAGATGCGTTTGAAGGTAGCTTTTGTACGTTTTACTTGTATAACTCTCCAGCTAAAACTTACCATAGTATAAAACTTAACCACTTAAATTTCGTACGAAAAGGTCCTGTTCATTTTTTTCTGTAGGGCTTATGGTTTTGGTGTAGCGAGCAAGTGAATATGAAAATCTCGGGCGTGGTTTTTGAAGGAAAGGTATAGAATTGCGAGCTCCATAGAACGACATCGGTCGGGACAGCTGAACCGCCCTGTATTGTCGTCGTATCCTTTTCCGTTGCTGGAAAGCAACATTGTCCATCGAAATAACCCACCAATGGCTTGCCACTACTACTGCTACAAATGCTGACATGTCAGATATAAAATGGAGGAATCTTGGCTACTCTGATGAGTATGTCTCGGCGACAATATGTAAACTCACGTATCTGACTACAGATATCGTAACATCCACAATCTGTACATAGATTCTTTCATAACACGAGCTGCAAACGAGTGCTCCAAAACAGGTGTTATCTGCTTCCAACTAAATAACAGACACTATTATACAATTTAGTATACTAATAACGAATGTCTACGCTGTAAAAGATCGCTAGCTGTAACACTAGGCACAGTTGCAGAACAAAATTTCCAGTTAACCAGTGTGTAAGACGTCATTTCTGTGGTGCAGGTGAACTCATCTGAAAGGCTGTCCTGAGGCTTACCGACTGAAAGGGCTGAATATTAAATTTCGTGCTTCATGGAGCCGATAGCCGTCTCGGGATTAGGAGGCAATTCGTGTGCCCTCTGGGCCGTAGTTAGTGTTTGAAAACTATAAGCTCTCACCCTTCTCTTTCTTCTCACGTCTTATCTGAACATATGCAAATATGTCTAGAGAAATAGTCTCTGGATGAAACCACTCTCCTGCTAAAGTTTAAACTCATGAAATGATTTTAAACGCTACCTGCCTATGATTTGTAAAGAAAGGGAATAGTGAACGTTTTCTACTTAGTAGTCGGAAATCCACACATGAACACCAATATGCATTATATGACGTACGTCTACAATTTTGAGAAATGTGTGTGCTGATTGTAAGAGTGCCTTACGTTGGGTAGTATTCCTGCTGAAGGCAGACAACATGTAAACATATGTGCCACACTCGATGCAGAATACAACATGCACATGAAACCATGAACGCAATAGAATTTTGTAACTTGAATTTGTCAGTGTTTTGAATTAGCCATAAACCTCACAAGTTTTGATTCAGTTGATATTTATTTCTTCTAAAAAAGTATCATTGCTAAATGATGCATACAATCGACCGTACAAGAAATTATGGTGTAGCAAATCACAGTAAAAGGAATAACTCAACAAAAACAATTTCATATGTGTTGGAAAATGCTGGAAATATTTTACTGAAGGACAGAATCGTAAATTCTACAACGCTAATATTCATATGGATTAATGAAAACTCGCTTTTGTACCATATCCCTTGAGAAGTAACCACACCACAGAACGTCCGCATTAAAGAGCGGGGAATTCTGCAGACAGTATTACACTCAGCTGCGCTATGTGAGTCCTATTTGACTATTCATTGACAACCCATAATCTGAGAAAGATTAACAGAAGACAACGTCGAAATTAACTTAATACATTACTAGTCCATAATACAAACGCAGCACCTACAACGTCGACAGGAAGACCCAGGCCAGACTAAACTCGACTAAAATGCCCTCATGCCCTACAAGCGGCGTGCGTACATTGATGTACGTAGTCCCTCTCGCTTCTCATTGGTTAGTCCTACAACTCGCCAAAGTATTCCATTTCAGATAGGCCAACGAAATAACGAAAATTCATGATACCATCCACGATTGCTTGGTGCAGAAGTGAAAATGAAATGTCGTGTGACGAGGGCCTCCCGTCGGGTAGACCGTTCGCCTGGTGCAAGTCTTTCGATTTGACGCCACTTCGGCGACTGGCGCGTCAATGGACAGAGCTTGCGCTCTGGAAAGGGGGACCTGTGCTGCCACAGCTGTCCATAGAGAATAATTTACTGGGCACCGTGGAACACATCTTGAGAGCGTAAAAAGCTTAACAACTGATTCTGTCTCATTTTGTAGCTTGTACATTGAGCTATGTGGCGGATTCGATATCTCGTATCCCGAGAATTTGAGCATCGTCGTTAGATATCTGGGGACCTAGGACTCTGTGGTGGAGGAACGATGGAGGTGACAGTCGGGCGGAGGCTGGTGTTGAGTCACGGAGAGGACGCAGCTGGAGGCGGAGCATACTTGTAAAATGACGAGGTCTTTGCCCGCTGTCAAGTCTCACAGAGACTTCCTTTCTGCTGAGCTGATATTGAACTTCCTTGGGGGGGCTCGTGTTAAAATTCCTCAGGTGTCTCTCCTAATCTCTTCTGCTACGTCAGTGGGAAGATTCAAAACTGGCTGTTATATGCCAGGTGTCACTGGTGCTTTCTCTAGCACTGTAACAGTTGCGCTGTCTAGGGTTCTGTCCGTGAGCTTAAACACAGTGCGTCGCCGTGGTGCATTCCCTTCTTGTGGTTGAGCCTCGAGACGAGTGTAGTTTGAGATACGGCGAAACGCGGCTTGTTGTTTTGACCCGTCAGCTAGCGTCCAGGTAACGTTATCTGCCCAATCCCAGGAAGCAGTTGAGAGTTTCGGAACGATCTTCAGGGGCAGTGATACCATACGCAGTTTTCCTCTTATATAACGTACCCTCTCTCTCACTGAGGCTGCATTCGCCCATCATTTAATTGATGAGAGTCCATATTATGTTTAAATCTGGAAAACGTTGGAACAGTTTGCTTGTCACGGCATCTCAATAAAAACGCCATAGTGCGCAATAGTCTACCTCTGGTATTAGGTGAATTGTCAGTCTCACGTATGTCGTTGGCCACCTCCTCCCCGTAGAGGTACCACATGTGACTTTTCGCGCTTTCCCGACGTGTCCGTTGCTAATACACTTCTCGGGTTTCCCACAGCATCGTATTGTGTAAATCTCACAATATTTCATCGATGCATCTGCTCGACATCTTCAGGTAGTGCTAGTTGCTGCTGTCACTGCTGGAAAGTGTGCCTGATGATGCGCGAGAATACGCTCGCAGTTGGAGGAAAGCGAAGCTCCTAGTGCCCCGTGTAAGGAGCACATAAAAGCCTTCCGCGCGTCCGCTGTTGGCAATGTGTGTACTCCGGGACACTCCTGTGGTTGAATTAAATCTGTGCGTTGCGTCGCGTGATGAACTAGAAGTTCTTATTTTCTCTGTCTTGATGGAGCCAGAGCTGGATTCCAGGCAGCCCTTACTTAGACCTACGTCCCTGTTCATTAGATCGTCCGCCGTACAGATATGTATGGCCTCCATAACAACAAAGTATCAGAAAGATGACGCTAGGGACAAAATTTCAGTCTTCTCGTAAAACATATGGTGCCCCCTGTTTAAGCAATGTTCCGCTACTGCTGATTTATCAGGCTGCCTCAGGTGTGTATGACTATGGTGTTCGACGCAGCGTTCTCGCATGGTTCGGCATGTCTGCCCAATATAAGATTTTCCACTTTGGCATGGATTTTATTCACGCCACGTTTGCTGGGGCCAAGGCTGTCTTTGAGTGAGAACAATAAATTCCTGAATTTTTCAGGTAGCCGTAAAACGCACTTGGTGCCGTTCCTTCTGATGATTCTGCCTATTCTTGAAGACATGCCGCAAATATACGGTAAGAACGCCGTTGCAGAGGGTTCCTCCGCATTTTCATTTACATCCCTGCTTCGAAACTTCGTAGAAGGGAATGCATGGCATATTTGTCTATCGGAATACACATTACGTTGGAATACCGTTCTTAGGAGTTGCAGCTCACCAGGAAGACTGTCAGCATCTGAGATCACAGGCGCTCTATGTACCAAGGAGCGTTGCGCAGGGTGATGACAGCTTTTGGCCTGCAAATATTGCTCCGTACGAGTTGATTGGAGACAAACGCTATGCCCCAGTGTACCATTGGATTTTCTTCTGACTATGACAGCCAGGAATGGTAAAATGCCATTGTGAATTGTATATTGGGCTGGAGCGAGTTCAGATGCAAGAGGAAAACAGGTAATGTCTCTGTTCAGTGGGGCTACACCACAAAAGTATCGTCTATATACCTCCAGAAGCAAGAAGGTTTGAGACTTCTCGACGGCATGTTTCCACAAGATCTTCCGTGAAATAGTGGCCACCATGGGAGACAGAGGACTTCCCACAGCGATGCAGTCCATTTGTTCAAAATAATGGTCACTGAATAAGAAATACATTGAGGTAACCACATGTTTAAACAATAACAGTGTCTTTCTCAAATTGGATGCTGATAAGCTCTAACGAGTCCTCGTGAATGGGGGTACAACGTCAAAATAAGGAAAAGATCCAACCGTTGTAGCTTATGTGTCTTCAGGCGTCCTATGAAGTCCTCTGAATTGCAGAAATGGTGATCACGCTTGCCTATGAGAGGTCCCAACAGTGTAGTAAGACGTTTGACCAGAAAATAGGGAGGAGCTCCAACAGGGATGCAGGTTTTCAACTAAGCACCGCCCGGAATCCAGCAATTGCTGCCATTAAATCAAAACAGGGAAAATAAGAACTTACGGTTCATCACACGACGCAACGCACTGCTGAGATATAATTCAGCTTTTAACCACAGGAGCGTCGGGCAGCACAGTCATTGTGTGGCAGGCCTATCTGCGGCGCCCTGCAGGAGGCACTAGGAGCATCGCGTTCCTCTGACTGAGAGCGATTTCCTGAGCACACATGTTGCCTGCTTCCAGCCTGATACACTTCGACAACGCCGAGCGATTATCATCAGTCGCGGCTTGCAGCAGGACAGCAGCCTGCTACCACCTGAAGATGTCGAGCCGTGGAATAGATAAAATATTGTGTGATTTACAAAATACGATCTGGCGGCAAAGGCGACAAGTGTATTTGCAATGGGAATGTGGCCTGGTAGAATATTTCAAATCAATAAACAGTACAGGTAGATTCCCTATTATTCTTAGCACGCAAAATACATCAAGACTGTTCTTTTGTTATTTTTTTCCCGAATCGCCACAACATGAACGGGTTAACAGCGGAAATCGACAGCTCTTCAACTAAAAATATTAACTAATGCTATTTTGTCTAAAGCTGACATGGTGAGACCGTGGCTGTGTACAATTAATGTAGGTTAATACTTACAAAGACAGCATCCAGAAGCTATTAATACTGCTATTTTTTTTAGGTAAATAGCGCCGTTACCGGTTTCGAACTGGCAATTTCAAAATCAGACGGCTGTTCACATGATTTTGAAGATACACTTTACATTATCGTCCGTTTTCAGTTTTTATTATTCCACTGTGGCGAAGTATTTTTGGTGTGTTGTTGCCGTCGAAAATTCCGCGCGATTTTGTTGCGAAGTTACAGGATTGTATTTTTGCCATATTCCTAAATATATCCAGCACTAACGTAACTTGTACATCATCATATTGTGCAAAGCACCACTCACTCACACACACACACACACACACACACACACACACACACACACACACACATAAAAAAGAATTTGCCACATGTGAAGTTGTCACAGAGATTGCAGATTAACAAACAAAGAATTAACCTACATTAAAAATATTTGCAATTTCACAGTCGTAAAGTACAAGCACTGTGCTTTGACCTCATTTTTTATTTAAAACGAGACGATCGAGGGGAATTTTTACAGCCTTCAATAGATGAACTATTTGTACAAACAGAGGTATGGGATCACACGGCCTCACATAGTTGTTTTTTGTTTTGCTTTTTGTTTTGTGCAGATCTGGCACGCGATAGCATTTTAGACGTGATCCCTGAGGTATAGATCCGGTGAATTTGGCAGCCAGGACATCGTTTCATTATAATACTCCTCAACGACTCTACCCTTGTGAAAGGAGCATTTGTCCTGCTGGAGGATGCTATCGCTGACGGCGAAGATATTAAGTATGAAGGGATATAGGTCGTCTAGAGCTATCTTGCTGCTTTTGATCTCTGTTACAAAGTACGGCGTCATTTTTATATAGCGACCGGAGAAGTCCGTGTTTGCTAAAATAGCTGATTTTTTTAAAAATATCTGACAGTGTCACAATTATGTTTCCATATAACCGGTTTCTACTGTCTGAAACTGCCATCTTCAGATTCTACAGTGACAACGGACTGCTCTGCTGTGCAGCAACTGCTTCTGAAGATGGTCATTGGAGATGGTCTGTAAAGATAACTGTCACTATATCAGAAAATAAAAAATAACCTTAGAGTACTACCCCTCGGGACCTCCTATACGACGCTAGTGGGACCTGTCCTCGTGTAGCGCTCGAGTGTTTGGAATCCGGATCCGCACCACGTGGATTAAAGAAAGACTTCGATGCGGTTTTGCTGTGGGCGGCTACATTTGTCACCGATAGTTTCGAACAACGATGCCAACGACCTTGCCGCAGTGGTAACACCGGTTCGCGTCGGATCACCGAAGTTAAGCACTGTCGGGCTGGGCTAGCACTTGGATGGGTGACCATCCGGTCTGCCGAGCGCTGTTGGCAAGCGGGGTACACTCAGCCCTTGTGAGGCAAACTGAGGAGCTACTTGATTGAGAAGTAGCGGCTCCGGTCTCGTAAACTGGCATACGGCTGGGAGAGCGGTGTGCTGATCACGTGCCCCTCCATAAGCTGACACATAACGATTCTAATGCCGTCAGCGTACATTTCGACTGTCGTTTTTTCCTCGCTTCGTTTGAGAGGAAAGGACATAACTAGAGGTGTTACAGGGATCTCTCCTTTGTACCATACGCTGGACGATGGCTTGCGGTTTATGTATGTAGAGGTGGATGTACCGGGTGACCAAAAAGTCAGTATAAATTTGAAAACTTAATAAACCGTGGAATAATGTAGATAGGTAAAAATTGACACACATGCTTGGAATTACGTGGATTTTTATTAGAACAAAAAAGAGTTCACAAAATGTCAGAAAGATGGCGCTGGGCACCAAAACGTCAGTAACTGCGCATGACAATCGTGTATAAAAGGAGCTGTAATGAAAGAGAGAGACACGTCCCTACTGTCGCCATCCACCCCCACCGTCCTACCTTACCTCCACAGGCCGTCCTCCTCCTCCGTGAATCCCGTCGTCTCCACCGTGCCTTCCTCCACACGCGTGACCCGGACACACTCCGACGCCACCGGCAACTCCAGCGACACATTCGTAATTTGCTCGCGGCCGAGAAACGCCGGGACTGGCGACAGACATGCACCCGTTTGAATGCCACTCTACCTATCAACTCGTCCAAGTTCTGGTCAGCCTTCCGTCACCTTACCGGAACTAAACCCTCCCCTACTATCCTCTCCTCCATGATGATCACCCATTCCCTGACACCCTTAGTAAGGCCAATCACTTTGCCTCCTACCTCTCCGATGTCTTTTCCATCCCCGACGATCCCCAGTTCGATTACTCCCTCTTCCCGGATGTCCGCGATCGAACTGACACCTCTGTCCCTCCCCAAGCGCCTGGTTTCCAGTACTTGGACAACATTGCACACACAGAACTCAATGCCCCTATCACTACACGGGATCTCATTGCTACACTCCGCACCAAACGCAACACCACTCCTGGTCACGATCGCGTCACCTACCGTCACCTTTGTGAAGCTCCTGTCTCCTTCCTCTCCACCCTGGCCAGGCTTTACAATGTAGTCTTGTCCACCGGTTACTACCCCGACCTGTGGAAAACCTCACGTATACTGATGTTCCTTAAACCTGGTAAACCGCCATCCGCCGTCTCCTCCTACCGTCCCATCAGCCTTACCTCGGTCTTCAGCAAGGTCCTGGAATCTATCCTCACCCGCCGCATCCACCAGCATCTCCGCCAGCACCGCCTCCTTCCCATCACCCAGTGTGGCTTTCGGCCATCCTTCTCTTCCGATGACCTTCTCCTTCACCTCCCTCATCTACTTTCTGAACAGCTTAATTCCCGTCGCTCTGCAATCTTCCTCTCCCTGGACCTCGAACGTGCTTAAGACCGCGTATGGCATTCCGGTCTCCTCTTCAAGCTCCAAACCTTCACCCTTCCCATTAATTACGTCCGTCTGATCGGCCCCTTTCTCTCCCGCCGTCCTTCCTACGTCACCATCCATAACACAGATTCCTACACCTTTTTTCCCTCCACCGGTGTGACCCAAGGCTCCATCCTCTCCCCCCTTCTGTACCTTTTGTATACGGCGGACATGCCGCCGCCTTCACCCCCCGTCCACCTTCTCCAGTTTGCCGATGACACTGCCTTCCTTGCCCTCGCCCCCACCCTGCAGCGCTCCCAACACCTTCTCCAATCCCATCTTGACCTGTTCACCGCTTGGTGCAACCAGTGGTTGCTCAAGGTCAATCCCTCCAAAACCCAGGCGATCATTGTAGGCAAAACCACCCCTTCCTTCCGCCTCCTTGATTTCTATATCACCGTCTATGGCCGTCCTATCTCCCTCACCCCCACCCTAAAGTACCTTGGCGTCACCCTCGACCGTCGACTCTCCTGGACCCCACATCTCCGGACAATCCAAGCCAAGGCACGCTCCCGTCTCCATCTCCTCAAGCTCCTCACCGGTGGTACGCTGGGTCTAGACCCCTCCACCATACTCCACACCTATAAATCCCTCATCCGCCCTATCCTTTGTTACGCCCATCCGGCCTGGATCTCTGACCCTGCTACCCTTTACAAATCCCTCCAAATCCTTGAACGCCATGCCCTCCAACTCGCCTATCGCATCTGTCTCCCCTCCCCCACGCGGATACTGTATGATCTCATTCCATGCCCCCACCGCCTCCTTTCCCTTGAGAGGCTACGGATCCAGTACACCTCACGCAAACTCGATCCTCCTCACCCGCTCGTCTCGCCCATCCTTTCCCGCCCCCACCCGCTGCCGCGCCTGTATTCCCAAGTCCCACCCGGTCTCCATCTCTCTACCCTCCTTACCCTCTCCCAAGGTGCCTTCCGCCAGCTCCCCCTCCCTGATGATGTCCTCCTTCCCTCCATATACCCCTCCTACCAACTTAGATCCTCCTTCCCTCTTCCTGTCTCTGTTCCTTTGGGCATCCTCCCTCCCTCCTCCCTTTCTCCCCACTCCTCCCCCAGGCTTCGCCTCCCCTGTCCCTCTACTTCAAATGGTTCAAATGGCTCTGAGCACTGTGGGACTCAACTGCTGTGGTCATCAGTCCCCTAGAACTTAGAACTACTTAAACCTAACTAACCTAAGGACATCACACACATCCATGCCCGAGGCAGGATTCGAACCTGCAACCGTAGCAGTCGCACGGTTCCGGACTGCGCGCCTAGAACCGCGAGACCACCGCGGCCGGCGTGTCCCTCACACGCTACGTGGACTTTCGCGCGCCGGAGATCATCGCCATCAGTGTCTCGTGTGTGCCGTCGTGTTCAGTGATCAGTGTTCACCGTCGCACTCCATCGTTCACCTGTGCTATCGCTATCTTCCGTGTTTGTGCGTCGTGTCACCAGTTTTAAGTGTGGACTATCGTCAAGTGTGAACGGCTCCGTGTTTGCTTTTCTGTGTCAACTGTTCTCTTGCCCACCGTCCTGTAACCTATGTGTAATCTTTCTGTTTTTTCTCATCTTGTCTCCTCTGGCTGAAGAGCAGCATAGAACGCTGCTGACAGCCTGCCTGTTGTACAGGTTTTAAAATTACAATAAAGAAAAATAAAGAGAGAGAGAATCAGATGCGCCAGCAGTCGCAGCATGTTGACGTTACCTGGAAAGGCGCTTTTAGTGAAGCTGTATTATCAGAATAGGGAATGTGCTGGCTCAGCGTTACGATCTTATCTCCATAGGAAGGGGATTCGAACGGGTAAAGGTACGTTGACAAATGCAGCTGTGGCGAGAATGATTTCGAAGTTCGATACCACAGGTTGTTTAGACGATAGACCCCGTAGTGGCCGCCCGAGCACAAGGCGTAATGCTACTGAGTCAGTTCAGGAAGAAATGGAGACTGTAGCGGGTTCGTCTACCCACGGGGAAGTCAGCGCTCGTGCAGTCGCACGTCTCACCGGCGTTCCATACACTACTGTTTGGTTGGCACTTAGGCGTACCCTCCGATGCTATCCGTACAAAATCTATCGGCATCATGAACTGTTACGTGGCGATTTAGTGAAGTGGAGGACATTTGCGGTGTGGGCATTTCAAAAGATGGCGGAAGATGACGATTGGTTGAGTAACGTGTTGTGGACCGACGAAGCTCATTTCACGTTCCGAGGATCTGTGAACGCCCATAACTGCAGAATTTGGGCTACCGAAAATCCTAGAACTGTCGTGGAAACTCCATTGCACGACAAGAAAGTCACGGTATGGGTTGGATTTACGACATCTATCGGGCCTTTTTTCTTCGAGGAAATGCGTGATTCTGGTTTTGTAACTGCTACCGTGACGGGTGAGAGGTATGCCGATATGTTACAGAATCGCATCATCCCCAGCTTGCCTGATAAACACCTTTTGGGACGTACGATGTTTATGCAGGATGCCGCTCCACCCCATGTTGCTAGACGCGTGAAAAATCTCTTGCGCGCGTCGTTTGGTAATGATCGTGTGCTCAGCCGCCACTTTCGTCATGCTTGGCCTCCCAGGTCCCCAGACCTCAGTCCGTGCGATTATTGGCTTTGGGGTTACATGAAGTCGCAAGTGTATAGTGATCGACCGACATCTCTAGGGATACTGAAAGACAACATCCAACGCCAATGCCTCACCATAACTCCGGACATGCCTTACAGTGCTGCTCACAACATTATTCCTGGACTACACCTATTGTTGAGGGATGATGGTGGACATATTGAGCATTTCCTGTAAAGAACATCATCTTCGCTTTGTCTTACTTTGTTATGCTAATTATTGCTATTCTGATCAGATGAAGCGCCATCTGTCGGACATTTTTTGAACTTTTGTATTTTTTTTTGTTCTAGTAAAACCCCATGTCATTCCAAGCATGTGTGTCAATTTTTTCCGTGATTTATTCAGTTTTCAAATTTATACTGACTTTTTGATCACCCGGTAGATGCAGACAGGGTCAATGGAAGCATAATACAGCCCTCACCGACTTACGACGATGGTGCGGTGTATGTTTCTAGCAGCCGTTCACCAGAATGATGGCTTACCTGGACACAACCAATAGCAACAAGACATGATTCATCCTACCATGGGACGCGTTTCCATGTACCCGAGGTCTGGTCACGATGATCCTGTACCAACTCCAACAGCAGCTGATTATGTCGTCAAATAGGGAATACGTAGGGATCGTCTGCAGCAGTGTCCCATGTTAACAATGCGCTTTGACGGATGCACCAATATTGTTGCCACATGTTGTCACTGATTTACAGAGCGGCCTATGACCTCCAAGTCCTGTGATTAGCCGTTGAAATTCACCACTCTACCTTGTTTTCGTCGTGTCACCCTACATACCATCGATGCTCGCGACAGTAGCACGCGATCAGCCGACCGGCTTCGGCGCTTCCGGGACGCCCGGAAGCAGTTGATGGAGCCGGGGCGCGGCGCTGACGGCGGCTGCCGGCATCGGCTGAGCGCAGGGCGGGCCGCGTCCGCCCACGACGCCACGCTAATCGGCTTTTAATAGCAACTTGTCCAGACCCGGTGATTAATATCGGCGGCGCAGGCTGGGCGGTGGCAGCCCGGCCTGTGCGAAAGGAGAGAGCCGGGCGGCCAGAGCAAACAGTGCGGCGGCGGCCCTCATTACGGCCTTCATTAGGCTGCTCGCCGCCAGGCGCTCTGAAGGCTTAATTCACGGCCAAGCCTGGGCAGGGCCGGTCCCGGGGGTCGGCCCAACTGTGCCGACAGCTGCCGGAGGGCCGTCATCCCGCCCTCACCACACTGCAGGGAACTCGCTTCCAGTGGCTCAGAAAAGATGGTCGAAACCAGACTAAGTCCTCCCTACTCAGCCAAGCTTAAGATGGACTGGATGGCCTTGGTCCACTGAAAGAAGCCTTCCAGTCATTCGCTTAAAGGAAAACCACACAGATGGAGACTGGAACCCAGATACTCAGGAAAATAAGAACTGTCATAGGGGGATTTAATGCTGACAGCTCTATTCAGGTACAAATTGGTAGGCTTGTCGTGCAAAATGGTGCGTGGGTTGCGCAGAAAGTGTCGCCGATTCTTTCGCGAAGCTTGCCGCAGGTGGTACACCAAAAACGAACATTAATACTGTGCATTGACGGTCCGCAGTGGAGGAACGTAATGCGTTAGGATAACACCACCACCACCACCACCACCATAACTTTCACCATACTGGGACTCTGGCGCACTTTCGACTTTCGCGGCGACCCATAATGCTTTGCGGAACAAGTGGCGACACTTTCTGCGCAACCCACCCATCATTTTGCACGACAATGCGCGGGCGCATACAGCCCAAGCTGTGGCTGCTCTGTTCAGTGGATAGGACTGGGAAGACTGTACCATCCACCATACTCCCCGGAATTAAGTCCTTGTGACTTTGATTTGATTCCAAAGATGAAGGAACCACTTCGTGGCATTCGCTTCAGAACTGTGCCAGAGATTCGACAGGCAGTAGACCGCTCCATTCGAACCACCAACAGAACAGGATCTGCTAATGGTATATTACGCTTTCCACATTGCTGACAACGGGTTCTACACAACGCTGGTGACTACTTTGAAGGACAGTAACAGGTGAAAACATATTAATCTTTTCTATCGGTTGTGATTAAATAGTTGCCACTATTTAATGTTGCAACCCACATATCAAGTGCACGGTAGGCGACAGATGTAGAGCATTCAACGACATTTGTTAAGTAAAGCAGCGGGATTGGTAATGGTATTATTGAAAACTTTGAATAAAACATAATTAAGCAGTGGTGAATGCATTAAAAGTATTCTGTATACAACGAACCTTAATGTCATTGCTAGTATGGAAATTAAGCTTTCAATTGGTTCAAATGGCTCTGAGCACTATGGGACTCAACTTCTGAGGTCATTAGTACCCTAGAACTTAGAACTACTTAAACCTAACTAATCAAAGGACATCACACACATCCATGTCCGAGGCAGGATTCGGTTGGTTAGTAGTTGCTAGTGAAAGCGGCACAAGCGTGCCATTAACGTTTGTTTCCCCTGGACAAAAGGCCAGTTATTGAAGTGCGGACAAGTGGCTGCAAAACATATAGTCTACACTGAAAGACGCAAAAGAGACAGGCTACACTGAAAGACGTAGTCCATTTCGCGGTGTAGTCACGGCCGTGCAGAAAACATCAGGAAGTAAATTATGTGATACGTTTGTGAGAAGACTGGTAGACGCAGAGAAAAAAGAACTAATACTTTGAAATAGGAACATATTAATGTACGACTCATCACAAAATTCGTACCCCATAGCCGTAACACCCTATATGTCAAATACACGAAGTCACTATTTACCACTGAAAATATCTTATATATTAGAAGTAATAACTTAGTAGAATTAGATACGTGATGTGTAGGCTTAAACCAGACAGTCAGGTTTATTACCCACATGTTGCTAGTTACACATCCACCATCGATACAAAGGTTGCGATGGGAAGATAATGTGGAAATACCTGTAATGAACTTCTGTCCCAGAATATTGTGTGGTGCAGAACCACCCTTCAGCTATATCACTGTGAAACTACACTCCTGGAAATTGAAATAAGAACACCGTGAATTCATTGTCCCAGGAAGGGGAAACATTATTGACACATTCCTGGGGTCAGATACATCACATGATCACATTGACAGAACCACAGGCACATAGATACAGGCAACAGAGCATGCACAATGTCGGCACTAGTACAGTGTATAAGGTTAGGTTAGGTTAGGTTAGGTTAGGTTAGGTTAGGTTAGGTTAGGTTAGGTTAGGTTAGGTTAGGATGGAGACGATCGTAGAGATGCTGGATGTAGTCCTGTGGAACGGCTTGCCATGCCATTTCCACCTGGCGCCTCAGTTGGACCAGCGTTCGTGCTGGACGTGCACACCGCGTGAGACGACGCTTCATCCAGTCCCAAACATGCTCAATGGGGGACAGATCCGGAGATCTTGCTGGCCAGGATAGTTGACTTACACCTTCTAGAGCACGTTGGGTGGCACGGGATACATGCGGACGTGCATTGTCCTGTTGGAACAGCAAGTTCCCTTGCCGGTCTAGGAATGGTAGAACGATGGGTTCGATGACGGTTTGGATGTACCGTGCACCATTCTGTGTCCCCTCGACGATCACCAGAGGTGTACGGCCAGTGTAGGAGATCGCTCCCCACACCATGATGCCGGGTGTTGGCCCTGTGTGCCTCGGTCGTATGCAGTCCTGATTATGGCGCTCACCTGCACGGCGCCAAACACGCATACGACCATCATTGGCACCAAGGCAGAAGCGACTCTCATCGCTGAAGACGACACGTCTCCATTCGTCCCTCCATTCACGCCTGTCGCGACACCACTATACGCCTTGCTCAAAGTCCGTCAACTGCACATACGGTTCACGTTCACGCTGTCGCGGCATGCTACCAGTGTTAAAGACTGCGATGGAGCTCCGTATGCCACGGCAAACTGGCTGACACTGACGGCGGCGGTGCACAAATGCTGCGCAGCTAGCGCCATTCGATGGCCAACACCGCGGTTCCTGGTGTGTCCGCTGTGACGTGCGTGTGATCATTGCTTGTACAGCCCTCTCGCAGTTTCCGGAGCAAGTATGGTCGGTCTGACACACCGGTGTCAATGTGTTCTTTTTTCCATTTCCAGGAGTGTAGATGCAACGGAAGAGTTGTACGCATATAATTGATTTGGGGCCCTAGCTGTCAAACTGACATTAACAATATGTGTTGAACTCCAGAATAACTCCTATTATCTCTCACGTAAATGAAAGGAATTAATAAATGATCATGGAATGGTATCTTCTGGAATGAAATTCAAAATAATGACGCCTGTATTACACAAGGATCAAGAGTGAGAACACACACAAACAGAAAAAAGCAACATTAATTCAGTTCATGCAATTATTTAATGTAGTAAAGTATTTGCTGCTGAATCGTTGACAAAATTGCGGAATGGATGGAATAATTTACTACACCTCACAGTTTAAATATGTACAACACAATCTCAGTGAATCTATTTCGTTTCACAGTGGTTGTCAACTACAAAGCTGCAAAAGATCACGATATGCGTATACTGTACAGCGACTTCATCCGTTGGAAACAGCACGCCGTGGACAGTGAGAATTCACTCTAAAAGTGGAAGATGCCGCATAGTGCTCACCAGACACCTGCAGGAATCTGGAATGATGCGACCACCATGTTTGCACGTCGACACTGCAGACATACATACATACCTGAATAACTGAAACAGGAATTTTATTTGTAGTTACAGCAACTGCATTTGTAGGATATGTTCTACCTTGAGGTCAAATCTCATTCTGAGGTGCAACAGTAATTATAAACCCATTATCAGAAATTTCATATTTAGGAACAGACATCTGTGATCGCGTCTCCAGATCAAACGTGAATCCAGGCTCTTAACGAAATATAGGATCAGACTCGCCTCGCTGCCAAAGCCCGAATCCCTTTCTCAGTCAAAGCCCGAATCCCTTTCTCAGTCATTTCAATATCATCCCCAAAACCACTCCACGTGTAGTACTTTTGAAAAGTAAAACAACCAATTGAGATGCCCTAGTACTTCTTTACACCAATCGCATAATTCTCCAGAAGACAGCCAAGTTCCTCTCCTCCAATCCTATCGCATACCACGACACAGCCGGGTCAGTGGCCGTGCGGTTCTAGGCTCTACAGTCGAGAACCGAGCGACTACTACGGTCGCAGGTTCGAAAGCTGCCTCGGGCATGGATGTGTGTGATGTCCTTAGTTAGGTTTAAGTAGTTCTGAGTTCTAGGGGACTGATGACCTCAGATGTTAAGTCCCATGAGGTCAGAGCCATTTTGAACCACGACACAGAACAGATGCCCTCCAATACATCTTCTGACATCACATTTGGATTCCCATCCAAGACATTGTTTCTCTGTTCGGAAGGGAAACCCCTTTCCATGGGTGGCTATGTGACGTCAAGAAACGCAACGGCTATCCCTGCGACAGTGTTTCAGGCATTCTGCCACGCCAATGGGGCGAAATGTTTTCATGATCCTTACAGAGAAGGTCTGTGGAAACATAAGGCGGATACTTGCAGAATCTAAAAAAAAAAAAAAAACACACTGTCCTCGACAGGGATCATTTGCCAGCGCGACGATGTGTCACGCCTCGACTCGATATGTAGAACTGTGGCCCGCTAAGAGCACTTCTCTGCAGGTGGCTGGCGGAGTTACTGCTGTTCAGGCCATGTCCTCTAGTTTCCGCAAAAACAGCGACCGAGTCTCCCTGGCCTGCATCACTTCTTTGGTCTCTGAACTGACACCAATAAAGGAGTCTTTTCTTCATCTCTCGCCAGCGAGCTTCACTTCATCCAGCTGCAGCCATTACTATCCAACAAAACAGTCTGACAAACACAGACCCAGTCTCATAAATTCAGATTACTCCATGTAATCTCATAACAATGAATTTCGTAGCCAACCAATGTCAGCTCTTTTTCGTAAGTATCATTTTGGTCACAGTTCCTTCGTAACTACATATGTGTCCTCAATGCATAAGTTCACATGATATGAATAGTTGAAGTAAAAGAAAGGTTCGTCCAGACTTGCCATCTTCTATCTACTCAATGACCAATTTCCAATTTACGAACTATTAAGATCTTTCAGAAGAGAAGCAGAGGAGTTGATAGTTAGGTTAGGCCATTCAAGTGGACATTTTATGAGTTGATTAAATAAAACTCATTCTAACATCGTAGTTCTACTTTTGATAAGTACAACTTCGGAAGCATATTTACGGAATTGGTTTTGCACTATTCACCTTGATAGCTAATGCATGTTAATTGAAATTAATAATTATAAACAGTGCACGTAAGTGTGGTATTTACAACCGATAACAATGAATGGAGTATCTGCTCCACTTCAGAAATGTAAGTAAAGTGCTTTAAACTGCTGTTATTTACACAAAACTTGCATTGTTAAGGATTACTGCTAACGATGTTGTTACTGCTAATTATTAACCTTTATTGAAATATATAAAGTTTTTTCCATCACATACTACAATTAAAACAAAATTAATATTATTTCGCTCTCTGGCAGGAACATCGACACAACTAAAATATGAAGTACTTGACAAAAGTCGAATTAAATAATTAATTCCATGAAACGTATTCCGAAATAGTATAAATGTCCTTTCAACTTCAAGTAAGTATTGTTGGCAGTAAATTCCACTAGATTGGTCAGGCACGTTGGGGCACTTCACACGTATTTTTAGTGACATAAACTAAAGATGTCATTCTTCGACTTGTATCACTTTTCTTGGTGGGGTGCGATGTCTCTGGTGCTAATAAAACTACCAGTCACTTTCCTGGGTGCTAGCTGTTACTATGAAGAAAAAAAAACAGAACATTGATAGGCAAAAATTTACTTTAATGTTACATTACCAATCTATCAATGGCATCAAGTGAAAGTCGAGATGGCATCTCTGAGTAGTAGCTGTGTATGAGCTAGCAGCCAGGTTCAGACTAGGCCAGATGTTTGTCAGCAATGACTGACAGCCGTTGTTTACACTCGGAAGCCGGCCGGTATAGCCGAGCGCTTCAGTCTGCAACCGCGGTACCGCTACGGTCGCAGGTTCGAATCTTGCCTCAGCCATGGATGTGTGTGATCTCCTTAGGTTAGTTAGGTT
This sequence comes from Schistocerca gregaria, assembly GCF_023897955.1. Lineage (NCBI taxonomy): Eukaryota > Metazoa > Arthropoda > Insecta > Orthoptera > Acrididae > Schistocerca > Schistocerca gregaria. The sequence continues at coordinate 201,607,042 of NC_064921.1, forward strand.
TAAGTAGTTCTAACCTCAGATGTTAAGTCCCATAGTGCTCAGTGCCATTTGAACACTCGGAAGCAAACTGCAGACCGAGCTTCCAGCGGAAGCTGAAGTGTCCCACATCAAGTGCAGCAGTAAAAGTAATTGTTAATGGGAGTCATTACCTCTTAATGAGCTACAAAATTCGCCATCGACAGTCCTCTTGTTTGGTCAGTGAGCTCACAAGAATTTCGACGTTGCAGCAGCATAAACTTTATTTCTTCTTGATCTTATATTACAGCCGTATACCTAACGACCAACTTCCGAGTGTACCAACTGAAGCTTACTGCCTGTTTGAAACCAACAGTATTTTGGAGGTTTCTACTAAAGAGATATCATACTCAAGAGATTGTCAACACTATGCTTGCCCATCTTCTTTTGGAGTGCTGCTGCGCGATCTGGGATCCTTACCAGACAGGATTAACAGAATACATCGAGGAAGTTCAGAGAACAGCAGCACATTTTTTACTGTCGAGAAATAGGCGAGAGAGTGTCATGGACATGATACAGGATTTGGGATGGACACCGTTAAAACAAAGGCGTTTTAGTTGCAGTGGGAACTTCTCACGAAATTTTTGTCTTCAACTTTTTCCTCCGAAAGTGAAAATATTTTGCTCACGGCGACTTACACAGAGATAAGCGATCATAGTAATTAAATAAGGGACGTTAGAGCTCACACGGAAAGACATATCTGTTCGTTTTTACCGCACGCTGTTTGAGACTGGAATAATAGAGAATTATTAGGAGGATATCCGTCCTCGGTAGCTGACTGGTCAGTGTGAGAGAATGTCCTAAGGGCCCGGGTTCGACTCTTGGCTGGGTCAGAGATTTTCTCCGCCCAAAGACTGGGTGTTGTGTTGTCCTTATCATCATCATTTCATCCCCATCGACGCGCAAGTCGACGAAGTGGCGCCAAATCGAAAGACTAGCACCCAGCGAACGGTCTACCCGACGGCAGGCCCTAGTCACACGATATTTACTGTGGGACGTTGGTTCGGTGAACCCTTTGCAATGGACTGAACTGTGATTTGCAGAGTATCCATGTAAAGAAGGAGTTGACAGCACGTTTGTAGTGTAATCCCATGATAAGGACGAATTCTTAAATCATTTAAATTCCATCCGCAATAGACTTACCGAGCGAGGTGGCGCAGTGGTTAGCACACTGGACTCGCATTCGGGAGGACGACGGTTCAATCCCGTCTCCAGCCATCCTGATTTAGGTTTTCCTTGATTTCCCTAAATAGTTTCAGGCAAATGCCGCGATGGTTCCTTTGAAAGGGCACGGCCGATTTCCTTCCCAATCCTTCTCTAACCCGAGCTTGCGCTCCGTCTCTAATGACCTCGTTGTCGACGGGACGTTAAACACTAATCACCACCACCATTCAATAGACTACCCTTAAAAATGGAAATCTAAAAGAAGGGACGCTTTGGTTTGACTCAAGCTTTGGGGCACGGGAAGATGCTTACAACACGATAGATACACTCATCACAATACATCGAATGTGGGAGAGCAGTGAATCGACAGCGGTCACTCTATGCGGGGTGAAAATGTCGATCCATTAGCGTCGACTTCATCTTTTAGGCACTCGGTGGTGCAACAAGCAACTGAAACTCGTTTGGCGAAGAATTTTACTAACAAAGATACTCTACAATAATGAAATATCGACAACCCAACATGTATCGACCGCATAGCCACGGGTTGCTTATGTACAATCTTAGCCGCCATTCAGTGTTTACGGCACCTGTGTTTTTCGTGATTTGAAACGACGGAACAAGTACTGTAGCGTAGTGTAACGTCGGTCGGCTTTCTGTAAAGATAGTAGAAAGACATAGCGTACTGCCGAAATATTAGAAACAAAAAAATGTAAAGTTTATGCGGCTGCACTTCCGAAACTTTTGGGTTGAAAACTTGGTTTGCCGATAACTCTACCAGAATGTGCCAATTTATTGTCTTTTTGAATCGTACATTTTATCGATGTCAGGCCCACGCATTATCCAGTGTCGCGGAAGCTGTAGGCCAACACAATCGGTACATTCTATGGGGAGGTAGGTAACTGACACATCGCTGTTTATCGATTTTTCTTGTCTTCAGGCACCCGTTCGCAATCATGGAATTCTTTTAGATAAGCTAAATCATTATGGTTTGAGGGAGGCAGTGCACAAATGGTTTAATTCATTCCTCAAACTGGGGGGGGGGGGGGGGGGGGGGCTACCAAGAACGGAGTCCCACGGGGTTCGGTCTTAGGTCCTTTACTGTTCTTGGTGTACATTAATGACTTACTATTCCACATTGATGAAGATGCAAAGTTGGTTCTTTTTGCTGATGATGCAAGTATAGTAATAACATCCAAAAACCAAGAACTAAGTAATGTAATCGTAAATGATTTTTTCACAAAATTATTAAGTTGTTCTCAGCAAACGGACTCTCTTTAAATTTTGATAAAACACAGTATATACAGTTCCGTACAGTAAATGGCACAAATCCAGTAATAAATATAGACTTTGAACAGAAGTCTGTAGCTAATGTAGAATTTTCAAAATTTTTAGGCGTGTCCATTGATGAGAGGTTAAACTGAAATGTCTGAGTTCAGCTACGTATGCTGTTAGGATTATTGCAAATTTTGGTGATAAGAGTCTCAGTAAATTATTTTACTATGCCTACTTTCATTCACTGCTTTCGTATGGAATCATATTCTGGGGTAATTCATCGTTGAGTAGAAAAGTATTCATTGGTCAAAATCGTGTAATCAGAATAATTGCTGGAGCCCACCCACGGTCATCCTGCAGACATCTATTTAAGGATCTAGGGATCCTCACAGTAACCTCACAGTATATATATTCACTTATGAAATTTGTTGTTAATAGTCCAACCCAGTTCAAAAGTAATAGCAGTGTGCATAGTTATAACACCAGGAGAAAGGATGATCTTGACTATGCAGCGTTAAATCTGACTTTGGCACAGAAAGGGATAAATTATGCTGCCACAAAACTCTTTGGTCACCTACCAAACAACATCAAAAGCCTGACATTTAGCCAACTAACATTTAAAAATAAATTAAAAGAATTTCTAGATGACAACTCCTTCTACTCATTGGCTGAATTTTTAGATATAAATTTATATAAATTAAGGGGAAAAAACAACAACTGAAACATTAGTGTCATGCAATATATTGTGTAATGTAAAATCTTGTACAGATATCTTTTATTAACCTGACACGTTCCACATCATTACGAAATGTCGTATTCATGATCTATGGATCAAGTATTAATCTAATATAATCTAATGGCAAACTAAGAGGGGTGCGCAGGGGGCGGCTCGCCACCAGCCCCTGACAGCCTCCAAATATTTAGGTTCTCGCTATTTGGAGGCCCCCAGAACCAGAACATTTTTCATTAAATCCCAAAAAAAGGCCAAAATATGTTCAGTAAGAGTGAGGCACTTTGGAGTAAGTTACGTTTTTATCATCTGCAAGCATCAATATGAACAATAATTTTAGAATGAGATTTTCACTCTGCAGCGGAGTGTGCGCTGATATGAAACTTCCTGGCAGATTAAAACTGTGTGCCTGACCGAGACTCGAACTCGGGACCTCATTCTGGAAACATCCCCCAGGCTGTGGCTAAGCCATGTCTCCGCAATGTACTTTCTTTCAGGAGTTCTAGTTCTGCAAGGTTCGCAGGAGAGCATCTGTAAAGTTTAGAAGGTAGAAGACGGATACTGGCAGAAGTAAAGCTGTGAGTACCAGCCGTGAGTCGTGCTTCGGTAGCTCAGATGGTAGAGCACTTGCCCGCGAAAGGCAAAGGTCCTGAGTTCGAGTCTCGGTCGGGCACACAGTTTTAATCTGCCAGGAAGTTTCAATAATTTTAGACTTTAGAAGCCGGGACTACCGATAGAAATACGTGTTTTAGTTTTTTTTTCAAAAGATATTCCGCAGCAGCTGTAAAAAAATGAGCAGCATACTGTAATTTGCAGGGTTCTCGTTTAAGTCAGTGCCAAGTCAGTGACAGTTGTACTTGGACGAGTACGATCAAACATTCGTTAAGGCAGTTCGAAAGCTCCGTTCAATCCATATGCTAATCATTCCTTAAATCTTCTTGGAGTTCACGCCTTCTTATGTGCTCCCACTAGCGTCACCTATTTGGAACTGTAGGGAAGTTATGTTGTTATATTAACTCCTTTCGTTTTCTACGTACAGATAGGAATCACTTTAAAAAAAGGAAAAAGTCTGAAACGGTTGTCTAATACTTACTGTCGTGCCTTTTATAATTCAATTAAGGTCATAAAAGAAACCGGAGAAAGTTGTGAGCACCGTGGAACATACGTAAAATTCATTTATGGCTACCCTGTAGCAAGCTTGTTCCTCCCAGCGTTATGAGATTTTTCCCTTTCTGGTCGACATCTCCTATTGGCGAACTATACTGGAGGAAGTAAATTTGTTCCAAAAATCTCTTCAGTCTGCAAACACCACTTTCAATGGGACGAATTTTTTACTTTTGGCATTAAAAAATGCATCGGTATGGACATTAACATAGACAGATACGGAAGGAGCACGACAAATAAGGCAATACCGGGCGAAGTAGCCCATGACGCTAGATCATCATTTCAAGAATAATTGTTTCAATCAGTGTCTGAATGCATAGACCGATTTATACACGAAATGTCAATGATATATTACTATTAACAGAAACAAATTTTTCCAGGTTTTTGAAGCATAATTTATGGTAGATAGAGAGGCCAACAAACACTTCAATTTGTAATTAAATAGAAATTCACTGAATCATTACCCTGTACCTCATTTACAATGCAAACTTCTTCAGCGTTTGTGTCTCAGTCGCATCATACGATAGTTTCCTGAATTGAAACTAAATTATCTTCACTCTACAAGGAATCAAGGACGACTAGCCAATTGTCTGTTTATCAACTGTAACAAATTAACAAATGAAATAGATTTCAATGATGTTACTGAGAATGTTAAAAAAAGGGTACGAAAGCATGTATTATAATAATATCAATAACAATCTTGTACAAAGGCTACGAAACTGATATTACAGCTGTACAAGATTTGTTTCCAGGCATATAAAATAAAAGGTAATATTTTTATTCTATTCCTTATATTTCCTAGTGCTGTACTACATGGTGGCTGCGTTAAATGCTGATTTGTATTGTAAGAAGGAAACCCTTGAGCGCAAGGTTTGCAAAAGTACAATGACGTTTACGGCGTTCTACACCCCATATATTGTCTGCCATATAACCACAATATTGACTGCTAATGAAAATAGGGGACGGGAATGGAAGTATCCAATTGTGAGCACAGAATGAGATTACGGAGCTTAGTTGAACTACTTAGCCGACGAGTGCTACAGTGCTAGTATTGTTCATACGAAGCAGAGTAACAGCAACGATAAACAAAGGAATCATTGCATTATATCTAAAACAACATTTGCCGAAGTTTACATTTCGACATAAAGAACACAAGGAATTTTGCAGAGTGAGAAAGAAGTGGCAGATGAAACGTTAGCTTTTCTGCAAGATGAGTCAGTGGAGTGTGTGGTGTCGTACCTGCTCGAATGTCTTAACACTGTGCATGAGGTCGAAAGTGATGATAGTACTTAACAAATCAGCGTGATATTGAAACAGGTTTCGCGCCATGCAGTTAGTCATCCTTGTCGGACAGGGAGCCACATATTCCGTCTTCAGTGGCACGAAGTAAAGGACAACCGTTGTCCAAGGAGCAGGTACTAAACATAATTATATACATGGAAGATCATCCACAGGATACTGAAAAAACATTTATGAACAGGTTTCGAATAAGTCCGCAGTAGTATGTAGTGGATAAGAAAAACTACGGATGTTCAAGGGAGTACAAGGCGTTCCTGTTACAAAAACTGGTGTTTCAAGGATGCTCGATAGAATTTACAAGATGTGCATGATAGAGACCTATGTAATGCACATAAAACTGCGCACGACATAGATTAATGTGGTTTCAAGGGAACCAGTGGATGGTCGCAGAGCTTCAAACAGAGCTACAGAACTGGAAGATGTAAGATAACGAAATTTCAAACAGAGCGTCAACTTCACGATGCACAGCAAACTGCGGAATCGTTCCGAAAATTTGGAGATGAGGTAAATAAAATTATCGCATGGTTTAGTAATGAATTTGTTTTAAATACGACGAATTGGGATTTGAAGAGAAAATGCATACGCAAGAACCATGGAAATTAGAGGTACCAAAGACGATTGTGTCAAGAACAACGAACATCAATGCCTTAATGCATTCGTATACAATTATGCGGCTGTTAATATGGATGGTAAATTGGCTGGAAAGTTATTTATTGTGCTGCGAGAAGATGAAGGCGCTCTGCCCCCTGCGATTCTTTCTCGTGTGCATGATCTTGCAAGGGCAATAGAGTATTTACTTCCCAGGAGGTAAGGGAGGGAAAATAGGAGTAAGAGAACTAAAACTATGGCTTTAACGCTGCGTTATGGCAATAACTGGTCAGAACAGCTTCCTCTTTCTTAATTCCTGGTCTGCCAAACATACGCCTTTAAAAGAAACTGTTGCGCCTGAAAAGTGTGTGTCGTTGAAATTCTATCTTCTGGTACGACAGGACAAGTTCAGTCTCTGGATGTATATTTTTTTCTGCGATTACCAAACATATGATCACATTCTCTACAGCTACGTCTTAAAGGACAGCCAGCTGCATGACAAGCTCCATGGAAGACTGTTTCGGATTCGGTTGCATGTCATCACATTCCATCATTTATCTCTACCCTACTGCCTCAATATGATTCTACATACACTCTTTAAGAATGTATACCTAGCTGAATGTCCTGCACGGTTTGTAGCTTCGAAGCAGTTCGCTTTCGGTCTTACTGTGGGGTGGGGACCTATTTGAACAGGGTGGGGTGCCATTTTTCAGTCAGTGTTTATGATGCAAGTTAGTGATTCGTTTTAGACATTTCTTGCCCGTCGACGATGTCCATTTTGAGAAGTGTTATACGCACATCCTGTGGAAGGTTGATTTCAACAGCTTATTATTTGTCGCCCTCCTGATGCACATGGTGAGTCATCAGCAGCTAATATAATTCGTGTCGCAACCGTTAAAAACAAAAATTTCGAGCCTTATTGACCCTGCGACTACGCGCTCACGGGGTGCTTTTTAAGTTTCTCACCTTTATCTTTAAGTATGTATAATACGATTACTAAAGTGCAGAGTACACACATTATTAATACTTGATTCCTTTATAAGCCAATAAAATTATATTATTCATTTTTTATATAAAATGTGCACTACGAACACATCAATTTCTAAGCAGTCTCTCTCTCTCTCTCTCTCTCTCTCTCTCTCTCTCTCTCTCTCTCTCTCTCTCTCTCTCTTCTCAGCGATCACAGGCCCTGTAGACTACGCGCTGCATCAACGATCTGCTTCCGCCGCTTTCTATCTCTCTCAGCCTCTCTCCACCCTGTGGAAATTCCTAATGCTGCGACGTCCTTCTCTATGTCATCTTTCCACCTTGTACGGGGTCGGCCCAATGGTCTTGTTGCCTGGAGAGTTCCTTCAAATGCTTTCTTGGTGATTCTGTCGTTTTCCATTCTAGCCACATGTCCAGCCCATAGCAGTCTCCTACTTTTTAGTTTCTGGATGACAGTGGGTTGCTTCATTAACTGATAAATTTCACTGTTCTTTCGAATTCTCCATACACCATTCTCCAACACAAGTCCCCAGATTATTCTCATTATTTCTCTTTCGAAAACATTCAGTTTCTCTCTTTCATTCGTTGTAAGCGTCCAGCCTTCTGAACCGTACAGTACTATGGAGCAGATGATAGTGTTGTATATCTTACTGGTGATCGACAAAGCTTTACTTTCGAGTGGGTTGCTTAGTGAGTACAGACATCTTGCCCCTGAGGTTATTCTTTCATTTATAACCACTGTTTTTACTGTTAAAACGTGATACAAGGTATTTAAACTGGAGAACCTTTCTGAATTTAGAAAGCTGGTCAATTTGAAAGTAAGGATTTGGGTGTATGACTCGACCTATTTCCATATATTCGGTTTTCTCTTGGTTAATCAAAAGCCCCATTTTGCAGACACTGTGCCTGAGAGATCTGTCTTTCAGTTCTTCTTCAGTTTCAGTCAGCAACACTATATCATCTGCACAAGCCAGGAGTTTTGCTTCACTGAGTTCGAATCGGAGACCATTGTATACATGTAAATTAACTCTCGAACCACTTTCCCTAACGCAAGGTAGTGGTAATACACTGCTGGCCAATAAAATTGCTACAGCACGAAGATGACGTGCTACAGACGCGAAATTTAACCGACACGGAAAATATGCTGTGGTATGCAAAAGATTAGCTTTTCAGAGCATTCAAACAAGGTTGGCGCCTGTGGCGACACCTAAAACTTGCTGACATGAGGAAAGTTTCCAACCGATTTCTCATACGCAAACAGCAGTTGACCGGCGTTTGCTGGTGAAACGTTGTTGTGATGCCTCTTGTAAAGTGGAGAAGTGCGTACCATCACGTTTCCGACTTTGATAAAGGTCGGATTGTAGCCTATCGCGATTGCGGTTTATCGTATCGCGACATTACTGCTCGCATTGATCGAGATCCAATAACTGTTAGCAGAATATGGAATCGGTGGGTTCGGGAGGGTAATACGGAACGCCGTGCTGGGTCCCAACGGCCTCGTATCACTAGCAGTCGAGATGACAGCCATCTTATACGAATGGCTGTAACGGATCGTGCAGCCACGTCTCGATTCCTGAGTCAACAGATGCGGACGTTTGCAAGACAACAACCATCTGCACCACCAGTCCGACGACGTTTGGAGCAGCATGGGCTATCAGCTCGGAGACCATGGGTGCGGTTACCCTTGACGCTGCATCACAGACGGGAGCGCCTGTGATTGTGTACTCAACGGCGAACGTGGGTGCACGAATGGCAAACCGTCATTTTTTCGGATGAATCCCGGTTCTGTTTACGGCATTATAATGGTCGCATCCGTGTTTGGCGACATCGCGGTGAACGCACATTGGAAGCGTATCACCCGTCTTTATGGTATGGGGTGCGATTGGTTATACGTCTCGGTCACCTCTTGCTCGCATTGACGGCACTTTGAACAGTGGACGTTACATTTCAGATGTGTTAGGACCAGAGGCTCTACCCTTCATTCGATCCCTGCGAAACCCTACATTTCAGCAGGATAATGCACGACCGATGTTGCAGGTTGCAGGTCCCGTACTGGCCCTTCTGGATACAGAAAATGTTCGACTGCTGCCCTGGCCAGCACATTCTCCAGACCTCTCACCAATTGAAAACTTCTGGTCAATGGTGGCGGAGCAACTGGCTCATCAGAATACACCAGTCACTACTCTTGATGAACAGTGGTATCGTGTTGGAGTTGTATGGGCAACTGTACCTGTACACGCCATCCAAGCTCTGTTTGGCTCAATGCCCAGGCGTATCAAAGCCGTTATTGCGGCCAGAGGTGGTTGTTGTGGATCTATGCACCCGAACTGCGTGAAAATGTAATCACATGTCAGTTCTAGTATAATATATTTGTCCAATGAATACCCGTTTATTGTCTGCATTTCTTCTTGGTGTAGCAGTTTTAGTGGCCAGTAGTGTAACAAGCGAACTTTATGACTAAGGCTAGAAACTGCCACCGAAAGCGATACACTATACCAGAATCAACCTCAAGCAATTCACAGACCTGATTTAGTTTTGCCTCTCCGAGCCTCTGACGGACCGATTTCTCTACTGTCCTTTCGTGCAGCTTCATCCTAGCAGGAACAACAGTCACGGTGTCGTTGTGCGTTGCGTAGTGCAGGAGAACTGAGTGTGACGTCTGCGTCGATCGCTAGACACGTGGTGGTGAGACGGGGCGGCGCCTCCGCCAGCGGTCGAGGGCCAGCTCTGCGGCGAAGGCGGCGGTGGCGGCCAGGTGCCCGGCGGCGAGCAGAGCCAGCGCGGGCCGCAGTAGCGGGGCGGTGACCAGCTTCGCCGGCTTGGCGGCGCGGCGGCGCGACCGCTGCACCAGCTTGCGGCGGTACGTCGTCCGCTGCTTCCAGCTGTGCACCACTCCCGCAGCCACCAGCCGCGACACCGCCAGCCCCAGACGCGGTCCCAGTCGCCAGCCGGGCCGCCACGCCAGAGACAGGTGGTACGACCTGCCCGCGTGTAGTGAACAGCTCTTACAGTTAGTGAGGTGCAGGGGTCGCCGAAAAAAAAAATTACAAAAATAGGAACAGCACAGTCAACCGATTACAAATAACTGTTTGGTACCCCGTCCTCGGTTTCGACATCTCTAAGGACGTCTTGATCAGATTGAAATTTTGAGAAACCCTATGAAAATACATAGAAAATTAAGTGTGACAAAAATATTAGCCAAAATAACAGTTGTCACACACTCAATCCGTCTTCAGGCCTACCGGGACCATCCGACCGCCGTGTCATCCTCACTCAGTGGAGGATGCAGATAGGAGGGGTGTGGGGTCATCACACCGCTCTCCCGGTCGTTATGATGGTATTCTTGACCGAAGCCGCTATTAATCGGTCGAGTAGCTCCTCAAATGGCAACACGAGGATGAGTGTACGCCAAAAAATGGCAACAGCGCATGGTGGCCTAGATGGTCACCCATCCAAGTGCCGACCACTCCCGACATCGCTTAATTTCGTTGATCTCACGGGAACTGGTGTATCCACTGCGGCAAGGCCGTTGCCCGTCATGGCATACAAAGGTTACTTAAATAACGTTGCATTCCGAGAAACCAACGACCAAAATTTCGACCAGATATGCTCAAATCAAAAATAAAAATGAAACACTTCCCAGTCTTACCAACGGCCTTGCGCAGTGGTAACAAGTGTTCCCGTCCGATCACCGAAGGTAAGCGCTGTCGGGCTGGGGTGACCATCCGGTCTGCCGAACACTGTTGGCAAGCGGGGTGCACTCAGCCCTTACGAGGCAAACTGAGGAGCTACTCGATTGAGAAGTAGCGGCTCCAGTGTCGGAAACTGGCATACGGCAGGGAGAGTGGTGTGCTGAACACCTGCCCCTTCATATCCGCATCCAGTTACGCCTATGAGTTGAGGGTGAATCGGCAGCCGGTCAGTACTGTTGGGCCTTCGTGATCTGTTCGGGAGGAGTTTGGTTTACGTCCCAGGCTTTGGCATATAAGCTTTGCTACGAACATCAGACCTATCGGCCTAGTGGCTTACATTGCTATCACGCGAACAATACAATTATAGGTCGCCTATCAGGGGCGGACAGTGAAATGTGCCAACTTGGGACATTAGAGAAAGAAGTGAATTACAGGCACGTCAATTATACATAAAAAATATAAAGGAAGATCGCTTAATCTATTTTTTGGAACACACAAAAAATGGTTCAAATTGGTCTGAGCACTATGGGAGGTCATCAGTTCTAAGTCTAGGGAGACTTAGAACTACTTAAATCTATCTAACCTATGGACATCCCACAGATCCATGCACGAGGCAGAATTCGAACCTGCGTCCGCGGCGGTCTCGCGGTTCTAGACTGAAGCGCCGAGAACCACACGGCCACACCGGCCGGCTTGTACACACAAAAAAGTCAATAACAGCGCCATCTATTAGGCTATACGGCATATACGGGTCCTAAATCTCACGATATCATAGAGTATTTATGTTATCAGTTGCACAATCCAAAAAAAATATTTGCGTGAAGCTAACTTTAGTTGTATACATCTATAAGATTCTAAGGAAAAGATGTTTTAGAACTAGAGGCAGGAAAAAATGTCAAAAATAAAGGAATCACAATTCCGCTAGTAGTGGATTAAAGCCAATGGAAAAAACGTTATTACGCAATTGTTACTGTTTACGAAGGGGTCATAGTTCATGTACATATGCTTGGAAATCTCCAGCTCTTGGGATACGTGAGGCCTATGACCTTCATTTTCCCTATGAAAAGTGGAAATTTCTTCGACACTTTCCGTTTGTGGCCGGAAATTAACAGATGATCAGCAAAAGTGGAATTATGTACATTACTGCCTCTTCTTCCCAATAAATGTTCCTTATACCTGACACTGACACAGATTGCCCTGTATAATGAACGTATCACAAGAAATTTTATAAACTCGTGAACTGTGTATAGGGGCAATTGAGGACATCAGATTGTGCGTAAGATTTTTTCGCAAGTTATTATTATTGGAACAGGTAACTTTGCATCCATATTTTTGGCTTCGAGACGGTGAATTATATAGGGAATAGGACCTAATGAAATAGAAAAAAAAAATTGGCTCATTGTCAGAAACATCACTGGTGCATAAGGAGACCACTTTAGCGTCAGTTTTTCAACAAACGAGTCATCATACCCGTTATTAACAGCAATAGTTTTTATTAAATGCATCTCTTCCCTAAAGGTGTCAGGTGACAAAGATAAGCTACACGATGAATGGCTGAATGGAAAAATGCTTTTTTGTGGGAATGAGGATGCACTGAACTGGCGGGCACAATCTGATCCGTATTAGTGGCTTTCCGAAAAGTACCGCTGGAAAGGCTGTCGTTGTCAATAGAAGCCGTAATTTCAGGCATGTATTCCACATATGCAGGCGATGTATCCCCCAGATACAGACGATAAACAAAGTTCATTACAATTGAATTACAGCAGAAGAATTGGGTCGGGTGGGTCCTCGGCTGAGGATTCTGTAAGGCCTTATTTTGAATAACCATTTTTATCACCATGTATTATAACATGAAAACATGTAACAACTTCAACAGAAATCACTTACACTGTTAAAATGAGAAATAACCAATATTCCACCCAGCACTACCTCTTACTAAACACGGCACAGCAAAGTAATGATAATAAATAATAGCAACTGCCGCAGAAAGCGATACACTGTACCAGAATCAATCTCAAACGACTACTCAACAAACGCTAACGGTAAACAACCCGAAAGAGCTGTCTATCATACAAAAGAAAGCACTACTGCACAAATGTCTCAGCATTAGTCAACTCATAGCATGAAAAGATTCCATAATCATCAAGTCGTCAACTCCTGACTGCCACGTCAGGCAGCCGCATAAACTCTCCTCCCTAACGACAAACGAAGTTCACCATAACTTTTTTTTGAGTCATCAGTTTTATGACTGCTGTGATGCAGCCCATCACGATTTCCATTTCTGTGCCAACCTCTTCATCTCCGAGTAGTAGTTGCAACCTACTTCCTCAATCACTTGCTGGCTGCATTCCAATCCCTCTTTCCCTCTGCAGTTTCTGCCCTCTATAGCTCCCTGTAGTACAATGGAAGTTATTCCGTGATGTCTTAACAGATGTCCCTTCTTATCGTCAGTATTTCCCATATATTCATTTTCTCGAACACTTCGGACAACCTCTTCATTCCTTAGTTTGTCAGTCCAGCAAATTATCAGCAGTCTTCTGTAGCACCATATGTAAAATGCCTAGATTCTTTTCTGGTCCGGTTTTCCCACAGTCCATGTTTCACTACCATACGAAGCTGCTCTCCCAACGTACATTTCCAGAAATTTTTTCCTCAAATTAAGGCCTGTGTCTGATGCTAGTAGACTTTTCTTGGCCATGAATGCCCTTTTTGTCAGTGCTGGCCTGTTTTCGATGTCCTCCTTCCTCCGTCCGTCACTGTTTATTTTGCTACCTAGGTAGTAGAATTCCTTAACTTTAACTACTAGATGATGCTCAACTCTTATGTTAAGTTTCCTGCTATTCTCATTTCTGCTACGTCTCATTTCTTTCGTCTTTCTCCAATTTGATCACAGACCATATTCCGTCTTCATTAGAATGTTCATTGCACTTAACAACTCCAATAATTCTTCTTCACTTTCACTGAGGAGAGCATGCCATCAGCATATATTTAATCACTGATATCCTTATAGCTTGAATTTTAATCCCACTTCTGAACCTTCCTTTTATTTCCATCATTGCTTTTTCGATGTACAGACTGAACAGTGTGGGCCAAACGCTACATGCCTGTCTTGCACCCTTTTTTATCTGAGCACTTCCTTCTTGGTGTTACAGTCTTATTTTTCCCTCCTGGTCGAATGAATGTGTCTTGATTTTTCTTCAGCCACGCTTCCAATAGCAACAGCAAAGTCTGAACTGCCTATACGACACCTTTACGTTCCCTAAAGCCAAACTGATCGTCATCTAATACATCCTCAATTTTCTTTTCCGTTCTTCGGTAAATTATTCTTGTCAGCATCTCAGATGCATGAGCTAGTTTGCTGACTGTGCGATAGTCTCGCACTTTTCGGCTCTTGCTATATTCGGAATTGTGTGGATGATGTTTTTCCGAAAATATGCTGGTACCTTCAAGTCTGAAATACTGCACGCACCAACGTGAATAGTCGTTTTGTTGCGACTTCCCTAAGCGGTTTTACGAACTCTGATGGAAGGTTATTTATTCCTCCCGCCTTATTTGATCTTAAGTCGTCCGAAGTTCTTTTAATTCTAATACCGATTCTCCTACGCATCCTTTACGACTCCTTTCTCTTCTCCTCTCACGTAATCAGCCAAGTCCTCCACCTCACAGAAGCCTCTCAAACTTCAGCCTGATCATCATTACTAAATCGTGATCTAAGTCTATGCCTTTTTTCTTTCTTTGAGTCCTCGGTCTTCTGACTGGTTTGAGGCTACCCGCCACGAATCCCTGTCCTGTGCCAACCTCTTCATCTCAGAGTAGCACTTGCAATCTATGTCCTCAATTATTTGCTGGATGTATTCAGATCTCAGTCTTCCTCTACAGTTTTCGACCTCTATAGCTCCCTCAAGTACCATGGAAGACATTCCCTGATGTCTTAATAGATGTCCTATCATCCGGTCCCTTTTTCTTGCCAGTGTTTTACATATATTCCTTTCCCCTCTGATTCTGCGTAGAATCTCTTCGTCCCTTACCTTATCAGTCCATCAAATTTTCAATATTCGCCTGTAGCACCACATCTCAGAACCTTCGACTCTCTTCCGTTCCGGTTTGATCACAGTCCGTGTTTCACTGCCATACGGATCTGTGCTCCCAACGTACATTCCCAGATTTTTTTTTCTCAAAGTAAGGCCTGTGTGATACTAGTAGTCTTCTCTTGGCCAGGAATTTCCTTTGTGCCATTGCTAGCCTGCTTTCGATGTCCTCCTTCCTCCGTCTGTCATTGATTATTTTGCTGCCTAGGTAATAGAATTCTTTAACTTCATCTATTGGTGATCCTCAAACCTTATGTTAAGTTTCAGGCTGTTATTTCTGCAACTTCTCATTGCTTTGCTCTTCCTTAGATTTACATTCAGTCCTATTTTGTAGTCATTAGACTATTCATTCCCTTCAGCAGATATTGTAATTCTTCTTCACTTTCACTCAGGATAGCAATGTCACCAGCGAATCGTATCATTGATATCCTTTCACCTTGAACTTTAATCCGCTAATGAACCTTTCTTTTATTTCTATCTTTGCTTCTTCAATATACAGATTACACAGTGGGCGTGAAAGACTGTATCCCTGTCTTAAACCCTATTTAACCTGAGTACTTCGTTCTTGGTCGTCCACTTTTATCATTCTCTCTCGGTTCTTGCAGATGTTGTCTGTTATCCGACTCTTCCTATAGCTTACCCCTATTTTTCTCAGAATTTCGAATATATTGTGCCATTTTACATTGTCGAAAGCCTTTTCCAGGACGAGAAATCCTACGAAAGTGTCTTGATTTTTCTTTGGTCGTGCTTGTGGTGTCACCGCCAGACACCACACTTGCTAGGTGGTAGCATTTAAACCGGCCGCGGTCCGGTAGTATACGTCGGACCCGCGTGTCGCCACTATCAGTGATTGCAGACCGAGCGCCGCCACACGGCAGATCTAGAGAGACTGCCTATCACTCGCCCCAGCTGGACAGCCGACTTTACTAGCGATGGTTCATTGACTTCTACGCTCTCATTTGCCGAGACGATAGTTAGCATAGCCTTCAGCTAAGTTATTTGCTACGACCTAGCAAGGCGCCAGTATCCGTACTATTGATATTGTGAATCATGTACCATAAAGAGCGACGTTCTCCATTAATGGATTAAAGTTAAGTATTCCACCAGCTACGTCCGTTTTTCTCAATTCTAATTCCCTTGTCATGTTCCAGACCTCACGCCAGCCTGCGTGAGCTAAAACGCAGTTATATGGGTTGGCTCTCCTGCCAACCACAACAGTGCTTCCATTATCAACCGCAACATCAGAATTGCTCCTCTGGTGCCTTTACCTTTCGTAAATCCAAACTGACCGTCATCCAACACATCCTCAATTTTCTTATCCATTCTTCCTTGCGGATGATATTTTTCGAAAGTGATAAGGTATGTCGCCAAACTCCTACATTCTACACACCAACGTGAATAGTATTTTTGTTGCCACATCCCCCAATGATTTTAGAAATTCTGACGGGATTTTATCTGTTCCTTCTGCCTTATCTGATCTGAAGCTCTTAAATTCTGGTTATAATGTTGGATCCCACATGTCAGCAGGGGACTGTTCCAGATGGTGGAGGCTCTGTAATGACGTGGGGAATGTGCAGTTTGAGTGATGTGGGACCCCTGATAAGTCTAGATACGGCTCTGACAGGTGACACGTACGTAATTCTCCTGTCTGATTATCTACATTCGCTCATGTCCATTGTGTATTCCGACGGACTTGGGCAATACCAGCAGGACAATACAACAATGCGACACATCACACGTACAGAATTGCTACAGAGTGGCTCCAAAAAAACTCTTCTGGGTTTAAACGCTGCCCATCCGACTCCCCGGACTTGAACATTATCGAGCATATCAGGAATGCCTTGCAACGTGCTGTTCAGAAGAGATTTGCAACCCCTAGCACTTTTACGGATTTATGGACAGCCCCGCAGGATTCATGGTGTCAGTTCCCTTCAGCACTACTTCAGACATTAGTCGAGACCATGCCACGTCGCGATGCCGTACTTCTGCGTGCTCGCGGGGGTCTTACACGGTATTAGGCAGGTGTACCATTTTGTTTGGCTCTTCCGTATATATTCGGCAATACTTCTCGGGTGCTGATAACCGAACAGTTGAGCGCCCTACAAAACCAAAAATCATCATCGTCAGCAATGCTTCTTAATTACTGTAACGGTACTGTCATTGTGCAATAAGACTTTTATTCGTTGTACTCGAGAAAACATCTGTGGTAGCAAATGTAAAAATGTTTCATACACTGCATCACTCTTTTACTTCTGTTTATCGTTAGCCGGCTTTCTGTTCTAGTTAACAGTGATATGGAAGAGTTACTTTACAGTGATGCGACGGGCGTTCGTAAGTAATGCAACACTTTTTTTTCGGAGGGCAGGTAGGTTTCATTTAGCATTCGAATACATAATAGTATTTCATATTCCTTTGGCTACAAAGCCCTTACGCTACTTACTGGGAGGGCCTATATGCCCGCACGGTACCACTCTACAGGTCGAACTCGCAGCCAACGTCTTGCTGCATCAATAACCTTCCAATCATCCCCTACTGCTTCTCGCGGAATGCATCCTTCATTGGGCCATATGAAAGTCAGGTGGTGCGAGAGCCGTGAAGCGGCCTTGCGTTATCATGGGGAAGTTCGAAACTTCCTGGCAGATTAAAACTGTGTGCCGGACCGAGGCTCGAACCCATTGAACTTTGCCTTTCGCGGGCAAGTGCTCTACCATATGAGCTACCCAAGCACGACTCACGACCCGTCCTCACAGCTTCAATTCTGCCAATACGTCGTCTCCCACTTTCCAAACTTGAAAGAAGCTGTTCGGCGAACCGTGCAAAACTAGCACTCCTGGAAGAGAGGATATTGCGGAGACATGGCTTAGCTACAGCCTGGGGGATGTTTCCAGAATGCTGCAGAGTGAAAATCTCATTCTGGAAGCATCCCCCAGGCTGTGTCTAAGCCATGTCTCCGCAATATCCTATCTTCCAAGGGTGCTAGTTTTGCAACCTTCTGTGAAGTTTGGAAAGTGGGAGACGAGGTACTGGCAGAATTGAAGCTGTGAGGACGGGTCGTGTGTAATGCTTGGGTAGCTCAGATGCTAGAGCACTTGCCCGCGAAAGGCAAAGGTCCCGAGTTCGAGTCTCGGTCCGGCATATAGTTTTAATCTGCCAGGAAGTTTCATATCAGCGCACACTCCGCTGTAGAGCGAAAATCTCATTCAGTGTGGGGAAGTTCGTTTGCCTTTATGTGGCAACGAATATTGCAGCTGCGTGCGGCCAGTGGGCACGCGGGAGATCGGAAAGGTTCTGGTAGAGCCATAAGAGGTTAGAGCGGTCGGCGCCCCACCTGGTGTGGCTCAAGCATCGCAGAGCATTAGGGTGCCACATTGTTGCGATGATGACAGACACGGCAAGCGATAATACGTTAAACTACATTCATATCTTATCAGTAGCAAGGAACAATAGTACGAAAACTGCGTACTGAAGCGTCTATATTAGAGTTGCTTGTTCACACGTAATTTTTTTTGTGACAATATTGCTCTAATTCACACGGATAGATCTGTTCAGACTTGGAATTGGGTAGCTTGCTCTTCTAAAACCTCTAAAGCACATTGGAGTAGTCATTTTCTATGAGCGTATCTAGTGATCATTCACTACTCCACAAGTTCTGGTCCATTGATTTCTTAGTGGTACAAAGCTCTTCTGGAGATATTTCGAAAGGGCCAAGCATTCGTTCTCGTATAATGATTCACATCAGTACGCCAGCCCGCAGAAAAAATAATCGCTTTGTTTGATCCCTTTCCGGCAGCAACCATCGTTTGTGTAAGTTCTGTCGTTGTGGCGACCCTTACCTACTATTTCGTTGATGGTGAAGACAAACTAAAGGGAGACAGCTGAATCAAACGGTAGACAGTTGAATCGGATATTGGACGAGTAAGAAATTTTCATCACCAATGATCCTTAAGAAAAAGATTTAAGTTCTTGTATCAGACCTTTGGGATAACTCCCTGTTTATTGACTGCTCTCTCTATGTAATGACATCTATATCTCCTTATGGAAAGCCTTGGTAACTGGCATCACTTAGTACCAGTAAGATGGATGTAGAAGCTTAATTAGACTGTAAATCGTGGCCTGGAGAGTTACGTGCCTAGTAAGTGGATAAAGAATGGAAAAGACCCACCATCGTTTAATAAAGAAATTCATAAGATGCTGAGGAAGCAGAGGCTGTTGCACTCTAAGTTCAAAAGGGGACGCGCAAATGACAAGAGAAGGTTAATAGAGACTGTGAAATGATCTATGCACGAAACTTACAACTACCACTGTCACATCTTAGCAAAAGATCTGGTAGAGAACCCGAGAAAATTCTGGTCGTACGTAAAATTACTAAGCGGATCTAAGGCTTCCATTTAGTCCCTTGTTGTCCACCCTCGTATGGCAGCTGAAGGTAGCAAAACGAAAGCCGAAGTTTTAAATTTCATGTACAAGAACTCGTTCACGGAGAAGAACCGAACAAACATACCGTCATTTGACCATCAGACAGATTCCCGTGTGGACGACATAGAAATAAACATACCTGGCGAAGAGAAGCAACTTAAAGATTTGAAAAAAAATAGCCACCAGATCTCGGATGGAATCCCAGTTCGATTTTACAAAGAGTACTCTAAGGCACTAGCAGCTTACATAGCTTGCATTTATCGTGTATCTCTCGACCAGCATGAAGTCCAAAGTGACTGGAGAAAAGTGCAGGAAGGTCCAATATATTTAAATGGTTTGCTGCACAATCCTTGAAAACATTCTCATTTCGAATATAATAAACTATCTTGAGGCTAAGAACCTTATTTCCACGAATCAGCTTGGATTTAGAAACCTCAACTTGCCTTTTTCTCACATGATATACTAGAAGCTGTGGATGAAGGGCAACAGACAGATTCCGTATTTCTAGATTTCCGGAAAGCATTTGCCACGGTCCCCAATGCAGGCTGTTAACAAAGATACGAGCGTACGGAATAAGTTCACAGATATGTGAACGACTGGAACACTTCTTAAATAATAGAACCCAGTAGGTTTTTCTGAAGAGTGAGTGTTCATCAGAGACAAGGGTATCGTCAGGAGTGCCCCAGGGAAGTGTGATAGGACCGCTGTTGTTCTCTGTATACGTAAATGATTTGGTGGACAGTGTGGCAGCAGTCTGCGGTTGTTTACTGATGATGCCGTGGTGTACGATAAGGTGTCGAAGCTGCGTGACTAGGTAGATAAAAGAAGACTTAGACAAAATTTCCAATTAGTATGATGAATGGCAGCTAGTCGTAAATGTGGAAAGACAATGCGGATGAGTTGGAAGAAAAAACCTGTAATGTTCGGAACAACATTACTAGTACCCAGCCTGACACAGTGAAGTCGTTTAAATACATGGGCGTAATGTAGCAAAACGATATCAGGTAAAACGAGCCTATGAAAACTGTGGTAGCGAAGGCAAAGTGTCAATTTCGGTTTACTGGGAGAATTTTAGGAAAGATTTGTTCACCTATAAAGGAGATCGCATATAGGACGCTGGTGCAATCTATTCTTGAGTGTTGCTCGAGTGTTCGGAATCCGCACTAGGTAGGACTGAAGGAAGACATCGAAGCAATTCAGAGAAGGGCTGCTAGATTTGTTACCGGTAGGTTCGAACAAAACGTAAGTGTTACGGAGATACTTCACGAAATCAAGTGGGAGTTCCTGCTGGAGGAGAAGCGGCGCTCTTTTCAGGAAACACTAATGAGAAAATTTGGAGAACCAGCATTTGAAGATTCTGCTCCTTCCAACATGCTCCCTCTGAAAGTCAACTTGGTAAGCAAAATCGGAACTCAATTCCTCATTTCCTCTTACACTTCGTGTTCACATAATTTCTTTCTTATCAACCAGGAAAGAATTCCTGGTAGCACTGGGAACCGAACCTGAAGTGTCTTCACGGCTGATCTCTCGGTGATGGAAGTGGAAGCGAGGTTGTCTGTCGACAACAGTTGCTACATTCTTCTTCATTTCATTTCCTGACGTCATCTTTATAAAACAGCACTGTGGTCTGCGGGAAGACAGTATCGATATACAGCAGGACTGCGGAAGATCGATGTTTCGTCTAGGGATTGGCAGCATGCCATAACACAAATTAATGTAACGTATTGTGCATAAATAGTGGAAGACATTACTTTTCGATGACATTATTAATGATAGATCGCTTGTAACAATCATAACCATAAAATACTGAGGATTAACCATCTGTATAAAGCGGAACGATCATGTGACACTAATTGTAGGGAGACCAATACTTCTTATCAGTCACCAGTCTTATGAATGGTTTGATGAGGCCCGCCGCGAATTACTCTCTGTAACAACCTGCACCGTACGTCCTCAGTCATTTGTTGGATGTATTCCATCTCCTCTATAAACTTCGTCTACAGCTTCCTCTATTATCATGGAAATTATTCCCTGATGTTTAAACACATTCGACATTATCATAGTCTTTTTTGTTATTGACTTCCACACGTTCCTCTCTTCAGTGATTCTGTTGAGAACCTCCTCATTCCTACTTTATCAGTCCACCTAATTTTCAACATTCTTCTGTAGCACTATAACTCAAATGATTTAATTCTCGTCTTTGCGGACTTTCTCCACAGTCCACGACTCACTATCACGCAACGCTCTGCTCCCTACATACATGCTCAATTCCTTCCTCAAATTAAGACCTTTGTTTGATATTACTAGACCTGTTGGCCAGGAACGCCCTCTTTGCTACTGATGGTCTGCTATTTACACTCCCTTTGCCTCGTCCGTGGTGGATCATTTTGCTTCCAAGGCAGCAGAATTCCTCATATTCGTCGTCAGCCAGTTTTGATGTTGAGCTCCTCTCTATTCTCGTTTCTGCTACTCCTCATTACTTCCATCTTTTTTCGGTTACTGTGGACTTACGTTCTGTACTCACTAGACTGTTTTTCTCGTTCAGAAGATTCTAAAATTTTTCTTCATCTTCACAAATAATAACAATATCATCAGCGAATCCTATGATTTACGTCCTTTGATCCTGAATAATAATCCCATTCCTGAACCTTTCGTTTATTTCTGCTATTGCTTCTTCGATGGACAACAGGGGCAAAGAACTGCGTCCCTGGCCTCAACCCATTTTAAGTTTAACAAATCGTTGCTGGTCTTCCGATCTTGATTCTTGTACATACTGTGTACTAACCGATTTTCCCTGCGGCTTACTCCTGTTTTTCTGATTAATTCCATTTTCCTGGAGGCATATTGACTCTAATCTTTATCTTTGGTATGGGTAGAACCTGAATCATTGAACTGAAATTTTCAGCCAAGTTCTAGATTTTAACACAGGTCTCCTGTTTACTTGGCAGTCTTGCTAGCCACTACACCACTGTGGCATTATGGCTGAACCACTTTTGATGAAATTTGGTGTTGTGTTGAACAATGAGGAAGAGCATAATCTGTTTTAGAAAGAAATAAAACATCTATTCCCAAGAGTGTGAAGGAAGGAATCTAAATTTTTTTTAATAGTGAACACAAACAATGTTGAACACTTATTTACTGTGTTTCATAATGTACACGTTGAATAATGCAACCTACTTCAGTAGCACGCGAGAACAGCTGACGTTGTTTCATTTACAACAGCCTAAATCATTACCATCACTCATCATACATTCGATATGGCATGGACTGAATAAGTCATTGCAAGTCCTCTGCAGAAATACTGAGCCATACTCCCTCTATAGCCATCCATTATTGCGAAATTGTTGTCGGTGCAGGATTTTGTGCACGAGTTAATCTCTCGATCATGTCTCAAACATACGAAGACATTCACGTCGGACGATCTCAGCGACCAAATCATTGACTTTACTTTTGAATGGCTGTAACTGGTCTCGAAGAAGTCGAACATAACAGTTTCCAGTCAACTATCGGTTTAGGTGAATCAGGGTATACAGTCCATCCCATGGAAACAGAGCCGTCATCATTATGGAGCCACCACGAGCTTGTACAGTGCCTTCTTGACAAATCGAGTTCATGGCTTCGTGGGGTCTACGCCACACTCGAACCCCCACCACAAGCTCTTAACCAACTGAAATCAGGACTCCTCTGACCAGGGAACGATTTTCCCGTTCTCTATGGTCCAAAAGACCATCGTCATGAGCCAGGAGAGGCGGTCAAGGCGATGTCGTGCTGTGATCAAAGGCACTAGCGTCGGGCCTCTGCTGCCACATGGCGTCAATGCCAAACGTTCGTCTACGTTGTCGCACATTTATTTCTACGGTTATATCACGGAGTGTTACTTGTCTGTTAACATTGACAACTCCACGCAAACGCCACTGCCCTCGGTCGTTAGGTGAAGAGCGTTGGGCACTGCGTTGTCCTCGGTGAGAGGTAATGCCTGAAATTTGATATTCTCGGCAGACTCTCTGAATACTGAATGCACTCACGATCTCCGAAATGGGATGTCCCATGCGTCTAGTTCAAACTACCATTCTGCGTTCAGCGTCTGTAATTTCCGTCTTGCGACCATAATCACGTCTGAAATATTTCCACGTGAATCATCTGAATACAAATGATAGCTCCGCCACCACACTGTGTTAGGTGTAATTCTAAAGACTTAACAGGATATTTATAGTAGGTGCATCGTAGATAGAAAGGGCTCGGGAGTAGACAGCATTCCATTAAAACTACTGACAGCCTTGGGAGAGCCAGTCGTGACAAAACTCTACCATCTGGTGATCAAGATGTATGAGACAGGCGAAATACCCTCAGACATCAAGAAGAATATAATAATTCCAATCCCAAAGAAAGCAGTTGTTGACAGATGCGAAAATTACCGAACTATCCGTTTAAAAAGCCACGGCTGCAAAATGCTAACACGAATTCTTTATAAACGAATGGAAAAAGTGGTAGAAGCCGACCGCGGGGTAGATCAGTTTGTATTCAGTAGAAATATTAGAAATATTGTAACACGTGAGGTAATACTGACCCTACGACTTACCTTAGAAAATAGATTAAGGAAAGGCAAACCTACATTTCTAATATTTATAGACTTAGAAAAAGCTATTGACAAAGTTGACTGGAAGACTCTATTTCAAATTATGAAGGTGGCAGGGGTAAAACAAAGGGAGCGAAAAGCTATTTAGAGTTTGTACAGAAACCGAATGGCAGTTATAAGAGTCGAAAGGGAAGCAGTGGTTGGGAAGGGAGTGAGACAGGGTTGTAGCCTGTCCCCGATGTTATTCAATCTGTATATTGAGCAAGTAGTAAAGGAAACAAAAGAAAAATTCGGAGTAGCTATTAAAATCCATGGGGAAGAAATAAAAACTTTGAGGTTTGCCGATGACATTGTAATTCTGTCAGAGACAGCAAAAGACCTGGAAGAGCAGCTGAACGGAATGGACAGTGACTTGAAAGGAGGATATAAGATGAACATCAACAAAAGGAAAACGAGGATAATGGAATGTAGTCGAATTAAATCGGGTGATGCTGGTAGTATTAGATTAGGAAATGAGACGCTTAAAGTAGTAAATGAGTTTTGCTATTTGTGGAACAAAATAACTAATGATGGTCGAAGTAGAGAGGATATAAAATGTAGAATGGCAATGGCAAGGAAAGCGTTTCCGAAGAAGAGAAATTTGTTAACATCGAGTATAGATTTAAGTGTCAGGAAGTCTGTTCTGAAAGTTTTTGTATGGAAGTGAAACATGGACGATAAATTTGGTTGGTTCAAATGGCTCTGAACAGTATAGGACATAACTTCTGAGGTCATCAGTCCCCTAGAACTTATAACTACTTAAACCTACGTAACCTAAGGACATCACACACATCCATGCCCGAGGCAGGATTCGAACTTGCGACCGTAGCAGTCGCGCGGTTCCCGACTGTAGCGCCTAGTATCGCTCGGCCACATCGGCCGGCTTGGAGGGCAGAGCAAAGGGTAAAAATCGTAGAGAGAGACGAAGAGATGAATACACTAAACAGATTCATAAGGATGTAGGTTGTAGTAGGTGCTGCGAGTTGAAGAAGCTTGCACAGGATAGAGTAGCATGGAGAGCTGGACCAAACCAATCTCAGGACTGAAGACCACAACAACAACACTTCTGAAATTAACTTTATATCTATTTTGTTCCCTTAGATATAAATGTTACTGTGGCGGATAATAAGTCAGTTTCCTAATTAGGTATTTCGCTATCTTGAGATACCCTTCAGCAGTGAGTACAGTCTGGCGTCATTCTAAAGACTTGACCGAATAGGGTATTTATAGTAAGTGCATCGTAGACAGAAAGTATCTACAATAATGTTTCGTAGGTGGTGCAGAGGGAGGGGGAGGGAGAGACCTGGGACAGTGGACGACCAGCTGCAGGCGGTCGCCGCCGAGCCGAGTGACGAGCTCCTTGGCCACCTTCTTGAAGGCGAGCAGCGCGGTGTCTCTGCGCTCGGCGGCCCTCGCGGCCGCGCGGCGGGTGCCCTCTGGGGCCAGCGAGACGCGCGACTTCAGCGGCCCCTCCGGCAGCGCCTCCCCCATGATGGCCGCGTGCTCCGCGGGCAGCGCCACGGGCAGCCCGAGCCGCTCCACCTGCTCCAGCGTCGACACCGCTACCGCCTTCTGGGGCGCCGTCAGTGACGTCACCAGCGACGCCTGCTAACACAGGCGAGGTGGGTTTACTTCTGTGCTCAAGGTGCGTTTATGCCCGTGCACCTTGTGGCTAGTTTGCCGTGCAGTGTGCTATTCGAACACGCAAGTAGAGGAACGTTCTCTCTGTTTGGCACGGGGTGACTCCTACATCCCCGTGGGCACAACTCAGAAGCACGGGTGATTTTGTACCGGGGCATGCACCGCCTTGCCTCTTCGTGAAACGGATGCTTGAGGATAGTGCGCGCGGAAAGTCGTACAGGTGTGAAGGCAACTGTGCACAGTGATCGTTCCAATAATCAGCCCTAGCCTGTACGAGCTCATATTAAAGGTGATGAATTCTGTCTGTAAACTGAAGACAAGCAGCAGTCGTGTTGGCGTTTTCCGGAGGAACGCTACAATACGAGGGCTGCTATATATATTTCTGGCCTAATAATGAAAATACGAATATTTATCAACGAAAATGGTTTATTGTTTTTCAAAATATTCTCCATCAAGATTTATACACTTTTGCATGCGCTCAAACCAATTTTCGAAGCACTTTTTCCACTCCGATTGAGACACCTCCAAAACATGGTTTTTGAATGCTGCAACAGCATCTTCTGGCGACGAAAATCGTTGACCACGCATTTTTTTCTTGATGTGTGGGAATAAAAAGAAGTCACTGGGTGCCACGTCAGGGCTGTACGGCGGATGACCCATCACTTCGACGTTTTGGCCGGTCAAAAAGGCGCTGGTTTGAGCCGATGTGTGACAGCTCGCATTGTCATGGTGCACAATGATTCGTCTTCTCTTGTTCATTTTTCGAATTTCTCCGAAGACTTCAGGCAAACAAATTGGTGTACCACTCAGAATTGACCGTCCTACGTTGCTCAAGCGGAACAGTCGCCACATGACCAGTTTTGCCGAAGAAACAGGCGACCATTTGCTTCGAAGTGCTTCTTCCACGAACAACTTTCGTTGGATTTGGCTCGTCTTGGAAGACCCACACGGTCGA
Source organism: Schistocerca gregaria (assembly GCF_023897955.1). Taxonomy (NCBI): domain Eukaryota; kingdom Metazoa; phylum Arthropoda; class Insecta; order Orthoptera; family Acrididae; genus Schistocerca; species Schistocerca gregaria. Next base: position 201,633,668 of record NC_064921.1, read on the forward strand.
TTGCTGTTTTGTTTCGGGCTCATACGCATAGATCCATGATTCGTCACCTGTGACGATCTTATAAACGTCTTTTGAAGCACCGCGATCGTATTTTTTCAGCATTTCTTTACACCAATCCACACGAGCTTTCTTTTGAGCGATTGTCAAATTGTGCGGGATCCAACGAGAACAAACCTTTTTTACGGCCAGGTGTTCATGCAATATCGAATGTATGCTGGTGGGAGAAATGCCTAGGCATGCCTCTATCTCACGGTATGTCACATGATGGTCTTGCATTATCAGTTCACGTACGGCATCGATGTTTTCTGGCACAACGGCTGTTTTTGGACGACCTTCACGGAATTCGTCTTTGAGCGAGCGTCGGCCACGATTGAATTCGTTGTACCAGTTTTTCACAGTGCTATAGGATGGTGCTTCGTCGCCATACAAAGATTTAAGTTCATCGATGCACTCTTGTCGTGAAAGTTGTGAAAAATGATCGCACGAAAATGTTCACGAGTTAATTCCATTTTTGTGCCAAATTGATTTCTTCAAGTCCCTGTAAAAGAAAAAAAAATTGTCGTAAGTCAAAAAGTTCTGAGTACATTTATGCTAAAAAATGTCAAACTTTCCAATGGAAATGTCAGATTGCACCTGGCAACACTTAGTGTTGCCTAGGCCAGAAATATATATATAGCAGCCCTCGTACGAGGTATTTGAGAAAAGCAATCAGACTGACAAAACTGCGAGCGATTTGCCAATGCTGTGTTGTTCAACTTGTGTAGACCGGTGGGGGTCATCCCTTCCAGATGATCAGTCCGAGTTTCAGCTCCATTTCGTCATCAGGTAGTTTTTGAAAGTGCCATCAGTGAAGTTGGGTTTTTGTTGCGTGTTACGATACTGGGACAGTGGAATTTAGAGCAACGTTGTGCAACTAAGTATTGCGTTGAACTATGTAGCGTCTCCTGGCAAAACACTTATTATATGTGGTAAAAAAGAAGAAAAGAATAATTGAACTGGATGATTGTATTTGCGTGGACAATGATTGTGTGAAATTTATGTAACCATTATGTGTCATGTTTGATACTTGTATAGAATTATGCACCGATTTTTTTTAAAGATAATATATGTGTCGGCGAGTACTGAAACCGCCACAGACGATACTAATTAAATATCAAACAAACATGAGAGTATGTCACAACGAGTATAAATTGTAGTGACCGAGCATTAATTTCTCTGTCGTCTTCTTGGAGTTACAGCACAGCATCCCTAAAAAGTATTTCAAGGCTCTTTTCGTAGCAACATATGTTATCTCATGTATTAGTTGTTACGCGAGCAATAAACAAAGCAAAGAGAGAGAGCCGGCGAAAACTAAGAGAATCCGCGAGTGTGACCTTTGAAAAGTTGAAACAGGTCTATGGGGGTCATTCCCTATCAAGAGGAAAAGTTTTCTGCCGGTGCAATTCACGTTTGGGAGACCGAGAAAGCATACGTGGTAATTTGCTTTTTGACAGTAGGTGTATCATGCATAAAGAATTTGTTCCTCCAAGAGAAACTGTCAACCAATAATTCTACAAAGATTTTCTTGAAAGGATCCTGGGAAAGGGTGAAAGGAGTGAGAACGAACGTTGAAGACAAATGTATGCTGCATCATGACAACGCCCCATGTCACACGGCCACTTTCATCACGAAATTTTGACCTCGAAAGCCATTCCTGTTGTTCCACAGCCCCCCTATTCACCTGATATGAGTCCTTGCGACGTTTTTCTTTTCCGAAAAAGAAAAAGTCTTAAAAGGACACTATACTGTGACTCTGGTGAACATTCACAACAATGTGACCGACATGTTAAAGGCTATGACAGTTGAAGGCTTTCAGTACTGCTATCAAGAACAGGAACATCGACTCCGCCGATATGTAGCTGCCGAAAGGGGCAATATTGTTGTTTGACAAAAATAAAAATAAAAACAATTTCATTACTTTTCTCACACACCCAGCTGTCCTACAGACGTACGAAGACTCGCATCTAACAGCGTAGTATGACGTGCCGTGATTTACGTAGTTTCTGTTCATGTGTGTTTCATGCGTTTCATTAGTTACTAGAATTTCGAGTGGTGATTCTGGGTTGAGAGGCATACATAAATTTCAGAAAAACATCAAATAGGACCCTGAAGGGGTATGCTCACAGTTACCATTTACAAGTACAGCCATCAGTTAAAACATTACAAGCTTAAAAACCAGGTAAAATATCGACACCACCTCACCATTTCAATCTACAATAACAATGGCTCAAAAACAATAAGGTAAGTCCTTAAATAAATTTATTTTGAAGGAAATAAAATGCTCACTCGGAGCTTGAATGATTAGCTCTGGAATAGGGGACTAATGCCTTGAATGAATTTTATTAGATCTTAGTTTCGTCAAAATGAATCAAACGATGCATTGCCTTGGGTACAGACAACGAAAGTATCATCACACATCGCCAAAAGTTCGTTGGTTACAACTCCGCTGATTGGAGTGCTGTCTCCTCTAATTCTTCAATAGAAAGCGTAAACCCGTTGCAACAGCTAAACTTGCTTCATTCAGACAGGGATTATACGACGGAGATAGAGAAAAGCGGCGAACTACCATTCCTGAGCTTATTGGTTCGGAGAAAAACAAAGGTGTCACCTTGGGTCACTCTGTATACCATAAACCTACAAACATGGTCTTACATTTGCAGGCCACCAGCTGCCACCAACCTGCAGAACGAAGTGGCGTGTATAGGACGTTGGTCCTCAGAACGCGCACAAGTCATATTAGAGTGAGACAGGTTATCTAAAGGACTGAGCTACGCCGCCTTCCGATTTTTTTTTCATCGGTCTTTTAACTGGTTTAATGGGACCCACTACGAATTCCTATCCTGCGCCAACCTATTCATCTCAAAGTAGCACTTGCAAACTACGTCCTCAATTACTTGCTTGGTTTATTCCAATCTCCGTCTTCCTCTACAGTTTTTGTCCTATACTGCTATCTCTAGTACCATGGAAGTCATTACCTCGTATGTTAACAGATGTCCTGTCATCCTGTCCCTTCTCCTTATCAGCGTTCTCCACATATTCCTTTCCTCTTCGATTCTGCGCAGAACCTCCTCATTCCTTACCTAATTTTCAACAATCGTCTGTAGCACATCATCTCAAATGATTCGATTCTCTTCCGTTCCGGATTTCCTACAGTCCATGTTTCACTACCATATAATGCTGTACTCCAGACGTACATTGTCAGACATTTCTTTCTCAAATTAAGGCCGATATTTGATAGTACTAGACTTCTCTAGGCCAGTAAAGCACTTTTTGCAATTGCTAGTCTGCTTTTGATGTCCTCCTTCCTCCGTCCGTCATTGGTTATTTTAATGCCTAGGTATCAGAATTCCTTAACTTCAACTACTTCGTGACCATCAATCCTGATGTTGTTCCTTGGTGTCTCATTTCTACTACTTCTCATTACCTTCGTCTTTCTTCGATTTACTCTCAAACCATATTCTGTACTCATAAGATTTTTCAGGTCATCCAGCATATAATGTATTTCTTTTCACTTTCACTGAGGATGCCAATGTAATCAGCGAATCGTATCACTGATATCTTTCACCTTGAATTTTAATTACTTCCATCACTGGTTCTTCGATGTACAAATTGAACAGTAGGGGGAAAGATTACATCCTCATCCGAGCGCTCCGTTCATCGTCGTCCATTCTTACTATTCCCTCCTGGCTATTGTAAATATTCTATATTACTCGTCTCTCCCTACATCTTACCTCAACTTTTTTCGGAATTTAGAACATCTTATACAATTTTGCACTGTCAATCACTTTATCAAGGTCGAGAAATCCTGTGAAAGTGCCTTGATTTTTCTTTAGTTTGCTTCCATTGTCAACCACAGCGGGCAAACTGCTTCTCTGGTGCCTTTACCATTTCTAAAGCCGAACTGATCGTCATCCAGCACATCCTCAATTTTTTTTCCATTCTTCTGTATAATATTCCTGTCAGTAACTTAGACATAAGTTGTTAATCTGGTTGTGCGATAATTCTCGCACTTGTCAGCTCTTTCAGTCTTCGGAATTGTGTGGATGAACTTTTTCCGAAAAGTCAGATGGTATGTCGCCAGACTCATACATTCTACACACCAACAAGAATTGTCGTTTTCTTGCTACTTCTCTCAGAGACTTTAGAAATTCTGATGGAATATTATCCAGCCCTTCTGCCTTATTTGATCTTAAGTCCTCAAAAGCTCCCTTAAATTATGCTTCTAATACTGGATCCCTTATCTCTTTTAAATCCCGTTTCTTCTCCCATAACATCACACTAATCTTCTCCTTCATGTAGGTCTTCCATGTACTCTTTCCACATTTCCTCTCTCTCTCCTCTGCATTTACCAGTGGAATTCCGGTTGCAATCTTAATGTTAGCACCCATGCTTTTTATGTCACCTAAGGTTGCTTTGACCTTCCTGTATGCCGAGTCAGACCTTCAGCCAATCATTTTTTCGATTTCTTCACATTTCGTCTTTATTTCATTCCTCAGCGACTTGTATTTCTGGATTCCTGAATTTCCCTGAACATTTTTGTACTTCCTTCTTTTATATATTAAATGAAGTATTTCTTCTGTTACCCATGGTTTCTTTGTAATTACCGCCTTTGTACCTATGTTTCTCTTTCCAACTTCTCTGATTCCCTTTAATACAGATGTTCATTCCTCTTCAAATGAACTGTCTTCTCCGCTATCCCTTATTGCTGTATTTATAGCCTTAAAGAACATCAAGCGTGTCTCATGATCCCTTAGCACTTCTGTATCACACTTCTTTGCAGACTGATTGATCTCTTAAACTTCAGCCTACTCTTAAACATTACAATTTTGTGATCTGAGTCTGTATCTGCTCCTGAGTACCTCTTACAATCCAATGTCTGATTTCGGAATTTCTTTCTGACCATAATTTAATCTAACTGAAATATTCCCGTATCACCCGATCTTTTCTAAGTATACCTCCTCCTCTTGTGGTTCTTGAACAGAGTATTCGCTGTTACTAGCTCAAATTCATAACAGAATTCAATTAGTCTTTCTCCTCTATCATTCCTTGTCCCAATCCCACATTCTCTAGTAACCTTTTCTTCTACTCCTTCTCCTACAACTGCATTCCAGTCCCCCATGGACATTACATTTTCATCACCCTTTATAAATTGTATTACCCTTTCAATATCCTCATATACTTTTTGTATGTTTTCATCTTCGGCTTGCGATGTTGGAATGTATACCTGAACTATCGTTGTTGGCGTTGGTTTCCTATCGATTCTAACAAGAACAGCGTTATCACTGAAGTATTCACTACAGTGCACTCTTTGCCCTACCTTTCTATTCATAAAGAATCCAACACACGTGACACCATATTCTCCTGTTGTTGATATTATCCTATACTCATCTGACCAGAAATTACTGTCTTCTTTACATTTCACTTCAATTCCCCCTACTAGATTGATCATTTGCTTTTCCCTTTTCAAATTTTGCAGCTTCCCTGGCACATTCAAGCTTCTAATATTCCACGCCCCGTTACGTAGAACGTTATCCTTTTCGTTGCTTATTCCGTCTTTTTCTCATGATCACCTTCCCGTTGGCAGTCCCCTGCCGGAGATCCGATCGGGGGACTATACCGGAGTCTTTTGCCAATGGAGAGATCATCATGATACTTTTTCACTTACCTGTTAGTCCGCCCCTGTAGCTGAGTGGCCAGTCCGGCTTTCGCCGCCGTGCAGTGCGGACGTGGTGTTGTTTCCGCCTGCGGAGCGCGCGCTCGCTGTTGTTTACATTTCAGCGGCCGTCACTTACGTGTCGCTTACGTGCACTAGAGACATGGCCAATCGTTTTCGAAAATCAACTTTACGATTCAACTTCTGCAACGAATACGCACGACCAAAGGCCTTGGAAGTGGAACGCTTCCTACGCGACGTTGCTAAGATCCCAGCTTCCGACATCTTGGGCATCGATTTGTCCATATTAAGCAGTACTGTGTACGTGAAAGTTGTCAATGACGCGGTGTGTGAAAGAATACTTCGTGACACCAACCATGGATTACGCTTTTGCCACGCCGACGGCAATGTCGGAGCGGTCACTGTCGACCATGCCGGCTTAGGAATGCGCACCATACGAGTTTTCGAACTCCCGTTCGAGCTACCGGCGGAAGACGTTATCGCGGCTTTCCGCCCCTATGGCACTGTACATGGCCACACTGCCGAACGCTGGGCGCAATTCCAAACGTACCCCGTTCTTAACGGTGTACGGCAGATCACCATCGACCTCCATCGCCACGTGCCATCTTATCTGCGAATTAGCGGGTGCCGAGCGGTTGTCATATACGACGGCCAACCCAAGACCTGTTCCGGGTGCGGAAAAGAAGGCCACCTCAGATCTGAGTGTCTTCAGCGACGGATCACCCAATTGCCAGGCGCTACTGTGGCACCTACGGCTCCGACGACGATTTTACCGATCACCTACGCATCGGCACTCTCTTCTCCTCCCACCGGCCGCCGCTCATCGGACCACGTACCGGTGACCCTTCCAGCTGCTATGGATACCGCCGGGGCCGACATGTCGCGCTCAAAGCCAGACGCTACTACGGCGCCACTACCAACAGCGACGACTTCCGACACCCACCAGCCTGAACATATGGACACCCCTTCATTTGACGTTCCCGCGACGGCCTTCCTCTGAGAGCGACGCGACTCCCTTCCGTCTTCTGACACAGAGGGACGAACCCGCAAACAACGTTCACCTAAGAGGCGCAAGAGGAGGCGTCGTACGGTCTCGGAACGAGAAGGATCACCTTCCCCTGATGCTCCAGAGGCCGTCCGACACGACGAGGCATCAGAGAACCTACACGACGATACGAATGACGACAACATGACGCCGACTGTGGATGTTTCGATGCTAACTCTACTGGCTCGCTCAGGTGCTCCTGAACCAATGGACTCCACCGATGCGACTGCCGCCGAGACGTCCGCCGCCCCTACGACCGAAGTGGAACGTACGACCATCACAACGACAGCGCCCTCAATGGTGTGGAGTGAGGACGTCGATGAGGACCCGGACCACACGCTGGGGACAGAGTTACCCCAGACGGAAGCATCGTTACGCCGCTGATAACGCCGTCAGGTGGCGCACGGCACGACTCGCCGTTGCCTCGCCCCTCCTCATCCTCCGCCGGTGGAGTTCCCCTTCACGGCGGGGGACGGCTCCAAACCTACCGAATAGCAACGATAAACACTAACACCATCAGCTCACCCGTGAAACTTCAACTGCTGCGAGAGATGATATGGGCGTCGGACGTCGATATAGCACGACTACAGGAAGTACACTTGGCCACACTTCCAGACGTAGCGGGATATAACACTTATCCTTCTCCTGGTGACCACCTGGGACGCGGCGTATTCATCTACGCCAGAGAAGGCATTTCAGTGACATTCCATCTGCCAGAGGCATGGCCGTCACCGTCATGGGGACGCGTATCGTCAACATTTACGCTCCGTCAGGCTCCACCCGCAGGCGCGACAGGGCCCTCTTCTATTCAGAAGAAGTCGCTCCTTTGTTTCTTGGACGCTGCGACCATTACTTGTTTGGGGGTGATTTTAATTGTGTCTTGCACCCTAAAGATCAAGTGCCCCACTACAACACCTGTCAAGAACTGCGTCTTGTCGTCCGAGATCTGTTGCTCCGCGACACTTGGAAAGTTCGGCACGGCGACGCCCCTGGACATACTTACCAGACGAGTCACTCCGCGAGCCGCCTGGACAGAATTTACGTCTCTCGGGAACTCACACCTGCAGTCCAAGGTGCAGAACTTTGGCCCCTGGCCTTTTCGGACCACTGTGCCTACATCTGCAACATTCTCTTCCCCAAGCAAGTGGTCTGGCGTAGTCGTACACCGTGGAAGCTAAACACCTCCCATCTTCATGATCCCGAATGTCTTCAACGTGTTACCGAGACATGGGCCACCTGTGAACGTCGCTTACCTAAATACTGCACGACCTTGACCTGGTGGCTGGAATGTGCCAAACCTGCCATTCGACGTACTTTGATTCAGTATGGAAAGGAAGTTGCTATGTGGCGCCGGCACACTACCGACTATTTCTACGCCGTACTCCGCGACCTGGACGCCCAACCGCTCACACCCGACACCCAGAGGGAACGCAGCAGGATTAAGGCCCAAATTGTAACTCTGACACGCCGTCGACTGCAGGGGGCTATGGTGCGAACCCGATATCAAGATTCGCTGGAACAGGAACATCCGACCATGCATGATATCGCCTCCGATAGGAAACATCGGTGATAACAACTCATCACCGAGATCACAACCTGTCGCAGCCAGCACCTCACTTGCCAGGCCGAAATCGTCAGTGCCTTTGTCGACCACTACCGCACAATGTACCAGGAGGAGACTACCGACAACCACGCTGAGGAGTCTGTGTTACCACACGTAACTCGCACCCTCACCAGCGACGAAGCGGATGAGCTGATGGAGCCCATTACGCGTGACGAAATGCACGATGCAATCAAATAAGGTGCTCTGAATAAGTCACCTGGTGTCGACGGATTGCCGATAGAATTTTATCTCGCTTTCTTCACACTAATGGCGTCACGGTGGACAACGATGTTTCATGAACTGCTGACGATGGGGAACGCCGTACCGCCGTCCTTCGTCACGGGAATTATTATACCCATCCACAAACCGACACCAAGTGTGACGACAGCACATTACCGTCCCCTGACTCTGCTTAACGCAGACTGTAAAATTTTTACACGCCTCCTGGCAACGCGATGCCGCAAGGTCCTGCCTAGCATTCTATCCCCGGAACAGACAACTCCGGGCGGCTCAGTTAATATACAAACGGCCACAGGAGAATGTCGCGATTTAATTGCACTGGCAGCGGCGTGCAGACTCCGCGCCGCAGTGGTTGCCATTAATTTTGACAGCGCATTCGACAAAGTGCGGCATCCTTTTCTGTTCTCCGTGATGAACCGCATGGGTTTTCCACCAGCCTTTATCGACGTAATCCGGCACCTGTACGGCACCGCCGAATCGCTGATTCAGGTTAATGGCCGTGTGGCGGGACCAGTGGCCATCCGACGTTCCGTACGGCAAGACTGCCCACTTTCGACCCTACTCTATGCCATCAGCCTGGAGCCACTCATCGGGAGTCTGACGAGCCACCTTTCTGGTCTCACTTTGCGACAGCACAGTTTTCGATGTCGTGCGTATGCGGACGACCTCCTCCTCTTGATCCGCTGACGGAGTGAAACACACACTGTACTTGATTTAATATCCACGTACGGCACTGCACCGGGCAGTAACATGAATGTGGCTAAATCCGCGGCGATGCCCATTGGACGCGGCCTCTCACACGACGACTTAGTACCTCTCCCTTGTGTACAGAAACTTCGATACCTTGGTATCATTTTGACCTACACCGTGCGCCGCTCCGCTGCCATCAATTTTCGACGTGCACTCCAAACTATCCGCACGACGGTGCGACAAAATCTTCTCCGACGACTCGATTCTTTACAACGTGTCCAATACCTCAATCAACATGTGGGTCCTCCCGCTGCCGTCAACTATTGGACGCAGCCTCCAGGCTGCCTTCGGATACTTCCTTACGGCCGGTACGCTCTTTAAGGTCCGCTACGATACGCTCACCCTCGGCCTTGTCAATTTGCGACTCCGCGCGGCGTCCTTGTACATGTCCACCATGCACAAGCAGTGGCACTGGGGCACCTCCCTTACGCGCAGCTTGCTGGAAATTCTTGTGCCCGCGACCATAACACCACCAGTACCAGTCGGACAGATCAAGCACCATCTGACGCACATTTCTGATTTGATCGTCGACTTCAGTTATGCTCATACACACTTACCGACCACGCGTTCTCCTCGACCTAAAGATTTTTACACCCCACTCCTTCGTTCCATATCCAGCAACAATATCGAACTGCGACATCCGTCCACGCGGTGGCCCACGGTTTGGCGTCACATCCACCAGCCTTTTCTTCCCTCCAACGTCCGGGCAACGTGGTACCAGGTCGCAAATGAAAAATTCGCCACAAATCGTCGTCTTCACGCCATCGGACTAAAGGACTCTCCACTCTGCTCCATCTGCCACCTCATGGATGACGATGTCCATCAACTGACTTGTGCTGCCACCAGTGACGTCTGGAAACTTGCCCGACAGTTCGTTGCCTGTTACCTCCGTGTTCCGCCGGACTCGATTGACCCATGGACTTTTATCCATCCTGAGAATACTTATTTCCCCGCCACCAAAAATCATGCGATTGTATGGGTCAAGGGATGGACCATCACCTATATGTATAATGATGGCGACAAATCACGCCTTGATTTCTGGCAGTACTTACAAACCGCCCACAGTGAGGTCGAACAGCGACCGCGCTACCGCGCGTTCTTCGCTAATTACCTACACGCGATCTTTACGTCACCCCCGCTCAGTTGGATGGTGCCACACGCCGACAGCACTCCCGCCCCGCCTGCTGACATCTGAGACCCCTCGCGCTGCTTTCTACATTGTAACCCATAGTGGAGTAGGCGCATGGACACGCGCTTCCTTTCTTTTATGCACTACACCAGATAAACACTGGTTTTGCCCTCACTCCACTGTAAATTGCTTTACACCTCTTATCTTCCATCAGTATTATTAGTTTTTTTTCCCTACACCTTGTTCATACTAAAAAAAAAACTTGCTCACCTTCTACGAGTATCATGTCTTGTGTTATTTTCGCCGGAAGGATAACATTTTTCTTGTATTTAAGTTTGTACCAATAAAGATTTTTTGTTCATTTACCCTGTTCCTGGTGAAAAAGAAAACATAATGAAAATAATAAAATAAAACAAACATAAAAAAGTGGTCAGCGCGACAGACTGTCACTCCAAAGGGCCCGGGTTCAAATCCCGGCTGGGTCGGAGATTTTCTCCACTCAGGGACTGGGTGTTGTGTTGTCCTAATCATCATCACTTCATCCCCATCGCCGCGCAAGTCGCCGAAGTGGCGTCAAATCGACAGACTTGCACCAGGCGAACGGTCTACCCGACGGGAGGCCCTCATTACACGACATTTCATTTTTTTACTTACCTGTTAATACACGTTATGTGTCTTTAACACAATGGTTTCCAATGCTCTCTGCATGCTCATGCTGTTGATCATTGCTGATTCTTCCGCCTTTAGGGTCAGTTTCCCACCCAAAGGCCAAGAAAGTGGCCTGAACCTCTGTCCGGTCCTCCACCCTTTTCGACAAGGCCGTTGGCAGAATGAGGGTGACTTCTTATGCCGTGTGTCACTGGCCACCAATGCTGATTATTAATCGTAATTTGAGCCATGGCGGGTTTCGAATTCGTGACCGAGGACGTTTTTATTACTAACCAAAGACGACATATCACAATGTATTATCTGAGGGGGAGATTCTCCCATGTTAGTCAGCATTGCCTCAGCAGCTCTTTGAATGGCCCAAACCGCAAGAACCCTGACAACGTTTGCATTTGGATTTGGCTCGTCGTCGTTGATGCTTTCAGGAAATTTCCCTTCGTGGTTCCTATGCACTCTACTGTGGGTCATTCTACAATCCAGACTTTGTGGTTGATCTTTCGCCTCCAGGGATTGTTTGAAATGATCGTTACGAACAACGGATCACAATTTGTTGCCGCTGAGTATGAACAGTTTGTACCACCTCAAGTGTCACCCACATCACGAGTGCATCACTTCACCCCCTATCCAATAGCGAAGCTGAATGGTGTGTACGAACATTTTAGCAACAGATGGACAAACTTCGTGCTTCTCACAAATGGCACCAAGCTTTGTTGCTATTATTGTCTTCTTACCGCTCCCAGCCACACGACAAACCATCGTCGGCCAGAGTTGTTCCATGGACGGCGCCACCACACCGTGCTTCAGTTTCTGCAGTGGTGGGCGAAGACTACTCCGCACAGACAGGCAGAGTATCACACTACTGATTCGGCTTTTTACTTGCTTGGCGGTCGAAGGCGCTTGGACGAGACACCATTGTATGTCGTAGTGGACAGTCTTGGTTTCACCTGCAGGGACCGAGTGGCTTGCTGAGACGTCACCAGAATAAAATTCCTCCTAGTGAATTGCATGGTCCTACTGCGGCTCTTGTGCTTTCAGTTTCCTGGACGCAACAGGCCCAGCTGCATCTGGATCCCGCGCGCCCAGCGAAGTGAGAGCCGGTCCCAGAGCTAATAGAAGTCCATCCTTTTCACGGTCGTGCCGGCTCGACAGCTACCGTCGTCCGCGGATGGCCTCGTCTTCCCGGCGGCTGTCGCAGAAGCCGCCTTGGATCCTTCTGCAGCCGTTGAGGTGCCTCCATCTTTGTTTGCTGCTCCGCCTCTGGATTTAGGTGCGCGCCCTCTGTCCAGTTTTTCGGCTGGTGTTCCTAGGCAGGCTCAAGGTGTATGCGGGTTGGAGATCGGCACCAGGCTCAGCTTCGGATCCAGTCTCCTCATTTCCACCTGCGTCCAGCCCTCCCCCTATTGTTGTTTTCTCATCTACACTACACGATGACTGTGAGGATTTTTTTTGGCGGAAGGGGGGGGGGGGAGGATGGATGTGGTATCACGTATCGATACCACCCCACTGGCGTATCATAGCTGGCAACAGAACTGCAAAATTCCGTCCAACGGCGATAGCGGTCGTGCGGTATCAGGCGAGCCCAATGGAGCACGCCCATTGAGTACGCCCCAGCGGCTCTGTACTGCGAAGGCCCTGTGCCATTGTAGTATAGGACGGCCGGCAGCAGCTGCTCAGCCTACACGCGCTCGGAGCTGCATCTTCACGTGACGCTATAAAGACGCCGTCTCGGTGCTGCTCCAACACCATTGTTCGTGCTTTAGTGCAGAAAGACTCTCGATTTTTGACATTGTGATAGGTGGACTCTATTTCTTTGTAAGGAACCCTCGTGCGTTTGGAGAAATACAAGTTAAGCAAATATTCTGCTCCTGTCCAGCATTACTAAGACGATAGTTGCTACAGCACTCTGTAGCCCATCTCTCCTTAACGCAGTTTATGAAGTCACACACAAAAATCTTCAGCTGAAAGTTTGTTTAAATAGCATGAAGACCGTGCTGCTCATCCACGGAGAACGAATGTCCGCATTTTCCGTGTGTGTTCGTTTCTTTGCGGTCAGATCAACCAAGCGGAGGAATTACATTAATCCAAGTACCTGCACTGTTTGCTGGTACTGAAATGTAGCATTAGGTTTTAATGACGTGTAGTTTAGATGAGTAGTACATTGTGATACGTATTTGAAGAGGTTCTGAGCAGAGGTAATGCATTACCGAATAAAAAATGTTAGGAAGCTATTTCAAAAATGGTTCAAATGGCTCTGAGCACTATGGGACTCGACTGCTGTCGTCATTAGTCCCTTAGAACTTAGAACTACTTAAACCTAACTAACCTAAGGACATCACACACATCCATGCCCGAGGCAGGATTCGAACCTGCGACCATATGGAAGCTATTTAAAAAAAGGTGTACTGCTATTCATATCTTTGTAAGAACAAAGTATCAAGAAAGTCGTTATGCTGGGTAATGCCACTCTCGTAGCTAAACAACAAACACGACATGGCAGTTTCTTAAGAACTGCAATACAATGTACCTTCCAACATGCACGTACGTCCAAAGGAACAGGCACTGTGAAGACTACAGCCATAAAAATACGTGTACTTCATTAACAGTGAAGTACATGGAAAAGTATCAGCTGTAGAATCACGACAGTGATCATTTGTGTCGGACCGGGACTCGAACCCAGACTTCCAGCTTTACTCGAGTACTCCTTAACAGCTCTGGCTATCAGTGGGTGACCCACGACCAGACCTAAACCTCCATTGTCAGACATATAGTAGTACAAGCTGAGAAACCCTGCGATGCCCTGGTATTTATTTAAGTCTTCCCTTAGTCCATCTCCTCCTCTCTCTCCACTTGGTCCTTCCCATGTCCCTGTCCATTTCCTTTTGTCTCCTCCATCTCCTTCTGCCCCTCCCCCTTTTCCATTCTGTGTCAATTTCCATCTCTTCTCTATCTCTGCCCATCTCCTCTTCGCTTTCTCTCTCGATTTCCTCATCCCATTCTGTCTATTCATTTCCTGCTCCCTTATCACTATGCCTGTCTCTCCTTCCACCTCTCTCAGTCCATCTTCTCCTTTCTCTGGTCATGTCCTCCTCTCGCCTCTATTTCCCCTCCCACATCACTGTCTATTTACTACTCCTCCTATCTGTGACTATCTTCTCCTTTTCCCTCTCTGTCCATCCATCTCCTCATTCTACCTTCGGTATCTACGTTATCATACTCATTCCAATGGGAGGCAGGCGGTTCTTACGCTTACAGTATTTCTTTCCACATCGTAACTAATAGGTGAACGCAATTAGATTGAAATCGTTCCTACAGGTATTTCAAATATACTGTATTTAATGCATTTACACGTATCTGTACATATATCTCAACTATATGTTTAGAGAATTTCGGTCTGCATTTCCACGCAGATTAATATTTATGACGTCGCATCTCCTAAACTATGTGCTGTATATTGTTATCGTTCATGCTTCGTTGTATCGGATTTCTTATCAACACGGGCACTGCAGTATAGTATGTGTCCTCCGATACCAAGCAGGACTTTCAATTACAATTCCACCACCTGTGCGGGTATTACGTAATGCATACAAGTTCAGGTTGTGACGTATGAACGATGCCATGGGAATGTTTGAGTCTGGTCGTGGGTCGTGCACAGATAACCAAGCCAGGACGGTAGCTCAGTGTGTTCGGTCGCAGGAGCACTTGCCGTGCGTAATGAAAAGAACCTGAGTGCTGTGTTCAACGATCAACTTGAGAAGGTTTTATCTGACGTTCGACCAGGCCAAAAGCCGAGAACAATAATGACGAAAATGAAAAAAAAGTTGGTTAAAGAGAGTGCTCGCGTAAGGTGGGAAATCAGAGTTCTAAACCCTGTCTGGCACGTACTGCAATTATCGTCATTCCATTATACAGCTGATGGTTGCCCGTATTCACAAATGCGAATGCATTTAGTAGTCAAACAACAAATAGCTGTATGAACACAGAGTCTCGCGGCGATAACATTGAATAAAATGTTCTCGGGTTTCCAACCGCGTCAATTGCTTGAAATTACACGAGCTTTCGGCCAAGCACTCCTTGGCGATTGTCAAATGATATGACTGCCAGTGAGCTGTTGGTGAGCCCTTATATACGCTAGCTGCCGGCTGTGACTTCACTGGTGCCCGTGACATTGCCATATATGGGCCTGTTTTGAGTCGGCGTTAGATATGCCCTCTTCGACCGCGAGATCGCTGGATATCACGCATCGCTGAGGTGCAAGTCTACGAAATACCTTGTGAGTGTGGCCAGAGGTACATCGGAAAGATAGTGCGCACTGTGGAACAACGCAGGAAAGAACATGAGAGGTATCATCGCCTACGCTATCCAGAGAAATCTGCGTTAGCTGAGCTTGCGTTAGAAAACTGTCACCACATAAAATTTGACGATACTTCTGTGGTGGCTCGCACTAACGGCTTCGGGGACAGTTTAATAAAGCAACGTATTGAAATAAAAATTACCGCAAACATTCTGAATAGAGACGGTGGCTTGCAGCTCAACGATGCGTGTGATCCAGCGATCGCGCGGTTGAAGAGGGCACATCGAAAGCCGACTCAAAACAGGCCCATCTGTGGCAATGTCACGGGCACCAGTGACGTCACAGTCGGCAGCTAGCCTAAACAGGGTGTTACAAAAAGGTACGTCCAAACTTTCAGGAAACATTCCTCACACACAAAGAAAGAAAATGTTATGTGGACATGTGTCCGGAAACGCTTACTTTCCATGTTAGAGCTCATTTTATTACTTCTCTTCAAATCACATTAATCATGGAATGGAAACACACAGCAACAGATCGTGCGAGCGTGACTTCAAACACTTTGTTACAGGAAATATTTAAAATATCCCCCGTTAGCGAGGATACAAGCATCTACCATCCGTCGCATGGAATCCCTGATGCGCTGATGCAGCCCTGGAGAATGGCGTATTGTATCACAGCCGTCCACAATACGAGCACGAAGTCTCTACATTTGGTACCGGGGTTGCGTAGACAAGAGCTTTCAAATTCCCCCATAAATGAAAGTAAAGAGGGTTGAGGCCAAGAGAGCGTGGAGGCCTTGGAATTGGTCCGCCTCTACCAAGCCATCGGTCACCGGATCTGTACCGGAGTACGAACACATCAACTGAAATGTGCAGGAGCTCCATCGTGCATGAACCACATGTTGTGTCGACTTGTAGAGGCTCATGTTCTAGCAGCACAGGTATCCCGAATGAAATTATGATAACGTGTTCCGTTGAGCGTAGGTGGAAGAACATGTGGCTCAATCAAGACATCACCAACAATGCCTGCCCAAACGTTCACAGAAAATCTGTGTTGATGACGTGATTGCACAATTGCATGCGGATTCTCGTCAGCCCACAAATGTACAATTTGATCATGTTGGAATGAAGCCTCATCCGTAAAGAGAAAATTTGCACTGAAATGAGGATTGACACATTGTCGGATGAACCATTCGAAGAAGTGTACCCATGGAGGCCAATCAGCTGCTGATAGTGCCTGCAGATAGTACATGGAACGGAAGCAACTGGTTCTCCCGTAGCACTCTCCATACAGTGACGTGGTCAACGTTACCTTGTACAGCAGCAACTTCTCTGACGCTGACATTAGGGTTATCGTCAACTGAACGAAGAATTGCCTCGTCCATTGCAGGTGTCCTCGTCGTTCCAGGTCTTCCCCAGTCGCGAGTCACAGGCTGGAATGTTGCGTGCTCCCTAAGACGCCGATCAATTGCTTCGAACGTCTTCCTGTCGGGACACCTTCGTTCTGGAAATCTGTCTCGATACAAACGTACAGCGCCGCGGCTATTGCCCCGTGCTAATCCATACATCAAACGGGCATCTGCTAACTCTGCAATTGTAAACATTGCACTGACTGAAAAACCACGTTCGTGATGATGCTACGTACTGATGTGCTTGATGCAATGAGTCGCATGTCAACACAAGCACCAAAATCAACATTACCTTCCTTCAATTGGGCCAACTGGCGATGAATTGATGAAGTACAGTACATACTGACGAAACTAAAATGAGCTCTAACATGGAAAATAAGCGTTTCCGGGCACATGTCCACATAACATATTATCTTTATTTGTGTGTGAGGAATGTTTCCTGAAAGTTTGGCCGTACCTTTTTGTAACACCTTATATAAGGGCGCTCCAACAGCCCAATGGCAGTCATATCACTTGAGAATGGGCAAGGAGTGCTTGGCCGAAAGCTCGTGTAGTTTTAAGCAATTGACGCGGTTGGAAACCAGAGAACATTTTATTAAACAAATAGCTGGTTTGTACTTTTCTTGTTTACGGATAAAACTATTTGCGGTGGCCAGTGTAAGTGGGACACCCTATGTAAAACTGGGCGACAGGCGAGACTGTATGGTGACCTGTATGGCGGTGGCGAGCGCGACACCCGCTACGGCGAGCACGGCGACGGCGGCGGCGGCTCTCCGGCTCGGCACGTCGTGCAGGGTGAGGTGGGCGGAGGGCGCGCCCAGCAGCAGCGACGTCGCCGCGTCGCACCACCAGCCCACCCACGCCGCGGGGCACGAGGCGCCTACCGGCACACAGCGACCGAACATGGGAGACCTTACCCTTCTCTATACAGACGCTCGAATCAACTATTCTTGCTGCCTGCCATTATGAGACACATAATAATATCAGCTGAGAAACCCGGCGATGCTCTCTTATTTATTTCCGTCTTCTATTAGTCCATCTCCTTCTCTCTCTCCACTTCGTCCTACCCCTGTCCATCTCCTTTTCCCCCCTCCCTCTGTGAATCTTCTCTTTCTCCCCCACCTCCCATCCACCTACTCCTACCCTCTCCCACTACCCATTATCCCTCTCTTTATTCATCTCTTCTCTCTCTATCCATCATTGCTGACCCTGTTCATCAGCTAAACCCCTCCCTCTCTGTGTCCATTTCATTGACACACTCTCCCTCTCTGTCCACCTTCTGCACCTCCACTTTATCTGTCTCCTCAAGACCCTCTCTGTGTCTATCCCCTCCTCCCTCTTCTGCCAATCTGCTACGCCCCCTCCATCTCCCACCTTCTAAATCCATACTGTCCTCCTCTTCTCACTGTCAGTCTCCTCATTCCCTCTATCCATCTCCTCCTGCCCCCTCTCCCTTTTCCATTATATCTCCATCTGTTGTGTACATAGTTCCACGTAGTCAGCGCGTACACAACTTTCGCACTAGAGCGCGTCCCGCTAAGCACAACAACGCAGGCGCAGCGCTCGTCACTCTCTGCACTACGAGATGGCGCTGCCTGAGAGACGGACCAAATTCTGCTTTCGTCGATCCGCGTTTTAATATGTAACGCAGCCAATGACATTGCTGCTAACGTAGGACCTTTTCTCCTCGCAGATCACACTCGTGCAGTGATACCTCAATGCGTGAGGTATTATAACGAGTGTACAGACCTCCGATTAGTCAGTCTGTATTTCTCTGCACCAGACTGCATTAGTCCGCATTTGTCTGCATTAGTCTGTACCAGTCTATAGTCAAGTTTCAGTCTGTGCCTAATAAGATTATCATATCCCTGTACATAGCTATGAAGAGAAATGTATAGACACTTTGTCAAGTACCAGACATATGTGAGAATAAGATTAACGTACCAAGACCAAAGGAACTTCAGATTGTCAATTGTAAACAGCATTCAGAATCAAATTACGTAATATCTATGCTTTTTATTATTTTAATAAATGTGTGTGAGAATTAATCAAGTTTTGTTTAAAGTTGGTCACCGTCAATCTGCTAGTCTAAGCGTGCAAGTGGCACTTCTATCGTCTGACCAAACGGCAGAAGACAAACATGCCACGATAAGACCACGAGACATATTGCTGACACTCGCCTACTTCGTTAGAGCGACAAGTCAAATAATCTGATGGTGTGTGTACCGAGGGTCTTACAGTACGCACACCACACCACCTCTTCTCTATATCTAGCCATCTCTGCTTTCTCTCTCCATTTCCTCATCTCATTCTGTCTATTCATTTCGTGCTCCCCCATCATTATGCCTGTCTCTCCCTCCAGCTCTGTCAGTCCTTCTCCTATTTCCTTTCTCTGTTCATCTCCTCCACTCGCCTGTGTTTCCCCCTTCCCTATCACTGTCCAAGACACTATGTTCAAGCCACAAGATGTTAAAATGAACTAAGTGTACAAACTTCAACAAATACTATCGATACTATAAAGGACTATAAAAGGACTGTAGCGTGTAAAAATGACGGTAATTATTTCAGTATTTTTGTAACAATTTAATTTCTGTGTGAATTAAAACTATTATCAGAGAATTACACTCATGGACAACGACAATTATAATCTTTGTTTTGGTTATCTGTGATAATTGTGGTTCAGTTGTTCTTCCTGTGCTAACGGATGAACTGTTCGGACGTGAGACGTGTGAGGTCTGTAAAGAGAAAATCTGTAACTATATATTGTTAATTATTATTTGAAAAATAGATTCGCTGTTGTCTAGACGTGGATTTGTATTTATTTCAGTTATAATCAAATCTAATTAATGTTCTCAAGTGTTAATTTTCAGCTCAGCAATTAGGAGCGCAGCCATTAGCGATAGTAACTTACAGCGGAGTTTACTAGTAGCTGGTATAAAAAATATGTCGGTATTTATCATTGAAAAGGATTTTAAATGCTAAAGAACAGAGATAAAAGGCTTAAAGAGTTTTATCGAAATATATTACCTTGATATAAAAGGAATGGAAAATAACAATAGACAATTTGCCTATCGTCTGTCTGCCGCCTTCTTAGCAAAAACATCTCCGTGGCAGTTTTGAATCGAGAATTTTAACAAACATATATGTTGTTAGATATAAGTAAATGGAAATAAATGTGCACCGTTGGTCCCGAATCTACTTTAAAAGACAGAATTCAACTCCGATTTAATCCTTAAAAATAGTGCTCACAGCACGTTCGTAATATCAATTTCTTATTTACTGGTGTATGAAGCCTAATTACATGAAACATTTAAATAAGAGACATACGTCAGTGTAGTGGGCGGGTAGTATTTTGTGACTAAATGTTCATTTTGCTATAGAAAGGTGTTTCCATCTTAAGTGATAGTTGTGTAAAATCTGATAAATGATATGCAATTTAGCCCCAGTCACACGACTTTACAGACAACATTTCTACGCAACTCCAAGTGGAGATTTCTTCAGCAGAGTGACAATTGCACTGCAAATAGGTAACTGGTTTTATATTTATTTTGTCTACCTGAAATATCATTTATAAGTAATTAAAGTCACGAAATACTATAAACCGGTTCCGCCACACTATCTTCGCTTTCTCTCTCCATTTCCTCATCCAATTCTGTCTATTCATTTCCTGCTCCCCCATCACTATGCCTGCGTCTCCCTCCACCTCTCTTAGACCTTCTTCTCCTATTTCCTTTCTCTGTTCATCTCCTCCTCTCGCCTCTGTTTCCCCCTCTTCTATCACTGTCCATTTACTACTACTCCTATCTGTGACTATGTTCTTCTTCACCCTCTCAGTCTGTCCATCTCCTCATCCTCCCTTCTGTCTCTATGTTATCATACTCACTCCAACGGGAGTATGGCGGTTCTTACCCTTACAGTATATCTTTCCGCATTGTAACTAATATGTGCACCAAATTAGACTGAAATCGTTCCATGGGTTTAGGACGGGTTATTTGTCCGAGGCTTTGTTCGCCTACAAACATTTCAAATATATTTAATGCATTTACACGTATTTGTACATACATCTCAACTGTTGGTCTAGGGAATTTCGGCCTGCAGTTTGATTTCCACCCAGCTTAATATTTATGACATCGCATCTCCTCAACCGTGTGCTGTAAAATAATGCAGTTTTGCAGGCACATCCAGTGGTGTCTTTTTCTACCGTTTGCGAACTGTAATGTGAATAGACGTAGTAGTAAACAACTAATAAACTGAAACTTCGTGCATTATGCGGCAGTTTCTCACGCATCTCGGTGTTTCTGATGTCATATCTCCTGAACTATGTGTTGTGCAGTGATATATTTTCTACGTACATTCAGCGGCGTATGTAAATACTATCCGCGAAATGTGTTATGAATACAGTCAGTAGTAAGGAAGTAATAAATTAAAACTTTATGTGGCAGTTTCTCGCTCTTCTCGCTGTTTATCACGCCATATCTTTTGAACTAAGAGTGGTACAATGATGTAATTTTTCTGGTACATTCAATGGTGTATGTGAATACTTTCTAAAAAAATTGACACGAATATAATTGGTTGTAAAGAATTAATATATTAAAACACCATGCTTCATGTGGCAGTTTAACTGCATGAACAGTGAAAATAAAGTAAGCGACGAAATTTTTTCTCTTTGTCATTTAATGGGGATCCTCAGACAGAAAAAGTTTCGTAAAGGTTGAAAAATCACGTGTAGAGTTTGTTGCAAGTCTCTAAGTGTTCTCATTCTCAAATACTGGATAACTGAAGTATGGGTACTCTCCCGTCGCGGTTTACATTGATTTTTACCCCCACCATTTAGATAGGTGGGCGGTCCTTACCGCTACAGTGATTTTTGCCAGACAGCGAATAATACGTGTACGAAGTTTGGCTGAAACCCGCCCAGCGTTTTAGGAGGGGATGTGAAACATACATGCATTGTATTGTGTTGAATGTTAACCGGGGGTCTAGAAACTACGGAGAGGCTCCGTCCCCGCCGCAGCCGCAGTGGTCCACAACCCCACGACGACTACCGCAGTCCACTTCACCCCTCCGCCGCCCCACACCGAAGCACTCCTTTCAGGATTAATGTGAGGTTCGGCACCCTTTGGAACCCCCCATCCTCCGAACGTTGTAGCTTACAAATTATTTCGTGAGGTATTAGTTTATGACATGAAGCACCTTAGTGCATTTGTACTCTTACTACAAATCCCGTGCTGTGGATTGAAATTCAGTATCCTCAGAAAACTACAAGTCTAATGTTCCATTATCGTAGCTTTCATATTATTAACTCATTTATGATGAGGAACAGTCTGATATATGCAGACTTGAAGTTCACAGTCCGTGGTATACATCGAAAACAGTCGATATAGCTGCGGATAGACACACGATCTTCACTCCCTTACTAGGTAACTTCTTCTCTTTACTTCCGTACTCAACATGTAACATAGTTTTTGATTAATACTGCTACATATCGATACTATACTTGGATCTCTCATGCCGAATACTAACAAAACTACAATTTATTGACATTTTTAATATATAAATCAATAATCTTTAAGAAAAAGAGAAATGTTTGTTGCAGACTAATACTAATAGAAAGTTGTCGGTACAAAAATCATGTTTGTAGGGTTATCCTCATACATTCTATCATCCTTTTCCCATAACTATTTTTGAATGGCAGCGTGGGTGGTACGTACTCACAAGACGCTTTCCCGGCAGTTAACGTAGGCTCTCAGAATCAGAGCCGTTGTTGTTCTATCAAATAGCTCCTCAGCCTTGCTCACTAGGGTCCAATAGTCCACTGAACAAACATTCCATACACGGTCATGAACAGGATTCGGATCCAACGGGCAACAGCCAGCCACCGTGTCCGGTCAGTTGCAATGGAGAACCAGTGATTGCTCAATAGAAATATAATGCAATGTTCTAAAAACTATTCTGTTCATTTATATTGTCACATGACGTCGAAAATGTTATCACCAGTGGTCGTAGCGTTCTTCATCTCATTATTGTCGTGAAACGAGTCTGCACTCAAGATTTTCTGTCAACGAACCGTCGTCACGCTATATTATACTGTTGGGTCGAAGGACGTACATCATAATTCTGGAACCACTCTTCTTGTCCATTACGATGATTTACTCGTAGAGAGATCAAAATCGATGTGCCGAGCAGTGTGCGCCACAAATATTATTTCAGACAGTCTTCCAGTTTCGAGGATTTATGTCCATCAGATGCTTTCAACGTAGCACTCAATAACCAAACACTATGTTCATCCTGATTCAGCTCCTTCTCGTGTACACAGGTACGTCACAGATCATTGCAGAATTTGGAGTGGTACCGAGAAACTCCAGCAGCCAGGGAGAGATTACTTCATGCTGGGCAACCGGCGTCCTTGCTCGCCGGCAACCCACCGTGGTGCCGGGTTTGCTAATATCTTCTCGGGGACGTGCAACCGCCGAGCTGACTGGACAGATATCAGCCAGAAACCAACAAAAAGCTGACTGAGCAGCATCTGAGGATGGCGTGGAAGAACAACGATTTTTAGATATTGTGAATGAATCATTGAACTGTAATAACTTTTTACTTGTGCTGAAAAGGCTTCACACTTTCCCAACAGCTTGCATGGGGGCTTAATTAAAAAGAAAAGACTAATATTAATGAATAAATGCAATAATTTTACTAGCTATGTGACCGGTTACGAAGTCTCGTAACCGGTTGGACCTGACTATTAATAGCACGCAATCTGACTGCATAAAATAAAAATAAAGAATGACAAGGAATTTCCATTAACACAATTGATTAATTAATTCCCCTGCAACTGTAAAAGCTACGAAACAACAAAGCACAAGTGTAACTGTTCTGTGTGTGGTAGTGTGACTCAACGTACATGTATCTGGCTCGGTTCTTTCTCAATACGACAAAATATTTTAAACAACATTTACAATGAACTAATCGAAAAACCAGAAATACTTAATTGCACATAGAAACCAGAATTACAAGTCCAACAAATGAACACGAGCCAGATGCTTTGTTGACTGTACCTGTGAGCAGGAGGGATTGTTATTAAAGAAAACTGTAATACCTTTTTATCTCATTATATATTGACGAAAATATTCTATTACACCAGCATCATAAATCAAAAGCCCGTCTCCATTCTCAAATATATTCTGACAATTGCATCTTCTTTCATCTATACATTACACCAACCGAACATTTCAGTCAACACTCATATCGTCTGCTATCTCGCCCAACAGAACAACGACTGCTCTCGACATCCTCTTAACTACTACTGCCCCATTGGAGGCGGCGGAATAATAATCTTTGGCGCAATCTGTGGCACTGTGACTCAGTGTAGCCACCTTTCAAACTATCCTGACTTCACACAGAGATGTCTATGTTTCGCATCTCTGTAGCAACGATAATAAACAAAATAAAATCTACTTGGACCTTGTTTACACTTTCAAAACACATTAAGGATGTGGACCTCTACAAAATAAAATTTTAAAAAGTGTTACGATTTATCTAGTAGAGATGACACCTTCAGCTGTATTTATAGGTCCTTTGCGCGTATGTGCCCACACCCGCTGAGAATTTCTTGATGGAAGTCATATCCCAACGAAGCCTTTTTTTTTAGTATTGAAGTAACCATTTTATTTTATTATTTAGCTATTAGCTAATTTTGTGCTCTTGGCCATAAATAAGCTGCATCTCGCACCTGCATGGTATTAAAAAATTGTGAGCATAGGAGTATAGCATCACAGACTCTTCATATCAGTTTCGAGGGAGCAACAGCCCTTGATGTCCTTGATAACAGTTTCCCACAACTTTGCTACTTATGGACGAAATAGAAGAAGAATGGCTCTGCGCACTATGGGACTTAACTTCTGAGGGTATTAGTCCCCTAGAACTTAGAACTACTTAAACCTAACTAACCTAAGGACATCACACACATCCATGCCCGAGGCAGGATTCGAACCTGCGACCGTAGCAGTCACGCGGTTCCGGACTGAAGCCCCTAGAATCGCTCGTCCACCGCGGCCTGCGGTTTGCAACATGATAGTCATAGTGACAGCTGCTTACGTCAGATCGGCTCATGCCATTTGACATGCTATCCTACCTCACTGACCTGGTTGAGCCTCATTCACGCGTCTGTCAGTGTTGGAGCAACATGGTTGAGTACAAGTTTGCAGAAAACACCGACATGATCTTCCTGAATGGCGAAGCTCGCGTTAGTGGGAGAGCTGCAAGCCGCCTTTATCAAGACAGTTCTCTACAACTTCAGACTACATCGCGTACCCTTTTTTCCACAATCACGGAGCGGTTTCGAGAAAGGGTATCTTCACCAGCAGCAGGCGTGACTGTGGCGCTACAGGGAGGCCCCACACGCCCGAACTGGAAGAGGCGCTAGTGCGTCACGTTGATGAGAACCCGTCAACAAGTACACGAGCTGTCTCATTGTCTATTAATTAGTGGAGCTGTAAAACTAGTGATTTAATAAATTACACCCAGTCAACTACTTGTAAAAATGGTCTCATTAGCAACACATTTGCAAATGGTTGTAGCACGGAATTGGTACGTTTCTGAACATGGGTTCCTGTTCAAAATACACTACTGCCCATTAAAACTGCTAATCCAAGAAGAAATACGGATGATAAACGAGTATTCATTGGACAAATATATTATACACTCCTGGAAATTGAAATAAGAACACCGTGAATTCGTTGTCCCAGGAAGGGGAAACTTTATTGCCACATTCCTGGGGTCAGATACATCACATGATCACACTGACAGAACCACAGGCACATAGACACAGGCAACAGAGCATGCACAATGTCGGCACTAGTACAGTGTATATCCACCTTTCGCAGCAATGCAGGCTGCTATTCTCCCATGGAGACGATCGTAGAGATGCTGGATGTAGTCCTGCGGAACGGCTTGCCATGCCATTTCCACCTGGCGCCTCCGTTGGACCAGCGTTCGTGCTGGACGTGCAGACCGCGTGAGACGACGCTTCATCCAGTCCCAAACATGCTCAATGGGGGACAGATCCGGAGATCTTGCTGGCCAGGGTAGTTGACTTACACCTTCTAGAGCACGTTGGGTGGTACGGGATACATGCGGACGTGCATTGTCCTGTTGGAACAGCAAGTTCCCTTGCCGGTCTAGGAATGGTAGAACGATGGGTTCGATGACGGTTTGGATGTACCGTGCACTATTCAGTGTCCACTCGACGATCACCAGAGGTGTACGGCCAGTGTAGGAGATCGCTTCCCACACCATGATGCCGGGTGTTGGCCCTGTGTGCCTCGGTCGTATGCAGTCCTGATTGTGGCGCTCACCTGCACGGCGCCAAACACGCATACGACCATCATTGGCACCAAGGCAGAAGCGACTCTCATCGCTGAAGACGACACGTCTCCATTCGTCCCTCCATTCACGCCTGTCGCGACACCACTGGAGGCGGGCTGCACGATGTTGGGGCGTGAGCGGAAGACGGCCTAACGGTGTGCGGGACCGTAGCCCAGCTTCATGGAGACGGTTGCGAATGGTCCTCGCCGATACCCCAGGAGCAACAGTGTCTCTAATTTGCTGGGAAGTGGCGGTGCGGTCCCCTACGGCACTGCGTAGGATCCTACGGTCTTGGCGTTCATCCGTGCGTCGCTGCGGTCCGGTCCCAGGTCGACGGGCACGTGCACCTTCCGCCGACCACTGGCGACAACATCGATGTACTGTGGAGACCTCACGCCCCACGTATTGAGCAATTCGGCGGTACGTCCACCCGGCCTCCCGCATGCCCACTATATGCCCTCGCTCAAAGTCCGTCAACTGCACATACGGTTCACGTCCACGCTGTCGCGGCATGTTACCACTGTTAAAGACTGAGACGGAGCTCCGTATGCCACGGCAAACTGGCTGACACTGACGGCGGCGGTGCACAAATGCTGCGCAGCTAGCGCCATTCGACGGCCAACACCGCGGTTCTTGGTGTGTCCGCTGCGCCGTGCGTGTGATCATTGCTTGTACAGTCCTCTCGCAGTGTCCGGAGCAAGTATGGTGGGTCTGACACACCGGTGTCAATGTGTTCTTTTTTCCATTTCCAGGAGTGTATATGTGATTACATTTTCACGCAGTTTGGGTGCATAGATCCTGAGACAAATCAGTAGCCAGAACAACCACCACTCGCCGTAATAACGGATGGCGTGTATAGTTACAACTACCCATGTAGCTACAACTCGATATCACAGATCATCAAGAGTAGTGACTGGCGTATTGCGATGAGCCAGTTGCTCGGCCACTATTGACCAGACGTTTGAAATTGGTGAGAGATCTGGAGAATGTGCTGGCCAGGGCAACATGCGGTCGTCATTATGCTATTGAAATGTAGGGTTTCTCAGGGATCGAATGAAGGGTGGAGCCACGGGTAGTGACACATCTGAAAAGTAAAGTCCACTGTTCAAAGTTCCGTCAATGCGAACAAGAGGTGACCGAGACGTATAACCAATGGCACCCCACACCATCACGCCGGGTGATACGCCAGTATGGCGGTGACGAATACACGCTTCCAATGTGCGTTCACCGCGATGTCGCCAAACACGGATGCGACCATGATGATGCTGTAAACGGAACCTGGATTCATCCGTAAAAATGACGTTTTGCCATTCGTGCACCCAGGTTCGTCGTTGAGTACACCATCTCAGGCGCTCCTGACTGATGCAGCGTCAAGGGTAACCGCAGCCATCGTCTCCGAGTTGATAGTCCATGCTGCAGCAAACATCGTCGAACTGTTGGTGCAGATGGTTGTTGTCTTGCAAACGTCCCCATCTGTTGACCTAGGGATCGAGACGTGGCCGCACGATCCGTTGCAGCCATGCGGGTAAGATGCCTGTCATCTCGACTGCTAGTGATACGAGGCCGTTGGGATCCAGTACGGCGTTCCGTATTATCCTCCTGAACCCAACGATTCCATATTCTGGTAACAGACATTGGATCTCTACCAACTAGAGCAGCAATGTTACGATACGATAAACCGCAATCGCATTAGGCTACAATCAGACCTTTAACAAAGTCGGAAACGTAATGGCACGCATTTCTCCTCCTTACATGAGGCATCACAACAACGTTTCACCAGGCAACGGCGGTCAACTGCTATTTGTGTATGAGCAATCGGTGGGAAACGTTCCTCATATCAGCACGTTGTAGGCGTCGCCAGCGTCGCCAACCTTGTGTGAATGCTCTGTAAAGCTAATCACTTGCATATGGAAGCGTCTACTTCCCGTAGGTTAAATTTCGCGTCTGTAGCACGTCATATTCGTGGTGTAGCAATTTTAAGGGCCAGTAGTGTATTCTGTACTCGCTCCCCACTACAATTCCTAGAAGTTTGTAACGGGAATTTCCGACCACCCTGCATATAAAAATGGAAAAATGTCAGCCTTTTGCGAGTTTTTGTCGCTGCGCCAGTGTATAACAAGTTATACAGGCTAACGTGTGTACCGTAGCGACGTAAACAGCACCAAAAGGTAGAGTTACAGGCAGAAGTGAAGGTCATGTGCGGTCTCCTACTGAAGAATATCAGGCCGTGTCCTTACCGACGGCCCGTACCAGCACCCAGGCGACGAGTAGCGCTGCTACGGGGGTGGCGACGGTGAGCCTTGGAGGGGGCTGCGGCGTGGGAACCAGCAAACACACGCTGTCGTGGTAGGCGGGCGGCGAGAAGCAGACAGGGCTCGAGTACTGCTGCACCAGCATCCCGCTGCCCGTCACGTCGGCCGCACCGCTCCACAACGCCTCCAAGACGCCTGCACAGAGTTCGACAAACAATGAACTGGTAAAATAAAATCGCGTGGCGTTCTTTTATACACACACTGAAGAGCCAAAGGAACTGATCTTTGCATGCATATTTAAATACCGAGACATATAAACAGTCTCACAACTTGCGTCATTCGCCGCGAAAAGCTCACAGTGACTCGTATATGTAATAAGTGTCCTTTGATTTACGTATATGGTCACAATCTTTTTTGTTTAACAGATTACCCGTTTCGGTCTTTAATGACCATCATCAGATCTGCAGCAAAAATTGGAAAATATAAATACACTCGTAAACTGTATACAGCTTAAGAACAACAATACACAGAGCATATTCGAAAGTACTACTGACAAAATACATGTAAACCACATCACAAGCACGAGTCATGTAGTCAGTAAAACTACTGTTTAAATCAAGCTGCCGTACAGTGGCCACAAGATGTTTGTATTGTATGTTGACCAGATGTCGCTAATGTCGGCATACACTAGTTTTCAATAATTAATTGAAACAGTGAAAATAAAAGGGTGTACAATAGTTTCTATAATAACCTTATAAAGTATAAAAGGTGTTACAGTAATAAAAAGAGATATAAAGAAGAACACGACAAAAGTAATATTGTTAAAAAGTGCACGTGCCCGTCGACTTGGGACCGGACCGCAGCGACGCACGGATGCATGCCAAGACCGTAGGACCCTACGCAGTGCCGTAGGGGACCGCACCGCCACTTCACAGCAAATTAGGGACACTGTTGCTCCTGGGGTATCGGCGAGGACCATTCGCAACAGTCTCCATGAAGCTGGGCTACGGTCCCGCACACCGTTAGGCCGTCTTCCGCTCACGAATGGAGACGTGTCGTCTTCAGCGATGAGAGTCGCTTCTGCCTTGGTGCCAATGATGGTCGTATGCGTGTTTGGCGCCGTGCAGGTGAACGCCACAATCAGGACTGCATATGACCGAGGCACACAGGGCCAACACCCGGCATCATGGTGTGGGGAGCAATCTCCTACACTGGCCGTACACCTCTGGTGATCGTCGAGGGGACACTGAATAGTGCACGGTACATCCAAACCGTCATCTAACCCATCGTTCTACCATTCCTAGACCGGCAAGGGAACTTGCTGTTCCAACAGGACAATGCACGTCCGCATGTATCCCGTGCCACCCAACGTGCTCTAGAAGGTGTAAGTCAACAACCCTGGCCAGCAAGATCTCCGGATCTGTCCCCCATTGAGCATGTTTGGGACTGGATGAAGCGTCGTCTCACGCGGTCTGCACGTCCAGCACGAACGCTGGTCCAACTGAGGCGCCAGGTGGGAATGGCATGGCAAGCCGTTCCACAGGACTACATCCAGCATCTCTACGATCGTCTCCATGGGAGAATAGCAGCCTGCATTGCTGCGAAAGGTGGATATACACTGTACTAGTGCCGACATTGTGCATGCTCTGTTGCCTGTGTCTATGTGCCTGTGGTTCTGTCAGTGTGATCATGTGATGTATCTGACCCCAGGAATGTGTCAATTATGTTTCCCCTTCCTGGGACAATGAATTCACAGTGTTCTTGTTTCAATTTTTTTTTCCTTTATTGTCATTTTATACCTACAAAGGTAGGCCGGCAGCGGCCTAATATGCCGCTCTTCGGCCACAAGAAACATACAAGAGATAAAAACAGGAAGACATAATCTCAAAACACAGACATGGAGGACAAAAATCAGAAGACAACAGAGAATAAAAAGAATTGAAGTCGTTCACCGACGCAGCACTGTTTCAGTTTTAAAAAAACGGGCAGCACAGCACGGAACAGAGAACACTAGCACAGGTGAACGGTGGAGCAGAAAACGAAGAAACACTCGAGGCACAGACGGGACGAAAGACACGGACACTGCGGAGATGGGCTTCGGCGCTTTCAGGGGCACTGTCCACACCGAAAAGCTGGGGGCCTGCCAAGGGAAAAAACAGGGGGAGGGAAGGAGGGAGGGGGAGATAGGATGCCAGGGAGGAGGAGGGGAGAAAACGAAAAGAGGGGGGTGGAAGCCCAGGGAGAGGGGGAGGGGAGGTAAGGATGGAAGGAGGGAGAGAGGGAGGGAGAGAAGGGAGAGAGGGTGCCCACAGGAAAATGAGAGGAGAGGGGAAGGCAAGGCTCAAAGTTGGTAGGAGGGGTAGATGGAGGGGAGGAGGGCATCATCCGGGAGGGGGAGTCGGCGGAAGCCACCTTGGGAGAGGGTGTGGAGAGTGTGAAGATGGAGAGCAGGTGGGATACAGGAGTACAGGCGCGGCAGTGGGTTGGGGTGGGAGAGGATGGAAGAGACAAGCGGGTGGGGAGGATCAAGCTTGCGGGAGGTGTAGAGGATCCGTATCCGTTGGAGGAAGAGGAGGAGGTGTGGGAAGGGGATGAGGTCATAGAGGAGCCGCGTGGGGGAAGGGAGGCGGATGCGATAGGCGAGGCGGAGTGCATGCCGTTCAAGGATTTGAAGGGATTTGTAAAAGGTAGGCGGGGCAGAGATCCAGGCAGGATGGGCATAACAGAGGATAGGGCGGATGAGAGATTTATAGGTGTGGAGGACGGTGGAGGGGTCCAGACCCCATGTGCGGCCAGAAAGGAGCTTCAGGAGGTGGAGTCGGGAGCGTGCCTTGGCTTGGATTGTCCGGAGATGAGGGGTCCAGGAGAGGCGACGGTCAAGGGTGACGCCAAGGTACTTGAGGGTGGGTGTGAGGTTAATAGGACGGCCATAAATGGTAAGATAGAAATCAAGGAGACGGAAGGAAGGGGTGGTTTTGCCTACGATGATTGCCTGGGTCTTGGAAGGATTGACCTTGAGCAACCACTGGTTACACCAAGAGGTGAACCGGTCAAGATGGGATTGGAGAAGGTGTTGGGAGCGTTGCAGGGTGGGGGCAAGGGCAAGGAAGGCGGTGTCATCGGCGTACTGGAGAAGGTGAAGGGGGGGTGCAGGTGGAGGCATGTCCGCCGTATAAAGAAGGTAAAGAAGAGGGGAAAGGACGGAACCTTGGGGCACACCGGCAGAGGGGTAGAAGGTGTAGGAATCAGTGTTGTGGATAGTGACATAGGAAGGGCGGTGGGAAATGAAGGAGGCGATCAGACGGACGTAGTTAATAGGAAGAGCAAAGGTTTGGAGCTTGAAGAGGAGACCAGAATGCCACACACGGTCATAGGCGCGTTCAAGGTCAAGGGAGAGGAATATGGCGGAGCGACGGGAGTTGAGTTGTTCGGAGAGGAGGTGAGTGAGGTGAAGGAGAAGGTCATCGGCAGAGAAGGATGGTCGAAAGCCACATTGGGTGGAGGGAAGGAAGCGGTGCCGGTGGAGATGCTGGTGGATGCGGCGGGTTAGAATGGATTACAGGACCTTGCTGAAGACCGAGGTAAGGCTTATAGGACGGTAGGAGGAGACAGCGGAAGGTGGTTTATCGGGTTTGAGGAACATCAGGATCCGGGAGGTTTTCCACAGGTCGGGGTAGAAGCCGGTGGACATGACCACATTGTACAGCCTGGCCAGGGTGGAGAGGAAGGGGGCGGGAGCTTCACGGAGGTGACGGTAAGTAACACGGTCGTGACCAGGAGCAGTGTTGCGTTTGGTGCGGAGTATATCGATGATGTCTTGAGTAGTTATAGGGTTATTGAGTTCAGTGTGTGTAATGTTGTCCAAGTACTGGAAGCCAGGAACTAGTGGAGGGATAGAGGTGTCAGTTCAATCGCGGACATCGGGGAAGAGGGAATAATCGAACTGGGGATCGTCAGGGACGGTAAAGACATCGGTGAGGTAGGAGGCAAAATGGTTGGCCTTACTAAGGTTGTCAGGAAAGGGATTGTCATTATGAAGGAGAGGATAGTAAGGGGGGGGGGGGGGTTTGATCCAGTAAGGCGGCGGAAGGCTGACCAGTATTTGGACGAGTTAATAGGTAGGGTAGCATTAAGACGGGTGCATGTCTGTCGCCAGTCCCGGCGTTTCTTAGCCGCGAGCAAGTTCCGGATGTGTCTCTGGAGTTGCCGGTGGCGTTGTAGTGTGTCCCGGTCACGCGTGTGGAGGAAGGCACGGTAGAGACGACGGGATTCTCGAAGGAGGAGGACGGCCTGTGGGGGTAAAGTGGGACGGTGCGGGTGGATGGCGACGGTAGGGATGTGGGCCTCCACGGCCTCAGACAAGGTCTGCTGGAGAAAGGATGCGGCATGGGTTATGTCATGTGGGCGGTGGTAGGTGAGGGGGTGGCTATCGACTCGGGTAGTAAGGGTATCCCGGTATGCATTCCAGTCGGCACGGGAGTAATCATGGACATACTTGGGGGGAGGGTCAAGGCGAGGATCGGGACGGGGGCGACGACCGTCTGATATGGTAAGAAGGACAGGGAGATGGTCACTGCCAATAGGGTCGAGGACGTCCACCGCTATGCGGCCAAGGAGGTTGGGGGAGGCTAGGACGACATCGGGTGTGGTATTGGATTCAGGGCGGGTGTGTTGGGGAAGAGGAAGGACATCTCCTTGGATGGTGGCGAGGAACCGATGCCACCGCCGTAACTGGGTGGCGGAGCGACTATGGATATTGAGATCTGCGGCAATCACGTAGGAGGAGAAGGTACGGTCGATGTGGGAAAGGAAGTCAAAAGGAATAGGGGCAGAGGGGCGGACATAGATGGTGGCGCAGGTAACGGTGAGGCCGGGGAAGAATAGACTAAGGATCAGGTGTTCCGTGGGGTTGGGAAGGAGGGGTTGGAGCCGAACAGGGATCTGGCGATGGTGGCCAATGGCAACTCCGCCACGCGCTATCGGGAGGGGGTTGTCAGAGCGGTGAAGGAGGTAGGGCGAGGTATGGACAGTATGGTGGGGCTGGAGAAATGTTTCGTTTAGGAGGAAGGCATCCACGCGGTGGGTGGTGAGGGTATGCATAAGGAGATTCTTGTTGACAGGAAGGGAACGGATGTTGTTAAACAGGATACGTTGCTGTCGCGCCATAGTGGGAATTTAGACGAGGGTGTCGAGACGGGAGAAGGTAAAATGGGCCTGGTTATGGGAGTAGGTGGCGTAAGTGTTGAGCTGGAAGACGGAACGGGCGGCAAGGGATATCTGCTGGAGGGTGTGGGGGCGCTGAAAGGGGTGGATGTTCTGAAGGACAACGGTTACAAAGCGGATGATGTCCTCAGCTGTGGGGGGGGACGGAGGGAATTGCCGGGAGGGGTGGGGGCATCCAAGGGGCGGACAGGGACAGTGAGTTCAGGAGCGGAGGGAGGGGGTCGGGCCTTGCACTTTTGGGAGTAGGTTGGGTGTTGGAGGTTACAGGTGTTACAGGAGGGGGGGACTGAAGGTTGGGGCACTGCCGGAGGAAGTGTGCTTCTTTGCAGTGCGGGCAGACGGGGGCCTCGCGGCACTCAGATGTAGGATGTGCATTATAGCGCAAGCACCTCTGGCAGCGGATGGACTGTGGAGGGGAGCGGGAGGGGTCGACCTTATAACGGCGGTTGAAAAGGAGGGCACCCTCCTTGAGGAGGAGGTCTATGGAGGGAGCATGCTCGGAGAACACCCGCATGAGGCGGGTGGGGCCGGCTGGATTGTGAATCCGGCGGACAGCTCGAACCTCTAGATAGGGATGGGCCTTCAGCTCCGCCAACACCTCCTCCTCCGTGATCATCGGGCTAAGCCGAGTGATCACGGCAGTGAGGGTCGGTGGGCGACGGGGCGGCTGGGGTTGTCGGGATGAGGAGGGGGAGGGAGCAGGGGCGAGGGAGGCATGGGGACCAAACCGGGTGAGGGGAATGCGGGAGAGGATGTCGGAGTGGAGGGTGGGGCTGGGGGATGTGATCAGGACGGAGTCCCGACGGGGGGTGAGAAGGGAGATCGGGGCTCCGGGGAAGTGCTGGCGGAGGAGAAGGGTAAGATTGCGGGCCTCCAGGAGAGAGGGATCAGGGTGAGAAAGGAGGTACCTGTAGGAGGGGGAGGTAGAGGAGGGAGTAGATAGGGCAGGTGGGGTGGTATCCATGGCATCCTGGGGGGTTGGAGGGGGGAGAGTCTGCGACTTCTTGGGAGCAGAAGAGGCTGGGGTGCCGCTGGGACGTTTCACAGCGGGAGAGGGATGGGAAGAGGTGTGGGGGATGGGGACGACCGGGAGATGGCGGGAGATGGCAGGTCCCACCGGCGGTGCAGGCACTGGTGGTGGTGCTGGTGCTGGCGCTGGAGCTGGAGCTGGCGCCACAGAAGATGCAGTGGCAGTGGTTGGCACTGGCGATGGCGATGGTGATGGTGATGGTGATGACGATGATGATCGTGTGGCGTGGGTGGTGGCCCGACGGGCAACAACCCTGGCGGGGGTGGCATGAGTTACATGTGGGAGGGGAGGGAATGGGTCACGTGAGGCATGGGCGGTAGGAACAGGGGAGGGAGCAACAAAAGGAGCGGGGGTGGGAAGAGTGAGGAGGGGGGGAATATATGGGGGAGGCGGTGATTGAGCACACCACGTAATGGTGGTGGCAGCAAGTGAGGTGGACGTGTACACGATTGCAGTGGTAGTGGCGGTAGTTGTGGGGGTTGTCATGGTGAGAGGATAAGTGGGAGAGGGGAAAAGAGGAAAAATAACAGGGGACAGTCAAAGGACAAGGACAAGAGACTGACGAAGAGGAAGGGTAAGACGTAAGCAGAGACGACAGAACGAAAGACGGGCAGGGAGCGGCGGCGGCGGCGGCGGCGGCGGCGGCGGCGGTCGGCAACAGCAGCAGCGGCAGGAACCGGATACGGTGGCGGCAACCGGCGGCGGCGGCGGCGGCGGCGGCGGCGGCGGCGGAAACCGGCGGCGGCGGCGGGAACCGGCGGCGGCGTCGGCGGCGAGCAGCGGCAGGAACCAGATGCGGCGCCGGCGGCGGCGGCGGCGGCGGCGGCGGCGGCGGCGGTCGGCAACAGCAGCAGCGGTAGGAACCGGATACGCTGGCGGCAACCGGCGTCGGCGGGAGACCGGCGGCGGCGGCGGCGGCGGCGGCGGCGGCGGCGGCGGCGGAAACCGGCGGCGGCGAGCAGCGGCAGGAACCAGATGCGGCGCCGGCGGCGGCGGCGGTGGCGGCGTCGGCGTCGGCGGCGTCGGCGGCGGTCGGCAACAGCAGCAGCGGTAGGAACCGGATACGCTGGCGGCAACCGGCGTCGGCGGGAGACCGGCGGCGGCGGCGGCGGCGGCGGCAGCAGCGGCGGCTGGGACCAACGGCGGCAAAGGCTCGGGACAACGGCAGCTGCAGCGATCACTGAAACTCCTAGCACTTCGATATTAACGACAATAATATCGAAGGGCGCAACCCTCTCGAGTTACGCCGAAGATGGCCCTTGTTTCAATTTCCAGGAGTGTATATAGTGTGTTCACAAGTTCACTTAGTATTGAGTGTATCATATATCTACTTCGTTTTCATACGTTTTACGCATGACTCTAGTAGGTTCTTGTTCCTTCCTTATTCGTTGGATAGACTGTATTAATCAGATAATGTAGATCATCCATTGTTACGGATTTTATCATTCTTTTCTTGCAACGGAGTGCCGCAGGGTACGAGGGGCCCTCTGCCGGTCACGTTCCTCCAGCTACTTCCCGTGTGCGGAATTCTGGGGTTAGCGCTAACAGAGGGCGCTGAACTATATTTCCTTTCATTTGTGGCTCCTTTAGCGATTTGTTTTATGTTGTTTAATATTACCCTGTGCAATATCAACGGTGTTTAATATTTATATCGTTGTCTAGAATACTGACACTAGAGCAGATGTCGTCCACTGTTTTTTAACTCTTGGTCTTTTTAACAATATTACTTTTGTCGTGTTCTTCTTTTTATTGCTTTTTATTACTGTAACACCATTTATACTGAAACATCCCCTTCGAAAAATTTATGAATTACTGTGCTGGAAAACCTCTTTCGTTATTTGCTTTTCAAACAGCTGAGCAAAACTGAACGTACTCAGACATTACTCTGTTTACTTATTCTGATCATCACTAAATTGACACACAATATTTTTAGCGCAACGCGATCTCAATTTTAATAATCCCTACAAAAGAATGGCCGTGACTAACAATAACCTATACCTTTCATGAATCACTTACCTCACAAAAATCTTCGTTACTCGAACTACTAGAATACAGCGAGCGCCACTACTGCCAGCTGAATGAAAGATTCTAACTACTGAAGTCACTAACTACTGACAGGCATAGTTACCAAATGAAAGATTTTGATAGAGAACAAACAATGTATTTAATTTAATAGTGTTCAAAAGTCTTTACTGTCTCTGATGGATACACGCCTAGATCATCCGCTCTCAAAACTCCGCCATCTCTCTCCCCACATCCACTACCGCTGGCGGTTCACATCCAGCTGCGCAGCGCTACTCGCTGTTCACATCCAACTGCCCAACACTACAGTAGCGACTATTCCAACAATGCCACCCAGCCACAGACTGCACACAGCACAACCAGTGATTTCATACAGAGCGCTACGTCGCGTTACCAGTATACAAACCAAAGCAGCCTACTTACAATACTTTATAAGGTTATTACAGACTTTAACTATTGTATTCCCCTATTATTTTCGCTGTTTCAATTAATTATTGAAAACTAGTGTATGCCGACATTAGCGATATCTGGTCAACTTACAATACAAACATCTTGTGGCTACTATACGGCAGCTTGTTTTAAACAGTAGTTTCACTGACTACATGACTCGTGCATGTGATGTTATTTATATGTATTTGACGATGCTGGTGCTGATTGCGCATTTAACATTTGACGATGCCACTATGGCTGCAGTACTTTAGGACTTTGTTTTTGTGAAACAGGTATGCCTCTTCATATTTAAAGCTCACAAATGTAAATTTTGTCAGTACTACTTTTCAATATGCTCCATGTATTATTCTGAAGCTGTTTACATTTTACGAGTGTATTTATATTTTCCAATTTTTGCTGCAGATCTGATGATGGTCATTAAAGACCGAAACCGGTAATCTGTTAAACAAAAGAGACTGTGACCATAGACGTAAATTAAAGGAAACATAGCCGGCCGCGGTGGTCTCGCGGTTCTAGGCGCGCAGTCCGGAACCGTGCGACTGCTACGGTCGCAGGTTCGAATCCTGCCTGGGCCATGGATGTATGTGATGTCCTTAGGTTAGTTAGGTTTAAGTAGTTCTAAGTTCTAGGGGACTAATGACGACAGCAGTTGAGTCCCATAGTTCTCAGAGCCATTTGAACCATTTTTGAGAGGAAACATATAAACATTCAGTATACGGCGCTGCGGTCGGCGTCGCCTGTATAAGACAAAAAGTGTCTGGCGCAGTTGTTAGATCGGTTACTGCTGCTACAATGGCTCATTATAAGATTTAACCCTTTCGCGGTAGGTAGAAAGGACAGACGGCTACGGGCCTAGACGTATGTACAGCGGGCTAGAAGTCCAGACGGCTACGGGCATTCATGTACGCCCGGCAGGCGGAAAGTCCAGACGGCTAACGGCATTGATAAACGTCCGACTTCGGGAGCAGGCCAACGTACACAACAGAACGGCTACTCACTGCTGTCCGCATCTCTGAATTGACTGATATTGTTTGTAATGTAGGAAAGCGTTTTAGTTTTCACCTGCCCTGGGTCCCTTCTGCTTACGAGTCTAAGATTGGGCCAGTCCTCTTTTCGCTTCTGGTGAGACGACGAGCGGCGGACACGCCACTATAAATGGAGGCGAGCAGTATTGTTAGAAGAGTAGCAGAATAGCAAAAGCATCTGAATACGTAGACCTTAGAAGTTGAACTACTCATTGGATGTCGCCAGAGTGATGTGATTCTAATGACCCATCTATAACAACCTGGAAAATTTTCTTGATATCTTTATTCGTTTCCGAGTCCAGAGATTCCAAGTACCGAACTGGTACACGTAAAATATACACGTAAAATCCCGTGTGAGGCGAAAACGTAGTGTGTAAACTGACGTACCACGGCGAAATATGCTGTAGAGTGTCACCTTGATCATCAGAAGGGTTCTCGGAGTCCTACATTGTATTTTCACGTAAGTAAACTCTCAGTTTTACTGATCCTGAAAGTTCTTTCCACATGTCCTGCTGTGGCAGAGGAAAGAAGGGAACCTGCGACTAATGCCACTGTCGGAGAAAAAACAGATGAAAATGCTACTGTTTAAAACAAAGTTTGGCATGCGAATATAGTGCTTTTTTATGCTGAGAGAGAACAGGATAGTGGCATTGGGAGAGAGAGAGAAAAGTAATAAATGCTGTGGTTGTGGTACAAAAAACTGAGAGGGACAATGACATTGTGAGAGAAAGAAAGGGACACTGCCCTAGCTGGACATAGTTGACAGTGACAGAACAGTACCAGGAAAAGAGTGAAGGAGACAATATCAGTTGGACAGGATTAAACAGAAGGAGAATGTGGAAGTAGGTCTGAGCCAGTGATAATGAAGGAGAGAGAGAGATAGTGACGCTGAGAAGAGAACGGGAGCGTGGGAATGAATGAGTGAGATAGTAGCTGTAAGAGAGTGCAAGATGGCGACAGCGAGAGGAGACAGTAATAGAGTATTAGGACAGAACGAAGGATACTGTGGCTGTGAAACATGAGACAGTGACAGAGACACACGAAGAAATGAAGATAATGTGTTGGGCTCAATGAATGAGTGGGAATGGGTGTGTGGGAGCGAATGGGTACGAGCTACTTACGGCGATGGACTAGTGAGTGTGTACAGTTAAAGGAGCTCATGGGAGTCAGAGGTGAGCTGCGTGTTAAAAAGTGCGCTAATACGGTCGCATGCCAAAATATTTGAGAAAAATTCTAAAGGTGCTGAGAAAGATATAATGTGACAGCTTGTTAAAAAAAAAAATGGCTCTGAGCACTATGGGACTTAACTTCTGAGGTCATCAGTCCCCTATAACTTAGAAATATTTAAGCCCGACCTACCTAAGGACATCACACACATCCATGTCCCAGCCAGAATTCGAACCTGCGATCGTAGCGTTCGCTTGGGTTCGGACTGAAGCGCCTAGAACCGCTCGGCCACTACGGCCGGCAGACATTTTTCGGCTGGTGCACTACACTCCAGTTGCCGTTAATCCATACTCGACCTACTGCTTTAAAATGACACTCCTGCTTTCAGGATATGCTCCGAGACACGTACGATGAAGGAAAAACATACATGTTCTTCGTCGTTTACGGATGATAAAGATAACAAAATGTACGGCCTTTTGTTGGCAGGATTGGCTTCGGAGAGATGTAGGGATTGTTGTTAGGAAAGTTTTCAACGATCGCTCCATCAATAGCGTGGTGAGTGAAACAAGTGAGAACAGATCGTCAGAACGGAAAATAAAGTGTTTACAGGGAGGCAAACGAAAAAGACAAGCCGTGGAGCGTACTTCACAGCACGCAACACTGCAGGTCTTGGGAGTACGAACAGCTGTTTTCGGCGGGGACCGGAAAGCTAGTTCAGAAGTGTTTAATAATTCGTGACCTTGCATTTAAATGTATGCCAGCTCTGGACAGCACACGGCACAGTTGAGACCTGTAGAGATCTGTAGTGGGTACCTTTTCAATTAGATATTGATTTCCGATGGGTCCTGCATGGAGCCGAGGGTTCGCGAAATTTGGTGAACAAGCCGACTCGAGGCCCACGGGAGAGACAGGCCGCGGCGCGTACGTCATGCCGGTAGGCCTGAACGTTAGCTTACTCTCTCAACTCAACAGATAAAATGCCTTTCTATAAACTTATTTATTCGTAGCTGCGTGTTTACGCACTATTGCGTATTGTGCTGGAATCCCCTTTTATGAAATCTTACTCATTACTAGTACTACAACAAAATTCACAACTGTGCAGTATTTTAATATCTATGATCGAGACAAATGATATAACAGCACGTTTATAGCATTTAGTCTTTTCTGCTTAATAGTCCTCATTTCATACAAGGTGTCAAAAATGGTTCAAATGGCTCTGAACACTATGGGACTTAATTTCTGAGATCATCAGTCCACTAGAATTTAGAACTTCTTAAACCTAAATAACCCTAAGAACATCACACACTTCCATGCCAGAGGCAGGATTCGAAACTGCAACCGTAACGGTAGCGCGGTTCCAGACTGTAGCGCCTAGAACCGCTCGGCCACCCCGCCCGGCCAAGGTGTCATGCCTCATTCAACTGATAATCATTTTAACACAATTTTCATTTTATTGTATCCAGTACAGCGACAACAAATTGTTACTAGGCCTATGGACTTTCAATCGTTGCAGGACTAATTAACAATAATGCTCCATAAAAGCAGACACAGAAGAAGAGGCAATTCTCCTTTGTACATAAACACCCAATTATAAGTTAACAGAAGCAGAAAAGCAGTTCGTCTGCCGAGGTGAGTAAGCGAGTGAGCAAGTGAGCGAGCACGGGCCTACCTACGTGACGTACGCGCCACGACCTGTCTTT
The DNA here is from genome assembly GCF_023897955.1 of Schistocerca gregaria. NCBI lineage: Eukaryota > Metazoa > Arthropoda > Insecta > Orthoptera > Acrididae > Schistocerca > Schistocerca gregaria. The sequence goes on from NC_064921.1 coordinate 201,674,745, forward strand.
CTCGTCGGCCTCGAGCCGACTGATGTGACGTCACAAGTTCGTTGCGGGGGCCCGTATTTCTCGCTCGTCCCGGTTTCCTGAGGATGACGCAGGCAGAGGCGCCAGTGCTCGCTGGCAGAGCAATGCTGCCAATGCCGGCAGCGCAGTAAAGCCGCGACGTTACTGCGGCGCGCCTTTCTGGCACTGTCCGTTCCAACTACGCCGGAACCCTGCGTCCTCCACCGCCAACATTACTCTAACGGTCGGTCGGGCACACCGCTCCGCGGCCCATGTCAGCACTCTTCTGCTGAGGCGGCGAAAGTGGTGACCTGCTCTTTACGATTAACCTGCAACATTCCAGAGTCGCTTGCGTCATTCGATGGGCGCGAGGGCGACAGAATTCAGCCAAACTGAATGTGCGATCTCTCCAGAAGAACTTGCCTTGTGTCTCTGCTGCACTAAAAGAAAAGTGTTACGAGTGGCGCAAGATATTGGAGACTGTTTTGCAGAACATAAAGGGTGTTTCTGAAAGGCGTTTTAAAAAAGTGGGAACTGGTTCCTCACACAAGAACAAGAAAAAAAGACCAGTAAACGTGAACTCTCAACCGCATACCTGTCAAATGCGTACAATTAGAGCTATGAGTACTTGTTATCCTCGATACTGTGAGCTACATCTCTTCGACTGTAAGCTCTGTGCTTTTGCTTTTGCATTTATTGGGAGGAGGTAGTAGAAACAAGAAAAAATGTCAATCAAACATCGGCTATAATACCCTACTGTCAATTACAATTGCTACACCAAGAAGAATTGCAGGCGATAAACGGGTATTCATTGGACAAATGTATTATACTAGAAATGACATGTGATTACATTTTCACGCAATTTGGGTGCCATCCTGAGAAATCAGTACCCAGAACAACCAACGTCTGGCCACAATAACGGCCTTGATACCCATGGCCATTGAGTCGAACAGAGCGTGGATGGCGTGTACAGTTACAGCTGCCCATGCAGCTCCAACGCAATACCACAGTTCATTAAGAGAAGTCACTGGCGTATTGTGACAAGTCAGTTGCTCGGCCACCATTGACCAGACGTTTTCAGTTGGTGAGAGATTTGGAGAATATGCTGGAAAGGGCAGCAGTCGAACATTTTCTGTATCCAGAAAGGCCCGTACAGGACCTGCAACATGCGGTCGTACATTATCCTGCTGAAATATACGGTTTTGCAGCGATCGAATGAAGTGGAGAGCCACTGGTCGTAACACATCTGAAATGTAACGTTCACTGTTCAAAGTGCCGTCAATGCGAACAAAAGGTGACCGAGACGTGTAACCAATGGTACCCCATACCATCACGCCGGGAGATACGCCAATATGGCCAAACACGGATGCGACCATCATGATGCTGTAAACAGAGCCTTGACTCATCCGAAGAAATGATGTTTTGCCATTCGTGCACCCAGGTTCGTCGTTGAGTACACCATCGCAGGCGCTCCTGTCTGTGCTGCAGCGTCAAGGTAAGCGCAGCTATGGTCTTCGAGCTGATATTCCATGCTGCTGCAAACGTCATCGAATTGTTGGTGCAGATGGTTGTTCTCTTGCAAACGTCCCCATGTGTTGACTCAGGGATGGAGACGTGGCTGCACGATCCGTTACAGCCAAGTGGACAAGATGCCTGTCATCTCGACTGCTAGTGATAGGAGGCCGTTGGGATCCAGCACGGCGTCTCCTGAACCCACCGATTCCATATTCTGCTAACAGTCATTGGATCTCGACCAGCGCGAGCAGCAATGTAGCCATACGATAAACCTCAATCGCGATAGGCTACAATCCGACCTTTATCAAAGTCTGAAACGTGATGGTACGCATTTCTCCTCCTTACACTAGGCATCACAACAACGTTTCACCAGGCAACGCCGGTCAACTGCAGTTTGTGTATGAGAAATCGGTTGTAAACTTTCTTCATGTTGTAGGTGTCCCCACCGGCACCAACCTTGTGTGACTGCTCTGAAAAGCTAATCATTTGCATATCACAGCATCTTCTTCCTTTCGGTTAAATTTCGCTTCAGTAGCACGTCATCTTCGTGGTGTAGCAATTGTAATGGCCAGTAGTGTATCTGTACCAGCACTTGATCATGATCGCTACAGTGAAACTCATCTCTTTTAGGGAAAAAACTGCTCATAGCTATTAGGCATGCGTTTTAGAGCCCACGTTTACTGGACATTCTTTTTTTCTTGTTGTTTCATACTGCCTACTCCTAATGTATCGAAAGCAAAGACCTTTCAGTAGGAGAAATTGTGCTTCATACTATAGAACACGAATAAGTGCTCATAGCTCTTACACTATGAGGTTTAGAGGCCATGTTTACAGGGATTTTTTTCTTGCTTTGGTGTATGGATTCTGCCCATTAATTTTGAAAACTACATTTTCGAAACTTCGTTTTTAAAAACGTATTGTCTTTCTTCAGAAATAGTAGTATGTGCGAAAACAAAACAAAGCTGTCCAGTAGCGTGGTTTCTTATATGCATACCTGGAGAGCTGTGAGTACTTGTTTATTTTCGCTGCTGTGAAACACATCTCTTTTTCCGCATGCTCTTTGCTGTTACGAACAACCTACAGAATGCAGGACGCAAATGAGGAAACATTCCTGTCCGTGGATACAGCGTGCAGTCAACATCTGTTAGTGTTGTTGATGTAAATCGAATCCACAATGCTCAGTAAATGCAGCGCAAATGTATGTTAGTTCTAGTAGCATACGTTTGTGTTTTGATACGTTCGAAAAGCTTTCTCGAGGGGCGTTTAATAAGTAATGCAAAACCTTTTTTTCTAGACCAATTTCGATTTAAGAAAGATGCGGTAATATTTACGCTTCAGCACTATAGTTTCATGAAGTTCCAACTGGTGGCGACGCTATATGTAACCTAAAAACGGCGTTTCTAAATGACGCGCAACCAGGCAGGGAACTTAGATTGAGTTTCTATTGGCAGAAAACCAGAGCATCGGAGATATTCATAGGCACTTGCAGAATGTCAACGGAGACCTGGCAGTGAACAAAAGCACGGTGAAAGGTTCGGCAAGGCGTCTGTCATCGTCGCAAGAAGGACACGCAGTCCTGTCTGATCTCCAGCGTGCCGACCGGCCGATTCAGCTGTGGCTTCTGCAATGTTGGTATGTGCGGAGACTCTTATTCGAGGTGGTCAACGGATCACAAACTCTTCGATGCTCAACTGGACTTCTCCGTTGTTAGTGCTGACACTCTCGTCCACCAGTCTGGATATTCAAAAGCGTGTGCCCGCTGGGGTTGTCACCGCCTAAGACAAGACCATAAGGAGCAAGGACCATCTGTGCGGAATTTTTTGTGCAATATGAGGTTGATCGCGACAAATTTTTGTCGAACATCGTCACCTGCCTCTAAGAACCTGTCTACCTAGTATTGAGTTTCGACACAAGGTACTTTTGTGAGCTGAGACTTACTCATGAGATGTTACTTGAGTAAAAAATCCATCGGTGATATTTCAACCCTTCTAAAGCTGCGCAGGTCGACTGTTAGTGATGTAATTGTGAATCGTTAAGGGACTACTAACGTCGAGCAGTGTGGACGGTGGTCGCAATTTATCACGAGAAATCAGAAGAAAGAATCACTCGTGAGCTCCAAAGTACTACCGGCAGCCGATCTAGAGCAATGACTTGGCGTACAGGAATAAAAAGAATTGGATTCAATGGTTCTGCAGCTTCTAATGTGAATACATTTAATAGCGTTGTGTACTGCGTTCAGTAGAGCAGTATTTCAGAGAGGATGAGAGACTGATGATACTCTTCTCAGGTATGAAACCGGATAAAGTGGGCGACACAATATTTCAATAAACCAACTGGCCGCTATCTTCAGCTCAATATGCTGATGCACTGTCTCACCGGAACTGAGTTTCCAACAGAATGAGCCGCTACTTTACTCCTTTATACTCCACGGCCTGCACACTCGCTGCTACCATAAAATGTAAGCAAACAGGCAGTGCACCTGTGGAAGAAATAGGCAAAACAATGAACCACTAGAAGAACACTAATTAAAAGAATCCACTGGCAGAAGTGAAGACCACTGTTGATAAATATCAAATGAAATCGGATTCCAAGTCTTATCCATATTAATGATGTTATCAGATAGTCGAATTTCAATAGATTCCTTTGGAATAAATTCACAGAAACGAGAAGCAGGATCAATTGCTTCATTCTCATTATACGACATATTATGTCCCGCATAAAGACACTATTCTGCCGATGTGGATTTCTTTGTCTTGAGAAAACGAGTGTGACGATGGCGTTCTAAGCATCGATTGTAAACGATACCATTAGTTTGCTCGATAAAGACGATTGGTTGTATGACAGTGCATCCTGTCACAAAGCAGCGTCTGTGACGCAATGTTTGTGGACAATAACATTCCTGAAATGAACTGGTCCGCCCAGAGTGCCCACCTGAAGCCAGTGGAGTAGTTTCGTGGTGTATTAGAATCTCGATTTCGACCCAGATATACTGGGCTGCCGTTCTTCTACTGATAATCAGACAGCTCATTAGAAGTGTCGCCGACAGTCTCAGGCCAGTCATAATGCTGAAGGATGGATACAGCCCATAGTAAAGTTCACTAACAGGTATCCGCACTGACCAGAGGACCCGTGCGAAACGTTCGCATTTTTACAGTTTTAAGTAAAGACAATGTTTGGAATAAATGTAGTCTTTGGGATAAGGGTAATTGCGGGAAGGAAGAGAAAACATTGTTAAAAATGAACCGAACGACGTGAAATGATAATTAAGAATTTATGATACATTCTTGTATATACACTTCCACGCACATACCCGTGAAAAAAATTCTATAGGTGTAAACGACATTTGGCGTAAGAATGTAATCTTTACGTACTTCCTCTTTTTCTTTTCTTTAAGGGATGCAAAAATCTTAGTCGATTTAGTTGCTTCGAAAGGCTATATACAATTGTCTGTAAGCAAGACGGGATTTGGTAAATTTGTCTTTGAAGTGTTTGTCTCGACGACTTGTTTATAGTGATTGCAAATTCAAATTTAATAGGCATCTGTCTTCGTGCCAATTGAAAAGGCATGTTTGGATCATGTGGAGTTAAGTTCACCCGTGATATTACAACAGTTTTCCAGGGGTCAAGCAGCTTAGAGTTAATTGTAAATTCTTTGAGTTTTGTGACAACCATGCGTACTCCGTTGATTAAGCCCTGTTGAACGTTCAGGTTTCTTATCAACCTGACGATAGGTTAAAACACTTCTTACCTGGGGTATCACTAAGGCCTCAATAACCTTCAGCTGTATTTTTGAGATTTTAACTGTATTACGTAGTATATGTAAGCACGTTAGACAGTAACAGTCATAAATAAATGGCAATTCAAGGTGACAACGACAAATATGTTTGCCGGTTCGGTAAGTACCTCCGTTTAGAAGTCAACTTGTACGGCGGAGAGAGATAATGGACTAACGCAGTGGTCACGCTTATTATCTATGTCAATGCTGAATACGAATCATCCAGTTAATAATTATTCGAGAACAAATAAAATGGTATTTGTAATGAGATAATATGAAATGGACTTTCTTATTGGTGATTTAGAAGTTAGCTTCGTAAAATGAAGCAGATCATCTATAATACCCTTTGCCCTATGGTAGTTAAGTCTTTTTTATGTTAAAATTTTGTACAAATAGTAAATTTTAGCTCAAAATCGGTACACCACTGACTGTCGCCATAACAGTAGGAATGGGAAATACCGATCGGTTAAAACCGATACCGTTTCCTTAGTTCTCAATAACCTTCGCACAACTTAAGAGTGATAGCAAGGGATGTCGTTACAGCCATCAAGACGATGCGTACACTTTGTCAACTAATTTGCATCAGGATTTCATTTTCACCGCCGTCTAATTGTGTCCATCCTGCACTTAGGCAAGTGTTTTTTTATTCGCCCATGCTTTTCCAGGAATCTTTCTTTAAATTACTAACCCTTTCCGCAGTCGTTTTATATCATTGTTTTATGCATCCATCCACCTGTTTGGTCTCTGTTAGGTGTTTTTTATTTTTTACTAATAACCAAGTAAAAGAAACAAAGTATGTATTAGCCACAGCATCAGTGCTGAAATTTTTCGATTTTAAATAAATCTTTTTTTTTTTAAAAAAAAGGAGTAATTTTATTCATAAAATTTACATTGGTTTGAAATATTGCTTTATTATAGAAAATCGGAAATGCGGTCAATGCTATTTTAATAACAGTGCCTGTAGAAACGAGAGGACAGCAGATGCCAAAAAAATTGGTACAGTTGTGCTAAAATAATAGTGTTCCTGTTGCCATGTGTCGTAGTTTAAGGTACGTGTGTACGGGCAATGTTCTAGACTTGCGCCCCCCCCCCCCCCCCCACTTGGTCTATATGCTGATCTCTCGCTGTAGATATCCTCGGAGTAGTGAAGCAAACTAAATCACTTAATAAAAGCAAGTCTTCCGGTCCAGATTGTACACCAGTACTTCACAGTCATATACAACCTCTCGCTTGACGAAAGATACGTACACGAAGGCTGAAGAGTTGTAGGGGTCACATCAACACTCAAGTCAGTAGGAGCAATCGACCAAATTATAGGCTTATGTCATTAACGTCAATATGCAACAGGATTTTGGAACCTATGTTTTGATCGAACATTGTGAATTACGTCGAAGAGAACTGTCTATTATACATGGGCAACAGGGACTTAGGAAACATCGTTCTTGTGAAACACAACTAGCTATTTATTCAAACGAAGTGTTCAGTGCTATCGACAAGGGATTTCAAACTGATTCTGTATTTCTCGATTTGCAGAAGGCTTTTGACGCCATACTTCAGAAGCAGCTTGTAATCAAATTGCGTGCCTCAGTTAAGCGATTTCATTCGTCATTTCCTGTCTGAGAGAGATCACAGTTCGTAGTAACTGACGGGAAGTCTTCGAGTAAAACATAAGTAGTTTAAGACACTCCCCAAGGGAGTGTTACAGGCCCTCTGATGTTCATTATCTATATAAACGATTTAGTGGTCATAGGCTGTTTACAGATGATGCTGTCTTTTATCGCCTAGTAAAGTCATCAGAAGATTAAAACAAATTGCAAAATTATTTATGTAAGATATCTGTATGGTGCGAGAATTGGCACACGATCTTAGATAATGAAAAATGTGAGGTCATCCACATGAATGCTAAATAAATCAGTCAAATTTAAAAACTGTAAATTCAACTAAATACCCAGGAATTACAATTCGAACAACATAAATTGGAAAGAACACATAGAAAATGTAGTGGAGAAGGTGAACCAAACACTGCGTTTCGGTGGCAGAAGACATAGAAGATGCAACAGATGACTAAAGAGACTGCCAACACTACTCCTGCCCGTCAATTTTTGGATTAGTAGGATCCTTACCAGATAGGATTAACTGAGTAAATCGACAAAGTTCAAAGAACGGTAGCACGTTCTGTACTAACGAGAAATAGGGGAGAGAGTGTCACGGGCTTGATACAGGATTTAGGGTGAACATCATTAAAACAAAGGCGTTTCTCGTTGCGGCAGGAACTTCTCACGAAATTTCAGTCAACAACTTTGTCCTCCGAATGCGGAAACATTTCGTTAACGTCGACCTACACAGGGAGAAGCGACTATCATAATAAAATAAGGAATGTCAGAGCTCGCACGGAAAGATGTAGGTGTTTATTTTCTCAGCGCATTGTTCGAGATTGAAATAATAAAGAAATTGGATGAAGGTGTTTCGATGAACCTTCTGCCATGCACTCAGGTGAGATTTACAGAATAACCATGTAGATTTAGACTTAGTGAGGTGCGCCACCAATGGTACGCCCAATGACAGTACTGGGTGTTGGGGTGGCAACATGTCATCTGTTCAGATGAGTCCCAGTTCTGAGTAACTCTACGTGAATGCTCCAAATAGAACAAACAGTGCCAGGGTGCATTCGAGAACATCAAACGCACACCACCTGGCGTTATGGTATGTGTTACGATTGGGTACACAGCACAGTGACATTTCATTCGCATAGCCGGTAATTTGAACAGCAGCCAACACATTTCTGATGTCTTAAGTGAGATTAAAAATGTCCACTTCAGTTGGGAGTTTGTTTTATTGTAAATACGACCTATTTCGAGAAATGACGCACCGTATCCATACTACAAGTTCAGTTTGACTCGATGACCAGCCATGGTTGCTACCACAGGTACTATGTGGTGAGTTTCGCACCCTGTATAACCTCCGACTATCCCCCCCCCCCCCCCCCCCCCCCCTTGATGCAGTGGTATCATCGGTTGCAGTCATATCACCAAAGTTAAGCGCAAACGAAATTAGAATTATATTAATATCTTCAGCTGCTGACGGGCATTGATATATATCAACGGAGACAGGTGAAAATGTGTCCCCCGACCAGGACTCGAACCCGGTACCGTCTGCTTACATAGCAACGCTCTAGCCATCTTTTTTTTTTTCATTTTGTTCGTTATACTTGGTTGTAATTATTCGTGGCGGACGTCCCCTGACGACCGTTGAAGTTCATTATTGATCCAGTCACTCAGTTTTTTTTTATTATTATTACAGAGGGCAGTTAACCCTCTGACCAAACACGCTGAGCTACCGTGCCGGCAGCCATCTGAGCCACCGAGGGCACAGAGGATAGTGCGACTCCAGGGATTATCTCGTACAGGCCTCCCGCGAGACCCACATTCTCACCTTGTATTTCCACACACTACATTCGTAGTGTCCCACCCCAAAACACTCTCATTACTTGTGGAAGACATTCTTACCAAAACCGGTAAGAGTTCGGGGAATATGTGTGCATCCGCATAGAAGAAGAAGGTCATGGGCGGTGTTGTCAGAACTATATACTTATATGGATATGGTGTCTGTTTTTTTTGACATGCCTGAAGCAGAAGATCCCGGGTTCGATTCCCGGTCGGGGCACTCATTTTCACCTGTCCCAGTTGATATATACCAACGCCCGTCAGCAGCTGAAGGTATTAATATAATTCTAATTTCGTTCTAGATGGCTGCAGGTCATCAATGGCGTCTGTTATTTCGGACATGTCTGAAATAACAGACACCATAGCCATATAAGTATAAAGTTAAGCACTGTCGGGCTTGGCTAGTATTGTTAGCAAGCGGGGTGCACTCAGCCTTTGTGCGGCCAGTTGTAAGCTGCTTGATTGAAAAGTAGCGGCAACGAAAACTGACAACGTCCGGGAGAGCGGTGTGCTGACAACGTGCCCCTCCGTAACCACATCCAGTGCAGTCTAAGGCCTGAGGATGAAACGGCGGCCGGTCGGTACCATCGGGCCTTCAAGTCCTTTTCGGACGTGTTTGTTTGTTTTTATATACCCCCAAATCACGAACATATTTAATCATGTATTCTTCCAGCTATTGTATACACGCACAGTAAGTAAAATTCATTCCTTGGTTTCTTCTCTGATGTTGCAGTTTTAACGTCCGATCGATAAGACGTGCAATACTACACTGACCGACACTTCGCTGATGTACGATCATGACACAAAATATTACGACCGCAGCCCGACGCGAGACTTAACGCCGCTTTTGTGGACCCGTGACGCGGTAGGCAAAGTACGTCAGCGGAACAGAAACGAATAAGAAATCATTGTCGTGACGGCACGGGCCGCAAATGGACAAATGCACTGACATAAACGACTTTGATAAAGGGCAGATCGTTGTGGTCTGGTGCATGGGAAATAACATCTCGAAATTAGTGAAACTAGTCAACTTCTCGAGTGTTACACTGTGGATCATCTAAGGAGAAGGCGACAGTGTGCCTGCCGTCGGCGTCTCATCACAAAACTTGAAAGTCGGAGGCTTGCCAATTTGTAAAGCAGGTTAAGGTGTGATCTATGCAAGATCTGTTCAGCCAGTATTATCCTGGTTCACAGACAAGTGTTATGGAGCATACCGTTCGGTTTACATTGTTAAACACGGAGCTCGTAACAGACAATCCCTAAGTCATCGCATGTTGTCCCAACGATATTGTCAGTTACGTTTTCAATGGACTCAGGATCATAGAGATGACGGTGGATCAACGGAAACGTGACACGTGGCTAAGTGAGTCACAACAGGTCATGGGACCTGTGGTAGTAATACTGGGTATATGACAGCTGTGATCTAATGCGTGTGAGCATTATCGAGGACTATTTGCATCCCATCACGTTTGTGCCTTCCCTAATGCCGATCGCATCTTCCAGAAGGATAACTGCCTATCACCCGGCGTGATGGTATGGGGTGCCATTGGTTACACGTCTCGGTCACCTCTTGTTTGCATTGACGCCACTTTGAACAGTGGACGTTACATTTCAGATGTGTTACGACCCGTGGCTCTACCCTTCGTTCGATCCCTGCGAAACCCTACATTTCAGCAGGATAATGCACGACCGCGTGTTTCAGGTTCTGTACGGGCCTTTGTGGATACAGAAAATGTTCGACTGCTGCCCTGGCCAGCACATTCTCCAGATCTCTCACCAACTGAAAACGTCTCGTCAGTTGTGGCCGAGCAACTGGCTCGTCTCAATACGCCAGTCTCTACTCTTGATAAACTGTGTTATCGTGTTGAAGCTGCATGGGCAGCTGTACCTGTACTCGCCATCCAAGCTCTGTTTGACTCATTGCCCATTCGTTTCTAGGCCGTTGTTACGGCCAGAGTTGGTTGTTCTGGGTACTGATTTCTCAGGATCTACGCACCGAAATTGCATGAAAATGTAATCACATGTCAGTTGTAGTATAATATATTTGTCCAATGAATACCCGTTTATCATGTGCATTTCTTCTAGGTGTAGCAATTTTAATGGCCAGTAGTGTACACAGTTTGATGAGTAAGAAATTGTAGTTGTGCGTCTGCCCTTACTTGGGTGGTCCTGGTAGTAGCGGGAGCGTAGCGTGAAGTTGGCCGTGGCAGCGAGCTGCCGCAGCAGCAACGCGTCCACGTGGGTGAACGTGTGGCCCTGGACGACCGCCGCCACCACCACCGCGCCTCCCGCGTCGGCCAGCGGCGACTCCGCGCCCCACCACTCGGGGCACTCCGAGCCGCCGCCTTCCACCACCGCCGCGCCGTCGCCGTCACTCCTGTCCATTACAGTCGTCAGCCCACCTCTCCAAGACCAGAAGTTAAAGAGCTAAATCCCGAAGAGGGAACATTAAATGTGAGTAGAGAACTTCCCCCTAATTCTTCACAGAGGCCCAATGTTGGCTGTGATTACCGTATGGCAGTGAAACCTGGTATTCTAATGCTACAATGCGGAACCGATTTATATTGGAAAAAAATAGTTACAATTTTAGCCAACAGGTGCTAATCTGGCGCTGTGAATGCAAGAAAGACGTACAGAATTGTTTACGTATGGAAAAGATTAGGAATGGGACGTGGGCAGGTCAAACAAGCGAGAAAGGCAGAATGTTGATTTCAGTATTACCTGCCGCTAACACAGTTTGTTCAGTATGATAACCGGATATGTCGTCGAGATACTGCTGCCGCGAGGAGTGGCCGAGGGGTTTGCGGCTCCATGTCACGGAGTGCGCAGTCCCTCCCGCCGGAGGTTCGAGTCCTCTCTCGGATATGGGTGTGTGTGTGTGTGTGTGTGTGTGTGTGTGTGTGTGTGTGTGTTTGTGTGTTTGTGTGTGTGTGTTGTTCTTAGCATAAGTTTAAGTAGTGTGTAAATCTAGGGACCGATGACTTCAGCAAATTGGTCCCTTAGGAATTCAAACACATTTGAACATTTGAGATACTGCAATCGTAAAACGACATGATCAACACTTGCTCGCAGCAGTTTCGGGGAAATCTGAGCAGCATGTTCCTGTGTACGGCCTTCACAACAGGTACAGCCCAAACGTGTCCCTGGTAAACGCGGTCTTCCAGATATCCCCATAGCCAAAAGTCATATGGATTCACATCAGATGACCTTGGTGTCCATGCATGTGGAAAATCTCTGGAGGTAAACATTCCTGGAAGGTTGCATTAAGTGGATCTTCCACTGAGCGAACGACGTGAGGTTTTGCCCCATCTTGCATAGGAACAATGGTTTCCACACAGAACAATTAGTAATTTATGTTGAGAAGAAGAAAAAAATTACAAAAAAGTTGCATTAGAAGAACGTATAGAGACTGAAGTTGCTTGTGAATCCACACTACACAGTCACATGCCCAATGGCCCTTCGTGCTCAACAAGTGACTTAACAGTTCCCCATATTCACCAGTTCTGTATATTCGTTGACTGTATAGTGTAAAATGTGCTTCGCCACTCCATAGAATATTTCCTGGCCACGTGTCGTCAGCTTTGATCCATGATTTAAACCGAAGAGCAAATTCAGAACGTTGCTGAGGCTTCAGTTGCTGCACGCCTGGACCTTATATGGCTACCAGTGTAAAATAGACCGCAAAACGTTCTGTACCGTTCACCATTGGGTGGACAACACATCCGTCGCTGCACGAGCACCTGCACTACGTGGACATGTGCTGCATGGTCAGTTACAGCAACAGCAGTCTCGTCATAAGTTACACCGGGATAGAGTGCCGGGCTCTTCCAGGTGCTACGTAAAGATCACCCATGTTTTCTAATTTTATTTTCGTCTTCTTTAAACCATTTAATGATACCGAGCCTCTCAAGAACAGACGTTCACACAAAACAGTTTCACTAACGGCGCACGGTCTCTCGTTTCGATAGCCATACTGTTCACCCACTTTATGGCTTGTCAGATGACAGAGTGGATATCGTACTGTCATATAAGCAGTGTACAGTGGCAGGTTTGCACCTTGTGGCCAAAAACTGAACTGAATTTTTTTCCAGTGTAAGTCTGTTCCACTTGAAAGAGTTTGCGTACCTAACAAGTTTCACTGCCATACGATAATTACAGCCCTTGCTGGACCTCCGTGACTAGCTACACTTTAATTCTAATTGCCCAGTGTCCTAGTAGTCGGATTAACGAAATACAGTGTGCGAAAAATAAATCTGGCCAGGAAATGATTTATCTGGTACCTTAAGATAGAGAACCTAACTTGCACTGTCTTCATCTTGGACTGATGGTATAAATTAGGTAGCCTATCTTAAAGCGCATGAAATATTTTCTGGGCCAGTATTATCTTGCTAATCCTGTACATGTACGATAAGAACAGAACACTATAACACCGAGGAATGTGTTTTCCTTCTTTTTCTAAACAGTCCTGCAAAAACCGTAGAATTCAGCGTCAAGATTTTAATACGAGGTGCATTCAAGTTCTAAGGCCTTCGATTTTTTTTCTCCAGACTGGAAAGAGATAGAAACATGCGCATTGTTTTAAAATGAGGCCGCGTTCATTGCCAATACGTCCCAGAGATGGCAGCACCGTACGGCAGATGGAGTTTTACCGCCTTCGGCCAGAATGAGAACTGTTTTAAATACTTAAAATGGTGACGTTTTCCTTACTTAAACAGCGTGCAATCATTCGTTTTCTGAATTTGCGTTGTGTGAAACCAATTGAAATTCATCGACAGTTGAAGGAGACATGTGGTGATGGAGTTATGGATGTGTTGACAGTGCGTTCGTGGGTGCGACAGTTTAATGAAGGCAGAACATCGTGTGACAACAAACCGAAACAACATCGGGCTCGCACAAGCCGGTGTGACGACATTATCGAGAAAGTGGAGAGAATTGTTTTGGGGGATCGCCGAATGACAGTTGAACAGATCGCCTCAAGAGTTGGCATTTCTGTGGGTTCTGTGTACACAATCCTGCATGACGACCTGAAAATGCGAAAGTGTCATCCAGGTGGGTGCCACGAATGCTGACGGACGACCACATGGCTGCCCGTGTGGCATGTTGCCAAGCGAAGTTGACGCGCAACGACAGCATGAATGGGACTTTCTTTTCGTCGGTTGTGACAATGAATGAGACGTGGATGCCATTTTTCAATGCAGAAACAAAGCGCCAGTCAGCTCAATGGAAGCACACAGATTCACCGCCACCAAAAAAATTTCGGGTAACCGCCAGTGCTGAGAAAATGATGGTGTCCACGTTCTGGGACAGCGAGGGCGTAATCCTTACCCATTGCGTTCCAAAGGGCACTACGGTAACAGGTGCATCCTACGAAAATGTTTTGAAGAACAGATTCCTTCCTGCACTGCAACAAAAACGTCCCGGAAGGGCTGCGCGTGTGCTGTTTCACCAAGACAACGCACCCGCACATCGAGCTAACGTTACGCAACAGTTTCTTCGTGATAACAACTTTGAAGTGATTCCTCATGCTTCCTACTCACCTGACCTGGCTCCTAGTGACTTTTGGCTTTTTTCCAGCAATGAAAGATACTCTCCGCAGCAGCACATTCACCAGCCGTGCTGCTATTGCCTCAGCGATTTTCCAGTTGTCAAAACAGACTCCTAAAGAAGCCTTCGCAGATGCCATGGAATCATGGCGTCAGCGTTGTGAAAAATGTGTTCGTCTGTAGGGCGATTACTTCGAGAAGTAACGCCAGTTTCATCGATTTCGGGTGAGTAGTTAATTAGAAAAAAAATCGGAGGCCTTAGAACTTGAATGCACCTCGTATATGGGCTGATGTGGATGTCATTAAAATACTCTCATAACTGGATGACCTCCTTGGATAACTCAATTAAGAAAGCAATAAATTTCGAGAAAGGGAAAAATTTCACACTATAATAATATAAAGATATTTCTGTATGTATGTTATGTATGTATGTATGTACGTGTGTGTGTGTGTGTGTGTGTGTGTGTGTGTGTGTGTGTGTGTGTGTGTGATAGAGAGAGAGAGAGAGAGAGAGAGAGAGAGAGAGAGAGAGAGAGAGAGTTCATGTGTCTGAACACACTTGCTATCACCAACACCATACAAAATAATGAATTTTAATCAAGCAAAGGAACAAGCTAGCTTTACAAATGAGTACAAATTTTGGGAAAGTACGTGACTGTGTTACAAGCAGGTCTGTAACAACAGTTCTTGCGAAATAAGGGGTTTATACCTGACGTCTCCTTCCAACAAATTTCTTGAGGCCCGTATGAAATTCAGAAATGAGGGAAGAATCAGGCAAAGGGATTTCAAATGACCAAAACTGTTTACAGCACCCCTACAAGAGGTCTTTATATCCACAAAC
Source organism: Schistocerca gregaria (assembly GCF_023897955.1). Taxonomy (NCBI): domain Eukaryota; kingdom Metazoa; phylum Arthropoda; class Insecta; order Orthoptera; family Acrididae; genus Schistocerca; species Schistocerca gregaria. The sequence goes on from NC_064921.1 coordinate 201,689,859, forward strand.
CGGCAAAAGATGCATGTCTAAACCACCTTCCTTTTACTGTCATATTTGTATTGTCTCCTAGTACGAATCAACTTCAGGAGGTAATGGATAATCTCAAAAGATCAAGCTCGGTGGCGTTTCTCAGAATCAGTTGTAATAATATTAAAATAATGTGCAGTCAAAATATCGCAAAATTACGAGGGTAATCCCAAAAGTAAGGTCTCCTATTTTTTTATATGTACATAGACCTGGTTATTTCTACAATAGTTTACATCAGTTTACAGCTTGAACATTTAGCTATTTTTCGATATAGTCACCATTTCTGTCGATGCATTTTTTGTAGACGCTGTGGCAGTTTTTGTATGCCCATGTCATACCAGCTCGCCGCCAAGCTGTTCAGAAAGTTATGAACCTCTTCCTTCACGTCGTCGTCGGAGCTCATGGGGAATAAGAGTGGCTTCGGCCTAGTTATTGTCATTCAGAATGAAATTTTCACTCTGAGCGGAGTGTGCGCTCATATGAAACTTCCTTGCAGATTAAAACTGTGTGCCGGACAGAGACACGAATTCGTGACCTTTGCCTTTCGCGGGCAATTGTTTCAATTGTCTCTGCGTTTTAAAATACTTGTTTACGTCGAATTTGTTGTTTAAACTGACATTTCGCTTGTCTTGAAGACTGCTTGCGTAAGCGAAACTTGCTGTTCATTATTAAATGGCAGGTGCAAGAGAAGATTGTTGTTTTAGTTAACATTCAGATTTTTGGCATATTGTGAAATAAATTGTAATTTCTTACGTAAAGATGATATACTCAGTCTGGGTTCGCCCTTCAATGTCTCCTATCCTTCGTCCATCCTGTGTTTGGACAGTTTATGTGGAAACTGTAAAGGAAGATAGGGTGCAGGTGCTATTCTGAGATGGTGGCACGTCAGGGACGATTCATGGCGGGCTGAATGTAATCAGTCGGAAGACTGGTGGCATGAGAAAGATTTACTTTTCAATTATCTGCTCGCAGTTAATCTGATCCCATATGTGCTTGCAGAATGCAAGTGGTGCAAAACTTCTTTTCCGCAATTTGGCTGCCCCAGGAAAGTGCAGCACATACCTAAGGACAACTTATAGATAATCAACAGCATTAGTGACCTCGGACACCTGCATAACACTCCAGAGCCGTACAATTTGCGTGCAGGTTTCTAGTAACGCTTCTGCGGCTGCGATTTTACTTTTTTTGCACGAACGTATTGAAAGAGTGGTACTTAAGTTTTCTTTCTGTTGGCATTTCACAGCGTTATTGCATACTCAGTTAGTACTTCCATCTCTTTCTCATTTGTGTTGCCACCTTCCAAGTGACTCCATCGGCTTATTTGCTTACAACGGGAATGTCAGCGTTCTCGGTAGTAGTATATTGCTCTCTGAAGTTGCTGCAAAGACGCACAGTGTCTACTAGATGTGCCACAGACTTGGAGTTTTGCTATTGCAAGAAGACATCATGAACTTTCGTGCCCTACATACTTCGCAACAATGTCCTTCACATTTACATTTTTCGCTCACCGGACGAAGAAGGAGCACCTATGATACGTTAACATCCCATCCACATGTGATGCATTTTATGTTGTACCTTCTCGATACGTTTACACCTGTTCAGTTCAGGATGAGGCTATAAGCTAAGCAAACGAACGACCTAGTCTCAGGATGTTTCATATAGATCACCTTATCGATTACTGCAATTTAAAGTGTTCTTTATTTCTCAGAGATGTTCAGACCAGTACGAGAGGCAGGAAGAGGCTTCTATTACGAGCTTGTATTCAAGAGTTCAGTGCTAGTCGCTAACAGCATATCAGTATAACGGCACACATACAACCGGTGGGCAAGCACCTTTTGCATGTCCTGTCATTGCAAAACGACATAGCTCTATGTGGATAGAAAGAAATGTAAAGAAGGCAACTGAAAGAATAAAGGAATGAGATGACAAAGAAATGGCATTTTTATTCAAAGACGATAATTAACTGAATTCACCGCGATCGATGATGGATCCCTGGACATTATATAAGGCGGGACAAGATTCTCAATGGTACGTGATTATCACGAAGGGCAGTCCATGTTCTGCTGCCCAGAAGACTGGTGAGATGTTCTCGCCGTAGGGTCACTACGCCCAGGCAATATTATCGCCTCCCATTATGCCCCTGCACACCTTAACATCTGGACCACTAAAAGGCAAAGGTCCTGACTTCGAGTCCCGGCCCGGCACACAGTTTTAATCTGCCAGGGAGTTTCATATCAGCGAACACTCCGCTGCAGAGTGAAAATCTCATCCCCCCGGCTGTGGCTAAGCCATGTCTCAGTAATATCCTATCTTTCAGGAGTGCTAGTTCTGAAAGGTTCGCAGGAGAACTTCTGTAAGGTTTGGAAGGTAGGAGACGAGTACTGGCAGAAGTAAAGCTGTGAGGACGGGGCGTGAGTCGTGGTTGGGTAGCTCAGTTGGTAGAGCACTTGCCCGCGAAAGGCAAAGGTCCGGAGTTCGAGTCTCGGACCGGCACACAGTTTTAATCTGCCAGTAAGTTTCATATCAGCGCACCCTCCGCTGCAGAGTTAAAATCTCATTCTGGCATCCGTAAGCTGTCAATCGTGCTGATAGAGGAATGGTACACCCTACCTCAAGAGCTCCTTAACAACCTTATGACCAGCATGGGTGTACGATGGAGAGCATACACCGTCGTCCTTGGTGATCACACACCTTATTAAGAATCCTATCCTTTCTTTTGTAATGTCCAGAGCACCATTATAAATCGCGGTGATTTCAGTGTAATTACTATCACTGATGTTGTTGTGGTCTTCAGTCCTGAGACTGGTTTGATGCAGTTCTCCATGCTACGCTATCCTGTGCAAGCTTCTTTATCTCCCAGTGCCTACAGCAACCTATATGCTTGTGAATATGGTTAGTGTACTCATCTCTTGGTCTCCCTCTACGATTTTTCCCCACCACAATGCCCTCCAATACTAAACTGGTGATCCCTGCATGCCCCAGAACATGTCCTATCAACCGATCCCTTCTTCTAGTCAAGTTGTGCCACAAACTCCTCTTCTCCTAAATTCTATTCAATACCTGCTCTTTAGTTATGTGATCTATCCATCTAATCTTCAGCGTTCTTCTGTAGCACCACATTTCGAAAGCTTCTATTCTCTTCTTGTCCAAACTATGTATCGTAAACGTTTCACTTCCATACATGGCTACACTCCATACAAATACTATCAGAAACGACTTCCTTACACTTAAATCTATACTCGATGTTAACAAATTTCTCTTCTTCAGAAATGATTCCCTTGCCATTGCCAGTCTACCTTTCATATCCTTTCTACTTCAACCATCATCAGTTAGTTTGCTCCCCAAATAGCAAAACTCTTTTACTACTTAAAGTGTCTCATTCCCTAATCTAATTCCCGACTTAATTCGACTACATTCCATTATCCTCGTTTCTTCAGATGGTGCAAATGGCTCTGAGCACTATGGGACTTAACATCTATGGTCATCAGTCCCCTAGAACTTAGGACTACTTAAACCTAACTAACCTAAGGACATTACACGACACCCAGCCATCACGAGGCAGAGAAAATCCCTGACCCCGCAGGGAATCGAATCCGCTACCGCACGACCACGAGATGCGGGCTCGCTTTCCTTGATGTTCATCTTATATCCTCCTTTCAAGACACTGTCCATTCCATTCAACAGCTCTTCCAAGTCCTTTGCTGTCTCTGACAGAATTACAATGTCATCGCGAACCTCAAAGTTTTTATTTCTTCTCCGAATTTTTATTTTGTTTCCTTTACTGCTTACTCAATATACAGATTGAATAACATCGGGATAGGCTACAACCCTGTCTCACTCCCTTCCCAACTACTGCTTCCCCTTCATGCCCCTCGACTCTTAAAACTGCCATCTGGTTTCTGTACAAATTGTAATTAGTCTTTCGCTCCCTGTATTTTACCTCTGCCACCTTCAGAATTTGAAAGAGTATTTCAGTCAACACTGTCATTGATAAAAGTGTTATTTCTGTTCGTCTCACTACGTATTTCTTTTGGTTATCTTCTGTACTGTGCTATACTGTAGAAGTTCATTTTATGCATGGTCTAAGTGTCATCAAGTTATATTATTTGATGGTGACACATCAGACGAATACCCTTTCGTCCCTAAAATTTTTAAGCTGGTGCAGTTCGAAGAACTTCGTTCGGGACTGATTTTAAATTGGAAATCTGTGATAAAGTCTTATGGAATCAAATTGCTTAGGCTATCGGTCCATAAGCTTACCAACTACTTTATCTAACTTAAAATAATTTATGCTAAGGACAACACACACACCCATGCCCGAGGGAAGACTCGAACCTCCGATGGGTGGAGGCGCGCGGACCGTGACAAGACGCCTCAAACCACGCGGCTACCCACCGCTGCGACTGATTTTAAATAGTGTGTGTGTCTGCGTCAGATATGTGTATCAAATATATATGATATTTGATAAGAACACACGAAGGAAAGGGACACATTAATTCAGTTGGTGATGAAAGTTTTCAAACCTTGTGTGTCTTTAGAATGGAAATTGTAGAGAGCGTTTGGCGTCATTGGCCGGGAGGCCCCTTTCGGGACAGGTCCGGCCGCCGTGGTGAAGGTCTTATTACATTCGACGCCACATTGGGCGACTTGCACGCCGGATGGGGATGAAATGATGGTGAAGACAACACAACACCCAGTCCCTGAGCGGAGAAAATCATCGACCCAGCCAGGAATCGAACCCGGGCTCCTTAGGACGGCAGTCCGTCACGCTGACCATTCAGCTATCGGGGCGGACTGTCTTCATAATAATCAAAATATCCACGGGTGTACTGCCGGTCTATAGTGTCCAACGGGCACAATATTTCGGCGATCAAACATGTCGCCATCATCAGGTGAACTGACGGACTGAGCTCCTGTGAACGTGCCGGCATGGAGATCCGTACGCTATGGCTGCTCAGGGGGAACTGGGTTTGGTCGCGGCAGCGGCCGATTTAAATACCCTCCGCCCGCGGCGCGCTCCCTCCGCCGTCCGCGCCCCGCGCCACGGTAGCGCGGTGGAACAGATTGCGACGGCGTCTGAGATGACGTCGGTGTGATGGCTCTGTCCGCCGTGGTCGTCACAACTATGCGTTTGCTCGATGTACTCTTGATTAACCCAATCGCTGGTTCCCAAAGCCTTGCTAAGATTATAGCCACAGTCACGGTTTATGAGGTCGTCATTGGTGCGAATTTCGATGGCCTCTCTAACAACGCTGTCCCAGTATCTCGACGTCTGTACCAGAATCCTCGTGCGGTCATACTCCATAGGGTGATTTTCCGACAAACAATGTTCAGCGACCGCCGACTTGCTCGGATACATCAGTCGAGTGTACCTCTGGTGTTCACGGCATCGATCCTCGACGGTACGCATCGTCTGACCAATATACGACTTGCCATATTGACACGGAATCTGGTACACGCCGGCCTTCCTCAAACCGAGGTCATCTTTGGCGCTCCCCACCAGTGCACGAGTTTTATTCGGAGGACAAAACACAGTTCCGACCCGGTGTTTCTTCAGAATGCGGGCGATTTTCCCCGAGAGTGCGCCTGTGTATGGAATAAATGCAGTGCCTACCTCCTCCCTCATGACTTCATCCATCTCAACAGGTTGTGCTGCAGTGGTTGGGCGGAGAGCACGTTGGATCTGCCACTCTGAGTACCCATTTTTTCGAAACACAGTTCTCAGATGTTCCAATTCCTGGGGTATACTTCCTGTGTCAGAGATAGTGCGCGCCGTATGTACTAGAGTTTTAAGTGCCCCATTCCTCTGTGAAGGGTGGTGGCAGCTGTCTGCGTGCAAATATAGATCAGTGTGTGTTGTCTTTCGATACACCCCATGACCTAGGGTGCCGTCAGCCCTTCTCCTGACCAAGACGTCAAGGAAAGGTAATTTACCCTCCGTTTCAGTCTCCATAGTGAATTTGATGTTGGGGTGTATGGAGTTTAGATGTGTAAGGAAGTCAAGGAGTTTATCCATACCATGTGGCCAGATGTCGAACGTGTCGTCCACGTAACGGAAAAAGCAAGTAGGTTTCCATTCGGATGACGACAGGGCTTCCTCCTCGAAGTTCTCCATGTACAAATTCGCCACCACCGGTGAGAGTGGGCTACCCATGGCGACTCCCTCCGTTTGTTCGTAGTATTCTCCATTAAAAAGAAAATACGTGGAAGTCAAGACATGCCTAAAAAGTTCAGTGGTATTCTCGTCAAGCCTCTGACCAATCAACTCTAGCGACTCTCGCAGGGGTACCCTCGTAAACAAGGAAACGACGTCAAAACTCACCATGATATCTGACTCATCCAACCTGAAGCTATCAAGGCGTTTAACAAAATCCACGGAATTACGGATGTGATGAGGGCATTTACCCACATAAGGACTTAATATTCCCGTCAGGTATTTGGCCAACAAATATGTAGGTGCCCTGATGTTGCTGACAATGGGGCGTAATGGTACCCCCTCTTTGTGAACCTTCGGGAGTCCATATAGTCTAGGCGGTACCGGACCTTGGGGTAACAATTTCTTAGCGTCACCCTCCGGTAAATCCACGTCCTTGAGAAGAACCCTCGTCTTGTTCTCCACCTTCTTTGTAGGGTCAACGCTGATCTTCTGGTAGGAATCGTCATTTAGCAGGCTCTGCATCTTATCAGTGTAGTCCTTATGGGAGACAACAACTGTAGCATTGCCTTTGTCAGCCGGTAAGACAACAATTTCAGAGCGTTCCCTCAGATCACGAATGGCCGCCCTCTCTTTACTGCTGATATTTGACTTCATCGGCTTGGATTTCGTCAACGCACGACAAGTTTCACGACGTATTTCCTCGGCTGATTCTGGCGGAAGTCGAGCTGCAACCTGTTCAACAGCACTAACAATTTCTGCGACCGGAGTGAACTTGGGGGTGGGAGCGAAGTTGAGACCTTTCTGCAGAACCGAGACCGCATCATCACTCAACACCACGCCACTCAAATTGATGACAGTCTTGCACGGAACCTGCAGAGATGGTTTGTCAAGGAGACGTGAGAACTTAGCTGTTTGACGTCCCGTAGCCTTCTTATGGGCGGAATCAGCTGACACCCAGGTGACACCATCAATCCAATCCCAGGAAAAAGAAGTGAACTTAGTAGCCAGTTGCAAATGTAATTTGAGTAATTCCTGTGAGATAAACTCAAGGCTCCGGCGGGTGAATTGCACTCTCTTACGTACTAATGCGAGGCTGGCTCGTTTCTTGATTCTCTTAGCTGCTGCAGAATCGATGTGATGCATAACCTTAGCAAAATTTGGAACAACATTCTCGGAACGACATCTCTTTAGAAAGGCAAGAGTACTTAGCAAACGACATCTACGGTGGCGCAACTTTTCAAATTTCTTCATGCTGCGATACATCTCCTCCCCGTAAAGGTGTATGATGTGATTCTTGAGTTTCTCCCGGCGTATTTGATACGCGACCGAACCCAGTTCCCCCTGAGCAGCCATAGCGTACGGATCTCCGTGCCGGCACGTTCACAGGAGCTCAGTCCGTCAGTTCACCTGATGATGGCGACATGTTTGATCGCCGAAATATTGTGCCCGTTGGACACTATAGACCGGCAGTACACCCGTGGATACTTTGATTATCAAATACGCCGGGAGAAACTCAAGAATCACATGTCTTCATAATGATAGGCTGTTAATATATTTTTTTCCAGTCGGTCTCGTTGGCTGAGGATAGATTGCCAACCCGGTAGAAGAAGGGTGGCTCAGCTGTGAGAGAACTGAAAAATTTATAATATTACTTGAAAATACAGCTCTTCGGTTGCTCAGGTAAAAAATTTTAAACTTTACCTAGGTTTCAACTGCTCTAAGGCAGCCTTCATCACAAGTAAAAAAAAATTACATTACCTATAACAGAGTTTTGGAATAATATAAGAATTATTAAATTAAACATATGTAATAAAATTACATCATAGCTAACTGCTACGGTACAGTAGTCAAAGAAAGCATACTTACGTAGAGTAAATAGTTATGAAATGGTTTAGAGCAATAGTGCTCAAGTTAAAGATAAAAATATATTTGTACATTATAAAATTTTCCTAGGAATGCACAACTTATTAAGACGCGCCGCTTGAAGGGTCGCGTGTGCGGCCGGCACTATAAGCAGCACCAGACTGACAGGCGCGCGCGCCGTCGATGTTAGCAAGTCGGCAGCTTGTATCGCGCCATCTAGTATTGAATGCTTGTAATTTACAGTGACAACAGCTGTCAGAAGCATTGGAACAGGAGTGCACGTAATGTGCTGATTACCTTATGTCAGATAGTATGTAACAGATCGAAAGTTGAACAAAATATTATACTCTAAAACAGGGAGAGAGAGAGAACAATATTTAAGGCTACAGTACGGGAAGCATAAGAGCAATATTCCGCGTTAAGTGATTTTAAGCAAGGACTTTACACCATCAAAGAAATTTTTATCACGTAATTGTAATTGCTCATTGAGGATTTTTCCCGTAACGACCATTAAATCCTGTTATAGGTAATGTAAATTTTTTTTACTTCTGATGAAGGGTGCCTTAGACCAGTTGTAAGCTAGGTAAAGTTGAAAATTTTTTACCTGTGCAACCGAAGAGCTGTAGCTTCAAGTAATATTATCAATTTCGTCTACGGTTGCTGCATTATCAGCATTGTTCAAAATTGTAAGAACTGGAAAAGAAATCCACGACGGTCTCTGTGAATGAATCATTCTGGCTTTTATTGGGTTTGGATGGAGTGACACAGAAAAACTACATAAAAGTTAAATCAAGATGTCTCGAATGGGATTTTTACCCTGCCTTTCACAATAGGGATCCACTCCATTAACTGTGTGATGCACATGCCCACTGTAGTGGATAGCTGTTAATGGTTGCTAATTTGGGTTTTCAATCAGTCTTGAGGCTGCGAATGTACGCAGGGCACAGCACCAGTAAGGCGTGTGCAGTGGACTGAGCTGCATTCATTTACAACCTGAAGACTGACTGAGAACATAAAAGAAACAACATTAACAGCTGTCCACTGCAGTGGAAAAGTATACCACATGGTCCATCATTGTGCCACTTTGGGCATCTCGATGTTTAAGTTTTGGCACTTCGATGAACGATGGTATGTAATAAGGAATGTAAATAGTCTCAATGATCTGAAGCATCATTTCGTTTTTTATCCTTATTAAAGCGAGAAATAACGCTGATATAATTAATACTTCTGCCAATAAAAGTAAGTAACCGAAATTTAAGAATGAAAAAGCCTGCAGTTACCTCTATTTCTTTGATTATTTTTAGTTTTAGTAAGATTTACTGCTTTCGGGTTATTTGCACGTAAACTCTGTGAAACCTTACAAATCTTAAGTGTATTAAGAAATTTTGGGCTTCAGTACAAAAGTTTGTGCTCTAGTGCACAAGATAGCTAGCGAAGGCACTTCCCCATAAGACTGTGACCATGATATTCTCTGCCAATGAGACTGTATTTCTGGATCATCTCCCTTCTTTTGCGATATAGTTTTTGTTTCCTCGTAAAATCGCCTTCGTCTTGTGAGACAACATAAATTATATCCACAAAAATACACACTGCAATTTAAGTTCCTTTGATTTCAAAATTTAATTCTTTATTAATACTTCTGGCTTCCTGCGTATTTCATTTTTAATGATCAGTCCACTGCTTCATTTCATGCAGAACAAAAACCTAGTGATTTATTTCGAACACATACTTTTAACTACTTCCAATATTACGGAAAAAATTCATATGTATTACCCTTATTCAGCATAAAAGCAAAAATCAACGCATCTTTTACCTGAAGATTCATCAGGCTCTATGGATGAATCTACGGACACCGGACGAAATATTAGCCACTCAGAAGAGAAATAGAGTTAATAAGGCATTGATAACGGAACTCTTTTCGGAGAGACATAGAGTCTACAAGTTTATCCACATATGCCATATTCCGCGGGAGCTTTTCATTGATGATTGGATCCCATTGGTTACTATGTTTCACCCTCTGCTGCAAATAGTCACAGATATTTTCTTTGGAAATAAGATCGCTGATTTGGCGTTTTCTCGGACAGCGCGGACCTGGCTCCTCGTTCGTCCCCCTACCGAACTGCACACTGACACCACCCGGAAGAACAACAACGTCGTCCCAAAGAAAGGGCCACAGTTACTACATATCGATAACAGCCTCTGCTGACACTAGTGGACAGGCAATGGTTGCGAAACTAAGTGGCGCCCGTCAACATAAGAAGAAGACAAACAACTGCAACCATGTCAACTAAACGATACGGTCTGGCCTCCAATAGAGGACGGAAACCTACAAACAGCACCAACATGAGCCGCAGCAGGGCTCAGTCATAATCGTATGCCACTCTATATGCACTCAGAATGCTGCCTGGTTTCTGTTTTGTTTAGCTCACTCAAGGCATTCTGTTTTCTGTACTGATGTGAATAATGGCCCTTGTTTTTCAATGGTTGTATGCAAACTGGTGGAGATGGTCCTCCACTGACTGGCAGAAACAATTCTTGTCACTGACAAAGCGTGACACTCGTCTCCCGTCTCTGTCAGGTAGGACTACAGTTCTTACACCTTAGTACGTGACTTCAAGCTGTAAACCATTCCAAATTTGCTACACTAATAAATCGTGCAACTTTATATGCGGAATAATCATATCCTCGTCCACACACGATCGTTCGTTTCTGCCGTTCTGTCACACTCCTCGTCGACCTACAATTAAACCCCATAATTACTTCCCATTGTGATATATAAATTTGACATTTGGTATGTACGAACTTCCTCTGCAGTGGTGCAGGAGGAGGAGTCTTACAAATTTGACAAAACTGCCAAAAGTTCATATAGTAAGGTGTAAGGTTAGGTAATCATGTCAGACTGGCACCAAATTTCATCAGAATTCAGCCGAACGCCACCGTGGACGCACCACACGATAGGGTCGTCGCACCCACTTCTACTCACATTTTACCCCTTTTTTTGACCGAACTAGGTGGCGCAGTGGTTAGCACACTGGACTCGCATTCGGGGGGACGACGGTTCAATCCCGCGTCCGGCCATCCTGATTTAGGTTTTCCGTGATTTCCCTAAATCACTCCAGGCAAATGCTGGGATGGTTCCTCTAAAAGGGCACGGCCGACTTCCTTCCCTAATCTGATGAGACCGATGACCACGCTGTCTGGTCTCCTTCCCCAAAACAACCAACCAATCCTTTTTTGACGCCTCTGTGAAGGAAGTCAGAAACGCGACGCCCGGAGTTGAAATCACGAGGTTTACTTATGCGCGACCGAGGAAAATATTTCAAACAATTCGCCGCTCAGAATCTACACGGAAAGGCCTCAGCGCTTCAATGAAACCACCCCTTCCCTTGAGGTGTTGATTTGTACACTTTTAATGGTCTAAAACTACAGGTCGTAGTGCGATGAGCAACAGGACAACCTTCTGGACCATCTTTGACACTGCTGACACATCGTAGACCCCTCAGCTCTTCTCTAAGTACATCGGATGTCAGCAACCCCCACTGAACGTGATCGTACCCTTTGGAGTGTAGAGTGTGGAACTACAAGGGACCATTCGAAACCATTCAAAGATAATTGAACGCAATCCGAACCAGCAAAGGGTGCTTTTGCTTTTCCAGTCCTTCTGTTTTGCACCCTCTCTTGACGTCATCACGGAAGAGTGTAACATTGGCACATGCGTGAATAAAACGGCCCCCACCCCAACCCCACCAGTTCTGCAGTACTGTTAGTGTCGCCTGCCTATGTTCTTCGAACACTTTAAAAATGTAACCGCACAGAGAAAACCCGTGAGAGAGTCCTGCGTACAACTGTGGCGAAATTTGGTGTTAAATATGCCACGATTAATCCACCTTACACCTCACGTGAACTTCAGAGCTCTGGGCTTCTTTACCGTTCCGTGCCTGAAACGGTGAAAACAGAACCCATAGAGGATCGCTTTGTTGTCTGTCTGTCTACCCGAAAGTTAAAAACCCATTTGCTGAGGAAATCTCTCTTACTGAGGGGTCTATTGTCCGTTGGCACTGTAAAACATTGAAACTTCTAAGTCAATACAATCAAAAGATGCAGCGATTTTCGTCTCATATTTTCATATTCGCAAACTCACTCATCAAAACCTGTACGGTACCTCCAGTTGGCCGAGAACCATAAAATGTGTCAAGAAGGAAGAGTTCATGGCAAGACCAAAGGAAAAACTCCAAAAACTGTATTTTTACAAACGAAATGGCACAATTTCAGAGACTTTACTGGTCTCATATAGATATTGTTTAATGTATATAGGCTGAAGCGGGTAGTGATAGTTTGAACCAAGGCCGGGAATCGAACCAGAATCCCCTTCTTACTAGACAGGTGCATTAGCCACTAAGCCAGCTCGCCACAGCTGTTCGCCCAGCGTTACAGATTTCCCTGGCATGCGTCCCTCATCGCTCCACGTTCTCACCGCCCCCCAGTCTACTTAAAATTCGCCGTAACACACGAACGGTATGCCGCGGCTCTTCGTGTTCTGGAACAGCACGTCAGCATCCAACGTAAATGGGGGACCAAGTCGATACATATACAGATGAACATGGATAGTATCGACGATTCTGTTTGTGTATCAGGGGGAATTTAAAGTAGAGTGTGGAGGCAGTGAAAATCTGGATCGAGGAAGGAGGCGTGCCAGGGTAATCCCAGCAGTTGTTCGAACCGCTGTGTGAAGGTGGCTTACTGGCGAGAGCACCTGCCTAATAACCAGGAGACCTGTGTGTGATTCCCGGCCTTGGTAATAATTTACACTCGCCGCTTCAGTCTATATACATAAAAACTTTTTTTTTTTGCATTTCTTATCTGACTATATCTGTGTTTATCCGTTCGTTTAAGACACCTTTTCTCAGGAACGGGTTGATGTATGAAGTCGAAATTTATGTCACGTACTAAGGTCTATAGGCTCTTGTATATGCAACAAATATAATGTTCTAAGTCAATGCAGCCAAAAGCTGCTGCCATTTAGGTCACATTTCAGTTTTCAAGAAGGGTCGTCGAGCAGATGCGCAAAACTACAGGCCTATTTCTCTGACATCGATCTGTTGTAGAATTTTAGAACATGTTTTCTGCTCGCGTATCACGTTATTTCTGGAAACCCAGAATCTACTCTGTAGGAATCAACATGGATTCCGGAAACAGCGATCGTGTTAGACCCAACTCGCTTTATTTGTTCATGAGACCCAGGAAATATTAGATACAGGCTCCCAGGTAGATGCCATTTTCCTTGACTTCCGGAAGGCGTTCGATACAGTTTCGCACTGTCGCCTAATAAACAAAGTAAGAGCCTACGGAAAATCAGACCAGCTGTGTGTCTGGATTGAAGAGTTTTTAGCAAACAGAACAAAGCATGTTGTTCTCAATGGAGAGACGTCTAAAGACGTTAAAGTAACCTCTGGCATGCCGCAGGGGAGTGTTATGGCACCATTGCTTTTCACAATATATATAAATGACCTAGTAGATAGTGTCGGAAATTCCATGCGGCTTTTCGCGGATGATGCTGCAGTATACAGAGAAGTTGCAGCATTAGAAAATTGTAGCGAAATGCAGGAAGATCTGCAGCGGATAGCCACTTGGTGCAGGGAGTGACAACTGACCCTTAACATAGACAAATGTAATGTATTACGAACACATAGAAAGAAGAATCCTTTATTGTATGATTATATGATAGCGGAACAAACACTCCTGTAAAATATCTGTGAGTATGCGTATGGAACGATTTGAAGTGGAATGATCATATAAAATTAATTGTTGGTGAGGCGGGTGCCAGGTTGAGATTAATTGGAAGAGTCCTCAGAAAATGTATTCCATCAACAAAGGAGGTGGCTTACAAAACACTCGTTCGACTTATACTTGAGTGTTGGTCATCAGTGTGGTATCCGTACCAGGTCGGGTTGACAGAGGAGATAGAGAAGATCCAAAGAAGAGCGGCGCGTTTCGTCACAGGGTTATTTGGTAAGCGTGTTAGCGTTACGGAGATGTTTGGCAAACTCTAAGTGCAGAGACTGCAAGAGAGACGCGCTGCATCGCAGTGTACCTTGCTGTCCAGGTTTCGAGAAGGCGCTTTTCTGGATGAGGTATCGAATATATTGCTTCCCCCTACTTATACTTCCAGAGGAGATCACGAATGTGAAATCAGAGAAATTCGAGGGCGCACGAAGGCTTTCCGGCAGTCGTTCTTCCCGCGAACCATACGCGACTGGAACAGGAAAGGGAGGCAATGACAGTGCCATGTAAAGTGCCCTCCGCCACACATCGTTGGGTGGCTTGAGGAGTATAAATGTAGACGGAGGTGTAGATTTTTTGATACCCGCGGTTAGGGTTTCTCCCGTTAACCTAGAATCATGAAATTTGGCAAGAAGCAATGTTTCCCAGTATAACCAAAGGAATAAAATCAATGAAGTGTAAATTTTTATAGTACACGAAAAAGTATTTCTTTGGCCATTTGTTGATCCAACTTTATAATTGAAACTAAAACATTATGGAAAACATTAGCATCTCTGGGACCGATATCTCGCCAGTATGAATTTCAAAAACAAGGAAAAATGGCGAAATTCTGTACTCCCGGAACGGATGAACACTGCTCAGCGCGTGAGTTCTGCTACAACCTGGCCAGTGCTCCTCACGTGTCGACATCTTGCTGCTCGAAGCGTCGTCGAGCCAGAGGGTTACGCTGCAGTGCGCCGCGCTTTTCAGTCAGTACTGAGGAACACTGTAGGCACGTCTGAGCCAAATTTCAAACTTAAATATCGCAATGTGAAATAATAACGGGGTTCCGAAAAAAGTGGTTCTATAATTCTGTTGCGCCGCGTATCTTACTAATTACACCAGTATGTCTTACGTCAGCGGCGGCCGTCACAACAGTCCAGTAACAGGCCTACACCACTTTCAGTGCTTGAAAGTGTCCGGTGTGGTAACTCAAGCGGGTAGCTAATACACTACTGGCCATTAAAATTGCTACACCAAGAAGAAATGAAGATGATAAACGGGTATTCATTGGACAAATATATTATACTACAACTGACATGTGATTACATTTTCACGCAATTTGGGTGCATAAATCCTGAGAAATCAATACCCAGAACAACCACCTCTGGCCTTAATAACGGCGTTGATACGCCTGGGCATTCAGCCAAACAGGGCATGGATGGCGTGTGCAAAATACAGCTGGCCATTCAGCTTCAACACGATACCACAGTTCATCAAGAGTAGTGACTGGCGTATTGTGATGAGCCACTTGCTTGGTCACCATTCAATTGGTGAGAGATCTGGGGAACGTGCTGGCCAGGGCAGCAGTCCAACATTTTCTGTATCCAGAGAGGCTCGCAGAGGACCTGCAACATGCAGTCGTGCATTATCCTACTCAAATGCAGGGTTACGCAGGGATAGAATGAAGGATAGATCCACGGGTCGTAACACATCTGAAATGTAACATCCACTATTCAAAGTGCCATCAATGCGAACAAGAGATGACCGAGACGTATAACGAATGGCGCCCCATACCATTGCTCCGGGTAATACGCCAGTATGGCGATGACAAATACACGCTTCAAATGTGCGTTCACCGCGATGTCGCCAAACACGGATGCGACCATCATGATGCTGTAAACAGAACCTGGATTCATCCGAAAAAATGACGTTTTGCCATTCGTGCACCCAGGTTCGTCACTGAGTACACCATCGCAGGCGCTCATGTCTGTGATGCAGCGTTAAAGGTAACCGCAGCCATGGTCTCCGAGCTGATAGCCCATGCTGCTGCTAACGTCGTCGAACTGTTTCTTGCAGATGGTTGTTGTATTACAAACATCCCCAGCATTTGACTCAGGGATCGAGACGTGGCTGCACGATCCGTTACAGCCATGCGGATAAGATGTCTGTCATTTCTACCGCTAGTGATACGAGGCCGTTGGAATCCAGAACGGCGTTCCTTATTACCCTCCTGAACCCACCGATTCCATAGTCTGCTAAGTCAACCAACGCGAGCAGCAATGTCGCAAAACGATAAACCGCAATCGCGATAGGCTACAATCCGACCTTTATCAAAGACGGAAACTTGACGGTACACATTTCTCCTCCTTACACGAGGCATCAAAACAACGTTTCACCAGCATCACCGGTCAACTACTGTTTGTGTATGAGAAAACAGTTGGAAACATTCCTCATGTCAGCACTTTGTAGGTGTCGCCAGCGGCGCCATCCTTGTGTTAATGGTCTGAAAAGCTAATCATTTGCATATCACAGCATCTTCTCAATGTCGGTTAAATTTCGCGTCTGTAGTACGTCATCTTCATTGTGTAGGAATTTTAATCGCCAGTAGTGTACTTTGTTTGGTGAGACCTGGAGTTTCAGTGGATATTTGTAACAGGTGTCAGACGCTGTGATGGTGCTAGTAATGTTATCGGGTCGCTCAGCCATAGCCGCGGGACTAATCTGCGGGATTAAGTTTACGAAACGTACACGTCAGACCTACGACTTCCGGCGATGGCACCAAACTGCAGGCGGCCGTCCACCGAAGACACGAGGATCGCTGGAAGGATGAACGCCAGCCGCCGCCACATGAGTGCTCTCCCCAAACACTGTGGACACCGGAGCTGTTATATATCTGCTGCCCCCACTGGCCGCCTCCTCATGAATAGCTGATGGCTCGGTAATTACTTTCCACCGCCACCTGTCTTTTGCTTTCTTTGCTTCGCTGGCGACAACTTCATCCTTTGGCACCGGCTGGGACAGGTTCCCCTAAGGCACTGATTTAGATTTTGTTGATTTTTTCACGGAGCATATTTTCCGTTCCATCGTTTTCTCCGCAGCATGTCAACACTAGACGTGATTTGTTGGCAGCACTGAATTTTTCATGCTTGTTTTCGACGTCACATTGATCACCTAACTTATTAGTATAAGAAGTCATCACCAGGCACGAAATCTTTCCGGCAGCGTCGCAACGGTTGCGACCGCTTAAAAATTTTATGGCTGTTGTTCAGAGAGCGACAATAACGAGGAGGAGATAGTGGTAGCACGTCAGGAAAATCATAAATCACTAGGAATTTGCATTACAATTTTTAAGCTATCCGGCAGCAAATTAAGAAGAAAGTTAACACATCAAAGCAGAAAAAACATAACGACTTTTGGCTCACAAGCATCAGCTGAGATTAGATGAATCTTTTAATATTACATGCTCTTGAATTACAGCATCTTTCTTTCCATTTATTTCCCTACAACTATAAAACTGACACAGAGCTTCTGATTCAGGTGTGGCGTCGTTCTCTGTGTTAGATGGCCAATAGCACCACGTTACTAAAATAACCTGTTCTATTTAATATATTCATTTATTCTAACGACGATGCTAACCAGTATAGATTAAAAGAATAAACATCTTAATTTTTACCTGAACGTCGATCGGCTATCGAAATTTAGCTTCCCTGTGGTTTTCTTAACTCAATTACGGTAGTTGTCAGAATAGTTCCTTTGAAGAGGGCACGGCCGATGACTTCCGCCATCATTTTCCTATCCGACGTTATACTCGTGTAGCTAATGACCTGCTAGTAGACAGCTATGAGGTTGTAAGGGGTGAGAGGAGTGAGGGGAGAGGGGCGATGGTAAGATTCCTCGCAACGAAAGAGACCATAACGTAAGGGCTGAAGTCCATCAAGGAACTCAAAACGTTTGTAAGCAGTTTCGGTTTGGATGTGTTTCTAGTAAGCAATCACTTGCTTAATACAACGAGACTGATTTTTAGTTGGTTGGTGTTTAGTTTAATAGTGGATCATAACAAAATGAAAACAGGTAATCGGAGAAGTCACGCTGTCGTGCCGCAATTGTTTGAAGATTAAGTATATCTTTTCCACCTCCACCCTGATGACATTTTATCCTGATGTGGCATTAATTCCCTTTGAAATAATTCGTCTCCGTGCTGCGCTCATGACTAAATTGTTGATGATAAAACTGAAACGCAGTTGGAGAATTTTAAGCACTTGAGTTTCTTACAAAATATTTACAAGTTATAACTGCCTGAATCAGGCCTATTATTTCCTATAAGTTTTAAGAGATAATTATATATAATTTAAACTCATTTGCACTACGTTGCACTACATCCATTACGATATCGACGTATATATCATTAAAATTCAGAAATTTATGCAGCTGGCACATAATGAGCATGAAAAAGAAATCAGCTGTCCAAATACTGTGTATAAAACTGTATACAGACTAGATACCGGTGTACACCAACGCTGTCAAAATCCCACTTTGTTCTCTACTTTTTCTAGAATTCCTCATCTTGTACTGCATCTTTCCACACAGATTTATACATCTTTTTTGTATTATAACTGAAATATCTCCACTTTCCTTATATTCCAATGTTTATATTCTTTACGCTTACATTCACACAGTGGAGTGCTCTGAACATGGCTGTCTTCCCAAAGCTTCATCCAAATGTTTCACACTAGTAGATTTCTTTTACTGGGATAATTTATTTCAGCTACAGCAGTCTCCTCTATTTCTTATTTGATTCACCAATTTTTATGATTTTTGCCGCTTAGGCACCTCAGAGTCTACAGTTACACTACTCTGCCTTTCGAAATAGGATACTGAAGAGATAACTTAGTTCTCTTCCATTGCAAGTCTTTACTTCTGTATCTGTCTTATTCCGCTCTTCAGCCCAACCGTTTATGTTTACGTCACCCAGAGATTTTTTTGACAGTGAAATGTCTCTTCCGTTATAAACAGTCAGAGAAATTTCTTAAAGCTGTCAGAGATTAAGAGCAGCTTCTAAAATGCAACGAAGGAAAATCTTATCACTGTCACGGAAACTGTGGATTGTTCATACTAAGATTTACGCAAACTCGTCTGGGAGTTGCAAAGTAACCCTTACATTAACTACGACCAATTTACTTTTCAACAGTATCAGAGTTAAATAAACCTCAACATTATATTCTGACAATTTCTTTAAAATAAAATTTATTTTGTGTCTGATTGTGTCTTTGAAACTGTACTTCCTCTTTTCGGAGTGTCTGCGTTCTGCCCCCTTCTTGTTGTTACTCTGAAATTTATCCGCATGTTTTCTATTTTATGGAGCGAAGTAGTTTGAATAAACACGATCAGTGAAATGAGTAAGAGTTTTAGTGTGAGTAAATGTTGATGTTGGGGAATGGACTTTCGCAAATAAAGAAAATTAAGATTAGGAAAGTGATCATTAGCTCCTGTTAGGGAGGTATGAAGGAGAGAAATCGACCGCGTCCTTTGTAAAGGAAGCGATTTCGGGGAAATGACTGAAAAATTAAATCTGAATTTCCCGGACGGGAATTTCAAATCGCCCCCTTCCGAATGTGAACCTAGGTTTCTAGCATCGTTCACCTAAAAAAATGGCTCTGAGCACTATGGGACTTAACATCTGAGGTCGTTAGTCCCCTAGAACTTAGAACTGCTTAAACCTAACTAACCTAAGGACATCACACACATCCATGCCCGAGGCAGGATTCGAACCTGCGACCGTTCACCTCGCTCAGGGCATCAACATTCTTTCATCATATCATTAATATTCCAATTCCTTTTAAATTAGATTAGATTTTAAAGAAACACTAATTATGTTTCGCTCTTTGCGTAAGCATTTGTCTGTTGTGGGCGTATCAAAAGTTTCGTTGGCTGAACACGTCATTCTGTTAAGTTATTAATATTGATGGTCCACTATGTGGCGCCAAATTTTGCGCAAGTATTTGACTCTGACTTTTTCGAAGTTGTGTGTGGTTTTACTACTGTTAGCTAAATTTTTAGCGACAATTTCGTGTTGTGTATTAAAACTTAGTGAATCCGATAACATGTTTTATAGATTCCTCAAGTTATTAAGCTCCACATTTCAGTAACGATTATGTAATTTTTCGGTCTGTTAGGTATTCGAATACACAGTTTGTGACGTTGCCGAATGGAATGGAAGCATCACACTCCGTTCACAGTGCTTCTTCTTCTTCTTCCATTCATCAGCTGATCCTGTGTTTCGTTAGTTTACTAACAAACCTGTAGTCGTGAATTAGCGTTCTGAAGGTTGGTCTCTCTCTAATTATTTCCTCATACCTGTCAGATTTCTTTTGTTCTCATTAATTTTTGTTAACATAATGTTCTATTTCTCTTACGCAAGGAAAAATTTACAGTACGTTGAGCTTATTCTCATTCATCACATACCTGTATCCATAATGTTTTAATCATCATTTTTTGATGATACCGTGGTTTTTCAGTACAATTTCATATGATTTTTACTTAACCAAGTCCCATACCAGCGTTTTCTTCCCAAAATTTTCCGCTCCTGTTTACGTAGGCTTCTCTTTATTGTTTTTTAATAGTGGTCCTCAATCATTTATTACATATTGTGTGTGTTGTGCTGGGGTCTTCAGTCCAAAGACTGGTTTGATGCAGCTCTACATGCTACTCTATCCTGTGCAAGCCTCTTCATCTCCAAGTAACTACTGCAACCTACATCGCTTTCAATCTGCTTCTGCTTACTCTATTCACCTTCCCCCCCCCCCCTCCCCCCCGCCACACATATACACGTTTATTCCAGTCAACATTATCTATCTCTAAGTCTACAAACGCTACACACGTAGGTTTGCCTTTCTTTAACCTATCTTCTAAGATAAGTCGTAGGGTTAGTATTGACACGCGTGTTCCTACATTTATCCGGAATTCAAACTGATCCTCCCCGAGGTAGGCTTCTACCGGTTTCTCCATTCTTCTGTAAAAGATTTGTTTTAGTATTTTGTAGTCGTGTCTTATTAAACTGATAGTTGGGTAATCTTCACACCTGTCAGCGCTTACTTTATTTAGAATTGGAATTATTACATTCTTTTTAAAGTCTGCGGGTATTTGGCCTGTCTTATACATCTTGCTCACCAGCTGGAAGAATTTTGTCATGGCTGGCTCTCCCAAGGCTATCAGTAGCCCTAATTGTACGTTGTCTACTCCCGGGGCCTTATTTGGACTTAAGTCTTTCAGTGCTTTGTCAAATTCTTCACACATTATCATATCTCCGTTCTCGCCTTCCTCTAAGTCCTCTTCCCTTTCCACAATATTCTCCTCAATTACATCTTCCTTGTACAGACCCTCTGTATACTCCTTCCACCTTCTGGCTTTCTCTTCTTTTTAGGACTGGTTTTCCATCTGAGCTCTTGATATTCATACAGGTGGTTCTCTTTTCTCCAAAAATCTCTTTAATTTTCCTGTAAGCAGTATCAATCTTATCCATAGTAATATATTCTTCTACATCCTTGTATTTGTCCTGTAGCCATTCCTGCTTAGCCATTTTGCACTTTCTGTCCATCTCATTTTACAGACGCTTGTATTACCTCTTGCCTGCTTCATTTATTGCATTTTTATATTTGCTCTTTTTGTCGGTTAAACTCAATATTTCTTATATTACTCAAGTATTTCAAATAGCCCTCGCGTGTTTGCCTACTTTATTCTCTGCTGCCTTTAGTATTTCATTTCTCAAAGCTACATATCCTTTTTCTACTATATTTATTTCTCCTGTTCTCGTCGATCGTTTCCTAATGCTACGTCTAAAAACTTCTATACCCTCTGGTTCTTTCAGTTTATCCAGCTTTAATCTCCAGTTCATAACCAATAAATCGTATTCAGAGTCCACATCTGCCCCTGGAAAAGTCTTAATATTTAAAATCTGGTTCTTAAATCTCTGTCTAAGCATTATAAAATCAGTCTGAATCCTTCCGGTGACTCCAGGTCTATTAAGATAGGTTATTTCGTTCTGCTTTGAAATAGGTGGTGGTTGTCATATTTTGTTTTTCCAGCGTTGGATGAGCCATTTGTTTTTCATGTCTATTCAACCTCACATGTGACAATAATTTCGCCTTGATTCTTCATGCCGTACAAATGGAAGAAGTTTCCGAATTTAACGATTAAAATCTGTTTGTTAAAAACTGATCAGAAGTAAATGACCTATCTATCTGATATACTGCAGTATATTGTAACTCCACATATTAAATGTGCAATCTGGCTATTACAACTATATTAAACAGTTTATGTATAGACAGACATGTTTCAGGCTACTGTGTGGTACTGTGGGAGAGGGCTGCAGTGTTATTAACAAATACAGTCACCTTTAGTATCGTTTTGCAGATATTTGCATTTGTTCACACCTCTACCTTCACCTTACGGTTTCCTATTCATATTATTGGTAAAAGAATTGTACCGTGGGGCAGTTGAGGAACTATAAAAATGTTCAAATGTGTGTGAAATCTTATGGGACTTAACTGCTAAGGTCATCAGTCCCTAAGCTTACACACTACTTAACCTAAATTATCCTAAGGACAAACACACCCACCCATGCCCGAGGGATGACTCGAACCTCTGCCGGGATGAGGAACTACAATTATGGACAATCTGTACATAGCTAAGACCACTGCTTGACAAAAACTATGTGGCGTCTTTATTGTTTGTAATGAAGAGAGAATGCTAACCGAATAGGATCACAGTGACCGCTTAACGTTCTCATCTTACAGTGCCACATGTCCTCACTAAACGGGTCGAGGTAGAGAGGTTTGGGTTTTATCCACGTCATCAGTGCACAGCTTCATAATAGAGAAGTATGCGGCACCGTATCTTTTACCCTTTCCGGTTAAATTATAGCTGTTGTTTACCGAGTTGGGATTTGACCACAGTAGCAGAGTCGACTGCTTGGGCGGGTTATCCTTGAATAAAACGTACGGTCGCGACGTTCACGCTCCGCTTGGTAATGGCGTAATAATCAGAGAACCTGCTCGTAATCACATAACAACACCGAGTGTTTCTAATTTACAATTAAGAACAGCCTTCAGAAAGCGTCGAAAGGAAAAAAAAATGCCTTCACTGCATCGGAAATTTTGACAGTTGGTGGCAAGGACGCCTGAGTAAACGACGGCAGTGTGTAATGAGAGCGTGACTTTCGAAAGAAAAATGTGTGACATACATTCCTAGCTCCTCTGACACTGAGCAAGATGTAAAGGCTCACGTTCACTTGCTTGGAAATTCGAAGTTAAAAATTATGCTTCTTATCATTGGCGTCAGGAGCGCATTGCTATGACCCTCTGTACGAAAATTCAGCCTGAAGTATCTGATTACCGTTGGACGGTGATTGAATGGTTGCTAGATTTACTTCAGAGATGTACTACTAACAACAGACGAAGACCCATATGTCAGAATCTTGGGTGTAAACTTGTACAATAATGTCGGAAACAGTACTTTTACATCATTTTCTCTTCAAAATTTATTGTTACAAATCCATGAACCAAATACGTGTATCAAATGATTTACTGTAAAATGCAAAACGTAATAAAACATATTTTTGCTGGAGATGAGATTCATCGATAAAGCTCATACGTTCTCCCTGATGGCACATAAGAGTTCACGACGTAGGCATTAACAGTAATGCAAGCTCTGCAATTATTCCGAGCGCTTGGAATGAACAAGGTCTTATTCAGATCTGACTTGTTAACAGTGCTATGGGCTCTCCACAATCATCAATATTAAGGATTAAAAACGATCGTTTTATGAGGACAGTGAAAAAAGAGGTTTTTCCACAGCAGTCTGAAACTACATAGGGTTTCTTTGCAGATAAACGTACGTAGGCATCCTACAAAGTGAGTACGTGGAACTCTTGCAAGGGACATATGCCTGATTTCAGCGCACCCGATCAAAACGCTGTACTGATATAAACAATAGAAACAAGAATAAGAAGAAACACGATATCACTCAGGCCGCCACTGCAATATTCAGAAACCTGCCCCCCTCCCCTCCCTCCGTCACCCCTTCCGGATTATCGTGGTTTACGGAATTGACATATGGAAGGAGACATCATCATAAGTATGCACCTCCATTGTGATAACTTCTTCAGTTGAATATTCGTACACAAGATTACGTCAGAGGTTCTCCGACTTGTTATGCAATACAGGTGCGTAAAAGTTCGTGCAACTCACAACAGAAAGTTATTTAAGTCCTACATTCTTTTCACATGAGCGGTATCCTGGTTATCAAGTCACTCTGCGTAACGGCCTTTTTTCTTGGTTTGAGGCTTCAATCTTCTGACTGATTTGATGCGGCCCGCCAACAATTCCCATATTGTGCCATTCTCTTCATTTCACAGCATCACTTGTACAATACGTCCTCAGTTGGATGTATTCCAGTATTTGTCTTCCCCTTCATTTTCTACACTCTACAGCTCCCTTTAGCACTTTGGTATTCCGTCTTCCATGTGTTTCTTTCTTCGCCGATTCTGCGAAGTACCTCTTCATTCCCTGTCTTACCACTCTACTTAATTTCCAACGACTTGTATTCTCTTCTTATCTGGTTTTTCCATAGTCTATCACCCACCGTCTTACAGTGTTGTACTAACATCGTACAGTCTCAGAAATTTCTTCCTGAAATTGAGGCCTATGTTTGACACTAGTAAAATGCTGCCGGCCAGCACTGCCATCTTTAACTGCGCTAGTATGTTTCCAATGTTCATGTTTCATTCCTCATGTGTTATTTCGCTTCCAACGTGGTAGAATTCTTTAACTTGCTCTACTTCCTGGTCACTATTTTTAATGCTATGTTTGTTGACAATCTCGTTCCTTTTAGTCCTCATTACTTTCGCCTTTCTTCGGTTTGCTCTCAGTCGATATTCTATGTTCATTGGACAGTCTACTTCTTTGAAGAGGTGGAATCGTGTATTTCAGTTCTTCGCTGATTCTTCTCGTCAGCGAGGATAGCAAAATCATTAGTGAATCTTATCGCTGATTTCCTTCACTCCTGAATTTTAGTCCCGCTACTGAAACTTTCCTCTATTCCCATCTTCCAGTCTTCGATGTACTAGTTGAACAGAAGGGCAGAAAAATTATACCCTGTCTTTTTCTTTTTGAGACATCAGTCTTCTGTCTGGTTTGATGTGGCCCGCCATGAATTCCTTTCCTGTCCAACCTCTTCATCTCCGAGTAGCACTTGCAACCTACGTCCTCAATTATTTGTTTGCTGTCTGCCAGCAATACTTCATCTGTAGCACCGCATCTCAAATGCTTCGATTCTTTGCTGTTCTGGTTTTCCTACAATCCATGTTTCTCTACCATACAATGTTGTGTTTCAAACGTACATTCTCAGAAGTTTGTTCCTCACATGAAAGCCTTTATCTGATACAGGTGGGCTTTTGTTATCCAGAAACGTCTTTTTTTCTAGTGCTAGTCTGCTTTTGATGTCCTCCCTGCTCCATCCATAATTGGTTATTTTGCAGCCTAGGTAAAAGACTTACTTGATTTCATCTACTTCGTGGTCATCAATCCTGATAAGTTTCTCGCTGTTCCCATTTCTACTACTTCTCATTACCTTCGCCTTTCTTCGATTTACTCTCAATCCATATTCTGTACTCATTAGACTGTTCATTCCATTCAGAAAATCATGCAATTCTTCTTCATTTTCTCTGGGGATTGAATTTTAATCTCACTCCTGCACCTTTCTTTTATTTCTATCATTCCTTCTTCGATGTGCAGATTGAACAGTAGGGGAGAAAGGCTATGTCCGTCTTACACCCGTTTTAATCCGAGCACTTCGTTATTGATCGTCCACACTTGTTATTCCCTCTTAGCCCCTCTACGTATTGTATATTATCCGTCCCTCCCTGTAGCTTACCCCTATTTTTCTCAGAACTTCGAACACATTGTACAATTTTACATTGTCAAACGCTTTTTCCAAGTCGACAAATCCTACGAATGTGTCTTGATTTTTCTTTAGTCTCGCTTCTATTATCAACCGCAACGTCAGAAGTGATTCACTGGTGCCTTTACATTTCCTAAAGCCAAACTAATCGTCATCTAACACATTCTCAATGTTCTTTTCCGTTCTTATATATACTTTTCTTGTCTGCAACTTGGATGAATATGCTGTTAAGCTAACTCTGCGATAATTCTCTCACTTGCCAGTTCTTACGGTCCTCGGAATTGTGTGGATGATATTTTTCCGAAAGTCTGATGATATATCGACAGGCTCACGTTTGCGTCATATCAAAATGAACAGTTGTTGTGTTGCCACTTCTCACAATGAATTTAGAATTTCTGGTGGTATGTTTGCTATCCCTTCTGCCTTATTTGTTCTTAAGTCCTCCAAAGCTCTTAATTTCTGATTCTAATACTGGATTCCATATCTCTTATAAATAGAGTGTTGTTTCTTCTTCTACATCATCAGGCAATTCTTCCCATTCTGTAGAAGATATTTTATAAATTTCGAAACCTAGTTTAAGGCCTAAATAAACGTTTGGTTTGCAGTCTTCTCCTTCTGAAGACGATATTTGTATAAATATTGAATTCTAGGTTAAGGGCTAAATAAACCTTGGGTTTGCAACTGGTTTCTTCTTCTTGTTGACAAACACTTGCAGTGCGTCGGCTCCTCACAGGCGGCGTTTCCTTGCTTCTTGAACCAACTCTTCAAGTTGTTGATGCCAGTCCATGTCTTGATATTCTGTGACCATGATTGCTTCCTTATACCTGGTGGGCGTTTTCCTTCTGTTCTCCCTTCTAGAAATAATTACCGAAGTTCATATTTCTTTCCTCTCACAATGTGCCCCAGGTTCGATGTCTTTCTTCTTTTAATGGCAGCCTGGTTTTATCAAACTCTTCATCTTACAATACAATATCTGATTTAGGAATCTCTGACTGGCCATGAAGTAATCCAGCTGTAATCCTGCAGTGTCCCTGTGCTCATCCAACTGCCCTCCTCTAAGCAAGTTGATACACCACTAGTATCGCCACTGCTGTCATGTCATAAAATTAAGTAACTTAGGTCGTCCTGAAATTTTTATGAAAAAACTGAAACACACACAGCGCTCTATATTATGGAATGCATCGAATAACCGGAAGACTGAATCAGTTCAGAAGAAACTAGTGTATTTATGCTGCTATTCAATTTTTTTACTCAGTAATCTAAAATAATTGTATTTGTTGCCAGTCACCTTGATATGTTATTGTAGTGTATATACATATACTTTTAATCATTAGATGTACCATTCTGAAATAAGGTTCTGGTTGTAAGGTATTATAACCAATCGTCAATTAAAATAAATAGGAAGATTAAAATATTCATAATTTGACAGTGTGGTTTTTTGTAAGTAGATACGGACCAGTAATAGTTATTTATATTCACCTGGAAATATGTCATTTTGGGTAATGGGAACATCTGGGCCTGTATGTGCAAAACTGCGGTACATTTCTCAAATTCTGAATGAAGTGGTACCTCCGAAAGTAGTGACATTCAACAACACCTTTAGTAAAACTGGTTAATGACTGAGATCTCTTCCTGAAAAACAAAATTATTTGTTGGTCTACTCTCTTATATTGTTTCTAAGATACTGCGACTTCCATTCCGGTAATGTAGCTTACTACTAACGAACCTGAGCTAGGTATAGTGATGATTTATTTTTGAAAGGAAACAGATCAGCCAGTATCTGTTATTTACCCGTTTTTGTAACAGTACAGCCATTGCGGGTTTAGAGGTGACATACATATACACAGTACAGTCACATTTATGTAACCATCTGTCAAAACCGTGAATAATCGTTGGAGCTTTACTCGCTTGGGCAGAAGGTGCCATATGGGGAAGTACCCCAATGTCAGCAACCAAGGCCTTGTCCGACGTTGTGGGGAGAGCTACAGGTTGCAAAACAACCGCAGCAGCACAAGTGCACTGGCAAACGCAGGTATTAGTGCTGACACTAACAACCTCCGTTTGTGTACAACAGTGTCCAACTGTACCGGTTTCTGCAGAGCGGAAGCGAAAGGTGTTGTAAACACAGGAGGCTGCATGGCCTTAAAGAGCTTCTTGGTCTCACCATAGGGGATGCGCTTAGATGTTTTGATCTCCTGCATCTTCCGTTCCTCGAGATAGATGGGGCAGACCCGGTTCCAGACAGGGTGACTCCCAGAGCAATTCACGCACTTCACAGGCGATGAACAATCGGCTCCTTCATGGGCAGGCTCACCAAATTTACCACAAGTGGCTACCCCATTGCACCCCAACGTAGTATGCCCAAAGCGCTGACATTCAAAACAGCGCATTGGGTTGGGGAAATATGGCCGTAGTGGCAAACGTAAGAAACCCGCTTTAACATGCTCTGGGAGTCTTGGGCAATTGAAAGTGAGAATAAACGAGTCGGATTTGACTAGGTCCCCATCGCCCTAAATCCAACGATCAATCCCTTTTGGGCGTCAGCTAACTATCTCCATTTCCGCATAATGTCAACGAGTAACACTGTTTTCTGCGACGCCCCCTCCCCCACAACCACCATCACCACACCACCACACGCTTCGTATACCTTCCACTGAACGTTCTGCCACCTGCTGTCTATGAGTGGTTATTGCACGTTGACGTCGAACACAGGCGGAAGTCACATTAACGTGACTGGACCGTGTATCTGAACATTGTGCAAAATACAATAGCTATGATGTCGTATCTGACGCTGTATTTGTTTTCGTATTAAAACTGCCGCGGGCTGGTCGATGCACGAATCCGCCTGGCGGATTTGTGTCGAGGTCCGGTGAACCGGCCAGTCTGGAGATGGTTTTAAGGCGGCTTTCCATCTGCCTCTGCGAATGTGGGCTGTTTCCCCTTATTCCGCCTCAGTTACACTATGTCTGCTCAAACATGTCTCCACGAACGCATACACCACCATTACTCTACCACGCCAACATAGGGGTTACACTCGTCTGGTGTGGGACGTTCCCTGGATGGTCCACCGGGGGCCGAACCGCACAATAATCCTAGCTTCGGTGTGGAGCGGCGGAGGGGTGAAGTGGACTGCGGTAGTCGTCGTGGGGTTGTGGACCACTGTGGCTGCGGCGGGGACGGAGCCTCTCCGTCGTTTCTAGGTCGCCGGTTGACATACCATACAATACAATACAAGGCGTAGGCTTTAATTGTTCTTACTACAACATGACTCCATGATACTGTGAGATTATCCCAGTCACCGACCGCTCTAGCTGAGGACCAAGTGACATTAATATTACTACCACAAATAACTTCGGCACGTTTTTATCGGATTGGAGATTTGTAGTGTCGCACTTCTCACGCAAATGCGGTTCAAAAAGTACGTACTTCGTCATGATGGAAGTTTAATGATAAATGGAAGTTTAATGAGAAATGAGAACGAGCTATCTTTATTCACTTTAACGAACGTTTCTTGTTGCCAATATCGCGTTCAAAACTACACTGCTGGAAATTGAAATAAGAACACCGTGAATTCATTGTTCCAGGAAGGGGAAACTTTATTGACAGATTCCTGGGGTCAGATACATCACATGATCACACTGACAGAACCACAGGCACATAGACACAGGCAACAGAGCATGCACAATGTCGGCACTAGTACAGTGTATATCCACCTTTCGCAGCAATGCAGGCTGCTATTCTCCCCTGGAGACGATCGTAGAGATGCTGGATGTAGTCCTGTGAAACGGCTTGCCATGCCATTTCCACCAGGCGCCTCAGTTGGACCAGCGTTCGTGCTGGACGTGCAGACCGCGCGAGACGACGCTTCATCCAGTCCCAAACATGCTCAATGGGGGACAGATCCGGAGATCTTGCTGGCCACGGTAGTTGACTTACACCTTCTAGAGCACGTTGGGTGGCACGGGATACATGCGGACGTGGATTGT
The DNA here is from genome assembly GCF_023897955.1 of Schistocerca gregaria. Classification (NCBI taxonomy): domain Eukaryota; kingdom Metazoa; phylum Arthropoda; class Insecta; order Orthoptera; family Acrididae; genus Schistocerca; species Schistocerca gregaria. The sequence goes on from NC_064921.1 coordinate 201,719,601, forward strand.
CCTGTTGGAACAGCAAGTTCCCTTGCCGGTATAGTAATGGTAGAACGATGGGTTCGATGACGGTTTGGATGCACCGTGCACTATTCAGTGTCCCCTCGACGATCACCAGAGGTGTACGGCCAGTGTAGGAGATCGCTCCCCACACCATGATGCCGGGTGTTGGCCTGTGTGCCTCGGTCGTATGCAGTCCTGATTGTGGGGCTCACCTGCACGGCGCCAAACACGCATACGACCATCATTGGCACCAAGGCAGAAGCGACTCTCATCGCTGAAGACGACACGTCTCCATTCGTCCCTCCATTCACGCCCTCGCTCAAAGTCCGTCAACTGCACATACGGTTCACATCCACGCTGTCGCGGCATGCTACCAGTGTTAAAGACTGCGATGGAGCTCCGTATGCCACGGCAAACTGGGTGACACCGACGGCGGCGGTGCACAAATGCTGCGCAGCTAGCGCCATTCGACGGCCAACACCGCGGTTCCTGGTGTGTCCGCTGTGCCGTGCGTGTGATCATTGCTTGTACAGCCCTCTCGCAGTGTCCGGAGCAAGTATGGTGGGTCGGACACACTGGTGTCAATGTGTTCTTTTTTCCATTTCCAGGAGTGTATATTTTATTGAGCGGTTTTGATAGGTACTATTATCCCCTTCAGATACTCAAAAAGTCTTCTGGTTGTACATTACGTTCCATTGTGCATTCATTACTCATGCCGTGTTAACATTTTCCTGGAAAGTATATTTTACATTCCGCACAGATTTCTCAGAAATAAAATTACAATCTGGTTCGTCACAAGCAAAAATCTGCACAGTTAAAATACACCTTCTGGAACTTGATATTCTACATAAGCAGCACTTATTTGATGCTTCTTAGTCGTTCAGTTCCAGAACCCATAATAAAATTGCATATTTGTGCCAATGTTTAGATTTACGTGACGAGTGAAGCACATCTTTGAACCTTCTCACTTAAAATACGTAGCACAACTGATTGGCCACGCTGTTTATCCTGGTTCTAACCAGACAACTTAGGTCTACGTCAGCGGCTCTTCAGTGTGCCTACACGACAATACCTTGCGCAGAGCTCAAGTACCTGACGTTTCATCATAATCGCAACACAATGGCTCTCTGACCTAGTATCCTAGCTTCACCTTCCCGTAACGCAGAGGCATTCACAAACACCTTATCTGCTGCTACAGTCCGCCTCCTGTACACCCTTCTCTGGACTCTACTCACCACTCAACTCCCTTTGCATTTAAGGCACAAACTGACACACTTGCTTTTGTTACCCACATAACTATTATATTTGAAATTAACTCACATGGGATGTTTCCATCCTCTCTGAGTTATGCCTTTCTGTACCCTTCCCGAATCATACACGCCACTTTCTGTGCTGCTTTCCTGATTACTTCGCCGGCCGTTGTGGCCGTGCGGTTCTAAGCGCTTCAGTTTGGTACCGCGTGACCGCTACGGTCGCAGGTTCGAATCCTGCCTCCGGCATGGATGTGTGTGATGTCCTTAGGTTAGTAAGGTTTAAGTAGTTCTATGTTCTAGGGGACTGATGACCTGAGAAGTCCCATAGTACTCAGAGCCATTTTTCCTGATTACTTCAGTTCCGCCACTTTTCTCTTTCCGCCCTCTCCCAGCGTCCATTGTTACCACTGTCACCAGTTTAAATCTACCTGTCTGTAATTTATTTTTGTTGTTCTGCTTATCATTAGCGAATATGAACATTCTTTTATGATGTAGCTACTATCGTTTCCGCTATTTGTGTCATAATAATTTCAAAGCGCTGGATTCATTACTAGAGTAACACCTCTCATAATAGGTGTGTCTTAATCAGTGAGTAATGGGACTCTCCTGGTGTTGTCTACGCTTGTATAAATGAGCATTTGTTTTACAGCTCTTTCTTCTGATCCAAGGATCAGCTTCCTCTCGTAATTACAGAAGTAATTAACCTTGGCCTCTTGTTTCATCACTGTGATTGTACTCGAGGCACTAATAGAAATTAAGCTGAGGTGGAGAAATTCCGAAGCTACGTAATTAAGAGTCGTAGAAGGACTAGAATAAACAAGTATGTGAAATAAAGCCCTCAGTTACAGGTGAGGCTAAAACAATTAATGTAATAGCATTGAAGTGAGTGGCGAGGCGTGCTTCAGCTGTTCAATCTTTGTAAGACATTGGTCCAGTAGTTAATGCCTCTTGAAGAAATGAAAATCACACAACATAATTATTGTAATAGAGGAGGAAATGAGACGAGAGAGGAACTGTAAAACAACGCTACGACCGCGGCATAACGGCATGCTTTACTTCACTGGTTGCATTGATGACTCTGAGGTTTGACTGCGGTCGTCGATTTCGATCTATCAGCCTGTTATTTACTAATCGACTTGTCGCGACGATAAAGTAGTAAGATGCTTAAATGGTTTGCGTGTCGAAAGCCTAAACTTCTTAGGATTCCGTACACAAGACCACTCCTGCAACATGTCGTCGAAACTGTTCGTCGCTGTGGCCCAGAGAGTAGCTGTGCCAGTCAGTGCATGTTGACTTCTTTTTCGCGGGCCAAAAAATGAAGAACACTGCTCGCTTTGAACGTCATTTAAAACCTCGGTTCCCAAAGGGAACAGTCGACATACAAAGTGATAACAAGTTTTACGGCCAACTTAACAGTGTCTTTTGAATTGGCCGTTGAAGAGCTGATCTGCACACTCGTGTCTCTTTAGAGCAGGCACCTTGCACGTGTATCCCTACACGTGAAAGTGTTCAAGTTTTTACGAGATAAAGTTCACCGTTTTCGGGGTGGTTAGTATCTTTTTAATTCAAGCAGTTAATGACTTGCAAAAGTCACGGGAAACATCTGTACAATTTTTGTGGTATCGATAGCAACGATGCCACGGCATAGTTTCTCAAGTTGGCACTATGAGACACCGACGACAGCGCACTCCAGCCGGAGCGGGAGAGCTCTACGAGCTCCGCTGGAGATTCTCCCCATTTGATCAAGCTTTGTTCTACATACGATAGTTCTCAGCATCGCACCTTATTGCAAGTTATGTAACCCATGTATTAACTTGTTTTTTGCACTAGTAAACCACACGTGCAGTACCGGCGTATTTTTCCTGCTCCTGCTCAAGCGCCGCCTTCCAGGAGGGATACAATATTTTTTTTACCATTATGATCTATTCATCGTATCTCGGCTGTCCTCACAAAGCACACATTATATATTTGAACACACATGAATTAATAAAGTTTCTGAATTCATTTTTAGTCTCAGAAGGTGCATTTTTTAAATCTAAGTAATGATGAAGTTTTCTAGAAATCCGCTGAGTGTTTTAATGGGATGGAGCACATATACAGGGGGATTCAACAGCCATCCAAATGAGTTTTATGCTACCCGCAACGCCTTCAAATACAACGTGCAATATTTTTACATTCTCTCGCTCGTTTCTGGCAAACCGTTAGTTCTACAGAAAACATGAACAGGACATTTCTGTAGGAAGTTTATGTAGTTAAATTTTGTACTGGAATACGTTTTCGCTAAAGGCCATATTTTTCGAATTATTCAAGAAACACTTACCAAAGTGATGTTCAAACGCGTTTTTTTTTTAAAAAAAAAAAACTCGCAAATCGTGGCCTCCAGTGAAAACCTGTCCTTGTACAAAATGTACCGAATACATCTAGGATAGAATGAAAAGGGCTGTTTATGGACGACGTGACGTGACCCACCAACCACTTTGAGGGATGTACGCTGCATCGCCGTTGAGAAGTTGGACAATCTGAACCTAATGTGCCTTGATGAACTTTTGGATAGTATGCCACGTTGAATACACACATGTATCAATGCCTTTCCTACAGAAAGGTCTCTTCCCTTTTCCTTTAGGACTAATAGTTTGCGCATAGCGAACAAGAGAATATGAACATCTTGCTCATCGTTTTTGAAGGCGTTGTGGGTTCCATAAAACTTATTTCTGGGATAGTTGAATCATCCTGTATAAGGAGACACCAAGTTTAATGTTACATATACTGTGGCTGCGCCCAAAAAAGAAGTGAGGTCGGGTGCAGGAGTGAAAACAGGCCAGCCAGGGTGGCCAGGTGTTAAAAGGGACAGAATAGTCCTTTGTGAATAGGCAAGCAGAATGATGCCCAAAGTATTTCGTCAACGGGATTGCACCATATGTAACCTTTGACCGCCCAGGTTAGGAGTCAACGGTTCAGCCGGCCCTGCATGCATAAAATATACTGGAGACAGCCAAAAGGGACTCAGAGACTCACAGTCCTGTATTTAAGTTGTGTGTGTCTTGTTTATTACAAAAACTAATTCATAAATTCTAAGCGTATTGGCAAACACGGTCAGTCTCACACCAAGTTATCTGGATAGAATACTTACTTTCCGAAAGTCGGAGTTGCTACAAGGTGAGATTACTTTGAAGAGGCGATGATTTACACGTTGTGAAAACTGCTATGAAACCATGGTTGGATGTATGGACGACGGACAACAATTGGTAAACACAAAAACGCAACATATCGTGGTGGTACAGTTGAGGTTTGAGCGTACGCTTGTCGATGTCACAATGACCCGCATCAGTTCGACTGAGCTCCCCATGGGCTCATGCGCATTTAATAAAATCTGTCACATAACAGGTAACTGATATGGCAGGTTTGGCCCTAGAAACTGTGATACATGGGTGTTGCACCTCACAAAAGACCAGAGAAAGTGTGATCATCTGACTACAAAATGAAGCAATGGTTCACAATCATCCCTGTTTATTACGAAGTTCCCTGCTAACATACATGAGTACGAGGTAACTACTCAATTTATTCAATCACAAAATACAGAGAATAAGATAATTAACAATTACTGACATGTTCCGTTGCTAATCAAACACTTGAAATCCCAGTGAAGTTTGAATGGTACAGTACCACAATCTATGACTAAATTATGCATACATACACATATAACTACATCTCCAGCTGTAATTGGCCCTTCAGATCACGTGGGGCTTCGACAATCTTAGTCGCCCTTTTAACAGTGTTCTGTCATTGTTAACCATATTCCATTGCTACTGTGTCCCTGTCATTGTCTCTTTCTGTTATTGTCTCCTTCGCTCTTTCTATACCAAAACCAATGTCTACTATTGTACAGTATTTTTCACTTTTCCGTCTCTTTTCAACATTGACTGATTCCTTGGCCATAAAAAAGCGCAAATACACACATCAAAAAAGGTTTTGCATCATCTAGGATCTCAGAACTCCAGAAGACACGCTTTGACTGTGGATATTGTATCACAGACACAGTCCCTCTGACTGTTCAGAGATGTCGCTAATCCCAGGTTCGATTCCCGCCGGGGTCAGGGATTTTCTCTGCCTCGTGATGGCTGGGTGTTGTGTGATGTCTTTAGGTTAGTTAGGTTTAAGTAGTTCTAAGTTCTAGGGGACTGATGACCATAGATGTTAAGTCCCATAGTGCTCAGAGCCCTTTAGATGTCGCTAAACCCGCCCAAAGATGTAAACAACCATGCATGAGCAGCGTCTGTTAGACGGAGATGGTCCGACAGCCGCTTAGTTCCAGTCATTCCTCCAGGGAGGAGGCATAAAGCTCGTCTTGTGTGTAGTTCAGCCCTACATAGACGGTTAATGACGCGGTTCGATCGTGTTCGCAGTGTTACTTTGTGCCAGGAAGGGTTCTCAACAGGGGAAGTGTCCAGGTGTCTCGGAGTGAACCAAAGCGACGTTGTTCGGACATGGAGGAGATGCAGAGAGAGAGGAACTGTTCATGGCATGCCTCGCACCTGCCTCCCACGGGCTACTACTGTAGTGGATGACCACTACCTACTGATTATGGCTCGAAGGAGCGGTGACAGCAACGCCACCATGTTGAATAATGCTTTTCGTGCAGCCACAGGGCGTCATGTTACGACTCAAACTGTGTGCAATAGGCTCCATGATGCACAACTTCACTTGTGAGATCCATGGCGAGGTCCATCTTTGCAACCACGACACCATGCAGGGCGTTACAGATGGGCCCAAAAACATGCCGAATGAACCACTCAGAATTGGCATCACGTTCTCTTCACTAATGAGTGTCGCATATAGCTTCAACAAGACAATCGTCGGAGACGTGTTTGGAGGCAACCTGGTCAGGCTGAACGCCTCAGACACACTGTCGAGCGAGTGCAGCAAGGTACACGTTCCCTGCTGTTTTGGGCGGCCTTATGTGGGACTGACTTACGCCCCTGGTGGACATGGAAGGCACCGTAACGGCTGTATGATACCTGAATGCCATCCTCTGACCGATAGTGCAACCATATCGCCAACATTTTGCCGGGGCATTCGTCTTCGTGGACGACAATTCACGCCCCCATCGTACACATCTTGTGAATGAAATCCTTCAGGGTAACGACATCGCTCGACTAGAGTGGCCAGCATGTTCTCCAGACATGTACCCTATCTAAAATGCCTGGGATAGATTGAAAATGGATGTTTATGGACGACATGATCCACCAACCATTCTGAGGGATCCATGCCGAATCGCCGTTGAGGAGTGGGACAATCTGGACCAACAGTGCCTAGATAAACTTGTGGATAGTATGCCACGACGAATATAGGCATGCATCACTGCAAGAGGACGTGCTACTGGCTATTAGAGGTACGGGTGTGTACAGCAATCTGGACCACCACCTCTGAAGGTCTCGTTATATGGTTGTGCAACATGCAATGTGTAGTTTTCGTGAGCAATAAAAAGGGCGGAAATGATGTTTATGTTGATCTCTATTCCAATTTTATGTACAGGTTCCGGAAATCTCGGAACCGATGTGATGCAAAACCTTTTTTGATGTGTGTATTATCAACTAGATGTACTCAACACAATTATTCATGAATGATCTTTAAGCTGGTTCTCTATGCTGTTTTATCAAGGAGTAGCCTTATTCTGAATAATAAACAGTAAAAATTAATTGTTAGTAATACTGATTTTTTTAATCAAATTTTAATGGGAAGATGTGCAGTTCAACAGTCGTATATGCTTGCCTTCCGCGACCTCATTAGTTTTGAGCACAGTTAACGCTTAATTTCTTACGATACATTACAATATGTAATGGCACAGATTCTCCTTAGATTTTGAATTAATTTCGACCATTTAAACCAAAGGGATAATTGAACACCAAGTCAGCGATGCAAATTTTACCTACACCGTTTATCTTTGTTTTGTTTCGGTGTAATATTAATATTTTGTTTTATTCAGTACGTTTTGTCAAATATTTTGCTATGAAATATTTCTTTAGATGCTTATCATCTGTAAGGATAATGTTTCCTTCTTTATTTATTTTTATTTTGTACGAAAGTATACTCGAATAACATAATCAAGTTAGACGTAATGCATAGTTACTGCATCTCTGAACTTTGTTTCCTTGGTTCCAATAACTAATTAGCAGAAGAGCTAAATGGTCGAAGTTTCAATCGACTTGCTGCGGTCGTCTTCAGGGCGGTTCACTGCTATATCCTGGTGAATGTATTTCTTTATATACTGTCACTTCAAGTTATCTGGTGGCTGCCGACGTCACATGTCTGAAATGTCACTGTCCAATAGGAAGTGAGATCCTAGAACAATTCGGAAACATTGTTTTCCTCAAAAAAATTTAAAGTTTTAGAAGCATATTCTTTCTTGGCAATAATTACAGCACTACCTTTATCAGATTTTGCTATAAAGACTTCATTCTGCTTCAGTTTAGCATTAATATTTTTAATTACATTTAAACATTTATTTTGTGGAAACTGATCATTAAATTCATGTTACTAAAATTTATTTATTTATTTTTTCTCCCTGAACATTCAGTCCTTTTTCAAGTTTCATCCTTGATTTCCTTTACTGGTTGCTCATTGTACAGATTGAATAAATTCGAGGAGAGGCTCAGACACTGTCTCACTCCCTTCTCAAGCGTTGCAGCCCTTTAATGCCTTTCGACTCCTGTAACAGCAATCTCCCCCCGCCACCCACCGAACCATAGACCTTGTCGTTGGTGGGGAGGCTTGGGTGCCTCAGCGATACAGATAGCCGTACCGCAGGTGCAACACCACAACGGAGGGGTATCTGTTGAGAGGCAGTAATTTTTTCCGAGGGCATGCAGCTTTACTGTATGGATAAACGATGATGGCGTCCTCTTGGGTAACATATTCCGGAGGTAAAATAGTCCCCCATTCGGACTACTCAGAAATACGTCGTTATCAGGAGAAAGAAAACTGGCTTTCTACAGATCAGAGCGTGGAAGGTTAGGTCCCTTGATCGGGTAGGAGTAGACAACATTCCATCAGAACTGCTGAAAGCCTTGTGAGAGCCAGGCCTAACAAAACTCTACCATCTAGTGAGTGAGATGTATGAGACAGGCAACATACCCTCAGACTTCAAGAAGACTTAGAGAAAGCTTTTGACAATGTTGACTAGAATAATCTCTTTCAAATACTGAAGGTGGCAGGGGTAAAATACAGGGAGCGAAAGGCTATTTACAATTTGTACAGAAACCACATGGCAGTTATAAGAGTCGAGGGGCATGATTGGGAAGCAGTGGTTGGGAAGGGAGTGAGACAGGGTTGTAGCCTATTCCCGATGTCGTTCAGTCTGTATATTGAGCAAGCAGTAAAGGAAACAAAAAAAAATTCGGAGTAGGAATTAAAATCCATGGAGATGAAACAAAAACTTTGAGGTTCACCGATGAAATGGTAATTCTGTCAGAGACAGCAAAGGACTCGAAGAGTAGCTGAACGGATTGGACAGTGTCTAGAAAGGAGGATATAAGGTGAACATCAACAAAAGCAAAACGAGGATAATGGAATGCAGTCGAATTAAATCGTGTGATGCTGCGGGAATTAGATTAGCAGATGAGACGCTCAAAGTAGTAAATGAGTTTTGCTATTTGGGGAGCAAAATAACTGATGATGGTTGAAGTACCGAGGCTATACAGTGTAGACTGGCAATGGCAAGGAAAGCGTTTCTGAAGAAGAGAAATTTGTTAACATCGAGAATAGATTTAAGTGTCAGGAAGTCGTTTCTGAGAGTATTTGCATGAAGTGTAGCCATGTATGGGAGTCAAACGTGGACGATAAATAGTTTAGACTGGAAGAGAATAGCAGCTTTCGAAACGTTGTTCTATAGAAGAATGGTGAAGATTAGATGGGTAGATCACGTAACGAGGAGGTATTGAATATAATTGGGAAGAAGAGGAGTTTGTGGCACAACTTGACTAGAAGAAGAAATCGGTTGGTAGGACTTATTCTGAGGCATCAAGGGCTCACAAATTTAGTATTGGAAGGCAGCGTGGGGGGTAAAAATCGTAGAGGGAGACCAAGAGATGAATACACTAAGCAGATCCAGGAGGATGTAGGGTGCAGTACGTACTTGGAGATGATGCAGATTGCACAGGATAGAGTAGCATGGAGAAATGCATCAAACCAGTCTCAGGACCGAAGACCACAACAACAACAATCTGATTACTGACAAGGTGAAATTGACCTCTCGCTTCCTATGTACCGAGCGAGGTGGCGCAGTGGTTAGCACATTGGAATCGCATTCGGGGGTACGACGGTTCATTCCCGTCTCCGGCCATCCTGATTTAGTTTTTCCGTGATTTCCCTAAATCGTTTCAGGCAAATGCCGGGATGGTTTCTTTGAAAGGGCACGGCCGATTTCCTTCCCAATCCTTCCCTAACCCGAGCTTGCACTTCGTCTCTAATGACCTCGTTGTCGACGGGACGTTAAACACTAACCACCACCACCACCGCTTCCTGTCTTTGATCTTTGTCCCGTTCAGAATTTCGTAGTTTATTCCAGTCAAATAGCATATAGGAAAAGATGCAAAGCAAGAGTATATAAAATAATAGTGATACTAGTTATGACACACAGCTGAGACAAGACTGGAAATATCAAAAACAAAAGGACTTTGCAAACAACAGAAATGAAAATTCTGCGAAGGATTATAGGGAAGACAGGGAGAGATAGAGGGAGAATTGAAAGCCTGGAAAAAAGGATGTAAAAGTCGACTCTATTAATGAGTGGGTACATAAGAGAAAGCATGGATGGAACGAACACATAGATAGGACGGACGAATGGAAGATTGGGAAAATCGTAAGAAATAAATCACCAGGTGGTAGAAATATTGGCCCTACAAGGAAAACATGTAGTGGCAACCTCAGGGTAGACTGAAGGGTGCTGAAGGAAACGGACTTTAGTCTACGAAAAAGAAAAGAGGTCCGGTCAACACTGTCAAAAGCTTAGATAATCCACATATGAATCATAAAGGCGGGGGACAGACCTTGGAATGAGAAATAAATACACTGCAGAAAATAAGATCGAGGAACTGGACACCACAGGTAATACAAGCTAATAGTTCAGGGGAAACAAGGAAGGTAAACGGTCCAGTCGCAGTAATGTGACCACAATCCACGTTCGACGTCAACCTGCAATAATCACTCACAGACGGCAGGTGGCAGATTAGCGATGAAGCGTATATAAATCGCGTCGGAGGGACGCAAAAAATAGTGCGGTCGTTGTGGTAAAGCGGAAACGGAGAAATTTATCAGGCGTCCAAAGGGTGTGATCGTTGGCTTTCGAGATAAGGGTGGAAGCAATTCAGGAAGAGCTAAGTTTCTAAAATGTTCGCCTGCCACTATGGTTAAAGTATATCGTGAATGGAAAAATGGTTCTGTCCAAAATCGGCACCGAATGGTATCACGTTTGATCTGGAAGGTATTTAAAACAGTCGAATCTTCTTTTCACTACGTATAAACTCTTCACTATACCTTGAAATTTGGGAGAAGATCTACCGACTTCTTTAAACTTTAGAGAGAATTCTTCCTCTGCTTCAAAGTAATATGCTGTGACTGTAGTGGTGATGCATATTACAATGTAAGCTTCAAGCAACAATAATTTTTTGACACCAGTAGTATTCTAGCAAGATACATATCCGAACGATTTACTGAACGAGTTATCAAAACTAGATGTCTTTGCGAGAAGGGACTCCAACCTTCTTGCACTTGGAGTTCTGCAATCCTTTTAAGTCCCTCTAACAGATTATTAATGTTTTTGTCCCCTGCAATATTGCAGTTGGGAAAGAGCTCATTTTCCAGTTAATTTAGTGTCGATGGGATATTAACGCGAATGTATCCTTCGCCGTTAAGCCGGACTGTACTTCCTACAGTAAAAAAAAAAAGATTAAATGCATTCGCAATTGCGAACGTTGATAACTATCAGCTTTAGAATAGAATGACGTCAATGAAAATGTGTGACCCACCGGGACTCGAACCCGAATTTCCTGCCTATCACGTACGGTCGCTTTATAATTTAGCAATCAGTGCACGACTCAGCGTCAGACCCGAAACTTCCATATATGCAACTCTTTCTCGTACATCCATTATGTATATACTCGTACAGATGAGACATTTGACTTGAAAGTCGTTTGCCCGCTGTCGGCGCATAAATGCGACATTGCAGTGTCTTTGTTATTCTGAATTACAGTATAATGTTACTTTGAACATGCATGCACGTACCACTACTAGTAACTTCCTTTCCTGTTCCACTCGCAGATATTACAAGGAAAAAACCATTGTCTATATGCCTCCAAGCGAACGTTTCTTCGTGATCCTTACGCGAAATGTTCGTTGGAGACAGTAGAATCATTCTGCAATAAGTTTCAGATGCCGGTTTTTCAATGGTGTTCCTCGAAAAGCATGTCACCATCGCTCCAGAGATTCCATTATAAGTTCCCGAACTATTTCCGCAATACTTGCCTGTGGTTCGAATCTATCGTTAACAAATATAGCAGCCTGCCTCTGAATTTCTTCGATGTCTTCTTTTAGTGTGACCTGGTGCGGATCTCAAATACTCGAACAGTATTCAAAAATGGATCGTACTAGTCTTCTGTATGCGGTATTCTTCATGGGTGAATCACACTTTCCCAAAATTTCCCCAATAAATAGGACTAGAGCTGTCGCCTTCCCTAATAGAAACCTTAACTTACTCATTCTATTACACATCACTCAGCAACGTTATGTCATATATTAAGTAAACGTGACTGTGCAAAAACTGACATAATGTCTGATAGGATAACAGCAAGTAGTGATTTTACAATGTTACTTATAATTCGTCTTGATTGCAAAATTTTTATTCATATGACCGGTTTCGGTTCATCTAGAATCATCTTCAGATCTGTAACGGTAATGCAACTAATTTACTATTTCACGAATGAATATCTTTTTCATCCTATATAATCAACATCAAATGTACCATAACGTACCTGATATTTCGGTTACAGAAGTAACCCGTCCAAATCCAGCAACTTTCAAATGCTGCGTCACATAAAATTGGTTGGCTGAATGCACGTCATTTATATTAATTATAACACTAATACCGACAGGTGGCGTCTGGTACATTTGTTACGTTACATATGAACATACTGAATTCAGTAGATTTTTGTGATTAACTTCTATCTCCAAAAATACTTAGTTAAAATCTGTAGATGTCAATGTTAAAATCTGTACTTATCAAAATTAAAAATTCAGGGAGCACACCTACTCTCAAAACAAAACAGCGTTTGGGGCGCATATGGCTGCCTCAAAGCACTCAGTCACGAACGTTGAACAAAATTTAGACATCCTTCATAGAGCTTATAAGGGACAGTTTCTTAACATTTTGGAAGAAATTGAAATATACACCCACAAAAACAAAGATCCGGACTTAATCCTCAACGAGCAAAGCAAGTTCAGCCATAACGCCTATTTTAGTATTTATGACGACTTACTAAGATGACAACTGTTGCATGTGGAGGTCCAGGCCCATGGATGAGAAATGGTGCGTGGTGGAGAAGCTGGAAGATGCGTGCAGCGCCTCGCGTCGTTGAGGGGGCCCTCCTGCGCGGCCCTCTTGCCCACGGCGATGGCCGTCAGACAACTGAGGGGATTGCGGCACAACACCGAAATGGCGGGAACCACGGAAGCAGACCGTGGAGGAGAAGAAGAAAAATGGTTCAAATGGCTCTGAGCACTATGGGACTGAACTGCTGTGGTCATCAGTCCCCTAGAACTTAGAACTACTTAAACCTAACTAACCTAAGGACATCACACACATCCATGCCCAAGGCAGGATTCGAACCTGCGACCGTAGCAGTCGCACGGTTCCAGACTGCGCGCCTAGAACCGCCAGACCACTGCGGCCGGCAGGGGAATAAGCCTACACCAGCGCCATAAATATAGAAATTGCCCTATGTTTGTAGATCGCATAAAAATGATAATTTTACTGTGTTTTTTTAATTTTGATAGGCACAGATTTTAATCTTGACATCACTACAGATTTTAATTAAGTATTTTTGGAGATCAAAGTTAATCACAAAAATCTACCGAATACAGTATGTGCATATGTAATGTAACAAATATACCAGACGCCACCTGTCGGTAATAGTGTTATAATTAATATAAATGACTTGCATTCTGCCAACAAATTTTATGTGAAAGTTGCTGGATTTGGACTGGTTACTCCTGGAACCCGAAATATCGAGTACATTCTGGTACATTTGATGTTGATTAGATAGGATGAAAAAGATTTGTATTCGTGAAATAGTAAGTTAGTAGTATTATAGTTACAGATCTGAAGATGGTTCTAGATGAACCGAAACCGGCCACATGAATAAAAATTTTGCAGTCAAGACGCATTATAAGTAACAACGTGGCTGCGTCAAGCAGCACACTACTAATGCTGTATTCGAACATCGTAAGCCTGCTCTTCCTTATCATCTGCATTAACTCACATTTTTCTGCATTTAGAGCAAGCTGCAACTCATCGCAACAACTAGAAATTCTTGTATCCTCCTACAGTCACTCAACAGCGACACCTTTCCCTACAGCACGGCAACATCAGCAAACAGCCGTAGATTGCTAATCAACCTGTCCGCCGGTCCATTTATGTATACAGAAAAAACAGCGGTGCTAACACACTTCTCTTGGGCACTCCTAACGATGCACTCGTCTCTGATGAAAACTCGCCATAGAGGACAGTGTATTGGGTTCTTTGAGCCACTCACATATATGGGAATCCAGACATTCGTTAAGCCTGCAGCTATTTTTTACGACTTCATATATAACGATAAGGAGAGATGGGCTAAAGAGTGGTGCAGCGACTGTCATCGTGGATAAGATGGACAGGAGCATTGATTGTCGAACAAGTTAACACAACAAACAGAAGAATTTGTAAGTAGGCTGTTTAGGTTTTTTTATTGGTAACGTCGCCGCCAGATAGCGCTCTGTATGAAAATCACTGGCTGTGCCGTGTGCAGTCTGTGGCTGGTTTGCATTGTTGTCTGCCATTGTAGTGTTGGGTAGCTGGATGCTAACAGCGCGTAGCGTTGCGCAGTTGGAGGTGAGCCGCCGGCAGTGGTGGACGTGGAGAGAGAGACGGTGGAGTTTTGAAGTTTGTAAGAATTGGTGTCATGAACTGATATATATATTATGACTATAAAGGTAAATACATTCTTTGTTCTCTATTAAAATCTTTCATTTGCTAACTGTGCCTATCAGTAATTAGTGACTTCCGTAGTTTGAATCTTTTAGTTAGCTGGCAGTAGTGGCGCTCGCTGTATTGCAGTAGTTCGAGTAACGAAGATTTTTGTGAGGTAAGTGATTTGTGAAAGGTATAGGTTATTGTTAGTCAGGGCCATTCTTTTGTAGGGATTTTTGAAAGTCAGATTGCGTTGCGCTAAAAATATTGTGTGTCAGTTTAAGCACAGTCTAGTATAAATTTTTCTAAGGGGACGTTTCAAATTGTGTAACTTGTATTTATCCAAGTGTACGAAACTCTTTACAAATAATATAGCAAGAATTAGAGTCTAGCTCATAAAATAACTAGGATGAGGCTAGCTGTGCTAATCACAAACAATGGTGTTGTAGCGAAGAACCCCCAGTTGCAAGTGTGTGTTAGTCACAGCCGCCGGCCATCCTATATGGCGGCGGCCGAGCGCGCTCCTAGCCCAGAACCGTTTGAGGTGAGGCTCGGCAGACATGCACCACTGGGTCTGCCAGATTCCATGCAACTGCTATCAGCATCAGGCCCAAACTCGCAATTCAGTTGCCAACATTGACGCAAATCGGATGATATCGATCAGTGACAACACCAATGTTGACAATGGAATAGCAAGTTTTCGTCTGACGCCAATGAGGGATTGGCGGGATCTGATGGACCCAATGGTGAGTGCCCCATTGAGCCACCACTCCAGCCGTTCTGAACTCGGAGCGGTCTGTGCCGACGCGATATAGGACGGCTGGAGACAGTGACTCAGCCCCACTTCCACTTGCAGCCTCGTCACTACGCTACCATCGTTCGTGCTTAGTGCACCGAGCCACATCGTGGATGCTATTGTATGAGTTGGACTCCAATTCTTGCTGCATTACTTGTAATGAGTATCTGAATGCTTGGAGAAATTCATGTTAAGGAAATTTTCTGTTTGTCGTGTTAACTTGTTCGCGAGTCATTTCTGCTTCTGACTAGCATTCC
The DNA here is from genome assembly GCF_023897955.1 of Schistocerca gregaria. Taxonomy (NCBI): domain Eukaryota; kingdom Metazoa; phylum Arthropoda; class Insecta; order Orthoptera; family Acrididae; genus Schistocerca; species Schistocerca gregaria. The sequence continues at coordinate 201,735,117 of NC_064921.1, forward strand.
TAATACATCATCTGCCACACCACCGTGTAGCCCACCTCTCCTTATTTATGTGAAGGTAGCCGTACACAACAACATTGACTCCCATGTGGTGGTATCGATACGTGACGTCACAACAGTTGTGCCCACTGTCAAATGTTTTTAGAAAATCTAGGAATATGGAAGCTGTATAGTGCCCTTCATTCATAATTAGCAGAGTGTAAAAGTTAGCCTTACTTCAGGTGATGCTGGTCGTCGGTAGTTAGTGATCTGCTTTTAAATTTCATACTCATCTGCAATGAGAAACCAGAGCAAAGCGTCAGTCGATGTATGTGCAAAGTTTTGAAACAATGCTAAGGAAAGCTGAAACTGAACTTCAATGCTAATTGCACTGCCTCCACGCTTACGTGTAAACGCTGACATTTAGATTTGCCTACACCATGCTGCTTACTTCGAGAGAAAAAGTGCGTTCTCCATGCAAAACAGGCCTCCATGAACATCAGTGCTTTGCATTGTGACTATTAACATACAGTGTTATATGTTGTGTTCCGATTGTTAGTGCCAAAAAACAGTAACGTAGCGTTCATACGCCATGCTCGTTACTTCGTGTTTTTCCCCGTCCTCTCCTGTAATTTATAAACGCTTCAGATTTTAGTCGTACGTCTATTCTTTATGCGATAACATACCGAGTGATCAAAAAGTCAGAAGAAATTTGAAAACGGAATAAATCACAGAATAATGTAGATAGAGAGGTACACATTGACACACATGCTTGGAATGACATGGAGTTTTATTAGAACCTAAAAAAAAATAAAAACGTTCAAAAAAATGTCCGACAGTTGGCGCTTCATCTGATCAGAATAGCAATAATTATCATAACAAAGTAAGACAAAGCAAAGATGATGTTCTTTACAGGAAATGCTCAATATTTCCACCATCATTCCTCAACAATAGCTGTAGTTGAGAAATAATGTTGTGAACAGCACTGTAAAGCATGTCCGGAGTTACGGTGAGGCATTGGCGTCGGATGTTGTGTTTCATTATCCCTAGAGATGTCGGTCGATCACGATACACTTGCGACTTCAGGTAACCCCAAAGCCAATAATCGCACGAACTAAGGTCTGGGGACCTGGGAGGCCAAGCATGACGAAAGTGGCTGCTGAGCACACGATCATCATCAAACGACACGCGCAAGAGATGTTTCACGCGTCTAGCAATACTTTTTTTGTTCTAATAAAACCCCATGTCATTTCAAGTATGTGTGTCAATTTTTACCTCTCTATCTGCATTACTCCGTGGTTTACTAAGTTTTCAAATTTATGCTGACTTTTTGATCACCCGATATATTCATCTCCAGGCGACAGCTTGGTTTATTACTGACCCCGTTACCAATGAGTCCCGTTCCTAAGTCTGAGTCAATTGTGATGCGTACAGAAAGAGAAACTCCACAAAGACTCAAAAAGTAGCGATTACAGAACAACAAGAGAATCCTAGCTACAAGTGCGTCATAAACGTAATTCTCAGTACGCTTAATGGCCACCTGTCCCCTATAAAGTCGTCGAAAGCACCCATTGTGCTAATGGAAACCAGAGAACGTTTTTAAAGTTGACTGCAATAAAGCGGCTATTATTTCCAAGTGTGAATATTTCCGTAAATGACACGAAGATTAGACATTAAAAAACACTCAGCATCCGTGAGAATGGAAAAACGTTTTCGTTCGGCTCGCCACATGAGTGATTCTCCTGAAAAAAGTAATTTTATTCCCCATTAAAAAGCTCATAAATCAACTCGGCGATCCGTGCGACATTCGAATACACATATATCACTATTGCCGTGACACTTGACAAGAGCCTGTCGAAACGCCAACGCACACTTGCACTACATATACTGTACTACCTGACACGTAATGATTTTTTAACAGCTGAAATTTGCGTGCAGCACCAACAACATGCATACAGGTGATCTTTCTCATTCACGGGGAACTGCAAGACGAAAAATCCTTCGCATCACGTTGAGTGATTGACCATCAGAATATCAGCTTTGAGTAAGCTGTGCAGTAAACGATAATCTTTCCTAAGGAAAAAATGGCTACTTTGTGACTCGTTCACGGTCTCTACCGTAATTAGAAAAGTATCATCGGTTACGTGCAGATCGTATAAATCAAGCCACTATTTATAGAATGAAATGTTGTTTGATAATCACTAGCAGTTGAGTAGCTGGAATGTTGCCAACCAATTGTAATCACAATTACATGAGAAAAAAACAATTTTTATATTAAGGGTGGTAATTACTACACAGAACGAGAACCTAATAAGCATGTTAACACTCACACATTGCTACACTGACATGATTTTATATGGAAATAGAATTTTTAATTTGGAGTAACACATCTATTACGTGTCCGTTAGCAGAAAATATTGTTCGGCAAAAATTGTGCACGCGATATTTCAGATTTGCAGCGTATGTGTTCGCAGTTGTTGGACGTGATTATACTGAGCGCGGGCAGGTAAGCTTACGTGTAAATTTCGAAAATTCCTGGGAAAAGACTTTTTTGGGGGTTTTTAGCTATTTTTCTAAACGATATATCCATCTACTATTTGACTCCTGAGAAAAAAGGAAGTATATTGAAGTACTGGATATACACTGCTGGCCATTAAAATTGCTACATCACGAACATGACGTACTACAGACGCGGAAATTTAACCGAAAGGAAGAAGATGCTGTGATATGTAAATAGTTAGCTTTTCAGAGCATTCACACATGGTTGGCGCCAGTCGCGACACCTACAACGTGCTGACATGACAAGTTTCCAACCGATTTCTCATACACAAACAACAGTTGACCGGCGTTGCCTGGTAAAACGAAGTTTTGATGCCTCGTGTAAGGAGGAAAAATGTGTACCATCACGTTTCCGACTTTGATAAAGGTCGGATTGTAGCCTATCACGATTGCGGTTTATCGTATCGCGACGTTGCTGCTCGCGTTGGTCGAGATCCAATGACTGTTAGCAGAACATGGAATCGGTGGGTTCAGGAGGGTAATACGGGACGCCGTGCTGGATCCAAACGGCCTCGTATCACTAGCAGTCGAGATGAGAGGTATCTTATCCGCATGGCCGTAACGGATCGTGCAGCGACGTCTCGATCCCTGAGTCAACAGATGGGGACGTTTGCAAGACAACAACCATCTGCACGACAAGTTCGACGACGTTTGCAGCAGCATGGACTATCAGTTCAGAGACAATGGCTGCGGTTACCCTTGATGCTGCATCACAGACAGGAGCGCCTGCGATGGTGTGCTCAACGATGAACCTGGGTGCACGAATGGCAAAACGTCATTTTTTCGGATGAATCCAGGTTCTGTCTACAGCATCACCCGTGTTTGGCGACATCGCGGTGAACGCACATTGGAAGCGTGTATTCGTCATCGCCATACTGGCGTATCACACGGCGTCATGGTATGGGGTGCCATTGATTGCACGTCTCTGTCCCCTCTTCTTCGCATTGACGGCACTTTGAGCAGTGGACGTTACATTTCAGATGTGTTACGACCCGTGTCTCAACCCTTCATTCGATCCCTGCGAAATCCTACATTTCAACAGGATAATGCACGACCGCATGTTGCAGGTTCTGTACGGGCCTTTCTGGATACAGAAAATGTTCGACTGGTGCCCTGGCCAGCACATTCTCCAGATCTCTCACCAACTGAAAACGTCTGGTCAATGGTGGGCGAGCAACTGGCTCGTCACAATACGCCAGTCACTACTCTTGATGAACTGTGGTATCGTGTTGAAGCTGCATGGGCAGCTGTACCTGTACACGCCATCCAAGCTCTGTTAGACTCAATGCCCAAGCGTGTCAAGGCCGTTATTACGGCCAGAGGTGGTTGTTCTGGGTACTGATTTCTCAGATCTATGCACACAAATTGCGTGAAAATGTAATCACATTCTGTTTTAGTATAATATATTTGTCTAATGACAATAGGTGTAGCAATTTTAATGGCCAGTAGTGTATCAGAAAGGCTTTTAGAGTAGAAAACATTCTTTGCAGATGAAACATGATCTGCTGCAGTAGTTCACAGTAAAGGACTTATTAGAGCCCACGTTGTGAAGTTTTTATTAAGCTGACATTGGTAAATTTGTTATTTAATTTGGATTTATTACGTTGTACGGCTTGAATATGTAATGTGTATTAACTACACCGCCTGAAAAAACGTGAAGCTCCCGAAAAAAATGGTCGAATGTGGATGTAACAATTCTCAGTGACAGGTAAAACGGCCAGCGCAGCGCATAACGTTGTTTGAGTGTAGCGTTTTTACCAGGCCTGGTAGTGGATGTAAGGGGCGTGAATAGCGTCAGGTGATGAGCGTTCACATGAATACCGGAGATGTTGAGTACTCACGTCAAATTTTAATCACCTGCTAACAGAGTTTGTAAGCGGCCTCATTGTGAGTCTCCGTTTGACCTGCGGGTCGAGTCACGTATGCCAAACATCCGGATGTATGAGGTATTCAGCTGTGACAGTGGTCCGATGTTAGGCTGCATGGAATCGTATGGGCAGGTTTAGCCGACTTACAAGATTCCGATCGACAACATCTGCCCACTCCAAGGGAGGTTCCCCGTATTGCGTACCAAGCTCACTCCTTCACATCTGCGTCTACCATACGAGACTTCCTGCAACATTCAATGTCACCCCATCATAACGGTTGGAATCTAGCACCAACCGTACTAGGAGGTCACCGTCCCAACGTTAGGTTGCCGTTAACATTGCAACGCAAACGGCTGCATTTTGTCTGCTGATGAATGGCGTCACACATTGCTTAGCGATGAATCGTGTTACGTGCTGTCTCGAATGACTATCCCTGGCGATTACTACAGGGACCTGGGAGAGGTACGATTCTGCGAGTGTTTTGGAGAGGCACAGAGATGTAAATGTTGGCGTCATGATGTGTGGAACTATCGATTTTGTGTAACGTAACTGCGTCGATGCATGAGAATCAACGTGATGGAACTGTATTTATAACTGAAAGTGCGAATTCGATGAATTGGAATAGCTCGTCCACACATGGATCCCCGTCTCTTTTAGCATGACATTGCCAGACTAAATAAAGGAGCGCTCCGTTTTCTACAACAATGCGATGCGTTGGGTTAACTTTCATCGATCTTCCTCCGTACAGCCCCTGTTTGGCTCTATCCGATTTTCATCTGGTTCAGAAACTTAAAGAACATCTTCGGGGACATCACTTTGACAGTGAAGAAGCCGTGCAAGCGGAGGTGATGTGTTGACTCTATCAAGAAACATTCCGCGGTGATGATATCTACAAACACGCCTTCCGTTGGGAGAATTGTGTTCGTCTTTATGGCGACTAAGTTAAGAAATGGATATGTAGACATGAAGAACAAAGATGTAGATCGTTAAAAAGTTTTCACGTAAAAATTTTTGAAGCATTACGTTACAGCACGTCCTAGTATTACCAGACATGCGACAGTGTCCTGAGGCCATTTTTCAACAGGACAACGCTCGTCCACACCCGGTACGTGTCTCTATGAACAGTCTTGGTGATGATGAGATACTTCTATCCAGATCTGTCTCCGACAGAATATGAGTGCTGTTAGCGAAGACATCAACCCCGTCCCCGTGCCAGTAACAAGAATATAAAGGACCACTTACAACACTTGTGGATGAGCTTGCTGTAGGAGGCTGTAGGATTTAAACAGCGTTATGACAGCCATCCTAAGCGTATCAATGCATATATCTATGCCAGAGGGAGGGAAATGTCTTTAAGTGGGTTCTTACTGCCAAATTCTTTCAAATTTGACTCGATTTTGAAATCAATGAAACAGAGCATAACCTCTCAGCCAGCGCAGTTTCATTTCGTTTAGTTTCCTCCCCCTTATACTCTGGGTGCTGTCGCTCCACGTCTTTTTTTTTGGTGAGGCATTCATATACACTGAAGCGCCGAAGAAACTGGTACAGGCATGTGCATTCAGATACCGCGATATGTGAACAGGCAGAATACAGCTCTGCTGTTTGCAACGCCTATATAAGACAACAAGGGTTTGGCGCAGTTGTTAGATCGGTTACTGCTGCTACGATGGCACGTCATGAAGATTTAAGTGACTTTGAACGTTGTTGTAGTCAGTGCACGAGCATGCGGTTCCTCTTAGTCGAAAAGTCATGCTTCAAACACGTCTAGGGGTTGAACCGCACATGTCGCCTTACACGCCCTAAATTAGACACTTGTGACACTTTGGTTAAATTTTCTGGCTGATGGAAAGTTCGTGAAATACAAGCTTATAATAACGGTAATAATAATATCGGGAACTAAATTAAAGACCCACAATTGACGTAGGTCACACAGTTGCGATTTGGTTGGAATAATGTTTATTCAGAAAGCTTACTAATAGCGAAAGTGGTCGTATTTAGAGTTACTGTTACACTCGAGCGCTAATCCATTTGACACAGTTCCATCATTCACAATCTCATCGCGAAATACAAGTCTAATATTCCACCTCGTTATGTTCACGAAACGTTAAGAGTTCACACCAGGCGCGCGGCTGCTCACCGCTCAGAGACTAAGTCCCGTGATACCACACAACGCGAAATTTCCTACGTCCTTTCACTTTCTAGCTACCTAAAGACCGACTGTCCGTTTTCGTGTCTCAGTCCGAACTGTCCCCTTCGGTGTCTCGACGAGAACTGTTCTCTGCCCGTCTCCGACCGCGTTTCCCGCCCGACGAACATCTTCGCTCAACTGGTTAGCACAGGCTGGCCGAGGTGACCGAGCGGTTCTAGGCGCTACAGTCTGGAACCGCGCGACCGCTGCGGTCGCAGGTTCGAATCCTGCCTCGGGCATGGATGTGTGTGCTGTCCTTAGGTTAGTTAGGTTAAAGTAGTTCTAAGTTCTAGGGGACTGATGACCTCAGAAGTTAAGTCCCATAGCGCTCAGAGCCATTTTAACTAGCACAGTTCCCTTTCTTGAAGCCGTCCATCTGATTGGCTACAGCTTATTCTACGTTACTTCACATGTTAACATATTTAAATAATAAAAGCTTGACCACTTCCACGTTCTAAATAAAGTAACAATAATATACATAAAGCCAATACAATTCCCTTCTCAACTTTGAATGTCACTACCAGTAGCCTTTCATCAATGTGCTTTCTGATAAATAAAGAACAAAAGTAACTATTATGCTCTAAGCTTTACAACAAATATTCTATTACTTTATTATTCAATGAAGTGTCATGCTGTCATCGTTCAATGTGTTTTGTGTGGATGAAATGATGATCTGATGCTTAACTGTAAATACTGGTAATTTAAATTTTCTGTACCTTTTAAACAAATGAAGTTACAGAGTTAATATTTATTACGTTTGTCATGTTAATGATGCGCTTCTATACGAAAAAGCGTACCTTCTTTCGGTACATAATGTGTAAGTATGAAATACGGACGGAAACCTGGTTTGACACAGTGTCATTCAAATTGTTTGTCATTAAATAATATTCTGAATCGTGTGATACAAATTTAAAAACATTGTCGAACGAGCTTGTTAAATTCAAATGGGTAAATAGGCAATACCACAGTAAAAAGTTCACCACTGAGTCATCAAAGCGAGGACTGCATGAGACACTCCATAGCAGAATCACCGTTGACCAAGCAAACAGAGAAGGTGTGTTACTGCATGTTGGATAGCGATTACTGACGAGAATCTAATTTTTTTGTGTAGATGATAAATGTTAGTAAATACGAAGCAAATTGCAGATTATATGAGCGTGGCTTTGCTCATGAAAGAGAACAAGGGACACCGACCCCAGCAGCATCATCACGTGTGTTAATACATTCAGGGTGTATAAAAATTTCCGCTACCAGTCATAATAAAAGGCTATTTATTTGTCACACGACCGGTTTCGGGCTTGCGCCCATCTTCAGGTGTATAACATTCATGTACATGTTTATATGCAGGAGATCACTGTATAAATTCAAAAAATTATTTGCTGGTGACCAAACAGATACAACTGGAACAATTGTTAAGTGGCAAGGCAGCATTTGTCGAAAATATATCTGTACTTACATAAAGATGAAGCATCATTTGTAGTGACAGTTTTTCCGCTTAGTTATACACTTATTATCATTTTCACGTCCATATTTCAGTTTTATAAAGTTCAGCTGCATATTTCACTATTAAAATGAGCACTCGTGAAATTCACTGTGTTTACATACAAACATGTGGGCTGTGGCCAAAGAACTTAGAAGCAGATGTAAAGATGTTGCTCATACAGAAACATGTAGGTTATGGTCAATGAACATAGCCACAGGAAGTGCAAGGGCGTTTCACATATAGAAACTGCGAAGTTTTTTGATACACATTATGAACATTTTTGATTCACATTTTGGTCGGAGAACTTATATCTAGGAAGTACAATGATGTTACACACATTACATTCTGAAAGCTGTTACAAATTATACAATGGCAGTTACAGCTGTTGTTTAGAATACGACTAGTACAAATTACGATAATGACACTTGAACTGTTGTATGACTGGTACATGGAATATTATCTACACATATTTCATGAAATATTCAAAAACAAAAACTAATTATCCTCTGATATAATAACAACGTAATATTCTATGAAAATTCGATGTAGCAGTCATACAAATTACTGTTTTTTTGACTTGCATCGCTCTTGTTGCCGGGTGTGTCATGGTTGATGTTTTAGTGTTGGCTTTGTCGCTTTTGTATTGCCTGTGTAGTGTTAAATGAGATTATAACTTTGTTTGGGTTTTTTTTTTTTTTTGGATATGATTCTGGAGTAAGATCCTTTAGTGAGTATTCTGATACTCTCGTATTGCTGTGCGTAGTTATTTGTGCCTATCAATCAATGCCTCTTTCCCTGTAGGGCTAAATCAATTAAGAGGTTCTGACGTATTGATACTCTGTTCTATTGTAGTAGGTATTAGTACGTTATTATTTCGATAAATTAAGCTGTGCGCCCTCTAAAGTAAAGTTAATTTGCAGCGGAACTAGTTATTTGAAGCTGTTTTATCTGGCGTTAACTCTTACGTGGATTTTGTTACTCTGATCGTTCAGTTCTTTGGTCGTTTCTTATTCTGTATGCGCTCTGGATTGTTTAAATTTATTAATAAATCGAATTAAATTTGATTAACCGCTTACGTCCACACAACACTGAGTCACTTTCCACTCCCACCGTTTCCTGTGCCACAAATCAAAACCCACAAATTGCTTTGCGCTATATTGGACAGAACAGGTACAAAAGCATACTTCTGAAATAACTAAAAATAAATGCTAAGTTAAAGGCTAAGATGGGATCCCTACCTCGCTTGCTTAACATGGTCGTAGGTCTGGTTGTTTGCCTGCGTCCTCTGCTGACCTGTAAATAAGCTGTTAAGTGTGGATGTCTATTGTCTCAATGACTCTGAAGAGTGCTCTTGCAGCGTTGTGTTGTGGAAGCTGTTACAGGTAAGTAGGGGTAAAAACGAAGGCCGTCGGAGAGGGTACGTCTCTCGAATAGCGTTAACATAGAGTTCATGCGCTGAAACGTATGACGTGTTACTGTGGTTTTCAGAAGCACCTCTCTATTAAAATCATATCTTTTACTCTCCCATGAGATCTGCCCATTTATTGTAACCATTGTAGAGGAGGTTACTATTTTAGCCTTTACAGAAACAATTTCCAGTCTGCACTGAAGACTGTGCCGACATGAAAATCCCCGGCACAGTAAGTAATGTGCCGGATCGGTACTCCAACTCGGAATCTTTTCATTTCACTGGTAAGTGCTCTACCGACCAGCCTACGCAAAGCGCAGCTCACGAACCGCGCTCGTCGGTCCACTTCCGACAGTATCTCTGGCCTACCTTCCAAACTTCACAGAAATTCTCCTGCGTATGTTGCGGGACTAGCGCTTCTGCAAAAACAGGATGTTGCAGAGAAATGGATTAGCCACAATCTTAGAGGATGGTTTTCGGAATGAATTTTCACTTTGGGGCGGAGTATTTCCTGCGAGATTAAAACTGTTTGCTAGACACGAGGTTCAACGAGGAAGCTTTGCCTTTCGATGAAGAATTTTCTACCAATTGATCTATCTAGAACAGGAAGATTCAAATCAGCACACGCTACGCTGGAGAGCGAAATTCATTTTGAAAACAATCCCTTAGGTTGTGGTTAAGCCATTTCTTCGCAATATACTTTCTTCCAGAAGTACTTGAGGGTGTTGCAACTCAGTTGGTAGAGCGTTTGTCCGCGAATTGCCTAGGTTGTGGTCTCCGCAATACCGCAATACAGCATACAGTTTTAATAAACTACTGGCCATTAAAATTGCTACACCTCGAAGATGACGTGTTATAGTCACAAAATTTAACCGACAGGAAGAAGATGCTGTGATATTCAAATGCTTAGCTTTTCAGAGCATTCTCACAAGGTTGGCGCCTACGTTGGCCTACAATATGCTGACATGATGAAAGTTTCCAACCGAGTTATCATACACAATCAGCATTTGAGCGGCAATGCCTGGTGAAACGTTGTTGTGATGCCTCGTGTAAGGAGGAGAAATGTGTACCATTACGTTTCCGACTTCGATAAAGGTCGAATTGTAGCCCATCGCGATTGCGGTTTATCGTTTCGCGACATTGCTACGCGCGTTTTCGAGATCCAAAGACTGGTTGCAAAATATGGAATTGGTGGGTTCAGGAGGGTAATACGGAACGCCGTGCTGGATCCCAACGGCCTCGTATCACTAGCAGTCGAGATGACAGGCATCTTATCCGCATGGATGTAACGGATCGTGCAGCCACGTCTCGATCCCCGAGTCAGCAGATGGGGACATTTGCAAGACAACAACCACCTGCACGAACAGTTCGACGACGTTTGCAGCAGCATGGACTCTCAACTCGGAGAGCATGGCTGCGGTTACCCTTGACGCTGCATCACTGACAGGAGCGCCTGCGACGGTGTACTCAACGACGAACCTGGGTGCACGAATGGCAAAACGTCATTTTTTCGGATGAATCCAGGTCCAGTGTACAGCATCATGATGGTCGCATCCCTGTTAGGTGACATCGTGGTGAACGCACATTGGAAGCGTGTATTCGTCATCGCGATACTGGCGTATCACCCGGCGTGATAGTAGCGGGTGCCATTCATTACACGTCTCAGTCACCTCTTGTTCGCATTGACGGCACTTCGAACAGTGGAAGTTACATTTCAGATGTGTTACGACCCGTGGCTATACCCTTCATTCAATCCCTACGAAACCCTACATTTCAGTATGATAATGCACAACGACATGTTGTAGGTCCTGTACTGGCCTTTCTGGATACAGAAAATGTTGGACTGCTGCCCTGGCCAGCACATTCTCCAGATCTCTCACCAACTGAAAACGTCTCGTCAATTGTGGCCGAGCAACTGGCTCGTCACAATACGCCAGTCACTACTCTTGATGAGTGTTAAAGCTGCATGGGCAGCTGTACCCGTACACGCCATCCAAGCTCTGTTTGAATCAATATCCAGGCGTATCAAGACCGTTATTACGGCCAGAGGTGGTTGTTCTGGATACTGATTTCTCAGGATATAGGCACCCAAATCGCGTTAAAATGTAATCACATGTCAGTTGTAGTATTTTATATTTGTCCAATGAATACTCGTTTATCATCTGGATTCCTTCGTGGTATAGCAATTTTAATGGCCAGTGGTGTATTTTAATCATCTTGTGAGTGTCGAAGCGATACTGTCGTGCCTTATAAATACCGTGTTGTAGAGACATAATAGTGCTGAGGGTCGATCTGGCCCACCGTTAAAGGTGCAACATTTTGTATAATTTCTGTCGTGCCTCGCACAGTACGAGCTGCGGTTGGATTCCTACTGCGGCGAGGCCTGTATCTTCGAAGACCACCGCGACCTCACCAAGGAGGAAGAGAGAAAGAATGTGTCAACATTCTGTAAGCAAATCGGTATTTGAGGCACATGCCGAGCTGTAAATATAGTGCCAGATGTACTCGGGAGTAGCACTGCCTCCGGCAATTGAGCACTTCGGTAGGAGACAGCTCCATTCCACTTTTTGGTATCACGCGTTCCTTTTCTGCAGCGGTATAATATTTCTATAGCTGACACTTAGGGCCATAAAATACGTCGGAGGTATCATCACCGGCGCTGCGCTCGCCTGCCGCTGCCTTTACTTAATGACACAGCGCAGGCCTGCCTCCGTCCCAATTACGTCCGGCCGCTAAGGGCTTTATTGCGCCAAAGTTATTACCGTTCCGTACCGCTGCCTCTGTTACTCCTGGGAAATAATAGATCACGCCGGCGAGGTGCGACGGGAGGCTCCAGCAACCGGCGTCGTCTTATTTTCATTCCATTTCAGTACAAAAATAATCCTTATCTCGGCGAGCAAAACGGAGCGATAAAGGGAGGGGAGAGAGAAGTAGGAGAAAAAAAAATTGGCGCAAAGTACGTCCGATAAGGGATCGGTAAATGGCCGACGTGGCTTACGAAATCATAGCTCATTACAGGCGGCGCGGCTGCCGCCGGTGTGTGTAAACTAATAACGGGCCGTAGCTGCAGAGCGCCATTACGGGAGATGGCTATCTGCCGCCGCCGGCCACCGGCCTCTGGGGTGCCGGGTCGAGTTCCGGGCGGCTCCAGTCTGGTTCCTGCCAAAGGACTCGGGACCCAGGTGAGAGGCGCAGCCGCAGTTTTCCTATGGAGGACATACTCAGAAGTCCTCTCCTGCGTTGTTGTTTCTTTCCGTTCATCCCAGAGGAGCTGGCGGTGAGTACCGCTTGCCAGAGATAGTCAGGCACTGAAGTGACAAAAGTCATGTCGTGTCAGACCCTCTTTTGCCGGAGTAGTGTGACAATAATAATCAGCATTGGCGATCGAAGATTTCCAGCATAACGTGTCATTCTTATCCTGCCGGGGGCCTTGTGAAAGAGGTCGGAGGGGCTAACAGAGTTCAGGGCACTCTCTTGCCCCTGGGGCGGGAAACTGCCCATAAAGGCGGAACAATCAGTAATGATAAATGGCATGAGGATGCAGAAGGCAACGGAAACTGCTGCATTAAAGATACATAGGCTAATGTGTATCCACAGGACATAAAAAAATGTCATAATAATCTCTACATTGGCAAAAGATTCTGAAATAGTCCCACTTTCGGGTCTCCTGGAAGGGACTGCCGAGATAGAAGTGACTCAATAAACAACGAAAGGATAACGTTCTATGCGTCGGGGCGTGGAATGTCAGATGTCTGAACGTGATAGGAAAGCTAGAAAATCCGAAAAGATAAATGCTAAGCTTCACTGTAGTTATAATGGGGGTCAGTGAAGTGAAATGGAAAGAAGACAAGGCTTTCTGGTGAGGTGAGTATTGGGTAATATCAACAGCTGCAGAAAATGGTATAACGTGAGTAGGATTCATTATCAGTAGGAAGATAAAGGCGGAACAAGTGGAAATAAATAAAAGTCATAATAATCTCTCCATTGGCAAAAGATTTCGAAATAGTGCCCCTTTCGGATCTCCGAGAAGACACTGCCGAGGTAGAAGTGACTGAATAAACAACGAAAGGATAACGTTCTACGAGTCGGGGCGTTGAATGTCAGAAGTCTGAACGTGGTAGCAAAGCTAAAAAAATGCGAAAAGATAAGTGCTAAGCTTCACTGTAGATATAGTGGCAGTCAGTGAAGTGAAATGGAAAGAAGACAAGGATTTCTGGTCAGATGAGTATAGGGTAATATCAACAGCACCAGAAACTGGTATAACGTGAGTAGGATTCATTATCAAAAACGGTTCAAATGGCTCTGAGCACTATGAGACTTAACTTCTGAGGTCATCAGTCCCCTAGAACTTAGAACTTCTTAAACCTAACTAACCAAAGGACATCACACACATCCATGCCCGAGGCAGGAATCGAACCTGCGACCGTAGCGGTCGCGCGGTTCCAGACTGTAGTGACTAGAGCCGCTCGGCCACTCCGGCCGGCGATTCATTACCAGTAGGAAGATAGGGCAGAGAGTGACTTTCTGTGAACAGTTCAGTGATAGGATTGTTCTCATCAGAAACATCCGCAAACCGGCACCGACAACGATACTTCAGGTATACATGTCGACGTCGTAAGTTGAAGATGAAGACATGGAGGAAGTATATGGGGACTCTGAATGTGTAATGCAGTATTTAAAGGGAGATGAATTCTGTAACAAATTTCAGCTGGTGATAGCGAATACTCTGTTCAAGAATTGCACGAGTAGAAGATACGGGAAGATTCCAGTTAGGTTAAGTCATTGTCAGGCAGAGATTCTGAAATCAGCTATTGGATTGTGAGGCGTTCCCGGGTGCAGGTATAGACTCGGACTGCGAGGTGCCGGGGTGGAGAAGAGTTTGTACCTCTTTAATTCATCGAATTTTGCATGAGAACTGGACATGCACTCGACCTCCTCCTTACCTAACATCTAACTGATCAAGTGGGCAACAGTAACGACAGGAATTGATGGTGGACCCTGCTAGTTGGTAAAATAAGGAGAACACACTCACAATAATTTAATAAAAATCATTATCTACTCAGTAAAGAAAAAGCGAAATTTTATCATAATAAACGACAAGAAATGGGATTCTTCATCTATCTATGATATGTGGATTAAATATTACAATGTGATTTATTATAAATCAGAACACAAAGGTACTTGATTGTCAATACAAACAGTAGGCTATAGGGTAGGCTATACTGAACTATTATGACAATAAGAGTTGGCTCGAGAACAAAGGGCTCCTGCTCTCTGTGATGCAACAGATTGACGATAATGACTGGAGGTCCTAATGAATAAAATATTACTCCCCTGACTATAATGAAGTATTGCGATTAGTAGTGAGAGATCAAATGAGGTCACATGGAGAAACAAGCAAGATGGACTTGTAGCAATGAGCACGCATGGCGCTGAGGGATTCAGTATAAAAGTGATAGGTCCTACAATTCCGAAGCCGCAAACTACTGTACCAGTCCTGAAATCTGCAGCACATCGCCGGTACAAAGCCTTCTGATCATGTAGGCGCCGACGTTTGCTGTGCAGCAACTCTGTTTCAACCCCTGGCCTCGAAGGCTGTCCCAGAATTCTAAGTTCTGCCGAAAAAGAGTGACTAAGTCGCAAGACCGTCCGACTCCGACAAAGGTCATATCCGGAATGCTCTGCGCCCGCACAACGCAAGAGCGAAGCCAACATTACTGAACCCCCCTACTATCCTCGAAAACCACATATCAGCATTCAGTGGTGATTCCAAAATTCCCCCACACTGTCTCAGAACATCATTCGCACCAATAGCGACCATTCCCTCCAATTTCGAGCAGGGCTTTATGACGTCAACTAGCCTCAGTTTAAGTTGACCAATCATGCCTCTGCTATTCAGCTGAGGGTACTGAACTGGTCATTTGATTGGCTACAAAAACAACATGCCTATACCACCGGCCATCAGGTGCCAAGCAGTCGCGCCCAGCAGGGCACAGTCGACAAGTGTTCTCAGAATCATGAGGACAATGCAGTCCATCGGCGCCAGCAGTCTGCGTTTCAAACGCGCCGGAATCGTAAACACATAAACTGCTGCGACACTCAGATGTCTCGCAGGTCGTTTTGCCCTGTATGTAATAGGCGAAATTCGACCGACGTCAGTTGCCCCACCAGGTGATTAAGGCCATTGATGTACAACTCTCTCAGTATTCACGGAAGTGCAGACCCCAACCAGAAACGCAGTGCTCGCCTCTCACAGGCCACCCATCGAAGTAAAACAACATGCACAGGAATCAAGTGAAAAGTCCTTTAAGCTCTTAGTACAAATACTCTCATTACAATAACCTTATTCGGCCTATTACCACCGTGCAATGACATAAAACATTAATAAAATAGACGAAATTGAGAGGCGACATGAAAAAGAGGGCATGGAACCTCTCAAGACCACAATGCAGTAGTGATAAAGACTAGACTGTAATTTAAGAGAGTAATCAGTAAGATTCAATTCGCAAAGGAGTGGGACACCGAAGTGCTAAGGAATGAAGAGATATGCTTGAAGTCCTGTAAGACTATAGATACCGCAATAAGGAACAGCTCAATAAACAGTAAGGATGAAGAGGAATGGACCCAATGCGCTCAACGAATCGTTGGAAGTGCTCTGCAGAAACAATGAGCGATGCTGCCCGCTTTAACCTTCCATAACTGAACAAGTGTTGCCAGTTCACCATCCTGGGCACAGACTGATCTCTTGATTATGTCCCATGAATGTTCGATAGGATTAATGCCTGGTGATTTGGGTGGCCAAATAATTCACTCGAACTGTGCAGAATGTTCTTCGAACCAATAATGAAATGATGAATAGCTGTTGCCCAGTGACATGGTGCGCTGACATTCTTAAAAATTCCATCATTGTGTGGGAACATGAAGTCCATGAATGGTCTCCAAGTAGCTGAAGATAACCACTTCCAGTCAACGATAGGTTCAGTTGGACAAGAGGACCCAGTCCATTCTATGTAAATGCAGCCCACAACAGCACGCAGTCACCTCCAGCTTGCACAGTGCCTTGTTGACAACTTGTGTCCACGGCTTCGTGGTGTCTGCCTCTCACTTGAACACTGCCATCAGCCCGTAACAACTGGAATTGGAACTTAACTGACCAGGCCACGGATTTCCAGTCGTCTAGGGTACAACCAATACAGCGACGAGTCCAGGAGAGGCGCTGCAGGCGATGTCGTGCTTAGCAAAGCCACTCGCGTCAGATGCCTGCTGGCACAGCCAGATTTCACCGCACTCTCCTAGTGGATACGTTCATCGTACATCCCACATTTATTTCTGTAATTATTTCACGTAGTGTTACTTGCCTGTTAGCACGGACAACTATACGCCGATGCCGCTGCTCTCGGTCGTTAAGTGAAGGCTATCGGTCCCTGCGTTGTCCGTGGTTAGAGGTGACGCCTGAAATTTGGTGTTCTCGGCACACTCTTTACATTGTGGACCTCTTAAAATGGGATTCCCTAAAGAGATCCGAAATAATTTTTTTTTTTTTGCTTTTATCTCCAACTACCAGTCCCCGTTCAAAGCCTGTTAATTCCTGTCGTGCAGCCATAATTACCTGTTCACATGAATTATATGAGTACAAATGACAGCTCTACCAATTCACTGCCCTTTGATACCTCTTGTACTAGCACCATCTGTATATGAATTTTATAATCTCAGTGTATATTATATTTCTTTCTGTGGAAATCTTAGTAAGTTGGGAAACATGGAAATTTGTGGTAAGTTCCTATGGGACCAAACTGCTGAGATCATCGGTCCCTATGTTTACACACTTCTTAATCTAATCTGAACTAACTTACGCTAAGGACAACACGCGAACCCATGCCCAAGGGAGGACTCGAACCTCCGATGGGGAAGTCGCGCGAACCGTTTCAAGGCGCCCTTAGACCGCTAGGCTAACCCACTCGGCTGAGTGTGTTGTTTTTGTATGACTGTTTCCTTATTGCTTTTGAACTGTATTTCTGTTTTGACGTTGTTGTTATTATAGGCGAAAGGAGCAGGCAGACACTTGGAGGTGGTGTGCTGATTTTATAGAAGTGAACATATTACGGACCAGTGGTCAGATCGCGGAATCTTCACTGAAAGTTCACCGTTCTGTAATATTGAAGGACTAACATAACATATTAACTATTACCTGGATTTGAATGTAAGTGTTGGAGAGTGTTGCCAGGGATCACCCAGTCGTGTACAGAAAGTTGGACGTCACATGATGCGAGGTAAGCCTAACTAAAGCCAAAATTCGGCTGGTTCTGTAACACGAGGTAGTTAAAGGAATGGAAAAAGGTTTGTGTCAATCGTTGACCAGTTACGGTGCACTTTCGTGGTTTTCTTCATTACAACATTGGCAGGAGACAACATCTGGATGTCTTCATTGGGAGAAATTGACGGGAAACTGGAAGGAGTACGAAGTCTGTTGAGAGCATTCCATATGTTCGGTGTTACTCATAGCATTGTTTCACATGTACAGCAGCAGATGGCAGCTACATTTTGCAGCAGACAATTTCAACCACATTGAACAGCATTGCAAGAGACATAATCGCACGCTCAACACTGACATGGCGACTGCGTGGGGTTGTTCTCTTTCCCTGATGACCATTACTTTGTGTTCCAGTGACAACCGCGATGGTGCCAAGAGCATAGGGACTGGACCAGCGAAGACTTGGGTTGGGTGTTGGTTTCAGATGAGAGAAGCTTCAGTCTGGATGGTAGGTCTGGACTTCACCTCGTATAGCGACAGGTAAGAACACGTACTGTACCCAAGAACATTGTCGAAAATGGTAGTTTTGGCGGTCCAGGTGTTATTGTGTAGAGAGGTAGAGTCATCGCTCAACGTTATTCTGATACTGTACTTCTTCACTATGTGCGTCTTTTCAGGGATGGATTCTGATCTGACTCAGTTTTTTATGTGTGAAAATGCGCGACCGCATTGAACAGCCGCTGGCCGCTGTGGCCGAGCGCTTCTAGGCGCTTCAGTCCGGCAACGTGCGACTGCTACGGTCGAAAGTTCAAATCCTGCCTCGGGCATGGATGTGTGTGATGTCCTTAGGTTAGTTAGTTTTAAGTAGTTCTAAGTTCTAAGGGACTGATGACCTCAGATGTGGTCCGAGCCACTTGAACCATTGAACAGCCCGCGTAGAGGAGTTCTTGAAACGAGAGGACATTCGGTGAAAGGAACTGTCCGGTCCGTTTCCCCAACTTAAATCCCACTGAGTACCTGTGGGATGCGTTATGAAGACGTATGTCAGAAAGTCCAGATGCTTGCTGTTGTCAACCACGATGGTGGATGAGTAGAACGCCCTAACGCAAGAACTCCTTGCGAACCTTGTGACCATCATCGCAGCGCGTTACAGAGCATGCGTTGCAGTCTGTGGTGATTATATTTCCTGATGAGAACCATGTGCTTCCATTTTTAACGTACAGAGGACCATCACAAATAACGGTGACTAAGGTGTAATTATAATCTTTGAATAAAATTGTCATGTCTTTTCACGTCATTGCATATTTCTTTCAGTTACCTTCTGTAACAGTTCTTTCTATGTCTCGTCCATGTTTCATCGAAGTATGTTACTTGGCAGTGAGACATCATGTGAAAGTTACTTTCGTCAAGTGGCTCTGAGCACTATGGGACACAACTGCTGTGGTCATCAGTGTTCTAGAACTTAGAACTAATTAAACCTAACTAACCTAAGGACATCACACACATCCATGCCCGAGGCAGGATTCGAACCTGCGACCGTAGCAGCAGCGCGGCTCCGGACTGGAGCGGCTAGAACCACACGACCACCGCGGCCGGCTTACTTTCGTCCTTAAGCTTTGCACACCAGTGCAGTTGCATACACACGGGGCTTTTGATTATCTCAGTATATGTCTCGTGGGTAAAAGCGAGGCTGGCGATCCTTTTTAGACTAACTTTACATGTTCTGCAGTGCATACAATTAATCCGAGCCTGCCCATAAATATTTCAGATTAAATCTGTGCAGTGCGTCGCGCTACAGGTATCACGCACCGAACATATGCAAGAGTGCGTGCACTGTGGCAGCTCTCGCAATCTGGTGGCGCCACGGATTATCTGGGGTAGCGGTTCAGTTTTCATGTTGTTAACTGTACATTCATAACGAAACTAAAAACAAGTAATTGAAAAATATAGAACGAAGTGTTTCGCAGTGTTCATTTCTAAAATTAAACTTGCGGTGCATGTATCCTTACTCCGCACCACCCTTTTTTTTTGGGGGGGGGGGGGGGAAGCATAAACTAAAACAGAGAAACGGTAGATGAGCAGCACGAAAGAGGCGAGGGACGCTGTAAGGGCCAGATCAGATCTTCTTTCTTGTCCGTGTTTAATATTTTTTTGTGGGATCTAAAATTTGAAAACCTCTTTCACACCGGCCTGATTTAGCTTCACTGATCAGGATAGTAAAAAACATGCGTATATTAAGGGGATTTTCATTCACAAAGCAGACTTATCACATTCACACAGTTCAATACTGTTCTATCCTGATTAAATGCCGGCCGCGGTGGTCTCGAGGTTCTAGGCGCGCAGTCCGGAACCGTGCGATTGCTACGGTAGCAGGTTGAAATCAGATAAAATTAGGTCTTTAAAACATGCCAACTTCAACCGCAGAGTACAGTATGGTCGCATAGGTTGAATCGATAGGCTACCTTGTTTCTCAGCGTCTGTTAGTGCAAATTGCGAAGATAATTGAAAAGTTGTCCTATAATCCACGAATCCAGGACAAACATACTTCTCTCTAATTTCTGTTACTACGTGCTTATGATCAACTACGATCCATTAAATCCAATATCAGCCTGTTCTAAATTTACATTTACACTCATACATTGTAGTCACAGTGAAGTGCGTGGCGGAGGGTAATTCCCATTGCACCACACATTAAAGTTTTTATTTATTTATATATTTTGTTAAACTGGTGTGTGAAGACTAGCTGTTAAACTGCACCAGTTCACGCAGTAATTAGCGTTAAGTCTATTCTTCGCGCTCCCTAAGGAAGAGATACGAAACAGTTATAGTATATCGCTACTCCTAGTACAGGCTCTTGAAACGTTTTAAGTAGGATTTCTTGGGACAGTTGACATCAGTCTTCAAGTGTCTGCCAGGTTAGGCTTCTCAGCATTTCCATGATGCTTTACCGGAGGTGAGACAAACATCTTACTATTCACGCCGCCCTTCTTCGTACACGGTCAGTATCCTCTCTCACTCGTATCTCGTATGGGTTTCACACACTTGAGCAGTGTTCTAGGATGGGACATATGAGCCTCCTTTGCAGATTGCATTTTCCCAGTGTCCTCCCAAAGAATTGAATTTTCCGTTTGCTCTACCTGTGACTGCGCCTAAGTGATTAATCAATTAAATATCTCCTTAAATTCTTACACCCAGATATTTGTATCAGTTGACTTATTGTGATTATGACTCATTCATATTGCAGTGATAAAATAGTACGTGTCTGCGTTTAGTAAGGCGAAAAATTTTACATTTTGTTAACATCTGGAGCAAGTTGCGATCTTTTTCACCTCTGTGATATCTAATCAGGTTTTGACTAATTATTGATGCAGCTTTTCTTCAGACAGAACTACATTAGACACAACTGTATCATTTAGTATTGAAATTGTCTCTCAGATAATTACTACACATTCTAACAAGTATACCAACACACATCCCCAGGGCATGCCTGAAGTTATTACGCCCAAGACCACATTATACTTCCCCCTACCGAGGAACCATCACCCAAATTCTATTTTCGTTAGTAAATTTTAATGTGGCACTGGATCAAATGCTTCTTGGAAGTCAAGAAATACTGCGTCTATCCGAATGCTTTAATTCGTGGCTTAAAGGATGTCATATGACAAAGACGAGATGGATTTTGCCTTATGACAATGGTAAAAAATCAATCCAGCGAAAACCTTAAGGAATATACATTCTTACTTTCACAACATGGATGCTCCAATAAAGGAAACGGCCTGGTTTGGAAACGCTGAACTTGTAGTAAAACGAAACGACAAATTTTAAAACAATAACAATGTCACATCTCAGTAGCACCATATATTGGTCATTGTAGACGTTTTAGAAGCTACCCTCGTAAGAGATTCGTATAGAAAACAACTTCTGATCGGTAGCCGCAGGTTCACTCAGCAACATAACATTTCAGAAACACGTGTAATGTCTCTTACAGCGGTCTCTCCGCGATATTTTCAGAAATTTTATAAATTGTATAACTCAGTACATATCTTGAAATATCTCTTCTTATCTTACCGATTCCTAAACTTTAATATACTATTATTATCAATGCAAAGTAATTTCAAGCCCTACTATTCCTTGGAGCGTCCATTTACTCCATGAAATAGCTTATCTGCTACATGTTTTCTCTTATGAAAAGAATGAGGGAGTGCTTGCCGATTAGCCGTGAAAGAACGAAGATGTATATGTATGTATTGTTGGCTAGTCGCCATCTTGATGAGATTCTGTATGAGAAGGAATTTAATACATGAACTAAACTAAAGTAAGTGTGTTCGCGTGTTATTTAACTCATTATTATTGACAGTCTGCTTACTACGTTGTGTAGCACGGGATCAGTGGGGAACGTCTGATTTACACTGGACGAACCTGCCGTTTTGTATGCTCAAGATATCCAGTTCATTACTTCAAAAAATTAGGCTAACACGGTCTTACCAGCAGATCTCCGGTCTTCCCCATGTGATTACCGAAAGTTAATAATTATTACAAATATTTTCAGGAGATCGACTGACAATTTTCGTCGCATCGAGACTTTGAAATTGCTTCACTGCCTTATGGAATTTAAGTTAAGATCAATTTAATCAGGTTCAAATGGTTCAAATGGCTCTGAGCACTATGGGACTCAACTGCTGTTGTCATTAGTCCCTTAGAACTTAGAACTACTTAAAACTAACTAACCTAAGGACATCACACACATCCCTGCCCGAGGCAATGCCCGAGGCAATGCAATTAGTGTTTCCAATCAAATCAATGCTACTGCAATGTTAGCTGCTAGCTGCAATCCCACCATTATTCTGAAGATTTGTAAGTAGGCTGTTTAGGTTTTCTTATTGGTAACACCACATAGCGCTCTGTATGAAAAATCACTGGCTGTGCTGTGCGCAGTCTGTGGCTAGCTTGCATTGTTGTCTGCTATTGTAATGCCAGGCAGCGGCAGCAAGATCGTAACAGCGCGTAGCGTTGCACAGTTGGAGGTGAGCCGCCAGCAGTGGTGAACGTGGGGAGAGAGATGGCGGAGTTTTGAAATTTGTGAGAATTGGTGTCATGAACTGATATATATATTATGACTATTAAGGTAAATACATTGTTTGTACTCTATTAAAATCTTTCATTCGCTAACTATGCCTATCAGTAGTTAGTGCCTTCAGTAGTTTGAATCTTTTATTTAGCTGGCAGTAGTGGCGCTCGCTGTATTGCAGTAGTTCGAGTAACCAAGATTTTTGTGAGGTAAGCGATTTGTGAAACGTATAGGTTAATGTTAGTCAGGGCCATTCTTTTGTAGGGATTATTGATAGTCAGATTGCGTTGCGCTAAAACTATTGTGTGTCAGTTTAATATATTTTTCTAAGAGGATGTTTCAGATTTACCTATCTGATCCTCTGCTGCCTTCACTATTTCATCCCTCAAAGTTACCCATTCTTCTTCTACTGTATTTCTTTCCCCCATTCCTGTCAATTGTTCCCGTATGCCCTCCCTGAAACTCTGTACTACCTCTGGTTCTTTCACTTTAGCCAGGTCCCATCTCCTTAAATTCCCACCTTTTTGCAGTTTCTTCAGTTTTACTCTATAGTTCATAACCAATAGATTGTGGTCAGAGTCCACATCTGCCTCTGTAAACGTCTTATAATTTAAAAACTGGTTCCTAAATGCCTGTCTTACCATTATATAATCTATCTGATACATTTTAGTATCTCCAGGGTTCTTCCGTGTATTCAACCTTCTTTCATAATTCTTAATCCAAGTGTTAGCTATGATTAAGTTATGCTCTGCGCAGAATTCTACCAGGCGGCTTCCTCTTTCATTTCTTAGCCCCAATCCATATTCAGCCACTATGTTTCCTTCTCCCCTTTTTCCTACGCTTGAATTCAAGTCACACAAGACTATTAAATTTTCGTCTCCCTTCACTACCTGAATAATTTCTTTTATCTCATCATATATTTCATCAATTTATTCGTCATCTGCAGAGATAGTTGGCATATAAACTTGTACTACTGTAGTAGGCGTGTGCTTCGTATCTATCTTGGCTACAATAATGCGTTCACTATGCTGTTATTAAACCTACTCCAGCATTACCCCTATTTGATTTTGTATTTATAACCCTGCATTCAGCTGACCAAAAGTCTTGTGCCTCCTGCCAACGAATTTCCCTAATTCCCACTATATCTAACTTTAACCTATCCATTTTCCTTTTTAAATTTTCTAACCTACCTGCCCGATTAAGGGATCTCACATTCCTTGCTCCGATCTGTAGAACGCCAGTTTTCTTTCTCCAGATAACAACGTTCTCCTGAGTTTCTGCACTTCCCTATTTTGACTGACTTACACAGAGCGCGATTCCGCGATGCACACTACTGGCCATTAAAATTGCTACTCCACGAAGATGACGTGCTACAGTCGCGAAATTTAACCGACAGGAAGAAGATACTGTGATATGAAAATGAACAGCTTTTCAAGGCATTCACACAAGGTTGGCACGGATGGCGACATCTACAACATGCTGACATGAGGAAAGTTTCCAACCGACTTCCCATACACAAACAACAGTTGACCGGCGTTGCGTGGTGAAACGTTGTCGTAAGACCTCGTGTAAGGAAGAGAAATGCGTACCATCACGTTTGCGACTTTGATCAAGGCCGTATTGTAGCCTATCGCGATTACGGTTTATCGTATCGCGACATTGCTGCTCGCGTTGGTCGAGATCCAATGACTGTTAGCAGAATATGGAATCGGTGGATTCGGGAGGGTAATACGGAACGCCGTGCTGGATCTCAACGGCCTCGTATCACTAGCAGTCGAGATGAGAGGCATTCTATCCACGTGGCTGTAATGGATCGTGCAGCCACGTCTCGATCCCTGAGTCAACAGATGGGCACGTTTGCAAGACAACAACTATCTGCACGATCAGTTCGACGACGTTTGCAGCAGCATGGACTATCAGCTCGGAGACCATGGCTGCGATTACCCTTTATGCTGCATCACAGACAGGAGCGCCTGCGACGGTGCACTCAACGACGAACCTGAGTGCACGAATGGCAAAACGACTTTGTTTCCCCCCCCCCCCCCCCCAGTCCCCCCCATGAACCATGGACCTTGTCGTTGGTGGGGAGGTTTGCGTGCCTCAGCGATATAGATAGCCGTACCGTAGGTACAACCACAACGGAGGGGTATCTGTTGAGAGGCCAGACAAACGTGTGGTTCCTGAAGAGGGGCAACAGCCTTTTCAGTAGTTGCAGGGGCAACAGTCTGGATGATTGACTGATCTGGCCTTGTAACAATAACCAAAACGGCCTTGCTGTGCTGGTACTGCGAACGGCTGAAAGCAAGGGGAAACTACGACCGTAATTTTTTCCCGAGGGCATGCAGCTTTACTGTATGATTAAATGATGATGGCGTCCTCTTGGGTAAAATATTCCGGAGGTAAAATAGTCCCCCATTCGGATCTCCGGGCGGGGACTACTCAAGAGGATGCCGTTATCAGGAGAAAGAAAACTGGCGTTCTACGGATCGGAGCATGGAATGTCAGATCCCTTAATTGGGCAGGTAGGTTAGAAAATTTAAAAAGGGAAATAGATAGGTTAAAGTTAGATATAGTGGGAATTAGTGAAGTTCGGTGGCAGGAGGAACAAGACTTCTGGTCAGGTGACTACAGGGTTATAAACACAAAATCAAATAGGGGTAATGCAGGAGTAGGCTTAATAATGAATAGGAAAATAGGAAAGCGGGTAAGCTACTACAAACAGCGTAGTAAACGCATTATTGTGGCCAAGATAGATACGAAGCTCACACCTACTACAGTAATACAAGTATATATGCCAATTATCTCTGCAGATGACGAATAAATTGAAGGAATGTATGATGAAATAAAAGAAATTATTCAGATAGTGAAGGGAGACGAAAATTTAATAATCATGGGTGACTGGAATTCGTGCGTAGGAAAAGAGAGAGAAGGAAACGTAGTAGGTAAATATGGATTGGAGGAGAGAAATGAAAGAGGAGTCCACCTTGTAGAATTTTGCACACAGCACAACATATTCATAGCTAACACTTGGTTTCAAAATCATGAAAGAAGTTTGAATACACGTAAGAACCCTGGAGATACTAAAAGGTATCAGATAGATTATATAATGGTAAGACAGAGATTTAGGAACCAGGTTTTAAATGGTAAGACATTTCCAGGGGCAGATATGGACTCTGACCACAATCTATTGGTTACGAACTGTAGACTAAAACTGAAGAAACTGTAGAAAGGTGGGAATTTAAGGAGATGGGACCTGAAAAAAACGGAAAGAACCAGAGGTTGTACAGAGTTTCAGGGAGAGCATACGGGAACAATTGACAGAAGTGGGGGAAAGAAATACACTAGAAGAAGAATGGGTAGCTGTGAGGGATGAAGTAGTGAAGGCAGCAGAGGATCAAGTAGGTAAAAAGATGAGGGCTAGTAAAAATCCTTGGGTAACAGAAGAAATATTGAATTTAATTGATGAAAAGAGAAAATATAAAAATGCAGTAAATGAAGCAGGGAAAAAAGAATACAAACGTCTCAAAAATGAGATCGACAGGAAGTGCAAAATGGCTAAGCAGGGATGGCTAAAGGACAAATGTATGGATGTAGAGGCTTATCTCTCGAGGGGTAAGATAGATACTGCCTACAGGAAAATTAAAGAGACCTTTGGAGAAAAGAGAGCCACTTGTATGAATATCAAGAGCTCAGATGGAAACCCAGTTTTAAGCAAAGAGGGGAAGGCAGAAAGGTGGAAGGAGTATATAGAGGGTCTATACAAGGGCGATGTACTTGAGGACATTATTATGGAAATGAAAGAGGATGTAGATGAAGATGAAATGGGAGATACGATACTGCGTGAAGAGTATGACAGAGCACTGAAAGACCTGAGTCGAAACAAGGCCCCCGGAGTAGACAACATTCCATTATAACTACTGACAGCCTTGCGAGAGCCAGTCCTGACAAAACTCTACCATCTGGTGAGCAAGGTTTATGAAACAGCGAAATACCCTCAGACTTCAAGAAGAATATAATAATTCCAATCCCAAAAAATCAGGTGTTGACAGATGTGAAAATTAACGAACTATCAGTTTAATGAGTCACAGCTGCAAAAAAACTAACGCGAATTCTTTACAGACGAATGGAAAAACTAGTAGAAGCCGACCTCGGGGAAGATCAGTTTGGATTCCGTAGATATGTTGAACAAGTGAGGCAATACTGACCTTACGACGTATCTTGGAAGCTAGATTAAGGAAAGGCAAACCTACGTTTCTAGCATTTGTAGACTTAGAGAAAGCTTTTGACAACGTTGACTGGAATGCTCACTGTCAAATTCTAAAGGTGGCAGGGGTATAATACAGGGAGCGAAAGGCTATTTACAATTTGTACAGAAACCAGATGGCAGTTATAAGAATCGAGGGGCATGAAAGGTATGCAGTGGTTGGGAAGGGAGTGAGACAGGGTTGTAGCCTCTCCCCGATGTTATTCAATCTGTATATTGAGCAAGCAGTAAAGGAACCAAAAGAAAAATTTGGAGTAGGTATTAAAATTCATGGAGAAGAAGTGAAAACTTTGAGGTTCGCCGATGACATCGTAATTCTGTCAGAGACAGCAAAGGACTTGGAAGAGCAGTTGACCGGAATGCATATTATCTTGAAAGGAGGATATAAGATG
Organism: Schistocerca gregaria; assembly: GCF_023897955.1. Classification (NCBI taxonomy): domain Eukaryota; kingdom Metazoa; phylum Arthropoda; class Insecta; order Orthoptera; family Acrididae; genus Schistocerca; species Schistocerca gregaria. The sequence continues at coordinate 201,762,574 of NC_064921.1, forward strand.
AACATCAACAAAAGCAAAACGAGGATAATGCAAAGTAGTCTATTTAAGCCGGGCGATGCTGAGCGAATTAGATTAGGAAATGAGACACTTAAAGTAGTAAAGGAGTTTTGCTATTTGGGGAGCAAAATAACTGATGATGTTCGAAGTAGAGAGGATATAAAATGTAGACTGGCAATGGCAAGGAAAGCGTTTCTGAAGAAGAGAAATTTGTTAACATCGAGTATAGATTTAAGTGTCAGGAAGTCATTTCTGAAAGTATTTGTATGGAGTATAGCCATGTATGGAAGTGAAACATGGACGATAAATAGTTTGGACAAGAAGAGAATAGAAGCTTTCGAAATGTGGTTTTACAGAAGAATGCTGAAGATTAGATGGGTAGATCACATAACTAATGAGGAGGTATTGAATAGAATTGGGGAGAAGAGAAGTTTGTGGCACAACTTGACCAGAAGAAGGGATCGGTTGGTAGGACATGTTCTGAGATATCAAGGTATCACCAATTTAGTATTGGAGGGCAGCGTGGAGGGTAAAAATCGTAGAGGGAGACCAAGAGATGAATACACTTAGCAGATTCAGAAGGATGTAGGTGGCAGTAGGTACTTGGAGATGAAGCATCTTGCACAGGATAGAGTAGCATTGGAGAGCTGCATCAAACCAGTCTCAGGACTGAAGGCAACAACAGCAACAACAACAAACAAATGCAGGTTCTGTTTATAGCATCACGATGGTCCCGTTTGCCGACATCGCGGTGAACGCACACGGGAAGCGTGTATTCGTCATCGCCATACTGGCGAATCACCCGGCGTGATGATGTGGGGTGCCATTGGTTACACGTCTCGGTCACCTCTTGTTCACATTGACGGCGCTTTAAAAAATGGACGTCACATTTGAGTTGGGTTATGCCCCTTGGCTCCACCCTTCATTCTGTGAAAACCCTATATTTCAGCAGGATAATGCACGATTGCATGTTGCATGTTCTGTACAGGCCGTTCTGGATATATAAAATGTTCGACTGCTGTCCTGGCCAGCACATTCTCCAGATCTCTCTCCAACTGAAAACGTCTGGTCAATGGTGGCCGAGCAACTGTCTCGTCACAATACACCAGCCACTACTCTTGATGAACTGTGATATCGTGTTGAAGCTGAATGAGCAGCTGTACCTATACACGCTATCCAAGCTCTGTTTGACGCAATGTCCAGGCGTATCAAGGCCGTTATTACGCCCAGAGGTCGTTGTTCTGGGCGCTGATTTCTCAGGATCTATGCACCAATTTGTGTGAAAATGTAGTCACATGTCAGTTCTAGTATAATATATTTGTCCAATGAATACCCGTTTATCATCTGCATTTCTTCTTTGTGTACCTATTTCAATTGTCTGTAGTGTATGACAGTCATTCGCTATGAAACGACTGTCTTTCATAATGAATTAGCGTTCTAAATCAAAACGAAGAGTTTTTGAGTTTGGAGCTCTTGAAGACAACTGCTGGATGGACATCAAAAGAAATAAATGGGAGGGAAAGGTGACCAGGAATTTTTTTGGAAAACTAAATAGTGTTTTAAAGCTAATCTACTGACATGTCTAAAGAACAGTTTACAGTGAATGTGCTTTACGAGTATTCACTTACGGCAGGGAGACATTGACATTAATATACAAGCAAATTAGTTAAACGACAAACTAAAGTAGGAGAAGTAAATATGGTTGTAATGACAATGAAATAGAGATACACGGTCTTAGTGGCAGATACATGGATGATAAAATGGACCAGTTAAATTCCCAGGGAGATAAAGAATGAACGAAACGACGACGTAATGGACTGTGGATGAATGACTTTAGAAAACATGCTAGAGAAACATAGATGCGTATAGCTGAAGATCACGATGTACAAAGAAATCTAGATATAGAAGAAGATAATGATGTATGAAAAGAATAGATGAGGCCTTCATCCAGCAATGGAAGTCGCTTTGCTTATGTTTAGAAGATCATTAAATTCACTAAAAATTATAAACATTTTGTTAAATGTGTATTTATATCTCAACAATATTACTTTTATTTCATTGGAACACTGAAGTCAGGAGAGTGATTAATTATAGGAGTATTTGTAATACTCGCTGTAACGTCTTCTGGAGTTACCTGAAGTGAAACATTTTATATTTAATTTAGAGGCACTCGACGATTTAGAACTTACTTCGTATACTCATATTTCTATCCTTTATCATGAGTTTTATCTGGAAACGATGCATCCGAATAATTTGTTCACCTTTATAGCTATGATGAATTTTACCTGTAATTATGGAGAAAGCCACGATTGTAATCTTTGCTGCGTTCGACTTTTTTTAATGGAAGCGGTTTTATATAATTGTTCTCAATCTGTCTGTTATGCAACACGGTGTCGTGTCTCAGTTGAGTAACGCCAGGAGGCACGAATACACAGTACTACAACGCTTCATGTTAGCACTGAAGATCGAGGCTAATCAGGTTTTCTTCCATTTTATCGTAAAGTCTCATTTGCTGTGCGCTAATCCGCTTTCAGGAATAACAGTTTCCTGATTTTAAATGTAACTTACTAACTGATAGAGATCACGCGCAAACAATTTCAACAGCTCAACGTAAATTTCTATGGATTCGGGTTAGCTGTTGTTACATTCAATTGCTGAAGTCAAGTAGTATTCAACATGCTTGTTCATATTGCACAGAAATACATTTCGAGATTCAAGTCTATCACCGTCCGCAGTAAAGACAGACAGTCCAGTATTCTGTGTAATGTAAATATTGCTTTAAATTGTATTGAATTACTATTCAGTGCTTTCTGTAGTTACTCCGTACTTCTGAGGGGATTTCAGACACGTGTGCTCCGTGTTTTCTGATGGGCGTCATGGCGTAAATCGATCCGCGAGTGTGACATGTATGTTGACAATTATGTACGTGCATTAAAGTAGGATGAAAATTCGCCGGACATTTTAGTAGTCAGATACCATGAGGAACAGTCCGATAAGGCACCCCGCTTCCTAATTACACTTGACACACGAGTGTTTTCTGCTGATGTAATCTAATATTCATGCCTTGTATCGGGAATTCAATTTTGCGTAGCAGAAAGGCATGAATATTGCAGTTACTTACAGCCACTTTTTCTTTGTGCAACGTTGCTTGTTACTTTTCAAACGCAATAATTAATGTCATTATGCGTCGTCGGTTGTTGTTGTTTCAGTCAGAAATGACAGCGATTGTGTTTTGCATAATGATATGATCAATGCTCTCTTAGTGCTGCTACATACAAAGAGATAGAGAGGTACATTAAATGGGGAGTCTGTAAAACTCTTCCTCTGTACTGTTTTAAATTACTTGTCATACGAACCATCACCGTCACTTTAAGATATAAGCGTAAATTTTGTTTACTTTTTGAGACAAAATTGTGACTCGAAGTAGGATAAGCTGGACCCAAACGAATTTGGAACCTCATTATATTCAGTACAATAATATGTTTTAGAAGCACTGAAAGTTCAAATAATGTCTGCCTTTTACAAAGAAATAGTTGATGAGTAGAAAAGAACTATGAAAGCTGCAATCTTTAAAATTACCTGCAAATACCTCAGTATTGAGGTTATTTATGTCAATGTAAATACACTAATGCTACTACAACGCCATTACAACGTCACACATTCTGGGAAACATATTAATATACATGTTCACAGAAAATATTTGTCTACGTCAAAGTAAGTATTTCTTTTATTTGGTGCATTGGAATTGGTTGGTGAGAGCCAGAGGCCATAAAAGCAATTAATATCTTTGTAAAATAACTTTTCTTTGTTGACAGTATCGACTTTCTTTTGTTTCTTTCTTGGACTATGCGTTTTGATAAATGATTGCCAATTTCAAGTGCGTTTATGTGTAATGTTTCCAATGTATGAGGTGTTGCATTACTCAGTTGTTTTTAATAGAATGACAAACAAGGCCAATTTTCTAATTAATGATGAATCTCTGTATACAGTTGATGTCAAATTTGGAGAAAAACATTTACTTACGGTTTTCTTGTATGCCGCTTATGGAGAAAATGAACATCCCTTCTACAAATTACAATACACAGTATACTTTGAAAGCACTAAACGAACAATAACAAAGATTTTTTACATACCGATACAGTTAACACAGATAACTCTATGGATCGTTCCCTGGCTATGTATGCCATACCTTCGTGCACAGGGTATTTTTGGAATGTATTCAGAATAATTATTTTATTTACAAAGGTATTGGTGTCCATGTATCGATGAAACTAAGTTATTCAAAAATTGGTGCAAACCGTGAATTAACTTCGGACTGAAACGTAGCATGTTAGTTCATTTAACAACGCAAGACGATTGAACTTTAGTACAACGTGCAGGTTTAAAAGAAGTTTGTAGTAATTTCAGATAAATGGGACGCTATAAAATCCAATTTTATTGAATATTATGACACACAGCATTTTTACTTGGCCATTTCGTAATACAGCTCTACTAGAACCGTATACAGTCTTGATAGGATGAAGAAGCGCTGTAGGCAATCGTGATGTATCGCTGGTCCTCACACACATTTAATTCCGTGCAACCTCATACATGATTCGTGTGGCTCAGTACTGCAGGTAGGCTAATATTGCTGTTAAATCCAGCAACGATAGACGTTACCAGTTTTTCGGTTTATCTTACAGCTACCTACGTAGCTCTGCGGCATCTGGGGCCATTACTTCCTCGTCAGCTCTGTCAAACAGATGACAATTCGGACAAAAGGTCAGTCACTCCAGTAGAAAACCGTGTAACACGGCCTGTCATCTTGATAACGGCGTCAAATTGGCAAGGAAGAAAAATCTTAAAGCTTCTTCAGGTGTGTGATATCCAACTGAAGCAAATATGATGGTTAAATCACTCAGATCACTTTGTGCTTCACCCAGTCGTGGTAGGACAGCTCAATACACAGTGATCCAGACGTCTGTCCCATGGAAGTCTATTTCGATACCTGGTCTGGAGATAAAAAGATGAGGGGAAGCTAAGGCTCGCCTACAACGGATGGAGAAAGTTCGTCAGCCGTGGTGAAGACAGGTGCCCTAAGGTAACATCTGAAAAAAATATTTCTCTGCCCTCCAGGAATACTAATAAAAAGATAAATTACTTACAAACTTCACCACGTAAATAGTCAGAAGGATAAACGTTATGTCGATCATATCATAAAAAGGCACAGTAAAAAAGGATATGGAATACTTAACAGCTTAAAGATATAAACTAGGAACGTAAGTTGACTCGGCAACTATGAAACGGAATCTGTTAATAAATTAAAGACAAGGGAATACGCATACTAGCTGCAGCACAAAAAAAGAAAAGGTTAAGAGGGTCACAGATGATCAGTAATGTAATTGTGTTTTACAGTGAAAAACCGCAAGGCACCAGAGGTCAAGCAAGAGTGGCCATACTCGGAGACAAAAAATGAGCATCCAGAACAGACATATGCTTTTATTAATGGATGCATAATGACTATAGGGTTAAAGTATAGCGTAGCCTACTTGACAGTAGCAGCAACAATTTGATTCTAGTTTGCAAATTGAAACAGACACTACGTGTCAGTTTCGGGCAAAACCTTAAAATAGTTTAGCGTTGAATTTTTTGTGGAATGTACAACAATTTATGATTGAAGAACTGCGGTTGTCACCGCTAAGATTTTCCATCGTTTTTAGCTAAATGAGGGACAGGTGCTGTTTAATTTTACGTAATCCTGTGGATGATAATATACGGTCGACTTTTTATCATTTTTTCGATGTGTAGGAATAGTTTAACTCACCAGGTACTGGCACTCATAGTGAGTGGAGTTAACTACCAGATAGTTTGTTATTAGGGATTCTTACTTTTAGCGTACCACAGGAGCGTTTCTTGTTGTTCTATACTATTTTATAATTGACGTCCGCTATTTAGCGAAAAATTGCTGACTACGAACGCTAAGTCATTCCATTCTCTCTTCTGATGAGAACGTGGCTTGATTTTGTTTGTTCGTCCCGTAATGTCCCTTTACCTTAGTTACATTTTCTTGCCGTCATGAGTTTTTGTCTATTCCTTTCTGAAGATAGGAAGTGATGATGCAGCTAAAATGCTGCGAAAACCGGTCGCGCTTAAAAATAAAGTACACTCCTTGAAATGGAAAAAAGAACACATTGACACCGGTGTGTCAGACCCACCATACTTGCTCCGGACACTGCGAGAGGGCTGTACAAGCAATGATCACACGCACGGCACAGCGGACACACCAGGATCCGCGGTGTTGGCCGTCTAATGGAGCTAGCTGCGCAGCATTTGTGCACCGCGGCCGTCAGTGTCAGCCAGTTTGCCGTGGCATACGGAGCTCCATTGCAGTCTTTAACACTGGTAGCATGCCTCGACAGCGTGGACGTGAACCGTATGTGCAGTTGACGGACTTTGAGCGAGGGCGTATAGTGGGCATGCGGGAGGCCGGGTGGACATACCGCCGAATTGCTCAACACGTGGGGCGTGAGGTCTCCACAGTACATCGATGTTGTCGCCAGTGGTCGGCGGAAGGTGCACGTGCCCGTCGACCTGGGACCGGACAGCAGCGACGCACAGATGCACACCAAGACCGTAGGATCCTACGCAATGCCGTAGGGGACCGCACCGCCACTTCCCAGCAAATTAGGGACACTGTTGCTCCTGGGGTATCGGCGAGGACCATTCGCAACCGTCTCCATGAAGCTGGGCTACGGTCCCGCACACCGTTAGGCCGTCGTCCGCTTACACCCCAACATCGTGCAGCCCGCCTCCAGTGGTGTCGCGACAAGCGTGAATGGAGGGACGAATGGAGACGTGTCGTCTTCAGCGATGAGAGTCGCTTCTGCCTTGGTGCCAATGATGGTCGTATGCGTGTTTGGCGCCGTGCAGGTGAGCGCCACAATCAGGACTGCATACGACCGAGGCACACAGGGCCAACACCCGGCATCATGGTGTGGGGAGCGATCTCCTACACTGGCCATACACCTCTGGTGATCGTCGAGGGGACACTGAATAGTGCATGGTACATCCAAACCGTCATCGAACCCATCGTTCTACCATTCCTAGACCGGCAAGGGAACTTGCTGTTCCAACAGGACGATGCACGTCCGCATGTATCCCGTGCCACCCAACGTGCTCTAGAAGGTGTAAGTCAACTACCCTGGCCAGCAAGATCTCCGGATCTGTCCCCCATTGAGCATGTTTGGGACTGGATGAAGCGTCGTCTCACGCGGTCTGCACGTCCAGCACGAACGCTGGTCCAACTGAGGCGCCAGGTGGAAATGGCATGGCAAGCCGTTCCACAGGACTACATCCAGCATCTCTACGATCGTCTCCATGGGAGAATAGCAGCCTGCATTGCTGCGAAAGGTGGATACACTGTACTAGTGCCGACATTGTGCATGCTCTGTTTCCTGTGTCTATGTGCCTGTGATTCTGTCAGTGTGATCATGTGATGTATCTGACCCCAGGAATGTGTCAATAAAGTTTCCCCTTCCTGGGACAATGAATTCACGGTGTTCTTATTTCAATTTCCAGGAGTGTACTTACAGCTGAAGTGGATTTATTTTTAAAATGATATATTCAGGCTGTGGCTGCCCTGACTACAAAGTTTTCTACTTACTTTTCTCATTTCATACAGCTGACTACTACCGGTTCTACACAATCTTCACCAGTGCTACCTTTGTTCGTGGAATGTCTTTGGGTTTCGTTTCCAAGCAACGGTTCCTGTGGCGTTGATGGTAGGTGGCGCCCTTGATGTAAACTCGGGTGCAGCTCACACTAGAGACCTGTCTAAACTAAATTCCTCTTGAACAGGCCATGAAGGACCAACGGTACCGACCGGCCGCCGTGTCATCCTCACTCCACAGGCGTCACTGGATGCGAATATGGAGGGGCATGTGGTCAGCACACCGCTCTCCTGGCCATATGTCAAATTCCGAGACCAGAGCCGCTACTTCTAAATCAAGCAGCTCCTCAGTTTGCCCTCCCCCCATGAACCATGGACCTTGCCGTTGGTGGGGAGGCTTGCGTGCCTTAGCGATTCAGATAGCCGTACTGTAGGTGCAACCACAACGGAGGGATATCTGTTGAGAGGCCAGACAAACGTGTGGCTCCTGAAGAGGGGCAGCAGCCTTTTCAATAGTTGCAAGGGCAACTGTCTGGACGATTGACTGACCTGGCTTTGTAACAATAACCAAAACGGCCTTGCTGTGCTGGTACTGCGAACGGCTGAAAGCAAGGTGAAACTACGTCCGTAATTTTTCCCGAGGGCATGCAGCTTTGCTGTATGATTAATTGATGATGGCGTCCTCTTGGGTAAAATATTCCGGAGGTAAAATTGTCCCCCATTCGGATCTCCGAGCGGGGACTACTCAAGACGATGTCGTTATCAGGAGAAAGAAAACTGGCGTTCTACGGATCGGAGCGTGGAATGTCAGATCACTCAATCGGGCAGGTAGGTTAGAAACTTTAAAAAAGGAAATGGAAAGGTTAAAGTTAGATATAGTGGGAATTAGTGAAGTTCGGTGGAAGGAGGAACAAGACTTCTGGTCAGGTGACTACAGGGTTATAAACACAAAATCGAATAGGGGTAATGCAGGAGTAGGTTTAATAATGAATAGGAAAATAGGAAAGCGGGTAAGCTACTACAAACAGCATAGTAAACGCATCATTGTGGCCAAGATAGATACGATGCCCACACCCACTACAGTAATACAAGTTTATATGCCAACTAGCTCTGCAGATGACGAATAAATTGAAAAAATGTATGATGAAATAAAAGAAATTATTCAGATAGTGAAGGGTGACGAAAATTTAATAGTCATGGGTGACTGCAATTCGGTTGTAGGAAAAGGAAGAGAAGGAAACGTAGTAGGTGAATATGGTTGGGGGATAGAAATGAAAGAGGATGCCGCCTGGTAGAATTTTGCACAGAGCACAACTTAATCATAGCTAACACTTGGTTTAAGAATCATGAAAGAAGTTTGAATACATGGAAGAACCCTGGAGATACTAAAAGGTATCAGATAGATTATATAATGGTAAGACAGAGATTTAGGAACCAGGTTTTAAATTGTAAGACATTTCTAGGGGCAGATGTGGACTCTGACCACAATCTATTGGTTATGACCTGTAGATTAAAACCGGAGAAACTGCAAAAAGGTGGGAATTTAAGGAGATCGGACCTGGATAAACTGAAAGAACCAGTGGTTGTACAGAGTTTCAGGGAGAGCATAAAGGAACAATTGACAGGAATGGGGGAAAGAAATACAGTAGAAGAAGAATGGGTAGCTTTGAGCAATGAAATAGTTAGGGATGAAGTAGTGAAGGCAGCGGAGGATCAAGTAGGTAAAAAGACGAAGGCTAGTAGAAATCCTTGGGTAACAGAAGAAATATTGAATTTAATTGATGAAAGGAGAAAATATAAAAATGCAGTAAATGAAGCAGGCAAAATGGAATACGAACGTCTCAAAAATGAGATCGACAGGAAGTGCAAAATGGTTAAGCAGGGATGGCTTGAGGACAAATGTAACGATGTAGAGGCTTATCTCACTAGGGGCAAGATAGATACTGCCTACAGGAAAATTAAAGAGACCTTTCGAGATAAGAGAACCACTTGTATGAACATCAAGAGCTCAGATGGAAACCCAGTTCTAAGCAAAGAAGGGAAAGGAGGAAGGTGGAAGGAGTATATAGAGGGTCTATACAAGGGCGATGTACTTGAGGACAATATTATGAAAATAGAAGAGGATGTAGATGAAGATGAAATGGGAGATATGATACTGCGTGAAGAGTTTGACAGAGCACTGAAAGACCTGAGTCGAAACAAGGCCCCCGGAGTAGACAACATTCCATTGGAACTACTGACGGCCTTGGGAGAGCCAGTCCTGACAAAACTCTACCGTCTGGTGAGCAAGGTTTATGAAACAGGCGAAATACCCTCAGACTTCAAGAAGAACATAATAATTCCAATCTCAAAGAATGCAGGTGTTGACAAATGTGAAAATTACCGAACAATCAGTCTAATAAGCCACAGCTGCAAAATACTAACACGAATTCTGTACAGACGAATGGAAAAACTAGTAGAAGCCGACCTCGGGGAAGATCAGTTTGGATTCCGTAGATATGTTGAACAAGTGAGGCAATACTGACCTTACGACGTATCTTGGAAGCTAGATTAAGGAAAGGCAAACCTACGTTTCTAGCATTTGTAGACTTAGAGAAAGCTTTTGACAACGTTGACTGGAATGCTCACTGTCAAATTCTAAAGGTGGCAGGGGTATAATACAGGGAGCGAAAGGCTATTTACAATTTGTACAGAAACCAGATGGCAGTTATAAGAGTCGAGGGACATGAAAGGGAAGCAGTGGTTGGGAAGGGAGTAAGACAGGGTTGCAGCCTCTCCCCGATGTTATTCAATCTGTATATTGCGCAAGCAGTAAAGGAAACAAATGAAAAATTCGGAGTAGGTATTAAAATCCTGGGAGAAGAAATAAAAACTTTGAGGTTCAGCGATGACATTGTAATTCTGTCAGAGACAGCAAAAGACTTGGAAGAGCAGTTGACCAGAATGCATATTGTCTTGAAAGGAGGATATAAGATGAACATCAACAAAAGCAAAACGAGGATAATGCAAAGTAGTCGATTTAAGCCGGGCGATGCTGAGGGAATTAGATTAGGAAATGAGACACTTAAAGTAGTAAAGGAGTTTTGCTATTTGGGGAGCAAAATAACTGATGATGTTCGAAGTAGAGAGGATATAAAATGTAGACTGGCAATGGCAAGGAAAGCGTTTCTGAAGAAGAGAAATTTGTTAACATCGAGTATAGATTTGTCAGGAAGTCATTTCTGAAAGTATTTGTATGGAGTGTAGCCATGTATGGAAGTGAAAAATGGACAATAAATAGTTTGGACAAGAAGAGAATAGAAGCTTTCGAAATGTGGTGCTACAGAAGAATGCTGAAGATTAGATGGGTAGATCACATAACTAATGAGGAGGTATTGAATAGGATTGGGGAGAAGAGAAGTTTGTGGCACAACTTGACCAGAAGAAGGGATCGGTTGGTAGGTCATGTTCTGAGGCATTAAGGGATCACCAATTTAGTACTGGAGGGCAGCGTGGAGGGTAAAAATCGTAGAGGGAGACCAAGAGATGAATACACTAAGCAGATTCAGAAGGATGTAGGTGGCAGTAGGTACTGGGAGATTAAGAACCTTGCACAGGATAGAGTGGCATGGAGAGCTGCATCTAGTCTCAGGACTGAAGACCACAACAACAACAACTCAGTTTGCCTCACAATGGCTGAGTGCACCCCGCTTGCCATCAGCGCCCGGCAGACGGAATGGTCATCCATCCAAGTGCTACCCCAGCCGAGACAGCGTTTAACTTCGATGATCTGACGGAAACCGGTGTTACCACTGCGGCAAGGCCGTTGCCAGAGATCTGTCTACCAGAGGCTAATTGAATGGGAAGGAGTCCCTCCGGACAGCGGCTTGAGCTTGTTAGCCGTGGACGTCGCTCGCCGCGATTGGATGGCGGGGGTTTACTCTGCGGACCTTGCCGACGCTTGCTGGAAGGTCACCGATTCCCTCTGCCTGTGCTTTAGCAGGCCATGCTTCGTAGCTCTACGAGGCCTGTTTCCTGCTGCCTTGGTTGGCGATATATGCCGGTACCATCCTTAATTGTCCCAGGCTAGATAACGGGAAGCTTCATGCCTTCGGGGTGGTTAAGTATCTGCCGTGTATTGAGTTCTGTTCAACAGTCTGGGACTCTTAATAAGTAGGGTTAACAGAAGAGCTAAGATCCAACGATGAGCGGTGTGTTTTGTCACGGTATCGTTTACGCAGAAGCAGATTGTTACGGGAAACATGCGTATCGCAAAATGATCACGACGAGAAAATCAGAAAAAATAGATGTTATACGGAGCTTTACAAACAATCATTTTTCCGTCGCACCATTCGTGAAGGAAACAGGGAAGTGGAGACAAGATAGTCATACCAGAACCACCAACGCAACACACCTTAATATGCCTTGCAGAAAACGTATGAAGGCGTACGTGTAGGAGGACAGCCCTTCTAAGGGAACGATGTGTTGTTTTAAGAGCTGACTGATATACTGTTTAGCGAAATTGTTTCTGGACGCGCTACTGGAACACGAAACTGCGTTGAATTATTTGACATATTGTCAGGCAGTTGCTGTAAGCCATTGGTTCCTTAGTTTAGATGACTGTAAGGTGTCATAATCCACAAATCTCATTTCATAAGAATTTATCCTCACTCTTTGTGAGAGACGAGATCTCACTGTGGTCGCTAAACGCCAGTACTCCTTCCCCAGCTCTGTAAGTTGCTGCTAAAATGGCAACCTGCCTGACAGCTTTCCTGACGTGTGTTTTCATTTCCTGCAGCCTACCGTAGTTAAACGCAGATTTTTTCCTGCTCACAGTGACCACGATGAAAACTGCTATTGGAACATAAGGACAAGTGAGGAGCTTACAACACTTCTCAAATAAAATCCACATTCATACAAGGTGAAGAAAAATTTGCGCACTCGCACTTCGCAGCGCTATTCCTCTCATACTAGCAATACAAAAACGTTTGTCACAAATTTCGTCCTGCGCATATTTCCTGCAGTAAATTGACGTTGAAGATTGGCAATCTGACAACATTATCATCACGGTAACTTTCTCCGTGAGCAGGCACGGTTTATTTTGTGCACGTGTTGGAGTGGTGGGTTATCGAGCAGCAAGTCGAGAGTTCGATTGTGGGTCAAAGCGTATTTGGTTTAATTTGCCAGCTCCATTCTGCCATATAATACTGTCGTAAACACCTTTTCTTAACTTTCCAAATGAAATGTAATGGACCTGAACGAGGCAACGATAATAGTTCGTACTAATCGACAGAACCATTGCGAGAAGGGTAAACAGAAAATAGGTTTGGAATTTAGCAGATGCAGTGCTGCGAAACAATTCGAGTCCACGTCATACAAAAGGCTTCCTTAAAAACTCATCAGTGTAGTTCCATTTCTGTGTTTGTAGTACCTAAGTGTAAATTTTTGTAGAATACCCACTGCAAGCGTTGTTTGACGATTAAGACACTAGATACCGCATCACGCAGACTACATTTAGCACATGAAAGCTAATTCACCTCGCTCCAGAATCGAACTCTCGACCTCCTGCATGCTAACTCAAAAGGCTATTCGATGCACCAGCTGCTCAGAATTGTGACGATCTGCCGGCAGAGGTAATTACCGTACATTTGGATTACAGTGTTGCCAGTCTTTGGCGTTGTTTACTGCCGGAAATATGCGTAGGACGAAGTTTTGTGAGAGACATTTTTGTATTATAAGTATGTATGGAATGCGTTGCTAAGTCAGAGTGCGAGAATGTTTTTTCATTATGTATAAAATAAATGCTGAAGCCTTCAGTTACAAAAATAAGGAAGCACACTGTTCTATAAATGTAATCACACTGAAATAGCTAGCAAAGACAGCCTATGTTTTTGCTTTGCAAACTGAAGTTCCATGCATGTACTTTGTATTTGTTTCATTTATTTACATGTCATTTTTATCTGTGACTAGTTTCAAAGCTGCAGCCTCAAGAGCTCCTGTATAAAATACCTAAATAGTGGGTCGCATCATAAAGATATATCTTTTGGTAAAATACATTGTAATAACGGTACACTATCATTAATTGACATACACAAGAGGGGAGATTAATCCATACAAAGAATGAAATATAGTTTAAGTTACAAATAGTTTTGTAACCAGAAATGAGACAGGTATGATGTTCATTAAGACAGTGAAACTACCAACAAGGAATTATAACTACATGGAGTTGTGGGAGGACGAATGGCTGCGGTGACAGCCAATAAACTGCGGTTGATAAAGTCAACCACTCGGCCGTGGCGTTCCTCCTGCCGGTTGCTCAGGCGGGAGGAGGTGGCCCTCACACGTCTTCGGATCGGGCACTGTCCTCTCACACATAGCTTTTTATTACGGCGGGAGGATCCTCCGTTTTGTGATGCTTGTGGTGTGCAGATCTCTGTCCGGCACATTTTAACAGACTGCATTTTATACCGTGATGCAAGGGCAGAAGCACAAGGTGATGGGGATCTGCCTTCTGTTTTAGCTAATGATGAGACGTGTGTGTCTAGGGTTTTTAAGTTTTGTGATGTGTCTGGACTCTGGCCTAAACTTTTAGGCTGGATGTTTTAGTGTACTGCAGAGTGGCTGACTCCTCCCCTTTTTTCCTTGCGGTCAGCCAGCCACTTCCATCTGCTACATTGTTTTAGCTTCCTCTATCAGTTTCTTCCTGTGTTGTCCATGTTTTACTGCTGACGCTCTGCTTCATCCCACGCTTTGGTGTGGGTGAGCACATGTTTTTTGACGATTATTACCCATGTTTTCTATTTCGTTTTATATTCCTGTTCTGGGATTTTTCTTGACACCCTCCTCACTAAGTTACTGAACGGGCGCTGAAGACCTTGCTGTCGTGCGCCCAAAACCCCTCTACTACTACTACTACTACTACTGCTACTATAACTATATATCAAACATTTGTTGTTCAGACCAGAACTAGCCTCATGGCTCGCTGTCTGAAGCAACCGTACAAATCAAGAATACTCGTTATACGGGCACTAAACACGGAGTTCGATACATGACCGTCATGAAAGCAGCAGGGCAGTACACTACAAGGTGTAACACTATGGTGTTCAATGCCAAACATGAAATTATGTGCAAAATATCATGAGACCTAGGTAAGCTATTGTATCATGTTGTATGAAAGATTTTCACACTTCAAATCCGTGTACACATTAATATTACTGAGTTGCATGTTCGCTGACGTAAATAAAGGAGCAACAACTTATCGGCGGAAACAAATGGTCGTTCGTACTGTCTATGTCAGAATGGCAGTAAAATAACCATTACATCTTGTTTAAGTAATTCAGCATGAAGTAAATCTTGCAGTAATGATATGGTTAAGCGGAGAACACAAATTACAAGAAATGAAAGAAGACAGTAGATGATGAGGCGAGCGACAGAGGTGATATGAAATAATGGTTGAGTGGTAGTAGAACATGAAGCGCTAGCTGAGCGACGGCGTGGACGATACCTTGGCTCCGTGATGACTATCGTTATTTTAGCTAAATGAATTATTGTAACTAGCGCACAATAGGATGTTTAAAATGATTGTTCGTGGAGCAGCCGGTAGCCTTCATAGGCCTTAAGATGTGGAACCCAACTTGAAGACCAGCTAAACACTGATCTTCTCACGTCCCGTTCGAGACATCTGGCCCTGAGAAAAGAGGTCAGTTGGTCAAAGTAACTCTATTTTTTATGACAGACCCAATGAGGATTTTGCAGTCTGTTGCGAAAAGAAAATCCTGTGACGTTAGGTTGCTAGCTTCTAGTGAATTATGTATCAGGGAACTAAAAACAGATAGAACTGCTTTTATACTCTTAGAACATTATTGTATTACTGTCATTTCTCTGTCGCCCTCGAAAAACTCAAAAAATTAATATTCAAATTTTCGCACCCAATAATTAAAAGCGATTTTTCATTAATAATTGGTCTCCTTGTTTTCTCATAACTAATTTTAGGGTGTCATGACGTGTACCTTTGATATCACCACCCCTTGATGGCACAGCAACACACAGTGAAACGTGGATCCAGTCCACTTTATATCAACACTGGTGAACTAGTCTGCTACATTGCAATTAGCTTACTTTTATAATTAACGCATTTGTGGTGTCGATTACCGTGATAGCGTCGTATATCATCATGTTTGGTCTTGATAGTTAGTACAAATAGGATACGCTTCAGCTCCTAATTTCATTTATTGCAGATGCTAAAACTCAAAAATGCGCCTGACGCCATAATCGGAGATGTAGTGATATCTTCTGAAACACACTACTGGAAGCCAGTGTACTGTACAACTACATTTGTACTCCGCAAGCTACCTTACAGTATGTGGTGGAGGGTACTTCTGGGGCAGTGCACAAATGGTTTAATTCATACTTAACTGGAAGAATGCAGAAAGTTGAAATAAGTGGTTCGTGTAATGTTAAAACAGCTGATTCCTCAAACTGGGGTGCTATCAAGCACGGGGTCCCACAGGGTTCGGTCTTAGGTCCTTTACTGTTCTTGATATACATTAATGACTTACCATTCCACATTGATGAAGATGCAAAGTTAGTTCTTTTTGCTGATGATACAAGTATAGTAATAACATCCAAAAACCAAGAACTAAGTGATGTAATTGTAAATGATGTTTTTCACAAAATTATTAAGTGGTTCTCAGCAAACGGACTCTCTTTAAATTTTGATAAAACACAGTATATACAGTTCCGTACAGTAAATGGCAAAACTCCAGTAATAAATATAGAATTTGAACAGAAGTCTGTAGCTAAGGTAGAATTTTCAAAATTTTTAGGTGTGTCCATTGATGAGAGGTTAAACTGGAAGCAACACATTGATGGTCTGCTGAAACGTCTGAGTTCAGCTACGTATGCTATTAGGGTTATTGCAAATTTTGGTGATAAGAATCTCAGTAAATTAGCTTACTATGCCTACTTTCATTTACTGCTTTCGTATGGCATCATATTCTGGGGTAATTCATCGTTGAGTAGAAAAGTATTCATTGCACAAAAACGTGTAATCAGAATAATTGCTGGAGCCCACCCACGGTCATCCTGCAGACATCTATTTAAGGATCTAGGGATCCTCACAGCAACCTCACAGTATATATATTCCCTTATGAAATTTGTTGATAATAATCCAACCCAATTCAAAAGTAATAGCAGTGTGCATACCTATAACACCAGGAGAAAGGATGATCTTCACTATGCAGGGTTAAATCTGACTTTGGCACAGAAAGGGGTAAATTATGCTGCCACAAAAGTCTTTGGGCACCTACCAAACAGCATCAAAAGCCTGACAGATAGCCAACTAACATTTAAAAATAAATTAAAAGAATTTCTAGATGACAACTCCTTCTACTCATTGGCTGAATTTTTAGATATAAAGTAAGTAAAAAAAAAAAAAAAAAAAAAAAAACACTTAATCATTAGTGTCATGCAATATTTTGGGTAATGTAATTTCTTGTACAGACATCTTTTATTAACCTGACACGTTCCACATCATTACGAAGTGTCGTATTCATGATCTATGGAACAAGTATTAATCTAATCTAATCTAATCTAATCTAATCTGGGACCACATTCACTTTCACTCTTGGCTGTTTCATTCGCTAATACTGTGTGGCAAGAACTATCGTCCGTAAACTTTCCGTATGAGTCCTAATTCTATGATTTTGTTTTCGTGTTCACTTCACGAGTCATATGAAGGAGGAATTAATGTGTTGCCACACTCTTCTTCGAACAAACATTATTAGAACTTCAACAGCCTCTCTGGTAGCGTCTGTCACTCGAGTTTGTTGAGTATCTCCGTAGTGCTCTCGCGCCTACCCAGCGATCCAGTGAGAAAACGTTGCACTGTTCATTGGATCTTCTCTACCTCTTCTGTTAATCCTACCTCATAACGGTACTATTCCTATAAACAGTACTAAAGGAATGGTCTAACTAGTAAGCCACATCTTTCTTGTTTAATGCATTTCCTTAAGATTCTTCCGGTAAATCTCAGCCTGACATCCGCTTTTGCTACATTTGATCCTTAGTGATTACGTTCAGAGCGCTCCGAACTCTTAAAGGTAGGTACTTTGTTGTTGTTATTTTAAACCTAGGTATTTTGTGGTTGTTATTGTTTCCAGAGATTTTTCACCAACCACGCAACTGAACAGTAACGGATCTCATCGCCTGTTTAAGCACAATATTCTAAGTTTACTTATGTTCAGGTACAGCTACGAAAATCTTATAATCCGAAGAAGCAGCTAGGGCGTTGTCTTGGAAGATAAGTAACCCCTTTACGGCTTCCCGCAACGTTTTGTCTTGCCAACCTCGTCAGGAGGTTTCGATAATGTGCTCCTGTGACGATTTGTCCTTTACGAGCGTAATTTACGCTCACCGTACTACGACAATCCCTAAAAACTTGGAGCAGTGCCTTTCCCCTTGATGGCTGGATCGGAGGTGGTGAATCCACGTGTTTCCATTGCATACTTCGCTCTTTTGTCTCCGGGTCATAGTGACACATTCATTACTCGTGCAAGTTTGTTAGGTGGCTAGGTATCTCCAGACTAGCGTACATAGGTGAAAAATTTCGCTGCTTCTTTAATTTCTTGGTCTTTGGGAGTAAGTGTGATTAGTCACTGAACTCAGTGCCCAAGAAAAGTCAAGCGATATGTTGGAAACCTATCTATGACTGTTTTTCTGTTGTCCCACTACTGCACCGAACGTTATGCACCGGTATTCGAGAAGAAGGACCTGTTCCTAGGATTACCGATTCATCAAAGAGAAATGGTCTGCGTTTTTGATTTTAGTCATTCACATCTATTTGATCAACGCTGAATGTTGCAGTGTTGTTCCCCGGCCGGCCGGTGTAGCCGTGCGGTTCTGGGCGCTTCAGTCTGGAGCCGCGTCACCGCTACGGTCGCAGGTTCAAATCCTGCCTCGGGCATGGATGTGTGTGATGTCCTTAGATTAGTTAGGTTTGAGTAGTTCTTAGTTCTAGGGGACTGATGAGCACAGAGCCATTTCTTTATTGTTCCCCTGCAAGAGCCACAAGCTAATTACCGACCGATATATCCACCTATTTAGTGAGCTATGCCATTTTATTTTTGTGTCTTTACTAGAGGTACTATGGTACTGCGGCGTGAAGTTCTCAGTGTGTACCAGGATTCCAGACATGTACGAGGGAAGATCGGTAAGTAACGCACAATAATTTTATTATCAAGAAGTTTAACAGGTAATGTAACAAAAGAAATCACAAATGATCTTACATTTTGTTTACCCACTTTTCTACATTGGCGCCAGCGGAGTTGCCGCAGTGGTAACACCGGGTCCCGTCAGAATATCGAAGCTAAGCACTGTCGGCCATAGCTAAGATGTGGATGGGTGACCGACCGGTCTACCGAGCAGTGTTGGCAAGCGAGGTGCATTCAGCCATGCGAGACAAATTAAGGAGTTACTTGATCGAGAAGTAGCTACTCCAGTCACGATAACTGATAACGGCCGAGAGAGCGATGTGCTGATCACGTCTCCCTCCACGTGCATATCTCGTGGCGCCTATCGGCAGAGAATGACACGGCGGTCGGTCAGTACCGTTGGGCCTTTAGAGACTTGTTCGGACGGAGATTTAGTTACTAAATAGTCACCAAAGTTCTCAACACAGTTCTTCGATAGTGCTACAAATTTCAGTATGCCCTTTTCGTACAAGTCCGTTTGGTTGTACTATAGCCATCTGCGGACCGTTGATTTCACTTCCGCATTTGTCGCAAAGAGTTAGCCGGCCAGAAATTACCACGTGTTACTAAACAGATGAAAGTCCGACGGTGGAAAGTTCGGACTGTATCACATATACTGGAACGACTCGCACCTAAATTTGGAGGCTTTCTCATGAACAGGAGCAGCAACATGGGAGCGAGCATTGTCAAGTTTGACAACGACAGCATTAATGTTGTGGCGTTCGTCACGAAGGGCACGACGTAACTTACCCAGAGTTTTAATGTAGGCTGCGGCATATAAAAAATGTTTCAAATGGATCTGAGCGCTATGGGACTTAACTGTTGAGGTCATCAGTCCCCTAGAACTTAGAACTACTTAAACCTAACTAACCTAAGGACACCACACACAGTCATGCCCGAGGCAGGATTGGAACCTGCGACCGTAGCGGACGCTCGGTTCCAGACTGTAGCGCCTACTACCGCTCGGCCACACCGGCCGGCGCTGCGGCATTTACAAAGGAGCTTAGTTCAGCAAGGTCCACCTGACATATTCCAGAACGCTGTTATATGCACTTTCCTAGCTGAGTAAATCACTTTGGAATTTTTTCGTACTCTATGTTTCCAATCTGTAGAGGCCTGCTTTATATAGCAGTATGCCCACGACTCACAGTGACGGTTCCTTCGGAAAAGTCATGCCTTCTTACGGGGTAACGCGTTCAGTGATCAAAGACTGTCGTCATTCGCTGGCCCTCGCAGTTGTCAGTCAGGTTCTTAGGCACTCAGCGAGCACTAACTTTACGAAATTTCATCGTGCCATGCACAGTATCGTACACCGCACCGTAGGAAATGATGCGATGAGGTTCGCAGATACATATACCGGTGGTCCAGAATGGCTCCCTCGGTGGCGCCGGCATTCTGTGGGGTTGCAGCTGTTACCGGAGTGTGACAAATCACTAAGGTTCACACGCCCGTCTTGAAAGAATGAACACCAGCTGCAGACATTGCTGAGATCCGTACAGTCGTCCCCCTACGCGCCACGGATGAAACTTCGAATTTCACTCGGTTTATGCTCTTCGGACCACAAATATCGAACTACACTTCGCCGCTCTTCACAAGTTGACGAGGGTAACATGCTTGCCATGTTTGATTCGTACTTCAGATTTCTGTCGCTAGCGCTGCCAATGCAAACAAAATACTCTTTGTAGTGCAAAGTTCAAACCAAATCGTCGTGAAATTTCAACATTCTACTAACAATATCAAGAGGGGGCTGAGCGGGTAAGAGATGGAGTGGGGGGGGGGCAATTGTTGTGCTTCCTTTACGAGTCCTCCGTTGTACCAGTTAACATGAGGTGATTTGAGAGATAACAAGTCTATTCTGATTCATTTAATACAGGATTAAATACACTCCTGGAAATGGAAAAAAGAACACATTGACACTGGTGTGTCAGACCCACCATACTTGCTCCGGACACTGCGAGAGGGCTGTGCAAGCAATGATCACACGCACGGCACAGCGGACACACCAGGAACCGCGGTGTTGGCCGTCGAATGGCGCTAGCTGCGCAGCATTTGCGCACCGCCGCCGTCAGTGTCAGCCAGTTTGCCGTGGCATACGGAGCTCCATCGCAGTCTTTAACACTGGTAGCATGCCGCGACAGCGTGGACGTGAACCGTATGTGCAGTTGACGGACTTTGAGCGAGGGCGTATAGTGGGCATGCGGGAGGCCGGTTGGACGTACCGCCGAATTGCTCAACACGTGGGGCGTGAGGTCTCCACAGTACATCGATGTTGTCGCCAGTGGTCGGCGGAAGGTGCACGTGCCCGTCGACCTGGGACCGGACCGCAGCGACGCACGGATGCACGCCAATACCGTAGGATCCTACGCAATGCCGTAGGGGACCGCACCGCCACTTCCCAGCAAATTAGGGACACTGTTGCTCCTGGGGTATTGGCGAGGACCATTCGCAAACCGTCTCCATGAAGCTGGGCTACGGTCCCGCACACCGTTAGGCCGTCTTCCGCTCACGCCCCAACATCGTGCAGCCCGCCTCCAGTGGTGTCGCGACAGGCGTGAATGGAGGGACGAATGGAGACGTGTCGTCTTCAGCGATGAGAGTCGCTTCTGCCTTGGTGCCAATGATGGTCGTATGCGTGTTTGGCTCCGAGCAGGTGATCGCCACAATCAGGACTGCATACGACCGAGGCACACAGGGCCAACACCCGGCATCATGGTGTGGGGAGCGATCTCCTACACTGGCCGTACACCTCTGGTGATCTTCGAGGGGACACTGAATAGTGCACGGTACATCCAAACCGTCATCGAACCCATCGTTCTACCATTCCTAGACCGGCAAGGAAACTTGCTGTTCCAACAGGACAATGCACGTCCGCATGTATCCCGTGCCACCCAACGTGCTCTAGAAGGTGTAAGTCAACTACCCTGGCCAGCAAGATCTCCGGATCTGTCCCCCATTGAGCATGTTTGGGACTGGATGAAGCGTCGTCTCACGCGGTCTGCACGTCCAGCACGAACGCTGTTCCAACTGAGGCGCCAGGTGGAAATGACATGGCAAGCCGTTCCACAAGACTACATCCAGCATCTCTACGATCGTCTCCATGGGAGAATAGCAGCCTGCATTGTGCGAAAGGTGGATATACACTGTACTAGTGCCGACATTGTGCATGCTCTGTTGCCTGTGTCTATGTGCCTGTGGTTCTGTCAGTGTGATCATGTGATGTATCTGACCCCAGGAATGTGTCAATAAAGTTTCCCCTTCCTGGGACAATGAATTCACGGTGTTCTTATTTCAATTTCCAGGAGTGTAATATTGAAATAATTCGAGGTTGAAGCCATTGGAGGTGGTGAACTACCGCCGAATTTACAACGCAATAACCCCCGAGACAAAGTTTACTGGTAGGACACCGAGCCGCGGATCATAAAATTCGAGTTTGAAGGGAAGACCCACTTATGTTGGCACTTCCCCGACTTAAAAAGGTGAAGCCAGTGCCAAACATTACAAACATACACGATGCCTAACGCTGTGAGCCCTAGTTGACGTCACTCAGCTTGATATTGAAAACGATGGGATCATTACGCCGTTACTGGCGGTGTAAACGCGGAGTCTATCGCAGTTCGCCGCTGCCGGAATCGTTAAACACCGCACGCTGACATGGCCCAACAACGCAAGTCGGGACGCAGCTCCTGTAATTAATGTTTGCTCCGGCCGCCGAGTAATGAACTTATATCGGGTAACGATGAAGACACGACTTCGTGTAAACACGAAGAGTGCAGCCCCGCGCGCACGCCGCCTGATGGATAACTCTCGGAAATGGCCGAGCGTTGTTTGGCGGTCGCAGATGCGGATCTCGCGCATAACTCACGCCTCCGCCATCGGCGGCTGTCGCGCACGCATCACCGTCACCTCGGGGCGTCAGTTCGCGCCTAGACACGCGACTTGTACCACTGTGTCAGCGGGCTCTTGTCGTGTGCTTTATTTGTAACGTGCGACCGGCCGCAGTCTTGTTGGCCATGCACAGCGGACGGAGTCTGGCAAATAGCGTTGCAGCTGTGGATAATCATGAATTTTGCACCGACCTGGCTGCAGCAAGACGACTAAGATGTAATCTTGCGTGTGTGTGAAAGCATCCGCTTCTTACGTGTTGCGTGTGGACTTCAGTGGCCGTGAGTTGCTTCTCCTCTCATGATCCGGTAAGTAAGCTGCTGTACCAAAAGAGCAGAGGCGCTTGAAATGTGTTCTTTTCGGCGTTGATGGCATTATTTCTGTTTCTCTAAAACATATGTATCAACTTTCACCGCCTGTCGACAGAATCATGACTCAGTAGCATGAAGGGCAGTTTTCGTTACGAGCGTTGACGCCAAATATTCAGGTAAGTATCGTTTTATCGAAGTTCGACAGCTCTTCGGGCAGCGTGCGCTAGAACGCAGAAATGCTTGTGGGTCAGACATTCGTTGCGGGAATCAAATGCAAGCCGACTACGAGGTTTTTGAGAACAGTAATGAGACTGGCAACACTTCGAGCAATCTGACAATGCTGTGTTCAGCTTGTGTAGAAGACGCTCAGTCTAAGTTTCATCTCCGTACAGTCTTCACGTGATTTTTTAGAGTGCCATCAGTAAGCTTGAGTCTTTGTCGTGTGTTGCGAAAATGGGACAAAGGAGTTTAGAGCAACGTTATGCAATCACTTTAGTGCTAAATTTGAAGAATACATCAAGGCCGCATCAAACCAGTCAGAAGACTGATGACTCAAAAAAGTAAATAAAGTAAAATTTTTCAAAAAAATGAACACCTTCATAATTTCAAAAAGTGTATTCCAGTCAGCCGGCCGGGGTGGCCGAGCGGTTGTAGGTGATACAGTCTGGAACCGCGCGACCGCTATGGTCGCAGGTTCGAGTCCCGCATCTGACCTGGATGTGTGTGATGTCCTTAGATTAGTTACTTTTAAGTAGATGTAAGTTCTAGGGGACTGATGACCTCAGAAGTTAAGTCCCATAGTGCTCAGAGCAATTTTTGTATTCCAGTCAACAGTATTAGAAGCTTTTTCTAAGAGTAGAAATACTATACGTTCATTTACGTTTGCCTTTCTTCAAATGGTTCAAATGGCTCTGAGCACTATGGAACTTAACTTCTGTCATCAGTCCCCTAGAACTTAGAACTACTTAAACCTAACTAACCTAAGGACATCGCACACATCCAGGTCCGATGTGGGACTCGAACCTGCGACCGTAGCGGTCGTGCGGATTCAGACTGTAGCTCCTAGAACCTCTCGGCCACTCCAGCCGGCTGCCTTTCTTCAATCTATCTTATAAGATAAGCCGTAGGGTCAGTATTGCCTCATGTGTTCCTACATTTCTCTAGAATCCAAACTGATCTTCGTCAAGGTTCACTTCTTCCAGCTTTTCCATTCTTCGGTGAATAATTCGCGTCATTATTTTGGTTCCTGAACTCATCAGTGTGGTGAATTGGTAATTTTCAAGCTTGTCAGCACCTGCTTTCTTCGAAACTAGAATAATTTTATTTTTCTTGAAATACTTTCATACACTTTGCACACCAGGTGGAATAATTTTATCATGTATTGGTCTTCCAAGGGTATCAGCAGTTGAGAGTAGATGTCTTCTGCTCCAATCGGCTTTTTCGACTTGGGTCTATGTTAAATTCTTCTCGCAGTATCACATCTCACTTCTCACCATTATATACTTCCTCTTCCCTTTCTAGAATATTGTCTTCAACGTCACTTCCTTTCTAAAGCGCTCTACATGCTTGTACTGCATAGTACTGATTTCTCATCTGAATACTTAATATTCATGCAGTTACTTCTCTTTTCCCAAAAGGCCTAGTCACTTTTTCTATAGGCAGTTTCTATGTTTCCCCAAATTATACATGCTTCTACAGACTTGCATTTGTCCTCTATCCATTCCTGATTGTCCACTTTGCACCTTCTGTCAACTTTAGACGTCATTATCCCTTTATCTCGCTGGAGTTGTAACATTTTTACATTTTCTGCTTTTCGGCCAAATTCAGCATCTCCTCTGACATCCAAGGATTTCTAATAGACTTTCTGTTTTTACGAGTTTTAACCCCTGCTGCCGTTAATATTTCATCTCTCAAACCTGCCCAGTCATATTATACTGTATTCTTTTCTTCTGTCTCAGTCAACCACTGCCTAATGCTCCCTTTGAAACTCTCACCAACTTTTGGTTTTACTTATCCAGGTCCCATCTCCTTCATTTCCTACCTTTTTACAATTTCTTCGGTTTTAATCTAAGGTTCATTTACAAGAAATTACGTCCAGAGATCATATATGCCTCTGTAAATGACTTACAGTTTAAGTTTGCTTCAGAACTATACCTCTCACCGTAATGTAATCAAATTAAAGTCTTCCAGTGCCTCGAGCTCTATTCCACGTATACAACTTATTTCATGTTTATTAAACCAAGTTTTAACTATAGTTAAATTATGCTCTTTCTAAAAGTCTTCCACGCGGCTTCCTCTTTCATTCCTTTCACCTAGACCACATTCTCGTACTATTTTTCCTAATCTCCCTTTACCTAATATCGAATTCCAGCCCCCCCGACCCCCCCCCCCAGAATTACTCTTATTTTATTTCATCATACTTTCTTCCAGTCTCTTCATTATCTGCGAAGCTAGTTGACATATGAACTTGTACTCGGTGGGAGTCGACATCCTGTCTGTCTTGGCCTTGATAATGCGTCAACTATGCTGTTCATTGTAACTTACCCATATTCTCATTTTTGTATTCATTATTAGACCTGCTCCTGCATTACCCATGTTTCATTTTGTATTTATAGCCCTGTACTCATTTGACCACAAGTTCTGCTCTTTCTTCCACCAAACTTCACTACTTCCCATTGTAACTGAGCTCAGCATATCTATTGAGCTTTCTATATTTCCTGATGTCTCTACCTGATTAAAAGATGTAACATTCAACGCTCCTACGCATAGAACGCTAGGTCAGGTTTTCCAATTTTCCGGAGATAGGCTCCTATTCAAAATATTATGTTCTCACTTCCCTCTAGAAATCTTAGAAGTTTCTGATGGGAATGTCCGAACATCTTGTGTGTCTTGCCAGGCCTGGTTACAACACGAACAACATTAATGCATTCTTGTAGCTATTCTACCTGTCACAGAAAACCGAAACTCTAATTATTTATACATTCGCTGATGGTGTGTACGTGTCCGAAGTTACATTGACAGCCATTGAGTGTTTTGTGTGTTTCGATTTTTTTATACGGCAGTGTATATAATTTGATGTCTTCTGAGAAAGACAACGTTAGTGGTGTATGAAGAGGAAGAAAGCAAATGACTTGGCGCTATTATTTATTGGAAACATGAACTAGTTTTTTAAACAAATGACTTCATCGCATCCGCAGTCGTGGTGATTTTCAGAATCCACACATCATTTCACACATAGGTTACCATGTAAATCTTTGGAATTTTTAATCTCACTGGTTTGCTATGTCATTTTATTAACGGCTTCAGTTGAATATATGTAGTACCTTAGTGTGGTACTTCCTAATACCGTTATTCAGTGGGTGTATCTCTTTGATGCGTAGTACATTCTTCGAGAAAACAGTGAGTTTTGTTTGGACTCTAAAGTTTACAGATCTTAGATTGGCACTGAACATGAGGAAAAAGCGGATCCGTTGCTAGCCACTCGATGTCTTATTTCTATACAGCAAAGATGTCGCCTTTCCTTTGCATATTTCTTTAATTTTTTTGAGAAAAACCACTGTCGAATTTCAGAAGTGTACTTGGAAAACAGTCTAGATCACACAAATCACAATTATTGATGATTGGTTTCAGTTCAAAAGCGGACCATCTTCAGACCATACTCCAAAATTGTTGTGTGGAGACAGATTCACGGACCAAGAACTGGAGAATCCTCCAGTTGATAGCATCTGGAGGCTACTGAAATTCCTGGTCCGTCGATCCGTCTGAACAGAGTAGCACTGGAGTACGGTCTGAAGAGGGTCCGTTTGTGGACTGCAACAGTTCACCAATAAATGTCATTTGTGCACTGTATTCTTTTTGTAAGAACAAAATACAGTGAAGTAAAGAAATTAAGGTGATGCACCAGAGATCACGACCTTCAATACAAGTATGAGGATCCACAGGTGCAGACATCTTGTCAAGGTGTGTTTTTAATTGCTTTTATTTGCACAGGATTTTCTTACGTGTATTAGCTGACGCTAATTGCCCTTATCAGTATATACTAGTACATTATATTGTACTGTTTAAAGTAAAGAACAAACATATTTCCTCAATTTCACGATTTGTAAATAATCGCACGCCTCTTAACTGATTCCTCCATCGGTTCTTGGGTGAACAACATTATATTGAGTGGAAAGCTTTAAATTCCTTATGTTCAACGACTAATATATTGCGCCAACCATTTTTGCTTGCGCCTACATAAAAGCTTATATTAATAATAAATATGCCTACATAAAAGCTTATATTAATAATAAATATGAAATAAAATTAGTTCTTGACAAGGCTACGACAGCAACTATTAAACATGTTAAGTGACACAGAAACCTACTAAAAGAAAGAATTAACAACTCTATATATTATGGAAAGTGATGCAGAACCAGTTAAAAGGAGGAACTAACAATTGCAACAACACCACATGTTATGTTGTTACTATTGTTAATTCTTTCTATTAGTAGGGTTCTGTATCACTTTCCATGTTTAATACCTCTTGAAGCAGGCTTGTCAAGTGCTAATTTCGTTTTATTTTACTGGTTTTGTTTATTCATGTAAAATGTTACATAGGCACCGTTTTCCACTCTGGTGTTTGCTCCCTTTATATTTATTTATTGTTCCACTTTTCACCTTTTAAGTTGCACTACCACTACAGAGACCAAGATGTCATTTATTGTCTATTTGTGTCTCAATCTACATGTGTAACATCTTTTCCAATGTTGTATAGAAACACTGTAACATTTCTTGGCGACTATAGTCAAAATCTGATGATGACCTCCTAAGCCGAAAAACCAATCAGCGCAATAAATTAATGCTGTAGAACGTAAGTAATGTCGTGCTTTTCATTCTTAATCATATGAATAAATTATTTTATTGGTGAATCTCAGTGCCACTGCCCTAGACTCTAGATATTTACATATGGCTGTCTGACAAGTAGAGCTCTGATAAGCTGAGGTTCATTATTGCATCTCATTACCAGGGGACGATCGTTATGGGAAGGAGTTCGTGTGTGTAGGCTGCAGCTGTTGTGTGCGTGGTTGCTATTGCAGAACTAGACGAGGCTTGTACCCACAACGATTCTTACTGGTAGTAGGTACACTTACAGCCCAAATGCATTACTGCATTTCATTACGAAGTGACGAAAGTTGGAGGGAGAGGTAGGGGGGTACACAGTGGCATATATGTTTGCTGCAGCTCGGCTGGAATGGGCGAGTCTTCTTCCTGGAAGGATTTTTATTGGCAGTCATCTCTCTCGAGTGAAACCTCCAGTAATATTTTACCGCAACTGTAGACTCGAAAATCTATCAGCAGAAATCTAATTGCCTAGCGTCAAACTGCGCTCAGCATGACTTCTTATTATTCATACCAGCTCTGGTTCTGAGTCATGCCAGCCAAATTATTGGTAATGAACATTTGTTGTTCTTTGGTATTTTCATCCGTTCCCATAGTAGGTATACTTGCGGAAGCTATCGCCTAAAAAAGTATCTACACTATAATTTCGCTGATGTACGTAGTCTGTCTCTTAATTTATATTTACTCAATGCAGGACAATTCGATTTATGGATAGCGCAATAGTTTTTTTTAAAAACAACATAGCTTCACCGTTTGAAAAGGCACAGTAACTATGAGAGTAGTGTGAATATTAAGTTCTTCAGTGCTAACCATCTTTCAATAGTTTTAAAATAATTGTAAATAATTCTCACCTTAAAATTATTCTATAGCATGTTGCTTTCTAAAAATTGTTAGGCTGAAGAAGAGAATATTGGAAGGTGGCAGATACGCTTGGTGAGTAAGATATGTTTTATTAGAACAATACTGAAAAAATAGACCATATCATATTTTATTGAATTGGTGACTGAAACGTTGTTTCGCTTTACAAAATAACACAGTATATAAAGCATAAAAATGTCGTTGACGAAAATATAGGGGAGAGAGTTGCACCTTGGAACATTTTTCAGCTTTCGCCTTCTGGCAGGCCAGTTATAAAAGTTTAATGCATCTTGTTCCATTTTTAAAAGATAGCATTCATTTTTTTCGAAATTATAAAAGCTACTGGAAAGTAAGGTACTCAGATGGGAAAAAAAACACAGCAACAAAAATAATTAATGTACAACAATGAAATTCTGGGAGTAAATTTGTCTAGGTAACATATTTAAGTTATTAACAATGCAAGTTCACAGATTAATGTAAGCGCGAAGTAAATCATTGAAAATGTGGAATACTGGTTCACTAATAACGTTCAAAGTGGCCTCCGTGCGATTTCAGGTGGCACGGACAGCAGCGTCTGTCATGCAGTACACATATAATCTTTAAAAACCATTCAACAGCCAGGAATGCATAAAACATTTTTTTATTAAATACACCCGGTTTCAACGGATTATGTTGTGATTCTCAGGTCTTAAAATCTTTTGTTGTAAAACTTATTTATTTTACGCCGACATCACACATAAGATGTCAATAGGATGAAAATAGCATTTTATAAAACTTTGTCATTGCTATGTTACGTTCAGTGTTCTATTCGAATTATTCCATGTTACTGTCCATAAAATATGTGCTTCTCCTCCTGAAACGCCATGTGTGTGTGCTCAGGATCTGATACCAAACATTTTGTACTTTTAACCAGACAGAAACACGAATTTTCGTACTTTGATTATTATTATTTTTTAAATTGAATGTTGAGGCCTTTATAAGTGTTGTGTTATAATTTATTGCGTCACAGTCACTTACATATAAAATATTCACATTACATGTTTCAGCCGGAGTTCTCAATCTTTTTACACTGTGTGGTCATGTGACGTAATGTCTATCACTACAAGTTGTTGAACTGGCCCATGAAGCTCAAAGTGACTAACTGTATTTGTTTAAATATTTGTACGAACTTTTCAGGGATTACATACATCTGAATAAGGCAGTTACCTACTTGAAACCAGTAAAGTGAATATTTTACATACAAGGTGTTACCGAAATATTGCGACAAACTTAGAAGGAAGTAAGGAAGACTGGGTTTAACATCCCGTTGACATCGAGGTCGTTTGAGACGGAGCACAAGCTCGGATTGTGTCAAGGATGGGAAAGGATATCGTTCGTGTCCCTTCGAAGGAACTACCCAGCATTTGCATGGAGCAATTTGGGGAAATCATGGAAAACCTAAATCTGGATGGCGAGACCCTGGATTGAATTCTCGTCCTCCCGAATATGAGTCCAGTGTGCTAACCACTGTGCCATCCCGCTGTGGAGAAGACGCATCTAGCTGCTGCGTAGACAGGCCTTGCCTCCTATGAATGCGATGCTCTGCGGCCATAGTTGATGACTAGTTTGGACATAGGTTTCCATCCACAGTTTATTTTTCTCCTCGAACTGTCTTAAAAGTCCTATGTTTTTCTGTATACAGGAGAAAAATAAACTGCGTCAGAGTAAAAAGTCACATTTGCTGACGGACGGTTGACCTAGCAGCAAGGACTGTGCGTATAACTTGTTCTGTAATGTCGTCTGATGACGTTCCTGGAAATGGCTTCGTATCCTCAATTTGTTCCTCAATACTCCCTCTACTACCTGTCAAAGTTTGTCGCAACATTTCTTAGACACTATATCTAAGCGCTCGGGAGGCAAGAAATTATTACACAAGGATTTTTCTTCTGCTTTTTTTTGTGTTGGACCCAGAGTTTTATAATGACGTTTCCTAAGTCAGAGCGTATTTCCTGAAGGCTACCTAATATAGTCTTGCTTGTCGTTGGTGGTCTGACTGTCCGTAGTCGTCCACCACTTTCCTGTGAACAGGCTGCTTTAGTTCATCTTTCAACCGTTCGCTCACCGAATAAATCGAGGATAAGAGTGGGCATCCGGACAAGGAAACAAACGCTACAGCCGCGACGAGAAAGCAGTAATCATTTGTGGACTAAAAGAAAAAAATAAAATAAAACTGTAAGAAATTAAAGAGTGAATAGAATCTTACCAGCCACTAGTTTTCCGTTCAGATGCAGCTGAAAAAATTGCCTTCCTTGACAGCAATAATTGGTAGCCATCAACTGCATCGTGTCCTACAAAATAGATAATGCTCTCACTATCAGGATGTCAAAGTTAGCTCATGAGGTTAAAATATTGAGAAGTCTAAAACACGCTCACGCCAACTGAGACCACAGAAGATCAGGAGGACCCGGGCCACAGTGGTGAGCAGTGTGAGATTGAGCGACTTCTGACAGAAGTCCACGATTTTGATGTAAGACGATGGCCCACAGTCCGTGTTTTTACTCTACAGGGTGTCCAGCCTAGAGGTATACAAAAAGATTGTTTATATTTCAGTATCTATTAACATTTGTAACGTTTTTCGTCCAACATCATATACAGGAGCTCAAAGATGCATGCAAATTTGTACAGTTGAATATGGACACCGTTTATAGCTCGGGAGATATCGAAACGGTACTCTGCCTGTCGCCAGATGTTCATAAGCATGACAGGTGCTACGGCCTCTGCTGCAGCGTAGGTCCGTTGTATCACATCTACCAGATCTCGAACCCTTTTTCTGTAAACGACGTCCTTGATAAACCCCCATGCATTGAAATGTAGCTGAGACGGATCGGAAGACCGAGGGGGTGAGCCAATGCATACTAACCTCCTCGAACCTCCCCCCCCTCCCCCCCGCCTCCTCTTTTCAATTCCAACGCTCAGGATAATGGGAGAAGTTGTGGCTACCATCCTGCTGGAAAAACACGTCAGGAGGCATTAGTGGAGCTGCATAGTTTGCCAACATGTCGAGACTGGTGTGATCTGTCACTTGCGCACAAGCGCCATGAGATTTTGTTTCATGAAATGCTGAGGATCAGATCAGTCTTCAAATAATGACTCTGAGCACTATGGGAAATAACTGTTGAGGTCATCAGTCCCCTAGAACTTAGAACTACTTAAACCTAACTAACCTGAGAACATCACACACATCCATGCCCGAGGTAGGATTACAACCTGCGACCGTAGCGGTCGCGCGGTTCCAGACTGTAGCACCTAGAACCGCTCGGCCACTCCGGCCGGCAGATTGCTTCTTGGAGGGTCTCTCTGTCGACTGTGTTTTTACCCAATAACACAAAATATTGAGTTCTTTCGTTATAAGTATTTGTCTGTGTATACCTCTAGCACAGATATCCCCTGTTTTATTTTATAAATGCCTCAGATGTGTTGGTAAACTTGAGAAAAGTTTGACAACAATGATGATGAGAGCGTCGTTGTCTTAGAAGAGAAAACGGTTGAACTTTCCAAATTATTGTTGCTAAAAACATAAGAACCACTGCGTCACAGCCTTGAAAATTGATAATAGAAAATTCTGTGTTTTGTTTCAGATTAACTTCGTAGTCCCGGACGGAATGTTCATTGTAGTACTGACAATGATCGGCTCTTTCCTCGCTACCGTGTCCAGCGAGAAGCACTTCACCC
The DNA here is from genome assembly GCF_023897955.1 of Schistocerca gregaria. NCBI lineage: Eukaryota > Metazoa > Arthropoda > Insecta > Orthoptera > Acrididae > Schistocerca > Schistocerca gregaria. The sequence goes on from NC_064921.1 coordinate 201,795,090, forward strand.
TGAGGCGCCCGTTGCAGCAAGATGATGAACAGTACGAATACGAGCGAACTGTAACACGACTGGTGACGTGGTATTTCCAAGGGAGCTACAAAGTAACTGCAGTTCCTCTCGGCCCGAGAAGTGGCGATTTAGTTGCGAATGTTGTGGCCGACGTTTACAGAAGGGCTTCTCTACCGTTCGTGATGTCGACGAGTGTCTCTAATGGGCATATCGTAGGAGACGACGTGCTGGTCGTTGTCAGTGTGGATGTAGACGAGAAGAATATTTCCGGCGAGCTGAGTTCTCTGCAGCCGAATAACAAGTGCTTGCTAGTGAGGGCATTCGGTGCCGAGCTCGGGGGAGCTTCGGCCGCCCGCACGCTGCAGGTACTGGAGGAGTTGCTGTTTCGCAGAGGTATCGTCCAGGTGCTGCTCTACGCGCCGGGGCTTCTCCAGCGCGGACACGACACGGCGCGGTTCGAGCCGACCGCAACGGGCGCTGCGCGCGCCGTGCTGGACTCCAGCGCCCGGATACTGGAAGAGGCGCCGCGGCCCGAGCGGCTGTTCGGGCTGGAGCAGCTGAACGGCGCGCCGGCCAAGGTGTCCATGTTCGAGAGCCCGCCAGACGTGTACCGCGTGGGTGGCCGGCTGGTGGGGGTGGACGCGGAGGTGGTGTCGGCGCTGGCGCGCTACGCCAACTTCTCGCCGGCGGTGGCGGCGCCCGCCGACGGCCAGACGTTCGGCCACTGGCTGCCCTCCGGCGGCTACACGGGCGCGCTCGCAGACCTGCTGCTGGGCGGCGCGCTGCTGGCGGCCAACGCGCGCTTCCTCAAGGAGTACGCTGCGCCGCTGCTGGAGTTCGTGACGCCGCCCGCCTACTCCGACCAGCTGTGCGTCGTGGTGCCGCGTGCGCAGCGCACCAGCTCCCTGCGGCTCTTCCTCGCCGCCTTCCCGAGCACAGTGCTAGTCAACATGGCCGCCATGCCCGTCGTCACCGCCCTCATCTCGCACGCCATCAACTGCGTCGTCTATAGGTAACAATGAGCACCACATAAGTACGAGGAACGTTTCTTCTTTTCTCGGGCAATTTCCGCTCAGGAAATACGGAATTTGCTGTGGGACACCGTGGAATATTAACATTCAGCCCCTACAGTTTCTTGAAGCTCCGATAGGTGACGACGCTTTACGAAGCCCTCGAAATGGCGTCTAGAGTAGAGTTGGATCCCAAGCAGACAGCTGGTTTCAGAGAGGGTGCGTTTCTGGGGGAGGCATCGAATATATTGCTTCCCCCTACTTATACATCCCGACGAGATCACGAATGTAAAATTAGAGAGATTCGAGCGCGCAAGGAGGCTTTCAGACAGTCGTTCTTCCCGCGAACCATACGCGACGTGAACAAAAAAGGGAGGTAATGACAGTGGCACGTAAAGTGCCCTCCACCACACACCGTTGGGTGGCTTGCGGAGTATAAATGTAGATGTAGATGTAATCTTTAGGCGAAAAAACAGAGTGTCACAGATATTCATAGGCGTTTGCAGATGTTTACGCGCAGGCTGTTCCAACTCGTCGGCTCCGTTGTGAGCCGCGGAGCGCTCCCTGCTCCAGGGAGCCGTGTCGCTCACTGTGACCATTCAAGTGGGCCGGCACGACATCGTGAGAGAGCAGAATGGGGGCTCCACGGAATTCAACGGACTTCGAACGTGGACATGTGATTGGGTGTCACTTGTGTCATATGTCTGTACACGAGATTTCAACACTCCTAAACATCCCTAGGTCCACTGTTTTCGATGTGATAGTGAAGTGGAAACGTGAAGGGACACGTACGGCATAAAAGCGTACAGGCCGACCCGTCTGTTGACTGACAGAGACCTCCGAAAGTTGAAGAGGGTTGTAATGGGTAACAGGCAAGCTCTTTGATGTGCCAGTTGCGTCTTACAAGATCGACAACCTCATACTCTTAGCTGCTAAGACGTGGTGACATGCTACACCAGGAAATACGATGTTTAGGAAATAAATAAGAAACAACTGTTTTACAAGAAGTTCCATACTAAATTTAGCTTGACATTTTCTCTTCATTACAAGATCGGAAATATCAGTCGTCAAAGTCTTCGCAGCGTTAATGCGGAGCGTGGCCTTCATTGTTGTCTCCTGAAGAAACGATCGTTCCTTACTTTTTACTCTTTTCATTGTTGAGAAAAGCTGCTCACAAAGTTCCAAACATGCACATGATCTGAACGGCATTGTTGTGAAGCTCGGGAAATGTTTTTTGCTGTAATGAACGATACCATTGTGACAAATCCAACATGTTGTAATACCTCTCCTTCAACGAAGTTGAATTTTGCAAATCAATAATCTCCTATTCAAGTGACGATGAAAAATCATCGGAGGAAAGTGAAAAAGGAGTGCTGATCACCTTAAGTTCCATTTCCAAACTAGTGAGGTCTCGGAATCGTGTTTAAAACGAGTGGATGAGCTGCTTTAACTTTGCTTGGTAATCGCCGAAAGTAGTACCTTCAGGTAGTTTTAAAGAAACAAGACGATTGAAGAACGTTGAATGGCCAATACTCATCTGGATCTCAAATAAACGTAACTTCTTCATGAACGCTTTGATTTGGTCGTACATGTCAACGATTAGGTGCCCTTTGCCCTGCAACGACAGATTTAAATTATTCAGACGCACAGTTACGTCAGCTAGGAACGCCAAGTCTGATATCCATTTTATATCTTTCAGACAACGCATTTCTTCCCCTCTCATTTCGAGAAAAAGGGATATTTCCTCACGAATGGCAAAGAAAACGTCAAGAACTTTTCCCCGACTGTGCCAACGGACTGTGCTGTGGTAAGGTATATCCCCATACTCCGCTTCCATACATTTCGGGAGTCCTTTGAATTGGCGATGATTCATACCGTGACGGAGCACAAAATTCGCACACTTCACGACATCTTTCATTACACCACCTTGCTCTACTTTTTCAGCACACAGTGCCTCGTCGTGAATAAAACAATGAAGAGACAAAATGTCTTTCCCAAATTCGTCCCTGAATTTATTTTTCAAACGAGAAGCAAAACCTTGTTGACGCCCGATCATTTGTGGTGCACCGTCAGTCGCTACAGAATGGAGCTCTTGCCACGGCAAATTCATATTGTCCACTGATTCACAAACAGCTTCAAAAACGTCACGTCCTGTTGCGGTGTAATCGAGTGCTACCACATCCAAGAGTTCTTCAGTTACTTGCAGCTCCATGTCGACCCCTCGCACGAAAACTGCAAGCTGAGCACAGTCCGACATGTAGGTGCTTTCGTCAAGCGCCAGCGAAAATGCTACAAAGCTCTCCGTCTTTTTCCAGAGCTCTAAATCCGCTGCCATGTCCAGGATTCGACGAGACATTGTTTCCTTCGAAAGGCAAGCCCCTTCAATTGCCTGCACCTCCCTCGGAAACAAACATTCTGCAACTGCTACCATGCACGATTTTACGAGTGGTGCCACCGAAAACGACTTGCCACTCGTCGCAAGGATGTGAGCGACCTTGTGGATTACTCGAATGAAGGACGCACATCGGACGAAGCAGTACGTGGTTGATGAGGAAGTTGTTGAAGCAGCAAGACCAGTAGAGTGTACCATGCTGGCATACAGGCCCTTCCAGAAATTTTGATGAGCAATAAGTTTTTGTAGCCAAAAGAGTGAGGAATAACATGTTGTATTCAAATCCTGAATGAAACCAATCTGCTTTCAGAAAACCACATGTTGCATTACTTCTTGAACGTTCTTCATAGTTTCCCGCAGCCGTCACAACACCCGTCCCCTTTGGGCGTGTTCCTTCCGTCACATACATGGTCTGGTCACCAAAGCATATCCGTGGTTCAGTTCTGGGGCGCTTGTTGCTGTCTCCTCGCCTTCCTCCTCCACTTCCCGCCACTAATTATAACTTACTGTAAACCCAGTTTTTAGCATTTCACAGATGTCTTTTCTTACTCTATCCGATCAAGTATTCGGACACCACTATGTAATGTAGAATTGACTTTATATACCACGAGAGACGGACCCGCCAATGTTAAAAGGATGAGAAGGTACTTCGCTGTCGATAGAGAAGCAGTAACAGCAAAATGGAACAGTCATTGGCCGAGCGGAGGCAATTCTGGGTAAAGTCAGGATAGCTGCTGGCAACCTGTGTAGCGTCAACGACGCTATACAACATTATTAGAGTTCGATCATTTATTTCCAGCGTTTACAGGTCGTCGTTATTCCGTATCAGACTCACCTGTGTCTGACGTGTTAAAACGAACGGCATACAGTGGTCGAGAAGCTCCTCGTAAGCTGTACATTTCTTTAATCAATGCTAAGTGACAGCGGCAATCCGGTGGAAGGGTTTGGGTTTGGTGAATACCTCGAGAACATTATTGCCACCAAGTATAGTTCCAGCACTATGGCACAGAGGAAGTAGTGTTACAGTATGGGTGGGTTTTTCCTGGTTAGGCTCACAGTGCTTAAGAAAATGCTAATTGCTGAAGGATATGAGCAAATTTTACAGCAATGTGCACTTCATACATTAGACGAACAGTTCGGAAGCGATCGTTGTTTGTATCATCATGACAGTGCATACTGTCAGCAAGCAGCATCTGTGAGGCAACAGTTTATGGACAGTGGTAGTAGTGGTGGTGGTAAGTTCCTATGGAACAAAAATACTCAGGTCATATGTCCCTAGGCCCTACACACTGCTTAATCTAACTTTAACTTACGCTGAGGACAACACACACACCCATGCCTGAGGGAGGAATCGAACCTCCAACGGTGGTGGGGGGGAAGGGGGGGGGAGTCGCTCGAACTGTGGCAAGGCGCCCCTGACCGCAAGGCTACCCCGCGCGGCTAGTGTATGGACAAATGGACAAAACCATTTCTGAGCGCCTAACATCAGTGCTTTGGTTTCTGCAGGTGAGAAAGGAAGGGCTGCAATTCGTCCACAGACATTCACGCACCTCACTGAATGTCTGCTCCGAAGAGTTAAAGCCGTCATAAAGAGGAAGAGTGGACACATCCTTATTAATGTCCTCTAGTAGGAGTATATCTCTGCCATTGTTGGACGAAGGCACATAAACTACAAACAAGGTGGAAGCCTTTGGTGTAGTTGCAGTAACTACAGAATGTGACCTCCGGATACGCATGTCGACCGTCTGGGTAACTACAGCGATGGACTATTATTTACTTTAGTTATTTGGTTGCCTGCGGTATCAAACGACCCATTTAGCCGACTAGTAGATAATCAACGTACAGAAAGAAACATAAATTGATGGTATAATATAACAACATACTGGCACAAGTGGCGAAAAGGGCTTTTTAAACCATCCGTTGACTGACGTTTACATATAATATTGGACAATACATTTCCTTAATTTAAAGGAGAAATTCAACATTTTAACAATGGCTAAATAACAATAACACAGATTAACAACGGTGTTGTGGAATATACACTGAAGAGCCAGAGAAACTGGTACACCTGCCTAATATCACGAAAGGCCCCCATGAGCACACTGAAGCGCCGTAACACGACGTGGCAAGGACTATACTAATGTCTCATCTAGTGCAGGTGGGAACTGATACCATAAAGCCTGCAGGGCTACCCACAAATACGTAAGAGTACGAGGGCGTGGTGATCTCTTCTTAATAGCATATCGGAAGATATCCCAGATATTCTCAAGAATGTCTATGTCTGGTGAGTGGCCAGCGGAAGTGTTTAAACTCAGAAGAGTGTTCCTGGACACACTCTATAGCAATTTTGGACGTGTGGGGTGTCGCACTGTCCAACTGAAATTGCCCAAGTCCGTCGGAATGCACAATGGTCATTAATGGATGCAGGTGATCAGACAAGATGCTTACCTACGTGTTACCCGTCAGAGTCGTATCTAGACGTATCAGGGATCCCATATCATCCCAAATGCACACGCCCCACACCATTACAGAGTCTCCATCAGCTTGAACAGGTCCTTGCTGACTTGCAGGGTCCATGGATTCGTGAGGCTGTCTCCAGACCCATACACGTCCAATCGTCCGATACAATTTGAAACGATGCTCAACCGACGAGGCAACATGTTTCCAGTCGTCAGCAGTTCAATGTCGGTGTTGACGAGCTCAGACGAGGCATAAAGTTTTCTCTCGTGCAGTCATCAAGGGTACATGAGTGGGCCTTCGGCTCCGAAAGCCCATATCGATGATGTTTCGTTAATAGTGTGTACGCTGGCACTTGTTGATGGTCCAGCATTGAAATCTGTAGCAATTTGAGGAAGGATTGCACTTCTGTCACGTTTAACGATTCTCTCGTCGCTGTTCCCGTTCTTGCAGGATCTTTTTTCGGCAGCAGCGATGTCGGAGATTTCATGTTTTACCGGATTCCTGATATTCACAGTACACTCGTGAAAATTTCGTACGGGAAAATCCCCGCTTCATCGCTACCTCGGAGATGCTGCATCCCATCGCTCGTGCACAGACTGTAACACCACGTTCAAACTCACTTAAATCTTGACAACCTGCCATTGTAGCAGCAATAACGGATGTAACAACTGCGCCAGATACTTATTGTCTTATACAGGCGTTGCCGACCACAGCGCCGTCAAAGTGAGGCATTGCGCTTACAGTAGTTTTCATTCAGTGAACTAGTTAAGCCGTTACCTGAAAAGACCGCTGCCACAACCCGCGGATTACCGACATACACTATGCGCTCAAAAGTATCCGTACACCCCCAAAAAATACGTTTTTCATGTTAGCTGCATTGTGCTGCCACCTACTTCCAGGTACTCCATATCAGCGACCTCCGTAGTCATTAGACATCGTGAGAGAACAGAATGGGGGCTCCGCGGAATTCAACGGACTTAGAACGTGGACATGTGATTGGGTGTCACTTGTGTCTGTACACGAGATTTCAACACTCCTAAACATCCCTAGGTCCACTGTTTTCGATGTGATAGTGAAGTGGAAACGTGAAGGGACACATATGGCATAAAAGCGTACAGGCCGACCCGTCTGTTGACTGACAGAGACCTCCGAAAGTTGAAGAGGGTTGTAATGTGTAACAGGCAGACATCTATCCAGACCATCACACAGGAATTCCAAATTGCAGCTAGATCCACTGCAAGTACTATGACAGTTTGGCGGGAGGTGAGAAAACTTGGATTTCATGGTCGAGCGGCTGCTCCTAAGCCACACATCACGTCGGTAAATGACAAACGACGCCTCGCTTGGTGTAAGGAGCGTAAACATTGGACGACTGAACAGGGGGAAAACGATGTTTGAAGTGACGAATCACGGTACACAATGTGGCGATCCGATGGCAGCGTGTGGGTAAGGTGAATGCCCGGTGAACGTCATCTGCCAGTGTGTGTAGTACAAACAGTAAAATTCGGTGGCGGTGGTGTTGTCTTGTTTTTAATGGAGGGGGCTTGCACCAATTGTTGATTTGAGTGGCACTATCACAGTACAGGACTAAACTGATGTCTTAAGCACCTTCTTGCTTCCCACTTTTGAAGAGCAATTCGGGGATGGCGATTGCAACTTTCAACGCAATCGAGCACCTGTTCGTAATGCAAGGCCTGTGGCGGGGTGGTTACACGACAGTAACATCCCTCTAATGGACTGGCCTGCACAGAGTCCTGACCTGAACCTTGTAGAACACCTTTGGCCGACTTCGTGCCAGGGCTCTCCGACCGACATCGGTATCTCTCCTCACTGCAGCACTCCGTGGAGAATGGGCCGAGATTCTCCAAGAAACCTTCCAGAACCTGATTGAACGTATGCTTGCGAGCGCGGAAGCTGTAATCAAGGCTAAGTGTGGGTCAACACCACATTGAATTCGAGCATTACCGATGGAAGCCGCCAGTCAGGTGTCCGGATACTTTTGATCACATATTGTATTTTCATTCTTTCTGTACTGTCCAAGGCCTTATAACATATAGTCCACGACCAGCTAACAGACTGCCTAACTACAAAGAACCTACTAGACGAGTACCGATCAGGTTTCCGTAAACGTCGCTATTGATGCACAAGAGGCAACTATCATGTGCTTCTTAGAACATAGCAAATCATTGGACACCGTGGATAGCGACATTTTACTTGCCAAACATAGCCGCCTAAATTTCTCGCCAAATGCAGTGTTATGGTTTCCATCATACCTGAGTGCTCGCCGGCAATGCGTGATGCCTGGCATCATCAAGTCACAGTGTAGGCAGGTAGTTCTCTGTGTCCCCAATGGTTCGGTACGTAAAAAATGTGGCATCAGTCTTCTCCTATCGCAAATACGACGTGTAACTTGGTGATCTTCAGTTGTGTCTGTGCGCAAAACTTGAAGGCAGCTAACGAGAATCTCAATATCGACCTTTGAGCATTATCAAAATAGGCGCAGGATATATGAGGCTCACCTTATCCAAATTCAAGCAATCCTGGTTAGTCTAGGCGCTTCAGTCTGGAACCGCGCCACCACTACGTCTTTTCAAGGATGCATTCTGATCTGACTAAGTTTTTTATGTGTGAAAATGTGCGACCGCATTGCGTTTGGAGGCGCTACAGTCCGGAACCGTGCTACTGCTACGGTCGCAGATTCGAATCCTGCCTCGGGCATGGATGTGTGTGATGTCCTTAGGTTTAAGTAGTTCTAAGTTCTAGGGGACTGACGACATCAGATGTTAAGTCCAATAGTGCTCAGAGCCATTTGAACTTGGTTGGTCATTATAGGCTCATTATCCCGAAATATCGGGGATCTCTACCATCTTTAGCCAAAATCGGACTAATATCAATTTCTCTCCTTCAGAAAAGTGTCTCGGAGTAATAATAGATGGAAATATAAGTTGGACTACGCACGTAACTGTAATGTGCAACAAGGTATCAGCATCTCTCCATGCCCTACAAACACATAAAAAAGTTCTTCCTTCTTCACCTGAAAAAGATCGTTTAAACGCATTAATCCACAATGATCCAGGTCAGTGTGCTCGAGAGATGGCGAATGAGATGAACTGTGATCATTCCACCATCGTGCGGCATTTTCATGCAGTGGGGAAAGTTCAAAAATCGGATGCATGTGTACCCACAGAAATCAATGGGGGCAGTATGTACATCTCCACTTGCTCGTCATCAACTGACTCTTAAACAACGTAGACCATCCCTATCCTGTATCGTTAATGGTGTCGAGAAACGGCGTCATTATGCCGGGATCAAGAAAAGAAAGGAACGACTGACCCCAAACAAAGCAGCAACTCCGGTACAAAGACCTGCGCGCGTCCACAAAACGTAATATTATACATCTGGTGGAACAGCGACATTATAGTGTACTACGAATTGCGTCCACGAGGTGTAACCATCACTGCTGACATTTATTGTCAGTAACTGACGTCTTGCAGACAGAGCCCAAGAACAACGAGCTGGAAGACTGCGTGAAGTGATGCTACTCCACGTCAACGCCTGCCACCATCTGCTAGGCTGGCAAAACACGCTTATGCACCTGATCTTGCGCCCTTAGAATTTCACCTTTCTCTCTGTGTATCGAATAACCTTAAAGGAATTTCCTTCGTGCATGAGCCGAAAATGGCTTGACGAATTGTTAGCCTCAGAACAATGTGATTTCTACAGTCGCGATATACCGAGCGAGCTGACGCAATGGTTAGCACATTGGACTCACATTCTGGGGGACAACGTTTCATACATGTGCCCGGGCATCCTGATTTAGGTTTTCAATGATTTTCCTATGTCGCTTCCGGTAAATAACGGAATGGTTCCTTTAAAAGGGCATTGCCTACTTCTTTCCCCATCCTTCCCTAAACCAATGAGACCATTGTCCTTGATGATTGGTCGACTCCCCAAAATCAACCAATCACGGGATCGCCAAGTTACCCCAGCGTTGGCAGACTGTTATAAACATTAAAGATGAATATACCGGGCGTATAAAAAAGAATCATCCGAATTTTAAAAAAGCATAACTATTAAGTTATTTGAGATACGTGCGTGAACAACGTGCTGTTGGAAAGAGAAAACTCTCGAGTTGTGTGTACATGGTTCCCGCTAGGTAGCAGGCCTGTGTGCCCACTTCATTTCTAGTAGAAATGGTGTCGGGACAAAAGGAATCGTTTTCGTTCTACTTTTTTCCTAGCGCGGGTCAGTAATAACTGTTCAGCCTGGCCTACATACTACACTCCTGGAAATTGAAATAAGAACACCGTGAATTCATTGTCCCAGGAAGGGGAAACTTTATTGACACATTCCTGGGGTCAGATACATCACATGATCACACTGACAGAACCACAGGCACATACACACAGGCAAAAGAGCATGGACAATGTCGGCACTAGTACAGTGTATATCCACCATTCGCACAATGCAGGCTGCTATTCTCCCATGGAGACGATCGTAGAGATGCTGTATGTAGTACTGTGGAACGGCTTGCCATGCCATTTCCACCCGGCGCCTCAGTTGGACCAGCGTTCGTGCGTTCGTGAGACGACGCTTCATCCAGTCCCAAACATGCTCAATGGGGGACAGATCCGGAGATCTTGCTGGCCAGGGTAGTTGACTTACACCTTCTAGAGCACGTTGGGCTTCATGGAGACGGTTGCGAATGGTCCTCGCCGATACCCCAGGAGCAACAGTGTCCCTAATTTGCTGGGAATTGGCGGTGCGGTCCCCTACGGCACTGCGTAGGATCCTACGGTCTTGGCGTGCATTCGTGCGTCGCTGCGGTCCGTCCCAGGTCGACGGGCACGTGCACCTTCCGCCGACCACTGGCGACAACATCGCTGTACTGTGGAGACCTCACGCCCCACGTGTTGAGCAATTCGGCGGTACGTCCACCCGGCCTCCCGCATGCCCACTATACGCCCTCGCTCAAAGTCCGTCAACTGCACATACGGTTCACGTCCACGCTGTCGCGGCATGCTACCAGTGTTAAAGACTGCGATGGAGCTCCGTATGCCACGGCAAACTGGCTGACACTGACGGCGACGGTGCACAAACGCTGCGCAGCTAGCGCCATTCGACGGCCAACACCGCGGTTCCTGGTGTGTCCGCTGTGCCGTGCGTGTGATCATTGCTTGTACAGCCCTCTCGCAGTGTCCGGAGCAAGTATGGTGGGTCTGACACACCGGTGTCAATGTGTTTTTTTTTCCATTTCGAAGAGTGTAAGTATGGTGTGGATCCTCCTGCAGCACAGAGCATTAGACGATGCCACGGACAATTCCGAGAAACAGGTTGTTTATGTAAAGGCAAGTCGGCGGGCTGTCCCCGTGTGTCTGATACAAAAAAAGGTTCAAATGGCTCTGAGCACTATGGGACTTAACTTCTGAGGTCATCAGTCCCCTAGAACTTAGAACTACGTAAATCTAACTAACCTAAGGACATCACACACATCCATGCCCGAGGCAGGATTCGAACCTGCGACCGTAGCGGTCGCGCTGGTTCCAGACTGTAGTGCCTAGAACCACTTGGCCACTCCGGCCCGCTGTCTGACACAGACGGGAACGCATCCGTAATAGCTTCAAAACTAGTCGACAGTGATTCGTTTGTCGCGCAGCATGACAGCTCAACGTGGCCCCTATGTCTGTGTAACATGTGTTGTGTTGACGTTTACACATGAAACCATACAAAAGTCAGCCACTGCCAGCTCTAAGTTATCGGTGACAAACAACAATGTGTGGAGGTCTGCAATTTCGTTCTTGGCATGATGGAGGATAGCCGTTTTCTTCCACGCTTAGCGTTTGCTGAAGAGGTAACATTTCATTTAAATGGAAAAGTGAGCCACCATAATGTGAGAATATGGGTACGGAACAACCATAGGAAGTTATACGACAGGAGAGGCACACGCCAAAATATAATCTGTTTTGTGCAGTTTCACGGAAAAAAGTGTGTTGTTGTTGTTGTTGTTGTGGTCTTCAGTCCAGAGACTGGTTTGATGCAGCTCTCCATGCTACTCTAACCTGTGCAAGCTTCTTCATTTCCAAGTAACTTCTGAATCTGCTTAGTGTATTCATCTCTTGATCTGTCTCTACGAGTTTTACCCTCCACGCTGCCCTCCAATAATAAACTAGTGATCCCTTGATGCCTCAGAACATGTATGATTATTTTTTCTTTGTCGAGAACACTGATACAGGAAGCACATATTTCTATATGCTTGAGAACTCTCTTTTCCCACAGTTGGAGACTGATTCCAACGACTACATTTACCAACAGGATGGGCGACTGTCACACATGCATGCTTAAATCAAACGGTTACTGAATGACGGATCGGTCGCACTGGACCAAATGATTCAGCCTTGCATTACTGGCATCCGAGGTCGCCGAACCTGACTGTATGTGTTTATGTCTTGTGGGTGTTTATAAAAGACTCTGTTTGTGTGCCTAGGTTACCAACAATAATGAACGAACTGAGACATGGCGTAATAGCACCTGTGACAGCTACAACTCAAGACATGCTCGCTGCAATGTGGGAACAATCTGAATACCACATTGACGTATGCCGAGGATCTCAAGGGAGGGTATATGGAACACCTATGAAAAAATATGAGTTTTTGAGTTTTGCGTTCATCAAAAAGCAAAATTCACTGTATATGTTTATTAGACACATAAAAAATGTTGGCGGCCGCGGTGGTCTCGCGGTTCTAGACGCGCAGTCCGGAACCGTGCGACTGCTACGGTCGCAGGTTCGAATCCTGCCTCGGGCATGGATGTGTGTGATGTCCTTAGGTTGGTTAGATTTAAGTAGTTCTAAGTTCTCTGGGACTAATGACCACAGCAGTTGAGTCCAATGGTGCTCAGAGCCATTTAAAAAATGTTTTGCGTCACCGCGGTTCCCAGAGTTTCCGAACCTGCTCAGAAAAATGGAATAGAGATCAACATAAACATCATTTCCGCCCTTTTTATTGCTCATGAAAACCACACATTACATGTTATACCATCAAACAGCGAGATGTTCAGAGGTGGTAGGCCAGATTTCTGTACGCACCGGTACCTCTAATACCTAGTAGCACTTTCTTTTGCATTGATGCATGCCTGTATTCGTCGTAGCACAAGTTCATTAAGGCACTGTTGGTCTAGATTGTCCCACTCCTCAACGGCAATTCGGCGTAGGTCCCTCAGAGTTCTTGGTGGGTCACGTCGTCCATAAACAGCCCCTTTTCAATCTATTCCAGGCATGTTCAACAGGGTTCATATGTGGAGAAATTGCTGGCCATTCTAGTCGAGCGATGTCGTTATCCTCAAGGAACTCATTCACAAGAAGTGCACGATGGGGGCGTGAACTGCCGTCCATGAAGACGAATTCCTCGCCAATATGCTGCCGATATGGTTGCACTATCGATCGGAGGATGGCATTCACGTAATTTACAGCCGTTATGGCGCCTTCCATGTCCGTCAGCGGCGTACGTCGCCCCATACAATGCCACAGCAGGAAACATCCACCTTGCTCCACTCGCTGGACGGTGTGTCTAAGGCGTTCAGCCTGATCAGTTTGCCTCCAAACAAGTCTCCGAAGATTGTCTGGTTGAAAGCATATGCGACACTCATCGGTGAAGAGAACGTGATGCCAATCCTGAGCGATCCATTCGGCTTGTTGTTGGACCCATCTGCACCGCGCTGCATGGTGTCGTGGTTGCAAAGATGAACCTCGCCATGGACGTCAGGAGTGAATTTGCGCATCATGCAGCCTATTGCGCACAAAAATGGTTCAAATGGCTCTGAGCACTATGGGTTTTAATATCTGTGGTCATCAGTCCCCTAGAACGTAGAACTATTTAAAACTAACCAACCTAAGGACATTGCACACATCCATGCCCGAGACAGGTTTCGAACCTGCGACCGTAGCGGTCACGCGGTGCCAGGCGGAAGCGCCTAGAACCGCTCGGCCACACCGGCCGGCTATTGCGCACAGTTTGAGCCGTATTACGACGTCCTGTGGCTGCACGAAAAGCGTTGTTATCAGGGCACCTCCGAGCGATAATCCATAGGATTCTGTCATTCACTGCGCTAGTAGCCCTTGGGTGGCCTGAGCGAGGCATGTCATCGACGGTTCATGTCTCTCTGTATCTCCTCCATGACCGAAAAATAACGCTTTGGTTCACTCCAACACGCCTGGACACTTCCCTAGTTGGGAGCCCTTCCTGGGACGCGACGCGATTGAAACGCGTTATTGACCTCTAGGCAACAGGAGCCGTGTACCTCCTTCCTTGTGGAATGACTGGAACTGATCGGCTGTCGGACACCCTCCGTCTAATAGGCGCTGCACATGCGTGGACATGAGATTAGGACGATTATTTTTGGTGCATGACTAAAGGCTCTATTATGTGTATGCATTGTGTTTACTGAACTCGTGGATGAACTTATGCACCATCCCGTTAGGTACGCGCCGGGCCCCGGAGGCCCCCCACGGCTGTGGTCGAGCGCGGTGACGGCGGTGGCGCTGCTGGCGACGGCGCCGGTGCCGGGGCTGCAGAAGGCCAGGAGGAGCCCGCAGCGCGCGCTGGCCGCCGCCAGCCTGCTGTGCGGCCTGGTGCTCATGGTGGCCGTCCAGGGCGTGCTGGTCGCCGTGCTCAGCCTGACGGCGCGGCACGACGACGTCGACTCCCTGCGCCAGCTCGACGAGTCGGGGCTCCGCATCTGGACCAACTTCCCAGACCTCGAGGACAGCTTCAGCGGCGTCGACGACCCCGTCATGGCCAGTCTGCACGACAAGCTCGAGGTACATCCTGTTCTGTTGACGCCACGCTGCTACGTTTGTAGGTAGGCTGTTCAGGTTTTTACATTGGTAACGCCACGTAGCGCTCTGTATGAAAATCACTGGCTGTGCTGCCAGCAGTCTGTTGCTTGTTGGCATTGTTGGAATATTCGCCATTGTAGTGTTGGGCAGTTGGCTGTTAACAGGGCGTAGCGCTGCGCAGTTAGAGGTGGGCCGCCAGCAGTGGTGGATGTGGGGAGAGAAATGGCGGAGTTTTGAGAGCGGACGATCTGGACGTGTGTCCATCAGAGACAGTAAATTTGTGAGACTGGATGTCATGAACTGATATATATATATATTACGAATTTTGGACACTAGGTAAATACATTGTTTGTTCTCTATCAAAATCTTTCATTTGCTAACTATGCCTATCAGTAGTTAGTGCCTTCAGCAGTTTGAATCTTTTATTTAGCTGGCAGTAGTGGCGCTCGGTGTATTGCAGTAGTTCGAGTAACGAAGACTTTTGTGAGGTAAGTGATTTGTGAAAGGTATAGGTTAGTGTTAGTCAGGGCCATTCTTTTGTAGGGATTATTGAAAGTCAGATTGCGCTGCGCTAAAAATATTGTGTGTCAGTTTAGTGTTGGTCAGAATAGGTAAAGAGCGAAATGTCTGACTACGTTCAGTTTTGCTCGGCTGTTTGAAAATCATAAAGCGTAAGAGTTTTATCAGCACAGTAATTCATAAATTTTTGTAAGCGGACGTTTCACGCTGTTTGCAATACACGGGGCAAAAACCAGATTAATTCTTTACACCTTAACCTGCAACGTGTAAAACTCGTGCTCCGGTGTTTGTGCCAAATGTGGTTATCAAGAGCCTGGTCTGTGGTGCGTCGGTCGCGTTAATTGTAAACTGCATGAGCCTGGCCCAGGGAACAACGGTCGCGGCTTGCGAGATACCTAACCACACACGCACCACCGGCCAAGCTCGTGGTAGATTCTTATACCCTTTTGTATCACACTCAGACCTCTGTTCCTCAACATTGTAAACACTCGTTTAGTAAAAACTCTTTAAAACCCAAGATCTCATAAGTATTTCCTTATTTACAAACAACCTCTTTCGACAGACTTCGGTCTCATCCTCACGTCTTCAAAAAATTTAAATCTGAAGATGGCAGCAAAATCTGTCGAAACCGTTTCCTTGTAAATAAAGAAATTGAACGCCAGCTAAACCCGCTGGGCAGAGCAGGTGATTAGGATTGTGAAAAGAGTGAAATAAGGTTTTGATCACTTGCACGTTGAAATTGTATTTTATTGTAATGTAATAACATTTTTACAACCAAAGCAGCACATAGTCGAACCCTTTACAACTACGAGTTTCAAAATGCAACTCTTTCGCGGCAATAAATTTTAGAAAACAGTAAGATAAAAATGCAGTTAAATAGGAAATAAAATAATTAATACATATAGACGTGACACCTAGGTGGAAAGCCTCAAGGCAATAGTAGATAGAACAAACATATGCAAGGTGCAATACAAACGGCTGAAAGCCTCAATTACATTTCAAAATTTTAAAATATATTACCATAATATTTTAAAGACAGAAGGCCGTAATGTTTAAGCTTGAAAGGTAATTTCAAGAATAAGGTTCAGGGCTGAAGGCCCATAATTAATTTTCCAATATTTTAAAAAAAATATAGCCGTAAGCCTTAAAATTTAAGTACCTGAAACAGAACTAAAAGAAAAGACAACACAACGGCAATAACCTTTTAGCAAATACCCACTTGGTGCAATTCAAACTTACTTACATAAGCACAGTAAAACTAAGAATTTTTCTTTTATCATTGGCTATGATGGATTATAAACAGACAATCAAACACCTGAGAGGAAGACAGTAAAGACAATAGCACTCAGAAGCCTCCAGGGGATCGATCTGCCCTCTTTCACTTAGGTGAGACAGGTGGTAAGTCCACCTACACTTGATCCGTCGGATCCCAACCAAGGGACATCCACGGACCGACCGACAAAAGACTTCCTTCCCCTCCAATCGGTACATGAGTATTCAAACACAAAATGTTACTGGCGTGATTATACACAATCAAATATGTATATATATTAAACTACACGCCGTGTTGGACAAAGACAACAGATGAGAAAAGGGCGCTGCCTGAAATTACGTTAGTGGCCAGGGCAGCTAACCGTAACACTAACATCCACAAGGCAGAAAAATTCCGCTGGTGCACATTAAATGTAGTCAAACAATATACGTAACTCCAATGGATGGCGGCTAAATTTCAGCAATACAAACACCCTGCGTTTCTCACAGGAAAACCTCCACAACAGCGAGTCACCGAAACAAACCACACAACATGAATGGACGTGGCTTGTGTACTTAAAACACCACTCAAGATTGACGGCCTGTGTCGGTGAAGCACGGAGCTCGTAGCGATCGGACAGCCCCACACACTCTCCGACACTGCGCAGGGACCTCCAGCCGACTGTAGCGTGCGGAGATAGCTTCCCTAGTCCGCAGTAACCGACCGACTATCCTCAGAATGCCGACAACGTCTAAAATAGTAGTCAGTGGACATAACGCCAACCAGACACACACCCTGACAAATACTTGCACGAAGACCTGAACGATACCCAACAGTAACCAAGCACGCACGAAGACAATTCGGGAGTCGATGCAGACACACACAGGCGAGCGGTTCTAGGCGCCTCAATCTGGAACCGCACGACCCCTATGGTCGCAGGTTCGAGTCCTGCCACGGGCATAGATGTGTGTG
This sequence comes from Schistocerca gregaria, assembly GCF_023897955.1. NCBI lineage: Eukaryota > Metazoa > Arthropoda > Insecta > Orthoptera > Acrididae > Schistocerca > Schistocerca gregaria. Next base: position 201,812,528 of record NC_064921.1, read on the forward strand.
ATGTCTTTAGGTTAGTTAGGTTTAAGTAGTACTAAGTTCTAGGGGACTGAAGCCCTCAGATGTTAAGTCCCATAGTGCTCAGAGCCACTGAACTATTTTTGGAGCTTCACGATTTGCAGCAGTCGTGGAGACTATGTACGGCTCCCGCACCTGATATTTAGGGGCGAGCTGAGGTCATTGGGGAGGTCAGAACATTACGACACGGCAGTTGGCGCCGCATCTGCCAATCAGCAAAGGAAGTTCACACAGTGCAGCACTGGCTCCGCCACCAAGGTAGGGATTGGAACGGCAGGACATACACGTTTTTGTTTCGCGTTGGAAGAATGCCATAGAACGGGATGGGGATTACATGGAAAAATAGGTTGTGTAGATAAAACACCATTATTTGGTTTGTGTAAGTCTCCTTATGATCAATAAAGAATTGTTGAAAAAAAATACGTTGCACTGCTTTCTGGGTGACCATTGTAAATAAACAAGAAAGCAGTGAAACGGCGGACTGCTCCCTTACAAAATTTTGTATGACTGGTGCTCAGAAACATCAAAAACAAGGATTCGGGCGTCGAGTCTCTATATGTCGACCCTTGTGATAGGAGGTGTGGAGGACTTCCGCCGTTCATTTCTGTAAGGAAATGAAACGCCTTGAGCTGTCCTTATGATGACATTTACTGCATGGCTACCAGTTTCGGTGCTTCAATACACCATCGTCAGGCCTTATGCACGATGTATCAGTGGCCAACAGTGCGAAAACCAGTTATAGATGTTGAACACTGATACATTGTCAGGGATGAACATGGTGCGCTGGAGCACTGAAGCTGGTAGCAATAGAGGAAATGACTTCATAAGGACGGCTCAAGGCGTTTAATTTCCTTACAGAAGTGAACGGCGGAAGTCTTCCAGTCCTTCTTACAGAATTCGTGCAGGTTGAAAAAGCCACCTACCTAGTGTTGCGATGTTTGGAAGAAGCGGAAAATTTTTCGTATTCGTACATGTAAACATAGTACGAGGGCTGTTCAATAAAGAATGATCAGAATTTTTTTTGACAACATAGCTTTACTCATCATCATAATTTTGATGGTCCTTCTCAAAGTAGTCTCCCTTGAATGCGATTCACTTGTCCGAGCGTTTCTGCCTGTCTTCAAATACATGCTGGAAACCATTTTTTTGAGAGGCCCTTCAAAATCGCCTCCACAGCCTTCACCACTGCTTCTGATAATTGTTACTGCCTCCACGAAGGCGTTTCTTGATGTTACAGAGTAGCAAAAAGTCAGATCGGGCTAAATCGAGACTATATGGAGGGTGAGGGATGTATTTCACGTTGATTTTTGCAAGGTATTCAGCAACAACATTGGCAATATACGGCCGACCACTGTCGTGTTGGAGCATCCAGTCGGCTTCACGGCAATTTGGTCTTTTGCACCTTATATGGACGTTGAATTTTTTCGGGACATCCCTGTAGTATTGTCCATTTACTGATGTATATGTAGTAAAACACGCTGGCAAAAAGAATGAGGTGACCATAACTTTCCCAGCAGAAGCAACCATTTTTGCTTTTTGGGCGGTTGGTGATGAAGGAGATTTCAACACTGAGCTTTGCTGTTTGCTCTAAGGGTCAAAATGATGTAGCCAAGTTACAACAGCAGTGATTACATTTGAAAGAAACTCCGGATCTTCCTCTAACATCAACTTTAATTGCATGCAGACCTACACGTGAATATCCTTTTGTTCGGGAATCAACAGTCTTGGAACACATCGCGCACGAACACGTGTCATATGTAATTTTTCTCCCACCAGTGTGTGGGTGCCACCGAATGAAATGTTTAGTTTTTGAGAAAGAGATCGTAAGGTAATTCGTCGATCCTCTCTTACAGTGAGAGCAGCAGTGTTGATGTTTCGTTTCGTAATAACAGTAACTGCAGCACCAACCCCACTTACCTTTGGTATTGAGTATAGCCTCACTTGAAACATTTTAAACCACTTTCGAACTGTGCTGTAGGGAAAGCACTCTCCATAAGCCTCCTGTAGCATTGTGTAGGCCTCAACTAAAGATTTGTTGAGACGAAAGCAGAATTTGAAAGCCGCATATTGTTCCTCGCGTGTTACCTCCATTGCAGCGGTAGGAGATACTGAACATGTCTGACTTTGCCTTCCTCTCACAGGCGGGAACCAAGAGTCCGAACAACGAAACTACTACGGCGTGTTTGTTGCACGAGCGCGAGAAATTATGACCATAAAAATAATAATGATCATTCTTTATTGTACAGCTATCGTAGATGAATGGGTAATGTGTGGAAATTGTATTGATATCGTGGCTTGTTACCTGTGAAGGAAAGTCTGTGTGGGACCGTGCGGCTGTGCAGGTGGTGCGGATGCAGCGGGACGAGATGGTGGCGCGCGTGCTGGGCCGGCGCGACGCGTCTTTCCTGGAGCGGCGGTCGGTGTCGCGGGCGCTGGGAGCGACGCGCGACCCCCGGCTGCACGTGGCCGCGCAGTGCCCGCGCCGCTACCTGCTGGGCTACGCGGTGCGCCGCGGCTCGCCGTACGCGCCGCGCCTGTCGCAGCTGCTGGGCCGCGCGGTGCAGTCCGGGCTGGTGGCGCACTGGCGCCAGCGCACCTTCCACCAGCTGGCCACGGAGGCCGCCACTGGCGACCCGGGCGCCTCGCAGCCCTTCAGCAGCGACACGCCGCTGACGCTGGCAGAGCTGCGGGCCGTCTTCCTGCTGCTGCTAGTGGGATCCACCCTCGCCGCCGCCGCGCTCGCTGCAGAGCTCTGCGTCCACCACAGGCGCCGCCTCGTCGCGCGCTGCCGCGCTGTTTCGACAAATGTGCTGTGTAGGCGCAAATGCTAGCGTACCGATAAAAACAGAGTATGTCTCTCTCAGTTAGTGCCCAGCTGCTTGTAACTACTTAAAGAAGTCACTTAATGTAAGGTGCCATCACATGGGCACTTACACATTAGCTTACCAACATTAGTATTAATAATAAAGGGACTGGCAAGGGCATCAGATCATGACTCTATTTAATTATCTACACCTACTTGTATACATGGAAGAACCCTGGAGATACTAGTAGGTATCAGATAGATTATATAATGGTAAGACAGAGATTTAGGACCGAGGTTTTAAATTGTAAGACATTTCCAGGAGCAGATGTGGACTCTGACCACAATCTATTGGTTATGAACTGTAGATTAAAACTGAAGGAACTACAAAAAGGTAGGAATTTAAGGAGATGGGACCTGGATAAACTGAAGGAACCAGAGCTTGTACAAAGTTTCATGGAGAGCATAATGGAACAATTGACAGGAATATGGGAAAGAAATACAGTAGAAAAAGAATGGGTAGCTTTGAGCAACGAAATAGTGACGGCAGCAGAGGATCAAGTAGGTAAAAAGACGAGGGCTAGTAGAAATGCTTGGATAACATAAGAGATGCTGAATTTAACTGATGAAAGGAGAAAGCATAAAAATGCAATAAATGAAGCAGGCAGAAAGGGATACAAACGTCTCAAAAATGACGTCGACAGAAAGTGCAAAATGGCTAAGCAGGGATGGCTAGAGGACAAATATAAGGATGTAGACGCTTATCTCACGAGGGGTAAGATAGATACTGCCTGCACGAAAATTAAAGAGACCTTTAGAGAAAAGAGAAGCACTTGGATGAATATCAAGAGCTCAGATGGAAACCCAGTTCTAAGCAAAGAAGGGAAAGCAGAAACGTGGAAGGAGTATATAGAGGGTCTATACATGGGCGATGTTCTTCAGGACAATGGAAGAGGATGTAGATGTGAAGAGCTTGACAGAGCACTGAAAGACCTCGGTCGAAACAAGGCCCCGCAAGTAGACAACATTCCATTAGAACTACTGACAGCCTTGGGAGAGCCAGTCCTGACGAAACTCTACCATCTGCTGAGCAAGATGTATGAGACAGGCGAAATTCCGTACAGACTTCAAGATGAATATAATAACTTCAATCCCAAAGAAAGCAGGTGCTGACAGATTTAAAAATTACCGAACTATCAGTTTAATAAGTCACAGCTGCAAAATACTAACGCGAGTTCCTTACAGACGAATGCAAAAACTGGTAGAAGCCGACTTCGGGGAAGATCAGTTTGGATTCCGTAGATTTGTTGGAACACGTGAGGATATACTGACACTATGACTTATCTTAGAAGAAAGATTAAGGAAGGCAAACCTACGTTTCTAGCATTTGCAGACTTAGAGAAAGCTTTTGACAATGTTGACTGGAATACTTTCTTTCAAATTCTAAAGGTGGCAGGGGTAAAATACAGGGAGCGAAAGGCTATTTATAATTTGCACAGCAACCAGATGGCAGTTATAAGAGTCGAGGGGCATGAAAGGGAAGCAGTGATTGGGAAGGGAGTGAGACAGGGTTGTATCCTGTCCCCGATGTTATTCAATCTGTGTATTGAGCAGTAAAGGAAACAAAAGAAAAGTTCGGAGTAGGAATCAAAATCCATGGAGAAGAAATAAAAATTTTGAGGTTCGCCTATGTCATTGTAATTCTCTCAGAGACAGCAAAGGACATGGAAGAGCAGTTGAACGGAATGGACAGTGTCTTGAACGGAGGGTATAAGATGAACATCAACAAAAGCAAAAGGAGGATAATGGAATGTAGTCGAATTAAGTTGGGTGATGTTGAGGATATTAGATTAAGAAATGAGACACTTAAAGTAGTCAAGGAGTTTTGCTATTTGGGGAGCAAAATAACTGATGATGGCCGAAGTAGAGAGGATATAAAATGTAGACTGGCAATGGCAAGGAACGCGTGTCTGAAGAAGAGAAATTTTTTAACATCGGGCATTGGTTTAAGTGTCAGGAAGTCGTTTCTGAAAGTATTTGTATGGAGTGTAGCCATGTATGGAAGTGAAACATGGACGATAACTAGTTTGGACAAGAAGAGAATAGAAGCTTACGAAATGTGGTGCTACAGAAGAATGCTGAAGATCAGATGGGTAGACCACATAACTAATGAGGAAGTATTGAATAGAATTGGGGAGAAGAGAAGTTTGTTGCACAACTTGACTAGAAGAAGGGATTGGTTGGTAGGACATGTTCTGAGGCATCAACGGATCACCAATTTAGTACTGGAGGGCACTGTTGGGGGCAAAAATCGTAGATGGAGACCAAGAGATGAACACACAAAGCAGATTCAGAAGGATGTAGGCTGCAGTAGCTACTGGGAGATGAAGAGGCTTGCACAGGATAGAGTAGCATGGAGAGCTGCATCAAACCAGTCTCAGGACTGAAGACCACAACAACAACAATATCTACATCCATACTCCGCAAGCCACCGGACGGTGTATGGCGGATGGTACCTTGAGTACCTCTGATGGTTCTCCCTTCTATTCTAGTCTCGTCTTTTTCGTGGAAAGAAGGACTGTCGGTATGCCTCTATGTGGGCTCTAATCTCTCCCATTTTATCCTCATGGTCTCTTCGCGAGATATACGTAGGAGGAAGCAATATACTGCTTAACTCCTCGGTGAAGGTATGTTCTCGAAACTTCAACGAAATCCCGTAGCGATCTACAGAGCGTCTCTCCTTCAGAGTCTTCCACTGGAGTTTATCTATCATCTGCGTAACGCTTTCGCGATTACTAAATTATCCTGTAACGAAGCGCGCTGCTCTCCGTTGGATCTTCTCTATCTCTTCTATCAACCCTATCTGATACCGAACCCACACTGCTGAGCAGTATTCAAGCAGTGGGTGAACAAGCGTACTGTAACCTACTTCCTTTGTTTTCGGATTGCATTTCCTTAGGATTCTTTCTATGTATTCGCACTACATTACACTTGTCTACATTGAGATTCAATTGCCATTCCCTGCACTATGCGTCAATTCGCTGCAGATCCTCCTGCATTTCACTACAATTTTCCATTGTCACCATCTCTCGAAATACCACAGCATCATCCGCAAAAAGCCTCAGTGAACCGTCCGATGTCATCCACAAGGTCATTTATGTATATTGTGAATATCAATGGTCCTACGACACTCCCCTGCGGCACACATGAAATCACTCTTACTTCGTAAGACTTCTCTCCATTGAGAATGACATGCTGCGTTCTGTTGTCTAGGAACTCTTCAATCCAATCACACAATTGGTCTGATAGTCCATATGCTCTTACTTTGATCATTAAACGACTGTGGGGAGCTGTATCGAACGCCTTGCGGAAGTCAAGAAACACGGCATCTACCTAGGAACCCGTGTCTATAGCCCTCTGAGTCTCGTGGACGAATAGCGCGAGCTAGGTTTCACACGATCGTCTTTTTCGAAACCCATGCTGATTCCTACAGAGTAGATTTCTAGTCTCCAGAAAAGTCATTATACTCGAACATAATACGTGTTCCAAAATTCTACAACTGATCGATGCACATCTGTTCGACGTCCCTTCTTGAAAACGAAGATGATCGGTGCCCTTCTCCAATACTTTGGAACGCTACACTCTTCTAGAGACGTACGGTACATCGCTGCAAGAAGGGCGGTAAATATGAGGCACTCTCGAGCAGTATTCCCTGCATGTCTGCGTGATTGAACCACTAACTTAAAGCCTTGGTGAAAAGTGTCGTGAGTTGAGAATTGTGGAATATAAAGTCTGCAGATGGCCGCAGCTCGCCGGGCCGCCGTGGGCGGCAGGTAGCGGTCACCGGAAACGGGGACAATACGGCGCTTTTGGGGATAGGCCGGAATCCGGAGCTACCTTTTCTGGGAAACAAGTGCTGAAGACGGGAATTTCGTTTGCCTAGGGGCGTTATGACGTACTCGATCATTGGGTAGGTCTCATAAATGCCGTTGGAGGGATTTCGGCGATGATAGAGCGTTCCACATTAGCAGAAACTGAGTATTCTTCCGCCGCGTTTTCGTACGTTTGGGAGACAGGGAGAATTGTGGAGAGAGGGGACTTCGACTTCAGCCATCGAGCGGTACGGACTTGGTGAAGGCGTCTTGGCCATCGTCTTCGAAGCGAGATATACGGACTAAATAGCAGCAGTGCACCAACGCGTGTTCCGTGCAGAGTTCTGGCGGTTAGAGCTCTTTGTGAGCTCAGAAGCGAGATTTTCACCAACGCTTAACCACTTCCAACAACTTACCTAACATTCTTGAGGTGCCGAGTATTTATCAACGTAGCTGCCGGTAATAGGGGCGCGTAATTGCAAATTGTTAATGTGTCATTCTCAGGAATGTGAGGATGGACAAAGAAATTCACATTTTTTTGTAAATTTTTACAGTTATAGGGGATATCAAATTAAAATGCCAGTATTACAATCGATCTATCGACTTCATTGTAGCTAGTATTTACCCTGTCCCAGTAAGCTTCACACGTACTCTAGCCGCTGCACAGCTTGTCCAGACGAGAAGGAAAGAAGGTTTGCGGTCTTCTATGTCAGCCACGGAAAAATAAGTTTACAATGAAGGAGCACAAACGAAATTGTTAATCCTGAAATAGATCAGTTTTACTGCTTTCTGATCAACCTTTTCTTGTTTTACTGATGGCTTTATCCCGCCGTCGCAGTGTCGGCATGGTTAGGAACGGATTTGGCAAGGTTAATGTTAAGAGGTGGCCAGATGCCTTTCCTGCCGCCATCCTCTAACCCCCCAGGATGGAATGAGGGTACCCCAGCTGTCTCTGTCTATTGTAACTCATGGAACAGTTTGAACGTGTTCAGATGTCTGTGAGTCGTTTAACAGATGGGACGTGGGGACTAGCCCAGTATTCGCCTAGTGGGATGTGGAAAACCGCCTGAAAACCGCAACCAGGCTGGCCAGCATGCTGGCTGGCGTCGTTAATCGCGGGCGGATTCTATCCTTGGCCGGCGCGCCATCCCGAGTCCAGGAAACAGCGAATTAGCGCTCTCGGCTAATCTCGCGGGTTACATCAATGGAGATGATAAAGGAGATAATATTTCACCCTGCAAATTATAAATATTCATCTATTATGTTTACAAACATTATCGCCGGCCGCGGTGGTCTCGCGGTTCTAGGCGCGCAGTCCGGAACCGCGCGACTGCTACGGTCGCAGGTTCGAATCCTGCCTCGGCCATGGATGTGTGTGATGTCCTTAGGTTAGTTAGGTTTAAGTAGTTCTAAGTTCTAGGGGACTGATGACCACAGCAGTTCTATAGTTCTCAGAGCCATTTGAACCAAACATTATCTAGTTACTGTCCCCCCAAAAAAAAAAAAATGCTTCTTTTCATGAATGTAGCGTCTAACGGAAACGAAACTTCACTACATCTAAATCTATACTGCGAAAGCCACATTACGGTGTGTGGCATAGAGCACTTGTGCACCGCTGTCGCTTCCCACTTTACCTGTGCAATGCGCGCTCACGTGGTTGGCGGGCAGAACGGTTGCTGGTGAGCGCATTTATCGGATCGAATCTCACCTGTGGCTATGAAGACTTTCCCGGCGTTTTAGTATATCAAATTCATGTCGGGTTTCCAGCCGGATCAAACTGTCATCTGAGCACAATATTTCAGCGGTCCACCTGGCCACCATCATCAGATGAGAAAAGCTACGCTGCTCTCGCCGATAACTGATTCCACTCGCAAATGACTGCATATGCAGCATATGCATCGGACGTAAAACAGCGCATCTGCTTGATACAGTGCTGCCCCCCCCCCCCCCCCGTGCAAAGAGAGCTACAGCGCCTCTGGTGGTGAATACTGTTGAAAACGAAATATCGTTACAAATGATTATTCATAGCCGGCCGATTCAGATGCCGTTGTTTCTCATGCCTGATAAAACAGGATTCCACATTCTACTTAGCGGGTATCCATTATCACGGCTCTGAGCACTATGGGACTCAAGTCCATTATCACGATTAATGATATTATCCACTAGTCTGATTTCAACAAATTCTTTGAAAACACAATCCCGGTACCGAGAAGCACTTGCAACTACTTGCGTCTCATTGTATAGCATCCTGTGTGTCTCTGTAAGGCAATGCTCAGCCACAGCAGATTTATCTGGCTGTAATAATCGCGTATGGCGATGATGTTCAGTACACCTGTCGTTCACGATACGAATAGTTTGGCCAATGGAAATTTTCCCGCACTCACACGGTATTTTGTAAACGCCAGGCTTTCTCAAATCTAAATTACTTTTGACAGAGCCAAGAAATGATCGAATCTTAGCTGGCCAACGAAAGACACACCTGATCTCATATTTCTTCAAAATTCTACCTATCTTGGCGGACACATTTCCAGCATACGGAAGAAAAGCCACAGACCTAACCACAGACCTAAAGGTAGAGGTCCAAACTCAAAAGGATGTCAAATTTGTCTGTCCGTGTAGCCGTTATTATTGAACACGTCCTTAAGATGTTGCAGCTCATATCGTAAATTTTCAGCATCCGAGTCAGCTTATGGTCGTTTAACCAAGGTCCGAAGGACTCCTCTACGTTGAAAAGGTGGATGGCAACTGGTAGCATGTAAATACCAGTCGGTATGAGTCGGTTTCCTGTAAACACTGTGTCCCATGGTTCCGTCTTCTTTTCTATAAACCAGTACATCCAAAAAAGGTAACTTTCCCTTCTTTTCACCTGAATTTTACGTTCATGGTCTTTTTGCGATAAATAGAGGAATCCAAAAATAAAATCAAATAATCGTGTGGCGTTGTTTGCCGGGAGGCCCCATCCGGGGAAGTTCTGCCGCTGGGTTGCAAGTTTTATTTGAGGTCACGCCACACTGGGCGACTTACGCGTCGGTAATGATGAGATGATGCTGAGACCAACACAACATCTAGTCCACAAGCGGATAAAATCTCCCAACCCGCCGGGAATCGAACCCGGACCCGCTGCGTGGTCGGCAAACACGTTACATCTCACCTAAGCAAGCGAGCAGAGGGTTCCAGGAAAACGTAGACACTCTGTGGTTGTCAATATTAATGGAGCAAAATGACATACCGTTATAATTTTTGCACGGGGTTATTTTATGTGTTCAAACTGACGCCAATTAGCAGCCAAACAACGACGATGCTGCTGAACTGTTGACCGAACTACGGCTGTCAGTGCTGCGGCTGTGACAGCCGTGCACGACGCATCGATATTTTCTCGTAGCTCGTTCAATTTAGCTCGATTCCGTTGACCAATTTCATTTTTCAAGGTCCTTCAAGGCAGAAGTCCAGAAGTGTAAAGCCTGGAAATCGTGGTGGATACTCAACTGCTCTTATTCGACCTACTCATCGTTCCGGTAGATTTTCAACCAAGTGGGCTCTGACATTCTCTGTGGTTGTGAGGAGGAGCTCCATCTCGCTGTAGGTAAAAACTTTCACTTCCAAATACCTCTCAGATAGCAGGTAAAATAGATGTTTGCAGTGTATGAAGATACACCTCGGAGGTTACGGAACCTTCAAAGAAGAATGGGCCAATCAAACCGCGTGATGACAGACCACACCACACATTAATGCGCGGTAGATTAACGTGTTTGTCCACCTGAACATGGGGATTTTCAGGAGCCCCGTACACGCAGTTATGACGGTTTACAGCACCGTCCAGTTCGAACTGTGCCTCGTTAGACCAGATAACCATCCCTTCATACCGTTCATCCGCGCGAAGCATGCCATTAAAGCACTCGCAGTACTTCGTCCTTCGATGCGGGTTGTCATCGTTCACAGCGTGCAGCGTGCTTGGAATGTACTCTTTCCATTTCGCAGCCTTCAGATTTCTTTTACGTTTGTTCAGCTTACCCCGCTTTCAAGTGCACCGTACCTTACATATTATAGATGTGACCTAGTAAAATGTTGCAACACAGCAACCCTGGTAGCTGGGGTTGATGTTTTGGTCTACCAGACCTTTCCTTATGCATATCCTGAATACGATAAATTGTTTTACTAGTCGGTATCTGAGTTCTGTACTCATTAAGCCATTGACGTTGTACCTCTATCATGCTACCGTACTTCCAATACCACTTCAACAGGGCCTTGCGTTGCTCAAACGACAATCTTAGTAGGTTCATTGCTACACTGTCACCTGTGGGAAAGCGCGCGCCAAGTTCTGTCGAGAAACAACGAACTATGCTACCGCGAAAATTTACAACTATATGTCATTTTGTTCCAAAGACATAAAGTACCAAGGAGTGTCTACATTTTTCTAGGCATGTCCGTACATACCGGATGATTCAACAGTCCCTATAGATTTTCATTCGTGTAACCCTTAGTATACGTCTGGTTTTCATATTCTCTTGCCCGCTAAGCGCCGGTAACTTATCCAACAGAAAAATGAGCAGAACCGTCTAAAAGGAAATAAATGCAGTTAAATTTTGTGCTGGCTATGCTTTCGCACTTGTAAGTAGGCTCTTTAGGTTTTTATGTTGGTAACGCCACGTAGCGCTCTGTATGATAATCAGTGACTGTGGTGTGTGTAGTCAGAGGCTGGTTTGCATTGTTGGAATATTTGCTATTGTAGTGTTGCGCAGTTGGAGGTGTTGGATGTGGCGAGAGAGATGGCAGAGTTTTGAGAGCGGACGATCTATACGTGTGTCCGTCAGAAAAAAGGATATACTATGAGTTTCGAACACTATTAAGGTAACTACATTGTTTGACCCCATCAAAATCTTTCATTTGCTAACTATACCTAATGCCTTCAGTAGCTAGAATCTTTTATTTATCTGGCAATGTTGGTGCTCGCTGTATTGCAGTAGTTCGAGTAACGAAGATTTTTGTCAGGTAAGTGATTCGTGAAAGGTATAGGTTATTGTTAGTCAGGGCCATTCTTTTGTAGGGATTATTGAAAGTCGGATTGCGTTGTGCTAAAAAAGGAAAGAAAAAAATTTTGTGTGTCAGTTGATCAGAATAAGTAAAGAGAGAAATGTTTGAGTATGTTCAGTTTTGCTCAGCTGTTTGATAACCAAATAACGTAGAAGTTTTTCAGCGCTGTCATTTATAAATTTTTCAAAGGGGATGTTTCACACGGTTTTCGAGTTATTAAAAAGAAACGTACAAAAGTGGCCTGCAGATGTACATGTACCCCCACACTAATCCGTCTTCAGTCAGGATTTCTATTATATTGTCCGTGGCACTCCCTCCTACCACCGTACAAATATTACCGACTATACGAACTATTCCCGATATTCAATCTTTATTAGTCTCTATTTATTGGACTACCGTACCACGATCCTAGTCGGCTATTTCATAAACATTATCAGTTTACACATCCGCCTGAGGGCAATGAAAGAAAAACGACTTTTGTAAACGTTACGCTAAAATTAATTACGATGACTATTCGAACCAAACTTTGCCCTGACAGACACAATAGTTTCGAAGTAATAAGTTCAGACGAATACAACGATGAAATTGTTTGTTCTATTCTATTAAAATTCACAACATTTTTACGTAAATTTTACACAGACGCCAATTTCACACTTTTTAAGTGTTCGACAAGCCGGTGGCGTAATGAGGCCAGTCAATGAAGGCAAAGATAAGGTCGAATGGGGAAATAATTCGTACAACTGCAAATTTTTGTACAGTAGCAGGATGGGTGCCATTAACAATATGCTACAGATCCTGACCGGATCTCCTGACCGGCGGGGATGATTGTGGAAATGGGGGCGCGTCTGAAGCTCAATTTTGTACTTTTAGTCCTATAAAAAAGCTAAACAGCAGCTTTAATGACTTTCATATACGAGGGTTGGATCTTAAATAGTGGCAACTATTTATTCACAACCGATACAAAAGAGTTACATGTTGGCACCTGTTACTGTGCTTCAAAGCAGTCACCAGCGTTGTGTAGAACACGTTGCCAACGATGTGCAAAGCCTAGTATACCGTTGGCAGAGACTGTTCTGTTGATGGTACGAATGGAGCTGTTTGTCGAATCTCTGGAACAGTTCTGAAGCGAATGCCAGGAAGTGATCCCTTCATCTTCGGAATCAAATCATAGTCACAAGGACTTAAGACTGGGGAGTACGGTGGATGGTACAGTACTTCCCAGTCCCATCGACCGAACAGAGCAGCCACAGCTTGCGCTGTATGCGCCCGCGCATTGTCGTGCAAAATGATGGGTGGGTTGCGCAGAACGTGTCGCCGCTTCTTTCGCAAAGCTGGTCGCTGGTGATGCTCCAAAAACGAACAGTAATACTGTGCATTGACGGTCTGCCATGGAGGAACGTAATGCGTTAGGATAATTCCATCATAGTCGTACGCGAGAATAACCATAACTTTCTCTATACTAGGGCTCTGACGCACTTTCGACTTTCGCGGCGATACGTAATGACGCCATTCGTTGGACTGGCGTTTCAGTTTTGGCTGGTACGATGTCGCCCATGTCTCATCCAGTGTTACGATACGGCTAAGAAAGCCTCTCCTTGGCGCTCATAGCGCTCCAAGTGCGTCTGAGCAGCGTCGCAACGCATCCATTTCTGCATTTCCGTCAAGCCATGCGGAACCCATCGTGATGCAAGTTTTCGCATGTTCAGGCATTCCTTCAGGTGCCGTTGGCAGGAATGTATCCAATTGGCTGGTGATTATGTGGAAAAATGAATATTGGTGATTAAAGATCGTATTCTAACGTTTATTTCTGCGTTTGATTTATTAAAATATTCCCACCCAAACCCAATTAATGAAGGTGGAGGGATTACTTTTCATTTAACTTTCGTAATTAAATGCTCAACTTCTTCCTGCGTCCACTTCCTAGCAACTTTCTTCATTACTTTATAGGGTGACTCATAGCAGTGTTGATGTGGCACAGTGGGTAGTAATTTATACGTGTTTGTATTTTCACGTAGACTGAAGTGAATTCATTGACTATTTTGTATTCTCGTTTGTCAATTGTGTATAATATATCTAATATGTTTTTACATGTTATTTGCTGCTTTGCATTGCTTAATCTGTAAGTTTCGAAGTAGGCTAGCTGTACTGTTGGTTTAGGAAGTTAAACGGGAGATTTATGGACTCATAAATACATCACTACCACAAATTATGGCTCAAAACAAGCAGATTCGTGGGTACTTCTACTTAATGTGTGCACGTTTACAGCAAAATACATTACCAAGATGTAGTACTCTACAAACTTTTAAATAGGGCACAAATCTGGGACGCAATATGGCCACTTAGCACTCTCCAATTACCCTCAGATTTCACGACAATGGCAGTATAGTATTCCTTGTCTGAGAGCAACGGTGGACAGTTCTCGAGAGATGGAGGCTGCCGTCAACACGAGAGGTCTGAACTCGCGGAGCGCGACTGGCTGAGATCTTCACCACTCTCCGACACTGTCGGCGAGCTGATTCTCAGCGCTGTCTACACGGCACGTTTTATTAGCAAAAGTCTTCCGAAAGTGGAAAATTCTTACGTGTATAACTAGACTAAGGGCCGGGACCAAACACCTCTAATGTGAGCTTCTGTTGCTCTCCTTCTGATCAGTATGTATTTTATAATTGTTGTGAAAAATCTGACCAGTTGTCAAACTCGTGTTTGTGAAAGGCGGCCCATTCTGCCGCTTCGGCCTCCAAATGCTCTATCACAATAGAATTTTCTTCTTGTCGACCCATTCTGAAAACACAGCTCCGTTATATGTCCTTAAAAATATTACAGGGTGTATCTCTCCTTCGAGCGCGAAACCAAGGAAACGATTACTCATGTTACTACCACTGGTTAAATTAAATTCTTCCTTTCACACACTCGGTGACTGCCACTTATTCTACTTAGTCTTATTAACTTAGTGGGGACATTGCGAATCATTTTTGCTTATTTCAGTGTCCAGTGACTCCACCGTACCATTCGTAATATGTAGCACTGATTTACCTCCTCGTCATTCCATGTTAACACTACACCTACCGTTTGCAGACATTTTGAATTGTGAAACTCTGAGACCCGTTTGCACACCACCTCAAAATGGCCCTCTGTTTGTTCTAATCGGCCGAATAATAATGCTGCTTTTACTATCCGTGATCTTCCCCTCAATATCAACACTCTTCACTGTCGCTTTCTTGCAAAACGCTTAGGCATTGCAGTTCACATCTACCTGGCATTTTATGTTTTCTAATTCGCTGTGTTCCTCCTCCAGACGAGTAGCTGTAGTTGCCAAATATTCATTCTGGGTTTCCAATTTCCCTGATACACTCCTGGAAATGGAAAAAGAACACATTGACACCGGTGTGTCAGACCCACCATACTTGCTCCGGACACTGCGAGAGGGCTGTACAAGCAATGATCACACGCACGGCACAGCGGACACACCAGGAACCGCGGTGTTGGCCGTCGAATGGCGCTAGCTGCGCAGCATTTGTGCACCGCCGCCGTCAGTGTCAGCCACTTTGCCGTGGCATACGGAGCTCCATCGCAGTCTTCAACACTGGTAGCATGACGCGACAGCGTGAACGTGAACCGTATGTGCAGTTGACGGACTTTGAGCAAGGGCGTATAGTGGGCATGCGGGAGGCCGGGTGGACGTACCGCCGAATTGCTCAACACGTGGGGCGTGAGGTCTCCACAGTACATCGATGTTTTCGTCAGTGGTCGGCGGAAGGTGCACGTGCCCGTCGACCTGGAACCGGACCGCAGCGACGCACGGATGCACGCCAAGACCGTAGGATCCTACGCAGTGGCGTAGGGGACCGCACCGTCAATTCCCAGCAAATTAGGGACACTGTTGCTCCTGGGGTATCGGCGAGGACCATTCGCAACCGTCTCCATGAAGCTGGGCTACGGTCCCGCACACCGTTAGGCCGTCTTCCGCTCACGCCCCAACACCGTGCAGCCCGCCTCCAGTGGTGTCGCGACAGGCGTGAATGGAGGGACGAATGGAGACGTGTCGTCTTCAGCGATGAGAGTCGCTTCTGCCTTGGTTCCAATAATGGTCATATGCGTGTTTGGCGTCGTGCAGGTGAGCGCCACAATCAGGACTGCATACGACTGAGGCAAACAGGGCCAACACCCGGCATCATGGTGTGGGGAGCGATCTCCTACACTGGCCGTACACCTCTGGTGATCGAAGAGGGGACACTGAATAGTGCACGGTACATCCAAGCCGTCATCGAACCCATCGTTCTACCATTCCTAGACCGGCAAGGGAACTTGCTGTTCCAACAGGACAATGCACGTCCGCATGTATCCCGTGCCACCCAACGTGCTCTACCCTGGCCAGCAAGATCTCCGGATCTGTCCCCCTATGAGCATGTTTGGGACTGGATGAAGCGTCGTCTCACGCGGTCTGCACGTCCAGCACGAACGCTGGTCCAACTGAGGCGCCAGGTGGAAATGGCATGGCAAGCCGTTCCACAGGACTACATCCAGCATCTCTCCGATCGTCCCCATGGGAGAATAGCAGCCTGCATTGCTGCGAAAGGTGGATATACACTGTACTAGTGCCGACATTGTGCATGCTCTGTTGCCTGTGTCAATGTGCCTGTGGTTCTGTCAGTGTGATCATGTGATGTATCTGACCCCAGGAATGTGTCAATAAAGTTTCCCCTTCCTGGGACAATGAATTCACGGTGTTCTTATTTCAATTTCCAGGAGTGTATATCGGTAGGTACCTCTTTAATGAGTTCTAACACTCCATTATGAACTAGGTCTGTTTCATCAACAATCTCTTGCCTAATAATAACATTATTTTTTCTTGCACTGTGATTTTGATGTTGCCTGCCTGGTCACTTAAGTTTAGTTCAAATGGTTCAAATGGCTCTGAGCACTATGAAACGTAACATCTGAGGTCATCAGTCCCCTAAAACTTAGAACTATTTAAACCTAACTAACCAAAGGACATCACATACATCAATGCCCTAGGCAAGATTCGAAACTGCGACCGTAGCGGTCACGCGGTTCCAGACTGAAGCGCCTAGAACCGTTCAGCCACACTGGCCGGCTACATTTGCACGTCTCTTTTCATTTGAACTTTTTCTTCCCTAGACTCGAGAATATGCTCTTGTAATGTAGAACGCATATTTTCAATCTGAGTACTTAAACTAGTTTACTCGCATTTGAATCTTGCATTTTATGACGAAGTACAATTTTTAGACTAGCATTCTGTTGCATCACTGATCTGAACACTAGAGGCAAATCATCCTCGTCAGTCCTTTGTTCCAACATGACTGTTAATATCATTTAACCCTCCCTTAGACAACTACAGCCCCCGGCTGCCACCACAGGAAGCGAAGTCTCGTCGTAGACGGCACCCGGCTGCCCCACCACAATACAAAGTGCCGTAGTCGTGGTCTGCTAAGTCACTAGCGAATGCGTCACACTTCTCCTTTCCCTTTCTCAGTCAGCTCAGTCACACGTCAGTCAAAGACTATGCCCTATCTCTTCATCCCTCTGATATTCCGTGGGATTCGCTCCTGTCATTTTACGATCACAGATCGCTCTATTCGGTTACCAAGCGCGGCGTTACAGCCCCTACTTCCGATGTACGTTTATAGCAGATCTTCCACTGTCAGTTAATGAACATTGCACTCAACTAAATACGAGGTAAGTCAATTATTACCCACAGTTTAGGTATATTTTTGTTTATTTTCGTAGTAGTGTCATTTTACGTTGATGACGCCTGCTTTGTTTATTTTTTGTTTAATCTTTGCAGTTTTCATGCTGCTAGATTAGTTTCTTTATCCTTGCCGTGCTGTTAACCATGGCTGCTCCGCTGTCTATTTGCACCAAAGAAGAGCAACGTCCAGTGATTCGATCTTCGTGGTCGGAAGGCGTACGAGGGCCGAAACTCATTGAAGGCTTTCGGTACAGTACGGGAACTATGTTTTGTCACAACGGACTGTCTACGAATGGATTGAAAAATTCTGAAATGACCGCACAAGTGTTACACACGAGGAAGGAGCCGGACGATAGTTTACCGCCACGAATCAAGACACCATTGAGCGTTCACGTTAAATGATTTTCTTAGTCAATTGCCGAAGTGGCACATCGTCTGCAAATCAGTCACGGTGCTGCCTACGAAATTATCCACAACAGACTTGAGTTTCATAAAGTTTGTGCAAGATGGGCCCCAAAACAAGTCACACAGATGCATAAACAAACGAGCTTGGACATATGCAAAAGAAATTTGGATCGCAATGGTAACGAAGGGGACAACTTCTTAGACAGGATCATTACTGGTGACGTTACAGTGAGATGCTTACTGCCAGGCTAAAGTCTTCAGTTCGAAGTAAACGCCGAGGGTTGCTGTCAACAGGTGTTGTATTGTTGCACGTCGATGCATATGCGCATGCTGCTGCCCCGCTCCAGAAACTCAAATTTGAAGTACTGGATCATCCTCCATATAGTTCCGATCTTGCTCCTTCTGACTGTAACTTCTTTGGTCCACTCAAATAGGCATTAGGGCGACGTCGATTTGCCTCGGACGAAGCAGCGAAAGAAGCGATGCATTCCTGCCTCACAAATCAACCGAGTACCTGAGGGCATCAGGAAGCTTGTACAGCGATGGACCAAGTGCGCTGAAACGCAGGGAGACTATGTCGAAAAATGATGTTCTTGTTAGTTTCCTATCTGATTACAATAAAATTTTATAACTACCTTGCTGATAATAATTGACTTACCTCGTAGTTGATTTAAACTTTCTTCACCGTGTTCAGCCGGCCGTGGCGACCGTGCGGTTCTAGGCGCTACAGTCTGGAACCGCAGGACCGCTACGGTCGCAGGTTCGAATCCTGCCTCGGGCATGGATGTGTGTGATGTCCTTAGGTTAGTTAGTTTTAAGTAGTTCTAAGTTCTAGGGGACTGATGACCTTAGAAGTTAAGTCCCATAGTGCTCAGAGCCATTTGAACCATATTTCACCGTGTTCATATTTCTGTTACCCAGGACGTTAGGGCCCAACTAAATTTTTAGAAGTTTTCTGATAAGCAATTAGCAGATTTGAACATCGAAAGATTATATCTTGAGCAAGAGCACTTTCAACTGTCCTGGTGAAATTGCAAAAGTTTTGTATCACCTCCGTTCCGAGAGTTCCGGAACCTATACAGAAATATGGAATAGAGATCAACATAAATGTCATGTCCGCCCTTTTTTATTATTCATGAAAACCACACGTTGCATGTTGTACCACCATACAGCGGGGCCTTAAGAGATCGTGGTCCAGATTGCTGTACACCCCGGTACCTCTAAATACCCAGTAGCACGTCCTCTTACACTGATGCATGCTTCTATTAGTCATGGCATACTACCCACAAGTTCATCAAGGCACTGTTGGTCCAGATTGTCCCACGCCTCAACGGCGATTCGGCGCAGATCCCTCAGAGTGGTTGGTAGGTCATGTCGTCCATAAATAGCCCTTTTCGATTTATCCCAGGCATGTTCGATAGAATTCATGTCTGCAGAACATGCTGGCCACTCTAGTCGAGCGATGTCGTTACCCTGAAGGAAGCCATTTACAATATGTGCAAGACGGGGGCGAAACTTCCGTCCATGAAGACGAATGCCTCGCCAATATACTGCCGAAATGGTTGCACTATAGGTCGGAGGGTGGCATTTACTAATCGTACGGCCGTTACGGCGCATTCCATGAGTACCAGCGGCGTATGTCTGCCCCACATAATGCCACACCAAAGCAGCAGGGAGCCTCCACCTTGCTGCAATCTCTGGACAGTGCGTCTTAGGCATTCAGCCTTACCAGGTTGCCTCCAAATACGTCTCCGGCTATTGTCTGGTTGAAGGCATATGCAGCACTCATCAGTGTAGAGAAAGTGATGCCAATCCTGAGCGGTCCATTCGGCATGTTGTCACGCCCATTTTTACCGCGCTGCATTGTACCGTGGTTGCAAAGATGGACCTCGCCATGGACGTCGGGAGTGAAGTTGCGCATCATGCAGCCTATTGCACACACGTCCTCTGGCTGCACGAAAAGCAGTATTCAGCAAGGTGGCGTTGCTATCAGGGTGTGTACCTCCTCCGTATCCCAACAACAACTCCGAGACGCCTGGACACTTCTCTTGTTGAGCGCCCTTCCTGGCACAAAGGAACAATGCGGATGCGATCGAACCGCTGTATTGACAGTCTGGGCATGGTTGAACTACTGACAACACGAGCGGTGTACCTCCTTCCTGGTGGAATGACTGGAACTGACCGGCTTTCGGACCCCCTGCGTCTAATAGGCGTGAAACGGACTGTGTCTGTGATACAGTATCCGCAGTCAACGTTTATCTTCAGGAGTTCTGGGAACCGGGGTGACGCAAAACATTTTTCATGTGTGTATTAACCTCGCCAGAAATTGCGAATGACGAAGCCTATCTATCTCTGGAAGGGTCAGCGCAGTAAATAATAATGAAAAGTGTTAGATTTGCGGAAATCGTAAATCTTATACTATTTTCA
Source organism: Schistocerca gregaria (assembly GCF_023897955.1). Taxonomy (NCBI): domain Eukaryota; kingdom Metazoa; phylum Arthropoda; class Insecta; order Orthoptera; family Acrididae; genus Schistocerca; species Schistocerca gregaria. The sequence goes on from NC_064921.1 coordinate 201,832,791, forward strand.
ATTCTCCACAATGCTTTTCAATCAACGCACCTAGAACAGCTTTCTGTTAGGCATTGCAAATAATCAAGCGCTGCACGCTTGTTGAATAATAAATCGAACATGTAATTTTCACTTTTGTGTACTTTATTACAACGTAATGATTACAGGCGCTTTGGCAGCAGTTTTTTAAAGCAAGACTTCAGCCAGTTTAATATACATGTTCGTCAGTTAACACATCGACATTCAGTTTTTATCAGTTACGATATTTTCATGAGGTAATTCAATTGAGGGCAGGGATAGGCATTAATAGCCGGCAGGATCGTGTTATGGACGCTCGGATATTTAAATAAGAAAACAAATTCGGACTACAATAGCTTATTAATAATAATAAAATTACTTTCTCACCTGCAAACAGTAGAGAAGTAAGAACTCCGGTGTACGTGCCACTGGTTTCCATTACACCACACCGACTAGACAAAGGGTGAGTGGCACACCGCCACCAATCACGCAAAGCACAAAATCCGCTTTCATGAAGTCTTGTCATCTCCAATATGTTCAGAGTAGGTATTAGAAACATAATGGGAATACTCCAATAGTATGAACACGTAATGCAGGATCAATGGATTCAAGAGAAAGATGAAATGAATCCACGCAAAGCAGTTCAGAAAAAATTCCAATAATGAAAATCAGAAGAAGTATTACATAGCATTAAATACTTAGCCTGATAAGAAATTGAAGCTCCCAGGTATCACAATTGATCTCAATATAACTTCAGATATGTAAAATGCATCGACGGGAATGTAAATGACTGGAGTTTCAATTCTCTGTGACAGGTAAAACGGCCACTAGAGTGGATACCAAGATTGGTAGGGCATATAAGGATCGTGAACAGCGTCTAATTTTGAGTCTCGCTGTGACGTCGTGTACTCGTATGAGACAGCGTTATCAGCACCAAACTAAATTTGACATGGGCATCAGTATAGGTTTGTGTTAGGCCAGCTGGTGCAATCGTTCAATTTCCAAAATTGTGCGGCAGGCGGATGTGACCTTTCCTTTATGTTGGGCCTCGTGGGAATGTGCGGGCAGGCATATTTGTCGTCAAGATTCCGGTCGACTGCTTATGACCACTACAAAATAACATCACCGTATTTTACAGCAAACAAGCATATTGTACCCCTTCACATCCGCGTCTGCAGCGCGAGAACAAGTAATGAACTCCTTGCAGCATTCAGTACCATGCCGCGCCATTGGGTGTTGTGTGATGTCCTTAGGTTAGTTAGGTTTAAGTAGTTCTAAGATCTGGTGGACTGATGACCATGGATGTTAAGTCCCATAGTGCTCAGAGCCATTTTGAACCGCACCATTGGTCGGAGAGTGACAACAACCTAAATGGGCAATTATCGTCACATGTGTACCCTGTTATTAACAACACAGTGAGGTGAAAAAAGTAATGGGACAGCGGTATGCACGTATACATATGGCGGTAACATCTCCTGAACAAGGTAGAAACGGGCAGGCCCTTGACGGAGATTTCATTTGTACTATTTCAAAAGCTTTCCTACGTGATTACGGCCGCACGACAAGAATTATCAGATTTTGAACGCGGAATAGTAGTTGGATCTAGACCCATTGGACATACCAGTTCCTAAATCGTTAGGAAATTCAATATTCTGAGATACACATTGTCAAGTGAGTACCGAGAATACCAAAATTCAGGCCGTACTTCTCACCACGGACAATGCACAGGAGCGCCAGCGTTTGCATAGAACTGTTAGTGCTAACAGACAAATAATACTGCGTGAAATAACAGCGAAAATCAATGTGGGTTTTAAGACGAACGAATCCCTTGCGATATTATGGTGGAATATGGCGTTAATGGCCTATGGCAGCAGACGACCGACTCCAGTGGATTTTCTAACAGCACAACATCGCCTACTGCACCTCTGCTGGGATCGTGACCATGTGTTTGATCCTAGACGACTAGATACCCGTGGCCTGGCCACATGAGGCCGATTTCAGTTGGTTAGAGTTCATGGTAGGGCAAGAATGTGGAGCAGACGCACACAAAGACATGGAGTCAAGTTTTCAACAAGTCACTGTGCAAGCTAGTCGTGGCTCCATAAAGGCTGTGTTTACATGAAATGACCTCGTCCTCTGATCCAGCTGAATCGATCATTGACTAGAAATGGTTATGTTCGACTAATTGTTCCCAAACAACGCCGGAATTTTTATGGATGACAATGCGCCATCTCACCGGGCCACATTTGTTTGAGAATGGTTTGAAGGTCATTTTCGACAATTCGAGCGAATGACTTGGCCGCCAAGCTCTCCCAACGTGAACCACCTTCTACAACTTACTCTAATACCATGGACGTTATACCGTGACGTCATAACAGATATCGTACCATCCTGTCCCTTCTTCTTGTCAGTGTTTTCCACATATTCCTTTCCTCCCCGATTCATTACATACCTTACAGTCCACATAATTTTCAACATTCTCCTGTAACACCACTTCTCAAACGCATCGATTCTCTTCTTTGCTGGTGTTCTCGCAGTACATGTTTCACTACCATACAATACCGTGGTTCAAACGTACATTCTCGGAAAATTTCTCCCTCAAATTAAGATTGGATACTTGCAGCCTTCTCTTGGCTAGAAATCCCCTTTTTGCCAGTGCTAGTCTTCTTTTGATGTCATCCTTTCTCCGATTGTTGTCGTTCATTTTGCTGTAGTATTCCTAAACTTCATCTACTTCGTGACTATCAAACTCGATGCTAAGTTTTTCTCTGTTTACATTTATGTTGCTTCTCATGACAGTAGCCTTTCTTCAATTTCCCCCCATCCATATGCCGTACGCATTAGACTGTTCATTCCATTCATCAATTTCTCTAAGTCTCCTTCACTTCCAATGAGAGTAGCAGTTTCTGCAGCAAGTCGTATTACTGATATCGTTTCACCTTGAATTTTAATCCTAGTCTGGAAACTTTCTTTTATTTCCGTAATGACGTCTTCAATGTATAGATTCAATAACACAGGTAAAAGACTACACTGATATCTTACACTTTTTTTTTTTAATCCGATCTATTACTTCTTCGACTCCCTCGTTCTCTGTTCCCTTTAGTTGTTGTACCTATTGTATATTACTCGTTTTTCCCTGCAGCTTCTACTGTTTCTCTCAGAAACGCGAACATTTAGCAGCATTTCACATTACCGAATGCTTTTTCTGGTCGAGAAATCCTACGAACCTTTCTTGCTTTTTCTTCAGTCTTGTTTCCATTACCAACCGCAATGTCAGGATTGCCTCTCTGGCGCCTTTACATTTCGTAAGACCAAACTGATCTCCATGTAACACATCCTCAGTTTTCTTTCCCGTTCTTCTGTATATTATTCTTGTCAGCGACATGGATGCATGAGCTGTTAAGCTGATTGTGCGATAATTCTGCCACTTGTCGGCTCTTACAATCTTCGTAAGTGTGTGGATGATGTTTTCCCGTAAGTCAGATTGTATATATCGCCATCACAGTTTTTACAAGCCAACGTGAATAGTTGTTTTGTTGCCTCTTCATCCAATAATTTTAGAAATTCTGATGGTATGTTATCTATACCTGCTGCCTTATTCGATCGTAAGTCTTCCAAGGCAATTTTAAATTTTTATTGTAATACTGGATTCCCTGTCTCTTCTGTATTGACTCATGAGTCTTCTCTTACCACGTCACCAGTCGACTCTTCCCGTCATAAAGGCCTTTATTTACTATTTTGACCCATCCACTTTGCGCTCTGCGTTTAACAGTGGAATTCCCATTGCACTCTTAATGTTACCACCCTTGTTTTCAATTTCATAGAAGGTCCTTTTGACTTTTCTATATACTGAGTCAGTCTCTCCAACAATCATTTCCTTTCAAATTCTTCGCATGCTTCATGCAGCCATTTCGCCTTAGTTTCCTTGTACTTCCTATTTGTTTCGTTCCTAAGTGCGCACTGATTTTACCTGACCAATCTCTTAAAATTCGGCCTACTTTTCAGGACTACTAAATTGTGAGTTGTCTCACCTGGGCCGGCCGAAGTGGCCGTGCGGTTCTAGGCGCTGCAGTCAGGAACCGCGAGACCGCTACGGTCGTAGGTTCGAATCCTGCCTCGGGCATGGATGTGTATGATGTCCTTAGGTTAGTTAGGTTTAACTAGTTCTAAGTTCTAGGGGACTAATGACCTCAGCAGTTGAGTCCCATAGTGCTCAGAGTCATTTGAACCATTTTGTCTCACCTGGGTGTATTTTACAATCCAGTATCTGATTTCGGAATCTCTGCCCGTCTATGAGGTAATCTAACTGAAATTCACATTCCTAGCATACCTCCTCCTCTTGTGATTCTTGAACGGAGTATTCGGTATTACTACCCAAAATTTTATGCAGAACACAATTGGTCTTTCTCCTCTCTCATTCCTAGTACCAAGTCCGTATTCTCCTGCAACCCTTCCCTATATTGTTTCCCTTACAACCATATCCCAGTCCCCCATCACTATTAGATTTTCATCTCTTTTTCAGACTTATCCGTTCTGTAACCTCATGTATTTTTTGTATTTCTTCTCACTCGCCTTACGGCGTCGCCTTGTTTACCTGAACTATCGTTGTCGGTGTTCGTTTGTTGTCGATTCTGATGAGAACAAACCTGTCACCGAACTTTTTACAGTAATTCGCTCTCTGCCCTACCTTCCTGTTCATAACGAATCCTATCTCCGTTACACCATTTTTCCGGTGATCTTGAAATCACCCTATAGTCATCTGGCCATAAATCCTTATCTTCTTTCCATTTCATTTCACTACCCCACTATATGTAGATTGAGCTTTTGCGTTTCCCTTTTCAGATTTTCTAGTTCCCTACCACGTTCAAACTAGTGATATTTCACGTCCCGACTCTCGTAACGTTATCCTTTCGTTGATTATTCAATCTTTTTGTCATGGTTACCTCCGCCTTGGCAGTCCCCTACCGGGGATCCGAATGTGGAACTAGTCCGGAATCTTTTACCAATTAGTCCAGTCAAATAGTAGATGTACCTTGCAAAAGGTGGGGCAGAAGAGTTTATTTTTTCAACTCGTTCATATGGTTGGAAAGATTAGAAAACCGAGTTTCGCCAACAAAATTTCGCTTGGAAAAACTTTCAGCAGTCAAAAAACTTCGAAAATTTCGGACTTTTTTCAGTTTTTTCAAAATATCTCAGTTTCATTTGCTCCTTTCGCTTTAACGTCAATTTGCTTTTTTAAAGAGCACAAAATTCTCTACCAATTTCATTCTTGCCATTTTTTTCTACTCCTAATATCTAAGGCGCTACAGCGCCTCAAAATATACAATTTTTTCAAATTTTGAACATAGTGGCAAGATATCTTATTTTTGAACACTATTTTTTCAGGTTCTGTTTGTGTAGTACAAATACATTATACATCATGTTATAAGTTGGAATTTACCACATCACTTTCAAGTATTAAATTTCTATTTATGCAACATGAGGATTGCTGGGCACCCAACTATTGTAATTCTTACATCACTAACTGAAGTTCACTATGGGCCACCTCAGCCCTGGTATTTGTAAAACTATAAATATAGAAATACATCATTAAGAGACTTAAACACACACACACACACACATACACACAGACACAGACACAGACACACACACACACACACACACACACACACACACACACACGCACACAAAGTAAATTGTCTCAGGAAACTGAACTATTATTAGCTGCAATAGGCAACCTAATTAGGTAGGTAATTATTCTTGTGTATAAAAGCCACACAGTTGACATTAAAAATAAGTAGCTTTATTACAATTAAAATGCGTTGTCAGTTACTAAAATATGTTGACAGTTCTGGGTATGTAATACTTGTAATATCGCACTTAAGCGCACTTGAGACTGATATGAGCATCACTTCCAACGTTTTGATGGGCCAGGTTCCTCAGTGTCACCAGAAATACCTTGAGTTACCGATTTAGGGTCTGTGCATAGAGTTGGATCCCAGATTGACCTATTCTTTAAACAGCGAGTCAGCCTCAGCAAGTTCGTTGGTTTCGTCAGCGGTTTCCTCAACATCCTCCATAACATCTTCTTCACTGTCTTCATATAAAAATTTTGGCACGTTTTCACAGTTGACCCCAATACATTTCTTCAAATTGAAGAACATTTCAAACCCACTTTTCTGCAGGAGCACGCTCCGCCACAGTTCAGCTTGCATGAGCATGAAACAATGTGAAGAAGTGCTTCAGGTGCTGGATCTTGGCTCATTATAACGGGTTTTGGACCGTGGTCACTGTGATTCCAGCCCCACTTCTCAGGAGGTTCCCAGTTTCCCATCCAAATTTGGACTTGTTGGTAAGTCCGCAACGAATGATGTTGTGCAATATCTTGTGTAGGTGGCAACCGTGCAATATTCAGTTTGCTATTTGTGGCAGACTTGGTGAATAGCTGGTACCGCAAATGGTCTAGTGTGTGGGAACTGCTGACACCTCCACTGTACAATGCGATAGTAACCTGTTCTCCTGTAGTTATTATTTCTTCAGCGGTAGCATGTGCTTTATTGAATGTGCAAAGTGCTGAGGTTAGGTGTTCATTTTTCACAACAATATTGCAGCACAATTTTTCCTTGACAAAAAAAGCAGATGTTGTATCACATCCGCTAAGGGTGTGAGTGAACAGAATATATTCAGTGTCAAACTTGTAAGATGCAGTGGAAAACCACTTGTCTTCTGCATTTCTTCTTCCTGGCTTTAAGAAAAATAAGTTTTCAATGCCTTGCCCCAACCCAGTCATGAGCACAAGCAGGTCAACATCTTCTCCTACAATGACAACACCTCCAAAATCTTTGGTTTTTGAAATGGCAGATGTTACAATTACAACGCCAGCATCTTCTTGTGCCTGGTGCACTTCAATGCTACAATCCAGAAATTCCATTTTAAGAAGTGTGATCAAACGCATCTTGTTTCGTTCGTTGTACAAGAACTTGTCCTGTGGGACTTAGTTCATCATCTCTGATTCAACCACAACGTCAACCGAAAAATGTTGTTTGGACCTACGAATCCTCTCAGCACTCTTTGTGCTACATTTGTCTCCCTCACATGGATACCCGTCAAATACAATAGCAAATTGAGATCCAAAATGGCGTTGCAGGTAATAAACATAGCTTTGGGCTACTGAATTGAAGCAAACATTTCAAGTCCAAGTCACTTTGTGGATAAGGTACCCTCCATCAATGACAAAAAATTCACTCGGTCCACCTGACTTCACATCATCCACTGGAACGCAGGCATTGTAGAATGAAGATTTTGTTCCTTTCCGCATGCCTTTTTCTGAGAATAGGGACAATGGGTAAGGTGCAAGTTTATATTTCAGAAAGGCTTTTAACTCTTCTTCACTTTGTTTCATTAAACAAATCCTTTGGAAAAGGGTTAAAGAATCAACAGGACTGATTTTAGTGCTCCCAGCTTTTACAGAATTGAACGCAGAAAGGAGAGTCACAACTTTATCTTTTCTACGGAACTTTACATCGTGGAAATTGTCACCAACTATTCTTTGCTCGAAATTTGAAAAATTGTTTTTTTTACGCGCTGTAGCGCCTTAGATACTGGGACTAGGAAAAAATGGTAAAAATCAAATGTGTAGAGAATTTTGTGCTCTTTAAAAAAGAAACAGACGTCAAAGCGATAGGAGCTAATGAAACTGAGATATTTTGAAGAAAAAGTCCGAAATTTTCGAAGTTTTTTGACTGCAGAAAGTTTTCCAAGAGAAATTTTGTTGGCAAAACTTGGTTTTCTAACCTTTCCAACAATATGAGCGAGTTAAAAAATAAAATCTTCTACACCACCTTTTGCAAGGTACAGGTTTTTTCTGAGTTTCACTGGACTAAATGGAGAGATCGTCATTACTCTTTTTCAATTACAGGTCCCATTCCCTGTGAATATACAGTATTTGTCTTTAATGTAATGGTTTCCATTGGTTTCTGCATCCTGGTGTCGTTGATAACAGCTGATTCTTCTGCCATTAGGGGCAGTTTCCCACCCGAAGTGTGAGAGAGTGCCTTGAACTTCTGTCTGCTCCTTCGCCCTCTTTGATAAGGCCGTTGGTAGAACGAGGGAGACTTCTTATGCTGGAAGTCTGCGGCCGCCATTGCTGATGATTTCGTTGATGACGCTACACTACGATAGGCAAAAAAAGTCCGAGTTGAAATTAGTAGGCGTCTCATGACTTTTTTCACCTCACTGTTCAACACAAACTACTGCGTGTGGAGTGGTGCCGTTTATCGGAAGGCATGGACGGATGGCATCGCTTTGTTCTCAGCGACCAATCGCTGTTCTGCACCTCTATATGACAATTGCGGACCTGTACAATGGCGACCCATTATTCCATTGTTTTGGAGAGGTATAGCGACGTTGCTTCTGGTGCCAAGGTGTACAATGTCGTCTGATGTGAGTTAAGGTATGGCAGGTTCAAACGTTCAAATGTTCAAATGTGGACCAAACTGCAGAGGTCATCGGTCCCAAGACTTACACACAACTGAAACTAACTTATACCAACAACAACATACACACCCATGCCCACATCGTTGGTAGTGACTGCGGGTATTCTAGTATCACAAAGGAACATCACGGATAACGTGCGTCCTCATGTGTTACCTCTCATGCGACAGTACCAGGTGCCATTTTTCAACAAAAATTGTTCAAATGGCTCTGAGCACTATGGAACCGTAGCGGTCGCGCGGTTCCAGACTGTAGCGCCTAGAACCGCTCAACTACCCCGGCCGGCCATTTTTCAACAGGACAATGCTCGCCCACACGTGGCATGTGTCTCTCTACGACTGTGTGCCCGATGTTGAGGTACTCCCGTAACCAGTGAGATCCCCAGACGTGTTCCCGATAGATCATGTATGGCACCATCTCGGACGTCAGCTCCTACTCAGTGCGAGTATCTGAGATATCGAGGATCAGTTACGACAGCTGTAGACCTACTTGTCTCAATGGCTGGCTTTAACACGCCGTAGCCAACAAAAACAGTTACCAGCTGCCTCTACCTTCATCGACATCTTTACAAGTATTTTGGTACGTGAACATCATTGCGCTTTTCTTCAACATGCAAGTTCCTCTAACTGTAACTCACTCACACACACTTGTCCGCCGCTGTTAAGTCGCTCACACCCAACCACTGCCAGTTGCCCTTTCACAGTCACTCATTCAATCCAACTCATTACCTTTCTCTTTAATTGTCTCCTATGAAACAGCCACAGCTCATTTCGTTCTGTCTTACTGCTACAGTCTCCTCTCAGTCACTGTCTCTCTCTTCCTCTCTCCTACTGCTAATATTTCATTCATTAATTTCTAACGTTGCTGCCACTTCTTACTGTCACTGTCTCTCTCTTCCTCGTTCTCATTTGCTCTCACTCACTTTCGTTTCTCGTTACTCCTGCCCCCCTGGCACTGTCTCCTTCACTCTTTTCCTAGCACTGGTCCATCACTGTTAACTATGACCAACTGCCACTGTGTTTCTGTCTTTCCCTCACACTGCCATTGTCCCCTTCGCTCTTTCTGTAACACAGCCACTATCTTCCAGTATTTATTATTTGTCGGTCTCTTTGTCACTGCCACTGCCTCCTAGTCTCTCAGAATAAAAAAAGCACAAATATTTTCCCATGCTAAAATTTTTTTAGAAAAATTTTAAAGGTGCTGAGGAATGTAGAGTGAGGTTGCTGCTACACGATATCTCAGTCAGAATCTTTTAAATAAACAGGAATACATTCGAATATTTTGTGCTCCGTTAGCAGCATTTTTCCGTTGGTTCCCGTCTTTTCCCTGCAACAGCAAGGCATGGTCAGTAAAATTTATATGGTTTACTTGCATGATTGAAATAACACAAGATTAATTTTATTTTTCAGGCCGGATTTTATGAGCAAAAAATTTTGCAAGGGTTTGAGTACTACAGCTTGGGGTTCCCAGATAATAACGCTGACACTTTACAGTACATTTATCCGTTTTACAACGCATTAGAAACTACGTTTTCGACTTACATAGGATTTTACGTTCTAAGGAGAGTAGTTTTGAACCGCTGTATTTCGGAAACGGATTATGATATGAAGATAATTTGCAAGCTTATTCGAGGTTGGGGGCGTAAGAACTGCAGCCATTTGTTGTGCACAACCGTCTTGGAATCCGTGGCTGGGTCTCGGTACGCAAAAAGCATGCTTCTGGGGTGTTTCTCGTAAGATTTTTGAAAATAAGGCGATGGCCCTCCTAGATAAATGCAGTTTGGTGCGGTTATTTGTTAATTAAAATCACTCACACCGGATTTCACGTGTACTTTTAGGGTAACTTCTAACTTCCGTATCTTGGAAATGGAAAAAGATATCAAGAAAATTTGTTCGAGATCGGGATCGTAGGAATGTAACGTAAAAATTTCACCCATTTGCTGTGCATAGCCGTCTTGGAATCCCCGGCTGAATTTTTGTCTGCTGGTGACAGAGAAAATATAATAAAAAAACTTTTTTGTGGGGTTTTCCGAGGAACCGCCCATGAACTAATGGTACCTCCATAAATCCCCTCAAGCCCACCGTAGACCTCGTCAAATGCAAAATGAGCAAACCGATTTCCTTCGTTTGCCTAATCAGGGCCGGCCACTGTGGTCGAGCGGTTCTAGGCGCTTCAGTCCGGAACCGCGCTGTTACGGTCGCAGATTCGAACCCTGCCTCGGGTATGGATGTGTGTGATGTCATTAGGTTAGTTAGGTTTAAGTAGTTCTAAGTGTAGGGGACTGATGACCTCAGATGTTAAGTCCCATAGTGCATAATACCTTTTGAACCATTTGCCTAAGCAAGAGGAAGTGTGGGGTATTCAATTAGTGGCACTAAGACGATCATCCTATTGGTATAAAAATACTTCCTAGACCAAAGACTAACCAAAACACTTGACTCTAACGTTTCGGCGCCAATAGGCCAATATAACGGGAGGTCTGAGAACCTGCGGTCTGAGCGCGGCTGACTTTTTGGAACATCCTCTCAACACATGAAGTTACATTCTAGTTCCTACTCCCTTTCAACACGCTTGACTTTTTTGTCAAGGAGAGTGCTTATTCGCTGCAGACAGTAACAACTTTGGATGTTGATACACGTAAAGAAATGGTTCTGGTAAATTATGCTTTGGAGAGTGTCATGTCGGATCTGCGCCTGTGTCTAAGGTGAGTTGCGGCCGCGGGTTTGTGGAAAACAGAGTAGGCCGCCGCAGGTGGAAGCCTGGCCCTTCCTGCCTCCTGCCCCGCTGCTTCCGGTCTGACAGCGCCAGCGCATCTGCCGGTCAGTCACGTCACGCAGGCACCGGCCACCGCCCGCCCACTGTTGGAAGTCTCCACTTTGCTTGCCGCTCTCCGCCGCCGTCGCGTTTTTGATTGTCGGTTACTGCCCACTGTCTTGCTTCGGCTCGCTTCCCTATTAGGCTTCATCGAAGCCTTGAAAGAGACATTGAAATATTTTAGTAGCAGAGGATATCGGCCTCACCGCGGATGAACAACGTAACTGATGAGACAATTCGGTTACAGATCACAGGAAAGCATCCTCCTATTTGTACCCACTTACAACGTTTCGTAAAGTACACTACTGGCAATTAAAATAGCTACACCACGAAGATGACGTGCTACAGACGCGAAATTTAAACGACAGGAAGAAGATACTGTGATATGCAAATGATTAGCTTTTCTGAGCATTCGCACAAGGTTGGCGCCGGTGGCGACACCTACAACGTGCTGACATGAGGAAAGTTTCCAACCGATTTCTCATACATAACGCCGGCCGCGGTGGTCTCGCGGTTCTAGGCGTGCAGTCCGGAACCGTGCGACTGCTACGGTCGCAGGTTCGAATCCTGCCTCAGGCATGGATGTGTGTGATGTCCTTAGGTTAGTTAGGTTTAAGTAATTCTAAGTTCTAGGGGACTAATGACCACAGCAGTTGAGTCCCATAGTGCTCAGAGCCATTTGAACCATTTGAACTCATACATAACAGCAGTTGACCGGCGTTGCCTGGTGAAATGTTGTTGTGATGACTCGTGTAAGGAGGAGAAATGCGTACCATCACGTTTCCGACTTTGATAAAGGTCGGATTGCAGCCTATCGCGATTGCGGCTTATCGTATCGCGACATTGCTGCTCGCGTTGGTCGAGATCCAATGACTCTTAGCAGAATATGGAGTCGGTGGGTTCAGGAGGGTAAAACGGACCGCCGTGCTGGATCCCAACGGCCCTGTATCACTAGCAGTCGAGATGACAGGCATCTTATCCACATGGCTGTAACGGATAGTGCAGCCACGTCTCGATCCCTAAGTCAACAGATAGGGATGTTTGCAAGACAACAACCATCTGCACGAACAGTTCGACGACGTTTGCAGCAGCATGGACTGTCTTCTCGGAGACCATGGCTGCGGTTACCGTTGACGCTGCATCGCAGACAGGAGCGAGACATTCTTCCTCTCCTAAATTTCTTATCTGTTCCGATTCACTCAGTGCCCTTCACTTATTGCAACGTTTGTATCCGGCAGACAAAACTGTCCAGACCATCCAGGATACCCTCCTCCGACTACAGCGACTGGGGAAGGTTGTAGCTTTCTGCTGGGTTCCGGGGCATGTCGGCATTGCTGGGAATGAAAGGGCAGATCTCGCAGCCAAGGAGGCGTCTCGCCCCACAAGTATCTCAGTGTGCTATCCCCTTGCACGCACTCACCTCGCTGTTGAGCTCACGGGTTATGCGTCGATGGGAGGATGAGTGGCTGCAAGTGACTGACAATAAGCTCCGTATAGTCAAGCCCACAACGCGTGTGTGGTGTACTTCCTTTCAGCCCCATCGACGTGACGAGGTTCTCCTCACTCGGCTTCGAATAGGCCACAGCCCTATGAAGCATGGCTACCTGCTCCGGACAGAGGACCCTCCAATGTGTGGTGCTTGTGGCGTCCAGGTCACTGTGCGCCACGTTTTATTGGATTGCTTTATATTTTCTGACCAGCGGGCCGCAGCTGAATTGCCAGCGGACCTGCCATCTATTTTAGGCAACACTCGGACGAATGTGGCTAAAGTTTTAAAGTTCTGTGACATGTTAAATGTTTTTACAAAGATTTTAGGGAGAGGATTTTAATTTGCTCACTGTGTGACAAGCTAGCCCATATTTTATGTAAGTGGGCAGCCAATAACAATTTCCTGTGACATTCTTGTTGCTATGTTTCCCCTTTCCTTATGTTTTACTTTCTTATGTAACATTTTCCTTCTTTTCCTGCTTTCTTTGAGTGTGTGCTTTATTTTTCTTAGGTCTGTCCACGTTCGTTCATTTTAATGTGTGTCAGGGCGCTGATGACCTCGATGTTGAGCGCCCATAAGCCCTAACACACCACCACCACCGTCATGGTGTACTCAACGACGAACCTGGGTGCACGAATGGCAAAACGTCATTTTTTCGGATGAATCTAGGTTTTCTTTACAGCATCATGATGGTTGCATCCGTGTTTGACGACATCGCGGTGAACGCACATTCGAAGCATGTATTCGTCATCTCCATACTGGCGTATCACCTGGCGTGATGGTATGGGGTGCCATTGGTTACACTTAACTTCTGAGGTCATCAGTCGCTTAGAACTTAGAACTAATTAAACATAACTAACCTAAGGGTATCACACACATCCGTGCCCGAGACAGGATTCGAACCTGCGACCGTAGCGGTCGCTCGCCTCCAAACTGTAGCGCCTAGAACCGCACGGCCAGTCCGGCCGGCGAAAATGTAATCACATGTTAGATCTAGTATAATATATGTGTCTAATGAATACCCGTCTATCATCTGCATTTTTTCTTGGTGTAGCAATTTTAATGGCACGTAGTGTATTTCCACAAGAGTTTAATTAGAGATTTGATCATTCAGTCGTATTGGTGAAATATCGTTGCTGTGGTGCAGATGTACAAGAGAGACAGCCAGGTAAAGCGTAAACTCCATCTTATCGAATTGGGTACGTCTGTAAAATGAGTGCTGCATTCGCTATGACACCGCCCAGTCGTTCAGATATTCGTATGCGTCTCGATAAGCAGCGTGAGTACCTTAACAATATACCTTTTCCGCCAATTCATCACCTCGCACTGTCAAAGTACGGTACGTAATATCCCTCCACCCACAAGATCTGATGTTCCTGGTATTCTGCCCGTAGGTATCTACTCAACACACGATTTCTCTGACGCGTATTTACTGAACAATACAGCTGTCAATGGTTTTCAGCTATTGTTGTTCTCTCCAGTCGGAAGAGTGGCAGCTGCGATGCAATTCTCCACGCTACTCTATCTTGTGCAAGTCTCTTCATCTCCGAACACCTAATACAAACTACATTAATTTGAACCTGTACCTGAATTCATCGCTTTGTTTCCCCTTCTCCTTCCCCTCCCCCCCCCCCCCCCTCTTCTCCATTTTTACTCCAGTATCCCTCACGATTCGTCCTATCAACTGAACCCTTGTTTTTATCAATCTATAATACAAAATTGTTTCTTCCCCAGTTCCATTCAGTACCTCCTCACTAATTACTTGATGTACTCATCTCATTTTTCAATATTCCTCTGAATTTAAAAGCATTTATTGCCTACTGGGCTGAACTGCTTATCGTCCACATTTTAGTTCCGTAAAAGCAACACTTCAGACAAATACCTTCATAGCAAATTTATATTGGAATGTAATAAATTTTGATTTTTAAGAACTGCTTCTCTTTTTATAGGTGGTCTCTACTTTGGCCATTATCAATATTTTCCAGCCCAAAAAGCCAAACTGATCTACTGCTTTTGGAAAAAAACGACATTTTGTCAATAGAGTGAGTGATTATTTTGTAATTTTTTTTTGTTAATTTATAGACGCAATCACATTCTTATGACACAGTCATAACCAGTCTCGGTCATATAATGACCACCTTCAGATACTACAGGAGACATACAATGAACACAGGTTCATGCGTTGTCAAACTATGCGTTTTTACATGATCTACTGCTTTAAGTATCTCTTTTCCTAATCTAATTCCCTTAGTACTGCCTGATTTAATACGACTACATTGATTACAATTTATTTTTTTTACTTTTGTTTGGTGTTCATGTTCTAATTTCTTTTCAAGCCACTATCCACTCCGTTCAAGTGCCCTACTGCTTCTGACAGAAATGCAATGTCATCGGCAAATTAAGAATCTTCATACCTTCACCCTGAACTTTAGCTCGGATTCCAAACTACCCCTTGGTTTCGTTTACTGACCACTCAATGTACAGCTTGAATACTATCAGGGCTAGGCTACAACTGTGTCTCACTCCCTTCTCAATCACTGCTTCCCTTTGTAAACAACCTTTGCTCTCTGTATTTTATCCATGATAGCTTCAGAATTTCAAAGTATGTATTTCAATCAACATTGTCGAAAGAGTTTTCTGAATCTTTAAACGAAGGTCTGTCTTTCTTTGACCTATCTTCTAAGATAAGTCGTAGGATCATTACCGCCTCGCGTATTCCTGTGTCTCTCCCAAACAGATATTCTCCGAGGTCGACTTCTATTAGATCTTCCATTCTCCTGTTAAGTTTGGGAAACAACTGTTAGCTGTTAGTACTTCACTCTACGTGGTCCTGTGAGATATCCGAGAGTGTTTGAACAGCAAAAATTTTGTGGGTGTTTTTGATATCGTCTTTAGTCCAGAGACTGGTTTGAGGCAGTTCTCCATGCTACTTTATCCTGTGCTAGCCTCTTCATCTACGAGTAACTTCTGCAACCTACATCCTTCTGAATCTGATTGGTGTATTCATCTCTTGGTCTCCCTCTACGATTTTTAACCTCCACGCTTCCCTCCAATACTAAATTGGTGATCCCTTGATGCCTCAACATGTCCTACCAACCGATAGCTTCTCCTAGTCACGTTGTGACACAAATTTCTCTTCTTTCCAGTTCTATTCAAAACCTCCTCATTAGTTAGGTGATTTACCCATCTAGTCTTCAGCATTCTTCTGTAGCACCACATTTCGAAATCTTCTATTCTCATCTTGTCTAAACTGTTTATCGTCCATGTTTCAGTTCCATATATAGCTACACTCCATACAAATACTTCCAGAAAGGACTTCCTGATACTTAAAATCTATAATCGACGTTAAAAAATTTCTCTTCTTCAGAAACGCTTGTCTTTCCATAGCCAGTCTACATTATGTATCCCCTCTACTTCATCCATTATCAGTTCTTTTGCTTCCCAGATAGCAAAACTCATCTACTTCTTAAGGTGTCATTCCCTTAGCATCATCTGATTTAATTCGACTACATTCCATTATCCCGGTTTTGCTTTTGTTTATGTTCATCTTATATCCTCCTTTGAGGACACTGTCCATTCCGTTCAACGGCTCTTCCAGATCCTTTGCTGTGTCTGACAGAATTACGGTGTCGTAGGCAAACCTCAAAGCTTCCATTTCTTCTGTATGGATTTTAATTCCTACTCAAAATTTTTCTTTTTTTTTCCTTTATTGCCTGCACGATACACAACCCTATCTCCCTCCCTTCTCAATCACTACTTCCCTTTAGTACGCCTCAACTATTATAACTGCCATCTGGGTTCTGTACAAATTGTAAATAACCTTTCGCTCCCTGTATTTTACCACTGCCACCTTCAGAATTTTAAAGAGAATATCCCAGTAAACATTGTCAAAAGCTTTCTCTAAGTCTACTAACGCAAGAAACGTAGATTTGCCTTTTCTTCGCCTATCTTCTAAGAGAAGTCGTAGGGTCAGTATTGCCTCGCGTGTTCCAACATTTCTACGTAATGCAGACGGACCTTCCCCGAGGTCAGCTTCTGCCAGTTTTTACTTTCGTCTGCATAGAATTCGTGTTAGTATTTTGCAACCGTGATTTATTAAAGCGATAGTTCGGTAATTTTCACACGTGCCATAACCTGCTTTCTTTGGTATTGGAAGTACTATATTCTTCTTGAAGTCTGAGAGTATTTCGTCTGTCTCATACATCATGCTCTCCAAATGGAGGAGTTTTGTCATCGCTGGCTCACCCATGGCTAACAGTAGTTCTAATGGAATGTTGTCTACTACCGGGGCCTTGTTTCGACTTAGTTCTTTCAGTGTTCTGTCAAATTCTTCACGCAGTATGATGTTTTCCATTTCCATAATATTGGCCTCAAGTACATCTCCTTTATATAGACCCTCTATATATTCCTTCCACCTTTCTGCTTTCCCTTCTATGCTTTGAACTGGTTTTCCATCCGAGCTCTTGATATTCATACATGTGGATCTCTTTACTCCAAAAGTCTCTTTAATTTTCCTGCAGGCAGTAGCTATCTTACCCCTAGTGATACATTCTTCTACATCCATACATTTGCCCTATAGCCATCCCTGCTTAGCCAATTTGCACTTCCTGTCGATCTCATTTTTGAGACGTTTCTATTCCTTTTCGCCTGCTTCGTTTACGGCATTTTTATATTTTCTCCTTTCTTCAATTTAATTCAATATCTCTTCTGTTACCCTAGGATTTCTATTAGCACTCGTATTTTTACTTACTTGACTCTCTGCTGCCTTCACTATTTCATCTCTCAAAGCTTTCCATTCTTCTTCTATTGTGTTGATTTTGCCCTGTTCTTGTCCATCGTTCTTAATGCTCTCTCTGACACTTTCAACAGCTTCTGGTTCTTTCAGTTTATCCAGGTGCCTTCTTCTTAAATTCCTACCTTTTTACAATTTCTTTAGTTATATCTCACGGTTCATAACTAATAAATTGTGGTCAGAGTCCACATCTACCCCTGGAAATGTCTTACGATTCAAAACATGTTTCCTAAATCTCTGTCTTACCATTACATAATCTATCTAAAACCTTGCAGAGTCTGGTCTCCTCCACGTATACAGCCTTCTTTTATGATTCTCAAACCATGTGTTAGCTATGATTAAGTTGTGCTCTGTGCAAAATTCTACCAGGAGGCTTCCTCTTTCAGTCCTTACCCCCCCCCCCCCCTCCCGTCCTAGGTTCTTCTCGTCCTTTTCCTACTATCTAATTCCAGTCTCCCGTGACTATCAAAGTTTCGTCTCCCTTTACTATCTGAATAATTTCTTTTATCGCGTCATAAATTTCTTCAATCTCTTGATCACCTGTGGAACCTGCCTGGCTACTATGGTAGACGTGGGCTTCGTGTCTATCTTAGCTACAATAATGCGTTCACTATGCTGTTCGTAGTCGCATATCCGTGCTCCTATTTTTTATTCATTATTAAACCTACTTCTGCATTTCCCCAATTTGATTTTGTATTTAGAATCCTGTATATACCTGACCAGAAGTCCTGTTCCTCCTGCCACCGAACGTCACTAATTCCCACTATATGTAGCTTTAACCTATCCATTTCCCTTTTTAAATTTTCTAACTTACCTGCCCGATTAAGTGATTTGACATTCCACGCTCCGATCCGTAGAACGCAAGTTTTGTTTCTCCTGATAACAATGTCCTCCAGAGTAGTCCCTGCCCGGAGATCCGAATGGGGGACTATTTTAGCTCTGGAATGTTTTGCCTAACAGGACGCCGCCATCATTTAACCATACAGCAAAGCTGAATGCCCTCGGGAAAAATCACGGCGTTAGTTCCCCTTGCTTTCAGCCGTTTGCAGTCTAGCAGGACAAGGCCGTTTTGGTTGATGTTACAAGGCCATGTCAGTCAGTCATCCAGCCCGTTGCCCCTGCAACTACTGAAAAGGCTGCTGCCCCTCTTCAGGACCCATGCATTTGCCTGGTCTCTTAACAGAGCCCCCTCCGTTGTAGTTGCACCGGCGGTACGGCTATCTATATCGCTGAGGCACCCAAGCCTCCCCGCCAACGGCGAGGTCCATGGTTCACGGCGAGGAGGGGGGGGGGGGGGGAGTTAGGTGGTATAGTGAATGCCCCACCTCAGTAGCTATGGTCGCTAACACGCGAATGTATGCTAGCGATCAACTGGGAAGCATCCGGTTGGATTTACAGTGGGTAAAAAATTTTTTACTGCCAGTATTTGCCCGCAAAAGAATGAGGAAGTTGCGGTGCCAGGATCATGATTACCAGACAATGTGCCGGTTTCCTGGTTTACCTCATGGGGTGAGGTTCGTTAAGCACGGAGGCTGTCTTACTCCTATTTGAGAGATACAGGTTGCGTGATACGCTTCACTCTACCGCTTCAGTTCACTCATACAAACGCAAACATGACAACACTGCACAAGCAATCATAACTGACATCCATACGATCTACCTAGGCATTTGACTTTTTACAATAGGTTGGAGGAAGGCAACGGCAAACCACACTCACCAGGACCTGGCCTAGAATGGTAATGCAGGAGCCACACATCTGCCCGCAATGCACATTTCCTGACTTACCAAAGTAAACATGATGTTACAGTGTATGAAGTTTAGTGTATAAACCTGTGAACCACGAATGAGTGAGAAAGAGTTTTGAATTAAGAGCGCAGAGTCCGGTGCTCAAAAGTCACTCCGCGCGACGGTGACGTTTATACTATGGTCAAAACTACCAAAACATTTCCTAAATGTTTAAAAGTAGATTTGTCTTTCTTTGAGCTACTGCATCTTCTGAGATAAGTCAAAGTGATCGGAATATAACAGACTTCCTACTATGTCTACTATAGTCCACAAGAGTTAGATGGAAAAGAGTAATTCACTATGTAATGTGTACAACGAAAATATATCACTAGACCAAAAATTTACCCAAAAACTTGTATCTCAAGTATAAAATTAAGCGCCAGATACTTGTCATACTCGTGAATAAATCTATATGAGAATTCAACAGAGTATCGTTTAAAAAGCATCGAGGCAAATTTTCAGCGTTCTGGAATTCGGTGGTTGGTCAAGAAGTATGAGTGTATAACCTAATCTGATAGCATAAATATACAAATTTAGGCACTTGTCGGGCTATGTGTACGAAGTGGACAGTAAGCAACTAACTGTCAGACAAACCACAAACTCCGAGACCGGGAATATATAATCTGTCTTCAAAGTCAACTATTTTTCGTATGTGAAACCTATATCCTACAAGTACACCTACGTTCTGGCACTAGGCTGCATTTAGGAAACTTAAGGACTTGCTATTATGAATACTTTTACTTCAGAATAATTGGATAATGGCTTTCCTCATGGTCCAACAGCGCTTAAGGAATAAGCATCTCTCATTACCTTTTTCTCCTCCTCCACTCGCTTGTCATTTTGTCCTCCTCTTTCAGAGCAATGTAATTCTTGTAAGTTTCTGTTTCACTAATCTCTTCTGTTTTACTTACGTCCGAATCTCACAAAGACTACACATAATACAATTATTACAGCCGTTATTATTGTAATTTATGAAGTTCTCTTGGCATCTTTGATTGGTATTCAGCCACTATTATTGTGATTTAAGAGGATTGTTGGAGTGGTTGATTAGTATTATTGTTTTGAATTACCTTTCCACACAGTTTGTGTCTACGTAGAAACATAAAACCGCTGTTTGTAGGTTCTGAAAATATATTGTGCACAGAAGTGGCTAAAAGCGGAAAAGTATGCGTTATTATTATTGTCGTGTCATTCGGATGGGGAGTTGAAGATCTGCTTGCCGGCTAGCCTAGTGAGGCATCAGAGAAGCCGATTGTTGCTGGATGGTCTTTGTATTTTCATGAAGAAACTATTTTGATGAGGATTTGTTACACTGGACTGTTCTTTTGCTTGTTTTATTTCATTCATTGTTAGGCTTTGTGACTGTGAGATTAATAACTAGTTTATTCGTGAATTGATACTGTTTTCCTCACATCATTATTATTATTATTATTATTATTATTATTATTATTATTATTATTATTATTTATAGAGAGACCCAACAATGTTTCGCAATTGCTAAATATGTTACTAACGAAAACATAGTCCGTTGTAAGCTGTATATAAATATTCTATATTTGATTTGTTCGTTTTGCTAATTTTGATTTTGCGTCTTTTCAAGTAGATACGTGACATCAACTTACGTACATCACGTTTCACACAATGTAAGTACCTGATTCATCGTACACATAAACGGTAACACGCCATTATTGAGTATGGCTGAAGACTTCCAATCAAAGAAAAGTCATCACGACTTTCTCAGAGTTGGGGTGCCTGTTATTTCGACTAAGATACAGAAGTTTCACTGGGAAGCTTTTACACATCCTCCATTCAGTCCCTATCTCTCACCATACGATTTGCACATTTTTGGAGCCCTGAAGAAACGCATTCGCAGCCGTCAGTTTGCTTCGGACGAAGACGCACACACCTGGGTAAAATCATGATTCCGTAGGCCAAAATAATTTTTTCTCATGCAGGCGCTGATCGTCTAATTTCCTTTTGCAATGTAAAATATATTCGGTAAGTGAAAGAGAATAAGGGCAGACTCTTTGTGTAGACCAGCTCAGAGGCCTCAGGACGAAAGTGCGAGAATTTCCAATCAATGTTAGTCGTGGTCATTCACCATCCCATTACCATTTTATCGCTTGTCACAGTTCGTTGCTTTTTTGCCATTGGTCTTTTCGCTACGTCAGAGAGACAAACAGCAAAGATGTAGACAGGCCGAGTTTGACATTAATGAACACTTGTGTTTTGTTAGCTAAGTGATTTGCTATCGCTATGATAAAATAGAACAAAACTCACCCTGAAGTAAATCCCATTGGTTTAGTATCATGTCTCGTTTTACAGCTGTTCATGAGCAGTACGTGTGTTTTATCTCGTCTCTTATGCACTTTGCCCTGTACTGAACTATTCTGACTGCGAGAATCTAACCTGTCAATTACTTCAAACCAAACCAAAACAGTATGAATTTGCGTAACACAAAAACTGAAGATGATGGACCATTATTGATCTGAAATTGGCCCTGGTAGTAAAACAAAACTCGATCAATTTGAAAACAATGGTCCCTGTGCTTAGTGAATGCTATACCTGAAATAATAAAATTTCTTACCTTTATTTGCGCAATGGTAGCGTTCCTCCCATTTCCCTCTGTTAGTACTTTAAATTGTATAGTCAGCATACAGCTATTGTGCAAGGCTGTTGCTTAGCATACATTTTAATTAAATCTAATTTGACTGAGACAATAACTTCTTGAGCAATCTGGGAACTGGTATTGACTTGTGGTAAGTAACAATATGGCATTAGCCTTAAAGCTTGTTTTTTGACTCTTTGAAAATTAATAATGCTCACAATTAAAACACAATAAGACATTTGCAGATAGCTTCACAAAATCATTGGATGTGAGTGCTATACCTTGTCTCAATGATCACTTATGAATATGCGCACTGCACTGCTAACAAAACAACTTTCCTTACCGTAATTATTTCCAATATGATATCTTGCAAACAAAAATCATTACACCCCGTAGCGAGTAAGTATATATCCAGCACACATAAGATACAACACGTCTTTAAACTTTAGATCCTCCATACTTCTCTCTATCTTAAGTTACTCTATCACATTACGCATAACACCTTGAACCAGCGATTGCTGTTGAGCAGCGGCGCTACTACATAATCGATACTATATTTGACCATCTCTGGTTCAATATAAAATTTTCCTACAAAATTTTACCCTTTGTATATACAAGTACCATAACTTCATCTCTGCTTGCACTGCTTACTCACTATCAGAGAGAAGTGGGGCCAAGTCGAGACTGTGTGGATGGCATTGACTCCAAGGCATCAGACTTTTGCAGATGTCGCAGCACTCGTGTCTAGTCTGGCATTGTCAAGCTCCATGTGCGGACGAGCTCTCCCAATTCGAAATTCTATTATAGCTCTCTGTTTGTCACCCACCGACGTAGTTACGTTACAAACCGCCATGTTACACGCTGCAGTTCGGAGCATTCTAACGACAGAAGGTTGCTACTTGCGCAAAAGGCGAGAAAGTCGACCGAGTATTATGCATGACGTCCAATACATCAACCGATACTGAGAACAGAATAAAAATTTCGGAAGTGTTACTTTTCAGCACTCCATCGTATTGCACATTTGCACAAATTCAAAAGTGTCGCCGCAAGTAAGATTCGGGCTATGATAGGTTCACTGCAGTGTGGCACTAAGCGCTCTCATTAAGTTCGTGTGTTATGCACTGTATTGTTTCGGACCTCTACAACCGGCGGCAGCACACAAGCGGCTTTTGGCTGAGAGTGATTTCTTTGCTCTCCGCATCCTTATATTATGGCTCTTTCTACACACTAGCTCGTTCCTTGAAGTACAGCGTATTCCTGATAAAAGGAAATCAAAAATGGTGTCACTAGATTGCCTTCTCTGAAAAATGTTATCATCTTGTAACTGCACCAACCTACTATCACGATTAAAGACAATAATTTACAAAACTAGGTAAGAAACCTGTCGTTGCTCGCTTCATTTATTTACAGCCGTGCCTGAGTCTCCGTATGCGCGGAGTTTGTTGTTGTCTTGGTATAGAACATCTGAAATAGTGCAATTGGGGACATGAAAGAAGAACTTGTTTGCTTCACTAACACACGGGACAGCCAAGTAAAGTAACTGACGCAAGCGAAAAGCAACTGACGCTAAGTCCATACCTGAAACAAGCGAGATCTGGGCTTGTGCTTTGTTTATGGTTATGGCATAAGAGAAGCTGACCGGGAATTGCACATATTTAAAGCGAAATGGTAAATTGTTAAAATGGGATTTGAGGCATAAACACTCACTCACCTGCGCCACATCTCATCATAATTTCCTCTTCGAAATGCTCTCGGTCAGAGTTAAGTCATATCTCGCAGACGGTAGGAGATGCCAAAGAACGAGTTAAAGCCTAGTGTTCTCGGGCCACAGAAAATCTCACTCCACTATCTTCACTGAATTCTTGAGACCACATAGCTCTCAATATTTTAGTCGTTCTGTTTTATTCAGAAAGATACGACCATTTCCTATGTATTTTTATTCGTTAACGAAACTAAATCAAATTGTAATGAGTATGAACCAAAATCTCATAGGAAACATAAGAAATTCAATTTTTATAGCAAAGAATATACAGGGTGTTTCAAAAATGACCGGTATATTTGAAACGGCAATAAAAACTAAACGAGCAGCGATATAAATACACCGTTTGTTGCAATATGCTTGGGACAACAGTACATTTTCAGGCGGACAAACTTTCGAAATTACAGTAGTTACAATTTTCAACAACAGATGGCGCTGCAAGTGATGTGAAAGATATAGAAGACAACGCAGTCTGTGGGTGCGCCATTCTGTACGTCGTCTTTCTGCTGTAAGCGTGTGCTGTTCACAACGTGCAAGTGTGCTGTGGACAACATGGTTTATTCCTTAGAACAGAGGATTTTTCTGGTGTTGGAATTCCACCGCCTAGAATACAGTGTTGTTGCAACAAGACAAAGTTTTCAACGGAGGTTTAATGTAAGCAAAGGACCGAAAAGCGATACAATAAAGAATCTGTTTGAAAAATTTCAACGGACTGGGAACGTGACGGATGAACGTGCTGGAAAGGTAGGGCGACCGCGTACAGCAACCACAGAGGGCAACGCGCAGCTAGTGCAGCAGGTGATCCAACAGCGGCCTCGGGTTTCCGTTCGCCGTGTTACAGCTGCGGTCCAAATGACGCCAACGTCCACGTTTCGTCTCATGCGCCAGAGTTTACACCTCTATCCATACAAAATTCAAACGCGGCAACCCCTCAGCGCCGCTACCATTGCAGCACGAGAGACATTCGCTAACGATATAGTGCACAGGATTGATGACGGCGATATGCATGTGGGCAGGATTTGGTTTACTGACGAAGCTTATTTTTACCTGGACGGCTTCGTCAATAAACAAAACTGGCGCATATGGGGAACCGAAAAGGCCCATGTTGCAGTCCCATCATCCCTGCATCCTCAAAAAGTACTGGTCTGGGCCGCCATTTCTTCCAAAAGAATCATTGGCCCATTTTTCAGATCCGAAACGATTACTGCATCACGCTATCTGGACATTCTTCGTGAATTTGTGGCGGTACAAACTGCCTTAGACGACACTGCGAACACCTCGTGGTTTATGCAAGATGGTGCCCGGCCACATCGCACGGCCGACGTCTTTAATTTCCTGAATGAATATTTCGATGATCGTGTGATTGCTTTGGGCTATCCGAAACATACAGGAGGCGGCGTGGATTGGCCTCCCTATTCGCCAGACATGAACCCCTGTGACTTCTTTCTGTGGGGACACTTGAAAGACCAGGTGTACCGCCAGAATCCAGAAACAATTGAACAGCTGAAGCAGTACATCTCATCTGCATGTGAAGCCATTCCGCCAGACACGTTGTCAAAGGTTTCGGGTAATTTCATTCAGAGACTACGCCATATTATTGCTACGCATGGTGGATATGTGGAAAATATCGTACTATAGAGTTTCCCAGACCGCAGCGCCATCTGTTGTTGACAATTGTAACTACTGTAATTTCGAAAGTTTGTCTGCCTGCAAATGTACTGTTGTCCCAAGCATATTGCAACAAACGGTGTATTTCTATCGCTGCTCGTTTAGTTTGTATTGCCGTTTCAAATATACCGGTCATTTTTGAAACACCCTGTATATTTAACGTATCGAATGAAGCAAATTGATACCTCACAAGAAGGATTGGGATAATCTTAAGGAAAGGCACATATAAGGTGAATCCACATATTTCGTCATTTGTTGCTTCATAGAATATGCTTTATTGCTTAACAACAATTATTGTAATTATAAATGTAAACTTTGCCAAAAGAACAGGAAGGCCCACAATAATTAAAAAAGACTTGAACAGCACCAATTCAGTAATTAAAAAGAATCTTTTCAAATCCAAACCTTCTCAAAAGAATAAGAAAACCCGCAATAATTTAAAACTTGGATAGGATCAATGCATTAATTAAAAGGAACCTCAACAATCTATACCATTAAGAACAGGGCAAGAAACCAAGAATATACGCAAGTGGCGAAATGCAAGTAAGAAGGCATACTAGCCACAGCAAATAGGCAATACAAGCAAGCCAGTTTCACGAAGAATGAAGTTAGCTACTGGCTGTGGATAAAAAAGGAAAGACTCGACAGTTCATACTCACAAGCAAAGGAGTTTAAAACTTAACGTACTCCACAACTATCAAAAAGGATGCAAGGTTTGAATATGTAGTTAAAGAGCAAATATAATCACAAGGAACTTTGGAAGTGCAGAACACGCTTTAAAGATTGTGTGCTTGCTGAATTTACAATACTGAATAGATCAAGAATTCCGGAATTAATTGGCGAATCTCTGCTGTGGCACGGATCAAACTACCAAATTTACTTAACTTGAGCCAATACGAGACGGCTGGTAGAGGCGGCTGATTGTGGGCCAGCCTAGAAGTCGTGAGATGGCGGAAGTGTTGCTGCAGCAGAAAGAAACAGGTCTGTGCTCCGGGCCCAGGGAACAGGAACGCGTCGTCCAGAGTCAGAACTACCCTGCCAACACACATGAGGAGGGAACAGTAACCTGCCCAAATAAGGCTACAAACAAGAGTGTCTAAGGTGTAGGTAATATTAACTTATCCAGGAAATGACTGCACACACAAATTGCAAGTTTAACACTCCTTAATATTACTTGACAATTAACAAGACGAAGTATCAGCGGCTACAACTCTAATTACTAGAGCATACTCATCTACGAGAAGTGCCTTGCCTTCGACGCAGACTATGTTGCAATGTCAATTTCATTCACTCAGTGTACAACAGAGAACCCTCGTACACGTGCACGGTATATGGCCTGGAACAGCAAATTATTATCAGGTACACTGACCGATGACCAGGTACACAATCACTCGGAGGCTCGTTAATATGACAGGTGTAATTCCTCATTAAGACAGTCGCCGCCTTACGATAACAAGTACCAATAAAAAAAGAAACCTTACTCCACTCGGTTGTGAAGGAGACGTGACTTCCAGGATTCCAATAAGGGGTGTTATTATTGTCTCCAATCCGTACAAGTGATCTTACAGGTGCCTTAAAACTTAAGCTTACAGAGTTGGCCCGGAACTTGCACCATGTTGCACGCGGCGTCCGTTGCTCTTACCGCCAACACGCCACTATCAAGCCTTAATCCAACCGGCAAGGCTTGCCTCCGTCATTAAAACAACCGCGACTTCTCGAGGCCCGTACCGGACAGCAGGAATCCCCAAAACCAACAACTTGTTAGCCACGTGCCGCCAGCTAACTGTCAGTATCAGGGCTCGCCATCCCTTGAACAAAGACCCTAACCGCCGACATATGATCAAGGTCGATATGGGTAGCCCAAGTAGTTAGTGGCACCAGCGGAGTGCCATGTCGGCCAATGTTAAAGCCTCCAGGTTCACAAATCAATGTCTTAAGTTTTTCATGTAGCGAAATCACGAAATCCATATACCCTAGCGAAGTTAATTCGCTGTAGTTTGTATTCACGAAAATAAGACTGCGGTGATCAATTTTTTCATTGACATAAGCTTCCTAAAATTCGTCTTTCACGGAGTTAAGAAATTAATAGTGCCATGTACTGGTTCTTTGGCAGCCCTTGGTTCTTTGGTGTACTACTTACGTTGCTTAAACATCCAAACTACTAAGATGACCAGACGATCTTAGATATAACATAATATTACGATACATTTCTTTTTTTATTTCATGATACAATTTTCATTAAATAAAGCCTATACTTACCCCCAGGCTACCCTCAGGTTACCTACGTAAACCCCATGAAAGATCGTCTGGTAGTTTTGGAAATTAGCGTCTTGAAACAGACAGACGCACGGACACACACGATGCATTTTAGTGCTCAGATTGCATAATGAGCCATTCAGGACAGAAATTGTACATAAAAGCGTACAAACACATACTGAAACTTGAATTGAATAAATTTTGGAAAGCTCCCGTAAATTCTTCAGCTAGGACATGCTAGATTGTACAGGACTGCAAAATACAATTTCGCCTTGCCATATCCGTCAAAAATGAATCGCAAATTGACGATGTTTCGTAAGTAACAGAACTGAACGGCACACTTAGTCATGGAGACTCATCTCGACAGAGACGACAAGCATATCTTTTTATGTTTATACCTTCTTTTTCATACGACGCATAGAATGAAACTGATCAAGAGTGGGAAAACATTGCAAGTCGATGGTGTTATGGGTAACAGTGTCACTGATTACATTACGGAAATAATTGATTCTGTAAAATGACTCCGCAGAATATCAAGGCATTTCGAGAATTTGTGCATATATACAGGCTGTCCCATATATGTTCACTATCGCATACAATTTTTGTCAAGAGGTCAAATAAGAAATGTATCAAACAAGTATAGTTTAGAAATCAGTAGGTCACTAACCAGTATGACTGCATTTCTGGTGACTTTGTACATTAAGCAGATATAAGCACAGTATGGTGTTTTTAATAGCCTCATGCATTTGTTATTTGGTAAGCAGGTTCTCTCCTGCAGATCTGTTCATAAACATATCACAATAAACTATTTACGTAAAGATATCGTTGTTGAAACGTAATACAAAGCTGATTTTGACTCTCGTGAAGTAGCACACAGTACAGGTAGTTGGAGTAATGTAACTGACAGTAAACATGTGTATTCCAAGTGAAAAGCACACCGGTCGTTCAGTTAACCACAATGAAAGAGAATTTTAAGGAAGGTTTTTAATCAAAGGCAGTTTTTTTTGTGCACAACATACTGTTTAAAAGCATTATATTATTGCACTACATGTACCCCTATTGCACATTATTGCTAATGCTACTGTGCCAACATACAATTTCGATAGATAGTAGCACTTCCACCTTGTGCTCGTTGGTATACATTGTATTCAAACGAACCTTCAAATGACGGCGGTTATCTAAATGACGAATGAGCATTTCGTTGTGTTTATGTTTTTTTACTGTCAGCTCTAGCATCTGGACAACTTACATTACCTTGGGTATATGAACTGTGTGCTAGTACACGAGAGTCAAAGTAAATTTGTTTTTTTTTTAAATAACGTCACATTTACGTGTGTGGTACATTGGATTATATTTCTCAACATATTTTGAGGAGAGGAACCGGTTTACCTAATAAAAAGTATAGGTTGCTATTAAAAAAAATCCGGTAGTTCATACTTTCGCAGTGAACAGAGTTACACGAAAGCCTATCATACTGGCTACTGTATAACTCGTAGCTAACAACATTTACATACTACTTATTTCATTTTGTTTCTGGACAAGAAGTTATTTTGGTTGTCAGAAAAATTGGTCAACCAGTACGTGCTGCTCAAAAAATAACTATATATTGTAAAACTGCTGGGCTGAAGCGTAAATGATAGATTTTTGAAATATGAGTAAGTGCAAGAAGTATCTACCAAAGGTACTTCTGCTCTGAGGCTTCTGTCTAGGTTTGACAGGTTACTCTGGTCCCTTACACCTCTTGTGGTTTTGAGCCACGCTCCTCACAGATTGAAAACTAGTCACAGCCTACGTCCAAGGAAGACAGAGAGAGAGAGAGTGAGAAAGGCAGGTAGACGGACAGAGAGCTAGGTAATAGTTCAGAGTTCTGTAGCATGTACGCGACGGAGGTTTATCTGAAAATGTGGTTAATGATTCCAGCATTTTACTGAAGTAAGATGAATGCCTAAGCTGGTAATAGACTGCGGTGACACAAGTTATGGGACAGCTTTGGGACATATACAGATGGCGGCGCTATCGCGTACATATTGTACAAAAGAGTGGTGCATTGGCGGAACTGTCATTTTTAGTCAGGCGATTCACGTAAAAGCTTTCCGACGTGATTATGACCGCACAACGGGAATTAAAGGACTTTCAAAACGGAATAGTTGTTGGAGCTAGACGAATGGGACATTCCATTTCAGAAATCGTTAGGAAACTCAGTATTCCGAAATCCACAGTGGCTCAGCCATTACCTCTCACCATGGACAACGCGATGGCCGACGCCCTTCACGTAACGACCGAGAGCAGCAGCGTTTGCGTAGAGTTGTCATTGCTAACAGAAAAGTAACACTGCTTGAAATAACAGCAGAAATCAATATAGGACGTCCAATGACGTATCCGTTAGCCGCTAAATTTGGCGTTAATGGGCTGTAGCAGCGGACAACCAACTCGAGTGCCTTTGCTAAGAGCATGACATCGCCTGGAGCGCCTCTGATGGGCGATTTCGGTTGGAGCCTAGACGACTGGTCAGGTGAGACCTGATTTCAGTTAGAAAGAGTTGATGGTAGGGTTCGAACTTGGGACAGAGCCCACAAAGTCATAGACCTAAGGTGTCAACACGGTACTGTGGAAGCTGGTGGTGGCTGTATAATGGGTGGGCTGTGTTTACACGGAATGGACTAGTTCTTCCATATGTTCGGCTACTTGGAGACGATTTTCATTCACTCATGGACTTCATCCTCCCACACAACGATGGAATTTTTGTGATGTCTCACTATGTTTGGCCATAATTGCTCGTAACTGTTTTGAAGAACATTCTGGGTAGTTAGAACGAATAATTGGGCCACTTACATCGCCCGACATGAATCCCCTTTAACATCTGTATGACATAATCAAGAGGTGCACAAAATCCTCCGCTGGAAACATGGCAACATTTCCGCAATTATAAACAGCTATAGAGGCAGGATGGCTAAGTTCTACTGGTGGAAATTTCTAGCGACTTGTTGAGTCCACGCTACGTCGGGTTACTGCCATACGCCTGGCAAAATCCGAGACGACTTGATATTAGGAAGTATCCCCTGGCTTCTCTCACGTCAGTGTACATATAGTTTAGCGTGAAACAATTTTTTGCTTCTGGCTGAAACACTAATGCACAAACTACATGTTACAGGAATAAAAAACAGTGAAACGTCCTCTTATAAACAATTATTAATGACTGTGCTGATAAACCTCTTCCGTCATTTCATTTTCAAACAGCTGAGCAAAACTGAACGTACTCAGACATGTCGCTCTTTACTTATTCTGATCAACACTAAACTGACACACAATATTTTTAGCGCAACGCAATCTGACTTTCGATAATACCTACAAAAGAATGGCCCTGACTAACAATAACCTATACCTTTCATGAATCACTTACCTCACAAATATCTTTGTTACTCGAACTACTGCAATACAGCGAGCGCCAATACCGCCAGCTAAATAAAAGATTTAACTACTGAAGGCACTAACTACTGACAGGTATAGTTAGCAAATGAAAGATTTTGATATAGAACAAACAATGTATTTACCTTAATAGTGTTGAAAAGTCATAATATATATATATCAGTTCATGACATCCAGTCCTACAAATTTACTATCTCTGATGGACACACGTCCAGATCATCCGCTCTCAAAACTCCGCCATCTCACTCCCCACATCCACCACTGCTGGCGGCTCACCTCCAACTGCGCAACGCTACGCGCTGTTCACATCCAACTGCCCAACACTACAATAGCGAATGTTCGAACAATGCCAACCAGCCACAGACTTCACACAGTACAGTCAGTGATTTTCATATATAGCGCTACGTGACGTTACCAACATTAAAACCTAAACAGCCTACTTACAACAGGACTCCAATATGGACTTTCAATATGGTTTTAATACAAGATACTAGCCACACATTTGTTTCGTCGGGCAATTTCCTTTATGACTTGGTAGGCACAGTTTGTGAGGAAGGCGTTCTCGTTAACAGAGTTCACTCCGTTGTATTCCCATCTGATCTCCCCTGTTGGTTCATCCTTTATTCCGCAACTAAATGAACGTCAGTTTACGACACATGCGCGGTTTATTAGCTTCCGGCTGCGCCGCTCGCGCTACTTGGGCGCTGTTTTATCTTTCGCAGAAACGTATAACGCAAGAGACCCTCTCGCAGATCTTTAAACGTGCATTAACGGCGTTAATGCAGCATTCCACGTGTAGGTCGTCCTGACAGTGGTGAAGCCACCGCAGTCACGCGAGTTAGCAAAGTACGGCGGAGTTCTGAGCACCTTATAAACACGGAGCATAATTAAGTTTCAGCTGAGGGAGGAAATTACGCACGTGGCGTATCAGTGCCGGCGGCAGGTGGCGATTGCGCGATAGCGGCCGACTTGTCACCTGCCCCCTCAGCTGCCGTCAGATAACAGGTGAAAGGGCGCCAGCGCAGGGCGAAAGCCCGGCGGGGAGTCGTTCTCGCTGCCCTGCGCTGTGTGGAGGGCCGTGCGTAAAACTCTCGTCTAGTGATCACCCTAGGCGAGTTGCAAACGATCGTAGAAGATCAAAATTTATGGACTAATGCTAATATTTACTTATTTATTTATTTACACGTCAAGTTCCGTAGGACCAAATTGAGGAGCAAATCTCCAAGGTCATGGAACGTGTCAGTACATGAACTTACAACATAAAAGTAACAAAACATAAAAGTAAATGTTCATGAACCTGAAAAAAGTCTGTCCATATGTTTAAGTAAACGCTACCAGCAATACAATAAGAACCAGCTTAATTTTTCAAGGAACTCCACGACAGAATTGAAGGAGTGACCCATGGGGAAACTCTTCCGTTTCTATTTGAAAGTGCGTGGATTACCGCTAAGATTTTTGAATTCGAGTGGCAGCTTATTGAAAATGGATGCAGCAGTATACTGCACACCTTTTTGCACTAGAGTTAAGGAAGTCCGATCCAAATGGAGGTTTGATTTCTGCTGAGTATTAACCGAGTGAAAGCTGCTTATTCTTGGGAATAAACTAATATTGGTAACAAGAAACAACAATAAGGAATATACATATTGAGAGGCCAATGTCAAAATACCCAGACTCGTGAACAGAGGTCGACAAGAGGTTCGTGAACTCACACCACTTATTGCCCGAACCGCCCGTTTCATGAGCCAAAAATATCCTTATAGAATGGGAAGAGTTACCCCAAAACATAATACCATACGACATAAGTGAATGAAAATAAGCAAAGTAATTTACGTGTCGAAGTATCATACACTTTTGATACCGTTAGAATAGTAAAAATGGCAGTATTAGGTTTTTGGACAAGATCCTGACCGTGCGCTTTCCACGACAGCTCACTATCTATCTGAACACCTAAAAATTTGAACTGTTCAGTTTCACTAAACATATACCCGTTCCGAGAGATTAAAACGTCTGGTTTTGTTGAATTGTGTGTTAGAAACTGTAAAAACTGAGTCTTACTGCGATTTAACGTTAGTTTATTTTCTACAAGCCATGAACTGAGATCATGTACTGCACTATTTGAAACCGAGTCAATGTTGCACACAACATCCTTAACTACCAAGCTAGTGTCATCAGCAAACGGAAATATTTTAGAGTTACCCATAATACTAGAAGGCATATCATTTACATAAATAAGGAACAGGAGCGGCCCCAACACTGATCCCTGGGGCACCCCACAAAATTTTCATTTATTGAGATCAAGTGAACGCTCTGAACATAAAACTGTCAATAGATCTGTTGAGCAAATTATCATAGTATTTCAGATAAGGTTGGCCAATGGTTCCAAAAAAAAAGTTGGAGTCACAGCGGCACTTTTTAAACCAAGTAAAATTGGCGTTCAGTATAGGCAACAACAGGCTAGGCCTCAGACATCCGACAATTAAGTGCAATAATTCCCAGTGCTTCTACCTTGGGCAAGCGGCGTGCACTTTTAACATCTGATTTAAAGAATATTAGGACCTTACTAATTCTAAGTCCACTCTGTCTCGTCATTTGAAACTTAAAAATCATCCTTTATCGTCTTCACAAAGGCCGCGTCCTTCATTTATTACATGAAGTAGAAATTATGTATACCTTAAACAAGAACCCTCCCACAGCCCTAAAGGAGAAAACCACTCCCAAGGATATATCTTCTAAATACTTATTCCTTTTTGAAATAGCGCTCAAACTCCACCAATATTCCTCTCAACCTTCTCTCTCAAAGTAACTCTAATTTTCTACTGATCTTTTTTTAAATTTTAGTCATCAGTTGATGCTATTTCTCTTTATGGATACTGAGTTGTTGATGTATTCATTTTATTTTTGTCCAACTTGCAATTATTGGTTCTTTTTGGCTTTTTTAAAATTTAAAATTTTATTTTTATGTAACTTTGCCAGATGGTTGGGCTCTCTCACTATTTATGCCCAAGTACATAATTTTCTCATTATTTTTTTACATTTTGACGATGACGTCTAACCATCTTTTATTTAGTTACATATCAAGTATCCACCACTTGCTAACGATTCGGGCTAGTCGGTTGACTTTTACACTATTTGCCACTAGGTGGCTTCACTTTACCCTGTTAAACGACGTTCGCTACTTTTCATGAGCCGTGCCTTGTACCGCAGCATCGTTCCGCACCTCGGCTTCACGTGCGACTGTCACCAGCCCACAGCCTGATATTCGGTTTGCAGCGCCCATGCACCTCACATAGTAAGATATCTTACGTTGTTCGATAATGTTCTTAACATTTTTTCCTTTTATTTCCCTTAGCCGCTCACTTTTCTTAAGTAACTTTATTCGCTATCTAGTGCGACACCCATGTTTCATTCTGACTAACCCGACCATATCAACTACATATTTCCAGTTTGACAGTGAATTCCCACTATTACGAGTATTATAAGAAATAAGTGTTACTAGAGTTCCTTCATTTTCCTATTCAGCTCTTGTACCCCTCGAGGTGGGCTTACAATCGCCCGAACAGGTCGAGCTTGAATCAATGAAACTATTAACGACTGAGGTGTTTATCATTACATTTCACCATGAAGTTAAGTTGCAGATATCCTTGTAGCCAAATACAATGGTTTTTGCAAAAAACTACTGAAAAAATTCAGATATCCGAGAATTTAAGCTGGCCACAGAGCGTGCATTTCGCATAAGGACCACGAATATACACTACTGGGCATTAAAATTGCTACACCATGAAGATGACGTGCTACAGACGCGAAATCTAACCGACAGGAAGAAGATGCTGTGATATACAAATGATTAGCTTTTCAGAGCACTCACACAAGGTTGGCGCCGGTGGCGACACCTACAACGTGCTGACATGAGGAAAGTTTCCAGCCGATTTCTCATACACAAACAGTTGACCGGCGTTGCCTGGTGAAACGTTGTTGCGATGCCTCGTGTAAGGAGGAGAAACGCGTACCATCACGTTTCCGACTTTGATAAAAGTCGTATTGTAGCCTATCGCGACTGCGGTTTATCGTATCGTGACATTGCTGGTCGCGTTGGTCGAGACATACTGATTGTTGGCACGAACAGTTCGACGACGTTTGCAGCAGCATGGACTATCAGCGCGGAGACCATGGCTGCGGTTACCACTGACGCTGCATCGCAGACAGGAGCGCCTGCGATGGTGTACTCAACGACGAACCTGGGTGCGCGAATGGCAAAACGTCATTTTTTCGGATGAATCTAGGTTCTGTTACAGCATCATGATGGTCGCATCCGTGTTTGGCGACATCGCGGTGAACGCACATTGGAAGTGTGTATTCGTCATCGCCATACTGGCGTATCACCCGGCGTGATGGTATGGCGTGCCATTGGTTACACGTCTCGGTCACCTCTTGTTCGAATTGACGGCACTTTGAACAGTGGACATTGCATTTCTGATGTGTTACGACCCGTGGCTCTACCCTTCATTCGATCCCTGCGAAACCCTACATTTCAGCACGATAATGCACGAACGCATGTTGCAGGTCCCGTACGGGCCTTTCTGGGTACAGAAAATGTTCGACTGCTGCCCTGGCCAGCACATTCTCCAGATCTCTCACCAAATGAAAGCGTCTGGTCAATGGTGGCCGAGCAACTGGCTCGTCACAATACGCCAGTCACTACTCTTGAACTGTGGTATCGTGTTGAAGTTGCATGGGCAGCTGTACCTTTAGACGCCATCCAAGCTCTGTTTGACTCAATGCCCAGGCGTATCAAGGCCGTTATTACAGCCAAAGGTGGTTGTTCTGGGTACTGATTTCTCAGGATCTATGCACTCAAATTGCGTGAAAATGTAATGGCATGTCAGTTGTAGTATATTATATTTGTCCAATGAATACCCATTTATCATCTGCATTTCTTATTGATGTAGTAATTTTAATGGCCTGTAGTGTAACAGAAATTAGGGCTCGTACGGAGGCATATAGGCAGTCGTGTTTGCCTTGGTCTTTTTGGGAGTGGAATAGGAAAGGAAACGATTAATCGTGGTGCAAGGTATCCTCCGCCGAGCAGTATACTACAGCGATCCAAGGTGAGTGGAGCCTATATGGCTTAGAGGCAGAGGAACGGCGGGTTGTGGAGGCGGCGGTGCTGGACAAGGGTGGCTAGGAAATCTCCGCTGCCGGAGCACAACATACTTTATTCGTCTTGAATAACAGTGCCGGAGTGCTGCGACACCTCGCAATTTGCCCTCTGCAGACGCGGGATCCATCGGTGATGGCTGTCGACAGCGGCAGTGGGATGACTGGTTGACGTCCACGCCCTGTTCTGCTGACACTGTTTCCCCACTCATCAGCACGTGCCTGAGTTAGCACTATGCAGTGCCACTGACACGCGTACGTCCGCTCAGTTCCCATGGCTGCTGGGTTAGAAGCTCAGCCTGCTATGATAGGATGGCAGGAGTACCGACTTGGCTGCCAACCGCTGACTTCCAGGACAGACGTTCGATGCTACTGTGGCATCCAGAGTACGGTTCCCCAATCGTGAGCTTGTGTTGTGGAGTTGGCTGCCCACACCAGCCTCGGCTGTTGGCTGGCCAATAACGTGTCAGAGACTCAGGTGGACCCGATGTGTGGTGGCTCCTGCCAGACTGTGCCATCGCTTTGCTATAAACAGAAGGTATTTGTAGCGATTGCAGCCTTGTTGTCGCACTGCTTCCAGCCACATACAGATCAACACCTCTGTGTCCCAGCGGTGTGCGAATATACCACAGGCTGCCTGTCTTTGCGTGACCTTTCTGTGACGTCACCAGGTATCTGCTACTTAACCTGGCAGCCTCGAGGTGTATAAACAGGCTCACTGTGAAATTTTGTTTCAGCACCTCTGTATCTGCCCGCTTGTCTTACACGCGGCTGCATTGGGTCTGCTTTCAATCAGTATCGACAAAAATTCAGCCAGGTGGCTTGCGGCTTGTGGAGCATGCACAGTAGTATGTCTAAGTGCAGATCTAGTTTGACGGCAAACCTCGAGCTCTTCCGAGACAGCAACGGTGATGGGAGTTTAACCTGGAATCCTGTCAGACACAAATAAAAGTTACGGAATCGAACCATGTTTCGACAAGAACTGTTACGATGAACGGAAGCAGACGCTCTCATCGCAACACGGAGCCAAAACCACATTGCAACAATATGAGCTGTCACTATACGCCAGACAGAATATCTTACCCAAAAGACTAATAAAGAAGAAGAAGAAGACGGAGTACATAGAACAAGACGCCAGACGACGAGCAGAACACGCGCAGGAAACCTAGATCCCGGCAGTAAAAGCAATCTGCATGGTAATACCACTTCCACGCTACTCTAAACCTCCAACACAAGGAGACAGCCTTCCAGTACCGTAAACGGGAACAATAGTATGTCAAACACTTATTACAGAAATAAGGAATGCGATACCTAACGCTAAGAAAAAGAGAAACACTTCAGGACCAGACAACATATACGCAGCACACCTCAAAGAATCCTATCACACGCTGGAAGACAAGTGGACGCAACAATTCAACAATTCCATGAGGACAAGCAAAATACCAAATCAATAGAGAATGGAGGAAGGCCGTTCCAAAGGGAAAGGACTAATCTGCACCCCGGACTCATACAGAGACACAGTCCCCGAAAACATATCATTCAAAATGTTCGTGGAAATATTAATCAGCAAGTTTACAGTTGGATACCCAAATATGTGAAAACCAATTGGATTTCAAACAGGGAAGGTACATTCCACATGTGGTGTACTCCTCAGCATAAAAAGCGCAAGGTTCACTAACACATTCTAGAAAAAGGATATTGTAGTCATTGTACACGATAGCAAAGCCTTCCACAATGTGGACACAAAGGAAAACTCATCCGAAATTCAGCCTGTTAACTGGTGACACACATCAAATAACAAAAGTACTTTCAGTCGTCCCAAAGTACAACCACGTCCAAATCTCTTATGAAATAATCCTATCCAGATATTAACACAAATGAACGGAGTATTACAATGAGACCAAATCAGACCGACACAGTTCAACAACAATATAGCAGACATCAGAAGATCGTTATGGACAGCAACCCACTCATACTGTAAGCGGGCAAAGTGGTAATAGATTCAGAAGACAAAGAAGGTGCAAAATAGACTTACATCGTGAACCCTAGAAAATGACCTACACCAAAAGACACACCAGTCCTTCAGAATAAACGACTGGAAATGGTACCATTAATACAACTATCACGGAATTACTCCGCAAACACTACTGACAACATTCAATACCTATATGAAATAAAGAAACAACAAAAGCAATATACATCATCAAACAACCTCAGAAACTCTTAATGAAGGCACAAATTGCTACTTATGGCATCCACGTTATCTGGAACAAATTATAAAGCCAACATTTGAGAAAGTCAGATTCCTCTGAATGAAACGAATCCTGCGCCTCGGGAAGACAGCGCCTTCAAGACTGACTTAAGTCTTAACGAAAGAAATCTTCTTCATGGAACACATCAGGATGCAGCTGCTCCTATCATCCAAAACCAGGGTCTACTTAAGCACACAGCCTATTTCAGAGAACAAAACAACTCCACCTGGAACGACTTCTACACACTCGACGCGAACGACGGATTCCAGCACGTAGTAACACGATACGCAACACGTGGCTTTCACCGCAAGTTTTGCTAAAACAAGATTTTCCACCAGCCGAATAAAGATTGCGTGTGTGAACTGGACAATGAAGGGTGTGCAAGTACCATGCAGAAAACTGTAGGCAAAGACATATCAGTTATAAAACTAGGTCTAGAATAATCGCATTTTCATTAATAAATAAATAACAATTTAAATTGAAACTTTAGGACTTTAATTATTTCATTTTGTTTTTCTATTTAATTATGTTTTTAACTTTTTGGTTTGTTTCTTCATTGTGAATTAATACTAATTGCTATTTGCATACCTTATCATTGTATTTGTAACACAAAACATCGTATGTTACCAAGATTTTGTCATGAGATAGTTTCCATACTACTGGTCCAATTCACGAAAATAAATTGAATTAAATTAAAACTGAAACATAAGAAGGGTAAGGGGTAAAAAAAGCCAGGTAAGTCACTTTTTTCGCGAAACTGAATTACTGTATTCAGGCTTATTACACGCATCTGTTGAGAGGCTAAAACTGGGAAAAACCGAGCGAGTGCAGAGATATCTTTCAAAGTTTTGCTATAAGGGGAAAGAAACAGGTAATCCAACTTTGTAGGAGAAGAAGCACACAAGCATGTGTTGACTGATCCGGCCACTAATGGGCAGAGAAAACAGAACTCTGACACAATTTCTCCTCTCCAGTAAATTGCATACAAGGGAAAAAGGAAGGTGGCTGACACCACACACTTTGCAAAAAATGCATCGCTACCAAGTGTAACAATCAATACATTTACTTTTAGAGGAAACTTCCGATATATTCTCTTAATATCCTTGTTTCTCGTGAATTCATTGTGAAAAAGGGTGCAAAGGAAGTGATTTCATTCCTTTGTCACTTCATCACTCATTACTAGCGGGAAGACGTTGGAGAGCTCTATATATCTTGTGGTTGTGCTGGTGATCAAAATAAAAACCTTTTCGCCTCCCGCTAAATTCATTTTGTAAGGCTCAATCACATTAGTGGCCTAAAAGTGGATCAAAATGACGTTACCTGTGCATAGCCATTCGTACTTAAAACACAAAGACATTGACAGGAGCTCCTGAAGATTTCAGGGGAAAGATCAAAGCGTCCTGACGTAAGCCATGCCTTTTCACTGTGGTCAGTGTTAACCAAGAAACTGTTGGACTGGGCTCAAAGTACACTACAAAACGCAGTCTGTTAACAAATTATCATCTGAATCCAGCCACTGCCGTATGATGAAACATCAGACGACGTTTCACCGAAGAATATCAACTTCATCATAGGGACTTCATGATAGTGTCGACGAATGGAAGGGCTGTTTTGTGCAGCCTATACCTGCATAAAATGATATTTTTTACTTCAGAATCTCTTACTTCTCTAGTGACTTACAGTTTTCAGTTACCTTGTGCTCGCCATAATCTGTCTCGAATAATTCCATTCTTGTACGCACGTGTTGTGTGTTCTCAGTTGGGAGAGAATTATCCTGCTGAAGGCAAAGTTCCTAGCGTCGAGTCCATGTGCGGCACAGAGTTTTAATCTGCCAGGACGTTTCATATCAGCGCACACTCAATTGCAAAGTGAAAATTCATTCCAGAATTCCATTCTTTATTTAAAATTTCCTTCAATTTCCAGGCTAAAATATAAAGATTTACAAGGGTGATAAATTTACATAGCACTGCTGCTGTGAAGTCCTCCAGTCAGATACCTCATAGTGAGGTAAATAATACTGCTGTAATGTCACAAACAGAAACTCGATTACTTGTGATTATTACGGAAATGAAATTACCTGTTTCTTGACCCTTGCAGATGGGGGTTTGGCTGTATTTTTGGAAATTACTTCATTCTCGGGAATCACACGTTGCCAATAACGCTATTTCCGATTTGATGCACTCAAGGCGTTTAATTTGTGAAATGAAAATAGTTTTATGTACTTACACATTGAGGTGACGAAAGTCATGGGATAGCGATAAGCACAAACCCGTAAAAACTCCATCGTTCTTTGGGAAGATGAAGTACATGAATTGCTGCAACTGGTCTCCAAATAATACGGCGTGCAAAAGGTACAAAGGGGCTGTGTATTGGTGGAGCTGTCGCATGTACTCAGGTGATTCATACGAAAAGGTTTCCATCGTGATCATGGCCGCATGACGACAATTAACAGACTCTGAACGCGGAATGGTAGTTGGAGGTAGACGCATGGGACATTAAATTTCTGAAATAGTAAGGAAATTCAGTATTTCGAGATCCGCAGTACCAAGAGCGTACTGAGAATACCAAATTACAGGCAATAACCTCTCAATCATGGAGAACGCAATGAACGACGGCCTTCACTTAACGACGGAGAGCGGCGGCGTTTGCGTAGAGTTGCCATGCTGACAAACAAGCAACACTGCGAGAGACAACCACGAAACGTACGAACGTATCCGTTAGGACAGTGTGACGAAATCTGACGTTAATGGGTTATGGTAAAAGATGCAAGTTCCTCTTCTAACAGCACGACATCGATTGCAGCGCCTCGCCTAGGCTCGTGACCATATCGTTTGGACCACAGGACACTGGAAAAACGTGGTCCTGGTCAAACGAGTCCTGATTTCAGCTGGTAAGAGCTGATGGCAGGGTTCGAGTGTGGCGCAAACCCTACGAAGCCGCGAATCCAAGTTGTCAAAAACTCAGTGTTTAAGCTGGTGGTGGCTCCATTGTAAGAGGGCAAGAACTATGCCCCTTACATGAAGTCAGTAAAGATGACCAAACTCACGTTGAGCGAACAGTAGGGCTGAACAAAAATTGACAAGGCAGAATGCATCTTATAGAGGGTATAGTATGGACGTATTGGAAGAATTAATGTTGGGTGAGAGTTTTAAAGTAATTCACGCGACGTGAAAACTTTGTGGAAATGCGTCGGTTTACTGGAGGCTAGTTTATCCCAGAAGTATTCAGAGTTGACTGCGGCCAGGTGGCGGCGCGTGGCTGTGGAGCTGCGAAGGGAAGCGACAATAGGCAGCATACGGAAGCTCAAACTCTGAGAAAGCGGTAACGGGGCGTGGCCTCCAGCTGCCTTAAGATGAGTGACAGTGAAGGGGTGGTTGACCCCATGCTGGCGTGCTGGGAAGCAGATGGAGAATTTGTACACCTGTTGATAAATGTCCGTCGTCCTGTTTTCAGTGAAACATGCGATAAAGCCGCGCAAAGCTACTGTGGAACGGTCAACAGAGGCCGTAATATGCGTGTTCATGACTATAGCAACTTCACGCTGCATTCACGGACTGCAGAGCCTGAAGTAAATCAGGTGAAGAGCGACAGAATGAAATACGCCAGCCTCCGATGGGAACATAGGACCAAGGAATTTGAAGTACTCTCCTGGGAGGCAAAATTTCGGAAAAATTGGTGTTCTATGCAGATGCTAACCTTGATGGGTGGCCTGGGAGGAGCTAAATATCAGAAGTTGAGAGGAATGAAAATTTTGTGGGAATTTGTTCACTTCCCAGAGCAGGCATTGGTCTGTGCTGGGAAGCTCCTTGGCAATAGGCATAAATGATTTTGCTGGAGGGGAAACTGAGGTGAGAAGCAGACTGGCAGAAGTCTCCATTCCCAGCTTCCCCAGTGTGCTGGCGTGGTGTTCTTTACTCAGCTTGTCTGAGAGAGAGTGAGCATCTTTGCAGTTTAGGACTTAGCAAACGGAACGATTGAGATTGGAGATAGAAAGTTTTCGTTCAGCTATGTACTGAGCAAGATAGCTAGGAGTGAATAGACGAAAACAGCCTTGCAGCACCACGAGGCCGGCCGACGTCCGCACAACGACGCCGCCCTGCCACGCTGAATTCGGTGATATTGCGCCCGCTCCGGCTTGAGTTAGGCCACTAATTCATTTGTTGCATCACGTCGGCAAAGTTTCCACGAGGGTTTCATGGGCCGTGTATTGTAGAATTCTTCTCGCACTTCGCATTACGCCTGGGTCAGTCGATAGGAATTAATTTTGATTTATCGCGTTTCACTCCATGTAAACGTAATTTATTCCCACTGCCTGTTAATAGTCATGTAATGTGATGATTTAAGGTCGTGAGTTAAAATAAATTTGTGCTAATCGACTGCATCTGTTTTCACTCAAGTAGTTCGAATCTCAAGTCACTTTCTTAATTCATTTTATGTTCAACATTTGCATCTGTTGTTCAATAGCTGAATATAACAATGTACACGCCTTTTTATTAAAAGGGATCAATCCTGAATCAATTAATGTCAACACTGCCACCGCAGTTAGATCAGGAGTCACAGGGCCTTATTACTTTCTTTGCATTATCTGATATTGTGGCAGTTTTGCACTCTCTGTTGATCTGTTAGTCAATTAGCTGGGGTGAACACACGCCAAAACCAGATAAGTGACGGGTGGGATGTTACACCATAATGTTGTAGGGATTGTCTGCATTGAATGAATGGATCATTGACTGGAAATGGTAATGTTCGGCTACTAGGAAACAATTTGCAGCCATTCAAGAGCTTCATGTTTCTATGCTTTCAGAGAAAAAATGTGTTGCATTAGTTACTGAACGCTCCTCGTGGTATTGCGGTTGTGTTGTAATGCATTAAGCATGGGGACTGGGAGAAACCTGGTGCTGGAACATAGCCTACTCCCCTCAGACAGCACCGAGCTTAACATCTCCTTCACACGCATCACCACGTGCGGTTACTTTATGAGACACAGAAGAGAGGTTTGGAATTGAACCCAAAAAACCAATCGCAGAGACTGGTGATCAGGAACTTTACGCCACCACCTCTGACCCCCCCTTCGCAGTTGAATACTGTCCATCAAAATTGTCTAATATTGCGATTCCAACCGGCTTATCTGAGTCAACGACCTCATCTACGGAGGTGATTTGTTAACATAAAGCCTCGTGATAAACGTTTCTATCTCATATACTATGTGATCAAAAGTATCCGGAAACCAGGGTGAAAATGACTCACAAGTTCGTGATGCCCTCCATAGGCAATGCTGCAATTCAGTATGGTGCTGGCCCACCCTTAGCCTTGATTACAGCTTCCACTCTAGCAGGCATACGTTCATTGAGGTGCTGGAAGGTTTCTTGTGGAATGGCAGCCCATTCTTTCGGAGTGCTGCACTGAGGCGATGTATCGATGTCGGTCGGTGAGGCCTGGCACAAAGTCGTCGTTCAAAAAATCCCAAAGGTTTTCTATTGGATACAGGCCAAGACTGTGCAAGGCCAGTCATTTACAGGGATGTTATTGTTGTGTAAGCACTCCGCCACAGGTCGTGTTGAAACATGCAGTCGCCGTCCCCGAACTGCTCTTCTACAGTGGGAAGCAAGAAGGTGCTTAAAACATCAATGCAGACCTGTATTGTGATACTGCCACGCAAAACAAGGGGTGGAAGCATCCTCCATGAAAAACGCGACCGCACCATAACACCACCGCCTCCGAATTTTACTGTTGGCGCTACACGCGCTGGCAGATGAAGTTCATCGAGCGTTCACAATACCCACAGCCTGCCATCTGATCAGCACACTGTGTACTGTGATTCGTCACTCCAGAAAAAGTTTCCCCACTTTCCAATCGACCAATATTTACGCTCCTTACACCAAGCGAGCGTCGTTTGGTATTTACCGGCGTGATATGTGGTTTATGAGCAGCCGGTCGATCATGAAATCCAAGTTTTCTCACCTCCCGTCTAACAGTCATAGAAATTGCAGTGGATCCTGATGCAGTTTGCAATTCCTGTGTGATGGTCTGGATGGGTGTCTGCCTATTACACATTACGACTCTCTTCAACTGTCTGCGGTTTCTGTCAGTCAACAGACGAGGTCGGCCTGTACGCTTTTGAGCTCTACGTGTCCTTTCATGTTTCCACTTCACTGTCACATCGGAAA
Organism: Schistocerca gregaria; assembly: GCF_023897955.1. NCBI lineage: Eukaryota > Metazoa > Arthropoda > Insecta > Orthoptera > Acrididae > Schistocerca > Schistocerca gregaria. Next base: position 201,877,451 of record NC_064921.1, read on the forward strand.
CATCTGACCTTGGAATGTTTAGGAGTGTGGAAATCTCGCGTACAGACGTATGACACAAGTGACACCCAATCACCTGACCACGTTCCAAGATCGTGAGTTTCGCGGAGCGCCCATTCTGCTCTCTCACGATGTCTAATGACTACTGAGTTAGCTGATACGGATACCTGGCAGTAGATGACAGCACAATGCACATAATAAGAAAAAATATGGTTTTTGGGGTGTCCGGATACTTTTGATCGCATAGTGTACGTGAGTGTCTTTACTCTGTCATATAGAAGAATTTTTGCGCAGCCTATATCGAATGCCACGTAAGAGGAGGAAATAGGGAATACAAAATTTTATTAAATTGTTTCGTTTCATTAAAATATTTTAAAGTTAAATTTAGGAATTCTGGTATTTGACTTCTAAAGAAATATGTGTTACTTGATGAAAGAGTCTATGGAAATATGACGACAAGAATTAAAATTCAAAATTAACAAAGACCTCTGACTTGAGCTACGAGAATCTCTTTTTGGTCAGTTGCACATTCGGAAAAGACCATGCTTCTATGGCGTTAATAGGGGTGAAAAATTTTGGACATGTTACAGTTTGTGAACAAAATAACAATTCGGTTAAAGCAAAATAAAAATACTGTTTGGACCACAGATTCGATACGAGGGAACAGCTGGCGCTATGCTAGCCAGTAATAAAACAGCATAACGCCCTGAACTTCTGAACACTTGCAATGTGTTAAAACATGTCGCTATATGTCATATAATCTACGACTCGTGGTTTTGTGATAATCAACACTGGTAGCAGTAATTAGAGTTTTTAATTGCAGCTGACTATGGTACAATACCATTTTCCACAAGTAGCTACAAGGTATCGGACACCACCTATAGATATTGTAGGCATATTCTAAGATGGCTTTAAATGGGTTTATTATTCACACACAGCTGCGCGAAGTGGCTGCGTGGCTAGAGGCACCATATCAATGACGTCGCGGCTCCCCCGCTGGAGGTTCGACTCATCCCTCGGGCATGGATGTGTGTGTTGTTCTTAGCATAGGTTAGTTTAAGTAGTGTGTAAGTCTAGGGACCGAAGACCTCTGCAGTTTGGTCCCTTAAGAACTCACACACATTTGAACATTTGAACAGTCGCACACATACACATCCAAGGTGATTTTGCTAAATCGATACAAGCCGTGAGGAACGATCCCTGGGAGGATGAGTAGCGTGAAAAACGTATGGCTGGAAATGCGTTGCAATCACTTGAAGGTGCAGATAAAGGTAATGAGACAGTCGCACACACTGAAGCTGAACCGGTGCTCATGGTTCACTGACTCCATATCATGGTGATCCTCGGCAGCCCGCTAGTGGTTGTTGTGAAGATTGACGACTCCGTTTCTCGTAAAGGTAGATTCTTCTGTGAATAGAACGGATTACTGAAATCCCAGCAAGGTGATGGCCTGTGCGACAAACCAACCGACAAAACCGTGGCCACAGAGATAATTCGATAGACTATAAGGCCAGTACGTGTTCTAAAGAATGTGGATAGTGGCTGCTGTCATGGAGAATGTTCCAGTGTCGTCTGGCTTACCTCAAATTGGCGGGTTACCTGTCGGTTGCCGATACCGGGGTCATATTCTATAGTATACAACACCTTTTGTCTCCATCTCCCAACAGAGAGTAACTATCTTGGAACAAGTTGTTGGTCATATGTCTTTTATTTGCTTCTTGTGCTCTCATAAACTGTTTGTCGCTGGTTTTCCCCATTTAGCATAATCACGACAAATATAATTTTTTGGAATGATTGTTTTGCAAGTCATCCCCAGAACACCAAACAGGCTAAGCAAACTGCCATAGTGAGCACGAATACTGTTTGAGTGTTACAGCAGCCTTAGGGCGTAATAACATTTGAGCGGTGTCTCGACGTTTTGGTCGTTGTTTGTGTGAACAAGTTCTACACGTAACGTGAAATATTGATTAACGGCAATTTCTTTCACCGAGTCTCAATAAAATACCAGAGAATAATACAGAGAACGAGATAATCGTGAATATATTCTCTAAGGCGTCTTCGGTCCCAAACATAATCAAATTGTAACGAAAGAGTCGTATTGCGAAGAAATACACTGATAAGAGGAATGATCAGAGCCCGATCTCAAATTCTATTGAGTCACCTGAATTGTGTTTACTCATTACTTTTACCGAGACGAGTGGCTGGATAGGTGTGGCGGAGAGCACATGGAGAGATTACCCTTGACAGAACGAGTAATTTGAGGCTGGTGTTTGCGTTACTGGTTTTCCGTGATGGCGTGAGTGCAACCCTGCACCTGCCAGAGTCGCGCCATTAACCGCCCGATACCGATCTGGTGTCGCATTACCCTGTCGCAGCCGCCGCTATCGGAAACACACAGCACTCCATCACCCGGGCGGACTCCATAGTAAGTGAAAGTAAACACATACTTTGTTCTGAGTAATGGTGTTGTCCTGAAGCCACAAGTTTCTTCATAGAATGTACTCGACATGTACATTTGGCGACGCTAAAATGCTAGAATTAGAGACATTACATTATAAATGCACGTTTTCGTCAATACTGCACTCCCACACGTATCAGGATGGAGCAAACTGGTGTTGCAGTCAAGATCTTCTTGTGGGGCAGGATCAGATTTGTAGGTTTATCTTAGTTACCATCAGTTATTTGAGACGGAAGTCCAGTTAGTTCCTAGAATACTGTAACAATTAGAGTTGCTCTCTATGAAAACTACGGCTCGGTAGTTTTGTTATGGTACATAAATGACGTAGCAAATGTTAGCATTACCAGCAGTGCTGGCAGAATTCGTATGGAAAAAAAAAATTGGAAATTTGTGGTAAGGTCTTATGGGGCCAAACTGCTGAGGTCATCGGTCCTTATGGTTACACACTACTTAATCTAACTTAAACTAAATTATGCTAAGGACAACGCACACATCCATGCCCGAGGGAGGACTCGAACCTCCGAGGGGACAGCCGCACGAACTGTGACAAGACGCCCTAGACCACGCCGCTATGAAAAGAAACATAAATGAATGTTGGGCATAATTAGAATCGCATATTGTACAGTGACAGACAACTATATGTTTTATATCCTTATAAAATATAAATAGAGTTTCATAATTAATAAAAGTTGCTTCATTGCCCAACTTCTGCGCTTTTATGTAACCAGCACAATTACTTTTGGTGGAAGTACAATTGAAGTGCAGAAATATAAAAAATGTACATAATTATTATTCTGTACTCAACAGAACATTCTTTGTTATGATTCAAGACAAGAGTTTATTGTTACTATTTATAAGTGCGAAAGTTGTTTATAAATAACAGAAACGTGTTTTATATATGCTCGATGTATTGAAGTGATGTCTCATATGTGTTTTTTTTTTTAGTTATGCATTTTTCTTTTAGGAAATTGCGTTTTCTAGCACTACATGAGAAATGTGTATTTCTTATTTTCACTGAACAACAATTTTCGAATAAAACATTTCGAATTAAACATTGACAATTTCAATTTTGCTATAAATACTGATTATTCGTATGTAACAGCGAACTATGTAGAACAGAAACGTTCCATAGGTTACACGACGCTTTATACATACTCACTCAGTCTCTAGATCGTTCACTGCTTCAGATTTCCAGGGGACTCTAGTACGACACTGACCACATACGCATACAAAGCGATCGGAATGAGGTAACGTCCAATGGGTATGCAACACACCTGATATACAGGTGACATGGTTACGATCTTAATTGACCATTGTTACTAGGTGAACTACCGTGGCCTAAGCCCGTTTAGGATAGTCTACGTAGCCCAAGGTAGTTTTGAAGCTGCTGCTGTTGCTCTTGTGGTCTTCAGTTCTGAGACTGGTTTGATGCAGCTCTCCATGCTAATCTATCCTGTGCAAGCTCCTTCATCTCCCAGTTCCTACTGCAACCTACATCCTTCTGAATCTGCTTAGTGTATTTATCTCTTGGTCTCCCTCTACGATTTTTACCTTCCACGCTGCCCTCCAATGCTAAATGTTTGATCCCTTGATGCCTCAGGACATGTCCTACCAACCGATCCCTTCTTCTTGTCAAGCTGTTCCACAAACTTCTCTTCTCCCCAATCCTATTCAATACCACCTCATTAGTTACGTGATCTACCCACCTAATCTCCAACATTCTTCTGTAGCACCACGATTCGAAAGCTTCTATTCTCTTCTTGTCCAAACTACACTCCTGGAAATTGAAATAAGACCACCGTGAATTCATTGTCCCAGGAAGAGGAAACTTTATTGACACATTCCTGGGGTCAGATACATCACATGATCACACTGACAGAACCACAGGCACATAGACACAGGCAACAGAGCATGCACAATGTCGGCACTAGTACAGTGTATATCCACCTTTCGCAGCAATGCAGGCTGCTATTCTCCCATGGAGACGATCGTAGAGATGCTGGATGTAGTCCTGTGGAACGGCTTGCCATGCCATTTCCACCTGGCGCCTCAGTTGGACCAGCGTTCGTGCTGGACGTGCAGACCGCGTGAGACTACGCTTCATCCAGTCCCAAACATGCTCAATGGGGGACAGATCCGGAGATCTTGCTGGCCAGGGTTGTTGACTTACACCTTCTAGAGCACGTTGGGTGGCACGGGATACATGCGGACGTGCATTGTCCTGTTGGAACAGCAAGTTCCCTTGCCGGTCTAGGAATGGTAGAACGATGGGTTCGATGACGGTTTGGATGTACCGTGTACTATTCAGTGTCCCCTCGACGATCACCAGAGGTGTACGGCCAGTGTAGGAGATCGCTCCCCACACCATGATACCGGGCGTTGGCCCTGTGTGCCTCGGTCTTATGCAGTACTGATTGTGGCGCTCACCTGCACGGCGCCAAACACGCATACGACCATCATTGGCACCAAGGCAGAAGCGACACTCATCGCTGAAGACGATACGTCTCCATTAGTCCCTCCATTCACGCCTGTCGCGACACCACTGGAGGCGGGCTGCACGATGTTGGGGCGTGAGCGGAAGACGGCCTAACGGTGTGCGGGACCGTAGCCCAGCTTCATGGAGACGGTTGCGAATGGTCCTCGCCGATACCCCAGGAGCAACAGTGTCCCTAATTTGCTGGAAAGTGGCGGTGCGGTCCCCTACGGCACTGCGTAGGATCCTACGGTCTTGGCGTGCATCCGTGCGTCGCGGCGGTACGTCCACGCGGCCTCCAGCATGCCCACTATACGCCCTCGCTCAAAGTCCGTCAACTGCACATACGGTTCACGTCCACGCTGTCGCGGCATGCTACCAGTGTTAAAGACTGCGACGGAGCTCCGTATGCCACGGCAAACTGGCTGATACTGACGGCGGCGGTGCACAAATGCTGCGCAGCTAGCGCCATTCGACGGCCAACACCGCGGTTCCTGGTGTGTCCGCTGTGCCGTGCGTGTGATCATTGCTTGTACAGCCCTCTCGCAGTGTCCGGAGCAAGTATGGTGGGTCTGACACACCGGTGTCAATGTGTTCTTTTTTCCATTTCCAGGAGTGTATTTATTGTCCATGTTTCACTTCCATACGTGGCTACACTCCATACAAATACTTTCAGGAACGACTTCCAGACATTTAAATCTATACTCGATGTTAACAAATTTCTCTTCTTCAGAAACGTTTTCCTTGCCATTGCCAGTCTACATTTTATATCCTGTCTACTTCGACCGTCATCAGTTATTTTGCTCCCCAAATATCAAAACTCCTTTACTACTTTAAGCGTCTCATTTCCTAATCTAATTCCCTCAGCATCACCCGACTTAATTCGACTACATTCCATTATCCTCGTTTTGCTTTTGTTGATGTTCATCTTATATCCTGCTTTCAAGACACTGTCTATTCCGTTCAACTGCTCTTCCAAGTCCTTTGCTGTCTCTGACAGAATTACAATGTCATCGGTGAACCTCAAAGTTTTTATTTCTTCTCCCTAGATTTTAATGTCTACTCCAAATTTTTCTTTTGTTTCCCTTACTGCTTGCTCAATACACAGATTGAATAACATTGGGGACAGGCTACAACCCTGTCTCACTCCCTTCCCAATCACTGCTTCCCTTTCATGCCCCTCGACTCTTATTACTGCCATCTGGTTGCTGTGCAAATTATAAATAGCCTTTCGCTCCCTGTATTTTACCCCTGCCACCTTTAGAATTTGAAAGAGAGTATTCCAGTCAACATTGTCAAAAGCTTTCTCTAAGTCTGCAAATGCTAGAAACCCAGGTTTGCCTTCCTTAATCTTTCTTCTGAGATAAGTAGTAAGGTCAATATTGCGTCACGTGTTCCAACATTTCTACGGAATCCAAACTGATCTTCCCCGAGGTCGGCTTCTACTAGTTTCTCCATTCGTCTGTAAATAATTCACGTTAGTATTTTGCAGCTGTGACTTATTAAACTAATAGTTCGCTAATTTTCACATATATCAACACCTGCTTTCTTTGGGATTGGAATTATTATATTCTTCTTGAAGTCTGGGGGTATTTCGTCTGTCTCGTACATCTTGCTCACCAGATGGTAGAGATTTGTCAGGACTGGCTCTCCCAAGGCCGTCAGTAGTTCTAATGGAATGTTGTCTACTCCCTGGGCCTTGTTTCGACTCAGGTCTTTCAGTGCTCTATCAAATTCTTCACGCAGTATCGTATCTCCCATTTCATCTTCATGTACATCCTCTTCCATTTCCATAATATTGTCCTCAAGTACATCGCCCTTGTATAGACCTTCTATATACTCCTTCCACCTTTCTGCCTACCCCTCTTTGCTTAAAACTGGGTTTCCATCTGAGCTCTTGATATTGATACAAGTGGCTCTCTTTTCTCCAAAGGTATCTTTAATTTTCCTGTAGGCTGTATCTATCTTACCCCTAGTGAGATAAGCCTCTACATCCTTACATTTGTCCTCTAGCTATACCTGCTTAGCCATTTTGCACTTCGTGTCGATCTCATTTTTGAGACTTTGTATTCCTTTTTGCCTGCTTCATTTACTGCATTTTTATATTTTCTCCTTTCATCAATTAAATTCAATATTTCTTCTGTTACCCAAGGGTTTCTACTAGCCCTCGTCTTTTTACCTACTTGATCCTCTGCTGCCTTCACTACTTCATCCCTCAAAGCTACCCATTCTTCTTCTACTGTATTTCTCTCCCCCATTCCTGTCAATTGTTCCCTTATGCTCTCCCTGAAACTCTGTACAAACTCTGGTTTAGTCAGTTTATCTAGGTCGCATCTCCTTAAATTGCCACGTTTTTGCAGTTTCTTCAGTTTTAATCTACAGTTCATAACTAATAGATTGTGATCAGAGTCCACATCTGCCCCTGGAAATGTCTTACAATTTAAAACCTGGTTCCCAAATCTCTGTCTTACTATTATAAAATCTATCTGATGCCATTTAGTATCTCCTGGATTTTTCTATATATACAACCTTCTTTTATGAGCTATAATTATGATAAATACTTCGCTTTGTCCTTTCCGGGTTTTACTGGGTCTTTACTCTCTCTGTTCATTCTAACTTACTAACTCCTCATAAATAAATTGCCTTGCACAAATGCACTGACAGAAATGGGAGTTTGAACACCTTACCTGGAAACTACCAAACATACTCGAGTGTGATATGCTGTTTAAATTTCATCTTATGTGACCTTATTTCGGTACAGAAAAAAACCGTTCCTACCGATGAAGAATGCTGTGATTACATGATGACTACTGGGTATCTCTAACGTTATCTTATTAAATCTATCAGTCGCTCAGAAGGAGTTAAATATGCAACAACAAAAAATGTTGATCATTCGCCTAACAAAATAAAATGTCAGACAGGTAGCGAAACCAGTATGAAATTCTCCCAGGCAACTATTTCATAGATGAATTTTTATTTTAAAATCCGGTAATCTGTAAGAAAGATTCTGTTGTTAAGTGTAGTTGCAACAAAAGGGCTGATATAACATTTCCTTAAACATTACCACTAATTATGTGTACATATCAGGTAACCTGGCTCGTTCCACAACAGTTCGGTAAAAGGAATAGTTCAGATGACTCTTGGAACACTTAACTAACTAAACAAGAATGTGTGGGTTGCTGGTGGGGCTGGCCAATCCCTTGATATGTGACAAGGAGTATATGTGTGTGTAAGGTGGAAAGAAGTACACTTTCATATCAGTCTCTAGGCAGTTCTATCTTTATGAACTGATATAATATGTTTCAGGCACGGCAAAAAAAACTGCTCATGTTGATAGAGGCTATTTGTTCTAGTCTAATACAGCTTCTAATACAGGGGTGTGTGTATCACAGCTAATACTACGACCGATACTGAACATCAGTCCCGAAAAGAATTAATGTTTAACCATTACATACCGATAGTGATGAAGGTCTCCACAAAGTTTGGTAACTATCGAACTCCAGTTTCATGGTGGAATATTTTCCATTTCCTCCTGCGTAAAACCACTGTGAAGAAATTTATACTACAGTGAGCAAGAGATCTCCATAAAAATCTCATTTCTTTTGTATCTTTCTGTAAGTATAAATCGGTTCAGTTATTTTTCATTTACTGTTCGCTCTTCACCCCTTCCCTACCCTCCCTCCACAATGCTCTCTCATTTACTTACCCGTCTTTCACTGTCTCCTTTCATACGCAGTTCCACGCATTGCTAGTTTTTTGCCCTTATTTTCATTTTCTTTGTTTCTGCTCCACAGCAGTTTCACCAGACATGTCTCACGTTCGCTGATTGTGTGGGTGTAGTATCTCAGGCTCCTTAGACCCTCAAGCGTGTGATGCAGCGTCAGTTTCCCTGGATGGTTTTTAGTTTTTATTTATTTCAAGTTTCTGCTACCAGTCACATTTTATTTTATGCTTAATTTAACACAGTGAAACTTGTTTCGAACATGTTCTGTTCATGTTGAGGCATTTATACATGCACACATACATATAGAGAAATGTTACTTAAAAATAAACGGTCTTCAACTAGATTAATCTAGAACTCTTTGTCCATTGTTTTTTACTGTAGCTGCTGGTGTGACATTTGGGGGGGGGGGGGCAGTGTATGGCTAGAAATTGAAATCAGTGATGTCTTCTGCTGGTTTTCTTCCTTGTGGTTGACTATGTATATCACAGCAGTTTCATCATCTTGCTGCTTCACTTGCATCACTGGTGTAATGGCGGAACTGTTTATTGACATTGCACTATTGCACATTATCTTTTGTCACTGACTGCCAACGTAATTCACTGCACAAATTACTTCGATGTTATACAAACAATACAAGATGCCGGACTGTAGCATTTGAGACTGTATCGATTTTCGAGGTTTTTTTATCGATTTTCTTTGTACTGACAGATTTGTAGTCAATTATTTACATAGAGATATCTTGAATCAATTGAGTTAGAACTGGCTTAAAGCTGTTGAAAAATTTTGAGTTTTTGAATTAAGAATGTTATCTCCATGCTTTGTGTTAAGTGTGGAAATATCCATTTCTTCCATGATATACATTCTTTTAATTTTTCTTATTTTGTGTAAAATTTCTAGGTTGTCTTCATTTTCAAAGGGTGGCCTGTATCTTTTATGTGAGTTACTAGTGCTGATTTGTTACATTTATCGATCCTGTAGTAGTCTAATTGTTCTTTGAATCGGGTTCTGAAATTCCTGCCTGTTTGGCCGATATAATATTTATTACATTGCGGCAGGTAAGTTTAGTTTGCTCTCATTCTGCATTTGGGGATGCCTTCGTTACAGTGCCGGTACTTGGGCTTCCCTCCGAGGCTTTAGATCATTGTTTCAGACTGCCACCCGACTTGAGTGTTCGTGCTGCCTGCGGATCTCAGCCGCATTTTTTAATACCCACGTAGCAATTAACACCCAAATCCAAAAACGCCAGCTAGCGTTAAGGGGCTTTTAAGATGCCGTTTTCCTGCTTATTAAAACACAAAAATACTTACAAAGACTGTAATATTTTATGATGTCCATAATTTTAATTGACTCTGGTTAATTTGACCATGAGTTTGTAAGTATGATTGGCCGCTTCTCTCAGGGGCATACGGGTAAGTAGTGATGCCAGTGCGGGTTTATAGGATATGAGATGGGGGATGTTTTCTTATTTGTTACCGTGCACGACTCGTGATAAACGGCTGCTGTCATGTTGATTGGATACTGAAGTAACATGGATTCGTCATAGCGCATTATAGAGACAGTCATCTTCAAATGCAGTACATACTCGTATTTATACCTAGGAGTATGACACTAAACGCCATTGTAGACATGTAGACATGCTATAAGCGGAGGAGAAATAGTATTCGAAACATTTAATAACCATTTATGACCGTGTATCACACTGATAATGAATTTAGTCCTTTCCTGGTTGATGAGATATGTACGTCCTTCTAAAGAAATATGCAGTTTTGAGTGTAAGGACGTATACATGTCATATCTGTCTAGCGCTAACAGGTAGCAAGGAGCTTGAGAAACTTCCAGAAGAGCACTACCAGCCATGGAGTGACTACGACCGATCAAATGGGGCAGCATGTACTCATAGGTGGCACAGGGGTTTGTTTCACGAAAACCAGACCTAATCACAATATTCTCCATTCTAACAATATTTGAAGTAACTAGCTGTGTTCCCTTATACATCATAGACATTCTTTTGACACATTACCACACATCTCTTCTGAATTATAAGTAATTGGTATGTAGTGAGACATACACTATTGGCCTATACAATTACTACACCAAGAAGAAATGCAGATGATAAACGGGTATTCATTGGACAAATATATTATACTAGAGCTGACATGTGATTACATTTTCACGCAATTTGGGTGAATAGATCCTGAGAAATCAATACCCAGAACAACCATCTCTGACCGTACTAACGACCTTGATACGCCTGGGCATTGAGTGAAAGAGAGCTTGCATGGCGTGTACAGGTACAGCTGCCCATGCAGCTTCAACACGATATCACAGTTCATCAAGAGTAGTGACTGGCGTATTGTGACGAGCCAGTTGCTCTGCCACCATAGACCAGACGTTTTCAATTGGTGAGAGATCTGGAGAATGTGTTTGCCAGGGCAGCAGTCAAACATTTTCTGTATCCAGATAGGCCCGTACAGCACCTGCAACAAGCGGTCGTACATTATTCTGCTGAATGTAGGGTTTCTCAGGGATCGAATGAAGGGCAGAGCAACGGGTCGTAACACATCTTAAATGTAACGTCTACTGTTCAAAGTGCCGTCAATTCGAACAAGAGGTGACCGAGACGTGTAACCATTGGCACTCCATACCATCACGCCGGGTGATACGCCAAATGGCGATGACGAATACACGCTTCCAATGTGCGTTCACCCCGATGTCGCCAAACACAGATGCGACCATCACGATGCTATAAACAGAACCTGGATTCATCCGAAAAAAAGGACATTTTCCCATTCGTGCACCTAGCTTTGTCGTTGAGTACACCATCGCAGGCGCTCCTGTCTGTGATGCAGCGTCAAGGGTAACCGCAGCCATGGTCTCCGAGCTGATAGTCCATGCTGCAGCAAAAGTCGTCGAACTGTTCGTGCAGATGGTTGTTGTCTTGCAAACGTCCCCATCTGTTGACTAAGGGATCGAGACGTGGCTGCACTATCCGTTACAGCCATGCGGATAGGATGCCTGTCATATCGACTGCTAGTGATACGAGGCCGTTGGGATCCAGCACGGAGTTTCATATTACCCTCCTGAACCCACCGATTTCATATTCTGCTAACAGTCATTGGATCTCGACCAACGCGAGCAGCAGTGTCGCGATACGATAAACGGCAATAGCGATAGTTTACAATCCGACCTTTATCAGAGTCGGAAACGTGATGGTAGGCATTTCTGCTCCTTACAAGAGGCATCACATCAACGTTTCACTAGGCAACGCCGGTCAACTGCTGTTTGTGTATGAGAAATCGGTTGGAAACTTTCCTCATGTCAGCACGTTGCAGGTGTAGCCACCCGCGCCTTGTGTGAATGCTCTGAAAAGCTAATCATTTGCATATCACAACATCTTCTTCCTGTTGGTTAAATTTCGTGTCTGTAGCACGTCATCTTCGCGTTGTAGCAATTTTAATGGCCACTTGTGTATATGCCCCGTAAAACTTCATAGAATCAAAGCCATCTTCCAGTGTTATCTTTAAAACATTTGTGCGATACTTCTTTCTATTTTTCATTGTCAGGAGAAGATCTGTACACTGTACTGATTTCTTATACTTTTTTCCGTAATTTCTAACCAGATAAAATCATTCTAAAATAAAAATTTAACTTTAAAAATCCTAGATCTAGTTAGGTTCGTGGGATACATCTGCCCTACGTTCAACGACTTACAAAATCGGCCAACTTGACAAATTTTTGGTAGTAAAAGGGTATTATGTATCAAAGAAAGAGAGCATTTGACCTATTTTTCAAACGCATGAAAATAAATTAGACCATGAATTAGTGTTATTTATTCATTTATCATCCGCTTACACAGACACCCCAACACTAATTTTCTTCAGGAAATTACGGTGTCACAACTTCGAGTCATTGAAGATAATAGCAATTTGAAAAGGGTAACAGTCGATGCAAAGTCTTCCGATTGGTGCCGACTTTTAATTTCAGTACTTAGGGGCTGGCTGCAATTTATCGAGCTCTTAATATAGCTAGTCGATTGTGAGTTTGTCACATATTTTATACAGATTACCATAAAACAGTAAGATCGGTATGCATGCGGCCGGAGGAGCCATCCCACAGTGTCAGTGTTGGCTCCTGAGCAAAGAATTTTGACGACCACTGCTTGAAACAAAATGTCTCGCACACCTACCTAGTGTGTCTGAGGAATCTCTGCACGCCAGCATACCGGAGAGAGCTACAGCCGGTTGGTCAGCGTAGAACGCACAGTGTTACAAGTAGTACTCAAAATAAACGAGCGCTTTTGTGAGTTAATATTAGCCTAAAATCTTTAATTTCCATTTGAAATTCATGTAGCTAAGCAACTTATTAACGTGGATAAATAACTGATTCTATTTTAAAAAAATCTGCAAGTGTATTTTGAGGTAAAATTTGGCAATGTGGCTTAACAAAATTCATTACGAAAAATCACCAAATTTTTGTGCATGTAAGTGATGACGTTTAAACCTACAAACAAAATTAAGTGATTTCATTGTCACTTATACTGCTACAATCCACAAACTTTCAATAATAATTAATGCACTTTCATTTTATATTTCCGAAAGACAGCCAAAAACCCCTCAAACCGTAGATCAATGTACTAATGACAGAGACCAACTAAAATCTTATACGCCGAAGAGCCAAAGGTCCTGATACATCTGTCTCATATCATGTGGTGCCTCGTGAGCACTCAGACGTGCAGCAACACGACGTGGCATGGACTCGACAAATGTCTGAAGTAGTGCTGGAGGAAACTGACACCATGAACCCTGCTGGGCTGTCCATAAAACCGTAAGCGTTCGACGGCGTGGAGATCTCTTCTGAACAGCACGTTGCATGCTTCCTACTTTCTTTTGTAATCAGGGCTTTAATAAAAATGGCAAGGTAATGTTAATCGGAACACACAGAGGAGTAGTGATCTAGATAACAATAGATTTATTCGTTCTTAACATCTCAAGACAAATAAAATGGCTAAAGAAAAGTCAGACAAACATTTTTATTTGGCAAATGCTTTCACTAATATCGGTTGTATGGTGGACAACGTGACCATCTGGGTACACTAACCAGAACACTTATCGCTTTATCTGACTTCATACACGGGAATCCAGGGTATGGCACAAAAACTACGCCGCAATCAAGCATCTATACTCTACTATTCCACAAAAGAAAAATATGGTTCCAAAGTACAGGGTGCTGAGAAGCATATATAGGAGCCCTACGCCGTAGCAGTGAATACGGTACCCTCCTGGTGGTCAGAGCGGCACACCACGATGCGTTCAGCAACTGAATCATGGACGGCAGCAATCTGTTATTAACGGCGCCAGCCCGAAAAATGCAAGTACGCGGTCTCGCGTTTGGCTGATTCGGAACGCAGGTATTTCCCTATGAGCCTCTGAAGCCCCAGTGGATTCCAGTGTGCAGGTGGACCCGTTTGCTCGTTTGTCAAACCAATTTGACTCCATGCCACGACTATGCGTGGCGGAATATATCAAATGTTTAGACTGACGGTTCAAAACAAATAGGTACACCCACGCACCAATCGTTGTGTGGGTGGTGCTCGAAGCAATACCTCTGATGGTTCAGATTCTGACTGGCACAGGCTCTAAGTCTCACACTAGCAAAGGACACAAGTCTCACCAATTAGGTAAAGACCTGCAGTTCACTAACAAAGCACATTTACATCTTAAACTACTCCCACTTTAGTACAAGCTAATCACGAGCTGGAGCACCTTGCTCTGCATACACAAATTTGAACCATGAGAGACTATAAAGTTAATTGGGAGAAAAGAATAAAAAAGATACAGCTTCGTGACCTCTTTCCCACATGGATCCTTCTTGGACTTACCACTCAGGCGACATCCAACGATTAATCCAAATGGTTCAAATGGTTCTGAGCACTATGGGACTGAGGTCATCAGTCCCCTAGAACTTAGAGCTACTTAAACCTAACTAATCTAACGACATGACACGCATCCATGCCCAAGGCAGCGCGGTTCCGCACTGAAGCGCCTAGAACCGCCATTAATCCAAGTTAGAAGAAACTGAGCTCTGTTGACGGATCCATTCTGCTGCTTCCACGCTGGCCGGTGTGGCTGAGCGGTTCTAGACGCTTCAGTCTGGAACCGTGAGACCGCTACGTTCGCAGGTTCGAATCCTGCCTCGGCTATGGATGTGTATGATGTCCTTAGGTTAGTTAGGTTTACGTAGTTCTAAGTTATAGGGGACTAATGACCTCAGATGTTAACTCCAATAGTGCTCAGAGCCATTTGACCCATTTTGTTGCTACCACGTCTCTACTGTCAACACTACATTCCCCGCTTCCTTTTATAGTGGTGGAACGAGGAGGGCAGTCGTTTTCACGCTGTATTCGCTTGCAGAAAGAAAACGTTTCAAATCTCTGATCTATGTCCGGCCATCCTGATTTTTGTCTTCTGTGATTTCCATAAACCGCTCCAGGCAAATGCCACGATGGTCCATTTGAAACGGGCACAGCTGATTTCCTTCCTCATCTGTTTTCCTCCGTCTCTAGTGACCGCGCTGTCGACGAGACATTAAACTCTAAACTTACTTTCTTTATATACAGGCAGGTGTGCCTTTCGTGACGTATAGCAGTCAGTTCCGCGTTATACGGGAGCTATTCGGAAAGTAAAGAACGATCTGTCGCGAAATGGAAACTACAGTGAAAATTCTAAGAATTTTTGCACAGATGTGTTGAGTAGTGCCTGTAGTACGCCCTTAGATAGCGTCACCTAGTCTCTATTCAGAATCACAGGGTCCCGGGTTCGATTCCCGGCCGGGTTGGGGATTTTCTCTGCACGGCGACTGGGTGTTTGCGTTGTCCTCATCATTTCATCATCATTCGTGACAGTGGCTAGATTGGAGTGTGTAATAATTGGGACCTTGTACTTGTGCGCAGTTGAGCGCCCCACCAAACCAAACATCATCACCACCGCCACCATCATCATCATCTATGTTCTGAGGGCACAGTGAGCGCCTAAAGATGCCTAGAAAGTAGATCCTCCCATCAAGTTCAAATGGTTCAAATGGCTCTGAGCACTATGGGACTTAACATAGGAGATCATCAGTACCCTAGAACTTAGAACAACTTAAACCTAACTAACCTAAGGTCATCACACACATCCATGCCCGAAGCAGGATTCGAACCTGCAACCATAGCGGTCGCGCGGTTCCAAACTGAAGAGCCTAGAACCGCTCGGGCACAAGTGGCCTGCTCCCATCAAGTATGAGCCCGTACCCAGAGATTTCGCCTGATGTCATGCAACTCTATTAATGTAATTGTCATGCAGTTCCTTCTTCATGACAGTTCTCGGCTGCACTCGGCAGGAGCAATGATCTCGCTCCTGCACCGTTTTCGATGAGAACTGTATGGTCATCCGCCATACGGCCCGGACTTAGCTCCTTCTGATTTTCATCTGCGCTCAAATGAAACCGTTTTGGCACAGACAACGAGACGCAGTCCAGCGTAGAAAATTGTCGGAAAGCACAGGAGACTGCCTTCTGTGACAAGGGTACTGGAAAGTTGGTACAAAGCTACGACAGGTGTCTAGAGAGGTTACTGAAAAGTGTTACTAACTGTTACAGATAAAACTTTTGATTTTCACTGTGGTTTCGATTTCGCGACCGATCGTTCTCTGATCTTCCGAACAGCACAAGTGCAAGGGTGAGTGGTGACCAGTTACGAACGGCACTTACTACGAATACCACGGGATGCCTATAATAATATGAGAGGAACACATAAATACTCCACTGTAAACTCCAGTTTCCAGATTTGTTATGAACTTTTTTGTCCCTTCTCCTGTGAGCAATAATATAGGGATGTACATACACTACTGTTCGAATTATCAGACAATCACTGATTATGGTTTAATGCCGACAGCGAGAAGAGTTGACACTACAACCTAGCGATGGGTTGGATGACTTTGGCCTCCCAGACTACAGAGCTATAAAAGCACTGAATCTTGGGACACGCCTGTGAGTAATAACATAGCGATGTTCATCCCCTATGGCGTCTCTGTGGACTGTCAGAGAGTCTTGGTGATGGTTTGGTGCCGACATGAAAGGTCGTGAAACTACAACCTCCTGACGGGCGGATGACGTCGGCCTCCGAGACTACAAAGCTATAAAGGCATCATGGGCTACGCCGGCAGCACAGAGCTGTTGCGCGGCCATAAAGCTTCCACTGCCGGCCACCGGCGGCAGCGCAGCGTAGCGCGCACGCGCGGACTTTATTGGTTCATTAGCCACGTTGTAAACACTGCTGACAGTGTTCCGCACTGCGCATGCGCGCGCTTCACGTGTAGCTCTCATTTGTAGCGGCGTGCGTGCGCCGGAGACGGCCAGATAAGAATCTGGCTGCCGGAAGGCGGCTCGGAGCCACTGCCGAAGGGATGTGGAAGCTGCCAACGGTCGACGGTAGTGCACCGTTTCGGTGTTGCTTTACAGACGCTTCGGGGGAAACGCTGCACGTTTGATGAGGTGCTACTATAAACAATTTGAGGAAAAAACATTCATATGAGGCATATTGTAACTAGGCTCTTTAGGTTGGTAACGCCACGTAGCGCTCTATATGAAAATCACTGACTGTGCTGTGTGAAGTCTGTGGCTGGCTGGCATTGTTGGAATTGTCGCTGTTGTAGTGTTGGGCAGTTGGATGTGACCAGCGCGTAGCGTGCGCAGTTGGAAGTTAGCCGCCAGCAGTCGTGGATGTGAGGAGAGAGATGGCGAAGTTTTGAGAGCGGATGATCTGGACGTGTGTCCAACAGAGACAGTAAATTTGTAAGGCTGATATATAATGACTTTTGAACACTACTAAGGTAAATACATTGTCTGCTCTTTATCAAAATCTTTCATTTGATAACTATGCCTATCAGTAGTTAGTGACTTCCATAGTTAGAATCTTTTATTTAGCTGGCAGTATTGGCACTCGCTGTATTGCAGTAGTTTGAGTAAGGAAGATTTTTGTGAGGTAAGTGATTCATGGGGTAAGTGATTCATGAAAGGTATAGGTTATTGTTAGTCAGGACCATTATTTTGTAGGGATTATTGAAAGTCAGATTGCGTTGCGCTAAAAATATTGTGTCAGTTTAGTGATGATCAGAATAAGTAATGAGAGAAATGTCTGAGTACGTTCAGTTTTACTCACCTGTTTGAAAATCAAATAACGTAAGAGGTTTATCAGCATTAATTATTCTAAGGGGACGTTTGATATGAATGAATTCATCAAACGTCCCCTTAGAATAATTAATGCTGATAAACCCCTTACGTTATTTGATTTTCAAACAGCTGACTAAAACTGAACATACTCAGACATTTCCTCTTTACTTATTCTGCCGGCCGCGGTGGTCTCGCGGTTCTAGGCGCGCAGTCCGGACCCGTGCGAATGCTACGGTCGCAGGTTCGAATCCTGCCTCGGGCATGGATGTGTGTGATGTCCTTACGTTTCTTAGGTTTAAGTAGTTCTAAGTTCTAGGGGACTAATGACCACAGCAGTTGAGTCCCATAGTGCTCAGAGCCATTTGAACCATTTTGAACTTATTCTGATCAGCACTAAACTGACACAATATTTTTAGCACAACGCAATCTGACTTTCAATAATCCCTACAAAATAATAGTCCTGACTAACAATAACCTATATTTCATGACTCACTTACCTCACAAAAATCTTCGTGACTTAAACTACTGCAATACAGCGAGCGCCAGTACTGCCAGATAAATAAAATATTCTAACTACTGAAGGCACTAACTACTGATAGGTACAGTCAGCAAATGAAAGATTTGGATAGGAAACAAACAATGTATTTACCTTAATAGTGTTCAAAAGTCATAATATATATACATATCAGTGCATGACATTCAGTCTTACAAATGTACTGTCTCTGATGGACACACGTCCAGATCATCCGCTCTTAAAACTCAGCCATTTCTCTCCCCACATCCACCACTGCTGGCGGCTTACCTCCAACTGCGCAACGCTACGCGCTGTTCACATCCAACTGCCCAACACTACAACAGCGACAATTCCAACAATGCCAACGAGCCACAGACTTCACACAACACAGTCAGTGATTTTCATATAGAGCGCTACGTGGCGTTACCAACATAAAAACCTAAACAGCCTACTTACAATATCAACTTTCAACAACGATGGTGGCTACAACACTTGCACAAATACAATGTGCCACAAGATGAACCGTTAAAAAAAGAATCTGTAATTCATTGCTTCATCACTCCTACGCTGAAGGGAAGGAACCCATCTAAAAACTTGAGAAGCTCATGGAGAACATTATAGGAGATAGATACTTTAAAAAGTTGCTACAGCACACAAACCTAGTAAGTTGCCCCCCATCTAAAACGGTCTACCACAAGGCCAAATATTACTTCCGCTTCTACATTTACATACATAAACTGCAGTCCACCATATGGTGTATGGCGGAGGGATTCGTGTACCATTATTAGTTATTTCCTTTCTGATATGGTTGGGAGCAAGATATACGAGCTGCTGGAGTGGAAGGCTGAGCAACAAATTGAGGATAGAATATAAAATTTATTACGCAAGAAAGTTCATGAAAATTACTGGTAACAACAGATTGATATAAAACTTGTTCAATTTAAATGTACATCAGATGATTTAACATGAATCATCAACAAGTTATCTAACATCAAACAATCTGCAGATATGAGATTTAAACCTTTCCCAAAATTTTAATGGTTGTAAAATGTTATTACGAACACACAGAAAATTACCAAACTGGTCACTGTATTTAAGCCTTACGTAACGTAATGGGCACAATGGCTTACAGGAAATTATATCACAGACGTATAGCAATATCTGCCCACTACAGCACTGTCTTACGTGACCTTGTGTGCCACAACGATTCACAGAATCTACTCATATAGTTAAATGGTAAATATTACCCACAATGGCGCTTGCGTTATAATCTTACGTAGCACACCGATTTACCAAGACAATGCAATTAATGCCAAGTACAATCTGGTCCATAATAATGACTGCCCTACCACTGATTAAACTACACAGACTCAGTAACGAACTGGTTTGCAAGGCAAGCACATTCAATTCAGACAAGTTAACAAGACAGTGCCTCCATTTGAATTTTACCACAGAAATCCATTAATAGTCGTAGGCCAGACGGTGATTCGAAAAGGATTGATAACAAGTTACCGCACTGTAGGCGGTTGGCACTAAACCCCTGGCGTGCGATAGATGTGTGGGCCAGAAACCCCGTTGCAACAGGAGCCGTCTACAACACTCCCCAAAGAACTCTTTCTACAACCACACCGTGAAATGACGTCAAAGAGGTTCCAAAACAGTTTAACACTCAACAGTAGTGAGTAAAAAAAAAAAAAAACTGACAAAAAATGCACACGGCACTTAAAATTAGCCTTGAATTATTTCTAGCTGTGGTTAAGACTGAATTAATTTTAATCCAACAGGTAAACAGTGGTATCACAGTAGACTTAAACTTTACTTAACTACCGTGACAATTTGGGCGTCCCTTCACTGACATAAGTTCAGTAACATACTGAAACGCAATTTAAAGTCACTCAAGTAAGGGTATTGTGAAACACTTCAGCAACAATTTAAGCAAACACGCCCACATAGGCACTCCAGTTCATTCGTAAATCAACCAGGGCGACGTGGGACCATTCACTGCTCAGCAGCGCAAGCCAGAATACGAGAGAAAAAAGTGTCGCTGTAACTCCACCAGATGGAGATGCACCACACTAACAGCTCACCTTTAACAATATTAACCAAATGCCGCTAATAGGGTAATGGCCAGAATAACACCAGCCCGTAGCCACAGCGTGAGGAAGGTTGAGCTCGTAAACAGAACGGACGACAGCGAGTCACTGCAGCACCTCCTGTTCCGCTGCTCGGCCGGCCCCAATGCAACTGCCACACTCACACCACTTGCCGACGTGACCTCCGCGATCTTTCGACGTCTCTCCGCCTAGGCCCGCTCTTCTCTCTCTCCTTGAGACTCCCTTTCGGCTTCCCGCACGGAATCCCAAAGAGTGCACCAACCAGTGTACCGCAAACCAATCGAAAGAGATCGAACACACTAAACCGGAACAATCAAATCGCAGGAGCACACGGCACACCTTCCTGTTCCGCTTGGGAACGGAGTGAGGGAAAAATGAGCTTCCTATGTGCCTCCGTGAGAGACCTAATTTCTGTAGTCTTCGCTGTTCTTAAGCGAAATCTCCGTTAGTGGCAGCAGAATCCTTCTGCAGTTAGCCAAAATGCTGGTTCTCTAGATTTTCTCAGCAGTATCTCGTAAAAAGAACGTCGTCTTCACCTCAGGGATTTCCATTTCAGTTCACAGAGCATTTCCGTAAAACTCGCCTCTTGATCATACCTATCGGTAACCAATCTGTCAGAACGCCTATGAATTGCTCGATGTTTCCGATTAATCCGACCTGGAAGAGTTCCCAAACACTCAATCAGTACTCAAGAATATGTCGCACTAGTGATCTATTACCCCATACATAGCAGAGGGCAATATCAACACCAGCAGAGAATTGTTTAATGGCAGTAGGATCCGTTCTGAAGAGGAAGGTATGACAGAGAGTGAAATGCTGTGAATAGTTCAATCACAGGGTTGTTCTCGTCAGAATCAACAGCATAACAACATCGACAACAATACTTCAGGTATACACGCTAAAGTCACAAGCACACAATGAAGATACATCGAAGATACGTGAGGATATTGCTCCTGTAATTCAGTATCCCGTGGACTATGGATAGTGCGTTTGATTAGTAATCAAAATGTTGTCGTTCCTCGGTTCGAAACCCGCCACCACTTAAATTTTGATTAATAATGAACTGAGGACTTCCGGGATAAGAAGTCACCTTCATTCAGCCAACGGTCTTGTCAAAGAGACCAGAGCAGCGGACGGGTGTTTACGGTACTCTTCGTCCCAAGGGTGGAAAACTGCCGCTATAGATGGAAGAATCGGCAATTATCAATGGCATGAGGATGCAGAAGGCAATGGGAACCACATAACGTGTATCAGCTGGACGTGTGCCCTGTTATTGAAAAAGTGTCACGATGATCTCCCCATAGTCAAAAGATTCCGGAATAGTCCCTCATTCGGATCTCCCGGAGGGGACTGCCAACGGGGAGGTGACAATGAGAAAAAAGATTCAGTAACCAGCGGAAGGATAACGAGTCTGGGCGTGGAATGTCAGAAGCTTGATCGTGGTAGGGAAGCTGGAAAATCTGAAAAGGGAAATGCTGACGCGCATTCGAGATATGGTAGGGGTCAGTGAAGTGAAAGGGAAAGAGGACAAGGATTTCTGGTTAGTTGAGTATAGGGTAATATCAACAGCAGCAGAAAATGATATAACGGGAGTAGGATTAGTTAAGAATAGGAGGGTAGGGCAGAGAGTGTATTACTGTGAACAGTTTAGTGATAGGGTTATACTTACAAGAAAACTAACACCCACAACGATAGTGTAGGTGTACATGCCGACGTCGAAAGCTGGAAGTGAAGAGAAAACGAAAGTATATGAGGATATTGGAAGAGTAATACAGTATGTAAGGGAGATGAAAATCCCATAATCATGCAGTTGCAGGGGAAGGAGCACAATAATAGGTTACAGGAAAATATGGACTTGGGACGAGGAATGAGAGAGGAGACAGACTAATTAAGTTCTGTAGTAAAGTTCGCTAGTAAAAGCGAATACTCTGTTCGAGGATCATAAGAGGAGGAGGCCGAGGCCGACGGATACGGGAAGATTTCTGTTAGATTGCAGCATGGTCAGACAACGATTCCGAAATCAGATATTGGATTGTAAGGCGCACCCAAGAGCACTCATAGATTCATGGCCGTCTTATTGGGCTCAGACTCGCTCGAAAACACTATTACTCTCACGTTCACCCGAAATTATACTGACTAGCTTTCCTTAAACATATTCAGTGCTAGAAAATCCACACCATGATGTCCGAAAGGAACAAAGCAACTTCCGCACTTTTAATTTCAACCTCCAACTTCGACTATTTTCTTAACAAAATAATTATGGCACATTCCGAAAATACGTAACTACACACTCTTCAGTTAAGCTGAAGTACTTAAATATTCCATGAGTTTAACATAAGGAAGTTCTAATTCGAGCTACTGCCTATCAGCAGAAACCCTCTCTAGGAGCTACAAACTGTACTCACCAAGTCCTTTCTCCACCGAACTGCGCCTAACTACCGGTGCAACGGAAGCTACCACAGGGGTAGCTTTGCGCCACCAACCTGACAGACAAACCAACCTCAGACTAAAAGGGGTAAACCTCTCTGTCCAGGTACTGAGACCCTGAGTTGGTCAATCTCCAAACGAGAAACAAACATCACCTGCTCCTAGCAGCAATCAAGCGGTGGACAGAATACGATGCACAGAATCTAGTGAGACAAGCGTCTTATGAAACGACTGCACAGAGACGCTTCATCCTGAATATCAGTAATCCGGTAAAACATCAAATCTCCGACATCAGTCAGGTCGGAAAAATATCCTGCAAATACGGCACCATCGACGAATGAAGAGAACTGTTCAACATGACAGAAGTGCAACCCTTCCGCAAAGTGCTGCAGATTTCAGTGCTTGGCCATCAGTTAGTATCAGCGTGGAAACCGTTCAACGAAACATCACCAACATGGGCTTTCGGAGCCGAAGGCCCACTCGTGTACCCTTGATGACTGCACGATAGGAAGCTTTACCCCTCATATGTGCCCGTCGTTACTGACAATTGACTCTTGATGACTTGAAACACGTTGCCTGGACTGGCGAGTCTTGTTTCAAATCGTATCGAGCGGATGGACTTGTACGGGTATGGAGACAACCTCATGAATCCATGGACCCTGCATGTCAGCAGGGGGCTGTTGAAACTGGTGAAAACTCTGTAATGATGTGGGGTATATGGAGTTGGAGTGATATGGGACTTCTGACACGTATAGATACGACTTTGGCAGGCGACACGTGTGTAAGCATCCTGTCTGATTGCCTGCATACATTCATGTCCATTGTACATTCCGACAGAGTTGGGCAATACCAGCAGGACAATGCGACACCCCACACGTCCAAAATTGCTACACAGTGGCTCCAGGAACTGTCTTCTGAGTTTAAACATTTCCACTGGCCACCAAACTCCCCAGACATGTACATTCTTGAGCATATCTGCGATGCATTGCAACGTGCTGTTCAGAAGAGATCTCTACCTCCTCGTATTCTTACGGATTTATGGACAGACCTGCAGGATTCATGGTGGCAATTCCCTCCAGCACTACTTCAGACATTAGTCGAGTCCATGACACTTCGTGTTGAGGAAGCCGCGGAAGCCACATACAACACCTTTAGTTTAAGGTAAATAAAAAAACTTGTGTTTCCCTCCAAAAAAACACTAAACCCAGCTCTATATCTTCTTTCAATAAATTTATATGAATTTTTAAAGTTGGAAAGTCCTTTTCGAAACACACATATACAGACACAATAGAAAATCCAGGATTTGTGAAAAGCGAAGTTCTACTCGGCTTGAAGCGGAGATGCCGATTCACAGATAGGCACAACAAAAAGACAGTCACAAATAACCAGCAAGCCCTTTATCAAAAATAGACGCGACACACACGCACACACACACACACACACACACACACACACACACACACACACACTCACGCAGACGCAACTAACATACACTTGACTGCAGTCTCTGCCAGCTGAAGCCGCATATACATGAAACGCTTGTAAGGTTGCTGCAGGGCATATTGCACTAAGAAATCAGTGTTAAGAAAAGAATTTGATTCATTGCGCATTTTCCGAGTTATTTAGCATGCGTTAAGCCCCAATTGGTTAATGAAGAGGCGTAGTTTCACAAATATTTCCATGCCGCGTTCTACGTGAGCAGAGCATCCAGGAATCGATTGAGAAATAAATAACTATGTAGAGATGCAGGGGAATTTTACTGCCCCTAGCTACGTCTATACTGGTTCCCTCTCTTTATCGTATTTAACAGAACCGCAAACGCTTAGCTGACATGGAAATAAAACTGAAACGGATGTAACCGTTTGTGCACTATTATTTCCACGTGAGGACAAGAAACCATAAAATTATCTGACTAAAGAAATACCTAAAGCATAAAATCTCCACGCTTAACGTTCCAAAGGTAATGATTCCCTGAGACAGCTACTCAGATCGATAATTAGGAACTGTAAAGCGACACTTCATGACGGTCGCAAACACACTAGTCTTCCTGAGGCCGGAGCAGCTGTTCGCCGGTTGAGACATCAGCAATGGGCGCTACTTGAGCCTAATAAACTAAACACATTACCTGGTCCCACAAACAGGAGTAGGTCTCTGGTGACGGAAGTAGCAGTGAATAGCGTGAGCATGACCGGCAATCTGTTGACGTCATCAGGTGTCAACGCACCTTCTTCGCTCGGGCCCCTTCAAGTTGGCATTAGGTTGATGTACAATTTCATAGCATTCTTAAGTTTAATCAACACAACAGATAAACACAGTATAGACTTTAGTCCTCAATTATATAGCCGTTGTTCTAGGAGCCGCGACTTCGATTGGTAATCAAAACGTCCTCGGTCCCGGGTGCGAAACCTGCCACATCTTAATTTTTGATTAATAATTAGCATTGGCAACCGAAGATCTCCGGCATAAGACGTCTTCCTCATTCTGCCAACAGCCTTTTCAAAGAGGGCGAGGGCGTGGACACAGTTTCAGGGTAACCTCTCGTCCCTGGGGTGGCAAACTTACCACAAAGGTGGAAGAATCAGCAACGATTAGTAGAATGAGGATGCAGAAGGCAATGGAAACGACTACATCATAGACACATAACGTGTATCCACAGGACATGTGGCCTGTAATTGAAATAGTGTCATGATGATCTCTCCATTGGGGAAATATTCCGGAATAGTCCCCCATTCGGATCTCCCGGAAGGGAATGCATTAGGGGGGGGGGGGGGGGCGGGGATGGGAATGTGATCATGAGAAAAAGATTGAAAAACCGACGAAAGGAGAACGTTGCACGAGTCGGGTGTGGAATGTTAGAAGCTTGAACGTGGTAGGGAAGCTACAAAATCTGAAAAGGGAAATGTAATGTCTCAATCTAGATACAGTAGGGGTAGGAAGGTAGGACAGAGAGTGTGTTACCGTCAACAGTTCAGTGATAGGGTTGTTCTGATCAGAATCGACGGCAAACCAACACCGACAACGATAGTTCAGGTATACATGCCAACATAGCAAGCTGAAGATGAAGAGATAGATAAAGTATATGAGGATATTGAAAGGAAGATACAGTACGTAAAGAGAGATGAAAATCTTGTAGTCATGGGGGACTGGAACGCTGTTGTTTGGGAAGGAGTAGAAGAAGAGGTTATAGGAGAATAGAGGATTGGAATATGAAATGAGAGAGGAGAAAGACGACTTCTGTAATAAATTTCAGCTAGTAATAGCGAATCATCTGTTCACAAATCACAAGAGGAGGAGGTATACTTGGAAAAGGTCAGATGATACGGGGAGATATCAGTTAGATTACATCATAGTTAGATAGAGATTTCTAAATCAGATATAGGATTGTAAGGCGTACCCAGGAGGAGATATAGTCTGAGATCACAATGCATTAGTAATGAAAAGTAGGCTGAAGCTACAGAAATTAGTCAGGAAGAATCAATAGGCAAAGAAATGGGATACGGAAAAACTAAGGTATGATGAGATATTCTTAGAGTTTTCTAAGACTATAGATACAGCAATAAGGAAAAGCTCAGTAGGAAGTACAGTTGAAGAGGAATTGACATCTCAAAAAAGAGCAATCACAGAAGTTCGAAAGAAAAGAATATAGGCACAAAGAAGGTGACTGCAAAGAAACCATGGCTAGCAGAAGAAATACTTCAGCTGATCGATGAAAGAAGGCAGTAAAAAATGTTCAGGGGAGTTCAGGAACACAGGGATACAAATCGCTGAGGAATGAAACATATATTTGATGCAAGGTTGCTAAGACGAAGTAGCTGTATGAAAAATATGAAGAAATGGAAAAAGAAATGATTGGCGGAAGGACTGATTCAGCATACAGGAAAGTCAAAACAGCCTTAGCTGACATTAAATGCAAGGGTGGTAACATTAAGATTGCGATGGGAATTCCGTTGTTAAATGCAGGGGAGAGAGTGGATAAGCGGAAAGAGTATATTGAAGGCCTCGATGAGCTGAACGTTAATCTGATGTTAAAGAAGAAGAAACAGGAGGAGATGGGGTACCCAGTACTAGAATCAGAATCTAAAAGAGCTTTGGAGGTCTTAAGGTCAAATAAGCCAGATGGGATAGGTAACATACCATCAGAATTTATAAGGTCATTGAGGGAAGTGACAACAACATGACTATCCACATTGGTGTGTAGAATGTATGAGGCTGGCGATATACCATCTGACTTTCGGAAAAGCATCATCCAGACAATTCCGAGGACGGCAAGAGCTGACATGTGCGAGAATTATCGCACCCATCTGCTTAACAGGTCCTGGATCCAAGTTTCTGACAAGAATAATGTACAGGAGAATGGAAAAGAAAATTGGCGATGTGTTAGACGACGACCAGTTTGGCCTTAGGAGAAGTGAAGGCACCAGAGAGTAAATTCTGACGTTCCGGTTAATAATATAAGCAAGACCAAAGAAAAATCAAGAAACGTTCATAGGATTTGAGGACATTGAAAAAGCGTTCGACAATGTAAAATGGTTCGAGATGTTCGAAATTCTGAGAAAAATAGGGGTAAACTACAGAGAGAGATGGGTAATATACAATATGTACATGAGCCAAGAAGGAATAATAATAGTGGACGACCAAGAACGAAGTGCTCGGATTAAAAAGAGTATAAGACAGGGATGTAGTATTTTGCCCGTAGTGTCCAATCTGTGCGTCGAAGAAGCGATGATCGAAATAAAAGAAAACTTCAAGAGTGGAATTGAAATTCAAGGTGAAAAGATCTCAGTGATAAGATTCGCTGATGACATAGCTAACCTAATGTGAAAGTAAAGAAGAATTACATGATCTGCTGAACGAGATGAACAGTCTAATTACAGAATACGGACTGAAAGTAAATCGAAGGAGGACGAAAGTAAAAAAAGAAATGAGTACAATGAGAAACTTAACATCAAGAATGAAGGTCACGAAATAGATGAAGTTATGTAATTCCGCTACCTAGGCAGCAAAATAACCAATAACAGAAGAAGCAAGGTGGACATCAAAAGCAGACAAACACTGGAAAAATTGCATTTCTACCCAAGAGGAGTTTACTGGCATCAAACATATGGCTTAATTTGATAAAAAAAATTTCTGAGAATGTGCATTTGGAGCACAGCATTGTATGGTAGCGAAACATGGACAGTGAGAAAATCGGAACAGAAGAGAATAGAAGTATTTGAGATGTGGTGCTACAGACGAATACTGAAAATTAGGTGGACTGATAAGGTAAGGAATGTGGAGGTTTTGCAGAGAATTGGAGGGGTAAGGAATGTGTGGAAAACACTGACAAGGAGAAGGAACAGGATGACAGGACATCTGTTAAGACATCAGGGGAATGGTACTAGAGGGCAAAAATTATAGAGGAGGACAGAAATTGGAGTACATCCACCAAATAATTGAGGATGTCGGTTGCAAGAGCTACGCTGAGATGAAGAGTTTGGCACGGTAGAGGAATTCGTGGCGGGCCGCATCAAACCAGTTAGAAGGCAGATGTCTCAAAAAAATTTAAATATTCTCCTTGACTGTTTACCCAATCTCCCAACGCTGGGGCGACTATTCGATTTCGCGAATGTAGAAATCTCATATTATTGAGGCGAAGAACTCATGAAACTAATTTCGGAGCGCACTTTTATCCGGGAAGGAGGTTCCTTGAAGGCTGTTCTAGAGAGTGGAAAAAATGAAAATGTGAGCGCATAATGTCAGCTCAATAAGGTGCGTGCGGAATGACTTCCCAAGTACAGCGTTTACTGTCAGTGTGGCTGAATGCTCGCGTGCGTTATCGCGCAGTGGCATCGCTTCGCGGAGTCTTTCTGGTCATGGTTCTCGGTCTGTGTCTGGAAGACGCCTCAGTTGTTAACAATAAATGTTAGCAATTCGTAGTACATCACGCCATCACTGTTTCATCAAATGGGTTACATCATCTTTTGTGAATGCGCGCAGGTCTTGCACTGCACGGGATCTGCCATGTAAGCAGGAGATCCCAGATTCGGATCCCGGTCGGGGCACACATTTTCAACATGTCCCCAATGATGTATATTAACGCCTGTTTGCAGCTAGGGTGTCGATTTAGTTATCATTTCATTCTGGAGAAGCTGCACGGTCATCAATGGTATCTGCTCCTTCGGTAACAGATACGACCTTCATATATAATAACAAAGAAAGCCTAAAGGCGGTGTCCACACCAGATACCAAAGTGAAACACCGGGAGGGGAGATATGCTGAACAGAGACGTCAATATCAGCAAGTATTGGAGAAAATATGGAGTATTTAACGACAAATACTTGATGACAAAGATGCAAACCTTGAAGCAAACCACCCAGTAACAAATGGAAAATACCAATAGATATGATACTTTGACAGAAGATCCACCGCATGAGTCTGTAACTTTCGGACCACCGCCCCTACTGACGGCTTCGAAACTACCATAACTCAGTGTAATTCATAATTGTCAATCACGTAAAACTAAAGACACTAATCAATGGAAGCTTAAGGGCAGCTTATAGAGGAGAAGGATTCAGATTTTACGGCGATACATTTGAGGGCTATCAGAAGGTGTTTTCTCGTGTCGGTAACAAAAATTACCCTTCCATACGTATAAAGATAACAACAACAGGGACCTAAATGTGGTAGCTAAGGCTCTACCACTTTCAGTCACAAGAAAGAAGTTCAACAAGACTTTCATTATTAATGACCAGCACCGGTTCAAATGCAAGAATCAGGGTAAAACTCCGCCCACTACCTATATATGGTGTGACATTAACGCAAGAAGAAAAGTCCAATACCATTTACGGGGTATGCTACGTACTTACAACTAAAGATTATCGATCACGAAATGGACCTTCGCAGTGTAAACGCTGCCAACGCTGGACCTATACCATCAGTTACTCATGGTTAGCTGTAAGATGTGTTAAATGTGGAGCACCGGAAGCAACCAATCACACGACACCCTCCCTAAATATGCTGGCTGCCAGGGCCAACATCCATATTCTTGGGAATGATGTAGCGCCTGAAAAAGTTCCAAAACCTGCCTCTAATACTGCAAAATCATTCAGTGACTTTCATGCCATAGCTGTCAACGTTAAACTGATAATAGCCGACAAGACAAGGTCCAGAGCTCACCTACCCCCACCACCATCCCAGCCAACCACGACCCCAACAACAAACAAAACAAGTGAGGAACGTACGTTTGTTTCATCACTTCAAGGAGAACGTGGGAACTACAGACCAGCATGAGTGATTCGAGGTAAAGACTCATATGCAGCACTTAACGAAGTTACTATTCCCTTCAAATTTTAAAGGGAACGAATGCTGGAAGCTGAAATAAGCTTTCAAAAATAGTAATTTTAGCAGAAACACTAGCGCATCTCGAAAGATCAGACTAACATGGACACACAAATACAGGACCTTCGAATTTGTATGTGTAACACTACAGGTGTTCGCCGCAAAAAGAATGAATTACATGACTTCACTGCGCAGTATAAAACTGACATGTTGCTTCTGTTCGAGGTCCCCCTCTGACCGACTGAAAGCTTCAAACTTCAAAATCAGAGCTCGAACAGAAAGGTTTAGGTGTTCGTTTTTCCCGCGCGCTGTTAGGGAGTGGAATAGTAGAGAGATAGTATGATTGTGGTTCGATGAACCCTCTGCCAAGCACTTAAAAGTGAATTGCAGAGTAGTCATGTAGATGTAGATGTAGTATAGAGGGATATTGTAGAGAGAGACGACAATGACGAGGTGACGGCGCAGCTATCTACCTCCGCCGCACCATAACCCATCGACAAGTTGACCTACCACAACTGCAACAATTAGAGGCGACAGCAGTTACCATTCGGACTGTCCCAGGAAAAATCACTCTACTTGTGACCTACCTCCGCCCAGCAAACCATCTAATCCAATAGGACTTAAGAAACGGCGACAAATGGTTCAAATGGCTCTGAGCACTATGGGGCTTAACGTCTGTGGTCGTCAGTCCACTAGAACATAGAACTACTTAAACCTAACTAACCTAAGAACATCACACACATCAATGCCATAGGCAGGATTCGAACCTTCGACCGTAGCAGTCGCACGGTTCCGGACTGAAGCGCCTAGAACCGCTCGGCCACCACGGCCGGCTTCTTGGCGACAGATGAAATGACTTTCATTGGAGGTGTTGGATCGCCAGGCACACCATTTGCCACCACTCAAGGGTCACCAACACGAGAGACCTGGAACTTCATCACTTAGAACAGGACTTAGACTTGATGATTTGGGGCCCAATCGAACCAGCTCATACTCCACCTCCTAGCCAATAACACCCAAACGTATCAGATACTGCTATCACCAAAGGACTCAGAATCGATCCTCGACTGATCACTATAAACGATTTATCATCGAACCAGTTCTGGCAAACTTACGAGGACGAACCATTCACAGTCCTCCAAGAACACACCAAGAAAATAACGAGGCATAATTTAAAGGACACCTCAACAACAACATCGACCCCACACTGGAGTTCCAGGCACCAACTTAGACAGACTATGCGGTGAACAATGTAACACGAAAAATAAGGAAAATTGTCCTCTATAACGTATGTTGAGGAACACTCAACTCCACGAACTCCACTCATAGAAGAACTGTGAACCCAGAAGAAACGCTCCCAGAACCTTGGCAACGAACCAGAAACCTGGCCTATCGCCGACAGATGCACAGGCTTGAACGGCAACATAGGCGAAGATTATTGGAATGGCGTTTAGGAAGGAGGAAAAACAAGATGTCCAACCTCCTTCTCGAGACGAAAGATGAATTGAAACTAGTTAAAACTACTAGAACCGACTCAGTTGCAGTAAAAACCAATCCAACCGCATCATGGACTACCCGCAGGCCCATTGACGAAACTGGAAACATTTGCAACAATATTCGAACATCAGACAACGTTACTGAGGGAACAGTTAAACGTAAACCAGAGAGAGTACGATAAACCACCAGTCAACTTGTGAACATTATTATGACAACAGACGACAGATCGCAATCAAGACTCACTACACAGTGTAAGGTAAGAACAGTAATCAAGTAACTGCAGGCGAATAAGCCACCAGGCATTGACAAAACAAGCAACCTCCACTACAGGAACTTACCAAGATAACCGCTGGTGCTGTAATCCTGAATTTACAACGGTTGACTTCTGAACAAAAATTTTCATGCATCCTGGAAAATAATGCCTATCCCAAATCCACGGAAGGATGTAACAATAGCTACAAATTGCAGACCTATTAGCCTCCTCAGCGGAATGAGCAAACCCCTCCAAAGTGATATCTATGCCTGTATCCTTAAATCTCTAGTTGCTGATGGTACAATTCGAGCAGAACAATACGGTCTCCAACGGAAATTTCAGCGGAGCTGTAATTATATCGACTAACAGAACGCGTTACAAAGACCCTTAACATCACAAGCGCCACAGCTGCAGTATTTATAGACATAGCAAAACCATACAGGAAGAACGCACGCCAGTACACACTTATTACATCAAATTAATTGCCAATTGCTGTAGAAGAATGATTTCACAATCCAAGGCCAATCACCCGACTCCCATCCCGAAAGAGAGGGGCTGCCCCAAAAATCGGATCTCCCACCCCTGTTTTTTAAAATGTATGTCAACGATGTCGTTGGAGTGCAAATAGCACAACTTGCTGATGATACGACGTACCTCACCAGCAGAAGAAACATCCAGGTCAATATCGGACGACTGCAAAACTACTCGACGCTACATCGACATGGTGAAAGATTAGTAAAATACAGTTAAACCTAGCTAAGATAACTGCCATTTACTTCAGTACCCCGGAGATGGACTGAAAGGACAAGACATTCGTGGAGTACTAGGGCGAGATACTTAGGGGTTACCCTGGACTAACAATTCTTCCTCCATAAATACCCAGAAGGTCTTAGAAACAAAGTTGTTAGAATGGCTAACAAACTTTTCTCCTCTTTCTAAAAGCCCTAACCTCAGCACCACAGCCAAACTGACGACTGTATGAAGCCACATTCCTTTCAAGAACACTGTACGGCAGCCCTTTTTGGGGTATGGGTTGTTGTTGTTGTGGTCTTCAGTCCTGAGACTGGTTTCATGCAGCTCTCCATGCTACTCTATCCTGTACAAGCTTCTTCATCTCCCAGTACCTACTGCAAACTACATCCTTCTGAATCTGCTTAGTGTATTCATCTCTTGGTCTCCCTCTACGATTCTTACCCTCCACACTGCCCTCCAGTACTAAATTGGTGATCCCTTGATGCCTCAGAACATGTCCTACCAACCGATCCCTTCTTCTAGCCAAGTTGTGCCACAAACACCTCTTCTCCCCAATTCTATTCAATACCTCTTCCTTAGATGTGACCTACCCATCTAATCTTCATTATTCTCCTGTAGCACCACATTTAGAAAGCTTCTATTCTCTTCTTGTTTAAACTATTTATCGTCCATGTTTCACTTCCATACATGGCTACACTCCATACAAATACTTTCAGAAACGACTTCCTGACACTTAAATCTCTACTCGATGTTAACAAATTTCTCTTCTTCAGAAACGCTTTCCTTGCCATTGCCAGTCTACATTTTATATCCTCTCTCCTTCGACCATTATCAGTTATTTTGCTCCCTAAATAACAAAACTCCTTTACTACTTTAAGTGTCTCATTTCCTAATCTAATTCCCTCAGCCTCACCCGAGTTAATTCGACTACATCCCATTATCCTCGTTTTTCTTTTGTTGATGTTCATCTAATACCCTCCTTTCACGACACTGTCCAATCCGTTCAGCTGCTCTTCGAGGTCCTTTGCTGTCTCTGACAGAATTACAATTTCATCGGCGAACATCAAAGACTTTATTTCTTCTCCATGGGTTTTAATTGCTGCTCCGAATTTTTCTTTTGTTTCCTTTACTGCTTGTTCAATATACAGTGAATGACATCGGGAATAGGCTACAAATCTCTCTCACTCCCTTCCCAACCACTGCTTCCCTTTCATGCCCCTCGACTCTTACAACTGCGATGTGGTTTCTGGAAAAATTGTAAATAGTCTTTCGCTCCCTGTATTTTACCCCTGCCACCTTCAGAATTTGAAAGAGAATATTCCAGTCAACATTGTCAAAAGCTTTCTCTAAGTCTGCAAATGCTAGAAACGTAGGTTTGCCTTCCTTAATCTTTCTTCTAAGATAAGTCGTAGGGTCAGTATTGCCTCACGTGTTCCAACATTTCTACGGAATCCAAACTAATATTCCCCGAGGTCCGCTTCTACCAGTTTCGTCTGTAAAGAATTCAGGTTAGTATTTTGCAGCTGCGACTTATTAAACTGATAGTTCGGTAATTTTTACATCCGACAACACCTGCTTTCTTTGGGATTGGAATTATTATATTCTTCTTGAAGTCTGAGGGTATTTCGCCTGTCTCTTACATCTTGCTCACCAGATGGTAGAGTTTTGTCAGGACTGACTCTTCCAAGGCTGTCAGTAGTTCTAAAGGACGTTGTCTACTCCCTGGGCCTTGTTTCGACTTAGGTCTTTAGTGCTCTGTCGAACTCTTCGCGCAGTATCGTATCTCCCATTTCAACTTCATCTGCATCCTCTTCCATTTCCATAATATTGTTCTCAAGAACATAACCCTGTATAGACCCTCTATATACTCCTTCTACCTTTCTGCTTTCCCTTCTTTGCTTTGAACTGGGTTTCCATCTGAGCTCTTAATATTCATGCAAGTGGTTCTCTTTTCTCCAAAGGTCTCTTTAATTTTCCTGTAGGCAGTATCTATCTTGCCCCTCGTGAGATAAGCCTCTGCATCCTTACATTTGTCCTCTAGCCATACCTGCTTAGCCATTTTGCACTTCGTGTCGATCTCATTTTTGAGAAGTTTTTATTCCTTTTTGTCTGCTTCATTTACTGCATTTTTGTATTTTCTCCTTTCATCAATTAAATTCAGTATCTCTTCTGTTACGCATGGATTTCTACTAGCCCTCGTCTTTTTACCTACTTGATCCACTGCTGCCTTCAATATTTCATCCCTCAAAGCTACCCATTCTTCTTCTACGGTATTTCTTTCCCTCATTCCTGTCAATTGTTCCCCTATGCTCAGTTTATCCAGGTCGCATCTCCTTAAACTCCCACCTTTTTGCAATTTCATCAGTTTTAATATACAGTTCATAACCAATAGATTGTGGTCAGAATCCACATCTGCCCCTGGAAATGTCCTACAATTTCAAACCTGGGTCCTAAATATCTGTCTTACCATTATATAATCCATGTGAAACCTTCTAGTATCTCCAGGGTTCTTCCATGTATACAACCTTCTTTCATGATTCTTGAACCTAGTGTTAGCTATCATTTAGTGTGATTAACTGTGCAAAACTCTACCAGGCGGCTTCCTCTTTCAATTCTTAGCCCCAATCCATATTCACCTACTTCGTTTCCTTCTCTTCCTTTTCCTACTGTCGAATTCCAGTCACATATGACTATTAAATTTTCGTCTCCCTTCACTATCTGAATAATTTCTTTTATCTCATCATACATTTCACCAATTTCTTCATCATCTGCAGAGCTAGTTGGCATATAAACTTGTACTACTGTAGTAGGCGTGGGCTTCATGTCTATCTTGGCCACAATAAGGCGTTCACTATGCTGTTTGTAGTAGCTTACCCGCACTCCTATTTTCCAATTCATTATTAAACCTACTCCTCCATTACCCCTATTTGATTTTGTGTTTATAACCCTGTATTCACCTGACCAAAAGTCTTGTTCCTCCTGCCACCGAACTTCACAATTCCCACTATATGTCACTTTAACCTATCCACTTCCCTTTTTATTTTTTCTAACCTACCTGCCCGATTAAGGGATGTGACGTTCCATGCTCCGATCCGTGAACGCCAGTATTCTTTTTCCTGATAGCGACGTCTTCATGAGTAGTCCGCGCCCGGAGATCAGAATAGGGGACCGTTTCACCTTCGGAATATTTTACCCAAGAGGACGCCATCATCATTTAATCATACAGAAAGGGTAGTCAAACCAAAATAAACCGCCTTCAAGTAGTAAAAAATATGATACTTCGATGGATACTTGGTGCCAGCCGCTACAGAACAGTTGGTTTACACAACGAACTCCATATGGACACAATAAATGAACTGATCAGGAATCGGTCGACGAAATTACATAATGATGTAGCCAAATTGGGTGGCTCAATGTATCATATACGAAGACGGCATCGTTACAAAGTACGACAGTCGTTAGTTCAAAATGGTTCATAATGGCTCTGAGCACTATGGGACTTAACATCTGTGGTCATCAGTCCCCTAGAACTTAGAACTACTTCAACCTAACTAACATAAGGACATCACACACATCCATGCCCGAGGCAGGATTCGAACCTGTGACCGTAGCAGTCGCGCGGTACCGGACTGAGCGCCTTAACCGCGAGACCACCGCGGCCGGCGACATTCGTTAGTACTGGGAGAATATGAACTAATACATTAGCTGGAGATATCTTAAGAACCAACACAAAAGCCCTGGTAAGTTAACCCCAAACGTTTATCAAATAAATAAAGTGAATACAGATTCCTGCTTGACACCAAGAAGTGTAAATCGTCTTTAACGATGAGACTTCATTTTACGGAAAAAAAGAGCATGGAAACTTTGTCTTGTGTAAGTTTTACATGGTTGTGACTTTTTACAGTGCAGCAGAATGAGACGCATAATGGGTTTGTATTACAATTTCTCTTTTTGTTTCTTAAACCCCTCAAAGTACTACCCGACCACAGCATTACTGCACTTCACCCGGCGTGACTGTTATGGGAAACAAGCAATGTCGTTGCGGTAAACAAGTACGGTGGGAATTAAGGAAAACGCATCGCGCTGTGCTTGATTTTAAGACAGCTGTGCATGCACTATCAAGTGTTTCAACATATCTTCGTGAAATATTACGATGAAAACTCGCGATAAACTGACAGTTGCGCCCTGACTCAGATGTGCAACAATACTGTGGTCGACTAATAGTAGGTAGTAATAAAAAAAATGGTTCAAATGGTTCTGAGCACTATGGGACTTAACATCTATGGTCATCAGTCCCCTACAACTTAGAACTACTTAAACCTAACTAAACTAAGGACAGCACACAACACCCAGCCATCAAGAGGCAGAGAAAATCTCTGACCTCGCCGGGAATCGAACCCGGGAACCCGGGTGGGGGAAGCGAGAACGCTACCGCACGACCACGAGATGCGGGCTAGGTAGTAATACTTTCTTCTTTTACTTCGGTTGTAGATTTTGAAGATGACTGTGGTATAGCTGAAGTCGATAATTTAATTAAAAAAATTGCAATCAAGGCAATTAAACAAAAAAATTGTCACTCTCTACATTGTTATTGTATGTTAAATCCTGTTGCTATTTTTATCACCATAAGATAATACCCTTGTTGTAAATAAGATAATTGATCAACATTCACTTTCTATTGACTCTTTCTCCCTTATGCCCTTAATGTTTTTCCCCGTTGTCCGATTCCGTAGTGGATCTAAATTCGATTCCCGGCTGGGGACTGGGTGCTGTGTGTCCTTCATCATCACTGACCCGCAAGTCGCCGAAGTGACGTCAACTAAAAAGGACTTGCAATACGGCGGTCGAACTCTCCCGCATGCCCCCCCCCCCCCCCCCCCCCCCCGAACAATGCCATACCCTAATTTCCGTTTGTTTTTGTTTTGCCTGGTCATCACATTCACCAAATTTTATTGTGCGTATAACAAAGCAGCGTATGCCAGCGTTCACTTGTCCTCAGTCCTTGATCAGTACACTCTTATACTGTTAGCCTTTGAGTATAAACCTGTTAAAATTACACGACTTGCCATTAAAATTGGTACACCACGAAGATGACGTGCTACAGACGCGAAATTTAACCGACAGGAAGACGATGCTAAGATATGCAAATGATTAACTTTTAAGAGCATTCAGACAAGGTTGACGCCGGTGGCGACACCTACAACGTGCTGACATGAGGAAAGCTTCCAAACGGTTTCTCATACACAAACAGCAGCTGATCGGGATTGCCTGGTGAAACATTGTTGTGATGCCTCGTGTAAGGAGGAGAAATCCGTACCATCACTTCTCCGACTCGGATTGTAGCCTATTGCGATTGCGGTTCATGGTATCGTGACATAGCTGCTCGCGTTGGTCGAGATCCAATGACTGTTAGCAAAGTATGGAATCGGTGGGTTCAGGAGTCGAGATGACAGGCATCTTAACCGCATGGCTGTAACGGATCGAGCAGCCACGTCTCGATCCCTGAGCCAACAGATGGGGACGTTTGCAAGACAACAAGCATCTGCACAAACAGTTCGACGCCGTTTTCAGCAGCATGGACTATCAGCTCGGAGACCATGGCTGCGATTACCCTTGACGCAGCATCATAGACAGGAGCGCTTGCGATGGTGTACTCAACGATGAACCTGGGTAGACGAATGGGACAACGTCATTTTTTTAGCGATGAATCCAGGTTCGGTTTACAGCATCATGATGGTCGCATCAGTGTTGGGCGACATCGCGGTGAACGCTCATTGGAAGCGTGTATTCGTCATCGCCATACTGGCGTATCACCAGGCGTGATGGTATGGGTGCCATTGGTTACACGTCTCGGTTACCTCATGTTCGCATTGACGGCACTTTGAACAGTGGACGGTACATTTGAGATGTGTTATGACCCTTGGCTCTACCCTTCATTCGAGCCCTGTGAAACCCTACATTTCAGCAGGATAATGCACGAGCGCATATTGCAGGTCTTGTACGGGCCTTTCTGGATACGGAAAATGTTCGACAGCTGTCCTGGCCAGCACATTCTCTAGGTCTCTCACCAATTGAAAACGTGTGGTCAATGGTGGCCGAGCAACTGGCTCGTCACAATACGCCAGTCACTGCTCTTGATGAATTGTGGTATCGTGTTGAAGCTGGATGGGCAACTGTACCTGTACACGCCATCCAAGCTCTGTCTGACTCAATGCCCAGGCGTACCAAGGCCGTTATTACGGCCCGAGGTGGTTGTTCTGGGTACTGATTTCTCAGGATTTGTGCAGCCAAATTGCGTGAAAATGTAATGACATGTCAGTTCTAGTATAATATGTTTGTCCAATGAATACCCGTTTATCACTGCATTTCTTCTGGATGTAGCAATTTTAATGGTCAGTAGTGCAGTAGATAGTAATACTTTCTTCTTTTACTTCTGTTGTAAATTATAAAGATGACTGTGGCATAGCCGAAACCAATAACTCAATTTTAAAAAAAATTGCAATCAATGTAAATAAATGAAATTGTAATTTCATGTCAAATTCTGCTGCTATTTTTATCACCATAAGATAATACGCTTGTTGTAAATATGTTAACTGTTCCCCATTCACATTTCATAGACTCTTTCTCCCTATGCCCTCCTTTTTTGCCTGGGAATCACGATCATCAATTTTTATTTTTTATTTCTTTTATTTTTTTTTTATTTTTTTGCGTAGAACATAGCAGTCTGTGCCATCGTACACTTGTCCACAGTCTTTAATCAGTACACTCTTATACTGTTTGTCTTTGAGTATAAACCAATTACAATTATTTCTTTATAGTTTTTTTAGAGTTCTCTATGTTTGTGTTTTTGTATGGATATTTACTTGTAAAAGACAACAGATCTACGGAAAAACAATCTTTGCGCAGTTACAAACTGTCGCTGATTTTGTGTGGGCTATCTAAACTTGACTGAGGGTGGCCAAGAAAGTCGAAAGTTGCTTCATAAGAAACTATAAAATAAATATTAGTGTGGAAGTTCAAATACGCCTATGTTCTTGCTTGTGCCATCAGAATGTTCCATAAATGCTAAGTATTTATTTTAACTCATTATATTTGCAGTGATCAGGTGAACAGCATATTTATGTGGTATCAGAATACCTTCTCAGTATTTTTAATACAAATAAGTTTCGCACCAAAAAAATGCATAAAAGAGATCATTATTTTCTGATTCTTTTGACAAATGTGAAGCTTGGCGCTCACTTTAACACGTTTGACATTTCTTCTCTTCAGTCGTTCGGTGCCAAGTGTCTCGTAGAAATGTATTTGTGTGTCTGACGCTGCTGGTACTTACAGGAAGTTTCGGCAGAGTGTTATGAGAAATCTTCGCCTGCCTGCTCGGGCGAAGTCCGAGAAGGCGGACGCGTGGGGCGGCGCTGTGCTGGGCTGAACAATACGCGCTGCGCAGGCACCTGCCTGCTTTAGGGCGCCTTGAGGCCACGCACGCCGACATCAGTGCGTGCGTGCGTGCGTGCGTGCTTGCCTGTGTGTGCGCAGCACGCTTCGCGCCTCATTCCGCTGATATATTGACTCCGCCCTGCAGCTCTGCCGCCAAATCTCCTTCACAGTCACGTTGCTTGTAGACACCCAAACTCGTCGCCACTGATTTTCCAGCGATCCGCGTGTGTATAATAATAAGTGAAACTCCCCCACGAAATAACAGTACTGTCATTCTCTGTGCTTGCAAACCTTTTCACAAATCACCCGTTCATTTCCTTTTTTCCCCTCAGTTCCTTCCTCCCCTCGAGTCTCCTTGTTTGTCAAGTTCGCTAGAATATAGCAGGTCAGCAACTGGAAGCAGTTAATTCCATAAATTATCTGGGAGTAGTCATTAGGAGTGATTTAAAATGGAATGACCATATAAAATTAATCGTCGGTAAAACAGATTCCAGACAGATCCTAAGGAAATGCAATCCGAAAACAAAGGAAGTAGGTTACAGTACACTTGTTCGCCCACTCCTTGAATACTGCTCAGCGGTGTGGGATCCGTACAAGCAAGGGTTGGTAGAAGAGATAGAGAAGATCCAACGGAGAGCAGTGTGCTTCGTTACAGTATCATTTAGTAATCGCGAAAGCGTTACGGAGACGATAGATAAGCCCCAGTGCAAGACTCTGCAAGAGAGACACTCAGTAGCTCGGTACCGTCTTTTGTTGAAGTTTAGAGAACATACCTTCACCGAGGACTCAAGCAGTATATTGCTCCCTCCTACGTATATCTCGCGAAGAGACCATGCGGATAAAATCAGAGAGATTAGAGCCCACCCAGAGGCATACCGACAATCTTTCTTTCCACGAACAATACGAGACGAATAGAAGGGAGAACCGATAGAGGTACTCAAGGTATCCTCCGCCACACACCGTCAGATGGCTTTCGGAGTATGGATGTAGATGTAGATGTTATCGATGGAACTCTAGAAGGCATCACTTTCGAGTATTGATGATGTATAAGGTAGCATAAATGTAGGTTACCTGTAGTTTATAGTCCATGCGTATACGAACTCAAAAATATGTTAAACGTTTCAAACATGGGACTGATGTTCTTCGAGTCACCCTGAAGCAGCTGACAGGTCATAGGTGACTACAGTCAAAATAGAATGATGAAAGGAAAATTAGAGTATGACGTCCCGTTGACAAAGACATCATTAGAAACTCAGCACAATGATGGATTGGGGAAGGATAGGAAAGGAAATCGATTTTGCCCTTTCAGAGAACCATCCGGGTATTTGCTAAATGGTTTACGGAAACCACATTACACCTAAATGTGGATAGCCTGACGGGGATTTGAACCACTGACCTCCCAAACGTGAGTCTAGTGTGGTAACTTATGCACTACATCCCTCGAAAGGCAAAATAGTGACGACTTCCAGTTAATTTATATCATTTTCGTTGCCACAAAGTTGGGAATGTGCTGTACAATAACTGTAATTATCTGTGCCATTTCACATGTGCCACACACCGTCAGGTGGCTTGCGGAGTACGGATGTAGATGTAGATGTACTTTTGTGAATGTTGTGTCCCACAAAGTGGTCACATTGTAAGCAAAGGTTTATATGATATTCAAGTAATCGTTTTCTATGTAAATATTGCTAAAACTTTGTTTTGACGTCTTCACATATTAGTATGTACTTTCTGTAACGTTATTTTCTTTATAATACAGATAGACCGATGATGGCTCAACAATGATTGAAATCCTTGCTGCTACTGTACATGTAAGGTTGGTGCATAAGTTCGTATGGCTTTTGTTTTGCATTTTGGTATCCCGGTTGCTATGGGTGTATTCATCAAGTGCCATTTTTTATTTGTAGTTTGCTGTTACCATCTGAGTATACACATTGTCGTTTTGTTAGTTGGAGATACAGAGTAGAGCTGTGGACGGAAGCAAATGCAGTGCCAAGTGGAGAAATGGGAACGTTCCAGACATATTGCTATCTCTGAGTTCACTAGAGGGGTGATAACAGTGGAGGCAGCCAGAAACAGTTGCACCATGTGTGAGGATAACGCCGTGGGACAGAGAAAGGCAAGAAAAAGTTTTTCGCATTTTAATGGGGATCGTTTTGACATTAGTGACCCTCTAGGTTCAGGAAGACCTTCGGGTTTATAAGGAATTTTTAAACGCATTAATCCACAACGACCCACGTCAGTGTACTCTAAAACTGCCAGATGCGATGAACTATGATATTTCTAACACCGTGTGGCATTTGCATACAATGAGGAAGATTCACAAATCGGGTGTATGGCTACCGCACGCTCTAAGCGAAATCACAAAAATCAGCAGGTAGCCACATATGCATATCTGCTCGTTCGTCATTAATTGGGTCGCGAGCAACACCAACCATTTCTATCTGTATTGTTACTGGTGACGAGAAATTGTGTCCTGGTGCCAACGTAAAAAAAAGAAAAGAAATGGTTGGGCCCAAACAAAGCAGCACCTCCCCGCATAAAGGCCTACGTGCTTCCACAAAAGATAATGTGATGCTGGTCTTGGAACAGCGACGGTGTGGCGTACTAGGAATTTGCTTCTCCAAGGTGTAACCATCACTGCTGACATTTATTGTCAATAACTGAGACGTCTTGCAGACGCAGTCCGAGAACAACGACCAAAAACCCTGCTGGAATGGATGGTAATCCGCAATAATGCCTGCCGGCATTCTGCTAGACTGACAAAAAATACTACGCAGGAGTTGGGTTGGGAAGCCATTCCGCACCCACCTTATTCACCTGACATTGGGGCCTCAGATTTTCACCTTTACCGTTCTCTGTCGAACAACATTCACGACATTCCCCCTCCGGATGAAAATGCGTTCCGAACATGACTCGACGAGTTCATCACCTGAAAATCAAGTGAATTCATCAGTCGCGGGATCGAAGATTTACCTCAACGTTAGCTGACTGTTGTAAATAGGCAGGAAAATATATTATCGAAAGTTAAATCTTTGTTATGTAAATCTGTTGCGTTTAGTAAACTTACGGGAAAACGCAATGAAAATAATGGTTCAAATGGCTCTGAGCACTACGCGACTTAACTTCTGAGGTCATCAGTCGCCTAGAACTTAGAACTAATTAAACCGAACTAACCTAAGTACATCACACACATCCATACCCGAGGCAGGATTCGAACACGTGACCGTAGAGGTCGCTCGGTTCCAGTCTTTAGCGCCTAGAACTGCACTGCAATTCCACCAGGCAATACGCAAAAAACTTAGACACCAACCTAATACAACAAATTCCTCAAAATAACAAAAATTATCGAATGTGATGATAAGGGAATAGGAAGCGATTTATTTAGCAACGAAAGTAAGCAGAAATTTAGGTTCTATTTCGATAATTTTTATAAGTCAGGAATTTGTAAATTTGGGGTAAGTTCGTATGTGACCAAACTGTGGGATCATCTGTCCCTAGGCTTATACGCTACTTAATCTAACTTAAACTAACTTAAGCTAAGGACAACAAACACATCAATTGTAAGTAGGCTGTTTACGTTTTCTTATTGGTAACGCCACGTAGCGCTCTGTATGAAAAATCACTGGCTGTGCCATGTGCAGTCTGTGGCTGGTTTGCATTGTTGTCTGCCATTGTAGTGTCGGGCAGCGGCAGCTGGATGCTAACAGCGCGTAGCGTTGCGCGGTTGGAGGTGAGCCGCCAGCAGTCGTGGACGTGGGGAGAGAGATGGCGGAGTTTTGAAATTTGTAAGAATTGGTGCCATGAACTGCTATATATATTATGACTAGTGAGGTAAATACATTGTTTGTTCTCTATTAAAATCTTTCATTTGCTAACTATGCCTATCAGTAGTTAGTGCCTTCAGTAGTTTGAATCTTTTATTTAGCTGGCAGTAGTGGCGCTCGCTGTATTGCAGTAGCTTGAGTAACGAAGATTTTTGTGAGGTAAGTGATTTGTGAAACGTATAGGTTAATGCTAGTCAGGGCCATTCTTTCGTAGGGATTTTTGGAAGTCAGATTGCATTACGCTAAAAACTATTGTGTCTCAGTTTAAGCACATTCGTGTACAATTTTTCTAAGGGGACGTTTCATATGTCGACCCTTA
Organism: Schistocerca gregaria; assembly: GCF_023897955.1. Lineage (NCBI taxonomy): Eukaryota > Metazoa > Arthropoda > Insecta > Orthoptera > Acrididae > Schistocerca > Schistocerca gregaria. Next base: position 201,921,765 of record NC_064921.1, read on the forward strand.
GCCAAGGATACCTCACTGGAATCTTCTGATTTTTTCCTTGTAGTTTGTGTAATTAGTGTAGCTTTTGTTTATTGCTAGCGCGTAATCATAGAGAGAATTTCCTTTGTAGTTGCAGTCTTCCATTGTTGTACAGTAAAATAGTTGTGGCATGCATGTAGTTTTGCACGAAGTGTTTCGCAGCTGCGCTTGAAATTAACTAGATATTATTTTCAGTGCTATGTTAATGTGTTCTCTTATTTTTGTTCTTCAAATTGTGTTTTTCTGTGTTGTCGTGTGAAAAATTGTGACAATAATGGCGTGTGAAAAACGTAATACTAGGCTCCAAAGTAAACTGAGAGTTGACAGTGAAGACGAAAGCAGTGTGTTAGCGCCACCATGTAATGAATTAACTAATGTTCAAAAGAGTAATTTGGTAATTGTGCATAGGGAAATGGAGCGGGTTGCAAATAATGGTGTAGGCAGTGAAACAATTAGTGAACAGGAAAGCGTTATCGATCGATCGGTCGGCAACAGCTCGCCTCAGGATTCCGAAATGACAGGACACAATATTGCAAATACTGTAGATTCAGGTTTTGCGTCCTCATCGTTTTCTCAAATAAGTCAAGACACATTTTCTGTTTTTCAAACTGCGAATATTGCCGGTGCAAATGCATTGCCGAATAGGACTAAGGAACATGTTTCAGACACCAGTGCATTGTTATAACAATTAATGCAACAAATGGGACAAAAGCTTCAAAAGTTAGACACAATGGAACAAAATCAGAGACAAACACAGCAAAAGCTTCAAAAGTTAGACACAATGGAACAAAATCAGAGACAAACACAGCAAAAGCTTCAAAGGTTAGACACAATGGAATATAATCTTCAAAAGTTAGACACAATGGAACAAAATCTTCGGAAGTTAGACACAATGGAACAAAATCAGAGACAAACACAGCAACAGTTGGACACAATGGAACATAATCTTCGGAAGTTAGACACCACACTTGAACAAACACGTGAAGATTTAACTTCTGAGTTACATAACATTGAATCGAAATGTCAAAAAATCTGTAATGACGTAAAAACACAAATTTGTGAGCATTTTCTACCTATTTTTTCGCGGCATGAAAACTCATTACAAAATCACGAAGCAGCCATAAAAGAATTGCCAACTGTTGTTCGTGAAAATCACGACACCTTGCAAGCTAAAATGGACTCAGTTGCATCCACCGATTCAGTTACGCAACTTGCAAGAACTCAGGAAAACTTAAAGGGCACCGTAAATTCGATTTCAACACAAATAGACACTCTGAAACTTGGTTCAGAAAAACACACTGAGGAAATGTGTTCACTAACGGAGAAAGTAGCCGAACTTTCGGATCAGTTCACTAATTTATCTACGAAGGTAGATGATAATTTGAATGACACAAAACCGGTAGTCTTTAATGACACAGAAGAGTGCGAACAAATTAGGAAATTCAAACAAAGTCTGAATCAAATTAGTACGCAACACCAAAGAGAAATCCGGGAAGTACAAGATCAGCTGACACAGGTAATACAACAATTACGTATTTCAGAGGACACTCGCGCTCCAATACGGGAAGAGGGACATAGAAACACGGAATAGCCACAAAATAATAACACAGGGCACTTCGGAAATAATGAAAGAAATTGGCAAGGTACACCGAATTCTGAGATGGAACCGCCGACACGACGTAACAATGACCGATATGCTACCCGCCGAGACGATGATTTTGACTATAAGCTGTTCATTACTACAAGTAAATTCAAAACATTTAAGAATTCTGGCAACGACATTCATCCACAAGCGTGACTCCATCAATTCTCTCATTGTTTTCCTCCCAACTGGTCACTAGAGCACAGATTAGAATTTATGTGTGGCTACTTAGAGAATGAACCAGCTGTAAGAATGCGATCGGTCATTCACGATTGCCACAGTGAAGGAGAATTTTACCATGCCTTCCTCTCAGCATATTGGTCCCAAGCCACACAAGACCGAGTAAAACATGGCATCATGATGATGAAACATGTCGAACAATCTGAATTTTCCAGTCTTGTGAAATATTTTGAAGACATTTTGCACAAGAATCAGTACCTGTCAAACCCATACAGGTTCTCAGAACTCATCCGCATTTGCTTAATCAAATTACCTGAACATTTACGACAGATTATTTTAGCAGGACAATGCAAAGACGACATTGAAGCTTTTCAGGGACTGTTACAAGAACTGGAAATTGACACTGACAATCGCGGAACGCGGAAACAGGAACACAACAATTACAGGTCACACCTGTCACAATTCCGCGATGACAGAAATAATACACGACAAGGCTATTCGTACAACGTAAATCGTGACCAAAACGGACACCACCCGTATGACAACCGTTTGCAGAGTAGTAATAATTACAGGGAAAGATCACCTCTCCACGGTAATGACTATCACAGAGACAATCAGAGAAACAGACAATATGGAAACCAAAATAATTGCTATCAAGGGAGACGGAATAACTTAAGACGCAACGGTCCAGCGCGCAGTTACGATTCAGGGAGAAATTCTCCACCACGTGACCGACAAGAAAGAAAGTATGGAATCTACCGACATGACCACACACGATATGATCGTAACGACAGACCTGAATTGCAGCAGAACTGGCGGGATTCAAACAGAGCTGGGCTCTCTCGGCAAGTTGAATTTGTAGAAGTTAGGTCTCCTAATCCCAGTAACGACGCGCGCCAACAAAGAGGTAACAGACAATGACTCGCACCGCAGGCAGCCACGTGCGCCGGCTGGCTCCGAGAAAAATAACATAAGCTAAACTTGAGCAAAATTCCAGTGTTCCTTACCGACGTAACCACATGATAATTGCTTTTCAGTTGACAGTCTGCGTACTAGGAAAAGTAAAGGTTTACACCACATTTCACATGTAAAACCGTTTATTGAAAGATAATCTGCTTTTTAACTTTGTCTTTGCCATAAAATTTTTCACTTCACGCTACTAGTACAATTTGTCAGACTTACAATCTGTTAACATGCAACAATGTTTTGAAGTTAACTATACAGTCTAGAACCTAGGGAACATTTTTAAACAGAAATTACGAATGTATTGTTATAGTGAACAGACGTCACAGTGTTATTGTGCGTGTACATTCATGCTTGTTAGTTGCACGATTACGTAACGACTATAAGGCTTACATACTTAGAACATATACTGTTAATGAGGTTTTAATGCAACATTTTGGTTCAGTTGAAAAGACATTCTATATTTGAAGTACTTTCTGTGAGATTAAAGGTGACTTAGCGTTTGGTTTCTTTGATAGCTACACGATTATATCACGACGCTACTAATGTGTCACACAATTTACATTGTGCTTTTGCGGTGTATCTGTTTTATATCTGCACAGTTTTTCTGAATTATTCTGGAAAGTAAAACATGTTTTAGTGGTAACTTTTGTGGTATAGCTACAATGAGACAGCCTTTTCTGTAGCACAACAATACGTTACAGTACAGTACTTACTTCATCACGGCAATAAGCGTAATAACTAAAATATTTATACGCAAAGCAATTCACTTCCTTTATTACGAGGTAAGTACATTGACTTCAGCAGAACTTTGCTTACAGAGGACGATAACTACGACACTTCCACATAATTATCTTACAACAAGACGCACAGTTTAGCGCTACAGTATGCGTATTTGAGTGACTAATTTTGTACTTAAAACATTTATTTTTAAAGATATTTGAAATACAATGATACAAAGGTTTTCCGTGATACATTTCATTCCATTGCTGTAATCTGTAAAATCTGAGGATATAATTACATTAATCCTCAGGGGGGTACACGCTTACTTTGTGTACCATGTGTATGGCAAGCACAAGGAGCCCTAGCTAATATGGTATTTGCTTATACAAATTTACACATCGGTACCATATTTCTGTAACACATAAATTACACATCTATCTGATCATTTAACTGAGAGAAACAAACATTTATTATACTACATCAGTGACAGATGTTTACGTAATTACACAGTTGGATAGCTTCACACTTACGAAATTGTATTTTGTCTGTACTTTGTGAACAGTTCATACTTTTTCAGAACCATTGTGATACTGTGAGAGCTTTGAATGATTTATTTGGTGTGTGATCATGATTTTTAAAGTACGTTTGAGGCAGATGACACTTTTGACATGAGCAGAGAATTTTTTTTTAGGTTTTGAAATTATTGGAGGAAGCTATGACGATTTTGAGAGTTGACTGAGGTGTTATGATATTATTACGATGACTATGTGTATTATGCTGTTGCAGTATGTTTATGATCAATGAGCTGATGCTATATGAGTTATTTGATTATGCTACATATCTGTTATGATGAAATATTGAAGAAGTGTCAACGAATAAGGTAAGGAATAATGGGTAGTGGTTAGGGACTCTGGTTTGTGGAAAAGGATGTTGGAAACCGAGAATCGTACTTTAAGAGTTATGAAATGTGTGCATATGCGTGAATGTATCACTATGCTGGCGAAAATTTTTTGGACACTATTCTATTTAAAGGCTTTTGTTTCTACATATTTGTAACGCAAATTCTTGACCTGTGAATTTTTTTTATATGAGACTGCCACTGTAGCGGAAAATGGTGTCGTAAATATTTCGGTAAGACAGTCAAGTGACCACCTGCACAATGCGTCGTGGGCACCCAGCTGCGCGACAACCCCTGGAAAAAAGCCATTAGTGTGTGCCTTTCAGAGGCACAGGAAGAAAAAAAAGACCATTATCCTCGCTATTGACAGTCCTTTGTAGAAAGCATCGTAAATACGACACCCTCAAACTTGAAAACATGATTACACTGTAGAGTTCTTAATTTATGATATTTATTGAAATGAAATGATGAGAAATGTTTCATGTCTATTGTCTTGCTAGCTGGAAGAATGTTTACTGCATTATGAAATGGCTTATGGCTAGCGAATGACGTTTCACGCCTTGCTTTGCCTATTTTGTTTAATATCTAGTTTCTTGTTGCAATGCAGCATTGTTTAAATTAAAATTTAATACATGTACTAATATAACTACTTTCTGTCTACAGACCCAGTAAAGAATCATTTTATGATGTACTTCCTTAGAAAAGAGAGCACAAATAGACATTTCCCTTCACAGGACTTACAAAAATATTTTTTTTTTTACGATTTGGTAACTTATCTGCTAGCGTATGTTCTAGTTATGCATCACTCTAGTGTTAAGATGTGACATAGGTATTACACATTTTTACTGTAATATTTTTTCTGTTTCCGCTTTGTCATGTTTAGATATAAATTATTACATTTATTGCTGCTCGCTATGCTTACTTGCATTTTTTTGTCATTGCTGTTTGTATTAATTGTTTTGTGCCGCTGCTTTGCCTCGTCCCTTAGTTTAGCATCTGAGCTCAGTAGATTTAAGTTAGCTGAAGAGGGGGTAGACAATATAAGAAACTATGATGAATTGGAAGAAAAGCATTGAGAAGCTTTAAAAAAATGGTTCGGCCAAAAAAGTAGTGTACAGTGGAGAAAAACTATTTTTGAAAGAGGATGTGAACAGAATACAGAAAGCAGGTTTAGATAGGACTTTTTGGGAATAATGATGAATTAAGGGAGGTCTCTATGCAAAATACAGCAGTAAAACAAACCCTGTCCTTTCCTTTCGTATTATCCCTCTATGTGTTTATTTACCCTTGTGTATTTGTCTTTTTCCTGACTTTATGTGTTTAGCTAATAAGATTTATGCTGTAGAATTTTTCAAATACTATGTTATTTTCTTTGTAAATATGTTCAGACATTATTTATTGTGTTTTGTTTTAATGCTCATGTGTGAAGTTGATGTTTCAAAAGTTATTCTGAACTTTATGTATGTACTTATGTCGTAATTTTTGTAACACTGATGTATTTGCTATTTCGATTCTTGTATAAAGCCTGTATTACTGCAAATGTTATCTGTACTATTATGTTCTTTAATGATATATTTTGTACCTTTGTTATTGTATTCTCATGTTATAAAATTGTAATTGACACCTGTTCATCAAATTAAGTAACTTGTAAGTTACATTTCACTGCACACATTTCTGTTGGTCATAGTATATGGACAATATGTGAGAAGTAGGGACTGATAGTGTTTGCACGTGTGTTAATAATTCAGTAAGGTACTGGATAACAGCATTGCTGGTTCTAAGGACATTTCAAAAACAATTTTTTGTGAGTGCACAAGTGGTGGTTATGGACTTGCTATATTATCCGAAAGACTCTTAAATGGTGATTGGGCGCCTGCACAGTCAAACAGATGGCTGCTGGCCATCTCTACAAGGACTACAGTGGGTCTACACCTTTGATGACCCACCAATACCATTATTTCTACAAGGTCTACAGTCGGTCTGCATCTCTGGTGGCCCACCAATACCGTAATCTCTACCAGGACTACAGTGGGTCTGCTCTTAGATGACCTACCTACCAATATTCTTCAAAACTTCGACTGACTGTGCTGTGGGTTTGCTCTGTTGTGGCCCATTACCTGTCTGCATGTCAAGAGTCAGCACTGTCTTACCGTTGGAGGGACAACACTACTTCTTCAAGACTGCATGGAAATCCACTACTTCCATGTGCATTTTCTTTTACTACTCAGACTTTGAGAAAAACACTGCAATTTTACTTTGATGAATGATCAGGACTGTCTTTATGGACTGTGAGAAAATTTTAGCTTCTGACCAACATTGTATCAATAAGTGTGTGCATTTGATATCTTTATTATAGTAATTATGAAAAAATTTATCAAATCATTATTGGCCACTGTCCAAAACAATTTGTAAATTTTTTTTTTGTGGGGAGCATGGGGGCTATGTAAGTAGGCTGTTTACGTTTTCTTATTGGTAACGCCACGTAGCGCTCTGTATGAAAAATCACTGGCTGTGCCATGTGCAGTCTGTGGCTGGTTTGCATTGTTGTCTGCCATTGTAGTGTCGGGCAGCGGCAGCTGGATGCTAACAGCGCGTAGCGTTGCGCAGTTGGAGGTGAGCCGCCAGCAGTGGTGGACGTGGGAAGAGAGATGGCGGAGTTTTGAAATTTGTAAGAATTGGTGTCATGAACTGCTATATATATTATGACTAGTGAGGTAAATACATTGTTTGTTCTCTATTAAAATCTTTCATTTGATAACTATGCCTATCAGTAGTTAGCGCCTTCAGTAGTTTGAATCTTTTATTTAGCTGGCAGTAGTGACGCTCGCTGTATTGCAGTAGCTTGAGTAACGAAGATTTTTGTGAGGTAAGTGATTTGTGAAACGTATAGGTTAATGCTAGTCAGGGCCATTCTTTCGTAGGGATTTTTGGAAGTCAGATTGCGTTGCGCTAAAGATATTGTGTGTCAGTTTAAGCACAGTCTTGTATAAATTTTTCTAAGGGGACGTTTCACAATGCCCGAGGGAGGATTCGAACCTCCGACAGGGGGAGGGGGTGGGGGGAGGAGGGCGGAGGGGGTACGGGGTGAGTGCACGAACCGTGGCTAGGCGCTCAAGACCTAGGGCTATGTCGGGCTCACATTTATTCCATATTCATTGAATGAGCGTAGGGGAGCAGACACAGGTACTTCTAGGCAAGTATCTGGGGGAGATGGTTTACAATTGCTTTCCTCCGACCTGCTGTAAAGTGTCACGTGTGTATTTGTCGTGTGGATGACTGTGGCGAGTGCTAGTGTAGTGTGGTGTTTGGTTTGTGTTTCAATGGATAAAAGAGAAGGAGAGGGTGAAACGCGATGCCGGCATACAGTCTCCTCCTCTGTGACGGCAAATGGCTTATTCTTCTCGAAAAGCACCAAGCAAGTCACCGTGCTGAACGTCCTGAGTGTCCTGAACGTCACATGCCATCACTTCATGAGAAATTGTGTAAAGGCTTGCAATTTAGTCCATGACATTGGCGCAACCCGTGTTGAGTTGGCTCGTCACTCACCGAAAGCGTCACCAGGTGGAGGATGGAGAAAATTTCATCAGTTATGGCTGGCGCTGGGGTAATAAAACAGCCAGGTTCGACGAAAACTAGCACAACGAGAGGTCAGATCTCAAGCAGCAGAGAAGGCAACCCATGTCTGAAATAAAATCCGGTAGCATGGAGGCTTAAAATTGCCAGCCCCACCAATGCCCTCACAGTGCGCAGCGTTTGCGACGCAGCCGGGGGACGCTCGAATTGCTAAAAATCCAAAGAAAATTGATCATGACATGTCGACCAATGACCGAAATTACTTAAAGACTAAGGATAAATCATATTCTATATATCAGAAACGTTTAAAATAACAACATGGAATGTAAGAGGTCTAGAACAAAAACCAGGGAAAGCTAAACTCGATATCACTGCCACCACTGAAACGAAAAAGCAATTACAGGGACTAACAGAACTTCAGAATCAATGATGATCTGTTGCGGACTATCACAAGAGTACAGAGCTGCTGCTAGAGTCTCCATCTGGCGGTGCGGAAAGCATTAAAAACAGAATACATTCGCACACTCTTATGAATGAAAAAATTATAGTTCTACGTCTTCAAGCTGAGGAAAGGTTCCTTTTCATATCGTCTTCGTATAAGAAAGATGGATTCAAAACACTAATAAATTTTATGACCCGTTACAGAACACTACACGAAAACTAAATAAAAATGATTACGTTCTTATCGTAGGAGACTTAAAAGCACGAGTGGGTAAGAGACCTGTTAAGAATATAGTATGTACAGAGGATGAAAATACACTGCATAACAAAAATATCGTAACATCCATAAGTTTACACAGGCAGCTCGAGTTACAGTTTCAGTAAAGACTATTCTTGTAAATGAAAAGGCATAAGTAAGAATAAAAGACACACTGGTCAACAACAGCTTGGATCTATTATCACATCACTTTTTAGTAAGAAATAGCATAACTTTTTTTAAAAAACAAAGGGGGGAACAAACCACACATTAATACCCAGCTGGACGTAAGAACTTACGAGTATAAGGTGAACCAACTCCAAAAATATAGTATCAAACCATTGAAATGGAAATGAGCATCCGACATTATGGGGTGGGAGTCCCCTTTTCGGGGATTTTTTTTTTTAATAAATCTCATTCTGTTCGCTTTCGTTCGTCGCATCTGCTCGGGGCGGACGTCGTAAGACATCCATTTAAGTTCGTTGTTGATCGATTAACTCAGTTTTTTTTTATTACAGAGTGCTGCTAACCCTCTGACCGAACACGCTGAGCTACCGTGCCGGCTAGGAAGTTTGGCCTCGGAGGGCAAGAAATTACTGCATTTGACGCCACATTGGCGACTTGCGCGTCGCAGATTGGGATAAATGGATGAGGAGGACAACACAACACCCAGTCCCTGATCGGAGAAAAACTTCTGCCCCAGCCAGGAATCGAACCCGGGCCCCTTGGCGTGGCATTACTCCGCGCTGAGCACTCAGCTAACGGGGGCGGATATCAAACCATTATATCGAAAGAACTAAACGATAAAAGTCAAGTGAATCCATTACGAGTATGAATGCGGTAGCGAATACTATTAAAGAAATTATAATGGAAGCAGCTGCTGTAGCATTAGGATTAACAGTTTGAAACGACCATATCAGCAAACTAATGAAAGACAAAAGGAAGCATATCGAAGCACTTTGGCATTATCTAGTAATATGAATTACAGAGAAGAAATGTAAATGTAAATGTGCTTTTATCGAAGAAATAAACGCGAAAAATTAAACGGGAAAATTTGGATCGATATAAGAGTGAAATAGAACATGATATTCGTGGAAGACGAAATAAGGTGCACAGAACTAAGACAGCCAGGCTAGCCGCGCGGTCCAACGTGCTACTTCTCAAGAAGGAAGGCGTGACGGTCCCGGCACGAAGCCGGCCGGTGGATTAGTGTCCAGGTCCGGTGTGCCAGCCGGTCAGCCTGTGGACGGTTTTTAAGATGGTTGTCCATCTGCCTCGACGAATGCGGGGTGGTCCCCCTTATTCCGCATCTGTTACACTATGTCGGCGATTGCTGCGCAAACACTGTCTCCACGTACGCGTACACTATCATTACTTTACCACGCAAACATTTGGTGTTCCACTCGTCTGATATGAGAGGTTCCCTGGGGGGCCCACTGGGGGCCGAACCGCACCATAACTTTGGGTTCGGTGTGGGGCGGCGGTGGGGTGAGTGGACTGCTGTAGCCTGTTGTGGGGTTGTGAACCACTGAGAGCTACGGCGGGGTCGAAGCCTCTCCGTTGTTTCTAGGTGCTCGGTTCAATACACACACACACACACACACACACACAGAAGCCTCTCCGTCGTTTCTAGGTGCCCGGTTCAATACACACACACACACACACTGGCGAAAAGGCTGATGATCAGGACCTTTGCGCCACCGCCTTTCCTGCCTTTGCCCGCCAAATAAAGTAAGTGAAAATTTTCCACCGCTAGGATTCGAACCAGCTTACTACCAAGTCTAGCGCCACCGCAGAAGCTTGCGCAAGCAGCCTTGATAACGGAGATGGATGCTCCGTATTCGTCCTCTCTTTTACTATAGACAAGAATAAACATGTGTTAAGCTACCGATCGTTTTTAAAATGTACTGATCCTTTTATTTCGCAGGTGACTTTTTTCCATTTTCCGGGGCCTCCAACGGGACTTCGAATTTGTACGTTCCTATGCAGGTGGCGCAGTAGTTAAGACACTGAATTCGCTGCCGCAATGATCAAATCCCTGTACGGACAGTCAGATTTAGATCCTTCGTGGTTTCCCTAAATAGATTATGGATAGTAAAAAAGTAAACGACCGATTCGTTTCCCAGTATTTGTTCAGTTCATGCTGGTCTATAATTATCTCCTCGTCGACGGAATATGAAACATTATTTTTTTAGTTTTGATATTTGTGTGAACTACATGACACGCTGTAATAACTAGCTCCCTGTTAACAATGCTTACAATTGCTTTTCATTGACCCCAGTATCTTCTACAACACATAGTTCATGTTACCAATCTGTCTATGAACACAGTTCAAGTACGAACAATAGGTACCACTACAATAACAAAATCTATTTAATTGAGAACACAACTCAGTTTTCACTTTCACCATTATCAACAAATCAATGTAAGTCTTCTTAAAAACATATGTACCAAAGCTATGTGACATAAGATATGAAGAATGCCTTGTTAGATCTAAGAGAAGACACTAAGCGCTAATATTTCCACAGTAGTTATATAAATAAAGCCGGCCACTGTATCGAGCGATTCTAGGTGCTGCAGTCCGGAATCACGCGGCTGCTACGGTCGCAGTTTCGAACCCTGCCTCGGGCATGATGTGTGTGATGTCCTTCGGTTAGTTAAGTTTAAGTAGTTCTAAGTTCTAGGGGACTGATGACCACAGCAGTTGAGCCCCATAGTACTCAGAGCCATTTGAACAAACATGTTGCACGTCACTATAAACCATTACTTCAACCGTTGTCCCTTCAAGAAAGCATTTTATTTCAGTTCACGTTATCAAATTCCTTCTCTAAACCAACGACCAGGATGCAAATGTCTTTGTTTTCGTAAAACTATTATTAGCCTCAGTATAAAAGTAGCCTCTACTTCTTGAACCAAACAGTTCCTCTCTTCTCCTCATCTATTTACATTTTTCCCTTGCATTTATCTAGACTATTGTATTATTGGCGCATGTGAAAATAAAATGGCTGCGCGCTAATTTTTTTCATCTACCCTCTCTTTCTTTTGTTGCAAGTCTGATAATTTAATTGTTTTCAATATCTGGTACAAAGGCTCTAGATTCATAAATTTGATTCACGAGCTTCTATAGTATTTGCTTTCCCCTTTTGTTTGATACCAGTAGCAGTTCTGCTGGTATGTTATCAATACCTGTGCATGTTCTTCAATCAAGTTCGTTTACAGTTTTAGAACCTTGAACTGAATTCACTGATGACTTTCTGAAGAAAATTATTTCACACGGCATAATCTGCAAATCGCAGTACCAACATCCTGAACTGTTGCAGATGCATTGATGGTGGATTTGCTTCAGAGAACTCCATTAGCCATAACCACACGGGCTGAAATCGGTACAGTAAGGGGGCCACTGCACACCATCTCCAGTGTACCCTAAGGCGTCCAGGGCAACGAACTGATCTTTGAACTTCTGACAGAAATCTAAGATGACCGTAGTACGGTGTGGTCTTGCTCCACGACTCAAAAAGCAATAGTTTCGGAGCATTCGGCTGTATTGTGCAGTATGTACAAATTCACATTATAGTACCTGTCTGTATTTATCCGTCAGTTACAACTGGGCCGAGTAATGCACTATGCATTGGAACAGCAGCTTTAACGTATGGATTCTCAGTGCCCAGTGGTGCCAATTCTGTTTCTTGGCGTACACATGGAGATTGAAGTGTGCCTCATCACCAAACCAAATCAGATCCGTGTCGACTGTTCCATTTACAAATATCTCAATCAATTCATTTCCAAGAAAATATCGCCGCTTCGCACCCGTGTCCCTCAAAGGTTGCAAAGTTTGGCACCGTTGAATTTTGTGAAGAAAAAAGTATCTCTTTCATTGTCCTCTGGAGAAACTATCGCGACATCCTGAGTTGCTGTGCTGCATGTCCTGTTGTTGCGGTGGGCTTCTCACTCAGTAAGGTGTGCACTCGCTCAACATTTTCCGGGGTTACAATTAAGACTGGTTGACGTAACTGGCCCTTTCCTGGAACCATGTTGGATCTGGTCATTTCAAAACAATTCACCGACCCGTTAAAAAACAAAATGGGAAAACATTACACAAAATCTGCACCAGGTGATTCTTAAATTTTGTCATCACAATTTCACTTCAGTTCTGTACTGTAATGACAATGAGAAGTGGTCTACCGGTCGGTACTGTTCTTTCTGGAGAATGCGCGTCTCATGACGATGCTACGTCCATAATATGCTTGTGCTTCCATTCTGAGATGTGACTGAAAGATCGGGGAGAGAGCTACAGAATTTTTAGAGTTGCAATATAAAACCTCAAGGAAAATCATTTACAACATACAATTAAACCGCAAAGGAAAAATAATTTCTACCAACTATCTTGTGCCACCCTGTACTATGACCGCTATTGTTCACCCACTAAAAATGTGCAGCAAAATTCTGAGAAAGCTAACAGAACTTCATAAGAAGGTCGCACGCTGCATTACCCACCTTTGTAATATCTCTCTCTCTCTCTCTCTAATTCATTGTTTCTCCCTCTCAGTCTCTGCTCTCCATCAATTTGTCTGTCCTTCTATACGCTCGAGCGCCTTTCTTTTCTGGCTTCCGCGATGACTCAGCTTGACCCTGTCACCAGCAGCAGTAGGCAAACACGAAAGCGCACATACGTTACCGTGATGAGTTTCAGGTGCGTTGACATGGCGCCTGTGCGGTTTTGACGTCGAACAAAAAGCAAACCTGGCTGACAGTTTGATTGGCCGCTAGTTAATGGCCTCTGCTTCAGAGGACAATAGAGGCTATGATATGTATGCCTACATCACGCCTCGGATTGAAATCATTCGTCGAACCAATAGTTTCTTGTCCCTCTCGAAAGTTAAGCAGGAACCCTTACGGGACTCGGTGCGTTATTCGTCTGTTTGACACAGTGGCACGGAAACACGATTCACTCTACTAAGCTGCTTCACTTCCGCGTCGTCACTGTAGTACTAAACCGAACACTTGGCAGGTTTTGTGTAATTTCTGCAGGCCCCTAAGGATGACTGCCTAAGATAACTGCATTGCTGGTGGCAATGAATGAAACGAACTGAATAAAACAGCAGTGGAAATAGCACACTGCCTACAAAAAATGTGTTCGAGACCTGAACAGTCTCTTAGTTAAAGGACCGGATGGTTTTTTTAAGTGTCTGAACGACTGTGTTACAAACGAATACAGAATTCACGGGAAAGGTTCGCGTATCATAAGAGAAATTGGACACATATAAGCACTGTAACAAAGTGCGAAAGCTTCCGTTCTCTAAGAACGAATCATATTACGAGCGGCCTAGGCACACTAAAACAAGGCTGTATGGCCCTATATTCCGTAAGATCTTGAACATACTTTTAATCAAAGGAAACTTATTGCCCAGACAAATCAGCAGCAAAAATGGCTCTGAGCACTACGAGACTTAACATCTATGGTCATCAGTCCCCTAGAACTACTTAAACCTAACTAACCTAAGGACATCACACAACACCCAGTCATCACGAGGCAGAGAAAATCACTGACCCCGCCGAGAATCGAAGCCGGGAACCCAGGCGCGGGAAGCGAGAACGCTACCGCACGACCACGAGCTGCGGACTAAAGCAGCAGCATCTTGCGTTTAAAAGCAGTTTATCCGACGGGTAGTACATGGTGTAAAGCGGACTGTTCGAGCTTAATTACATTTCACAAGACGGTTCTGGGAGGTTATTTACGGAATTCCAATTATTCTTAGCATGAAACTGAAGTAAACGTGTACCGGTCGGGGTGACCGAGCGGTTCTAGGCGCTATAGTCTGGAACCGCGCGACCGATACGGCTGAAGGTTCGAATCCTGCCTCGGACATGGATGTGTGTGATGTCGTTAGGTTAGTTAGGTTTAAGTAGTTCTAAGAGGGGACTGATGACCTCAAACGTTAAGTTCCATGGTGCTCAGATCCATTTTTGAAGTCAATGCGTCTATTTTTGTCTCTTATCACACATAGAAATAAAGAATAGTCATTCTTCTCAGTAGATAGTCTTACCATTACACTTGATAACTAAAGAGTCTACAGAACCAAAATTTCTATACACATTACATCCTACATCAAGTATCTGAACTGAACTCAGCTGCCAAAAGTGGCGGGAGGCGTTGTCCCATTGAAGAAGTGTCGTGGATGACGCCTGAGTATTTCGTTCAGTGATTGTTGCCGCAGTGATGATATTGAAACCCATTCTTATAATTTTGGTGGAGTAACCTCTGCGTTGATAAACGTTGACTGACGTACGATTCGACATAAGTACAATGACAACCCTCAACAAAAGATGGGAACAACAGAAGTTACATACAGTGTGTGCCATTTATCTTCAATATACCAAATAACTTTACGTACAGAAGCAAACAAAAAAAAAAACATAAATAAAAAATTTAAAAAAACAAGCAAATGTTATTTAGCTACCAGGAGGGCATTAACCAGCATTAACGCTCTCTTATGAAGATATGAACAGCAATATGTCCCCTTCTAACATCAACCTATATTTTTTTCAGTAATAAGCTTTCTCTCCTCAAGACTTGTTCAAGAACGATTCACTTAAACATGACGTTGTTAAAAAGGCAACACAAAACTGACTTTGACTTTCCAGTAGCAGAACGCAATGCAGGAACGCAGGGCCAACTCGGTCGCTTGAGTTCACAGTAAACGAATGAAAACGCGAAACTTACATTCTCCATAGATCAGTATTATTTTTCTCTCTCTTCGTTTGCCTACTAAGTGCTCACAGAAACCTTAAACTGAAGACGATTTATTGGATGATCGCAGGGTATTTTCTTTGACTTTAGCGGCCGGTGTGGCCGAGGGGTTCTAGGCGCTTCAGTCTGGAACAGCGCGACCGCTGTGGTCGTAGGTTCGAATCCTTCCTTGGTCATGGATGTGTGTGATGTCCATAGGTTAGTTAGGTTTAAGTATTTCTAAGTTCTAGGGGACTGATGACCGCATATGTCAAGTCTCACAGTGCTCAGAGCCATATGAACCATTTTGAACTTCGAGTTTCCCTTTGTTTACAGTCAACTCCAGCATGTCGGTGATTTATATTATCTCAGATACCTGTACTGTTTGCTAGTACCGGACAATCGAGGTCAGTTTTGGATCACGTTTTCAACAAATTCTTGTTTACGTGAATGGCACATTGTGACACGTATTTGAACAAGTGAAGACCTCCCTCAAAGAAAGTTGTATATCACGTTTTTGGCAAGTTGAGTGTTCACTGGAATAAAGTGGTACATCACGTGAGACGTGCTACCATAGCAACAGATGACTTTTCGCTGTTTGCAAATTGAGTTATTTGTAGTCGTGAAGTTGACCATCCTGGAAGACCGTTGTATATCAATGGAAATGGCGGATGTTGCTAATGTTAGTTTCACCCCAGAGAGGGTATTGTTAAATAAAAGCACAGAAAGAAAATGAGATCCATCAAACTGAAAGCACAATTTCAAGAAAAGCAGGAGTAATGGTGGAAAATCCTACATTTTTTCAAGTGGTAAAGACGTGCCTGAAATTTATGTAAACTTACTTTCGAATTGGAGAGATCAATTTCTTTTTCCTGTTCTTAATTTTGTTGTTGTTGATGCTTCTTGCCCTGTATAGAATTAGTTATTTTTTAGTTTGGAAATAAATCACAAGGGTTGCCCAGAAGGTAATGCACCGCATATTTTTCTTCAAAAATTCTGTATTGATCATAATGAGAATGAAAGAATGGTGTTTTATCTACACACATTACTTTTGCACGTAATCTCCATCCAGTTCTATGGCCTTCCTCCTGGCGAAACAAGTCTGTGCATGCCCTGTCGGTATCAGTCCTTGTCCTGATGCTGGAGCAGGCCGTGGTAGCCGAGCGGTTCTAGGCGCTACAGTCTGGGACCGTGCGACTGCTACCGTCGCAGGTTCGAATCATGCCTCGGCCATCGATGTGTGTGATGTCCTTAGGTTAGTTAGGTTTAAGTAGTTCTAAGTCTAGGGGACTGATGACCTCAGAAGTTAAGTCCCATAGTGCTCAGAGCCATCTGAACCATTTTAAACCTGGTGGTGTAGCCAGTGCTCTGCAACATGTTACGTGTGACAGACGTGGATGGTTTCCCTGACTGCTGCAAATAGTGGAGCTCCGCCGAACCGCCTTCTGATGACCTCACCCTCCATGCCTAGCGAATAACTGCATTTATGTCGATAACAGATACTCCACAGACTTTGCGCAAGCGTTTGTGAACTTTTTCCACAGTTTCTTTCCTTGCAGTGAGATATTCAAAGCCGACACGTTGCTTGTAACGTACATCGCCTACAGACGCCTTTTTGAAACTGTCCTGCAGCTACGCTATCTGTCGGAAGTGGCGGAAACGTGGCTTGCTCACCCGAGAGGCTTCATATAATACATACGTAACTTTTCGCATTCGTGTATTGTTTCGGATGAATAAAAAAGCGGTGTATTACTTTTATCGAAAAACATTGCACTATTTCAGTAGTCAGATAATACGTCCTGTTAATACTTTCCATTATTTTGCCACCGTAAAAGAAAATTAGTATTTCTCTGATACACAACGTTATTTTACAATGTATCTTTACAGGATACGCAACTTTCTTACAGGGAAAGCTACGTAAAACAACTTCGAAAATATTGTAAAATAAGCTAAATACTGTTCTATAATGCATACTCTATAACTTGATCACATGTAATAAAATATATGAATAAATATAACCATAGGAAAAGAACAGTTATTTTTTCTTCCTGAAATTGTCGTATATAGCCTTCATTGAAGGAGAACTTCAAGTACTGAGGAGTGAAAGTGGATTAGGAAGTAAAAATTATAGGGTGCTGTTTAAAACATACTCCTGTTCCTGTCTTCTTAACAAAGTTAAAAGAAACTCATGCTGGTTGATGTCCGCCTGATATCCAAACAACATTTGCTTGAGACGTTTCTGATTTTGGTTCGGGACATAAAGTTGTTTTGGGTGGTCGAGAGGAATGGGACACCGCGTACATGTCGTTTTATGCCATTAATAGAACACAAAAGCTTATTACAGAATTTGTGTCAACACCAGAGTTTTTGCGCGTAGTGTCTTTTTCTCGGACAGACAGGGCTGCAGTAAATGTGTTACGAAAGCTGGCGGCATTCTACATCTTCTCCAGACGCCAGTACCCCAACGGCAGAGACCAGCGGCCATCTTTGCCCCACAGCTGCCAGTATCTGACGCTACAGAGCCGTGATCTGTCTGTCGGTGGAGGGACTGAAGGGTGTCCGTAATGACAGGGCGCCGCCACTGAACAAATAACTTAATCGGCAAAGTTTGTTTCTCGTGCGAGGCCGCATCTCGGCATAAACATAGCCCTAGGAGGTGCGAACGGTCGGCCCCGACGGGAATCCTGTCTGCCCTCGTACCTGAGATAAACGCCGGCAGATGAGCTGTTACACACTGTTTTCGGAGCAATTTTATACGGGAGAAAACTTAAAAGAGTCAACGGGAACAGCCGCTCTTCCAATGATCAGAAAGTCGCAACGCACCTGATCGCCAGGCATGGATACAGCCTTTGTCCTCTACTGTGCAAACTGTGCTTCGAAGAAGCAGTGAGGAATAAAAATGTAAACAACTGGAATAAAAATACAGAGTGAAAGTATATCGATAATGATAATCGATCATGTCATTGATGTCCTGTGTCAAAAAGAGGAATCTCAAGTTAATGGGTATAGAATATGTATTGAGAGTAGCCGTCCGCTGTGGAGGAGCGGTTCTAGGTGTTTCAGTCAGGAACCACACGGCTGCTACGGTCGCAGGTTCAAATCCTGCCTAGGGCATGGGTGTATGTGATCTCCTTAGGTTAGTTAGGTTTACGTTGTTCTAAGTCTAGGGGACTGATGACCTAAGATGCTAAGTCCCAATGTGCTTAGAGCCATTTGAATTTGTACTGAGAGTAAATCAAAGAAATATAAAAGTATTTACGAAATTTACGAACTTTCAGCATGTTGCAGATGAAATATAGACCCGCAACTTATTCTATAATTTAAATAAATGATTGTAGCTCTGTGGTAAGAGAATTGAGAATTATCTTCTTTTATTTCTTCTTGGTGCTAGTTTCACACACCTGCGTCTATTTTTGAACCATCCGTATCGTGCGACAATACAGGCGATAACTTATGTACGAAAACTTCCCCTCCTATTATGATCAAGGCGACACTATGGCCGACTCAACAGCAGTAAATAGACAACGTATGACGGACATCAGAGAACTGCCGTGTGGAGACAACAGTGATAACTAACCACTGGTGTCTCTGCTCACCGGTTCTTTGATATCCGTCCTATGTTGTCTATTTACTGCTGATCATTCTGACATAGTGCTGCTTTGATCATCACTGCAGGGCAGTTTCCGTACATAGTCTATTGCCTGCATTGTCACACGACACGAATGGTTTAAAAATGGACGCAGGTCACTGAAACTAGTCAACATCAAGAAATACGAGGGTAATCCCAAAAGTAAGGTCTCCTATTTTTTTATAATTATATAGATCTGTTTATTTCTACAGTGGTTTACATCAGTTTACAGCTTGAACATTTAGCTATTTTTCGACATAATCACCATTTCTGTCGATTCATTTTTGTTAACGCTGTGGCAGTTTTTGTATGCCCATGTTATACCAGCCTGCCGCCATGTTGTTCAGAAAGTTATGAACCTCTTCTTTCACCTCATCGTCGGAGCTGAATCGCTTTCCGGCCAAATGTTCTTATAACTTATGGAACAGGTAACAGTCACTGGGCACCAAGTCAGGAGTATAGGGTGGGTGGGTGGCTATGATCCATTGAAACTGTCGCAGGGGAGCAACGGTTTGCCGAGCGATGTGTGGGCGAGCGTTGTCATGGAGAATATGTACGCCCTTGCTCAACATTCCTCTTCTCCGGTTCTGAATTGTCCGTTTGAGTTTTTTCAGAGTCTCACAGTACCTATCAGCGTTAATTGTGGTCCCAGTGGGCATAAAGTCAACCAACAATACCCCTTTCCGATACCAAAAAACGATTGTCATGACTTTACCGGAAGACTGAGTTTGTTCGAATTTCCGCGGCTTTGGCGAAGAAGAATGCCGCCATTGGTGTGATGGTGCTTGGTCTCAGGTGTAATGTGGTATGCCCAGGTTTCGTCACCCGTGACAATTGAGTCCAGGAAGCTGTCCTGTTCGGGTGCAAGTCGGTGAAGAAATGGGCGGGAAGCATCAACTCGTTGCAGCATGAGGCCCTCAGTCAGCATGCGTGGCACCCATCTTGCGTACACCTTCCTGTAGTTCAATGTTTCCGTTAAAATTCTGTGAGCGGTGCTTCGGGAAATCTCAGGAACCAACGTGCAGAGATCATCCAGGGTGATCCACGTATCTTCACGCATGCTTTGCTCAACCTTCTACACTGTCTCCTCAGAAATTGACGGTCTCCTTCTCCTTTGTTCGTCGTGATTTTCGGTCCGACCAGCTGCAAACTCTCTACACCACTTACGAACATTTTTGACATCCATGCACGACTCACCATACACTTCCGTTAATTGGCGATTGGTTTCAGTCGGCGCAGTGTCCTTTGATTTCAAAAACCGACTAACTGCTCGCAATTCGCACTTGGCGGTAACATCCAACGGGAGCTCCATTCTCAACGGCTGCCAAGCCAAGACTGAGCGCCTCAGCATGGCGATCGCATTTATACACACAGCGCGTGAAGCACTCTTCAGAACAGGTGACCAAGTGCAACACAAACAGAGTTCTGTACTTATAAAAAAATTGGAGACCTTACTTTTAGAATTACCCTCGTAAAAAGAGATACTTCTCAGTGCAACTTATGACGGAGCTACGACCATTTATTTCAAATACAAAAGTGTGAAGAATTACTGAGATTTGCAACAAACGTAATATAAAAATTGGATACAACCAAATCTAAGTCTCACTTATTTTGACCAACCACAGAATTTTTTGGAAAGCAGAAATTTGAAAAATGTACCCAAAAACTTATGTTTAGCTACTAGGGGAACATTAACCATCATGTTTGCAAATTCTTGTAACTTTGTTCGATACGAAGATATGAACAGCAGTAGGTCTGTTTTAAATAGCGCTTTATGTGTTTTATCCGGCAATCCAATGCCTCATCTCCAGACCTATTGCAAGTCACGTCGCAGTGTACCAGTCACGTAACCATGACGTCATTAAAAACGTAACACAAAACCGACTTTGACGCTTGTGTATTCGCAAACAGCCCAGGTCACTGGGGTGGTGTAACTTGTCCTCTTGCTGGAGTTGGCAGTAAGCAAATGATAATAGAAAGAAAATGCAAGCCGGTCATTCTGTCAATTGTCTTCAGCTGATGGTTTGCGCGAGTCAGTTTACAAAAACTAGGAGAAGGTAGTAACGCTACTCATGTTCGGAGAATGTAACTTAGCAGCGGTTATACGTATTGTGCCAAACTTTAAACATATGATTACTTTTAGCACGTATCTCATGCTTTTGCAGCATAAAAATTTGTTATGTCTGTTCACCCCGCGGATAAGAGAGCAGTATTAATTTTATTATTTGATCTTTTTTATTCGCTTCTGAGGTGAAAAAGGGCCATGTGAAAATCTGTTTTGGATATAAGACCATAAGAAAAAATGTATTTGGTTAAAAAATGTGTTATTCAATACAAAAGCTAAAAATATTGTATGAAATGCAGTTTTTTGTTTCATTTTCCAAGTAAACTGTTATAAACTAATTTCTTTATTTTAACTTTAAATTGTCGAGCTTTGTTCCTTTGTTAATACGTTAAGTCACTGAAATCAGTTCTGCGAACTTTCGGTTAACTCAGCACCTGTTTTAACATTTCACGTACCTGGTCACTTGAGACACGTTACAGGAACCGCTGTTTGCTTTTGACTCACAGTACCTCTTACTTCCTCCGTGCTTGTAGCTAACCGCTCTTACTAGCGTAGCATCCATCAATTACAGGGCGAGTCAAAAGTCCTTGGACACCTTCATAAGTTGGGAGATTAAAGGAAAAATTGAAATGTGATGATGGGAACATAGGTTTGATGTGGGACCGCGACTTTTGGAGTGATTGTCATTCCTGGCCGCCATCTTGAAATCCGCCCTTTTTGATTCAAGTCTTTTTTTTTAATGGGAAGGGGGGGGAGGGTGCATGACACATCAACTAACACTCGCTTGAGCACTGGAATTTAGTGGTGTAATTTGTTTTTGTCTATGTTCTGCAGTTTAGAGGTTATTAATGTTCAAAGTCGGGAAATTACCTTCATACCAACTGCTACAACACAAGTTCTACGTGGTGTCCATCCCGTGCAGTGCACAACTGTAGTCACCGCAACCACTCTGACTGCACACGGAGGAGAGCGTCTCCTGCAATTTGGTCACAGGCGTGTTGTATGCGTTCCTCGATGTGTCTCAAATCGCGGATGCTCTCAGCATACACTATCTGCTTAAGATGTCCCCATATGTAAAAGTCAAGGGGCGTTAAGTCAGGGGATCTGGGCGGCCACTGCACGGGACCACGGCGACCAATCCACTTCCCTGGCAGTAGTTCCTCCAACCATTCACTGACACCAATGCCATAGTGTGGAGTGTCCCCATCGTGCTGAAAATAAGATGGGAAAATGCCGTCAGTGTTCAGTGTGGAAGGGAACACAAGGGCCTGCAGCAACATCAGAGACTGTGGTGCAGTTTATGTGTTGTAAATGAAAAATGGCCCAATGATGAGAGTGTCCCATATGCCACACCACACCGTCACCTTCGCTGGAATATGTTCTCGAATTGGGACAACCCAGTTCGGATTTGCGTCACTCCCAGTATCGATAATTATGTCGATTAACCTCCCCGTTCAAAGTGAAATAAGCCTCGTCGCTGAACAGTATGCAAAAGAAGGACCCACTTCGTGTTGTTAAGTAGCCCGCAGGAAGAACTCGAACCGGCGATCAGGTCATCCTCGTTAAGTCGATGCTGCATCTGCAGCTTCTAAGGATGCCACTTATTGGTGTGCAATATCCGGACAACGGAGGTTTGGCATATTCCAAATGCTAGGGCCACACGATGGGTACTTCATTTAGGACTTTTCACAAACGACGCAACAACCGCAGTTGCAGTTTCCTCATTGGTGGCAGTCCTTGGTCGCCCACTACGTGCCCTATCGTGAACAGAGCCCGTCTCCCGGAATTTGGTGATCACGTTAGCCAACGTGCTGTGCGATACCGGTTCTCTGTTTGGGTGCTGTCTGTTGTAGTCAGCTGCTATTGTTCGGTAGCTGCGTTCCCCTGATGTAAGGATGATTTAGATCTTCTGTTCACGTGTCAGACCCATTTTGGATCACCTGGAACAAAGTGAGACATGAGTCGGTATCAAGGTTACTGTGAACATTAATAACTTCTAAACTGTACAAGACAGACAAAAACAAATTACACCACTCAATTCCAGAGCTCAAGCGAGTGTTATTTGATGTGTCGTACACTCCCCTTCCCATTAAAAAAAAATGACCTGAATCTAAAATGGCGGATTTCAAGATGGCGGCCATGAATGACATTCACTCCAAAAGTTACAGCCCCACGTCAAACTTTTCATCACATTTCAATTTTCCATTTAATCTTCCAACTTATGAAGGTGTCCAAGGACTTTTCACTCGCCCTTAACGGCGCAGTCGCTTGCCGCATCGCTTTCCACGTATGTCTAGGTTCATTCCCCAGCGTCCGATCCCTCTCTCCCTCTCTTTCTCTCCACAACCATCGATATTCCTCTCTTCCAAGCCGGCACGCTCCATAGATAAGCCCCTTTTCCTCTCAGAGTTGTGGCACATACACAGGCGAAGCAGCCCGGCCAAACCAGATGGGCTAGTGTCAACTTGCACTGATCAGCAGGAGCATTATGATTACCTACATAAAATCAGGTAAAAGTACTTTATTAAATGACCGGTTTCGGTATAATATTTGACTACTCTGAGACGGCACTATCAGCTGAAGTTGAAGACGTATAGAAGAGTCAGTTGACCTCAGTCGCTACCTAACAGCCGGTATGTCCACCTTTGGCACGGATAACTTCGGCGACATGTCGTGGCTTGGAAGCAGTGACGTCTTGGTAGTCGCTAGAGGGAGTTGGCACGACTGCTGCACACACAAGACTCCTAAGGTTCAAATTTCGGGAAAGGGTGCGACGAGCTCTCGCGCCACGTTCGATCACATCCCAGATCTGTTCGATCGGGTTCAGATCAGACGAACTGGGGGCACCAGTATTGTGGTCCTCGAACCACTCCATCACATTCCTGGCCTTGTGATATGGCCCTGTCCAGTCCATCACATTCCTGGCCCTGTGACTTGTTGAAAAATGCCACTGTCGTCGGGAAACATGATTACCAAGAAGGGGTGTACGTGGTCTGAAACCAGTGTACGATACTCCTTGCTCGTCGTGGTGCCTTGTACGAGCTCCACGTGGCCCATGGATGTCCACGTGAATGTTCTCCAGGGCATAATGGAGCCGCCGCCAGCTTGTCTCCATCTCGCAGTTCTGGTATCAAGAATCTGTTCCCCTGGAAGACGACGCATTCACCCCCCCCCCCCCCCTCCCATCTGCATGACGAAGAAGGTATTGGGATTCACCACACCATGTATCGCTCTGACACTACGCCAACATTCAGTGCCATCGTTAGAAGTACTCTGCCTAGCATTAAAGTCTGATGTTAGTTCTGCCACAGTTCACCGCCTGTCCTATTTTACCAGTCTACCCAGCCTACGACGTCCGACATGTGTGACTATGAGTTGCCACCCAACCTCACGACATCTGGAGTGGTTTCACCTTGGTTTGGCCACGTTTTGAAGACACTCGCCACAGTACTCCTCAAACACACGACAACTCGTGCAGTTTGCAAAATGCTCGTGCCGAGCCTCCGGTCCATCATAATCAGCACTCGGTCAAACTCATGTACATCTCGCGCTTTGCCCATTCTACACATAGGGAGCACGCTCACAGATGGTCAATGTAAATCATCGTGTTGTACACAGCACAATTACAAGAGCGTTACATTTGATTAGCATGAGACTTCTTGCTTTACAGTTCCTACCTTTACGATTCATTTAGACTGTACACAATGGTTCACGTCAGTTAGCACGGTCAAGTAACCAAAGTGAACAGAAACAAAATTTTCTTAACTCATTGATGGACTTCCGGCACAATAACTGTCACGTCGTGAAAAAGGGACTCCATGTGTGCGAAGGAAGAAAAATGGCTCTGAGCACTATGGGACTTAACTTCTGAGGTCATCAGTCCCCAAGAACTTAAACTACTTAAACCTAACTAACCTAAGGACATCACAAACATCCATGCCCGAGGCAGTATTCGAACCTGCGACCGTAGCGGTCGCACGGTTCCACACTGTAGCGCCTAGAACCGCTCGACCACATCGGCCGGCGCGAAGGAAGACAAATCCTTTCGACGTAGCTGGCTATATTTGCTACGTTGATTTCAGTTGTTACTTTATTTCCATATTAGCAATGCATTTGTTGCCGACTTGCAATAACAAGAAAAGAATTTCTGACATCGATAACAAACTTAAATGTAGGAAATATTGTCTGAACGTATATGTTTGAAGTGTCGCCTTTTACGACAGTGAAACGTTGACGATAAACAGTTCAGACAAGAATAAATAGTAACCATTTGAAATAGCGTGCCACAGAATAATGCCGGAAATAAAATAGGAATGTAGTATAATTAATGAAGAGGTCCTGAATCGAATTGCGGGGGTGGGGAGGGGGTTGGGTGGGAGGTGGGGAATTCGTGGCATAACAGTGCAAAAACAATGATCGACTAGCTGGACACATTCTCAGTCCTTAAAACTGCGAAAATCTGTGGTTTCTGTCTTAAACCACTACTATTTTAATATTTTTTTTTATGTTCCACTCCGTTTCACATGAAACTACCAATGTTATTGCAAGACAGCAATATGTAGTGGTACACAGGAGTAGTTATATAAATGTAGTGCATTATTGCTAGCATAGATCAACAGTACAAGACTGTGACATTATTTCTGTTATAGTCATCATGTTGAAGATGTCATCGGCACTCAAAGTAAACATGTCTAAACTCAATGGAACGTAAATCTGAGTTTGTACTGTGGGAGCAGTATGTACTTTTGAGATAAGTTTATTAAGTTTTCTGTCCCATTTTGCTTGTTATTTAGGACCATAATTCGTTTTAGGCATTATGAGTGCAATAAGCAGTTTTGAGATGTGGGACTGCATCGAGGAAAAATGCGAAATAGCTCTCAGTACCGAATATATCTCACGAAATGATGGATGGCTCAAAACTGTATGTCCCGTGATTCCAAAAGTGAAACCACCCCTTTAAAGCAACAGATTGTTTACTTTTTGCCAATTTCTTGTTACATTCGCTGCTTCCTATGAAGATAAATGTCAGTTTTATAAAAAGTTTTAAAATTATTTTTTAGTGTTTTGTTAGGACTCGAAAGGTTAACAAATCTCCAATTTGAAAGTGCAGCAAAGTGCTGGAGCGGGCGGAGAACGGGAATGGTGATGGGGGTGAATTGTGGAAGAAACCGATTTCTTGACAACAATAAACATGTTCAGATGAATGTTGGTTGCACTAATTAAGCAGAGATGGAGAGGTTTGGACAGGATAGACTATCCTGAATAACTGCATCGAAACAGTCTAGACTAAGTACCACAATTCTGATTACTGACTAGAAGTCAGTGCAGTGTTACTTTTGCGCAAGATCTGTCAAAACGGCATTTATACTAAATTTAGGAAAATGTCCCCTGACATAAAATTTTCTATAATAATACATTTTCTTAATTGTGCAGCATTATTTGCCACAAATTTTGATGATGCAATAGAAAATTATGCACGATTATTTCCTTTGCGTAGAAAATAAGCTTTTCATTTCTCGTGCCCCATTGTGAGGACCGAGGGCGCCTTCACGAACAGGCATTGAAATTCTGAATAACTGTAGAAACGGGGTTCCGTTAGAATACCCGTTGCGACCGTGAATCTAGAGAACAGCCAAGGCCACAGCCACTAGCGTATAATTATCTGCCGACGTATAGAAAGACATTTCCGAAGAACCGGGACAAACTCCTGTCATTTACGGCTTTCGGAAAGCAGCACGCGACGAAAGCCGCTGCCCTATATATCGATTCACCGGAGTAAATTTCAGATACTCACTTTTGAATAGGTGACCCACTTTACGGCGGCCGTCTAGACGTCCGCGAATACCGTCATTATGCCCACAATTACCCGCCTCGGACAAAAAAGACAGTCTCAGCCGCCAGATCGCCATTGTGCCGCATGGGCGCCGCGCGGTCGCGATCGCGTTTCGGAGAACCCTCAGTGAACGCGATCGGGTTCGCGTGACGACGGCGGAGAGCTCGCAACGGAGAACCGGCTGCGGTCGCACCGGCGCGACGCACAAAAACTGGCGTCAGTACAGAAACGGGCGCCCCGCAAATTGCGCGAATACACCGCCACGGGTTGGCGCGCGGCCGGCGCATTCAGATGCAGATGCGGCCGCAGTGACACCTGTCGTGCGACTCGGACTCGCGGAACGGCGGCGCTAGAGAACCTGTATAGGGAGAGAGTGGCCAACCGGACAATACGGCGGCCATTTTTCTGCCAAACGGCGGGCGGGACTTTTGAATGGCCAGTAGTGGAGTACACACTCACTGAATCAAAAGCACAAGACAATATGGCGAAATCATTCGTTAAATGCCTTTGTTTATAAGAATAATATGTTATAATAATTTTCACACGACCAATTTACATGTCTGCTTTCAAATTTAACTATGTATATAGCAAGTTGTTTTATACGTAGTAAAAAGCAAAAACGACTTACCAGAATGAGATTTTCACTCTGCAGCGGAGTGTGCGCTGATATGAAACTTCCTGGCAGATTAAAACTGTGTGCCCGACCGAGACTCGAACTCGGGACCTTTGCCTTTCGCGGGCAAGTGCTCTACCATCTTTTTTTTCTTTTCTTTTTTTTTAATCTCATTTTGTTCGTTATCGTTCGTTGCAATTGTTCGTGGTGGGCGTGCCCTGACGCCCATTGAAGTTCGTTATTGATCCATTCACTCAAGTTTTTTATTGCAGAGGGCAGCTAACCCTCTGACCTAACACGCTGAGCTACCGTGCCGGCTATGCTAGTTCTGCATGGTTCGGAGGAGAGCTTCTGTAAAGTTTGGAAGGTAGGGGACGAGATACTGGCAGAAATGAAGCTGTGAGGAGCGGGCATGAGTCGTGCTTCGGTAGCTCAGATGGTAGAGCACTTGCCCGCGAAAGGCAAAGGTCCCGAGTTTGAGTCTCGGTCAGGCACACAATTTTAATCTGCCAGGAAGTTTCAAAAACGACTTACTTCGCATAGATAAGAGTACTTGGATGGTTTTCACAAGGATCCTGTTTGATTTATACCAGCCCTGTTGACTGCGACTGCCCACTGCTTTCGTCTTTCATCATTGCATGGAAATGCTAACATGGGAAATCCAACTTCGCCTCCGTTGGAACAACCAAATGCAGGACAACCTCGCATCGTTTACGAACGTCTGCAGAACGAATTACAGATGCCAGAAACAGTACCGTACAATTAGTAACGTGTTTACTTCAAACATGTAGACCTACCGAGTTCACCACAAAACGCTTCATTATTTCAACTCGTATTTACGATCGCAAACGCTAATTACGTACTAAAAACGATGTACAACTAAATCGAACATGCATGCACAACGCGTAACAAGTCTCTCAATAATTCAAATACCTTTTAATCGTTTCCAAAAGTCCTCTTAACTTCAATTCAACTCAAAAGCACGGCGTACATAGGAAGCGCGAGAGACGTTTGGCGCCATTTTTTCTGCCTAAGCTAATCAACCAATCACGGGCAACTTGACCTATGGCCACTCTCTCCCTATAAAGGCTCTCTAGGCGGCGCAAGCCCCTAACGCGCCGAGGCAACTGTCCACCAATTGAAGCAGCTGATCGCCGCCTTTTGCAGGGGTGAATCCTAGTACTAGGGTTCTGATTTCAAGTATATGCGACACAAAAAGAGCAAATTGAAGCACAAATTAAACATATGTTTGTTTTCTTTAAAAAAATCACTGAGTATTCGAGTCTATTTTAAAAGTATATTTAAATGAATGAAGTTTCCTCATTTCCGAAATACGTCTGCATAGAGACGCGAAACTTAAGAATGTAAGGTTCATTCCTGACAAGGTGGAGCGAGCTTACATCGAGCTATTTGCATTTGATAATTACATGAAACTTTTAAAGTAATGGTTCAAAAGGCTCTGAGCACTCTGGGACTTAACTTCTCAGGTCATCAGTCCCCTAGAACTTAGAACTACGTAAACCTAACTAACCTAAGGACATCACACACATCCTGTGACCGTAGCGGTCGTGCGGTTCCAGACTGTAGCGCCTAGAACCGCTCGGCCACTCCGGCCGCCACTTTTAAAGTAGCAGACAGTACGATTATTATTTAATTCACATAATTTTCCTGTCAGGTCCTGTTTGCTTTTTGCCGACTACTGTGTAAATTTTGCACGCTTACCTCTGTTCAGCACAGTATTGTCTACACTCGAATTTTGGTATGATTAATTGTAATAACCCATATCACTTTAAATACCGAAGCAATTCATTCGCACATTAGTTTTTAACACTGATAGCACCTCTGAAAGTGGTTGAGTTTGCAACATTTGGTCAAATATTTGACCATTTACGACCTACCTCTTATTCATACTTAATAAATATTTGATTAAAAATCTAATTACCTATTATGTACCTAGTTCTTCATTCAGTTCAACTTAGTACATTAACCCTGTTAGTACTTTTAGTAATTTATATACAAATACAATATAAGTACTTGACATGCAACAAAGTATCTTTGTCGTAATCTAACACTGCACCATTTTCCCTGTGTAACTTGCAATTTTTGTAGCAGAAAGTTTATTAGATACCGTATAAGGTGTAAATATAGACATCAGGTTAGGCTATAGAACAATCTGCTGTCACCTACATT
Source organism: Schistocerca gregaria (assembly GCF_023897955.1). Lineage (NCBI taxonomy): Eukaryota > Metazoa > Arthropoda > Insecta > Orthoptera > Acrididae > Schistocerca > Schistocerca gregaria. Next base: position 201,951,515 of record NC_064921.1, read on the forward strand.
TAGCATTTGCATTAACTGGTTTTGCAAACATTATACTTTTTCAAATGAGTTGGAAATCCAAATACTGTCCTTCATTTGACGTCTATTTACATAATTTTCCATGTAACAATTCTCTTCAAAATGAAGAGAGCACAGCAAATGATTTGCTGTCGGTTGGAAGTTCTCTCTCAGAGTAGCAACAATCCATTTCCGATTTAGAAGATCATTTCTAAGGGGAAACCTAAACCAAGGAAAACGCTCATGATGTATGATTTTTCCATGAAAATATTATATACAAGTAATAGAAAGTAACAAACAATCAGAAATGACTGACCTGTTAAATGTAACATTGTTTCCGTCTTCGTCTTTGCTTCCATTCTTACTGTTACAATTAAAAGCAGCACACGAACGAACCATGCTTACGCACTGTTTCCCTGCAAATGGCGGATTCTATCACGTTCAATGTGGGGACGCGACATTAGCGCCAATGCGCGATCAAGTTTTTATTTAGTAAGTCTATGGGGCGGCGTGATGTGTATGGCTGCCAGTCCGCGAGCCTTTCGTCCGCTTGCACGGCCCCCTCAAACCCGTCACACTAGCAGTGAGGTTCTCTGCAACCTTGCTCGATGTCTCGCGCAATGGCTCCCAGCCAGGCTCCAACCCACAACACATTCACTATTTAAAATACGCTCGGGTAACGGATGGGCGGCGTCCTCCGAGTTGGTCTCACCGTGAGGGGATATGCAGATCGAAATTCTACCATTAATCGCCCTGCCAAGACTCCTATATACAATATCTGACATATAATCACTTGCCACTGTTGAAGATTCATGCCAAGTCAGGACACATTTATACTGAAGAGTGAAAGCAATTGGTACACCTGCCTAATATCTTGTAGGCCCCCGCGAGCAAGCAGAAGTGTCACAGCACTGCGTGTCATGGACTCGAGTAATGTCTGAAGTAGTGCTGGAGGTAAATGACACCATGAATCCTGCGAGGCTGTTCATAAATCCATAAGAGCACAAAGGGGTGAAGATCGTTTCTGAACAGCACGTTGCAAGGCATCCCGGATATGCTCAATAATGTTCACGTCTGGGGAGTTTGGTGACCAGCAGAAGAATTGAAATTCAGAGGAGTGTTCATGAAACCAGTCTGTAGCAATTCTGAACGCGTGGGGTATCGCATTGTGCTGCAGGAATTGCTCAAGACCGCCGGAATGCACAATAGACAGGAATGGATGCAGGTGATCAGACAGGGTGTTTAAATGTAGAAGAGTGTTCCTGGAGCCACTGTGTAACAATTCTGGACATGTGGGGTACCGCATTGCCCTGTTGGCATTACCCTAACCCGTCGCCCGTCGGGATACAAAATTGTAAAATGGTTCAAATGGTTCTTAGCACTATGGGATTAACATCTGAGGTCATCAGTCCCCTAGAACGTAGAAATACGTAAACCTAACTAACCTAAGGACATCACACACATCGATGCCCGAGGCAGGATTCGAACCTGGGACCGTAGCGATCGCACGGTTCCAGACTGAAGCACCTAGAACCGCTTGGCCACAAAGGCGTCTGCACAATGGACATGAATGGATGCAGGTGATTAGATAGGATGCTTACGTACGTATCGTCAGAGTCGTATTTAGACGTATCAGGGGTCTCATATCACGCCAATTGCACACGTCTCACACCATTACAAAGCCTCCACCAGCTTGAACATTCCCCTGTTGACATGCAGAGTCCATGGGTTCGTGAGGTTGTCTCCATACCCGTACACGTCCATTCACTCGACACAATTTGAAACGAGACGCGTCTGACCAGGCAACATGTTTCCAGCCATCAACAGTCCAACGTCAGTGTTGAGGCGAGGCGAGGAGCTTTGTGTCGTGCAGTCGATGATGTTTCGTTGAATCGTTCGCACACTGATTATTGATGGTCCAGCATTGAAATCTGCAGCAACCTGAGGAAGGGTTGCACTTCCGTCACCTTACACGATTCTCTTCAGTCGTCGATGGTGTCGTTCTTGCAGGATCTTTTTCCGTCCGCAGCCATGTCGGAGATTTTATGTTTTAGCGGATTTGTGATATTCGCGGGACATTCGTGAAATAGTCGTACTGGAAAATCCCGACTTCGTCGCAACCTGGGAGATGGTGTGTCCCATCGCTCGTGCGCCGACTACAACACCAAATCCAAAATCACTTAAATCTTGATAACCTGTCTTTGAAGCACCAGTAACCGATCTAACAACTGCTCCACACACTTGTCTTATATAGGCGTTGTCGTCCGAAGCACCGTACTCTGCTTGTTTACATTTTTCTATATTTGAATACACATGCCTGTACCAGTTCTTTCGCGCTTTAGTGTATAAATAGAATCACTTTCATAAAAACACAAAAATAATTCCCTAAAAGAATGACTGTGTTGAGGGGACTGTCGGGTAATTTTTAACTGAAAGCCAGAAATAATGTGCAGAATGGAACAAATTTTTATTACTACTATGATTTTAGCATAACATCGTAAAGTGTGCGTAGATAAAAGTGACAACTAACACGAAAGTACCTTTTTTTCTGTTTTCAGTTTTTTTCAATACGGATTGGCACTTCTCCTATCACTGATAGAGCGCAGGAGATTGTAATTGATTTACCTATCAACATGAAGGTTGTTGACATACGGAAGAAAAGTTCATTTTGAGCGCTGCCCGTGTGGCCGAGCGGCTCTAGGCGCTTCAGTCTGGAACCGCGCTGCTGTTACGGTCACAGGTTTGAATCCTGCCTCGGGCATGGGTGTGTGTGATGTCCTTCGCTTAGTGAGGTTTAAGTAATTCTATGTCTAGGGGACTGATGACCTCAGATGTTAAGCCCAATAGTACTTAGAACCATTACAACCATTAGAACATTTTGAGCACGCACCGCATTGTACACATGGCTCACAACTAGCCCTTTTGTACCTGTCTCGGCAAGAGCGGCTTGTACGCGGCCGGAGCTGCGGATATGTACCATATGATGTTCTCTGCGACGTCGAAACTGTAGTAGCCGTCTCCCTCGTGGTGTCGAGTGTGGATCAGCGACCTCTTGCAGCTGGGACTGCCCCATGCGATAGCGTATGATTAAAACTAATGTCCATGATGCCGGACGAAATACAAAACTTCGCCATCAATCCATCGCACGGACCGGAGCAAAAGCGACCGATTCCCTTCGAAGCTGGTCCTTAGTATGTGCAACTATTAGACAGACTTGTTGCTCCGCGCCTGGACTTATCCAATAGTAACAATTTTCTTATGAACCGTCACTCCCATTCGTTGTCTGAATGCCCAGCGGCTGCCCAATCAGTGTTGCTTTTGAAAGGCGCCCGTACTCTGACGTCACTGGCCAAATTTCAGAATTCGGGGAAGGTCCCTCTGCTGCTCGGCGACGACGCCGCCGTTCTCTGGTACGAGTATCTGGTCTAGGGTAAGATCAAAAAGATGCTTTTGCAGAGGAATCTCACGCGGCCCTCTCTGCTCTAATATAAAATCTCACCCCCGACTGCTCAGCACCGAGCCCAGGGAAATGTTCTTCATAACAACTGATTTTTACTGCAATGCAGCCTGTGGTCATTGTGCCTTTTCATAGACCTGTGATGGTTGTAATTGTGCGTACGGAACCCTTGACTCGATCTCCGCACTTTGCTGGTTGCCATGGCAGCCCTTAATTCAGTAATAAAAATGCAAATCGGTGGTTAATGTGGGCCTTTCACTTGCAGTGCATGGCACAGATAGGACGCCATCTTGCACGGATTCCTCGAAAACTTTGACAGAAGTGGCGATTTATTTTCCCTAGATTTACATGGGTTCAGCAAAATTATGGAAACTCCAAAATCGCAACACATTACAATGCCCAATACAGAGTAGCAGCCGGCCGAGAAGTTCTAGGCGCTTTAGTGTGGAAGCGCGGTGCTGCTACGGTCGCAGGTTTGAATCCTGCCTCGGGCATGGATATGTGTGATGGAATTCGGTTAGTTAGGTTTAAGTAGTTCTAAGACAGGGGGACTGATGACCTCAGATGTTAAGTCCCATAGTGTTTACAGCCATTTTTCAACAGTGTATCAAACCCAATGGCACTCAAACTTCCAGTCGTCTCGGAAGGATAAATGCAGGACTTATTCGCTTTTCAAGCGATCTTGTACCACTCCTCCTGCAAAATAGTGGTAAATTCAGGTAATGTTGATGGAGGTGGATAGCCATCACGCCCCCTTCTCTCCAAAGTAGACACAAAGACTCAGAAACATGAGCACTGAGACCAGGTAACTGTGGTGACAAGAGGAGATTCGAAAACTCACCCTTGTGGTCGGTCACCAAAGCAACCCTGGATCTACATCTAAATCTACATCCATACACCACAAGCCACCCGACGGTGTGTGGCGGAGGGTACCTTGAGTACCTCTATCGGTTCTTCTTTCTGTTCCAGTCTCGTATTGTTCGTGGAAAGAAATATTCTCGGTATGCCTGGGTGTGGGCTTTAATCTCTTTGATTTAATTCTGATGGTCTATTCGCAAGATATACGTAGGAGGAAGCAATATACTGCTTGACTCCTCTCGAAACTTCAACAAAAGCCCGTACCGAACTACTGAGCGTCTCTCCTGCAGAGTCTTCCACTGGAGTTTATCTATCATCTCCGTAACGCTTTCGCGATTACTAAATGATCCTGTAACGAAGCGCGCTGCTCACCGTTGGATCTTCTCTATCTCTTCTATCAACCATTTCTGGTACGGATCCCACATCGGTGAGCAGTATTCAAGCAGTGGGCGAACAAGTGTACTGTAACCTATTTCCTTTATGTTCGGACTGCATTTCCTTAGGATTCTTCCAATGAATCTCAGTCTGGAATCTGCTTTACCGACGATCAACTTTATATGATCATTCCATTTTAAATCACTCCTAATGCCTACTCCCAGATAATTTATGGAATTAAGTGCTTCCAGTTGCTGACCTGCTATATTGTAGTTGAAGGGTCTTTCTTTCAATGTATTCGCAGCACATTACACTTGTCTACATTGAGATTCAATTGCCATTCCCTGCTCCATGCGTCAATTCGTTGCCGATCCTCCTGCATTTCAGTACAATTTTCCACTGTTACAACCTCTCGATATATTACAGCATCATCCGCAATAAACCTCCGTGAACTTCGGATGTTATCCACAAGGTCATTTATATATATTGTGAATAGCAACGGTTCTACGTCACTCCCCTGCGGCACACCTGAAATCACTCTTACTTCGGAAGACTCCTGTCCATTAAGAATGACATGGTGCGTTCCGCTATCTAGGAACTCTTCAATACAATCACACAGTTCGTCTGATAGCCCATATGCTCTTACTTTGTTCATTATGCGACTGTTGGGAACTGTATCGAACGCCTAAGCGAGCTGCGAGTACAGGGGCCCTGTCGCCTTGGTACACAGCACCACTATGGAATGGATACTGTATCCTAGGATGAACCTGATCAACCAGAATGGTCACATAAACCTTTGGAGTAATGCGATATTTCAGAGTAGCCGTGGGCCCAAAGAATACCACGATATCGTTGCCCAAATCATCAACGGACCTCCGCTACGTTTTACTCTTTTCAGCAAGCATTCTGCATCGTAAGCTTGAGACAGACGTAAGCTCGGCCAGAAGTTGGAAGCAGTATGAAATAAGACTCGTTCGACCAAATGACTTTCTTCTCTTGCTCCGTAATCCAGGTTTTATGCCATCGGCACCTCGTTTTCTTGTTATGGGCATTTGCATCATGTGTGATTTTGGAATTCCAGCTCATGGATCTCAGTTCTGCGGTGAATTTTGCAATTGTCGCCCTCTGATTTTTCATAAAAATCCTCTTCAACGACTCTCCGTCACTGTCAGTCAACACACACGTTAGTTCGCGTTGTGTGTTAGCGGATTATGTTTTTCCACTTTCCCTGTTTGCGGAGTAAATCTCTTGAAACACCAAACGCTTCGGCCTTCTCGGTTACGGAAACACCCACCACACGAGCACAAAGAATTTCCCAAGTTCGAAATCAATTAGCTCCAACATAATGCAATCACAGCTACACAGAATACTGTTCTGACCACGGCTGACACTTGCAACGTATTGAGGACACTGCAGAGGTAGTATCCGTCGTCAAGAACAACACCGCAAGCTGCAGATTTCGCTAGCATCTGCATTTATGTTCAAGCATGCTTTTCTCGTGGTGTTTCCATATTTTCGTCCAATCCCTGCACTACCCATTTTTCTTTGTACAAGTGTCATCAGTAGTGACTTTTGAGTATCACCTACAGCCTCCCGCTTAAGCACACTAGCTTAAAAATTTTGTTAGTTGGTGTTTTTGCGCCTGATGCAATTTTAATGGCGAGCATTGTCAGAACAGAAGTAAATTTACGTTCCAGAATGATAACAAAAATAAATAACAGATGTAATTTTCAGTCTGTAATTGTACTCCTATGAACAGTTTCAAATAGGCAAAGCCGGCCGCTGTGATCGAGCGGTTGTAGGCGCTTCAGTCCGGAACCGCGCTGCTGCTGCGGTCGGGCATGGTTTAAGAAGTTCTGTCTTTTTTCTTGTATTTATTTATTAACATTACATCATTATAACACAACATCTTTAGAACAATACATTAACATAAATGTAATTATGAGTTGTTGTTGTTGTTGTTGTGGTCTTCAGTCCTGAGACTGGTTTGATGCAGCTCTCCATGCCACTCTATCCTGTGCAAGCTTCTTCATCTCCCAGTACCTACTGCAACCTACATCCTTCTGAATCTGCTTAGTGTATTCATCTCTTGATCTCCCTCTACGATTTTTATCCTCCACGCTGCCCACCAATACCAAATTGGTGATCCCTTGATGCCTCAACACATGTCCTACCAAACGATCCCTTCTTCTAGTCAAGTTGTGCCACAAACTTCTCTTGTCCCCAATCCTATTCAATACTTCCTCATTAGTTATGTGTTCTACCCATCTAATCTTCCGCGTTCTTCTGTAGCACCACATTTCAAATGCTTGTATTCTCTTCTTGTCCAAACTATGTATTGTCCATGTTCACTTCCATACATGGCTACACTCCATACACTTACTTTCAGAAACTACTTCCTGACACTTAAATCTATACTAGATGTTAACAAGTTTCTCTTCTTCAGAAACGCTTTCCTCGCCATTGCCAGTCTACATTTTATATCCTCTCTACTTATGAATAGCAGGTCAGTATTATGTTATTATACAATTATATATACAATATTATATGCAATATTATACAGAATCGAAATCCTTTAAAGAAAACAGAGTGTAAACAAAAACAATTATTCTTAGCATGAAACTGAGGTCAACGTGTGCCTGCTTGGGTAGCCGTGCGTTTCTAGGCGCTTCAGTCTGGAACCGCGAGACCGCTACGGTCGTAGGTTCGAATCCTGCCTCGGACATGGATGTGTGTGATGTCCTTAGGTTAGTTGGGTTTAAGTAGTTCTTAGTTCTAGGGGATTCATGACCACAGATGTTGAGTCCCATAGTGCTCAGAGCCATTTGAACCATTTTTTTCTGTGACAAGTTATTCACAGAGTGCTTTTGGTAACAATCCAAAAAGAAATGGGTATGAGTTGTGAAATTTAAGCAAACTGAAATAATTGTGTCATGTAATGAAGTAAAAGAAAATGGAAAACTTTATAGAAAAATAGGATACAAATGGATACTTCTAGCAAAGATATCACTGTAACTGAAACATCCTCTGATAACTATACAATAACGCAAGTGATAAACTGTTTTTGCAAAATGTTCGTTGTACTACGGTGAACGGTTCAGTCGTTCGTGACCTTCCCACAGGTAGGGTATGTGCTGCACGGCGTCACTCTGTTGTCTAGGGGACTGATGACCTCAGCTGTTAAGTCCCATAGTGCTCAGAGCCATTTGCACCATTGGAAATAAGAAAAACAGCACAATCGATGTGTAACGATATTATGACAACAGTAACTGGGAAGCAGTTACGGGTGAGCTACTCCGGTGAATTGCCGGTAGTGGAGCTACGTATCAGCTTTTCCTAGATTAGGACGCTGTTCATTATTTCCCCCGAGGCGGAAATGTTTAGGCGATCACCGTTAGAGGGAAGTGCAGTGTTTGCATTACGGAGCGATTAGGCAGGGGATGCGCCCCCTACGGGGTGAGGTAAACACAGTGATCCTCCGGCAGGTGAGAATAACGAGCGGACGTGTCGTTATCCGCGGTTCCCTCCTCGCATCATGCATAATGCATGCTGCTGCCGGCTGGCCCTCGGGGGGACCAAGCACTTTGCGAAACCTCCTCACCGAGTGCAGTCGGCTATTCCTACAAGAACACAAATGGTGCAAGGAGGCCAGTGCTTGTACTCGTATCCCAGACTAACGACAACTCCACTGATAGAAAAACACAGGTTTGATAAGTGAAAATATTTTGAGTAGTATGGTATAATAGACCTGTGCTCTCTGCTGGCTCGTTATAGAGTTATTTCACTTCATTTGATTTCTTACCCCTGTTCCTATTAGCATTTGTATTACATGAAAATTTCAGCTTCCACGAGAAAAGTTCGGATAATGGGGTTCGACTTATAAACTTTGCAATACCAAATGATCTCACGTTAAGCAAAAAAAATTTTAACAAAAGCACATTCACTTAGGGACACGGATATCACCAGATGCAGAAGTAGTGAATCAGATTGACCATGTGGCCATCCAAAAGAAATTCCAGAACAGTATTGAAAACATTAGAATCTTTAGGGGCGCCGATTGTGACACAGACCATATGTTAACCATATCAAGAATGAAAATAAAATTAAAAAGAAAAATAAATGGAAATAGATCGGAAATCACTAGATATAACGTAGGAAATCTGGCTGTAGAATCTACAAAAGAAAACTCTACCAAAGAATTGGAAAGCAACCTAACAAAAACTAACTGTCCAACAGGAAACAAAGATGACGAAAGCTGATGGAGACACCTGAAAAACAGTATTCAGCAAGTATCTTCCAAAGTTACAGGAAAAAGAAAACGACCTAACAAACTTTGGTTTAACAAAAAAATACCAAGAAAATGTTCTGGAGAGAAGAAATGCGAGAAAAATGTGGAGTACAGAAGGAACAATATGACACTGAAGGATAGATATTACAAAATCCTCCAGGAAACACAGTGAGCCCTACGACAAGAGAAAAGGGAATACTACTGCAATATAATAAAAGAAGCAGAGGATGATTTCAGCTACCACAGAGCAAGGCAGACGTATAAAAATATTAAAAAATCTTTGGGCAAATTTACTAAAAGAGAACAGTTAATAAAAGATCGACATGGGAAAATACTGACCAACAAGAATGGCATACAAATAAGACGGAAGACATAAATTTCACAATTACTCAGCTGTAATGGTTCACAGACTTACTTTAAATTTGAAGAACCTAATTCAGTCGACTTACAAGTTACCACCTGATCAGTAAATGAAACACAACGAGCCGTAAGGAAATTAAGGAATAACTAGGTTTATGACGAAGACCAGATATACGCTGAGTTATTAAAGAATGGAGGACCACAACTGGAAACAGAACTACAGTGTTTAATAGAAACAATTTGGAAGACAGAAACCATACCTGCAGAGTCAAAAATCGCAATAATGTGCCCAAAATTTAAGAAGAATGATCCCCTTTATGTGCGACAACTATAGAGGAATAGCTTTTCTGGGTGTTACTTATGAAATCCTATCGACGTGCCTATTAAACAGACTGATCCCAATTACTGAAGAATTAATTGGTGACTACTAATGCGGTTTAAGCGGAGATAGATCCACATTAGATCATTTTCTCACTCTAAGGCAGATAACTAAAAACACGCGGGAATTCAGTGTAGATGTACTCATATAAAATGTAGATTTCAAAAAGGCCTACGGTAGCATACGCAGAAAGACACTTCTAAATATCATGAGGGAATGTGAAATACAATCAAAGCTAATCAGAATAATTAATATCTGTACAGGTGAAACTTCGTGTCGTAACAAGACACCTGTAGGAGAAACAGAAAATTTCAGCGTGTTCACTGGACTGAGGCAAGGAGACGTCATTTCATCTATTTTATTTAACCTCGTCTTAGAGAAGATCAGTAGAGAATTTAGTAAAACTAATCCACAAGGGATCCAAATGCAGGACATGAACATTACTAGACTTGCCTACACAGATGGTAAGAGTTTACTGGGACCCAATTCCTTCTGTTGCAAAAATGATTTTCCATTCGTGGTAGAGTCAGTCTGCAATCTACATCTCCTAACATAAATACATCATACTGAGATAGTGTAACTGAGTGCTATAGGTAGCAGAAGGGCCGGTAATAATTATCAGCTAGTCGGTGAAACAATCGCTAGCTGCAACGATCAGATCATTCGGAATTACGATAACAACTGGTAATTACCATCACAAGCACGGCACTGACGCCTTGATGCCACAGCTAGGGCAACGTGCGTCGTTTTAGTAACACATGTCATCATTACACGATACCTCTCTCGTTCAGCCTCAACTCCCTATTTTATTTCTTCATTTTGTATTCTCTGAAATTGTCTGGTCAGTGTCGACTGACCGAGTGGTGTCTACCGGTTACGGCACTTTTTGGAATTGTTTCAGTACTTTTTTTTTGCCGAGTTGAATGTGTGAACTTCTTGTTAACAAGTTGGTGGGTCTTTATCAAAAATACATATTTTGCTGAAACTGTCGTCTGCTCTTATTATTTAAACAGATCTGTGCCATCTCTTCCGCCCTTAACCTGTCCACTGTAATTGTGAAGACAAAACCGGATCACGGCTTCAGCAGGAGACGAAGTAATTGCTTTAGGATCGGTCAGGGCAGAAACAACAGAACTAATCTAATACACTTAGTGACGTAATTCCTAACCTACTTCCAAGTTCATTAGCTGAATTAATGCTGCGACATTCCGTTATCTTGACTTTAATTTTATTCTTACTGAACGTATAAGTTCTTTACAAGACAATGTCCATACTAGTGCACAAAGCCAAGTATTGACAGAAATTAAAAGGTAAGACTGGGCGCCCTTCAGTACGAAACATGAAATAAAGCAAGGCAACTACAGCCGTTCCGCTGATTTGATATCCATTAGATCTATTAAAAACCTCGCACAGAAAGACGTCTTAAAAGATCTTTAAAGCAAACTCAACAATACCGACTCAGAAAACCTCATGTTGGAGATCGACAAAGTGAAACGAGAAACCGCAGTAGCACAGTCTTAAAATTAAATCTTCGGGCTCTCATTTTCCAAGAGCAAGTGCAGACTAAAATATTACCATATAAGATGAACTAATGAAGCAAACATCCGAATGGACTTCGTAGGAGGAAATGTCGTTTTAGCACCCACAAATGTACAAAGCGTATTCCTCGAAAACCTCAACCAATAGTCCGCAGCTCTTGGTCGTGCGGTAGCGTTCTCGCTTCCCACGCCCGGGTTCCCGGGTTCGATTCCCGGCGGGGTCAGGGATTTTCTCTGCCTCGTGATGGCTGGGTATTGTGTGATGTCCTTGGGTTAGTTAGGTTTAAGTAGTTCTAAGTTCTAGAGGACTGATGACCATAGATGTTAAGTCCCATAGTGCTCAGAGCCATTTGAACCTCAACCTATAACACTGCTTAATAGCGTCCATTCGATATTGGCACGTATACTAACTCGAAGACTCGAGACTGTAATGCTTACAGAAACCGATCCTTACGAAGCCAAGGTAGATCGCTTACACAGACAGTGTGTGATTATAGAGATATAACAGCCGTAGCATAAATTCTCATATTAAAATGCGCTGTAATGCACTAGTCTTTAATAACGTCTTCGACATAGTAAACCGTCTTTAATTACTCCAATCTATTAAAGCAGTGCGTTCCCCACAGCGTTTTGTCTACTGAATATTCAGAATATTAAGCCAATGTTAATTCAGAAACAACTAACGAGTATATTTAATTGCAATCATTCGGTAAGGCAAGGCTGTCCAGTGTCGAGGGCCTTTTCGCCATCGCATTAGAACGTCTCCGATCCATCCAGCGCGTAAGAGGGCTGAACAAAGAAGCTCAGCATATCTTATGTACGGCATTAGAAGAAGAAGTAAATATTCCAGAATACGAATCAAGAACAGCTGCCAGCATGAGTAACTTAGAAGTAGATATCCTCGGAGCAGTGAAGCAACTTAAATCACTTAATAACAGCAAGTCTTGCGATCCAGACTGTATACCAGTTACAGTAGGTTATTTGCAGAGTATGCAGATGCAATAGCTCTATACTTAACAATCATACACAACCACTCACTCGTCGGAAGATCCGTACCCAAAGACTGGAAATTTGCACAGGTCAACCCAATCTTTAAGAAAGGTAGTAGAAGTGATCCACTAAATTACAGGCCTATATCATTAGCGTCGATATGCAGCAGGATTTTGGAACTAGCTCTTTACACACACGAAGTGCTGAGTGCTGTTGACAAGGCATCTCAATTGACACAGCACCTCACAAATGGATTGTACTGAAATTCCATGCTTATGGATTCGTGATTTCGTGTCAGAGAGGTCACAGTTCGTAGTAATTGATGGAAAGTCATCGAGTGAGACGGAAGTGATTTCTGGAGTTCCCTCGGCTGTTCCTCATCTATATAAACGATTTAGGAGACAATCTGAGCAGCCGTCGTAGGTTGTTTGCAGCCGATGATGTCGTTTAAAGTCTAGCAGTCATCAGAAGATCAGAACAAATTTGAAAACGATTTAGAAAAGGTATCTGAATGGGAGTGAAATATCTAGTGATGGAAGAATAACCAACTAAATTAATAGGAGGTTACAGAAGGGAGGCAATTTCTACCAAACAATAAAACACCTGATTTGGAATAAGGAAGTTTCAGAAAAAGCAAAACTCCTTATATATAAGAGTTATTACTCCCCTATTGTCACCTATGGAGGAGAAACATGGACAATGGCAGAAAGGGACTGGAGCAGACTGCAAGCAAGGGAAATGAAATTTCTCAGAGCTGTTAAGGGTAAAACAAGAATGGACAGAGTAAAGAACGTAGATATGAGAAACGATCTTAAACAAGTAAGTATGAGAAAAGAAATTCAAAAAAAGAGATTGAGATGGTACATGCATGTTAAGAGGATGTGTGGGCAGAGACTCCCCAAAATTATCGAAGAACTAAAGATTGATGGAAAAAGACCTAGAGGGCTCACAACAACACGGTGGAAAACGGGAGTGGGAATATCTGTGGAAAGGAGAGGTGTCACATGGCAGCAAGTGGAGGAAGAAAAGTGGTGGGAGGACCGAGCCAAATGGAGAGGACTCATCAGCTCCCAGACCTGGCAGTAGCTGGAGTGGGATCCGGATATAGGTAGATCTGAATGGTGCGAAAATTGGCAGCTGACCCTCAATAACGAAAAGTGTGACGTCATCAACATGACTACTGATAAGAATTCGTTAAACTTCGTTACACGATAAATCAGTCAAATATAAATGTCGTAAATTCAACTATACACCTAAGAATTACAAATACGAACAACTTAAACTGTAAAGACACAGAGAAATTGTTGTTGGGAAGGCAAGCCAAAAACTGCGTTTTATTGGCAGAACACGAAGAAAATGTAGTAACAGGTCTAATAAAGAGACTGCCTACTATATGCTTGTCCGTCCTCTTTTGGAGTAATGCTGCTCGATCTGGGATCCTTACCAGATAGGATTAAAGGAGTACATTGAAAAAGTTCAAAGAAGAGTGGCACGTTTTGTATTATCGATAAATGGGGGGGGGGGGGGGGGAGCGTCACTGACATGATACAGGATTTGGGATGGATATCATTAAAACAAACGCAATTTTCGCTGTGCCGAAAATCTTCTCACGAAATGTGAGGCTCCAATGGAGGACTTCGAGGAAGGTGCATTGGAGTCGGCGCTTCCGAAACCCGCCTGTTTCTTCAGATATGTTGAAGATACTTTTCTTGTTTGACCTCATGGTAGGGTGAATTTGAATGCCTTTCTAGAACATCTGAACTCCATCCACCCGAACATTCGTTTTACGGTGGAGGTGGAAGAGGATGGTTGCCTTCGCTTTCTTGACGTTTTCGTTAGGAGGAAGGATGATGGATCATTGGGACATGCAGTTTGCAGGAAACGTGCTCACTCCGATCTGTATTTACAGGCTAATAGTTGTCATCATTCGGCTCAGCGTGAAGGGGTACTTCGTACCTTGGTACACAGGGCACATGTCGTTTCCGACGCTGAGACTTTACCAGCTAAGCTGTCCCATCTTGAAGTTACGTTTCGTCAAAATTGGTATAGTGATAGACAGACTGAACGTGCGTTGCGCTGTCGACGAACTGTGCATCGGGTGACTGATAATTCTGAGCCGACACCTAATTCTACCACCTTTTTGCCTTACGGAGGAAACACTTCCAACAAGATCGGTCGTATTTTACGGAAATACGATGTGAAATGTGTTTCCCAACCTCAATCTCAAATTAAAGTGCTTTTGGATTCTAACAAGGACGATCTTGTTTTGCGTAAGGCGCGTGCGTATCGCATTCCTTGTAGCTGCGGCATGGCATATATTGGTCAAACTATCAGGACCGTGGAGGACCGATGTTCTAAGCATAAACGGCACACACGATTAAGGCAGCCAAGTAGATCTGCTATTGCCGAACATTGCTTGGATACTGGTCACCCCATGCTATATAACAACACCGAGATATTGGCATGCACGTCCAGCTATTGGGACAGTGTTGTAAAGAAGCAGTTGAATTAAATTAGCGAGCAACCTTGTAAACAGGGATCGGGATTTTGTTTAAACAATGTTTGGATTCCTGCTCTCTCCCTTGTCAAAAAACAGAGGGACAGAGTCAATGTTACCTCACCTGCTAGATCGTAGTCCCACTATCGATCTCTGGTCATCTTTGGTGGCACTAGTGTTCAGTGTGTGTTATCTTTCCTACAACAGTCCGAGAACCGAGGTTTTACATTTGCCTGTACATCGCCCGTCAGTTGCAGTTTGCCTTGAATATGGCGGGGTGCACTCCCACCGAAACATGGCGGTTGCCGAAAATATTACCTGGCTGAATATCCGTAAGCTGTTTGAAAATTCTCATGGAATTTCAGTCACGAACTTTCTCCTCCGAATGGTCCGCCCCGATAGCTGACTGATAGAGGGTTAGCTGCCCTCTGTAACAAAAAAAAAAAAAAAAAAAAAAAAAAAAAAAAAAAAAAACCTGAGTTAATGGATCAACTACGAACTGAAACGGGTGTCTTGCGACGTCCGCCACGAGCAGCTGCAACAAACGAAAACGAACAAAATGAGATTAAAAAAAGAAAAAGAAAGTGGTCAGCTTGAAGGATTGCTGTCCTACGATCCCGGGTTCGATTCCCGGCTGAGTCGGAGATTTTCTCCCCTCAGGGACTGGGTGTTGTGTTGTCTTCATCATCATTTCATCCCCATCCGGTGCGCAGGTCGTCCAATGTGGAGTCGGATTCAATAAAACCTTCACCAAGGCGGCCGGAACCTCCCCCGCAAGGGGCCTTCCGGCCATTGACGCCAAACGCTCATTTCCATTTTTCCTCCGAATGCAAAAATATTTTGTTGAAGCCGACCTACATAGGGAGAAACGATCATAACAAAACAATGGAAATCAGAGTAAGCGCGGGAAGCCTTGGGTGATCGATTTTTCCACGCCGATAGAGACTGGAATAACAGAGAATTATTGTGAAGGTGGTTCGATGAACCATCTGCCAGGCACTTAAGTGAGATTTGCAGGGTATCCACGTAGATGTAGATAAGTTGATGACGCAGAGACGACTCTACAAATCATTAGACAGTACGAGCTGGCGTCAGGAGCAAAGTTAAATAAATCGAAATCAGATGTTATGAATATCAGGTACAGAATATCTATGTAAGACCCAGGACAACTAAAGGTGGTTCCCCAAGTGAAAATATGAGGTACTGACCACAGATCCAATGTAAAGCACACCATATGTGCCAACTGCATAAATATCCCTGCAAGCGTATGAGTAAGTGTAATGAGAGAGCGGCATGAGGAAACTACACGAGCTTCAGAGCATTTACTAGTAAACATACTGACGAAAAAGATAAATAAATAAAATAAAAATAAAAAAGTATCGCAACAGCAAGGAGGAGTTGTGCGATAGAAACGATGGTTGGCAGGCGTGTTTCTGCATCATAAGATGATGTCCATTTAAATTTCGCGCCTGTGGCATACGAGTGCCACCAGCAGCGCTAATATGAGGACACAAATCAGGTTTCCTCTAAATACACGTTTGAACGGTCGCGAGCGTTAGTTAAGTTTGAGATTTGACGTAGCGAGTTGATGTTAGCCCAGAACACCTTGAAGGCGACAAAGACGCCATTATCAACATGTCGTTGAGTTTGAAAAAGGTAGCGTAACTAAGCTACGAGAAGTTGGCTGTCCTTTTGTGATACTGCAGAAAGATTGCCAAGAATGTAACCACAGTACATGATTGCCGACAGAGATGGTAACGGTGACGAAAAGTCGAAACAAGCCTGGGCTCCGGACAGGCACGTGGGACTACCGAGAGGGAAGATCATCGTGTTTGGCGTAAGGTTCTGGCACGTGTACACCTGCAACACCATTCTGAGCAGCATTTGGCACCACCGTGGCACAACGAACTAAAGAACCGTTACAGACAGGTTACTTTAAGGACAGCTCAGAGACAGACGTTCTTTAGCGTGCATTCCACTGACCCCAACCCACCGCTGTTTGTTATTTGATTTCGGGGGTGTCAAGCAAGAGCTTCTTGGGGTGCAGGGTGCAGGTCTGATGAAAGAAGGATCTGCCTCTGTGCCAGTGATGCCCGCGTGCCGGTTAGATAGAGGCCAGTTGAGGGACTGCAAACATCTTTGTGCCAGACACACTGGGCCTACACCTGGAGTTATGATCTACGATGCGATTGCATATGACAGCAGGAGCACTCTCGTGGTTGTCCCAGGCACCTTGACTGCAAATTTTGTTTGTCAATCTGATGAAGCGACCAATTGTACTGCCATTCATGAAAAGCATTGTAGGGGACGTTTTCTAACAGGATAACGCTCGCCCACCTTGACAGCCTGCTCTACAGAGTATCGATATGTTGTCTTGACCTGTTCGATCATCAGATCAGTCTCCAATCGAGCACATGTGGGACGTTATTGGACGACAACTCTAGCTCCATCTACCATTTACCGTCTCTGTACTGACCGACCATGTGCAACAAAAATGGTTCAAATGGCTCTGAGCACTATAGGACTTAACTTCTGAGGTCATCAGTCCTCTAGAACTTAGAACTACTTAAACCTAACTAACCTAAGGACATCACACACATCAATGCCCGAGGCAGGATTCGAACCTGCGACCGTAACTGTAGCGCCTAGAACCGCTCGGCCACACCGGCCGGCCATGTGCAACAGACATGGAAATCCATTCCACAACTGACGTCCAACACCTGTGCGACATAATGAATGCACGTTTCCGTGCTTGCACTCTACGTTCTGGTGGGTACAACATTATTAATGTATCAGTATTTAACATTTGCAATGGCTTATCTCGCGCTTACACTAAACTGTGATCTCTCAATATTAATCATTTAAATATGTTACCTAGACAGATGTATTCCAGAAATTTCATTACTCTACGTTAGTTATTTTTTGGTGCTGCAATTTTTTTTCTGTCATTGTATCTACACCGTTCAAAATACCATCTACCTGGTGTAAGTGATACCCTTTCCTCGGGACACTGCTACCAGATGTATGCCGTTCCAGTGGCAAAACGCCCTGAATCTCGGTTAGAACCCAGTTACTGCTTCAACTTTGAATAAAAAATCATCATCAGTGGCACCCGAAGACTCCTGCTATAAGATGTCACTCTCGTTCTGTCAACGGCCCTGTGAAAGTGCGTGAAGGGGCGAACAGAGCTCCAGGGACAACGGCTTGTCCTTTAACTGTGAAAGTAACCTAAAATGCGGAATAGTCAGCAATGATCAACGGCATGAAGTTTTAGAAGGCATTGGAAATCACTGCATCGTGTATCCACAGAACGCGTGGCCTATAACTGAAATGATGTCATGATGATCCCTCCATGAGCATAATATTACGGATTACTTCCCTTTTCAGATCTCCGTGACGGGACTTCCAAAGGGGAGGTAACCACAAAAAAAAAGAAGAAGAAAAATTAAATAGTTGACGAAAGGATGGGAAGGTTAAAACTCTGAAGAGGAAAAAGCGACGGTTCATCATACACAGTGGTGGATAAGTAAAGGGAAATGGAAAGAAGATAATGATTTCTGATCAGATGAATATAGAGCTGCTACATAGGGAGCTGAGTTCGATAATAATAGGAAAGTAGGGCAGGGGATGAGTTACTGTGAACAGTTCAGTTCTTGGGTTGTTCTCATCACAGTCGAGAGCAAACCAGCATCAACAACAATAGTTCAATATACATACCGTCACCGTAGCAGAAGATGAAGAGATAGACAAAGTATATGAGGATGTTGATTGGGTAATTCAGAACGTAAAAGGAGATGATAACCTAATAATCGTGCGGGAGGAACAGAAGAAAGAGCAACAGCAGAATACAGTCTTGACAGTGGGAATGAGAGAGAAGAAACACTAATTAAGTTCTGCGATAAATTGGTGTTAGCAGTAGCATACACACGTTCAAAAATTGAAAGAGGCGGAAGTATGCCTGGAAAAGTCCTGGAGATACTGGAATATTCAAGTTGGATTACATCATGATCAGACGAGGATTCCGAAATCAGGTACTGTATTGTAAGGCGTAGTCTGAAGCATACACAGACTCGAATTATAATGTAGTAACGCTGAAGAGTAGAGAGATTTGTGGCAAGGTCTTATGGGACCAAACTGCTGAGGTCATTAGTCCCTATCCTTACACACTACTTAATTTAACTCAAAGTAACTTATGCTAAGGACGATACACACACCCATGCACGAGGCAGGACTCGAACCTCCGACGAGAGGAGCCGCGCGGACCGTGACAAGGCGACTAAGACCACGCGGCTACCCCTCGCGGTGAAGATGATGAAGAGTAGGCTGAACTTTAAGAAGCAAATCCAGAAGAATCAGTGCGCAAAAAAGTGGGACAGTGAAGTACCAGGGAATGAAGTTATCTGATGCCATGGATACTGCGATAATAATACGTCAGTAAGCAGTCAGTTGAAGAGGAGTGGACACCTCTAAAAAGGGCAATCACAGAAGCTGGAAAGACAAACACAGGTACGAAGAAGGTAACTGCGGAGAAACCTTGGATAACAGAAGAAATATTTCAGTCGATCGACGAAAGAAGGGACTACTAAAACTTTCAGAACAATTCAGGAATACAGAAATACAGGTCACTCGCGAATGAAATAAACAGGACGTGCACGGCAGCTAAGGCGAAATGGCTCCAGGAAAATATGTAAAGAAAAAGAAATGATTGTCGGAAGACTGACTCAGCACAGAGAAAAGTCAAGTGGATAGGTGGAACGAGTACGTTGTAGACCCATATGAGGTGGAGTACTTAACGAAGACCGAGCGAGGTGACGCAGTGGTTAGACACTGGACTCGCAGTCGGGAGGACGACGGTTCAATCCCACGTCCAGCCATCCTGATTTAGGTTTTCCGTGATTTCCCTAAATCGCTCAAGGCAAATGCCGGGATGGTTCCTTTCAAAGGGCACGGCCGTCTTCCTTCCCCGCCCTTCCCTAAACCGATGAGACCGATGACCTCGCTGTCTGGTCTCCTTCCCCAAACCAACCAACCAACTTAACGAAGAAGAAACAGGAGACTACACGGAAGAAATACGGCGATCACTATAAGGTTTCAATTAAGAGTTGGAAGACCTGCGTTCAAATAAGACTAAGGGGAAGATAACATTCCTCCAGAATTTCTGAAGTCATAGATGGAAGTGGCAACCCATCGACTACTGAATTTGCTATCTGTAGAAATTTCATCAGACTTTCGGACAAATATCGTTCACGGCATTCCTAAGATAGCAAGAGCAGGTAAGTGCGAGAACTACAGCAGAATCAGCTTAACAGGTCATGCATCGAAGTTGTTGACAAGAATAATATACAAAACGGTAGCAAACAAAGTAGAGGACCCGTTACATGACGAGATTGGCTGGTTGGTAGGTTAGTTCGACGTATAAAGGGACAACACTGCAGGATCATCAGCCCCTTGCATGACGATAAGTTTGGCTTTAAGAGAGGTAAAGGCACCAGCGAGGCAGTCCAGACGTTGCGGTTGCAGTTCAGTTCTTTCTATGAAAGACTGAAGGAAAATCAGGATATGTAGGATCTGTCGACTCGGAAAAGCGTTCGACAAAATGGTGCAAGATGTTCGAAATTCGGAGAAAAATAGCAGTGAGCTATAGGGAAGAACGGATAACATGCAACTGGTGCACGTACGAAGAGGGGACAAGGCAAATGGAAGTCCAAAGGGAAGTGCTCGCATTAAAAATGGTGTTCGAGAGGGACATAGTCTTTCAGCCACATTGTTCAGCCTGTGCATTGAAGAAGCACCGACGGAAATAAAAGAGAGAGTCAAGAGTGGGATAAAATTGCTTCACCACACAGATGACGTGCTACAGACACGAAATGTAACCGAAAGGAAGAGGATGCTGTGGTATGCAAATGTTTAGCTTTTCAGAGCATTCACACAAGGTTGTCTTACCCGCATGGCTGTAACGGATCGTACAGCCACCTCTCGATCCTTGAGTCAACAGATGGGGAAGTTTACAAGATAACAACCATCTGCAGGAACGACGTCTGCAGCAGCCTGGACTATCGGTTCGGAGACTATCGCTGCGGTGACCCCAGACAGGAGCGACTGCGATGGTGTACACAATGACAAACCTGGGTACACGAATGGCAAAATTCAGATTTTGTTTACAGCATCATCATGGTCGCACCCGTGTTTGGCGACATCGCGGTAAACGCACACTGGAAGCGTGTATTCGTCATCGCCATAATGGCGTATCACCCGGCGTGATGGTATGGGGTGCCATTGGTTACACGTCTCGGTCACCTCTTGTACGCATTGACGGCACTTTGAACAGTGGACGTTACATTTAAGATGTGTTACGACCCGTGGATCTACCCTTCATTCGATCCCGGCGAAACCCTACATTTCAGCAGGATAAGGCACGACCGCATGTTGCAGTTCCTGTACGGGCCTCTCAGGATACAGAAAATGTTCGACAGCTGCCCTGGCCAGCACATTCTCCAGATCTCTCACCAACTGAAAACGTCTGGTCAATGGTGGCCGAGCAACTGGCTCGTCACAATGCGCCAGTCACTAATCTTGATGAACGGTGGTATCGTGTTGTAGCTGCATGGGCAGCTGTACCTGTACACGCCATCCAAGCTGTGTTTGACTCAATGCGTAGGCGTATCAAGGCCGTTATTACGGCGAGAGGTGGTTGTTCTGGGTAGTGATTTCTCAGGATCTATGCACCCAAATTGCGTGAAAATGTAATCACATGTCAGTTCTAGTATAATATATTTGTCCAATAAATACCCATTTATAATCTGCATTTCTTGTTGGTGTAGCAATTTTAATGGCCAGTAGTGTAACATCGAGGGTAAGATTCACTGATGACATTGCCGTCCTCGATGTATATGAAGAGCCCGCATCTTGTGGTCGTGCGGTAGCGTTCTCGCTTCCCACGCCCGGGTTCGATTCCCGGCCGGGTCAGGGATTTTCTCTGCCTCGTGATGGCTGGGTGTTGTGTGCTGTCCTTATGTTAGTTAGGTATAAGTAGATCTAAGTTCTAGGGGACTGATGACCATCGATGTTAAGTCCCATAGTGCTCAGAGCCTTTTTTTTTTTTTGTATATGAAGGTGAACTACAGGATGCGCCGAATGGAATGGACATTCTAATGAGTACAGAAAATGGATTGAGAGGAAACAGAAGAAAGAAAGTAATGAGTAGCAGCAGAATTGATATCGGGCAGAACTGAGATTAACGAGAAACTTTGTATAGGAACTGGGGACCACGAAGCAGATCATGTGAGAGTATTCGCCTACCTTGGGCGCAAAAAAACCATGATTGGCGAAGGAAGGAAGGCATAAAATCCAGAGTATCAGAAGAAAAGAGGACGAGACCTCTGCTAGTATCAGACATGTACGTTTGGAGAAAGCTTTCTATGGTAATTCGCTACGGTAGCAGATTCGAATCCTGTTTCGGGCATGGGTGTGTGTGATGTCCTTATGTTAGTTAGGTTTAAGTAGTTCTAATTTCTAGGGGACTGATGACCTCAGATGTTAAGTCCCATAGTGCTCAGAGCCATTTGAACCATTTCTATGGTAATGAATAATGGAAAACCAGAAAGGGAGAGAATTAGAGTGTTTGAAGTGTGATGCCACAGAAGAATGTCGAAAATCGTGTGGACTGATAGGATAAGGAATGAAGAGCTTCTCAGAGAAATCGGTGAAGAATGGAACATACGGAAAACACCGACAAGAAAATGCTTCAAATGGCTCTGAGCTCTATGAGACTTAACATCTGAGGTCCTCAGTCCCCTAGAACTTAGAACTACTTAAACCTACTTATCCTAAGGACATCACATACCTCCATGCCCGAGGCAGGATCCTGAAGCGCCTAGAACCGAATGGCCACAGCGGCCGGCACCGACAAGAGAAAAGAATGTAGTGATAGGAACTGTGTTAAGTCATCAGGGAATATAAACTCCTTGGTACTGGAACTGCAGAGCGTAAGAACTGAAGGGAAAGACAAAGATTGGAATACATATAACAAATAATTGACAAGTAGGATGCAAATGCTACTCTGAGATGAAGAAGTTGGCAGAGGAGAGGAATTACTGATGCGTCGCTACAGACCAGTCAGAAGACTGATAAAAAATTTAAAAAAGATAAAAAATGTCCTGTGCCATCTTTGAGAGAATTGCAAGGCCATCGAAAAATTTTTATTCCCTCCTAGAGTTCAAAGCCATTTTCAAACGTCTCCATATCTTCATTCACCTCTTGCTCAATGTACAGAGTAAATAACTTCAGGGATGGGCAACAACTCTGTCTCGCTCCTTTCTCAACTACTGTTTCCCTTTCGTGGCAATGTCAGATCGTCGTGGACTGGTTTCTGTTATAGTTCTACATAACCTTTTACTACTTGTAGTTTATCTCTGCTATCTCAGTATTTCAAAAAATGTCTTGCGACTATTATTGACAAAAGCTTTCTTTACATACACAAGTGCCAGAAAGGTAGGTTTGTCTCTCTCCAGTCTGTATTTGAAGATATGTCGAGTGAGATGAGACAATATCGTTCGACAGTCAACAGAGTCGATATCTGTGGCGTCGTCAGCAACAGCCGCTGCTGTTTTCCGCAGCTGCAGTAGAGGGAATCCATCTGCGGTTTAATTTGCTGCCCCCTACATTCCGCTGGCCGGCGTTTTTGCTCCGGCTGACCGTGGCCCACCTTGTAGGGGGAGGGGGGGGGGGTTCCGGTGGTCGCCTCTCCCGCGGCCGCCGCCGCCCCGTCAGATCGCCGATAAATCCCGGCAGACGAGTCTAGCGCCACGTCAGGTCGGTGTGATTTACCGCACCCCGTGGCCGGGCCGGTCAGACGTACAAACGAGCCAGCCGTCTGAACGGCTGCCGCGCCGCTGCTAATTGCCTCCTTATAACGTCTCCGCGTGCGACCTAGTGCGGATTCACGAGTTAAATTGAACGGAAAAAAGTCACGCTCCACAGAGCGCAGCGCACGTCATGACTGCACGCACCGGGGCCGCTGCAAAGAACTTGTGAGTCACACTAGTCGACTTGTCCGTCACACTTCGCGAACACTCGGCTCCGTACAGAGCCCATGAGAAATCAATAGTAACTGAAAAGGTTCCCGCTAAAAATCTTAATTTTGTCGTGTGCTGTCGAGAACTTGCATTTATTTAAATCCTTAGCCAAGCATTATTCAACTCACCTGGAATACACTGAAGCACCAAAGAAACTGGTATAGGCATGCGTATTCAAATACAGAGACACGTAAACAGATAGAATAAGGCACTGTGGGCGTCAACGCCTATATAAGACGACAAGTTGTAACATCCCACCCGTCACTTATCTGGTTTTGGTGTGTGTTCAGCCCAGGTAATTGACTAACACATCATCAGAGAGTGCAAAACTGCTGCAATGTAGCCGGTCGCGGTGGTCTCACGGTTCTAGGCGCGCAGTCCGGAACAGTGCGACTGCTACGGTCGCAGGTTCGAATCCTGCCTCGGGCATGGATGTGAGTGATGTCCTTAGGTTAGTTAGGTTTAAGTAGTTCTAAGTTCTAGGGGACTGATGACCACAGCAGTTGAGTCCCATAGTGCTCAGAGCCATTTGAACCATTTTTTGCTGCAATGTCGGATAACGCAAAGAAAGTAATAAGGAACTGTGACTCCTGATTGAGCTGTGGTGGCAATGTTGACATTAATTGATTCAGAATTAGTCCCTTTTAATGAAGAAGGGGTGCACATTGATGTTATTTTCAGCTATTGAACACCAGATGCAAATGTTGAACATAAAATTAATTAAGAAAGTGATTTGGGATTTCAACTCCTTGATTGAAAACAGATGCAGTCGATTAGCACAGATTTATTTTAACTCACGACCTTCAATCATCACATTACATGACTCTCCTAACAGGCAGTGGTAATAAATTGCGTTTGCGTGATGTAAAGCGCGATAAATCAAAAGTAATTCCTATCGACTGACCCAGGCTTAATGCGAAATGCGAGAAGAATTCTACAACACACTGCCCATGAAACCCTCGTGGAAACTTTGCCGACGTGATCCAACAAATTAATCAGTGGCCGGAGCGGGCGCAACATCACCGAATACAGCGTGGCGGGGCGTCGTTGTGTGGACGTCAGCCGACCTCGTGGTGCTGCAAGGCTGCGCTCGTCTATTCAATCTTAGCTATCTTGCTCAGTACATAGCTGAACCAAAACTTCTTATCTCCAAGCTCAATCGTTCCATTTGCTAAGTCCTAAACTGCAGATATGCTCACTCTTTCTCAGGAAAGCGGAGTAAAGAACGCCACGTCCGCACTCTAGGCAAGCTGAGAACGGAAGACGTCTATGGAGACTTCTCCCAGTCCGCTCTTTGCCTCGGTTTCCCCTCCAGCAGAATCACTTACGCCAATTGCAGCGCAAGTCGCGTTAATTATGCGTCACTTACCAGAGCCGACCAATGCATGTTCTGGGAAGTGGAAAAATTTCCACAAAATTTCTCTTCCTCTCAACTTCTGCTATTTAGCTTTGCGCATCTTTCTCGTATGTTTCACTGAAAACTGGACGACGGACATTTATCAACAGGCATACAAGTTCTCCAGCTGCTTCCCGGTACACCAGCACGGGGTCAACCACCCACTCACTGTCACTCATCTTAAGGCAGCTGGAGGCAGCGCCCCATTACCGCTTTCTCAGAGCTTGAGCCGCCCTAAGCTGCCTATTGTTACTTCCCTTCGCCATTCCCCAGCCAGCCACGGTCAAATTGAATACTTCCCTGGGGTAAACTAGCCTGCAGTAAATCGACACGTTTCCACAAAGTTTTTATGTCGTGTGAATTACTTTAAACCCATCACCCGACATTAATTATTCGAATATGTCCATGCTATACCCTCTACAAGATGCATTGGGCCGTGTCAGTCATTTTTGTTCGGCCCTACTGTTCGCTCAACGTGAGTTAGGTGCGTAGTTCTTGCCATCTTACAAAGTGTCTGGCGTAGTTGTTGGATCGGTTATTGCTGTTACAATGTCAGGTGCACGAGCGTTGCGACACAGAGTCTCCGAGGTAGCAATGAATTGGGGATTTTTCTGTACGACCATTTCACGAGTGTAATGCGAATATCAGGAATCCTGTAAAGCATCAAATCTCCGCAGTCGATGCAGCCGGAAAAAGGTCCTGCAAGAACGGGAGCACCGACGGCTGAAGAGAATCGTTTAACGTCACAGAAGTGCAATTCTTCCGCAAATTGCTGCAGATTTCAATGCTGGGCCATCAATAAGTGTCAGCTTGCGAACAATTCAATGAAACATCATGAAATGGCTCTGAGCACTATGGGACTTAACTTCTGAGGTATCAGTCCCCTAGAACGTAAACCTAACTAACCTCAGGACATCACACACATCCATGCTCGAGGCAGGATTCGAACCTTTGACCGTAGCAGTCGCGCGGTTCCAGACTGCTGCACCTAGAACCACTCGGCCACCCCGGTGGCGAAACATCATCGATATGGGTTTTCGGAGCCGAAGGCCCACCCGTGTATCCTCGATGACTGCACGACACGAAACGCCTCGCCTCGGTCTGTCAACACTGACATTGGACTGTTGATGACTGGAAACATGTTGCCTGGTCGGATGAGCTTCGTTTGAAATTGTATCACGCAGATGGGTTTTTACGGGTATGGAGACAACCTCATGAATCCATGGGCCCCAAATGTCCGCAGGGAACTGTTAAAGATGGTGGAGGCTTCGTAATGGTGTGGGGCATGTGTAGTTGGAGTGATATGGCTCAAATTCATATGGCTCTGAGCACTATGGGACTTAACATCTGTGGTCATCAGTCCCCTAGAACTTAGAACTACTTAAACCTAACTAACCTAAGGACAACACACAACACCCAGTCATCACGAGGCAGAGGAAATCCCTGACCCCGCCGGGAATCGAACCCGGGAACCCGGGCGTGGGAAGCGAGAACGCTACCGCTCGACCACGAGCTGCGGACGAGTGATATGGTACCCCTGATATGTTTAGATACGACCTTGACAGGTGACACGGATGTAAGCATCGTATCTGATCACCTACGTCCATTCATTCCCATTGTGCATTCTGACGGACTTGGGAAATTCCAGCAGGACATTGCGACACCCCATACGTCCAGAATTTCTACAGAGTGGCTCCGGGAACACTCCTCTGAGTTTAAACCCTTCCGCTGACCACCGAACTCCCCAGACATTAACATTATTGACCATATCTGTGATGCCTTGCAACGTGCTGGTCAGAATAGATCTCCACCCCTTCATACTCTTACGGATTAATGGACAGCCAAGCAGGATTCATGATGTCACTTCCCTCCAGCAGTACTTAAGACATTAGTCGAGCCCATGTCACGAGTGTTGCGGCACTTCTGAGTGCTCGCGTGGGCCTACACGATATTAGGCAAGTGTTCCAGTTTCTGTGGTTCTTCAGTGTAGTTACTCGCTCCAAGCCGGAGACAGCTGCTTGTACTCGTAAGACCTGTACGTAAGTCCTCTAGGATACCAGCTACTCTCTGTCTTTCTCGTGGGCCTCCTGCAGGCACAGAGAGCGAGCTAC
Source organism: Schistocerca gregaria (assembly GCF_023897955.1). Lineage (NCBI taxonomy): Eukaryota > Metazoa > Arthropoda > Insecta > Orthoptera > Acrididae > Schistocerca > Schistocerca gregaria. Next base: position 201,978,835 of record NC_064921.1, read on the forward strand.
GAGTCTAGCTTGGAAAGTTCGCCGAATCACCACCAGATGTCAGCGCTTGTGCTACGAGGTTCGTGCATAGTGATAGGTCATCCATTATGAGTTGTAAGCTTTCTATAAAAATTTATCTTAAACTAAAATACTGAATATTCTTAAAACATAGAAATAAAAGAAACCTTTCTCCTCCTTTACTTTAGATATAGTCCTGACTTTTCGTTGGCCCTATGTCAGCAAGTGAACAGTGTCATGAAATTGTAAAGTTAGTGAAATATTGAATTTGAAATAATGAAAAGTAACCCAATTTAATGCCCAAAGTAACTAATTGTGTACTCAGTGAAAACTATTTAACTAGAACTCAATACTGAAGTCCGCTATGGATGTTGCGTGACCTGAGGTGCAGATTCTGACTTGAAATGTCCACAAAAATAAAATACCGCTCTATTCAAACAAGAATAACTGTTTGAGATTACCTACACTGTTCACTGTAGTCAATCTGCTTGCATACCACTACACCTGATGATTGTGACTAAATATTGTTTCCTCATAAGAATGGAAAGTGAGAACTTCCCTGAAATAAAAGTAACTTCACTCATGCTCAACATGCTGTTTTGTGTTTAGTGTACTAATGGTGTCGAAAGCAAACAGAAATCAGCAGATGCAACAGCTAAAGGAAACTTAACTACTCAGTACAAAATTTGTTTATACTTGTTGGAAACAATCTGTGGCTTCGCCTCACGTAAGGTGCAACGTGCACACGACAAAATATTCAAAGTTTTACTAAAAACGATGGAGGAGGATTTTGTTTTAAGGAAAATCGTTCTTGAGAAATTAAAGTCTGATTGTCGCCAAAAAAGACTGTAAAACGTAAGGAGACCATAAAAACTACAAAATTCTCTCAATACAAACATTACAGACTTTCCAAACAATTACGTTATTAGTGATGTAATGAAAGTAAACAAGTCAAATTAATACTAATCATGAATGTTATTAGTTATATGAGGAACAAATAATTGCTTCAATTAATAGTTCTGACAAACAGATATTACGTTTTTGCGCATGAACTGGTTACCTTCAAAAATTCTTCCAAAAAATCTTTTCCGTCAACAGAATCAATAACATATGTTTACAAACAAGTTTTTATTTCCATAATAAAGTATTCCAGACTATTGCCCTCAGTTCTCAAATATCTAATCTCCTTCTCTAACAACTCAACTGCTCGCTTCGGTGTCTCATATAAGAATGTCCCAACAGTGTACAATTGACAGAGGAGCTAGCGAACCACAGATAAACACAGTCAATGATCTTATTCAGTATGTGTGCAGTGCGCTTGTTCATCTTTGTCCGAGTACAGTGAAAGTGAAACCTTATATCGTAAACCCGTGAGACGTCAGCATGCTGTAGAGATTTGTGGTAGCCAGCCGCGGTGTCCGAGCGGTTCTAGGCTCTTCAGTCCGGAGCCGAGCTGATGCTATGGTCACAGGTTCGAATCCTGCAATGGGCATGGATGTGTGTGATGCCCTTAGGTTCGTTAGGTTTAAGTAGTTCTAAGTTATAGGGGACTGATAACCTCAGATGTTAAGTCCCAAAGCGCTCAGAGCCATTTGAACCATTTTTCGAAGATCTGTGGTAAGGATCTCTCTCTGTTGTTATTACCGTGATGTGAATTGTGAAGATGAAAAACATCAGGATTCGAATAGTGACTGATAACTTCGTGAAGAAAGGCATGAAAGCAAAGGAAACACACAGGGGGGACTCTGCTCCACTTCTAACTGTTGCCAAGTGGAAAGAAATAAATTTTGTCGGGATACCTAAGAAGACGGTCCACTTAGAAGTAGGACAAATTGTGCCACTACCCCAAAATTTATACCAAAAGTGCATAAAATAGTCATGGAGGATTGCCGAGTAAGTGTGCGAGAAATCACTGAAGCTGTAAGGTTGTCATCTGAACGGGCATCACTTTTTAACTCATAAATGAGTGCCGCGAATCATCGCAAGATCAGAAACGCACAAGCATCAAAATGTCCGAGCAATGTTTGACTCGTTTTCAAAGCAACCAACAATTTTTGGGTCGGTTTGTCACCGCCGATGATACATGGGTTGACTACTATAGCCCAGAGATAACACAACAGCCAAACCAGTGGAAACATGATAATTAACCACCACCAAAGTAAGCAAAGCCAATAAGGTCGGCTGGATAGGTCATGGTGTCAGTTTTCTGGGATGCAAAAGACATTCTGCCGATAGACCATCCTGCCATTGGTCAAACAATTGCGGGACACTATTTCGCTAGCCTCCTGAACCAACTCAGCAAAAGATACTTGAAAAAAGGTATGATTTGGTATGAAAGACACTTACCTTTCATAAAGACAGTGCGCTCCCGCACACAAGTGTCGTTATCATGACAAAATTAATAAACTAAGGACGCAAATTGCTGCCACACCCGCCTTATTCGCCTGATTAGGTACAATCAGATTTCCATCTATTCCCTAAGCTCAAAATTTTCTTCGGTGGACGAAGAAGAACTGTAGGCGGTGGGTGCGAGGACTCCTGACACCAAATCTGCAGGCGCCACGGTGGTCCTGGTCGCCTACGGTGGACTGCAGGCCGAACGATGACCTCTCCAGTTGTCAGGATGCTAGGAAGTGACCGTGGACGCGTCAGAAACGCCAAAGAAACATTATTAATTCATGACAACTTTATTCCTGCTGAGCACAATATGGCCTGCGTAACACAGGCTGGCTGAGCTTGGTAATATGAACAACCTTCCCCGAGTCCTCGCTGACTCGGAGCGATGACACCAGCTCCGTGACGCACCAGTCTTGCTAGCACAGTGCCGCTTGCTGTGACGTAGCGGCGGAATGTCCTTACTTCGGCGGTGCGTGGCTGGCGGCGCCCGGCTGGTCAGCCGCCTCGGTGGCGGATAGCAGGCCGCTGCGCGTAGGAGGCTCCGGGTTGGAGTCGCGGCGCTGTCGGCACGAGAGGCGTTATTATAGTGCGGAGTGTACTGTATCCCACCCCGTCTTCTTCCCTGCTCCTCCTGGTGGCTCGCCCGCGGTGGACGGGTGGAACGGGCTGCAGTCCCACAGCGTCGTTTGCTCACCCAGTTGTGATGGAGGATGCACAGGGCCTAGGCCCCGCACGATCTCGACGACGGCTCACTGATGTGGCCAGCATTGGCGGCGAGCGAGTCTGCCGTGATGTCTGCTAATCCTGGGTTGATGACTGACAGCGGCAGCAGAGAGGACCAGAGCTGGTACTGTCCCCTCATGTCTGCTGCTGGATGAGCCGCCCTTACTGCAACATATCCATAATAAAGATTAACATGTCGATCACCGATCTGAGCGCTACATAGCGTCTCAGTACACATCTAACTGCAAGTCTAACTGCTAGTGCCTTGTTGCTATCAAAGCTGGCGTATTTAAAGGAAGCACGAGGGACGTCCTGGCGTCATGCTCATTTGTAATGAACGCATTTGTTGCACTTATACTGCTGATTTATCTGTCGCACTCGCCCCTTAGGTGTTCTTGTGACAGAGTTACGTGTTGTTACGGCAAACTTATGCGAAGTTATGAAATGCAGTACAGCTGACGCTATACCTCTGTCTTGCATGCTACAAAAGTCTCTGTCTAACACAAACCCACGTGCTGAGCAATTCTCTCTCGCCTGTTGTGTGTAACCAGGCCATTGCCCCTGCGTGATGACACATTCCGATACGTGTGCAATCCTCTTACCTCTTGGCTAACCTACTGCCTCTGGCTCTCGGCATAGGCAACGAAACTTTGACAATATTCCGCGTTTCAAACTCTTTACTGTTCCGCGACACTACAGAACTGACAGTCAAAGTAGACAGGTATTTTGCATGCAGGCCAGAAGGAATTTAATTATCAAGTTGGGATCAAGGCAAGGGAACATCAGTAGACCGAGTGAACGTGCAGGAAGACTATAACGAAAAATAAAAATGCTTCACTGAGGAAAGTCGTTTCTTTCTATTCTGCTGAGATAACTTTTCGAACATCATGACATCGAGCGCTAAAGAGAAATATACAGTTCATCCTTTCCCTGCTGCTCTGCATCATATTCCAGAAAGAAGATATCTTTTACTATATTTTCCTGCCTCTGGTTCCGAATCATCATTATCTTCGAATCTCGTAGATATGTACTTTAGTAGTACATATCTACGAGTTATCTTCATGCAGATATTTTCTGGATTATACAGATGTCGTAATGTTTATATTTCTGTAAAGCCTAGTAGACGGGTTTTAGATGCACTTAATCTGATTCACTATTGTATATTTTCAAAAATACGTTGAGCTCTCTTCCTTCCTATTTCATATTTTTAAATTAACTGTATTTTTTTCAATTATTTCTGTTATAATGTTTCAAATGAGCATACGACACTATACGCGCACGATAGGTGGCGCAAATTGTATCGTTTACGTGGCAGCAATGTAAGCCACTGAGCCGGATCAGTCTGATGTTCACAACTAGGCACACGTTCCAAAGGCTGGACCGTGTTTTATTTTATTTTTTGAGTTGAGGATATCTGCTTTTAATTCTCACCATTGCTTTCTCGCAATGTAAGTAATGTTTGTACGTCATGACAGTTATTACCTTGGTTAATGCTTTTTGTCATTCTCAATTTTCTATGTATTATTTTACAGGGTTTCTCAAAATTTCATTGTGTCGATACCTGGGTCAATGTACCAAACAGTTATTTGCAACCGGTTGGCTGTGTGACTCCTATGTTGAAACTAATGTACAGTCGCTGAGAAACAACCATGTTTAAAACTGCTAACAGTGATATATTGCACAATGGTAGTTGGCCGAAGTGAATCTCATGTATGGGTCAACTGAATGTAATCGAATAGTGACATAACTACCCTATTCTGAGCTGTTCCTGCGACGATAGACACCACATCGTAGTACTTTGGCAAATGAATGTTTTTCCATTACTCTCTATCGGGCGCTGATGATCGAGCAGTTGAGAGCCTCACAAATCAAACACCATCATCATTACTCTCTGTTTTGTATTGTACGTTTTCGCGTTTGCATATTACAGTCTTTTTCATAGCTGGGCAGTTATTTTCACAAAAAGAAAGATAATTGGTATAACAAGAGAATAAATCATCCTTTCATTGTTACTCTGTAAAAACACAACAGATCATAGATCTCCCTTGATACGGGGTTAATATAGTTGTATACACCGTGTGCACATTCATTAGACACTTTAAGTTTTTACTTTGATATAAATCAAAGAAGAGCTCTTTTAGTATAAAACATAAACCTTCATTAGAGCAAAACATTTCACGTAATGAACGACTGGAGACAAGAGCTGAAGTGAATCACAGACTATGGGAAAATTGTAAAACCGCCAAACAAGAGAATCGAAGCCTTTGATACGTGGTGTTGCACAATAATGCTGAAAATTAAGTGGGCTAATAAAGTAAAAAATTGGAAGCTTATCCGAAGAACTGGTGAGGAAAGGGAACTTGACTAAAAAAGGGACCGGATGAAACGACCCGTGTTGCGACATAAGGAAGATTCCAATATATCCAACAAAAAAGAATAATGACGCTGGGTGTAAATGTTACCCTCAGATGAAGAGACTGACGCAAGAGATTGAGTGGTAGCAGGCATAATCGAACTGCTAAAAGAAGCTAAGGTCACTCCACACTTTTATTATAAACCTCAACATTGAATAATATTTTTTTAGTGTTGCTCTAATTGCCAGTTAATGACGTCACGTCATTTGAAGATCCATAACATTAATCACAATTTGGTTATATTGCATTTTTCTTAGCTAAAATTTGTAAACTTATACAGTTTCAAGGCACAAAAGAATTACGGACATTGGCTGCGAGTGAGCATTGATTAAAATCAATGGGGCAAGTTGAAAATTTGTGTCAGAGCGGGATTAGAACCCAGGTGTACTGCTTACGAGGCAGGTGCGCAGACCATTTTTTTTTTTTTTTTTAGATCTCATGTTGTTCTATAATGTTCGTCGAATTTGTTCGAGGTGGACGTTCCATGACATCCGTTCAGGTTGTCCGTTGATCCAGTCACTCAGTTTTTTTATTACAGAGGGCAGCTAACCCTCTGACCGAACACGCTGAGCTGCCATGCCGGCTGTCCACTGAATATATATAGACGAGAGGGCTAATGATCGCTTCAGTACTGATGAGTAGGAGGGCAAAGTGCGTGTCATGCCACATAGCGAGTTGCATACACCAGAGGCAGGTATACATTCAGAAGCAAACCTACTGTTCTCTTTTCATTGACAAATCCGTAACCTATTGCTCCCCCACCCATCCCCCTCCCCCTCCTTCTTCCCCCTCATTCCAAACTCCGTCTGGGAACTCCCCTCGCCAATAAAAACACACTTTTGATGTCAGCTTGATTGACTAGTGAATTGATCAGTTTAACTAATTAGTCAACCAAATTGATATCAAAAGTGTGCTTGTATCAGGGAGGGAAGTTTGCAGAGGAATGAGCGAGGAGGAGAGAGAGAGGGAGGAGAAAGGGGATAGGTGGAGGAACAATAGGGTAAGGACCTGTCAATCAAAAGGATGGATTATCTCAGGGGATCACAATCCTCTTAGCAAAACAATCGGTTAAGGGCCTGTCACTCAAACGAGAACAATGGGTTTGCTCCTGAATGAATATTGGCCCCTGATGTAGGTAATCCACTATGTGGAACTTCGCCTACTGCTATGGCATGGGGCACTACATCAGAAGACTGTGGATAAATTTGGGTCTGATGGGAGGTGTGCTATGGTAGTCGAAGCAGTCGCGATAACCACTGTGTCCTGATGGTGCAGTGATCAGCGCATCTGCCCAATAAGCAGGAGACCTGAGTGCGAATCCCGCTCTAGCATGAACTTTCTATTTTTACCATTGATCTAAATCAGTGCCCACTCACAGCCAGTGTTTGCAATTCCCTTGTGCCTTAATTCCTGCTGGCTGCTGGATCAAAATTGTGTTCGTTCCTTGGGACAGAACAGACACTGTGTATATAAATAGCATTACATTATATAATGAACCAACTTTGTAAAAAGTGTTCTTCAGCTTTTGATTTTGATATATTTAATTGTCATTCGCAAAAAAATTTAGAATTTATTTCCGAATTCTCAAAACCGTAAATATTGTTTTTTATGGTGAGCTACATCAAACCAGTCTCAGGACTGAAGACCACGACAACAACAACAACAACATGGTAACAATAAATTAAATTCGCTGCTAAATTTCAGACTTCGTGTGGATAAGGTAATCTCGGTTTCGGTGATTGGTGACGCATGAATCAGGAAATAATAGTGTTCTGTAAGGGTATACTAAGATTAAAATTCAAGGTGAGCGGATTTGCTGATGACATTACTAAGCCAGGTGAATGTGTAGAGGAATTATAGGATTTGTTGAATGGAATGAACTGTCTAATGAGCTCAGAACGTGGATTGTGAGTAAAGCGAAGAAATACGAAAGTAATGAGGAGTAGCAGAAATGAGAACAGCCATAAACTTACCATCAGGACTGGTGATCACGAAGTAGATGAAGTTAAAGAATTCTGCTGCCTAGGCGGCAAAATAACCCATGAAGGCCGGATTAAGGAGGACATAAAAACCAGAATAGCACTGGCAAAAAGGGCATTGCTTATCAAGAGAAATCTACTAATATATAACATAGTTCTTCAGTTGAGGAAGAAATTTTTGAGTATGTACGTTTGGAATGTATGGCAGTCAGACATGGAATGTGAGAAGACCGGAACAGGAGAGAATAAAAGCATCCGACATGTGGTGCTAAACAAGGATGATGAAAATTGGGTGGACTGATAGGGTAAGGAATGAGGAGGTTATCCGCAGAATCGGCGAGGAAAGTAATATTAGGAAAACACTGACATGAATGAGGGACAAGATGACTGGACGTCTGTTAATACATACTACGATGGCGCTATAGGGAGCTGTAGAGGGTAAAAACTGTAGAGACAGAAGATATTTGAATACGTCCAGGGAATAGTTGAGGACGTGGGTTACAGATGCTACTCTGAGATGAAAAGGTTGGCACAGGGCAGGAATTCGTCGTGGTTTGCCGCACCGTTCTTGTATGTTTCATGTGTGAGTAACTCTAACATCATTGGTGTTGATTCGTCCGTCGGATACAGTCGATAAACTATGTGGCTCACCTGGTGTTACTTTAAACGAGGGAGCTATATGTCGGAGCCGGGTTTGACACGGAATGCACAACATCTCTGCTCACAGGTAACACTCCTGGACACTATGCTCAGTGACTCATTTTTCACTGGTAAAACTCTGCAGAAGTTTAATGTCAGCAAGATCGAAAATGTTATTGCATTCAGTATTACGGAAGTGCTTATATCGAAGTGGGAAGTAAGCTAATTCTGTAATTTTTTGGTGAAATAACGTAGCCGAATTTCTTTTAAAGAAGTTATTGACTACTTAACCAAAGAACACGCTGCGGCTACGGACAAAACTGATTACAGAGGTGTACACGTAACGGATATGATAAAAGACTGGCAACAAGAATCGGTGTATAGCAAGGCAACAATTTTGCAATAATTCGCATTACGGTTTATGTGCACACAGGACTTAAAAGCACACTCAGTTTCTGCGCGTCTGGCTGCTTTAATTCCAAGACCGAAACTGATGAATCCACGGTTCTGCACATGAGGGGGACACTGCCAACAATTTTTTGAATGTCCCACATGACACTAAAACGGTGTTCTCACACAAAGTGAAATGCATCTGCCAGTTGTCTGGCTGACTTGTTTCCATGTGTTAACTAATTTTCGCAATCGTGATATAAAAGAAGGAATGTGGAACTCAAAAGTAACATAAATCATTGCAGAAGGCAAGTAGCCAAGGCCTTATATAGCTAAAATTGCACTTATAGTTTCGATTGACTGTCCCGTGAGGCGATGTACAAGCAATTTTTAATTGTTGCTAAAGGAATAAGCTCCCGCCTTGTAAGTAAATCCTTCTGGGGAGAACAGCTTTCCTTGACCTTGGCTGGACCCAGGCGGACAGGCCAGTTTAACCACGGGAGTAGCCAGGCCTTTTTTGAAATTTCACCAAGTAAAATATTTGTACGTCTAAGAGGGAGAATGGAACACGTGCCCAGGAGCATAAGCATACCAGTGCCGGCACGTGATCCTTTGTTCTCTCTTCCAGTAAGTCTCTGTGCGGCGGTTACGCCTGCTACTGTCTGGAGTAAGAAACTCGTAAAGACAGTCGTCTCTCAAGCAATAATAAGGCATTGCCTTGGCACCTCGTCTGGCGGTTTCCTCCTTTAGGGACACTATTTTTGCTTGTGGGGCGAGTCGCCAGCTACATTTGAAGCTATTGTGAATAAAGGAATGCAGCGACAATGCAGCGCTGTGCTGGCGATTGCCACGTCTAGGCACAGTACCTCTGGTTTTGAAGCGGAGAACTGTTGGCTGTGCAAAACTGGGCTTCACATCTTGCATGGGATAGTCCAGCAGGTTATTTCCAAAATTCTCCTAGGAAGGGATTTCAAAGAGTCAATCTCCTCTCGTCTCATGGCGTGACCACATGTTGCGTGTACTGAATCGTTGATATTTTATAGGTGCAGTTTACTCCGCAGGGACGCTAAGGAGAGAAGAAAGCGAGGTTTTTCGGACCTCTGGCTTCAGACTTTGAAGGGAGTAGACTAACTCCGTCGGAGCAGGCTCTTTGGTCTCAGATCTCGGCAGATATAGGCAGAGACGCTATCTTCACACTCTGACGGCTACTTTTTGTTTGGTAAGCGCAGCATCGCTTTATAGGATGTAGCTCCGTTTAGGCGTTATTGATAATCAAAAAATTTTGCGGAGACTTTTGATTTATTCCCTTCCACGCCAGTGATTCCATTAGTTCTTTTTTCTGATTCGTGAATGGACTTTATCGTAGTGAATCGTGTCAGCATGTTTCCGCAAGTTTGGAGTATCAACTATGTACCGTTCCCTTCTTGCATGTCTGATTATCATCCCGTTCATACAACATCATCCACGTGCAATTGTTCCCGCACCACTGGTGGAGCTAAATGTGACCGAGATCCATAGAGGTGATAACTTTCATTTTGTCTTACCATCTCCCTGTGGCGCACCCAAGATGGTTTGATGTGCAATGAAAATGATTCTTTGCTTTTTCTCATATGCAAATGTCTTGCAGCCTAGTCGTCTATTCTTACGGAAAATATTAAACTGGGAAAATGTAGACTTACTGTATCTATTCCACAGTTAGGTAATCCCTACTCTCAACGAATTAATAATAATTAATGCAAGACCGGCACCCATGGATTATTTACGAGGGCTTTTCATGTTACCTGTTGTGCGAAATTTTAATATTGCATGCCTGAGCGTGGAAGGGGGGGAGGGGTGTAGGGGGGGGGGGGGGAGACTCCGCTGGATCACAGAACTTGAGTCGCATTGTTTACAATTACTGTCACACCCCATGGATGTAATAAATGTCGTAATAATAATGACGTGTAATATAGGCTGCAAGCTAGAGACCAGTCTTGTACACATCACTCCGAATACTAGTTTGATGCACCACTGCACGCTATTCTATACCGTGCAACTCACTTCATCTCAACATAACTACCACAACCTGCTTCCAATTGAACCACTGCAATGTCTCCCTACAATTTTTCTCTCCCCCCTTCCGTCGTCAGTTCCATTACACTTTCCTTGATATTTCAATATGTTTTATCATCCAGTCCATTATTTAAGTTAGGTTGTGATTTATATTATTTTTTCAATTCAATATGTCTTCATTAGTTACTAGACCTACCTATCTGGGGACTGATGACCTCAGATGTTAAGTCCCATAGTGCTTAGAGCCATCTGAACCATCTGAACTTACCTGTCTATTACTCTCTTAAACTACAGGTAAAATGATTCTGTTCTCAGATACATGTTGTATAAAAGCTTTATGAGACGTGGCGGTCTGCATTTATAATAAAAATCTCGCTTTAACGCTCTTCGGCATTCCGTCATTTTCAAAGGACAAAATTCTGTTGATACAAAGTATCAAGCACAACGTGATCGTATTAAGCATAAGTGCACACTTATATTCTCTTCCGCTCTGAACTGCTTATTACTCGCTCTTTCCGTCCTTATAAAGCCGAGTAAGATATTTCTAAGAATGCACGTTTGGTTCCCAGAATTCTGTGATAGTGAATCATGGACTGTGGAGAAACCGGGACAGAAGGGAATCGAAGTGTTTGAGATTTGGTGCTACGGAAGAATGTTGTAAGTTAGGTGGATCGGTGAGGTAAGGAATAAGGAAGTTCGGCAAAGAATCGTACAAGAAAGGAAAGCACGGGAAACACGGACAAGGAGAAGGGGCAGTATGATACGACATGTGTTTAAGACATCTCGGATAACTCCCATGGTACTAGAGGAGTTGTAGGAAGTAAAAGCTGCAGAGGAACAGAAAGATTGGGTACATCTAGCAAATATCTGAGGACTTTGGGCGTAAGAGCTACTTTGAGATGAAGATGTTTGCTTAGGAAAGGAATTTGTTGAGGGACACACCGAACCAGTCAGAAGACTGGAGGAAAAAAAAAAAGCTTCACTTCAGCAGTCACTCGCACATTTTCTAACACATAAAATTATATTAAGTATTCATAATGCCCTCTTTTTCGGAAACACCGTACTTGCAATTTCCAATCTGCGTTTTATATCCCCTTTATGGCGACCGTCACCAGTTATTTTCCTGCTACATTTAATGCTTCACTTCCTAATTTAGTTCCCTCAGATTCACCTGGTTTAATACTACTGTACTGTATTATCTAAGTTTAGTTCTGCTGACGTCACTCTTATAACCTCTGCAAGACATTATCTATTCCGTTCAATTTGTCTTCCAGTTCCTTTGCCATCCCCGACACGATCACAGTGTAAACCTTATAAATCTTATATGTTCTCTGTGAGCTCTGATTCCAATTTAAGGCCTATAAATAAAGCGAAGTAAATAATTACGACACTACTCTGCACAGCTATGCTTTGCAGAACATATTATTTTTCTTTCCTCAAGGATTGGATCTTCGACCTGTGCCGACCTTTTTACATTTTTTCGTCGGTTGACCGATGTTTCTATCTAGAATCTTGACACTCTGGGTAGTGCCACATATTACACTCAGGACTGCCACTGTTCAGTAAAACTTCACTGAAGTTTCTCTGGGAACTATACTCTTTAATATTCTCATTGTTCCACAAATTAGACCGTACTTAGATTTCCTCAGTTTCAACGCTTCTGACATACGATATATCACAGCCTAGATACTTAAAATGTAGTGGTTGCTGTGGGTTTTTTTTTTTTTTTTTACATCGATAACGATCTTACTTCTTACAGGATATTTTCCACGGAATGCCTTTACTTTGGTCTTGTTTGTCGTCTTGTCTGTGAGGAAGTATCTTCAGTTCAGATTCTGTTTTTCCACTAATTACTTGGCCGCCCACAAATAAATGAGTGCTTAGCCTTTTCTCACGTCCTACTCTAAAATCGCTGAGCTCATCCATCCAGTCTTGTAGAATGTTGTCAGTATAAATATTAAACTGTAAAGGTGACCCACAACAGTTTTGACGTAGGTCCTTGTTGACAACTATAGGTTCACTCTTTTCTTCATAGGTTTCTACGGACTCAGATGACTATTGAGATAGCCAGGAACGTGGTTGAGGAGTGGAGCGCTGGGTTGTTTGAGACTGAGGGAGGTTGCGGTGACATTTACTTTTTCATCCCTTAGTGAATTTTTCGGACAAGTTTCATTAAAATAATGACTTAACATCCGCCGCCAAGTTGGAACACCCGATGTCTTTGCAGTGAACTGGACACCAGAAACGAGAACGCCTGTAATAGCCACGGCGCCCACCTTTCAGCTCCCGACGAGTGCGGGATGAACGGAAAATAGAAGCACTCTTACTCTGTGACAGAGATCTGAGTAAGCAACCTAACCACCCTTCAAGGAGCAGAACCAGTTGCTATCGACACTTAAAATCACACCAAAACAGAAATCACACTTAAAACAGAATGGTATTCATTATCATCAATCGTCATAGCAACGTGCGCAATAGTTTAAGAACTATAATTCACAATCAAAGAGTTACATACTTGCAATTATTCTAGGTTCACAAGTTGTTAATAAAAGTTACTAGATTTTAGTAGAGAGAGTAGTGACCGCTGTCTTCAACTACGACTACAGCTACTTAAGTACGGATCTCACTTATTAACTTCACTGAGCTTATCGTCGCTAAAAATTATGCCAGTTGGCGCTTCTGGAAAAATGTGAATTAATCGTCAATAGCCTTAGTTTAAACTAGCTTTTCTGTTTAGAGCGGAAACAAACACTACCCTGATCGAGAAAATACACAATCACTAGCCGTACCAACACAAACACTAAATCCAAGATTACGGCAGTACTAGTAGAAGTAATCAGCGCTCTAAGTTATCTCTCAACAATCAAAACAGTTCTCGCTGTAGGAATTTGCAGATGAGAGCTAAATAGGACCACTGAGAAAAACGAACAGAAACGGCAACGAACACACGTCCGCTGTTCCTAACGCAATACAGGGGCACAACTTTTCAAATACGCACATGTCTGTAAACTAAGCAGCTCGCACTAGTGTACTAAATGTTCACAAACGCAACCTTAGATCAAGCTTACCGAGCGAGGTGGCGCAGTGGTTAGCACACTGGACTCGCGTTTGGGAGGACGACGGTTCAATCACACGTCCGGCCATCCTGATTTAGGTTTTCCGTGATTTCCCTAAATCTCTACAGGCAAATGCCGTGATGGTTCCTTTGAAAGGGCACGGCCGACTTCCTTCCCTAATCCGATGAGACCGATGACCTCGCTGTTTGGTCTCCTCCCCGCAAACAACTCACCCTTAGATCCAGTTAAAGCACACAACTGCATTCCTCAAGCAACAGGATGAAAAGGACACGTCGTCGACTTAACATAAACGCTCCGACATGCGTTCAGCACTAAGGTAATATGAAAACCACGGCGAGAACACTCAAAGCAAACACAGAGTAACACAAGGCGACAACACAACTAAGCACATCCACTTTCGTCCAATAACCGAGCGATCAACAAGATCATGACAAATTTAAAAAACGCAGTTAGTTAAATTTAATGCTCAATGGAACACACTTGTCGGAAATCATGTGTTCTCTAACAACACCAGCCGCCGGTGTGGCCAAGAGGTTAAAGACGCTACAGTCTGGAACCGCGCGACCGCTACGATCGCAGGTTCGAATCCTTCCTCGGGCATGGATGTGTGTAATGTCCTTAGGTTAGTTAGGTTTAAGTAGTTCTAAGTTCTAGGGAACTGATGAACTTAGAAGTTAAGTCCCATAGTGCCCAGATCCATTTTTTTCTAACAACACCGCAGAGTGATCTAACTCAGAGCAGTGCCTCGAGTCCTAACATAGTTGCTCAAGATCCCATACTGTACACACGCGAGGCTCTCTGGTCGTTCCTCTCGAATGAGATGCGAAATATATTTCTTAGTCAATAAACTCACTACTTTTATCATACCACTGAGATACGATATCAGATTTCAAACATGCCACAATCATATCAAAACAACAGTTAATATAAGACACTCGACAGACAAACTGTAAGCCAATAACCTTTCACGTATTTGGACTACCAACAGCACAAAACGTATGTGAACTTGTCAGCGATCACACGTCACAGTGGAAATATTCACAATGGCGCCACAACAGGTTCCCGACCACGTGATACATGATGAACTGGAAACACTTACGCCAAGCAAACTCACTACCAACTCATGCTGACAACAGGTGCCCGCTACAGGAAACTAACTTGATGTTGATAGAACATGAACAGCACTAACCAGTACTTTCGGATTTCAAAATAAACTACCAAGCAATGTGGCAGCAGACAGAAACAATTAAGAAACGTATCCACTTCCAGGCACTTTCAGTATAAGGTACTAGGCCGATATTGTTGTACACTACTAAACTCACTGCGCGAATTCTGCAATCACTATTATGGAAATTGAATACAGGATCACAATCGAAAGCACAAGTCAGTTCTCAGTGCACAGCTGACATTACAGAGGGCTAAAACGTCAAACGTTTCGCACGTATGGCAAACGTAGATATCCCAGTATGAATGACACGCCTTGCTGGAAACCTATCCAAGGGATCAAAATGGTTTCACCAGACATGGTGCCTAATCCTGTAGGCACACACACGCTTACAGATGCAAACTACTTCCACGGATTCATGCTATCTTAGGAACACAAATACACACTACATTCACCGCATATCACGGCGACGTCAGTTTACCGGTTCCTACAAGACACAACTCTTACTACAGATAGCAGAAAGTGGCCGGTCGCGGTGGCCGAGCGGTTCTAGGCACTTCAGTCCGGAACCGCGCGACAACTACGGTCGCAGGTTCGAATTCTTCCTCGGGCATGGATGTGTGTGATGTCCTTAGGTTAGTTAGGTTTAAGTAGTTCTAAGTTCTAGGGGACTGATGACCACAGCAATTAAGTCTCTTAGTGCTCAGAGCCATTTGAACCATTTTTTTTTAATTTGATAGCAGAAAGTACAAATTCAGTTTGATGCATCCAACATTCGGCGAATGAGAAATCAGGAGCAAACAACAGGACAAACTACTTGAAGCACTTCAGCTACACGGAAGAATACTAAACAGTACGCCACTCCACTGTACTGCCCATCACGGCACGACGGATGGCACAGCACCCATCGGAACTGCCAGGACCACCCTAGCACACCTCCCCTCGGGCCTAATTTCTCAACTTATCCACACATTACTAATGACATGTTTCTTGCCCTTTGTCCTCATTTTGTCCAAATTTTCAAATTTCCGCATTGATTTAAACCACTGCCCACTCGCAGCCAGAGGCTGTAATTCCCTTATGTCTCAACCTCTAAATACGCGACTTCATGATTCGGCAATACACTGAAGAATAGTTATCACCACAATCGAAAGAGCAGGCCCATACTGTTCCATGTCACTCGAGAGACGACCCGGTCTCTGGCCGCTGCACACTTCAGTTCAGGAAAACAGTCGCCAAAGAGCGTCACTGTCACAGCAGCACCTTACTCCGCTGGCGATGAAGTTTCGAAGACACCAAAGTAATACCGTACGACGCAATTACTCGTATAAATATTTTTAAGAACATTAATTAATTGCCTGGTGTAGACCGTCTTATCCAGAATCTCCCGCAAATCCTTCCTCCTCACACTGTCCAAGGTCTTTTCATAAAATTATAAACGCTAGATGCGCTTCTATGATAAGTCTCTATATTTCTCAATAATTTGATTCACTGCAAATGCATTTTCAATCATTGCGGGGCCTTGCCTAAGGCCACAGCATTACGAGGAACAAGTAATTCATTGTACGTAAAGAACGAAAAACGTTCCCAATTTAGTGTGGAAGCAATTTCTTGACTGCTCCCAGCCAATAACGTTACACGGTGTCTTCTTTCTTAGCGTTCCTTACCTCAATCGGTAAAAACAAACCCTTATATGAACACTTTATTGTCCTTCCTCCTGTCTGAATGACGGTTAAAACCCCTTTTCTGGGAAAAAATAGGCGTAACAAGTTGAAATTTATGTCACATTCTACGTTGTACAATCCCTTGGCGGTGTAAAAAACTTTAAGGTTTTAAGTCAATACAGTCAAAAGGTACGGGCATTTATGTCATATAATCTGACACGCGCAGACTCACACATTTAAACCTATAGGCCTAGAAGACGTGAAAACGAGGTTTCACAGCACAAGCAAAGGAAGAAATCAGAAAACTGTTTATCTGCATTTGATGCGGTCCACCAAGAATTCCTCTCCTGAGGCAATTTTTTCATCTCAGACTAGCATTTGCAATCTACTTTCTCATTTATTTAATGGAATTATGCCAGTGTTTGTCTTTCTCCGCAGTTCCTGCTTTCTACATCTCCATCTAGTGGGACGGACGTTATTCCATGATCTCTTGACACAGTCACCCTGTCGCTTCTTCTTGTGTTTTCCATGTATTCTATTCCTCCCCGATTCTGGGAAGAACCTCCTCATTCCTTACCTTACCAGTCCACATAATTTTCAACGTTCTTCTGTAGCACTAAATCTCAAATGTTTCTACATTCTTCCATTCCTCTCATCCCACATTCTGTATCTCACCACCACACAACACTGTGCTCCAGAGTACTTTCTCAGCATTTGCTTCCTCAAATAAAGGTCTGGGTTTGATACTAGCAAACTTTTCATGGTCGCTAATTCCATCTTCGCCTGTGATAGCCTGCTTTTTATATCCTCCTTGCTCCGCCCGTTATGAGTTATTTCACGGCCTAGGTAGTAAAGTTCACTGAGTTCATCTACTTTGTGATCACCAATTATGATGTGAAATGGCTCTGAGCACTATGAGACTTCTGAGGTTATCAGTCACCTAGAACGTAGAACTAATTAAACCTAACTAACCTAAGGACATCACACACATCCATGCCCGAGGCAGGATTCGAACCTGCGACCGTAGCGGTCGCGTGGTTCCAGACTGAAGCGCCTAGAACCGCTCGGCCACACCGGCCGGCAATTATGATGTCATGTCTCTTGTTTTTCTCATTTCTCCTGCTTATCATTACTTAAGTTTTTCTTCGGTTTACTCTCAGTCAATATTCTCTACTCATTACAATGTTCACTCCATCCAGTAGATCCCGTAATTCTTCTTCACTTTCACCGAGGGAGCCAGTATCAATGACGATAACAGAAAACGCCGAGATTCTCGATTCCTGCGATCCATGAACTCGTCATAGATGTAAGTCTGTATGGAAGCCTCAGAGCGCAGGTCCTACTCGAACCTGGTCAGTTTTCATTCTTCAAACAGGTACCTAACAGAGCTAAAGTCAACAACATTGGAAATCCAACACATCCACACGATCTGTGTATCAGAGCGGACGACACGAGGGTCAAGAGGTTGTCCTGTAATGGAGCAGCGGCTACAGGGCTGACACGTCGGGGTCATCGATCTCAGGCGTACAGGTTGGCGAGAGGCAGGAGCCGGTGCCCGGTTGCTGGTCCCTGTTACCTGGTACCTGCCGGGCCGTGGCCTCGCCAGGAATTCGACATCCGCCGCCGCCGCTCGGACCGCTGACTCGTCTTCGCACTTGGAGCGAACAGAGGAAGCGCGACCGCCGCCAATTAGGCTGACACGCTGTGGAGCAGCGCGGCAGGAGTGGGCGGTGGGGTGGGAGGTGGAGGACCTGTGGGAGGGGGGGGGGGGAGGGGAGGGGAGCAGAAAGGGTGCGACGCCGCCCAGCGGGGCCTCGCCCTGACGCGATTGAGACGCGACCGTTTACTAACCACGTGAGATTCCCTGGTGTGACTAAGGAAAGAAGGAAGGTTAGGGTTGCTAATGTGACGAGGAAATCCAGAGGGACCGTAGCAGCAGCGAAGACGACTAGTTATAACTTACTAACAAGGGAACCTCCCCATCGCACCCCCCTCAGATTTAGTTATAAGTTGGCACAGTGGATATTCCTTGAAAAACTGAACACAGATCAATAGAGAAAACAGGAATAAGTTGTGTGGAACAAAGAAGAAATAAGCAAAATATACAAACTGAGTAGTCCATGTGCAAGATATGCAATATCAATCACTCGCTCAGGAGCGCCGTGGTCCTGTGGTTAGCGTGAGCTGCTGCGCAACGAGAGGTCCTTGGTTTAATCCTTCCCTCGAGTGAAAAATTTGCGTCCTTTATTTTCGCAAAGTTATGATCTGTCCGTTCGTTCATTGACGTCTCTGTTCACTGTAATAAGTTTAGTGTCTGTGTTTTGCGACCGCACCGCAAAACCGTGCGATTAGCAGGCGAAAGGACGTGCCTCTCCAATGGGAACCGAAAACATTTGATCGCATGGTAATAGGTCAAGCGATTCCTCCACAGGAAAACACGTCTGATAAATTCTATAAGACACTGGTGACGGCATGTGCGTCACACGACAGGAATATGTTGTCGACCCACCTAACTTGTACACTTGGCGAATAGGTAAAAAGATTCTTCTACCTTGCCCGATTTAGGTTTTCTTGTGGATGTGATAATCACTCCCAAAAATGTGATGAAAACATAAATAAAAAATTAAAATTTTCGCTCGAGGGAAGACTTGAACTAAGGACAAAGCTGCTCACGCTAACCACAGGACCACGGCGCTCCTGAGCGAGTAATCTTTGATATTGCATATCTTGCACATGGACTTCTCAGTTTGAATATTTTGCTTATTTTTCATAGTTCCACGCAACTTCTTCCTGTTGTCTCGATTGATCTGCGTTCAGTTTTTCAAGGCCTATCCACTGTGCCAACGTATAACTAAATCCGAGGGGGGGGGGGCGGGAGGGGGGGATGCGATGGGGAGGTTCCCTTGTAAGAAATATGGCTTGAGAAAAGAGCTTACAAAAATATGACACTTGACTCCTTTCCATCTCGTGTGACCACCTCCCTTCTCTAACAGTCTGAGGGGTACTCAGAAGGTTTCAATGATCACATCGAGAAAATAAATTTCATAATCAATTTGTTTCATATAGGAAAGAGGGGCCTATACTGCACGCTTACGGGAGAACTGAAAATAAAACCATATAAAGTTACGAATACTATGTACAGCTGAAACTTTACTTAAACGAATCAGTCTTAAGCCCCTATAATCAACGTAGATACGTTTTCAATAGACAATCAAATATTAACAAAAAAAAGAAACACCAAATTACGGATAGTGTGTGGGATGATCACTCACCACTCGTACAGTTTTCATGAGCCAATAAATTACATTTGTAGCGTTTTATCCAATCTTCAATAAGAGGATCTTCATACTTTTTTTCACAATCTTAATCTGAGGGATAGTTTGCTTTGTAGTCATTTTAAAATGTTTTTGTTGTGTGTGTTTCGTTCATGTGGGTGAATTGCAATACAGTACCACCGTAAAATCCCTCCGTTTTAGCCATTTATGACTCTAACCTATTGGTGGTTCACAAATAACAGTTAAGAAAAGGGTCACTGGATTAAAACATGGCCGTTCTTCTCTTCAAGGTGACCCGTATGAATTACAACCCAAAATTGGAAGCACAGATTAGACGATGGGCTATTAATGATGTTCGATATAGCTGAGGTCATAGGCACATTAGGATAAAAAATAAGGTACTTTTAATACAAAGAGTATACGATGAATCAGCTTTTGTCAAGAAAGGTATCAAATTTTTTGAGCGGTAATCCAAAAAAGGCAGAAACGAGGATCTCAGCAAAATTTGTCTCGTTTTCAAAAGAGGTCAGCAGATTTTGTGCGACGATTTTGTAGTGTATGTTACACTGGTTCCCCCGCTTAAAGACAAAAACGAAACCACAGTTGATGTACCGAGATGGTGCTGGGGCCCGTGCACCAAAGCATACGGAACTCTAGTTATTTCAGTGGGCATTTCAACTATTAGTGAAGTAGACTTCGCTACTGTTTAGTACGGAGCAGCGTTTTCGGGGCTGCAGTATAGGTCCTTCCTTCTCATTCTTTTCAATTTAAAAACGATAAAGGTATAATTGATAATTACTAAATAGTCGAAAAATTATGTAAGAAGACACTTAGCTTCTAATAGAAAATAATCAGTATTTCAGTTTGTGTAGGTAAAACAATAACTGATGCACATTACGCATGTCTCCCTTACGAAACGGATGGTAAATTATATAAGAAGACACAAAGATTGTAAAATAAAATAAAAATCTTCCTTCAAGGCAATGCTCCTGCAAAACCGTGCTGTGGCAATGGGAAACCCGAATGCTTTGAAGTACTAATTGTTTTAACGTCCCTTGATTTAACGTCTTCTGATGTCCAACCCCTTCCAGCGTCTTCAGAAGTTTGTAGCGGGAAAACGATTTCAGTCCAATGAAAACAGTCTATGAGAGGCACAAATAGGTATTTTGTAGACCTTGCTAAACCAATTTGCAGGGATTGAAACTGCTCACTGAAAAAAACAGTGAACTAAGTGCACTGACGTAAAAGTGGACTTCGTCTTACGTATTTGACCTGACAACTTCACAAAGTTTCACTGCCGAGCCTAAAAAGAATTTGATCACCTAATTACTACCACACATTGATGGTTACAAAAAGGTTGGCTTCTTCGTTCATCTGACTCGTTTACCTCCATTTCACTGTTACAACATTTTTACATGTACCACATGTGGCTTCCGCACAACCTCCCTGCATTGATGACGTCACAGTGCGGTTGCTGCAATTCGACACGCCACGTTGCAGGCTCCCTTCTGAGTTCTATTTCCGCTACTGCCATTTCTCATCCGCATAACTCGACTGTCTCGTTTGTTCCATTGTCTCTGACCCTCATTTTAGATTTTCTTCGCATTCGCAATAACAGGAAGAGCGACACCGTATAGCACCTCATTATCAGCAGCGAGTGATTTTTCTTCGCAATGTTTCTGCGGTTGCTCCGACCATTAATAAAGAACTAAGTTCCATTTGTCAGGCTACGGTTGTCTGTTTCTCAAAAATTAACGCCATGACAGCTCCTTGCTGTGTCCTCCGTAGAAACACGTTCCTCATATCAAGCGTTTCGTTTTTGTAGAATGAGAATGGCTAACGAGTCTGTGCTATATGTGCGCTTCCCACTAGTTTTAGAATAGTACAACTGATTTTGATTATTTAGGTTATATAGTCAAGTAATAGCGAAACCACAGGAAATGTGGGTATTAAAAGTTCTGCCAGAGCCAAGTCCAACCCAACCTACCAACTTTTTCTTGTGTCTTAGTGTTCGAGGAGTCGACCAGCTCAGAATATGACATCAAAAACAGAGAAATACACAAAAATGTTATTGCATAAACTGCGTAATATTTCAGAAACTTTAAGACGAACTGCAAACCACTTCCACTATTAATTCTATTTTCCAACAAAAGTAACCGCAGAAGTTATAGAAATAAGACAGAAAATAATTATAAATAAATAAGTATATCGACGGAGATAAATATCCTGTTTGGAGTGAGGCATTTACTTTTTAAGGGATAAATTTCCTATACAGGATCAGTAGAACTGAGAACAATGTACAGAATTGCTCTTTCTATGGAAGACGGCTCTGAAGTTTTACTAAGTTTTCTCATTTTAGCCTGTGGCAGTGAGACATACGTTTGTATGACGTCACGAGGACTCCGCTGTATGCTAGTGCGGTAAAAAGATATGCATAAAATCCTACCAAGAGACAAAAACAGAGTTTGATGCAAAAATGGGAGCCAATCAGTGTCGCTACAAGGTCTAAATGTTGGGCAGGTTTTAAGTTGTCGTTAACTCAATATAATGAGAGAATCAGCCAGGAGCCGACTTGGATGGCGGAAGACAGTTTATGGGCATCCTGCCGAGTCACCGAACACCTAACTTTTTGATAGTTTCCGATTTTTATAAGCCGAAAGCTGTAATCTACAATAACGCACATATATACGTTTCAACTGTGGCGAGTTGTCATGAAATAGCAGTTACATTTTTTTTTCGCTAGTGGAGAGTATTATAAGCAGGTCCGATATTGGGATATTAGTGCGTTATGATACAGCCCTGGAAGGTCTTCTTAACTGGCGGCAGTCTTGGGTTCTATCATCGAGCTGACAGCTAGAGGAGCTGTTAATCCAAGAAAGGGTGCGCGTTGCATTCAAGTTTGATATTGTATGGTTGCCTCCTTCCAACACTTTTGGCATCCTGTCCTGAAGATTTCCTTTATTATGGTTCTAAGGACAGTACAAGCAGCCAGTTCTGGAGGTTAAGTAAGACCGCTCGTGTAACGTTGTTTTCAGTACAGGAGTCTAACTGACTACACTCAGATTGCTACAGGGTTCTTATAAATTGTGCACTTAATATTGTCTCTTCCTTCTAAATTAGAACGAACGTGTCGCTCTTATTTCGAACCAAGAGACAATGTCGCTTTCGTCCTAAAGATGCTGCTTTTGGAACTTTACGATAGTGGGAGGAGACAAGGATCATTACCAGTGTTTCTGATGGAGGGACATCTGCAGTAGAGTCACCACACTTCGGTTGTTGCCACTCGAAAAATGGCTTGTACCTCCTACAGATATTCATCAACACCTGTCGATTGCTTCACGTCCTCTATTTCAGATGCGTTTTATAAAATTTGTTTCACGTTTAACAGTACAATAAGATTCGGAATACTAATATCGGCCGTGCTACTTCTAAACAATTCTGCCTCTACTGCAGTTGTTAATAACGATATTAAAATATGATTCGCGATCATGCCGTTACTTAACACACAGAAGCAGCGAGTATTGTGCATGGAGATGGGTGGTGGGCACATACTGTCTAGCTTCACTGCCGTACTATTTCCGCTCTTCATTACAGTATTAACAGGCAAATAAAATAAGCGTACAGCAACTGTGAATGAAATACCTAAATAATAACTGAACTATCTAGGTGCACTGTACTGTACATAATTGTTCGTTGTGGTTGTTGTGGTCTTCAGTCCAGAGACTGGTTTGATGCAGCTCTCCATGCTACTCTATCCTGTGCTAGCTTCTTCATCTCCCAGTACCTACTGCAACATACATCTCTCTGAATCTGCTTAGTGTATTCATCTCTTGGTCTTCCTCTACGATTTTTACCCTCCACGATGCCCTCTAATACTAAATTGGTGATCCCTTGATGCCTCAGAACATGTTCTACCAACCGATACCTTCTTCTAGTCAAGTTATGCCACAAATTTCTCTTCTCCCCAATTCTAGTCAATACCTCCTCATTAGTTACATGATCTACCCATCTAATCTTCAGCATTCTTCTGTAGCACCACATTTCGAAAGATTCTATTCTCTTCTTGTCCATGTTTCACTTCCATACATGGCTGCACTCCATACAAATACTCTCAGAAACAACTTCGTAACACTTAAATCTATACCCGATGTTAAAAAAATTTATCTTCTTCAGAAACGCTTTCCTTGCCATTACCAGTCTACATTTTATATCGTCTCTATTTCGACCATCAAGAAAAATGGTTGGCACTATCGACTTCAGCGATCAAGTTTTGGTGAACCTTACGCTGTGTTTTGCGATAGTCTCTAGAAATGTGGCCGATCTGGTTGATGAAATTGTCTACGCTGATTGCTAATGACAACCAACACGTGAATGGGGGACGATCCCCCATTGCTCGTAAGTTGCTATTTTCTCGAGAAGATGGAAAGACAGCCATCAAAAATTATTTCTTTTGGCTGCCTGTGCTATCATTCAGTAGCTAGGGGGGGGGGGGGGGGGAGGACTCTTCCGGTATGCTGATCTTCATTGCCTTCTGTGGTAACATAGTGAAACAGTCGCCAATTTTCATGACTAGACATCATCTTTCGGTCGAGCAAATTGCGAGTCAATCCTCCCTGCTGATGCTTTAACCACTGTCTGTCTTGATATGAGGAGGATTCTATTTAAATGTGCGTCTATACTGCACAAGCAACCTTACGGCCAGTGTCTGAGGGTACTTCTTTTTTAAGGCCCCAGCCTTCTGACTGCCGCGAGTTCCTCACCTGTGCCAAACTCTTCTCTCAGAGTAACACTTGCACTCCACCTTCCCCAGTTAATCGTTGGAAGTATTCCAATCTCTGGTTTCTTCTGCAGTTTTTACTCTCTACAGCCCCCTAGTATCATGGATGTTGTTCCCTGATGTCTCAACAGATGTCTTATCATCCTGTCCAATCTTCTTCTCAGTGCTTTCAGTACATTCCTTCCTTCTCCCGATTCTCCGGAGAGCCTCCTCATCGCTTACCTTATCGGTATACCTGATTTCCTGTTAGAGTCACGAATTGAGTGCGGTAAGAGCACCTGTTTATAAGGTTCCGTATGAGCTGGAATCTTATTTTTTCCTCCATGGTCATTTCGGGACTCTTCTAGGAAAGTATATGCTCTCGGAAATTCAAACTGGATTTACGTAAGATTCATCCAGTGAATCTAAGGCTGGGATCTGATCTCCATACTGTTTATTTTATATGGTCATTCCACTACAGGTCCGCAGCTCGTGGCCTCGCGGTCGTGTTCTCGCTTCCCGAGCACGGGGTCTCGCGTTCGATTCCCGGCAGGGTCAGGCACTTTCACCTACCTCGACATGACTGGGTCTTTGTGTTGTCCTCATCATTTCATGATCATTCCTGAAAGTGGCGAAATTGGACTGAGCAAAGGTTGGGAATTTGTACGGGCGCTCATAACTGCGCAGTTGAGTGCCCCACAAACCATACATCATCATCATCCACTTTATGTCACTCCTGTCGGTTACTCCTAGGTATGTTGTCGCCAACAGTGTATTACGTCAATAGTGGATATCTTATGTGTGCTGTTTATGCGCAGTACGTTACATTTATTTGCGTTCATGGTCAACTGCCAGCCTCTAAACCATCTGTCAGTCCTCGGTAGGTCTTTCTGCATTTCACTGTTGTCTTCTGTCTCTGCTCTTTCCTAGAGACAACAGCATCGTCCACAAACAGCCTAATGGATCCTTCAGATCCTCCTGCCCTTTATACCATTAATATAAATTGTTAACAGTAATGAGTCTCCTGGGGTACTCCAGAAATTACTTTTACATCTTACAGCCAGGAAGTCAAAAACCCAGGTACAATTCTGGTCCGATACCGGGTGAACTCGTATTTTGTCGACTAGAAAACACTGTGGGACCGTATCGAATGCCTCCAGAAATCAAGACACACCGCATCAACCATATCGCCTTTGTCTGCGGCGCAGAGGATCTCATTAACGAAATTAGCAAGTTGTGTAAGATCTCTGTTTGTGGAATCAATATTAATTTAATATAAGATTTTAGATCTCCAAAAAGTCGCAATGGGTGAACACAAACCCATGTTCCATACAGGCCTAAAAGTTTCTTGGTAAATGTGCTGCCGCGTGTTAATAATCTCTTTTTCCTGTAGTACAACTGACGCACAATAATCTGACACTATAATCTTCTCGTCTCTGGTAGACCAATAGAAAGTCTTCTGCTCTCTTCTTCCATTTGGATTTCATTTACTGAACCATACAGCCAAAATCTTGGTAGAAATGCAAATCGTATATACAGACGAAAGACAATATAAAAAGTCTGAAGAATGATTAAAAATTATTTTGCTGTATCCACGTAAGTACAATACATATAGGTAAGGAAACTTGACTTGTTACCTAGAAACAAAATAGAAAATAAGAAGAATCCACCAAGGATTAAAGTGTTTATACAACCACAGATAGAACACCGAATTTCATACACACAGGTTACAAGAAAGGGCTTTGTATATTTGAATATCTTCACGACATAAAACACCACCACTTGTTGGAAGGGGGCCTAATTTCATAAGATTTTCCAATAAGCGGTTTTGCTGTGTTTCGAAGAAAATGAAAAAAAAACACATTAATTGGTTGACATTTCCTTCTTCTTTCTTCTGACTATCGCAGAAAGGATTATAACTGATGGTCATGTATGAAAATGGGAAAGAGTTGGAGGTGGTATGATTTCGTGTGAAGGTACTTATCAGCTTCCTGCTCATTTGAAATTTTTGAAACCAGTGGATGCTACTAAAAACTGGTAGGGACGGACCGTAGACGAATTAAATGGTGCCAATACTTTTCCCGTTCTTTCTCGGCTACTTGCTGCATCCGCAGCTTGAAATCGGAGGAGGAAGACTGGTGGTCATTATGGACCAGACACACTGGCTACCTTCGCCAGTTACTCGACCTTGTCATTGCATGGAAAGGAAATCCTATACCTCTTCATATACTTAGCAGTGATTCTCGTATGATTTCCACAATCTGAACATTCTTTTTTTTATTTTTTTTATCCTATGGGACTTAACTCGTAAGGTCATCAGTCCCTAACACATGTCCGAGGGAGGACTCTAACCTCCGCCGGGACCAGCCGAAACATTCAGTTTGCTCATCTGCTGTGGGTGTTCAATTGTTTGCAGTATGCTTTTTGAGTGCGACACAGTCAGCAGGTTATCAATCGACAGATGACGACCAAATGTTCGAACCTCTCGAATCACTATCGATCGCTTTCGCAGTAAAAATTGAAAATCTGGGATAGACGAAAGAGCTTGGAATATTTTAGCTTGGGAAAGAGAAATATACGTCCTACTGCTGAAGTCTGATCCCCTGATGTCTAACGGCATCAGGCTACACACGAACGAAGTGTAGACATTAAAAATCAATGTAAACACTGAAACCTGAATTGACTGAATGGAAGCAATTTTTCATAAAACTTTAATACAGAGAAAATTATCAAGGTTTTGCAACTGACATCTGAATGGAGTTCCAAATGGAATTATGTAGCAATCAGTTGAATCCGGCAGTCATTGGTGCACAATGAATCTAACACTAGCACCAGCAGAAAGGAAAGGTTCATCATTTTCACTGACTCTTATGGCACATAAGTTTTATCTCCAAGCACTGACGTTGAACGTAATGCAGTAGCTGTGCATGTTGTGTTTCGAAATATTTATTGTAAAACTGACGTATTTTCCTACGTGAGCGACATCAGATTATTAACGATTAGTTTATTTTGAATGTTATTATTTAATATTTGTCAGTGTCTTAAATTAAATTTGAGTTTTTTCCCGTTTCATGTTATTATTTGCGGACGCATAGTGTGGCAATGTAGGTCACTACATGAAACAGCTAGTCTTCGCCCGGGAAAGTAAACGGCAGCGTCGCCAAGAACGTCGTTGCGTTTATTATTAGATTGAAATTATTTGAATGTTGTTACAAAATATGTTCGTTATAAAATGAGCTTTTGGCGAAGCATTTATAGCCGTTCGTCACCTTTAAATTTGGATGTGGTTTCTATTGTATGTTGATGTGATTATTCTGAAGCAAATAAACTTCGATTTCAGAGAACAGTTGACGTATTTTGGAGTTAGAATGGTTATTTCTTCAGCAAAACTCCTTTTGAAATACGTCGAGATTGAAAATCTACTAATATCCCTGCAAAATATGAAAGTGGAAGTACGTATGTTCGTTCGTTTGTACGTATGTTCCACATCTCCTCCTAAACCAGTGGACCGATTTCAACCAAACTTGGTACACACATGACTTACTGTTTAGAAAGGATACTGAGGGTTTATGAACCACTCAGCTACTAAAGGGGTGGAGGTAATGGCGAAAAATCAGTGTAGCCCATGACACGAGAATATCCATACTTCAGTTACCTTGTATTTAAGAGTGAGAGCACTTCAGAGACTTGTAACGAGCTTTACACATAACTCCAAATCTTTACGAAACTTTTTCTCGTTGACGACCCCCACAAAATGACGGAAGGAAAAAAGTTTGTCGCTTACTATATTTTCGCTGTTCAAGCAGCGAAATTGCCACATGAATCATAAAGTTTTAATATATTATTTCTCTATTAGTATTCGTGATAAATTTTATAGACAGTGTTCGCATGTACCACTGAATACATGAGGAAAATTACATCATTGTATGACACGCAGCACAGGAGATACGACGTAATAAACAATGAATGCGTGAAAAACTACCGCATCATGCATGAGGTTTGAATTTATTACTTCATTGCTCTTAACTCTACTCGCAACACTTTTCGCAGACAGTATCTACATTTCCCGTTTAATGTACATTATGTGATCAAAAGTGTAAGTAGGCTGTTTAGGATTTTTTATTGGTAACGCCGCCGCCACGTAGCGCTCTGTATGAAAATCACTGGCTGTGCTGTGCGCAGTCTGTGTTTAGTTTGCATTGTTGTCTGCCATTGTAGTGTTGAGCTGCGGCAGCTGGATGCTAACAGCGCGTAGCGTTGCGCAGTTGGAGGTGAGCCGCCAGCAGTGGTGGACGTGGGGAGAGAGATGGAGTTTTGAAATTTGTAAGAATTGGTGTCATGAGCTGCTATATATGACTAGTGAGGTAAATACATTGTTTGTTCTCTATTAAAATCTTTCATTTGCTAACTATGCCTATCAGTAGTTAGTGACTTCCGTAGTTTGAATCTTTTAGTTAGCTGGCAGTAGTGGCGCTCGCTGTATGCCATTCTTTCGTAGGGATTTTTGGAAGTCAGATTGCGTTGCGCTAAAGATATTGTGTGTCAGTTTAAGCACATTCGTGTATAATTGTTCAAAGAGGACGTTTCACATAGACCAGTCGTATAATTTTTCTAAGGGGACGTTTCAAAAGTATCTGGACACCTCCAGAAACATACGTTTTTCATATCAGGTGCATTTTGCTGCCACCTATTGGCAGGTATTCCATATCAGCGATCTCAGTATTCATTAGACATAGTGAGAGAGCAGACTAGGGCGCTCCGCGGAACTCAGGGGCTTCGAACGTGGTCAGGTGATTGGGTGTCACTTGCCTCATACGTCTATACGCGAGATTTCCACACTCCTAAACATCCCTACGTCCACTGTTTCCGATGTGATAGTGAAGTGGAAAAGTGGAGGGACACGTACAGCACAAAACCATGCAGGCCGACTCGTCTATTGACTGACAGAGACCACCGACAGTAGAAGAAGTTCGTAATGTGCAATAGGCAGACACCTATCCAGACCATCACACAAGAATTCCAAACTGCATCAGGGCACACTGCAAATATTACGACAGTTAGGCGGGAGATGAGAAAACTTGGATTTCATGGTCGAGCGGCTGCTCACGAGCCACACACCGCGCCAGTAAATGCCAAACGACGCCTCGCTTGGTGTACGGAGCGTAAACATTGGGCGACTGAAAAGTGGAAAAACGTTGGTTGGAGTGATGAATCACCTCACACAATGTGGAAATCCCATGGCAGGGTGTGAGTATAGCGAATGCCCGGTGAACGTCATCTGCCAGCTTGTATAGTGCCAACAGTAAAATTTGGAGGCGGTAGTGTTGTGGTGTGGTCATGATTTTCATGGAGGGGCTTGCACCCGTTGTTGCTTTGAGTGGCAATATCACAGCACACGCCTACACTGATGTTTTAAGCACCTTCTTCCTTCTCACTATTGAAGAGAATTCGGGGATTGCGATTGCATCTCTCAACATGATCGAGCGCCTGTTCATAATGCACAACCTTGGGGGGAGTGGTTACACTACAATAACATCCCTGTAATTGACTGGCTTGCGCAGAGTCTTGACCTGAGTGGTACAGAACATCTTTGGGATGTTTTGGAACGCCAACTCCGTGCCAGGCCTCACCGACCCACATCGATACCTCTCCTCAGCGTAGCACTCCGTGAATAATGGGCTGCCATTCCACAAGAAACCTTCCAGCACCTAACTGAATGCAGCCTGCGAGAATGGAAGCTGTCAACAAGGGTAAGGGTGAGCCAACACCACATTGAATTTCTGCATTACCGATGGAGGGACCCACGAACTTTTCAGCCAGGTGTTCGGATACTTCTGATCACATAGTTTTGCAACGAGGATATATCATTGTACGACACATAGTTCAGGAGATAGGATGTCGTAAACGCTGAGATATGTGAGAAACTGCCGTATCATACATGACGTTTTAATTAAAATAAATGTAAATGTCGTGTGACCAGGGTTTCCCGTCGGGTAGGCCGTTGACTGAGTGCAAGTCTTTCGATTTGACGCCACTTCTGCGACTTGCGCGTTAATGGGGATGAAACGATGATGATTAGGACAACACAGCACCCAGTCCCTGAGCGGAGAAAATCTCCGACCAGCTGGTAATCGAACCCGGGCCCTTAGGATTGACATTCTGTCGCGCTGACTACTCAGCGACCGGGGGCGAACACGTTTTAAATTATACCGCATGACGTTTCAATTTATTGCTTTTTTACTACTAACTCTTTTCGCAGTACATTTCGCATGCAGTAGGCACATGTAGTACTGGACGTATTTGCAAGATGATTTCACTGTACAGCACATAGTTCAGGAGATACGACGTAGTAAACATAGAGCTGCACGAAAATGAAACTGCAGGTCGAAATTCGCAAGACATACAGTGAAATATGTGTACAAATACGCGTGAAATATGTTAAATATGTGTGAAATGTATTGTCCTTCTGCGTATTCGAGCAAAGCCACGGGCAGAAAGCTTCTCCTGAACCTCAAGTCCGATTTCAACCTAGCTTGGTAGACGAATTGCTTACTATTTGTGAGGAAATACTGTGGGGATAATAACTAGCAAACTTAATACGGTAGGTATGACAACGTGGAGAGAGAAGGGAGCTAGGAGGCGAACAGACAGCGAGTGGGGGTGTGTGGTTCGGTGGGGGGGGGGGGGGGGAGGGGGGAGAGGAGACGGGCACAGATAAGACAAGGAAAAAATTGGGAATTTGTGGTAAGTTCCTATGGGACCAAGCTGCTGTGTTCATCGTTCCCTAGGCTTACATACTACTTAATTTAACTTAAACTAATTCACGCTAAGGACAGCACACACGCCCATGCCCGAGGGAGGACTCGAACCTCCGACAGGGGGAGCCACGCGAACCGTGACAAGGCGCCTCAGATTGCATGGCAGAGAAGGAGGAGATGGACAGAGATAGGGCAGGAGCAAATGGACAGCGGAAGAGATGGACACAAACAGGAAATGGGAGAAGATGAACAAGGAGAGGGGGAGGAGAAGATCTTGAGAATGGGGAGAAGGAGTTCGAAAGATCGAGGAGGGAAGAGGAGATGGACTAATAGAAGATTGTAATAAATGAATACCCGGGCAACGCCGGGTTTGTCCAGCTAGTGCTATATATACGAAGTACGAAATGCTTCAAATACGTCGATTTTCAGCAAAGCACCTAAAATGTATTATAGCTAACAAATATTTGAAGTTACTTATTCCTGGGCAAGAAACACGCTGACTTAAGTGAATTTCGCCGTGCCATTGTTTTTTCTAACTAATACGAGAATATAAAGTTACAAATCTTATTTTATTCCCACTGGAATTAAGGACCTGTGGCAAATGAATATTAACATTGGTTTGTGGTATTACTGTGGATCCCACAATCAATTAAGTGAAAATGAATTGCAGATGCTTATATTCTGATAGCAGTTGTGACGTCGCAACTTGACGTTACCCTGTAACCAGGCTGATCAATCACCAAATAACCCTGTGACGAAACGCGCCGCTCTTCTTTGGATCTTCTCTATCTCCTCTGTCAACCCGACCTGGTACGGATCCCACACTGATGAGGAATACTCAAGTATAGGTCGAACGAGTGTTTTGTAAGCCATCTCCTTTGTTGATGGACTACATTTTCTAAGGGCTCTGCCAATGAATCTCAACCTGGCACGCGCCTTACCAACAATTAATTGTGACGTCGCAACTTGACGTTACCCTGTAACCAGGCTGATCAATGCAGCCGCTAGTAACGACATAGTAACATCTCAAGCAGGTGAGTCGGAGTCGATCGCATTACTCCAGGGCATATCCGCAGGCATCTCAGTTGTACCACGATTTCTGATTCATAGTCGTCACAGCCCCCTAGTCGTCTGCTCACCCTATTTAAATAGCAAACAGGTAGCCTAACAGGTGTTCCCTCTACCGAGCAGCCCATTTATTTCTCCGTCTTAATGTCCACGGTATCGGTGGGTAGTAGACTTGCACTCTACCAAATCTACATTTATACTCATCAAGCCACCCAACTGTGTGTGGCGGAGGCCACTTTACGTGCCACTGTCATTACCTTCCTTTCCTGCTCCAGTAGCGTATGGTTCACGGGAAGATCGACTGCCGGAAAGCCTCCGTGCGCGCTCGAATCTCTCTGATTTTACATTCCTGATCTCCTCGGAGGTATAATTAGGGGGAAGTAATACGTTCGATACCTCATCCAGAAACGCACCCTCTCGAAACCTGGACAACAAGCTACACCGCGATGCAGATCGCCTCTCTTGCAGAGTCTGCCACTTGAGTTTGCTAAACATCTTCGTAACCCTATCAGGCTTACCAAATAACCCTGTGACGAAACGCGCCGCTCTTCTTTGGATCTTCTCTATCTCCTCTGTCAACCCGACCTGGTACGGATCCCACACTGATGAGGAATACTCAAGTATAGGTCGAACGAGTGTTTTGTAAGCCATCTCCTTTGTTGATGGACTACATTTTCTAAGGGCTCTGCCAATGAATCTCAACCTGGCACGCGCCTTACCAACAATTAATTGTATGTGATTATTCCACTTCAAATCGTTCCGTACGCATACTCTCAGGTATTTTACAAAAGTAACTGCTACCAGTGTTTGTTCCGCTATCATATAATCGTACAATAAAGGATCCTTCTTTCTATGTATTCGCAATATATTACATTTGTCTATGTTAAGGGTCAGTTGGCACTCCCTGCACCAAGTGCCTCTCCGCTGCAGATCTTCCTGCATTTCGCTGATACAGTTCGGTGGTTCGGGTACACTACATAGATGATACAGTAAATGGTAGGATTACCGGTAGTATTCTTAAAATTAGTAGGGAAAGAACCATAAATAAATGTGTTAGAGAGAAAGTGGGATTCGACAACTTCTTTTCGCTTATTAGAACCGCACATCATTCAGTGTTAGTTCATTGTGAATTTTATATCATTACAAAAAATAAATTACATTCTACAAATAATAAAAATTAGTTGATCGTGTAACTTCTGTGCTTTTATGTAACCAAAGCAATTACTTTTGATGCAAGTCCAGTTTACATCCACAGTATTTTGTTACTCTGTATTCAGTAGAACGTTCTTCGACATCATCAAAGGAAAGAGTTTCCTGTTATTATTGATGAATGCGAAAACTGTTTATGAATAACAGGAACATATTTTGTATAATATGTCTGACGAAGTATTGAAGTGATGTTTGATATAAACATATATTTTTAATTTACCTTTTTGTTGAGGAAATCACGTTTCCTAGCACTGTATGATAAATCTCTATTGGTTTTTAAATTTTCAATATGACATCCTTCTGTTTCACGTTACAGGTAAATAATTATCGAATAAAATCTGAATTAAACATTGACAGTTTCAGTTTTGCCATAAATACTGTTTATTCTTAAATAACAGACCGGAGGATAATTACGAAGAACAAAAACTTTCCATAGGTTACCCATCCCTTTGTGTGTCCTGAGTTTCTAGCAGTTCACTGATCCCAGTTTTTCGGAGAATCTGATAAGACAATAATCGCATATGAAAGGAAAGTGACTTCTGTGAGATAACGGCCTATAGGTATGCAGCACACCCAACATATAGGTAACTGACAAGGGAACCTCCCCATCGCACCCGCCTCAGATTTAGTTATAAGTTGGCACACTGGATAGGCCTTGAAAAACGGAACACAGATCAATCGAGAAAACAGGAAGAAGTTGTGTGGAACTATGAAAAAAATAAGCAAAATATACAAACTGAGTAGTCCATGCGCAAGACAGGCAACATCAAGGAGGGTGTGAGCTCAGGAGCGCCGGGGTACCGTGGTTAGCGTGTGCAGCTGCGGAGCAAGAGGTCCTTGGATCAAGTATTCTCTCGAGTGGAAAGTTTAATTTTTTATTTTCAGACAATTATCAAATTCAGGCACTCACACATAATCAACTTCGCTCTGCAAAGTTCCAAGATATGTTCAGATTTGCTTGTTTATATAAAGGATATGACGGTCTACACACGGAAAAATTTGAAAACGTTACAAACATATGTTTAGACACAGCACAGCGAAAACTGTGCAACTGTGAAAGTGTTGCATTCATTTGTTGCAGTTTATGTGACAAACTCTTATGTTTCATCACTTTTTTGGGAGTGATTATCACATCCACAAGAACACCTAAATCGGGCAAGGTAGAAGAATCTTTTTACCCATTCGCCAAGTGTACAAGTTAGGTGGGTCGACAACATATTCCTGTCATGTGACGCACATGCCGTCACCAGTGTCGTATAGAATATATCCGACGGGTTTTCCTGTGGAGGAATCGGTTGACCTATGACCTTGCGGTCAAATGTTTTCGGTTCCCATTGGAGAGGCACGTCCTTTCGTCTACTAATCGCACGGTTTCGCGGTGCGGTCGTAAAACACAGACACTAAACTTATTGCAGTGAACAGAGACGTCAATGAACGAACGGACAGATCATAACGTTGCGAAAATAAAGAAAGTAACCTTTTCACTCGAGAGGAGACTTGAACCAAGGACCTCTCGTTGCGCAGCTGCTCACGCCAACCACGGGACCACGGCGCTCCTGTGCTCACACCCTCCTTGATGTTGCCTATCTTGCGTATGGACTACTCAGTTTGTATATTTTGCTTACTTTTTTCATAGTTCCACACAACTTCTTCCTGTTTTCT
Organism: Schistocerca gregaria; assembly: GCF_023897955.1. Classification (NCBI taxonomy): domain Eukaryota; kingdom Metazoa; phylum Arthropoda; class Insecta; order Orthoptera; family Acrididae; genus Schistocerca; species Schistocerca gregaria. The sequence continues at coordinate 202,014,060 of NC_064921.1, forward strand.
CTATTGATCTGTGTTCAGTTTTTGAAGGCATATCCACTGTGCCAGCTTATAACTAAATCTGAGGGGAGTGCGATGGGGAGGTTCCCTTGTGAGTAAAACTTCTAGGAAAACTGCTATAGTCTACGATTACTTAAGGTAATCTACGGTAGCCCACAGTAGTTTTACAACTGTAGTTGTTGGTGTAAACCTCCTTCAATGGTTCCATCTGATAGTGCAATACGTTGGCACCAAAGCCTGGGTAGCGAAGCTCAGCATAGCAGCGTGGATCAGAGGCGGCCAGCGCTGGGCTATTAGGCGCCATAGCGCACGCACACACACACGCACACACACACACACACACACACACACACACGTGGTGTTGGAGCGCCTCTGTTTTCCGGCACGCCCCACCACGGCAGACCATTACCACGCTGACCCGCTTGCAATTACCTGACCGGGCTGGCTATCGCCTCCCACTATCCGACCGAGTCCGTCGAAAAAGGGCGGGGCACGGCGCACAATTTCACTCGATGCCCGAAATAAAAGAAAAGCAACATCGCTAAGTGAGTCAGGTATCGCTGCCCATCTCTGATCGTTTTCTCGTTCCTCTACACGACGGCATCTCGACACGCCTGGCAGCGATGTCGGCGGCGTGTACCTCTTTACGCACTCATTCATTTTCTTTGATCAGATACGTGGACCAATAATTCACTCGTTAATTTCTTCGCAGAAGAAAGCTACTGTGGTATAGTTTCAGATGAATTATGCATCAAAGAAATTCTTCCATTCCATATGTGGCATACAGCAAACCAGTGGTTAACAGTATTGGTTAAAAACAGTCTTGGTTGCAATTTTTTTTTCAGCTACGCATTTCGTCTTACTTAGGCATCTTCAGGTTATCTAAAACACTTTTCTAGATGGACGCGAGTTTTTACTCAGGTTAACGAAGGCGATGCTGGCTTGATATATTCGACCATGCCCTCTGGCTACACTGACTAAAGGATCCTTCTAAGAAATACCAAATGTAAGATAGCCTGAAGATGCCTAAATAAGTCGAAACACGTAGTTGAAAAATAAAAAACTAAAATTGCAACCAAGATTGTTTTTAACCAATACAATTATGCATAACATACTCGAAAGAGACCTGTATAGAAATTTTTGGAACAGAGAGGTTTCGTCTTTCGTAGACGTCCCATCGAGCAGTCAGAAATGACTAGGTTAAATTTTTCACCGATTTCTCCCCGCGTCAGATTTGCGTGGAATCTCAATCTTTCGCCTACTTTCTCTGTCTTCATGCCGTGAGTTACCTGTGGGAAGAGTGGTAACATATTTAGTTGGCGTAATTATGTCAGCGAAACGTTATGAATTCACGAAACTTCCATCGGCTACCAAGGATTAAGTCGATGTCTATGAATAAGGAGCATCCCTGTCGAAGTTTTCTTCGACCTTCTGATCTCAATCACCGGAACTCATATCAGAATGAGAAATAAAATCTTTAACTGATGCATCATGCAAATGAGTATTTGGTGCTGATGGCTTACAGAGAAATTAGCTTCCCCCCAAATGTAATCAACATCGCTTGCGAAGACCCTTCAGCATAGACATCGGCGTATCCTCTGGCAGCATAAGAAACTTCAGTGACTTCGTGACCTTTCCACATAATCAGGTCAACCACATGGCACATCAAATGGCACGGCCTGTAGATGACTCTTGACTATGTTATAGCGATGCAAGGGGTACCAAATTTGTCATAAAAGTCCGTAAATTACTCAAATAATAATATTTTTCAGTACAGTTATTTCGTTCATTCCAAACAAGCATCAATTTGTGACATCATCGTCCATGGAATCATGCAATTCGTTGACACCAATGCGGTAGCGATCTGAATCAGTTTTACAGACAAATTGTTTCTTTCACAGGATAAAATTTTAATGATTATGAAACACAAGTTCTTGAAGTTTATTTATAATAGGAAATGTCTGATTAGTAATTGCATGCCATAAATAACTGGCTTAACTTTTAAAACCGTTCGTTTATTGGCATTTCTGGAAAAAAAAACACTCTTATACTCTCATTCGATCAGAAAATTCCGTGTAACAGTTTGTATTTGTAATGGGACTTATTACGTCGCAAATCGTTCTAATGAATGAATTGATTTGCATTACAGTGTTGCTAAGCAACGTGATCAACAAGGTGATATGTGTCCTAATTAAAACAGAACTTCGGTATTTTGAATAAATTTTCGGTACAACTTTATCAAAATTAGTATTTGTCTCGAAAAGTAATTTAAAACTTCGTGCATTAAGTCCAAGCACGTTTGCAATTCTATCATACGCGATGATCAAAGCGAACTGTACACGCGCAACTTTAATCGTGTCTCTTCACAAGAGGTCTCAAGAAGCTGGGATCAAGAAACACGAAAAGAAGAGACATTGGTGTAATGTGACAGATGAAATCGTAGAAAACTCAAGCTTGTATATAAACCTGCTGCTGCAAGAAACCCGTGGAGTACGCTACTGGCCATTAAATTGCTGCACCAAGAAGAAATGCATATGATAAACGGGTATTCATTGGACAAATATATTATACTAGAACTGACATGTGGTTACATCTTCACGCAATTTGGGTGCATAGATTCTGAGAAATCACTACCCAGAACAACCACCTCTCGCCGTAATAACGGCCCTGATACGCCTGAGCACTGAGTCAAACAGAGCTTGGAATGCGTGTACAGGTACAGCTGCCCATGCAGCTTCAACAGGATACGACAGTTCATCAAGAGTAGTGACTGGCGTATTGTGACGAGCCAGTTGCTCGGCCACCATTGACCAGACGTTTTCAATTGGTGAGAGATCTGGAGAATGTGCTGGCTACGGCAACAGTCGAACATTTTCCTTATCCAGAAAGGTCCGTACAGGACGCGCAACATGCGGTCATGCATTATCCTGCTGAAATGTAGGGTTTCACAGGGATCGAATGAAGGGTAGAACCACGGGTCGTAACACGTCTGAAATGTAACGTCCACTGTTCAAAGCGCCGACAATGCGAACAAGAGGTGACCGAGACGTGTAACCAACTGCACCCCATACCATCACGCCGGGTGAAACGCCAATATGGCGATGACGAATACACACTTCCAATGTGCGTTCACTGCGATGACGCCAAACACGGATACGACCATCATGATGCTGTAAACAGAACCTAGATTCATCCTAAAAAATGACGTTTTGTCACTTCTGTACCCAGGTTCGTCGTTGAGTACACCATCGCAGGCGCTCCTGTCTGTGATGCAGCGTCAAGGGTAACCGCGTCCATGGTCTCCGAGCTGATAGCCCATGCTGCTGCAAACGTCGTCGAATTGTTTGTGCAGATGGTTGTTGTCTTGCAAACGTCCCCATCTATTGACTCAGGGATCGAGAGGTGGCTGCACGATCCGTTACAGCCATGCGGGTAAGATGCCTGTCAACACGACTGCTAGTGATACGAGGCCGTTGGGTTCGAGCACGGCGTTCCGTATTACCTTCCTTGAATCCACCGATTCCATATTCTGCTAACAGTCATTGGATCTCGACCAACGCGAGCAGCAATGTTGCGATACGATAAACCGCAATCGTGATAGGCTACAATCCGACCTTTATCAAAGTCGGAAACGTGATGGTACGCATTTCTCCTCCTCACACGAGGCATCACAACTACGTTTCATTAGGCAACACAGGTCAACTGCTGTTTGTGAATGAGAAATCGGTAGGAAACTTTCCTCATGTCAGCACGTTGTATGTGTCGCCACCGGCGCCAAACTTGTGTGAATGCTCTGAAAAGCTAATCATTTGCATATCACAGCATCTTCTTCCTGTCGGTTATATTTCGCATCTGTAGCACGTCATCTTCAAGGTGTAGCAATTTTAATGGCCAGTAGAGTACCTGATGCTTCCTGCATGGTAGTAACTGCACCATGAAGTGGACTACACCAGTCAGTGTAGAGCAACCGTTTTGCGCCATGTGTCCACACATTAACATATGACATGATGCCCAGGTGAAAATATGTATAATGGCTTGCTCTTGCTCTACTACTTGGAGGTACAAACCAACCTAAAAACATATGAATTGTAATTGCTATAATTATTAGTCTGCAAAAGATGTAAATACTGATTGTAATGTTGTTCAGTACACTGTCCTCAGTCACGAACAAAGATATCTGTGCTTATATCCATTACACTCTGTATTTCAGTATTGAGATGTAGCCTTGTGACACTCATATAAATATCTGTGACGCAGGTGATTTCCCTCTTCAGTTTGTCTTAAGAACATAAATTATCTCAGGTCAATAGTTTCCTTGACAATGGAGATTTACAAATGAGGTTTTACATATCTTTTATTGAACAAGACAGAATAATTTCATCATTTGTCATTTGTCCTTTTATCTGTTATTCTCTTGTGCTGCAATTATTTTCAATTGGCTGGCTATATTTTCTGTAAAAGAGGAATAAACAGATTTCTGTACTGATTTTAATGAATCAAATTGAAGATCATTTGAAAATCTCCTAAACTCAGCTCACTGCCAGAGTGCTTCTTACTGACTTCTACTATGGCGAAGTTGCCTTCTAAATAGTTTTTGACGCTCGTTGCTTCAGTTGACCCTTTTGTGTTGTATTCTTCATCCACTATGGACCGCGTTTATTTAAACTATTTCGCCTTTCCTTTCTTTCACATTGCTCTCGTCATCTCTCTATGTTTCTCTCTTCTTTTTTTATCTGCCCAAGTAGCTCCGGTCTTCTTCTGCGGCTTTTCATGGAAACCTTTGTAGACTTGCAATTTCTTTTTGAGTGGCAGGGACACACAGCAACCCTGTGATGAGATGTTCCCGACCCCGACGGCAACCGCATCACAGTAATTTTGCACCTGAGGGTTTTTGCACTATTGTGTTTTGTACATTGTACGTTTTTGTTATTGCGTGTTACACTTATTCACTCTAATGAAGACATTTTCACAGAAACAAAGATGACTGTGGCAACAAACCGAATAAATTATAATTTCATTACTGCACCGTAACGAGTTATCGAAGACTGTGGGTTCCTGATACCAAAACATTCAACAAATATTCCTGAAAAACCCCAAAAAATTTGTCAGTGGAGTTCTGGTTGACCCTATATAGTATGCCACAACACGTACAGCAACAACTGTTGGGCAGTTATGACTGATTATGTATTACATCCACAATTTTGATTTAATGAGAGACTCCTAACCAACCTCCAAATTCATTTTTTTAATAATTGGTAGTTCGAATTTTTAGAGTGTTTGCTCTTAGATTCCAAAACGATTGGACTGTATTCGAATTTCAAGTTCACCTGAGGAATATTGTTTTGAGATATGGACTACGGAAAGATCATAGCCCACTGACAGCTGCCAGAGTGGTTAAGACAGTAACTATGTATCAGAGACTTGTATCTGGTGCACTACTGGTAAGAAGCACTAATAGCAAGACACGAAATACAAATGCACGGCGTAGTTTGGTCCGAGACACGAAAAATATACTTTGGGTTTTGTACAAGCTGTTTCTCAGTTAAATATCGAATGTCTGAAGACAAGAAAGCAAGAGTCGCAGCACTCATTAATACGTTCAAAGAATAAGATCCGTTTATCTAGCAGTCCACAAGATGCTGCCTGGAGAAGTGCACATTCAAGAAAAATGCTACCATGGTCTTGGAATTGCGAGAAGGAAAAGACTTACACGAGAAGGAAGGATAAGTGTTTGGTCCTAATGAATTTTAATGGGCAAGTGTCTGTATTATCAGACATTCTTTAACAAATTTTTAAAATAAATAAAATGGTAAGTTAGTATATCTAAGTTTAATGCCAACATTTTTTTTTCCCTAAACACAGGGCGAGTGACTAACTATTGCCACCTAGTATAACTCCGAAGTATGATAAGAGCTGAAATATTCATAGGACAAAAGTTGCATGGGACAACGGGGGCCATAATATTACGTTGATTTTTTGTTGCTAGGTGGGGTCGCGTCAGAAATACGAAGGTCAACTTTGTTTTTTTTAAATGGGATGCTATAGATTGGTACTTATTTTCTGATAGCGGCTGTCAAGACGAATCCTATGATGTGTAACAGTTAGGTCTTTGAAGGTCAAAGAAGGCCACAAATGTGGCATGAACGTCCACTTACAGAGGGTGTTCGAATTGATGACCATTGGTATCAACGCAGTGTTGCAATCTTCTTATCATGGATCGATTGGTATTCCTTATCACAACGGCACTTATCGAAGCACAAGGAATAGGGAAAACAGAGGCAGTGGGTTGTTTAGAGAATCATTTGACTTTAAGTCAGAAGTGATTTACGGAAAGGATGACAGACCTAAAACACAATACCAGTGCGGAGATTCGAAACTTGGTCTCCCGCATACCAGCGCAATGTCGCAGTCACTGCGACATCTCACTGAGTCTCGTCCCCCACGCTTAACCGTAGCCAATAGAGGACACCCACATGCATTCAGGTCGGCTTTCAAACGAAGTACATGCTCCGGACGTCACCGGCTCTACAGTTAGTCGTAAAACAACTGTTCATCAGAGAGAGCTATACGTGCAAGAAGCAGAGACTGCCATCCTGTCCAATGTAGCAGTGGAGACGCTTCCGAGAGGACAGAAAAAAAGGCACGGACTCTGCCGAGAGAAACCCGTGAGCCCTAAGCTTGCTGATGGAGATAGCGGCCATACGTCAACACTACACTTTCTCAACACAATAGCTCGTTCGTGCTGTGAAATGCGCAGCCTCTTTCTTCGCTAAAGCTTCCGTGCTCAGCCATAAACAGTATGCAGAGGCAGCAAAGTGACACACGTAATGCATTCGCTTAACCTACAACGAAGCGTTCGCTCATTATGACCTAGCTTTCAAACCGCGGACAGAGGCACAAGATGAAGATGGCTACGAACGAATCCAAGGTGCTTCTTTCGAGTTGCTTCTGGTCGTAACTACTTTGCCATCTGCTGGTGTCTGTCTCGAGCACAGGGTGGTAGAGCAAGGGACATTACACAAACATCAAAGTCGTATGTAGTCTCAGGCGTTCTTCTGAAAAGTGTTGGACTCAAAACGAAAAGGAGGAAGTCTGGGGGTGACAGATCGATAGAATCTGAGCAAGCCATAAGAACCTTCCATTCAGCCATCAGCAGATTTGTTTTTGCTATCTCAGTGCCTTGTGCACATATTTTAGTTACAGCACAACTTGATACAGTCTTTCTTTGTTTGCGACCGCAAGAAGTCTACATCTACATCTACATCTACATCTACATCCATACTCCGCAAGCCACCTGACGGTGTGTGCAGAGGGTACCCTGAGTACATCTATCGGTTCTCCCTTCTATTCCAGTCTCGTATTGTTCGTGGAAAGAACGATTGTCGGTATTCTTCTGTGTGAGCTCTAATCTCTCTGATTTTATCCTCATGGTCTCTTCGCGAGATATACGGAGGAGGGAGCAATATACTGCTTGATTCTACGGTGAAGGTATGTTCTCGAAACTTTAACAAAAGCCCGTACCGAGCTACTGAGCGTCTCTCCTGCAGTCTTCCACTGGAGTCTATCTATCATCTCCGTAACGCTTTCGCGATCACTAAATGATCCTGTAACGAAGCGCGCTGCTCTCCGTTGGATCTTCTCTACCTCTTCTATCAGCTCTATCTGGTACGGATCCCAAGCTGCTGAGCAGTATTCAAGCAGTGGGCGAACAAGCGTACTGTAACCTACTTTGTTTTCGGATTGCATTTCCTTAGGATTCTTCCAATGAATCTTAGTCTGGCATCTGCTTTACCGACGACCAACTTTATATGATCATTCCATTTTAAATCACTCCTAATGCGTACTCCCAGATAATTTATGGAATTAACTGCTTCCAGTTGCTGACCTGCTATTTTGTAGCTAAATGATAAGGGATCTATCTTTCTATGTATTCGCAGCACATTACACTTGTCTACATTGAGATTGAGTCTGAGTATCATATTTCAGTAATTATAAATACGTGCTTTCGGATGTTTCTGTTACTGTTTAAAATATATGTATGAAACATGTTGTAACCATTTACCAAAGATTTACAACTCTCCGAGGCTTTGTTCCAACATCAAAAGGCAGTTTCCTTGTTTATTTCACACATATAGCTTCTGAGAAACCAACGATTTCGAAATATCTTCAATCCTGTAAGTCTTCGTTGAGCGCTTTCCTCGAGACCTTAGCATCTGAGCTCAAACGAAGATGGCAGTTACGTTAGTGTTTATATAATACAGCACGTCACCAGGAGTGTAAACACTTTGATAAAACATGTGATTAGTTACTGTTATTGTAACTACATGGAGTGAACAATGCAGCAAAAAATCGGTGTTGCGCGCTTAATATTAGCTATTAACGACACGTACTTCTGCAGGGCTATAAACTAGAACCGGAGCTAAAATATAATTAGAGATTAAAACTTTGCGGGTAGACCAAGTTCCAGCATAGATACCAAGACAGCAACTCACCCTGCCTGTCTGTCTGTCTCGTCAGCATTCCACGGACTCTCCGCTGGAGATGATCTCTAATACATCTGCACTACAAGTCTGAGCGAATCTTGAGCATATGGCACCTCCTGCTATTTAAGAGCATATTGAGAAACTTCAGCCAATCAAAGGAACGCATTTCCTCGACGCTGCCTAGTACCGATATTACTTTTCAGTAGATCTTAATCTTCTCCCCTACAAGTTCTAATTGTAATCGTGCACAATTACAATTGTCTGTGTTTTCTGATTTGCTGTGGCAATAATGAGCCAGTGGTCTTGGCTATCCACCCTCTGAAACACCGTTGTGTCCATGGCCGGTATGCTGCTGCTCGCCGATGCAAATAGGGGCCAAGATACGATTCTGCGAGGAGAATTTGACAGAGAACTGAAATACCTAAGTGGAAACAAGATCCCAGGGGTAGACGACATACCGTCAAAACTGCTGATAGCTTTGGGACAGAGAGTCATGACAAAACTATTCCTTGCGGTATGCAAGATGTATGAGACAGGCGAAATACCCTCAGACTTCACGAAGAATGTAGTAATTCCAATTCCAAAGAATTACGAACTATCGGTATAATAAGTCTTGTTTGCAAAATACTAAACGAAATTCCTTACGGAACTGACCTAAGCAAACCTCGGCGAAGATCAATTTGTGTTCGGAGAAATGTTGGAACCCCCAAGGCAGTACTAACTCTACAACTCCTCTTAAAAGGCAGGTTAAGAAAAGGCAAACCTGCAAAAGTGGTTCAAATGGCTCTGAGAACTATGGGACTTAACTGCTGAGGTCATCAGTCCTCTAGAACTTAGAACTACTTAAACCTAACTAACCTAAGGACATCACACACATCCATGCCTGAGGCAGGATTCGAATCTGCGACCGTAGCGGTCGCGCGTTTCCAGACTGTAGTGCCTAGAACCGCAAGGCCACTTAAGCCGGTTGGCAAAGCTGCTTTTGGATTTCAAGCATGCTGGGTTGATACAGGACAGCAAGATGTGTTAACCAGTTTAATATAGAAAACAGACAAAGTTGCAAAATTCGGTTCTTTTTATTTACCGGAATGACCGGTTTCCGATATCAGAACTCACTCTCAAATCGAACAAACAGAAAAAAAGGCAGGTTCCGTGATATTAACGTGATTTGCGCGCTATCATGGATTGCTCCATTTCATTTTGTTTGGATGATCTGAGAATGGGTTCTGATAGCGGAAAACGGTCATCAGTAAAAAAAAAAAGAGAAACTTAATTTCGCAGTTTTGGGTGTTTTCTACATTGAAAAAGAAGAAAGCTACGTTTAAAGCATTTGCCGACTTAGAGAAAACTTTTGACAATGTTGACTGGAATACTCTCTTTGAGATTCTGAAGACAGCAGGAGTAAGATTTTTTTTTTCTGTCACTCATCAGTCTTCTGACTGGTTTGATGCGACCCGACACAAATTCCTCTCCTGTGCCAACCCCTTCATTTTAGAGTAGCACTTGCAATATACGTCCTCAATTATTTGCTGGATGTATTCCAATCACTGTCTTCCTCTACAGTTTTTGCCCTTCACACCTCCCTCTAGTACCGTGAAGTCATTTCCTAATGCCTTAACAGATGTCCTATCATCCTGTACCTTCTCCTTATCAGTTCTTTCCACATATTCCTTTGCTCGACGATTATCCGCAGAACCTTCTCATTCCATAGCTTACCGGTCCACCTAATTTTCAAAATTCGTTTGTAACGCCAAATCTCAAATGCCTGGATTCTCTTCTGTTCCGGTTTTACCACATTACACTGCCATACAGTCCTGTGCTCCAAACGTACATTCTCAGACATGTCTTCCTCAAATTAAGGATTATGTTTAATACTAATAGACTCCTCTTGGCCTGGACTACCGATTTGGCAGTGCTAGTCTGTTTTCGATGTCCTCCTTGCTCCGTCCGTCACTGGTTATTTTGCTGCCTAGATAAAAGAATTCTTTAATTTCATCTACTTCGTGACCATCAGTCCTGATGTTAAGTCTCTCGCTGTTTTCATTTATGCCATTTCTCATTATTTTCCTCTTTCTTCGATTTACACCCAGTCCGTATTCTGTACTCATTAGATTTTTCCTTCCATTCAGCAGATAATGTAATTCTTCTTAACTTTCACTCAGGACAGCAATGCCATCAGTGAATCGTACCATTGATATCCTTTCACCTTCACTTTTAATTCCACTCCTGAACCTTTCTTTTGTTTCTACCATTGTTTCTTTAACGTACAGACTGAACAGTAGTGGCGAATCTTATTATTCCCTCTTGATTCTTGTAAATATTGTGTACTACCCGTCTCTCCTTAGAACTTACCCCTATTTTTCTCAGAATTTCGAACATCTTATTTCATTTGACATTTTCGAACTGTTATTCCTTGTCGACAAATCCTATGAATGTGTCTTTATTTTTCTTTAAACTTGCTTCCATTACCAGTCACCACGTAAGAACTACCTCTCCGATGCCTTTATTTTTCCTAAACCCAAACTGATCGTTATCTAATAGATCGGTAATTTTCTTTTACATTCGTCTTTGTATTATTCCTGTCCGCAACTTGGCTGCATAAACTCTTAAGAGGATCATGCAATAATTCTCGCACTTGTCAGATGTTACAATCGTCGGAATTTTGCAGATGATGTTTTTCCGAAAGTCAGATGGTATATCGCCAGTTTCATACATTCTGAACCCCAATGTGAATACTCGTTTTATTGCTGCTTTCCGAATGATTTTAAGAATTCTGAGGAATGTTATCTATCCCTTCTGCCTTATTTGATTTTACATTTTTTGAAGCAATTATAAGTTCTGACTGTAATATTGGATCCCCTATCCCTTCTATCTTGACTCCTGTTTCTTCTTCTATCACGTCATCAGACAAGTTTTCACACATCTTATAGGCGTTCAGTATACTATTTCCACCAATCCACTCTCTCCTCTACATTTAATAATGGAATTCCAATTGCACTCTTTACGTTACCACCCTTGCTTTTAATTTCACGGAAGGCTGTTTTGACACTTGCATATGGTTAAGTCCATCAATCCAACAGTCATATACTTTTAGGTTTCTTCACAGTTTTAATGCAGTTATTTAGCCTTAGCTTTCCAGAACTTCCGGTTTATTTCATTACTAAGCGACTAGTATTTCTGTGTTCCCGAATTTCCCCGAAAATTTTTGTACTCCATTCTTCCATCGATCAACTGAAGTATTTCTACTATTACCCATGGTTTCTTCGCAGTTATTTTCTCTGTACCTCTGTGTTTGTTCCCAACTTGTATCGCACTTGTTTGCGCATCAATTCTTCCTGACCAGGCTCATAAACTTTAGCATACTCTTAATCCGCACTAAATTGTATCTGAGTCTATATATGCCTCTTCGGTACGCCTTACAACCCACTATCTGATTTCGGAAACTCTATCTGGCCGTGGTGTAATCTACCTTAAATCTTCCCGAGTTTCACGGCGTTTTCGAAGTATATCACCTTCTCTTGCGATTCTTCAACAAGGCATTCGATATTACTGGCTGAAATTTATTACAGAACTTAGTTAGTGTTTCTCCTTTCTCATTCCTTGCCCCAAGCCCATATTCTTCTGTAACCGTTTCTTCCACTCCTTCCCTACAACGGCATTCCATTATGCCTACTATATTTTCATCTCCCTTCACGTACTGTATTACCCTTTCAATATTCTCATACACTTTCTGTATCTATTCGTTTTTGGCTTGCGACATCGGCCTGTTTACCTGAACTATCGTTGTCGGTGTTTGTTTGCTATTGATTCTGATAAGAACAACCCTATCACAGAACATTTCACAGTAACTCACTCTCTGCCCTACCTTCCTATCCATAATGAGTTCTACTCCCGTTATACCGTTTTCTGTTGCTGTTGATATTGCCCTGTACTCATCTGGTCATATATCCTTGTCTTCTTTCCACTTCACTTCACTAACCCGCACTACGTGCAGATTGAGCCTTTGGATTTCCCTTTTCATATTTTCTAGTTTCCCCATCACGTTCAAGCCTCTGAAATTCCACGCCACGACTCGTAGAACGTTATCATTTCATTGGTTATTCAATCTTTTTCTTATGGTCACCTCCTCCTTGGCAGTCCCCTATCGGAGATCCGAATGGGGGACTATCCTGGAATCTTTTGCCAATAGAGAGATCATCACGACACTTTTATACTATAGGGCACATGTCCTGTGGATACACGGTACGTGTCTTTAATGCAGAGGTTTCCATTGCCTTTCGCATCCACATGCAGTTGATCATTGCTGATTCTTCCGCCTTTAGGGGAAGTTTCTCACTCCAAGGACAAGAGAGTGTCCTGAACCTCTGTCCGCTGCTCCACCGGCTTTGACAATGCGTTGACAGAATGAGGGTAAATTCATATGCCGGAAGTCTTCGGCCGCCAATGCTTATTATTAACCAAAATTTAAGCAGTAGTGGATTTCGAACCCGGGTCTAACGATGTTTTGATTATTAATCAAAGACGCTAGACCAAGACCATCGGTAACATACATGGGGTAAAAGACTACTTAGAACGTGCAAACTAACCAGACGATGGAGGGGCATGAATGGGAAGTAGATGTTGAGAAGAGAATGAGACTGGGTTGTAGCCTGTCGCCGATATTATTCACTTTGCACATTGAGCAAGCAAATCAAAGAAAATTTTGGAATACATTTCAGTGAGAAAGAATAAAAACTTTGTTTACCGACGACTTGTAATTCTGTCACAGACAGCAAAGGACATGGAAGAGTGGCTGAATGGAATGGACAATGTCTTTAAAGGAGGATATCTACATCTACATCTACATCTACATCTACATTTATACTCCGCAAGCCACCCAACGGTGTGTGGCGGAGGGCACTTTATGAGCCACTGTCATTACCTCCCTTTCCTGTTCCTGTTCCAGTCGCGTATATAAGATGAGTATCAAGAGAAGCAAACCAAGGATAAGGGAATGTAATGGAATTAAATCATGTAATGCTGAGAGAGTTAGATTAGGAAAGGTGGCACTAAAAGTAATAGATGCGTTTTCCTGTTTGATCATAAAAATAACTGCTGATGTCCGAAGTTGAGAAGTTATAAAATGTAGACCGGAAATAGCGAGAAATGCGTTTCTCAAGAAGAGATGTTTGTTAACATCGAATATCGATGCAAGTGCTAGGCTGTCTTTATCGTGTTTTTCTGGAGAGTTAACAATTATGGAACTGAAACATGGACGATAAAGATTTTAGGCAGGAAGAATACAGAAGCTTTTCCATTGTGGTGCTACAGAAGAATGCTGATGGGTAGATCGCTTAACTAATGAGGAGGCACTGAATAGAATTGGGGAGACAAGAAGGGATTGGTTGATAAGACACTGTCTGAAAGAGTAAAGGCTCACCAGTTTAGTATTAGTGGAAATTTGGGGGGGGGGGGGGGGGGGGGGGGAACGGGGATAAAATCGTAGAGGGAGACCAAGTCATCAATACGATAATGAGATTCAGGATGATGGAGGTTGCAGTAGTTATTCAGAAATAAAGAGGCTTGCACAGGATAGAGCAGCAAGGAGAGATACAGCAAAAGATTCTTCGGAAAGAGACTACAACAATAACAGTCCGTCCTTGCTCGGTGAGTTCTGCTAAACCACGGGAGGGCTTCGACCGCTATACCTGAGCCACTTACCACGTTGGCTACTTGCACAAAACAAAAAGAAACACAGCGCACAGAATTTAAGTCTTGCTGATTTTAATTCTGTGCTTAATAGCTTTGCGGGAGGCTTGTATCGTTGCAAATCGGCTACTTTCGTTCGAGCGCCAACGCATTAGCTTAGGTTAGCCACCTCGGGTGCAGAGGAGGGTTGAGAATCAAGTGAAGTGTACTTTGTGCCGCCGGCGGTCTATACAACAAATGTTACCCAATCAGCCGCAGTATTTACGAGCACTGTAGTTTTCGAAATCAGCAATGTATATTACTTTTCGTAGCAAGTAGTGGAAGTACTAGGTAAACAAAATGAAAAGAATAAAAAGGCTCCAACGAAACTCGTCAAGGGCTAATGTAAAAACATTGGAAGCACTACGTTATAAGACTTGTGAACCAGGAAAAACTCTTGCATTTCATTAGATAAATAGGCTGCTGAGCTAACGTGGAATACATCTTCATTGTGTCTAAGTAAAAACGCTTCGCGATATGTCTCGTCTTTCTAAAGCATCAGGTTCGAGTATTCTTAAATTAATGTCGGTTGGATAATGAATACCTGTATTTTACGCTACAAACAGCTTTTATGACTCGTGCACCCTTACGTTTGGTTTACACGGGCTATAAATCACCTCATTTGATCTTATCTTGCTCGATTTCTCTCATGGCCTGTTGAGAGCAAAGCTATTTGTTACACGATTGGTTCTTGAAAGCAGTGTTCTCATCTTCTAACGCGTTTCCGAGGTAATCTGTTGTTCCTTCTTTAGTTCTAAATCAGCTTTAATTTATTTCGGAGCTGTTGGTCGCTCTACCAGTAACGTGATTCGAACTGCGACGTCGCCCGATAAACAGATAATACATTCGAATTGTGGCAATGGAGAAAGAGAGAGCAGAATCCGGGAGGCAAGTGACAGAGACGAGTGAACATTAATGTTCTGCAATAAACCCCAGATCTTGGATTCTCCCTTCCTTTTACTTAGGTATAACCAAAAATAAAACATTCCGTCGGCCGAGCACTCATCAGTTACTTCGCGGGGTATCCTCACAACGCAAAGGCGGAACGACTCCTGAACAGAGCCTGTGTTTCCTGGTCCCGCTCGCCAACAGCCGCAGGCACCGCAATGACAGCGCCGGTGCGGCACAGCTGTACACCACGCACCAACATCCTCTGCGATGCCCCGTGCAGACTCGCCCCGTACTCCTTCCCCCTGCAGAGAGCCGGGCTTCGGGCATCAAGGGAGCTACCGCCAATCAGCACGCCGCAGGCATTTCGTTTGGACAGGAAAATCCCATGACAGTAAGAGCATCGCAGGAGGCCACGACACATTTTGATTAGTTTTCACCTACACTCCTGGAAATTGAAATAAGAACACCGTGAATTCATTGTCCCAGGAAGGGGAAACTTTATTGACACATTCCTGGGGTCAGATACAACACATGATCACACTGACAGAACCACAGGCACATAGACACAGGCAGCAGAGCATGCACAATGTCGGCACTAGTACAGTGTATATCCACCTTTCGCAGCAATGCAGGCTGCTATTCTCCCATGGAGACGATCGTAGAGATGCTGGATGTAGTCCTGTGGAACAGCTTGCCATGCCATTTCCACCTGGCGCCTCAGTTGGACCAGCGTTCGTGCTGGACGTGCAGACCGCGTGAGACGACGCTTCATCCAGTCCCAAACATGCTCAATGGGGGACAGATCCGGAGATCTTGCTGGCCAGGGTAGTTGACTTACATCTTCTAGAGCACGTTGGGTGGCACGGGATACATGCGGACGTGGATTGTCCTGTTGGAACAGCAAGTTCCCTTGCCGGTCTAGGAATGGTAGAACGATGGGTTCGATGACGGTTTGGATGTACCGTGCACTATTCAGTGTCCCCTCGACGATCACCAGAGGTGTACGGCCAGTGTAGGAGATCGCTCCCCACACCATGATGCCGGGTGTTGGCCCTGTGTGCCTCGGTCGTATGCAGTCCTGATTGTGGCGCTCACCTGCACGGCGCCAAACACGCATACGACCATCATTGGCACCAAGGCAGAAGCGACTCTCATCGCTGAAGACGACACGTCTCCATTAGTCCCTCCATTCACGCCTGTCGCGACACCACTGGAGGCGGGATGCACGATGTTGGGGCGTGAGCGGAAGACGGCGTAACGGTGTGCGGGACCGTAGCCCAGCTTCATGGAGACGGTTGCGAATGGTCCTCGCCGATACCCCAGGAGCAACAGTGTCCCTAATTTGCTGGGAAGTGGCGGTGCGGTCCCCTACGGCACTGCGTAGTATCCTACGGTCTTGGCGTGCATCCGTGCGTCGCTGCTGTTCGGTCCCAGGTCGACGGGCACGTGCATCTTCCGCCGACCACTGGCGACAATATCGATGTACTGTGGAGACCTCACGCCCCACGTGTTGAGCAATTCGGCGGTACGTCCACCCGGCCTCCCGCATGCCCATTATACGCCCTCGCTCAAAGTCCGTCAACTGCACATACGGTTCACGTCCACGCTGTTGTGGCATGCTACCAGTGCTAAAGACTGCGATGGAGCTCCGTATGCCACGGCAAACTGGCTGACACTGACGGCGGCTGTGCACAAATGCTGCGCAGCTAGCGCCATTCGACGTCCAACTCCGCGGTTCCTGGTGTGTCCACTGTGCCGTGCGTGTGATCATTGCTTGTACAGCCCTCTCGCAGTGTCCGGAGCAAGTATGGTGGGTCTGACACACCGGTGTCAATGTGTTCTTTTTTCCATTTCCAGGAGTGTATAAAGAACGACAAAGAATTGTTAACGTTGACAGTATATCCCATATTTGGTCTTGATCCTAAACAGTACTTCGTAGCATGTTTTGCCGTAGTCAGATTTGTGTTTATCAAAATACGAAAATTCGAAAAAGTGTGACGGAAATACACACTAATTTGTGACAGCAAATTCACTAAATGGTATCAGTCATCTGGACATTACGATATTTTTTGTTTTAAATATCTGTAATTCGTAATTTTAATAAAATTATCGTAAGATGAACATTTCTTGTCTACGATACGGCTCACTTTGTAGATGTCATACATTACTCGTCGTTGTCATCAGCATCATCGCCATCATCAGCATCAACATTAGCAATTCGACATCCACTGCTGGACAGAGAGGGAGGAGTGGGAGGTTATTGTTCAACGTCTCGACGACAACCGTGTCATTAGAGACAGAGCACAAGCTCGTATTAGGGAAGGATGCAGAAGGATAGTGGCGTGCCCTTTCGGAAGAACCATCCTAGCATTTTCTTTAAGCGATTTAGGAAAATCAAGGAAAACCTAAATCAGGATGGCCGGACGCGGGTTTGAGTCGCTACCTCCCGAATATAAGTCCAGTGTCCTAACCATTGCGCTTCCCCGCTTCGTTACTGCTGGCTTCTCTGGCCCTCGTTGGACATCTCCACACAGAACGGTCTGTAGCCAAATCATCAATGTTTCCTAATACCATCTGTATTGTCCATTACGTAATTTCGGATGTTAAACACTAACTAACTAACCATTACGTAATTTCAGCCTTTTCTTATCCCTTGGAATCCCACAACGACCTTCCTCTGTCCTTCTAAGGTCTGTTTTCTTGGCCTCATATCTCACACTTCTTCATTTCTTTTTGTTACAGTGGTGATCACGCTTCCGCTCCGCTGTGACCCCTGCACCGTTTGTTTATTTTGCTGTCTCTCCTGAAACATACGTACATTTCTCAGTAGCTGCCTATAATACCCTCAGGTTTCGGGTGTTAGCTGTCGTAAGGAAAAATTGTGTTATGACCTCATCGTGAGCTATCCATTTCAGATACATCGTAAACAGTTTTTTGAAGTTCTGTCCAGTCTGCCAAAAGCAGTCAAGGCCAGTCTTTTTCTTCCAGTCATTAATTTGCTTGCCAGTCCACCTCCTCAGATACAAGAATTCAAAAACAAGTTGTGAGACTTCGATATTAATTTGTGCAATTTTCCGCTCATTATATTGATCATAATTGGCACAGTGTTATTGTAGTTAATTATATGAATACCTCCAAATACGACCTGCAAGTTTTTTTTATTACCTTTAGAAGTTCAGTTGCACTTGAGGCAGACAGTACAATGTCATCAGCGTTATACGGAAGTTCTAGGTATGTTCGATTAACACATATTCTTGGTGCTTTTGCCCCATTTAGGGACCTGAAAATAATATCCAGGCCTGCTGAGAATTATTCTCGTGATAGACGTTCTTCATGTCTGATTTGCCCGGCGATTAGTCCTCATTTTTGTGAACTGAATCTCAAATTTTGTTAAAATTTTTTAATCCAAAGTAAAATATTAATTCACAACCATTGTTCCAGTTCACGACTTACAAATGATCCACTGTGGTATGCCCAATTCCAAAGGCATATTTTTCCATGCCATGATTAAAATACAGTGTCGTTTCCAGGTTTGGTGATAGTTTTGTTGGGTATCTTGTTATTATCGAGAAGAGACTGATGGATCTGAAGCTTTTTTATGTCTTGACTGTATCAGAATTTTAGCATTATACCATGTTTTAAGGATACCATTTTCCATATGCTTTAACAATTTCTGCTGAAACACGGTCATCTCCTGACACTTCTGCTTTCTTTATATCTCGAATTACATCATCAGCCTCATCTGACATTACTTCTGGAATGTCAAATTCCTGAGTAATAACTATTTGTGTATCTATATTACCTCTTGAATTATTCAATACTTTAAATAAATCTTCGAAATCTTGATCAGTGTTGTCAGTTATTGTGGCATCTACTACCTTAATTTATAGCCTGTGATATCATCTACAAATCTTGTATCTGGTGTGAAGGTAGAAGGTGTAACATGAAAAAATAAAAGAATTGATATATTCGCCAAAAACAAGTGACTGGACATCACCTTTGACTTGTACACATTCAGAATATGATTTGAAGCACTTCAAAATAACGAACAATAACACAGTTTTGGAACAGATGGAGCCGCATGTTCTATATTATTAACTTCCCTTGTTTTATATTTTCAATAGTACTGTAGCGCCCTAGTTGGAAGTCGAAAAAAATGTTTCCGAAATTGTGTGAAGTGCCACTGTGATATCGAATCCCGCGGATATTTTTTTTTTTTTTAAGGGATTATATGCCATTTCTCTGATGGAGGCATGACTTAAACATGTTTCGGCCGTAAAAGGTATGGGGAAAATGGTGTTTTGGCATATTTTATTTCGTGAATTGGAACTTTTCCCACAGTGAACTGTTTCCCTATAAATTTGCCGTAGTGTACGACCTTCCCCTTTGCTGGAATTCATACCGCTGCATTCGTCTTACGACTGGAGGGAACCACCTAAAGCCCCAGTCAGGGCAGCAGCATCTGTTTGGTAGTTAGAATTCATCTAATTTGTAGCTTTCTTAACACTACTTTAATGTCGTAAAATGACTACATTAGCCTAATTATCTTAGCAGCAGGACAACGTGGTTGTATAGTTGTTTGGTTACCTGTGCCAGCAAGTAAAAGTAGTGGTTTCTTTTCTACCCGTAATGTCTTTATTATGATTGAACATATGACAGGCGAAGCAATATGATTAAACTGAGACAACATTGAGAAGAACTGAGTGACGAAGAAAAGGCATACACTGCCTGACATAAAAGGTAAAGCTCGCAGGACACTTGGTCTGATGTCAGTGCAACTTCATACACACATAAACACCATTAACGCATAGGTGAATGATTAGAGTTGCAGTTCTCTGTGACAGAGAAAGTGGCCACCAGAGCACATCGGTGTTGTTCGTGTTTAGTGCTGTTACCAGGTGTGGCAGGGTATATAAGGGGCGTGAACAGCGTCAAATATTGAACGACTACTGTGAAAAATACGGACATGCCACTTACTCGTGTATGAGACCGTTAGCATCACCTGACAGAGTTTGAAAGTTGCTTCATTGTGGGATCTGTTTGACCAGGCGAAAGAACCGTGCAATATTCGGGTTTCTGGGGCACTGGCATGTGGCAAGGTCCCGATCCTGGACTCCATGGAAACGTGAGAGCGGACATACTCACCCTAAAGGCAACTATATCTGATCGCCACAGGGGAAAATCGCCGTATTGTGCACCAAGGGCCTGTCATCCGAGGAAACATTGCAGCGTGATGCGACGTTCAGTCGATTGCTAGAAGACTTGCAGCATCTGGGCATCAAAATTCCGTTTCATATACAAGGCTCTGTTGACTCTGTAACACAAACAGATGCATTTAGAGTGGTGCCGTCATCGACACCGACATAGCATCAGCCTAAAGTCGGTACTCCGTGTTCAGCGATGAGTTACGGTTTTGTAATATCATGGAAGACCATCGTCTGCGAGTCTGGCGGCAACTGAAGAAAGGTGCCATTGCACCAATGTCCTGGGGAGGAACAGCGTGTTACTTCTGGCGTCATGGTGTAGGGAGCCATCACGGATGGTAGTCACTGTAGAAGCCCCGTCGGCACGCCGGTATGCCACTGATATTTTGTGTCCACATATGTTATCTCTCTTTCGACACTGTTGAGGTACCGTTTTTCAACAGGACAATGCTCGTCGACACATGCACGTATCTCTATAAACTTTCTACATGATGTTGACTAAGGCTCACGGACAGGAAGATTCCGAGATCTATTCCCGATGGAACACGTCTGGGACCAGCCCAGATGTTCTCTACTTCCCAGTGGTAGAAATAGGACTGTTGATATTTTTAAAAATACCGGGAATCCGATATATCGATATTTAAAAAATATCATTAACGACACTCGATATACCGAGGAAAATCATTGACGTATCGACTGAAAATGAATCGAGATACCATGCTGCCCGTTGTAAATATACTACCAGGCTTAGAGCTGTATATTTCAATATTGGTTTACTAATGGATATTCTGTACATCATCAAGCTAGCAGCCTGTTTATCCACCTTAGAGCAAGAATGGAAAGGAAAGCGCTGCACGGTGATAATTAGGGCCCGGATTTTAATGACAAGTCATATTTTTTTCTGAACTATAGGGTGAATTTTAGAACAATGTGTACACAAATCTAGGCATTTTTGTGTCGAAAAGTGTATTTTGATTGTGCTTATAAAGTCATATTTCAACAAATTTTAGTAATACGTAATGTTGCAGCTAACATTTAATATAATACGTTATACACTCCTGGAAATTGAAATAAGAACACCGTGAATTCATTGTCCCAGGAAGGGGAAACTTTATTGACACATTCCTGGGGTCAGATACATCACATGATCACACTGACAGAACCACAGGCACATAGACACAGGCAACAGAGCATGCACAATGTCGGCACTAGTACAGTGTATATCCATCTTTCGCAGCAATGCAGGCTGCTATTCTCCCATGGAGACGATCGTAGAGATGCTGGATGTAGTCCTGTGGAACGGTTTGCCATGCCATTTCCACCTGGCGCCTCAGTTGGACCAGCGTTCGTGCTGGACGTGCAGACCGCGTGAGACGACGCTTCATCCAGTCCCAAACATGCTCAATGGGGGACAGATCCGGAGATCTTGCTGGCCAGGGTAGTTGACTTACATCTTCTAGAGCACGTTGGGTGGCACGGGATACATGCGGACGTGCATTGTCCTGTTGGAACAGCAAGTTCCCTTGCCGGTCTAGGAATGATAGAACGATGGGTTCGATGACGGTTTGGATGTACCGTGCACTATTCAGTGTCCCCTCGACGATCACCAGAGGTGTACGGCCAGTGTAGGAAACCGCTCCCCACACCATGATGCCGGGTGTTGGCCCTGTGTGCCTCAGTCGTATGCAGTCCTGATTGTGGCGCTCACCTGCACGGCGCCAAACACGCATACGACCATCATTGGCACCAAGGCAGAAGCGACTCTCATCGCTGAAGACGACACGTCTCCATTAGTCCCTCCATTCACGCCTGTCGCGACACCACTGGAGGCGGGCTGCACGATGTTGGGGCGTGAGCGGAAGACGGCGTAACGGTGTGCGGGACCGTAGCCCAGCTTCATGGAGGCGGTTGCGAATGGTCCTCGCCGATACCCCAGGAGCAACAGTGTCCCTAATTTGCTGGGAAGTGGCCGTGCGGTCCCCTCCGGCACTGCGTAGGATCCTACGGTCTTGGCGTGCATCCGTGCGTCGCTGCGGTCCGGTCCCAGGTCGACGGGCACGTGCATCTTCCGCCGACCACTGGCGACAATATCGATGTACTGTGGAGACCTCACGCCCCACGTGTTGAGCAATTCGGCGGTACTTCCACCCGGCCTCCCGCATGCCCATTATACGCCCTCGCTCAAAGTCCGTCAACTGCACATACGGTTCACGTCCACGCTGTTGCGGCATGCTACCAGTGTTAAAGACTGCGATGGAGCTCCGTATGCCACGGCAAACTGGCTGACACTGACGGCGGCGGTGCACAAATGCTGCCCAGCTAGCGCCATTCGACGGCCAACACCGCGGTTCCTGGTGTGTCCGCTGTGCCGTGCGTGTGATCATTGCTTGTACAGCCCTCTCGCAGTGTCCGGAGCAAGTATGGTGGGTCTGACACACCGGTGTCAATGTGTTCTTTTTTCCATTTCCAGGAGTGTATTTCCGTCATCTTTTGCCAAAAATGGATAGAATGTTTTTCTCGTATCTTACGGGACACACGAATAAGAAAATAACTATGTTGCTCACGACACAATATTTAACGTGCTATTATGAAAGATAAACAGATAAATTAGTACACAGTTTTATTTCTCAGGACTGTAGCAGAAAATCGGTGTACCACAACATTCGTTTCACGAACATGAAACATTGTTGCGCAGAGTCGACAATATGCTCTCAGAGTCATCAAAGGCGGCTTCTGCAGTAATAATCATCGCAGTTGGACAGGTGTTCCCAGTAACCAGTTTGAATACAGCGTTTGCCTTGTTCAACCTGCCTAAAGCAAAGTGCTCCGATAGCGTGAAGTTGCGAGGATATGTTCGAGAATTTGGAGAGAAGTTCTTTAGTACTGATGGGAAAATATTATTTTGTAAACTGTGTGAAGTTAAAGTTGGTGCAGAAAAGCGCTTTAGTGTGCAACAGCACTGTAATATCGCTAAACACAGCAGCTGTGTGAAGCGAAGTGCTGAAAATAACAGCAGGAAAACTCTGTTATTTGAACAGACTGGTCAGTCGTCAACCGTGCAATCATTCTGCAAGGATTTGTGTGAGATGATGGTATCCTGTAACATCCCATTGGAAAAGCTGAAGAATCCACGCTTCAGACGGTTCTTGGAGAAGTACGCAACACATCCAGTTCCAGATGAATCTACACTGAGAAAGAACTATTTATCCGTATTCTACAATGATGTGCTCAACAAAATACGAATTACTATTGCTTAGCAAAAGATCTGCCTGTCGATAGATGAAACTACGGATATTAATGGTCGAAATATTGCAAATGTTGTTGTTGGCGTTCTAAAAGTTAATGGCCCTGGAGATAAGTTTCTACCAACGTGTGAAGCTCTTGATACAATAAAAAATTTGACAATTGCTATTTTGTTTGACAACTCTCTGAAGCTACTGTGGCCAGATGGTGTGAAAAGAGACAACATTTTTTCTGCTTGTAACAGATGGTGCTTCATATATGGCTAAAGCAGCGAAAGGGCTTCCGATTCTCTACCACAGTATGGTGTACGCCACTTACCTTGCACATACGTTGGACAGTTGCCGAAGCGGTGCGATCAAATTACCCTGACGTGGACAAATTAATTTCCTGTGGCAAGAAAATCTATGTGAAGGCTCCGCTACGGTTGCAGAAATTCAAGGAACAAGTACCTTCAACGCCCCTCCCACGTAAACCTGTTCTTACACGACGGGGTTCTAGGTTTAATGCTGCTAAGTATTATTGAACCAACTACATCCAAATAAAGACAATTTTCTGTGAGCTTGAGCGTGATGAATCAAGTGCTATCAAAATTGTGAAAGACGTTTTTATAGATACGTTGTCTCGAAACTTGGCATACATCAACGCCAGTTTTTCAGTGATTTCGAAAGCCATCAAACGACTGGAAGCTGTTGGTACTCAGCTATGTGAGGTCCTGAGTATTGTGCAACATGTGCAGAGTGAGCTGGGTCGAGTTCGTGGTCATGTGGCTGACAAAGTGAAAACCAAATTGCAAAGTGTTCTCGAACGAAATCCTGGATATTCTACACTGTGCAAAATTAGTGAAAGTCTTTCAGGGAATGCAGCAGCATTTGAAGATACTGAAACAAAGCTGAACTCCAGTGACCTGGCTGCCTTCAAATACGCTCCAGTGACGTCTTGTGAAGTGGAGAGTAGCTTTTCCAGGCACAAAACTATCCTCAGCGACAACCGTAGATCTTTGACAATGGAAAACCTGAAAATGCACCTTGTGATCCAGTGCAACTTTGCGAATACTGAAGATTGACATACGGTATTAAATAATGTGAAACGCTTTAAATACTATGTTGAAATAAGAACATTGTTTTACTGTTTCTATAGATGATCTTTTCACTGTACTTTGTGTTTAGAAAATAAAACATTCAGACATTCTAAAAATAGGTGCAAATTAACCACAAACGCCACAGAAAGAAAGAACTATACTTACAATATTTTGAGAAGTGAATTTTGTATTACTTTATGGTGAATAAAATATTAAATAAACAAACAAGAATGCTTTAAATAAACTTCTATTAAGTCAAGTTTTATTTTTAAGGTCATATTTATGTAAGTTTTAGGTCATCAATGCTTGCATATTTCACTGTTTTTAGGTAATTAAAATCCAGGCCCTAGTGATAACAACTTTGCTAACAATGGTAACTGCAGGTTAGCGACACAATAAAAGGAGTTCGGTTTCGTCACATATTGGATCTGTCTGAAATGCTTCATATCGACTCCCCTGTTATTTTTTTTTTTTTTTCATTTCCGGAAACGCCAGCGACATAGCAGTTCTAGTGTTTGCGTGGAGAAGTTAAACGTTGCAGTTTCTGTTCGAAGCACCGAGAGCCGATTACGTGAGCATTTCCCTCACGCGTTTCCACCCACCGCCAAAACCAATCTTGTCGTTTAGATATTTGTTCATCAGTTTCGGCAACTGTTTTTGTAGTTGCCGCGGTGAAGAAATAACACGATAGTTATTTTAAAAATTGTTTTTGATGCACCAAATGTGCTAAGATAGATACGAAGCCCACACCTACTACAGTAGTACAAGTTTATATGCCAACTAGCTCTGCAGATGACGAAGAAATTGAAGAAATGTATGATGAAATAAAAGAAATTATTCAGATAGAGAAGGGAGATGAAATTTTAATAGCCATGGGTGACTGGAATTCAAGTGTAGGAAAAGGGAGAGAAGGAAACGTAGTAGGTGGATATGGATTGGGGCTAAGAAATGAAAGAGGAAGCCGCCTGGTAGAATTTTGCAGAGAGCATAACTTAGTCATAGGTAACACTTGGTTTAAGAATCATGAAATCAGGTTGTATACATGGAAGAACCCTGGAGATACTAAAAGGTATCAGATAGATTATATAATGGTAAGACAGAGATTTAGGAACCAGGTTTCAAATTGTAAGACATTTCCAGGGGCAGATATGGACTCTGACCATAATCTATTGGTTATGACCTGTAGATTAAAACTGAAGAAACTGCAAAAAGGTGGGAATTTAAGGAGATGGGACCTGGATAAACTGAAAGAACAAGAGGTTGTTCAGAGTTTCAGTGAGAGCATAAAGGAACAATTCACAGTAATGGGGGAAAGAAATACACTAGAAGAAGAATGGGTAACTTTGAGGGATCAAGTAGGTAAAAAGACGAGGGCTAGTAGAAATCCTTGGGTAACAGAAGAAATACTGAATTTAATTGATGAAAGGAGAAAATATAAAAATGCAATGAATGAAGCAGGCAAAAAGGAATACAAACGACCCAAAAATGAGATCGACAGGAAGTGCAAAATGGCTAAGCAGGGATGGCTAGAGGACAAATGTAAGGATGTAGAGGCTTATCTCACTAGGGGTAAGATAGGTACTACCTACAGGAAAATTAAAGAGACCTTTGGAGAAAAGAGAGCCACTTGTATGAACATCAAGAGCTCAGATGGAAACCCAGTTCTAAGCAAAGAAGGGAAGCAGAAAGGTGGGAAGAGTATATAGAGTGTCTATACAAGAGCGATGTACTTGAGGACAATATTATGGAAATGGAAGAGGATGTAGATGAAGATGACATGGGAGATACGATACTGCGTGAAGAGTTTGACAGAGCACTGAAAGACCGGAGTCGAAACAAGGCCCCCGGAGTAGACAACATTCCATTGGAATTACTAACAGCCTCGGGAGATCCAGTCCTGACAAAACTCTACCATCTGGTGAGCAAGATGTATGAGACAGGCGAAATACCCTCAGACTTCAAGAAGAATATAATAATTCCAATCCCAAAGAAAGCAGGTGTTGACAGATATGAAAATTACAGAACAATGAGTTTAATAAGCCATAGCTGCATAATACTGACACGAATTTTTTACAGACGAATGGAAAAACTAGTAGAAGCCGACCTAGGGGAAGATCAGTTTGGATTCCGTAGAAATACTGGAACACGTGAGGCAATACTGACCTTAAGACTTATCTTAGAAAAAAGATTAAGAAAAGGCAAACCTACGTTTCTACCATTTGTAGACTTAGAGAAAGCTTTTGACAATGTTGACTGGAATACTCTCTTTCAAATTCTAATGGTGGGAGGGGTAAAATACAGGGAGCGAAAGGCTATTTAAAATTTGTACAGAAACCAGACGGCAGTTATAAGAGTCGAGGGACATGAAAGGGAAGCAGTGGTTGGGAAGGGAGTAAGACAGCGTTGTGGCCTCTCCTCGATGTTATTCAATCTGTATATTGAGCAAGCAGTAAAGGAAAGAAAAGAAAAATTCGGAGTAGGTATTAAAATCCATGGAGAAGAAATAAAAACTTTGAGGTTTGCCGATGACATTGTCATTCTGTCAGAGACAGCAAGGGACTTGGAAGAGCAGTTGAATGGAATGGACAGTGTCTTGAAAGGAGGATATAAGATGAACATCAACAAAAGCAAAACGAGGATAATGGAATGTAGTCGAATTAAGTCGGGTGATGCTGAAGGAATTAGATTAGGAAATGAGACAGTTAAAGTAGTAAAGGAGTTTTGCTATTTGGGGAGCAAAATAACTGATGATGGTCGAAGTAGAGAGGATATAAAATGTAGACTAGCAATGGCAAGAAAAGCGTTTCTGAAGAAGAGAAATTTGTTAACATCGAGTATAGATTTAAGTGTCAGGAAGTCTTTTCTAAAAGTATTTGTATGGAGTGTAGCCATGTATGGAAGTGAAACATGGACGATAAATAGTTTGGACAAGAAGAGAATAGAAGCTTTCGAAATGTGGTGCTACAGAAGAATGTTGAAGATTAGATGGGTAGATCACATAAGCAATGATGAAGTATTGAATAGGATTGGGGAGAAGAGAAGTTTGTGGCACAACTTGACAAGAAGAAGGGATCGGTTGGTAGGACATGTTCTGAGGCATCAATGGATCACCAATTTAGTATTGGAGGGCAGCGTGGAGGGTAAAAATCGTAGAGGGAGACCAAGAGATGAATACACCAAACAGATTCAGAAGGATGTAGGTTGCGGTAGGTACTGGGAGATGAAGAAGCTTGCACAGGATAGAGTAGCATGGAGAGCTGCATCAAACCAGTTTCAGGACTGAAGACCAACAACAACAACAATGTGCTATTTCTTCACATCGCATATCTTGTTATTCCATTCACACCGACACTACTCAGTGCAATCGCACTTCTTCTTTGTGCCATATATACTTGCTTCACACAGAAAGAGTGGACATGATGAAAGCTCAAAACTAGTAAGCATCCTTTACACAGTGAAAGTAAAATTATTTTCTACTACTATTTCAAAAGAAGAACTTCAAATATTTATCTAAAATGTTGAAAAATTTAATATAAAATAAAAATGTCAGCAATCAGTATTGCCATTACGATGTCGATACATCGATAGCTCGGTGATATGAAAATGTCTCCACAAGACATCGACATCTTTTCGGAAGAAGACGGCATGTTGATGTGTCGATATTTTATTAACAGCCCTAGCTAGCTAGTATCCAGAATACCAATTCCCAGTTACAACATTTGTGGGCTAGCTTGCCTCAGAAGAGGATACAATGGACTTGCGACTCTTCCCAGCCGAATTAGTGCATGCAGCCAAGCCGGATAGAGTGCAACGTCATACTGATAAGTGGGCTTTTACTACTAAGTTCTTTGCAATTTTGATTCGATTTTGTAATCACTGAAATAACATCACGTATCCTCTCAACCCGTGAAGTTTCATTTCGTTTCCTACTCCCCTTCTGGCTGCAATACTTTGTTTTGACAGGAATTGCAAATCTGCGCTAAAATCTAAGAGTAAGTCTAACAGGGTATAGCACACTGCTGCCGTTCAATGTTCTGGATACGTTGGGGGTGAGAGAGTTCTACCTCAGTATTCTGGAATGCCTCTGGCGTTGGTGTAAATTGGAAGAGAACATTTGAATGTGGTGATTCGGAAATTCCAGTGCCTATTACAATGTAGCTTCCTTTTTTTTCCCTCCTCTGAGCATGTTTGTAGATCTGCAGGTGGCAGTGCTTCACGAGATCTAGCGTGTCCATAGCAATGTGGACATCGCCGGCGCTTGAGGGAAACATGCAGTTCGAAGATTTCTGCGGTCAGGTACATTCGTGTCCAAAATTAAGCAGCAGATATGTTATCTCATTCTTCATTAAATTGCGGACGTAACTAATGGTACCTTCTGTCATTGTTTTACGTCACGTTGAATGGGGAGGCGTGTGCGCGTGGTATGACAGATGTTGTTCTTGTTAGCCGAAGTGAGAAGCCGCCCACTTTTGCCCACGCGTTCCATCTCAGGAGGCGTTCCCGTACAACGGCAGCGGTCGTCCGGCGGCCGCCGGGTGATCAATCTGGGCGCCGGCCGCTGACCGCCGCCTCCTGTGGCCACCACCCGACAGCCCGAGCAAAAACAGCGCCCGCTGCCGCCGCACAGGTATAACCTGCGAGAATTATACGCACCTTGGAGTACCACGTGCTCACCCACTCTCCCTATGAAGAAATAAAAGCATCGGCAGAACATTAAAGGGAACATGTTACAGATCAAGAAACCGGGGAAGTTATCGACACGAGTGACATCATAACTTGTTTTGTATCTTCCTCCGCCACCTACTCTTTTTCTCACTAAATGTTCAGCAGGAATATGCCGGCAGCGACGACCAGATTTTGTTTGATCTAGTGGCAAACGGAGTAGGTTCAGTATTTCTCAAAAAGAATTTAGAGCGATGCCGGATTTATTCTCGCTGGTTGTTATTTGTCTACGCTTCATTTACCTACACCATCCTTATATGTGGCTAATAGGAGGATGGATTAAAAACTTTGGTAAAACATTACAAGAATCTGTCTATGTATGTATGTTCCACATCTCCTCCTAAACCAGTGTATCGGTTTCCACCAAACGTGGTGTACACATCCGTTACTGTTAAGCAACAATCGCTGTTGCGGTAAGAACTACCTGCCTACCACAGTTCATGAGATATGACGTCACAAGTAACAAAATGAGTGAATAACTGCCGCATCGTGCATGACCTTTAAATTTATTATTGTTTTTACTATAATTCTATTCGCTCCACGCTTCGCAAACAATGTCCGCATAAAATACACTCCTGGAAATGGAAAAAAGAACACATTGACACCGGTGTGTCAGACCCACCATACTTGCTCCGGACACTGCGAGAGGGCTGTACAAGCAATGATCACACGCACGGCACAGCGGACACACCAGGAACCGCGGTGTTGGCCGTCGAATGGCGCTAGCTGCGCAGCATTTGTGGACCGCCGCCGTCAGTGTCAGCCAGTTGGCCGTGGCATACGGAGCTCCATCGCAGTCTTTAACACTGGTAGCATGCCGCGACAGAGTGGACGTGAACCGTATGTGCAGTTGACGGACTTTGAGCGAGGGCGTATAGTGGGCATGCGGGAGGCCGGGTGGACGTACCGCCGAATTGCTTAACACGTGGGGCGTGAGGTCTCCACAGTACATCGATGTTGTCGCCATTGGTCGGCGGAAGGTGCACGTGCCCGTCGACCTGGGACCGGACCGCAGCGACGCACGGATGCACGCCAAGACCGTAGGATACTACGCAGTGCCGTAGGGGACCGTACCGCCACTTCCCAGCAAATTAGGGACACTGTTGCTCCTGGGGTATCGGCGAGGACCATTCGCAACCGTCTCCATGAAGCTGGGCTACGGTCCCGCTCACCGTTAGGCCGTCTTCCACTCACGCCCCAACATCGTGCAGCCCGCTTCCAGTGGTGTCGCGACAGGCGTGAATGGAGGGACGAATGGAGACGTGTCGTCTTCAGCGATGAGAGTCGCTTCTGCCTTGGTGCCAATGATGGTCGTATGCGTGTTTGGCGCCGTGCAGGTGAGCGCCACAATCAGGACTGCATACGACCGAGGCACACAGGGCCAACACCCGGCATCATGGTGTGGGGAGCGATCTCCTACACTGGCCGTACACCTCTGGTGATCGTCGAGGGGACACTGAATAGTGCACGGTACATCCAAACCGTCATGGAACCCATCGTTCTACCATTCCTAGACCGGCAAGGGAACTTGCTGTTCCAACAGGACAATGCACGTCCGCATGTATCCCGTGCCACCCAACGTGCTCTAGAAGGTGTAAGTCAACTACACTGGCCAGCAAGATCTCCGGATCTGTCCCCCATTGAGCATGTTTGGGACTGGATGAAGCGTCGTCTCACGCGGTCTGCACGTCCAGCACGAACGCTGGTCCAACTGAGGCGCCAGGTGGAAATGGCATGGCAAGCCGTTCCACAGGAATACATCCAGCATCTCTACGATCGTCTCCATGGGAGAATAGCAGCCTGCATTGCTGCGAAAGGTGGATATACACTGTACTAGTGCTGACATTGTGCATGCTCTGGTGCCTGTGTCTATGTGCCTGTGGTTCTGTCCGTGTGATCATGTGATGTATCTGACCCCAGGAATGTGTCAACAAACTTTTCCCCTTCGTGGGACAATGAATTCACGGTGTTCTTATTTCAATTTCCAGGAGTGTAAAAGTGGCTGGGTGCTCGCGAAATAATAGTCACATGATGCTTCTGGATCCTTTTTCTTTTATACAATACGCATTTCGGGCTCTCCCCATTTCCACATGATCTGGTGACAAACTTATTTTTTTCCAGAGTAACGCACATGTATAAATGTAACCCCTAAATTAAAACACTGTCATACAGACATAATACATACCCTTTGAGAGAAAGCGAATATACAATTTTGACAATATTGTCAAGCAACGTCAAGAGCGATATACGTTTTACAATTCGACGCAGCAAAATAATATTTCACCTAAACATGTGTACACCAACAGGCGAGTGAAGTGGGTGTGGTGGCCGTTCTTGCGTAAGAGAACTAGCTGGTGCTAGGTGGAGTACGCTCCGTGGCGATGCCGTCATGGTTGATACGTCTTTAGAAATGGAAATAATATGAACAATTACAGAATTTGTGATTTTTTCGAGAATATATATATATACAGGGTGGTCCAATTATAGTGACCGGGCCCAATATCTCACGAAATAAGCATCAAACGAAAAAACTACAAAGAACGAAACTCGTCTAGCTTGAAGGGGGAAACCAGTTGGCGCTATGGTTGGTCCACTAGATGGCACTGCCATACGTCAAACGGATATCAACTCCGTCTTTTTAAAATAGGAACCCCATTTTTATTACATATTCGTGTAGAACGTAAAGAAATATGAATGTTTTAGTTGGACCACTTCTTTCGCTTTGTGATAGATGGCGCTGTAATAGTCACAAACGTATAAGTACGTGGTACCACGTAACATTCCGCCACTGCGGGTATTTGCTTCGTGATACATTACCCTTGTTACAATGGACCGTTTACCAATTTCGGAAAAGGTCAATATCGTGTTGATGTATGGCTATTG
Source organism: Schistocerca gregaria (assembly GCF_023897955.1). Lineage (NCBI taxonomy): Eukaryota > Metazoa > Arthropoda > Insecta > Orthoptera > Acrididae > Schistocerca > Schistocerca gregaria. The sequence goes on from NC_064921.1 coordinate 202,046,288, forward strand.
TGATCAAAATGCCCAACGGGCGTGTGCTATGAAAGCTGATCGGTATCCTCGACGATATCATTCAAGTCTCCGGACCGTTAGCCGGATAGTTACGTCATTTAAGGAAACAGGAATTGTTCAGCCACATGTGAAACATCAGCCATGACCTGCAACAAATGATGATGCCCGTGTAGGTGTTTTAGCTGCAATCGCCGCTAATCCGCACCTCAGTAGCAAACAAATTCCACGAGAATAGGGAATCTCAAAAACGTAGGTGTTGGGAATGTTACATCAACATCCATTGCAAAAAAATGGCTCTGAGCACTATGGGACTTAACATCTGTGGTCATCAGTCCCCTAGAACTTAGAACTACTTAAATCTAACTAACCTAATGACATCAGACACATCCACGCCCGAAGAAGGATTCGAACCTGCGACCGTAGCGATCATGCGGTTCCAGACTGAAGCGCCTAGAACCACACGGCCACACATCGGTTGCACCCGTACCATACTTCTATGCACCAGGAATTGCATGGCGACGACTTTGAACGTCGTGTACAGTTCTGCCACTGGGCACAAGAGAAATTACGGGCCGATGACAGATTTTTTGCACGCGTTCTATTTAGTGACGAAGCGTCATTCGCTACAGCGTTAACGTAAACCGGCATAATAACGCACTACTGGGCAACGGAAAATCCTCGATGGCTGCGACAAGTGGAACATCAGCTACCTTGGTGGGTTAATGCATGGTGCGGCATTATGGGAGGAAGATAACTGGCCCCCATTTTATCGATGGCAATCTAAATGGTGCAATGTATGCTGATTTCCTACGTAATGTTCTACCGATGTTGCTACAAGATGTTTCACAGCATGACAGAATGGGGATGTACTTCCAACATGATAGATGTCCGGCACATAGCTCGCGTGCGGTTGAATAGGTACTGAATAGCATATTTCATGACAGGTGGATTGGTCGTCGAAGCACCCTACCATGGCCCGCACGTTCACCGGGTCTGACGTCCCCGCATTTCTTTCTGTGGGTAAAGTTGAAGGATATTTGCTATCGTGATCCACCGAGAACCCGCGCCCGGGTTCCCGTGTTCGATTCCCGTCTGGGTCAGGGATTTTCTCTGCCTCGTGATGACTGGGTGTTGTGTGAGTCCTTAGGTTAGTTAGGTTTAAGTAGTTCTAAGTTCTAGGGGACTGATGACCATAGATGTTAAGTCTCATAGTGCTCAGAGCCATTTTCCACCGAGATCGCCTGACAACATGCTTCAGCGCATTGTCAATGCATGTGTGCACATTACGGGAGGCGAAGTACTCGCTGTTGAGAGGAATGTCGTTACACAGATTGCAAAATGCATTGAAGTTGACGGACATCATTTTGAGCATTTACTGCATTAATGTGGTATTTACAGGTAATCACGCGGTAACAGCATGTGTTCTCAGAAATAATAAGTTCGCAAAGGTACATGGATCGCATTGGAACAACAAACGTACCTACGTTCTGTATTTTAATTTAAAAAAACCTACCTGTTACCAACTGTTACTCTAAAATTGTAAGCCATATGTTTATGACTATTACAGTGCCATCTATCCAAAGCGAAAAAAATGTTCCAACCAAAACGCTCATATTTCTATACGTACTACACGAATATGTAATAAAAATGGTGGTTCCTATTTAAAGAAACACGGTTGATATCCGTTTGACCTATGGCAGCGCCGTCTAGCGGGCCAACCATAGCGCCATCTGGTTTCTCCCTTCAAGCTAGACAAGTTTCGTTCTGTGTAGTTTTTTCGTTTGACGCTTATTTCGTGAGATATTTGGCCGCGTCACTATCAATGGACCACCCTGCATATTCTTTTTGAAGAATCATGGCCCATTTGATTAAAAGGCACCAGGAGAACAGGGACAACTTTTAAGTGACATTATCTTTCATTACGTATATTCATGTAAAAAGTCTGAGACGCCAAAAATAAAATACCTAACAGTTTATGCAACGCACAACGTGTGAAAAGTAAGTTTGAAAACTATGACTTTCAGTCGCGACTACGATGTGTTGACATATGCCGCTGAATGTACCTACAAGATTACGTCACTGTATGACACATAGATCGGGAGATATTAAGTCATAAACACTGAGATGTGTAAGAAACTGCCGCTTCAAGCATGATGTTTAAATTTGTTACTTCTCTACTAAATATATCATCGTACGATATATGGTTCAATAGACATAACGTCGTAACCACTGGGAATCGTGAAAAAATGGCGCGGTGTGCATGAAGTTTTAATACATTTATTTTTTACTACTTAGATACTCCTACAGTCGAATCAACTTAACCAAATCGCCAACACCTGTCAGCGCTTTTGAAAGCCTGAAACAGCGTAACGGAAAGGGCTGTAGGCCATAGAGCTAGGAGGAGGCGTTGCCGTGGAAAATTCACGGATAGACACGTGAAGCAGGTGCATTTAGCGTTAAGAATTAAACATTACAGGTAATCTCTATTGTGTGCTTATAGATGTGTACATTATGCATATTTCTTTATACGACTGTTTCATAGTTTAAAAGATGTTCTCACGAATAAATGGAAACGAAAATGCTACACTACAAACACAGTTCATTTTTTGATTTCCTTGCTAATACAAAATTGGGAAAATGAGTACCACTGTCAGTCGGTATACGATAAATTAGTTTTCTTTTTGTACGCTATTAAATTCACTTACCTGCCTCCATAGACGAGTTGGACAATGCCTACCTGTGCAGTGCAGCGCGACTCTGAGGTATGCCGGTTCGAAACCACATGATGGAATATTTTCAGCACTAGCATGTGGACGGCAAGTGAAGGAGAGGTGGTGGCGTAAAGTCTTTGCTCCAATGTCCTGGATTAAATCGGAAACGTCTCCGCAGTGTATCATGAAGAGAGTGCAAGTGACAATTTTGGTGACGATCAGTCAGTCGGATGGAGACGTTGAGCTCGGAGGTGATACTTCAAAGGGATCGGTTATGGGTCGGCATGTGGAATCGTCCCTTCGTTCATACCAACACAAACCCAACACTGCACTGTACTAGCTGACACCACAGTCATCGATACGCCACAGGTACGCACTTGACAGTTCAAACACGGTAGAGGAAGGCAACAGTAAAGCACTTCGACTAGGATCTTGCCAGAAACGGCACTGCTGGATTCCTGCGTCTGCTCCCATACACTCGTTCCCTACGTATTACACCACTTTGAATTGAAAAATATCACTTGCAACCTGTTCTTCATTAAACTCAATTAATTTTCTCAGTGATATTAATTGTATTCAACTCTATCTAAAATGAACTTCTTTCTCAGCGTAATGCTTATTTGCAGTATATAGTGACGTCTTAATCCGTCGAAACTTTCTTCCTTATATCAGTTTACTGGGGCAGTCTGAAAGAAGTTGGCTCCTCCCAAACTATCCCGAAACATCTCACTTTTGTACACCCATCAACACACTTTGTACCTTCTACTGTCGCTACCGTTACCGTTATTACCAGCGGTAGTAGCAGTATCGCTGTTATTATCGAGGTTAGTTAGTTCTATCAAGTGCATGGCCTTCTTTTAAATCTGAGCCGTAGCTATTCTGTATACTCCTCTCTAGACCTGAATGTTTCTAGTTCCTTATTAAGACACGACACTACCGCCATTTTATCTAGTTCGCTGGAAAGATAAATCTTTCTACTTGTTTTAATTGCCATTACTACTTTGGTAGTCTTCGTTCCCACGACTGCCTCATGGTGACTGACAGAAGTTTTGTAGATGGAGTTCTCAAAGAGGTGTGTTCTATTTGTTGCTATTAGATCCGTTGCCTAACTAATTGTTGGATTATGAAAGTCACCTCTAATCATGACAATACGATTAAGGAACTTATGTAGGTAGTAGTGAACTTAGGTTTTCTCTAAAGTATTCGGTCACACTAGGCGATGAGTTTGGAAGATCCGATTTTGAAATTTCCGTCTCTTGGGATTTAAGTTTCATGTCTGCTGTGACAATTAAACCACTTCCAATTACCATTAACCTATTGTCTAAATATACGCTTAAATTTCCCCAATGGGTAACACAGCTGCACACATTTGAGTTTTATTTCTAACTCGGATTTAACCTGCTAGAAAAGTCCATCCCACTGAATAGACGAAATGTATATTAAAGAATTCGTCTGCATATACAACATACCTTCTTACAACCACTTAAAATCTTTAAACTATGCGAACTGCACTGTGATTACAACCTCTGCAACAAAGCAACGAAAGAAACCATCAGAACTTCGAGAGTCAGATTGCGTCACAGATCCGAACTTGGGAACTCACTGCGCGACTCATGCTGTGTGTATTGCTTAAAAATTCCAAGACTTGTACGTACAAAGATATCGTCGAAATTTTTATTAATTTCTTTATATACCATCATTTCAGTCAAAAGAAAGCACTAGAAACTTACCGCCACTTTATTCAACACCCAAATAGAAACCGTCATATGATTTCACTTCAGTGCAGTCAATAGTGTGGATGTAAATGACAGTAAAATCACAGACACGGTATAATGCTGTAAGCTTAGGATGGAGGGCATAAACGAGTTACGTGGCATATATTATTTCTCCCCACTCTGGACCAATAAACTTTCTCACACACGCAGTCACAGATTTACTTAAACTTTTCAGAAGGAAAATATAAGTAATTATTTTATCTTTGGCATCCCCACTTCGCCCTGAACGCTCGTTTTAGAGCCTCTGCTATAGATAATTCTATTACAATCTCCAGTTCTGGGGAGTTAATTAATGTACGAAGGGCGTTCAATAAGTAATTCAGGTTAATTTTATTCTGGATTCCAACAAACCAATTTGTTTCCCATTCGTTAGGTTATAAGACCTTACCTTTCAACACAATCTCCGTTCAATGCGACGGTCTGCCGCCATCTTACTGGGAGAGCGTGTATGCCCGCATGGTACCCTCTAGTGGTCGACGTCGGTGCCAACTCCTTGCTGCATCAACAACCTCACCATCATCCACGCACTACTTCCTTCATTGGGTCACACAGATGTAAGTCGGCAGGTGCGAGATCCAGGCTGCAGGGAGGATGAGGAAGAACAGTCCCATGAAGTTTTGTGAGCTCCTCTCGGTTGCACGAACTTGTATGAGGCCTTGAGTCGCGGTGGAGAAGTAGAAGTACGTTAGGTTTTTGTGGAGACGAACACGATGAGGTCGTTTCTTCAACTTCCTGAGGGTAGCACAATCCACAGTATAGAATACACTTTACAGTTGATTGCTGCACTACTGTGGACATCAAATAGAATAACCCCTTCAGAGTTCCAGAAGACAGTCGCCTTGATATTATCGGCTTATGGTACGCCTTTGAGCGTTTTCTTCTGAGGTGTGGCACCACTCCATGGGATGCCATTTTGTCACTATCAGGCTCGCAAAGCACAGGCAATTCCACACAGATGGTCCATCGTTGCTCTTTATGGGCTTTTGGTAGGCAGCAAGGAACTCAGCGGGCACACACTAGTGGCCCAGCTGGTGACGGATTACGTTGTCATACTTTTAATTTCTTTAATTGTTGCATTAATTTTCCTTCCACCTCAAAAAATGGTTCAAATGGCTCTGAGCACTATGGGACTTAACATCTATGGTCATAAGTCCCCTAGAACTTAGAACTACTTAAACCTAACTAACCTAAGGGCATCACACACATCCATGCCCGAGGCAGAATTCGAACCTGCGACCGTAGCGGTTGCCCGGTTCCAGACTGTAGCGCCTAGAACCGCACGGCCACTCCGGCCGGCTGGTTGGGTAACAAGTATAAATACTCGGGATGAGGGGCGGGGGGCTCAAGAACACAAACAAGCAAGGAGTACATTGCCACACGGTGCTAGAGAGTGTGTCAAAAACACCTAATTCAGCTCCATGACATCATTGCAAAGTCATCATAACGATATTCAAAGATATTGGAAGATAAGCCTCAGTTGCGAAAATTTTCTTTTCTTTACCTAGGTTTCGGCTACAATAATCTAGTCTTCCTCAGAAGCATAAAATTACTATAACATGCCAGACTAATTTTATGCTTCTGAAGAATTCTAGATTATTCTAGCCGAATTCTAGGTAAAGACCAGAAAATTTGTGCAACTGAGGCAGATCTTGCAATATCTTAGTCTATCACAGTTGCTGACGGGGCTGCAATATGCTAAAAATTCTTATACAACGATATTCTGTTAATGGGGCTGTATAGAGTAACTACAGCTAAAGACTATGCAAGATCGCCTTTCAGGCTGGAAACGTTGAATAAAAACGCTCTGAAGCTGTGAAACTAAACATTAGCCCAACAGAGAACACTGACAGGCTCGAACAACTGGAGAACATTCACTCACCTGCATGGCGTAATCACGTCATTGAGCATTATACGACCTTCGCCCTCCTTCCACTAGGTGCTCAGGGTCTAGTCATTCTGTCTGTAGCACAGACACCGATGACAGACCAGCTCTGTTTCTTGCAGGATAGCTTGCTTACAGACGACGAAGTGTTGCAAGCTGCTGTTAGTCTGGAGTCTGCTTCTACGAGTCTGCAGCAGCCATCTGTGGGTGGAACTTCAATTCTGCGAGCTGCCATACGTGACAGTCATCCCCGTGACTGATTAAAGATGAGGGCCACACAGATCTTCTGTAAATGAAGAACTTATCTGCCGGAGAGGCCTGGTACAGCCAATCCCCGGTAGTGTGTATACGTTCTTACCGGCTGTACGCTGGGACCATCCATCGAGCTGTCCGTGAAGCTGTTGGGACTCCTGCCTGCTCGTCTTCACGACAACTGCCACCAGGAGTAAGTAGATTTCTACTAACGAGCCTAAATGCAACTATGCTCAACGAGAGCGCTAAGGATGTGAGAGACGTCCCCACTCAAGCTTGGCTGGCCTCCGCTCCGCCGTGCAGGAGGTCGCGGTACTGACCACTGTTAGTACCAGAGGCTACAAACTCGGATATCACAAGGGGCGCTGAGGTGTCACTCAGTGCATTCCTGCAGTACGACTACTACCAGGCTGCGCCACGGATGAGGCAGAATTATTGAAAAAGTCTCAGCAATAAACGGATATTGACTCAATGCTGCCTCAATGACACAGGTCCTCACCACCTCCTCTCAGATCAACCACCTCAAACCCTTGTATGGGCTCATATCCTTGAACTCCTACGGTTATGAAAAAACCTCTTTTGTTTGTCTGCACCATGATAAATCGACAGTGCCCCAACCACGGCCTATTATTTATTTCATCCAGTAATAGTTGGTACTGATTTTTCAGCATAGTTTACGCTGCAAAACACATTTTTAAATAGAGAAAAATTTTTTTTACATGTTACTCATCTTTATTCATTATTCGAAACGTGTGAAGTTGATAGCTGCCAACCAAAAGTGCAGCTGTTTGAAAGTTACAAAAAGAAAAAGAAAAAAGACTCTGTACGAGACTCGCGCTTATCAATTTCCATTGTGCTTTCGTAATTTTTTGACCTGTCTTCGCTCCTGTCAGTAACCTTGCAAAACTTCACCGTTTGTGACTCAAATTGCCAGCTGGCTTGTTACGACCGCCTAATCTCTAATGGAGCGTTAGTAAAGATGTTGTCGGAGATTAAAAAAAGAAAAGAAACATTTAGTTCAAATGTACCGACACCTGTAAAAAAAGAGTATCATAATACCTTACCTTTAATGGGAGAACCAACAATACTGTGCTTACATACAGCTGCAAGAATGTAGTGAAGGTTCATTAAATTTGCTTTTATTCCCGCAGCTAAATTGGTGGTAGCTACAATTTACAATATTGCTAAAAGCTTGCTTCAGAGTGTTTAAACTGAAAGAAATAATGTATTTCCATCACATATTACATCTTACAATGTAGCCATTTTAAGCATTAATCTCAAGTGCCTTTTCTTTGTTTTAATTGTTACTTTGGTTTTAATTTTTTTTTTCAAACCATCACACTTCTGACTGGTTCGATGACACCAACGATGGTTTCCTCACCTGTGTCAGTATTTTCACTTAAGACTATATTTAGAACTAACGTCCACAACTTCTTGTTGTATATATTCCAGTCTTTATTTTCGCCCACAACGTTTTGTCTACAGCTTGCTCAGTACTACGGAAATAGTTCCCCTATGTCTTAATACGTATCCAATCATCCTTTCCTTGTGTCTACTTCCTGTTTCCACATATTCCTTTCATCTCCATTTATGTGGAAAAATTAATCATTTCGTATCTTACCAGTCCTCCCTGTTTTCAGCATCCTTCTGTGGTACCATATCCCAAACGCTTCGATTCTCTTCGTTGGAAACAGAAACGATCTTATAGAACTGCTGCTAAAATATTATACAGAACAGTCTTGATCGCATAAAAGCATTTTTATTCAGAAGTGATGACTGGTTTGCGACCCGATGTGGATCACCTTGGACAATACTCAAGTGATGAGGTGTGGAGATCGTGGCACGGACCAGGAACTGTGGATATCACTCACAGATGTCGACATCAATGAGTGATATTCACAGTAGCTGGTCTGTGATATCGTATCCACACCTCATCACTACCCCCCCCCCCCCCCCCCCCCCATGAACCATGGACATTGCCGTTGGTGGGGAGGCTTGCGTGCCTTATCGATAAAGATGATCGTACCGTAGGTGCAAACACAACGGAGGTTTATCTCTCGAGAGGCCAGACTAACGTGTGGTTCCTGAAGAGGGGCAGCAGCCTTTTCAGTAGTTGCACGGGCAACAGTCTGGATGATTGACTGATCTGGCCTTGCAACATTAACCAAAACGGCGTTGCTGTGCTGGTACTGCGAACGGCTGAAAGCAAGGGGAAACTACAGCCGTAATTTTTCCCGAGGACATGCAGCTTTACTGTATGATTAAATGATGATGGCATCCTCTTGGGTAAAATATTCCGGAGGTAAAATAGTCCCCCATTCGGATCTCCGGGCGGGGACTACTCAGGAGGATGTCGTTATCAGGAGAAAGAAAACTGGCGTTCTACGGATCGGAGCGTGGAATGTCAGATCCCTTAATCGGGCAGGTAGGTTAGAAAATTTAAAAAGGGGAATGGATAGGTTAAAGTTAGATATAGTGGGAATTAGTGAAGTTCAGTGGCGGGAGGAACAAGACTTTTGGTCATGTGAATACAGGGTTATAAATACAAAATCAAATAGAGGTAATGCAGGAGTAGGTTTAATAATGAATAAGAAAATAGGTGTGCGGGTAAGCCACTACAAACAACATAGTAAACTCATCATTGTGGCCAAGATAGACACAAAGCCCATGTCTACTACAGTAGTACAAGTTTATATGCCAACTAACTCTGCAGATGATGAAGTAATTGATGAAATGTATGATGAGATAAAACAAATTATTCAAGTAGTGAAGGGAGACGAAAAGTTAATAGTCATGGGTGACTGGAATTCGAGAGTAGAAAAAAGGTGAGAAGGAAACATAGTAGGTGAATATGGATTGGAGCTAAGAAATGAAAGAGGAAACCGTCTGGTAGAATTTTGCACAGAGCATAACTTAATCATAGCTAACACTTGGTTCAAGAATCATAAAGGAAGGTTTTATATATGGAAGAATCCTGGAGGTACTAAAATGTATCAGATAGATTGTTTAGTGGTAAGACAGAGATTTAGGAACGAGGTTTTAAATTGTAAGACTTTTCCAGGGCAGATGTGGACTCTGACCACCATCTATTGGTTATGAACTATAGATTAAAACTCAAGAAACTACAAAAAGGTGGGAATTTAAGTAGATGGGACCTGGATAAACTGACTAAACCAGGGGTTATACAGCGTTCCAGGGAGAGCATAAGGGAACAATTGACAGGAAAGGGGGAAAGAAATGCAGTAGAAGAAGAATGGGCACTCTGAGGGATGAAGTAGTGAAGGCAGCAGAAGATGAAGTAGGTAAAAAGACGAGGGCTAGTAGAAATCCTTGGGCAACAGAAGAAATATTGAATTTAATTGATGAAAGGAGAATATATAAAAATGAAGCAAACAAAAAGGTATACAAACGTCTCAAAAATGAGATCGACAGGAAGTGCAAAATGGCTAAGCAGGGATGGCTAGAGGACAAATGTAAGGATATAGAGGCTCATCTCACTAGGGGTAAGATAGATACTGCCTACAGGAAAATTAAAGAGACCTTTGGAGAAAAAACAACCACTTGTATAAATATCAAGAGCTCAGATGGACACCGAGTTCTAAGCAAAGAAGGAAACGCAGAAAGGTGGAAGGAATATATAGAGGATTTACACAAGGGCGATGTACTTGAGGACAATATTATGGAAATTGAAGAGGATGTAGATGAAGATGAAATGGTAGATAAGATACTGCGTGAAGAGTTTGACAGAGCACTGAAAGACCTGAGTCGAAAGAAGGCCATTGAAGGCCTTGGGAGAGCCAGTCCTGACAAAACTCTTCCATCTGGTGAGCAAGATGTATAGGACAGGCGAAATACCCTCAGACTTCAAGAAGAATATAATAATTCCAATCCCAAAGAAAGCAGGTGTTGACAGATGTGAAAATTACCGAATTATCAGTTTAATAAGTCACAGCTGCAAAATACTAACGCGAATTCTTTACAGACGAATGGAAAAACTGGTAGAAGCGGACCTCGGGGAAGATCAGTTTGGTTTCCGTAGAAATGTTGGAACACGTGAGGCAATACTGACATTACGACTTATCTTAGAGAAAAGATTGAGAAAAGGCAAACCTACGTTTCTAGCAATTGTAAACTTAGAGAAACCTTTGACCATGTTAACTGCAATATTCTCTTTCAAATTCTAAAGGTGGCAAGGGTAAAATACAGGGAGCGAAAGGCTATTTACAATTTGTACAGAAACAAGATGGCAGTTATAAGAATCGAGGGGCATGATAGGTATGCAGTGGTTGGGAAGGGAGTGAGACAGGGCTGTAGCCTATCCCTGACGTTATTCAATCTTCAAGCAGTGAAGGAAACAAAAGAAAATTTCGGAGTAGGTATTAAAATCCATGGAGAGAAATAAAAACTTTGAGGTTCGTCGATGACATTGTAATTCTGTCAGAGACAGCAAAGGACTTGGAAGAGCAGTTGAACAGAATGGATAGTGCCTTGAAAGGAGGATATAAGATGAACATCAACAAAAGCAAAACGAGGATCATGGAATGTAGTCGAATTAAGTCGGGTGATGCTGAGAGAATTAGATTAGGAAATGAGACACTAAAAGTAGGAAAGGAGTTTTGCTATTTGGGGAGCAAAATAACTGATGATGGTCGAAGTAGAGAGGATATAAAACGTAGGCAAGCAAAGCGTTTCTGAAGAAGAGAAATTTGTTAACATCGAGTACTGATTTAAGTGTCAGGAAGTCGTTTATGAAAGTATTTGTATGGAGTGTAGCCATGTATGGAAGTGAAACGTGGACGATAAATAGTTTGGACAAAAAGAGAATAGAGGCTTTCGAAATGTGGTGCTACAGAAGAATGCTGAAGATTAGATGGGTAGATCACATTACTATTGAATAGAATTGGAGCGAAGAGGAGTTCGTGGCACAACTTGCCTAGAAGAAGGGACCGGTTGGTAGGACATGTTTTGAGGCATCACGGGATCACAAATTTAGCATTGGGGGGCAGCGTTGAGAGTAAAAATCGTAGAGGTAGACCAAGAGATGAATACACTAATCAGATTCAGAAGGATGTAGGTTGCAGTAAGTACTGGGAGATGAAGAAGCTTGCACAGGATAGAGTAGCGTGGAGAGCTGCACCAAACCAGTCTCAAGAATGAAGACCACAACAACAACAACCTCATCACTGGAGCTTGGTCTGAAAATGGTCCGCATCGGGTCGCAACCAGTTTATGAATAAAAGCTTTCTTTGGGTATAATATTTTATTACTACCGTGATACTACATTTATTTTACTAGGAAATTTAGCAATGAACTGAAATAAAAAAGCCTTGCCTTCCAATCGTTTGTGTTTCCCCAAGCAACGTCTTTCAAACAGTAATTATTGGCGGCCGCCAAGACGGTTGTGATTATTAGAAAAGCTGCTTGGCTTCAAAGAAGGACGGCAGGCGAGCAGGGACACGTTCCTGAAACGTATTTGGCAGTTAGGTCCAGCAACCTTACAGATCTGGAGTGTTCCCACAGAACACAGATGCGGCCGTTCAGGGTGGCAATACAAAGCAGTGTTGGCCCTGGCAGTACGCCGTGTTCTGGTTGGGACTGAGTTTTTAAACGAGACCCAGTGAGGTCGCTCAGCCTCTTTTACATCAGTATGGTGGATCAGTCAGCACTTGGAGTCCTTGTCCATCACAGAGGACCTCACGGTCAACTGCCAGTCGCTGTCGGCGTGAGACGCTAGGTCACGCGCCTTAATGCTCCACTGTAGCTGATCATTCTTAGCACTTATCTCTCTCTCGTTCGTGTCAACCTTATAAGGGCTTTACTGATTACATGCTTGTGACTTTATTTTAACTGACGCTTGATAACACGTAAACTTGATGTTGAACGAACTCCTAGTTTACTCTTTCCTTTCAAAAACAGTGCTTAACATTCGTTTTCATTTGCGTTATAAATCTTAAATGTAGAATATATCGCAATTACGGAGTCGAATTTGGGCATTTCCTATTGTGGTACTGTCCTTCCTGTTCACCTACGACGTCATGATTAGCTTCTATTAATCACTGTTCATAGTGACTGCTTGACTCGTATCCCCAAATAGGATCGAGACAGATGCTCTAGGGCCACAAGGACTGGCATAACCTTCATTGGGTTCCATTTGTTAGTAGAGGCGGTGGGCAGCGGGGTGTAACACCCACCATGCTCTAGTTATACGGTGTCAGCAATTTCTTTCTCAAACTAAGACTTGTGTTTGATAGTCATATTTCGCCAAGAAATATTCATTTTTAAATGACAGTCTGCTTCTTAAATCGTGTTTGCTTTGTCCAGTATGTCTTATGTAACGTTTATCGCCAATCGTGTTTCTGATACTCTTCAATATTTTCCTCTTTCTGTGATTTACTCTCAATACATATTCCGTATGTAGTAGGTTACTCCGTCTATTCAACAGGTCCTGGAACTCCACAATTTAAATAAAATCGAAGATTGGACTTTCATTCCCGTACCTTATGACTGATGTCATTTGAGTCGGACTTTTGTACACTTTCCTCACCTTTTTCTTATTTCCGTTGCTGCTCTTTCGATGTACAATTTCAATGGCAGAGGAAAAAGACTGCTTCTCCGTCTTTTACCATTCTTAATCCCAACACTTTCATTCCCATTGTTTTCTATTGGCTCTGGTTCACATAGTACGTTATGTGTCTTGCCTACATCGTATAAAATTTTTCTCAGGATTTTATCCATTTTGCGCTACTTTTTGTTGACGAACGGTTTTCCTGCGTCAGCAAAGGCTCTAAAAGTATATTGATTTTTCTTAAGTCTCGCATCCATTTCCAAGCGTAACAACAAATCTACCTCTCTCTGATACCTTTCCTCAGCCTTGCTATCATCAAATTGATCACCATCTATCAGACAATTTTCTTCTGAATTTTTCTGTACACTAATCTCTTCAGCATCTTGGACAGTTCTCACATTCATCTGCCCTTTCAGTCTTCGTCATTTTGTAGATTATATTCCTCCGGTTGTTTGTTTTATTCTCAGATTCTACACAATAACCCGAATATTTATTTGGCTATTACTTTCAGAATTACTTTTTAAAAACTGCGTTGTTTAATTGCAAATACTTCCAAGCTCTGCCAGACTCTGACACTAATACTGGATGTCAGAAGACCTCCAAACTGACTCCTATTTCTAAAGTGTTAGCAGACATATGCACCACTTCGTATAGCTCCTCAACGTACTCTTTGAACATATCCATCCTTTCCTTGGCGTTTAACAATTGATTTCCCTTGCCATGTTCTATGTTGATGACTTTGCCTTTAAAATACCCAGAAGTTATTTAGGCTTTTCTGTATGCTGACTGTCCTTCTGACGGCCTTTTCCGTGTTGGACTATATCAAACATCCTTGTCTCCCCCTGCATTCTGTTTTATTTATGAACAAATTTAGTTGCTATTCAGTGACTTACTTCCTTAGCTCGATAAAGCAGTCCAGAGTAATGTTAACCATAACATTTGATGGGATTTCGATTGCAGTTGGATTCCACCCATTGTTCGTATTCGTCCTTTTGAATTAGTATGATTTTGGATCATTTCCACCTCAGGACAATATCTTTCTCTTTCTTTTAGCCAGCCATATTTCTCTCAGATTACAGCATCATAAACGGTTTTTTTAAGTTTCTTTTTATCAAACAACAGGAGAATAACTGTTTATTATCTGTTCACATAGAATTTCAGTCTCTTTAAAAAAGTATTCACAAATTTAAAAGTAGACAAAACATTGATATACACCTATCTGAAACATCCTGTGGTTTCCGGAACTGTCAGTACTTAGCGTCAAAGTTGTTTTTGTTTCACAATTTGTCATCGTCCACTGTTTAGAATGTAACGCAAAATATTATTTACATGGAGAAAGCACGATTGGTTATGTATGAAGTTATGATTTACGTTATGAGAAAGATTTCTCATTATCTTCGCTGTTCACTGCTAAAACTTCGACTGTGTCACTGTTCACAAGCTACGAAAAGAAACATAGCGAAAAGTTGAATGTGTTGTCGGTGGGTGTGTGGAGTATCGTTTTGGTCTTATGCTTTGAGAGGTGTACCTGGCACAGTGTGCGAGTGTGTGTGTGTGTGTGTGTGTGTGTGTGTGTGTGTGTGTGTGTGTGTGTGTGTGTGTTTCATGCATTTGGATCATTTGAAATTTCTTTGAGTCACAGGTCTGTGCATTAGTCTGATTTGCTCTTCCTTCCTGGATTCTTTTCCTGAATTATTAGTATCTATTGGGGGGGGGGGGGGGGGGCGGCAGTAGTTGATACGTAACAGGAATTTGTGTTAGTGTTGATATTGGTTGTTCTAAGTTCTCTCTGTTTTAAATTATCCGCTCTGTAGGTTACTTTCACTCCTCATTTTTGGTATATGTTACCTGTGCTCTGAGCCACTTTGTTGTTGAAAGGCAGAACTTGTTCAAAAACAAATTTATTTGTGAGCGAGCAAAGACACAAAAGTGAGCCTCAGCCTTGAGATAAATAGCTCTTATTTACCATACTATAGTGGTATTAGAGCTACAAACGGGTCTGTTAAGAATGGGGACAATTTCCTTACAGCCAAATCTTTAAACTTAATGAAGTTCTCCAATTCTTAGTCGTCTGCTGGAAATCTGGCTGTCATTCGGTCTCTTTTTTTTCAGTTATCAGTCTTCTGATTGGTTTGATGCGACCCACAACCTCTTCATCTGAGAGTAGCACTTGCAACCTACGTCCTCAATTTTTTGTTGTATGTATTCCAATTTCTGTCTTCCTCTATTGTTTTTGCCCTCCATAGTTCCCTCTAGTACCATGGTAGTCATTCCCTGATGTCTTAAATTCCTTTCCTCTCCGATTCTGCGCAGAACTCCTTCATGCCTTAGCTTATCAGTCCACCTAATTTTCAAATACACCTGTAGCACCCCATCTCAAATGCTTCGATTCTCTTCTGTTCCGGTTTTCCCACAGTCCATGTTGTACTCCAGAAATACATTCTCAGAAATTTCTTCCTGAAATTAACACCTACGTTTGACAGTAGTAGACTCTTCTTGGCCAGGAGTGCCTTTTTTGCCAGTGCTAGTCTTCGTTTGATGTCCGCCTTGCCCCGTCCGTCATTGGTTATTTTGCTGCCTAGGTAGCAGAATTCCATTATTTCATCTATTTGGTGACCATCAATCCTTATGTTAAGTTTCTCGTTGTTCTCATTTCTGCTGCTTCTCATTACTTTCGTCTTCCTTCGATTTACTGTCAGCCTATATTCTGTACTCATTAGATTGTTCATTGCATTCGGCATATCACGCAGCATAGTAATGTCATCAGCGAATCGTATCGTTGATTCCTTTCACCTTGAATTTTAATTCCACTCCTGAGCCCTTCTTTATTTCCATCATTGCTTCTTCGATGTACAGATTAAACAGTAGGAGGGAAAGATTACATCCATGTCTTACACCCTCTTTAATCCGAGCGCTTCGTTCATGGTCGCCCACTCTCATTATTCCTTCTTGGGTCTTGTACTTATTGTACATTATCCTTGTCTCCCTGCAGCTTACCCCTACTTTTCTCAGAATTTCGAATATCTTGCAGCATTTTACGTTGTCGAACGCTGTTACCATGTCGACAAATTCTATGAACGTGTCTTGATTTTTCTTTAGATATGTTCTCATTATCAACCGCAATGTCGGGTACCTCCACGTTTTCTAAAGCCAAACTGATCGTCATCTAGCACATCATCAACTTTCTTTTCCAATATTTTGTTATTATTCTTGTCAGCAACATGGCTGCATAAGCTGTGAAGCTGATAGTGCGATAATTCTCGCACTTGTCAGCTCTTACAATCTTCGTATATGTGTGGATGATGTTTTTCCGAAATTCAGATGGAATGTCACGAGACTCATACATTCTACACACCAACGTGAATAGTCGTTTTGTTGCCACTTCCCCCAATGATTTTAGAAATTCTGAGGGAATGTTATTTATCCCTTCTGCCTTATTTGACCTTAAGTCCTCCAAAGATCTCCTAAATTATGATTCTTATTCTGGATCCCCTATCTCTTCCAAATCGACTACTGTTTCTTCTTCTATCACATTAGAGAGATCTTCCCCCTCATAGAGGCCTTCAGTGTACTCTTTCCATCTACCCGCTCTCTCCTCTGCATGTACCAGTGTAATTAAAGTTCCATTCTTAATGCTATCACCCTTGATTTTAATGTCACCGAAGGTTGTTTTGACTTTACTATGTGCGGAGTCAGTCCTTACAACAATCATTTCTTTACCGATTTCTTCACATCTTTCATGCAGCCATTTCGTCTTAGCTTTCCTGCACTATCTATTTATTTCAATCTTCAGCGACTTATATTGCTGTATTCCTGAATTTCCCTGAAAATTTTTGTACTTCCTTCTTTCATCGATCAGATGAAGTATTTCTTCTGTTACCCATAGTTTATTCGCATTTACCTTCTTTGTATCTATGTTTTTCTTTCCACCTTTTGTGGTTGCCCTCTTTAGAAATGTCAATTCCTCTTCCACTGTGCTGCCTACTAAGCTATTCCTTACTGCTGTATTTATAGTATTACAAAACTTCAAGCGCGCGTCATCTCTTAATATATCCTTATCCCACTTCTTTACGTATTCCTGGCTAAAGTCTTCAACTACAGCTTACTCTTGATCACTACCATATTGTGATCTGAGTCTATATCATACTTCTGGGTACGCCGCAGAATCCAATATCTGGTTTTGTAATCTCTGTCTGAACGCGACGTAAGCTATCTGAAATATTGTGATTCTTGAACAGAGTATTCTCTGTTACTAGTTGAAATTTATTACAAAACTCAATTAGCCTTTCTCCTCTCTCATTCCTTGTCACAAGTCCTTTTCTTTTACTCTTTCCCCTACAACTGCATTCCAGTTCCACACGACTATTAGATTTTCATCTCCCCTTTCGTACTGTATCACCGTTCAATATCCTCGTATACTGTCTCTATCTCTTCATATTCAGCTTGCGTCGTCGGTTTGCTGTGAAACAGTTCTGATGAGAACAACTCTGTCACTGAACTGTTCACAGCAACTCACTCGTATTCATAACGAGCCCTACTCCCATTATACTATTTTATGCTGCTGTTGGTATTAGCCGCTATTCATCTGACCAGAAATCCTTGTTTTATTTCCATTTCACTTCACTCGCCCCTACTATAACTAGATTGAGTCTTTGCATTTCCCTTTTCAGATTTTCTAGCTTGCCTACCACTTCCAAGCTTCTGAAACTCCACGCTCCGACTCATAGACCATTATCCTTTCGATAGTTATTCGTCCTCTTAAGGTAGATATATTAATGGAAACAGTGTATGAGTAATTAACGACCCTCCCCAGTTCCGGTAACCGTCTTCTGCAGACAATGGGCCATCAGTACTGTCCAGTGCAATTTCCCGTAAATGAACTTTGCTGTCAGTATCTACACACACAGGTGACCAGGTAGCTGCTCTGTAATTTCATTTGGTGTCAGGTTTCGTCTGTGCCATTCGTGGCGTGGACGTTCCGTCTTGCAGAGCACAGGATTGGTTCAAATGACTGTGAACACTATGGGACTTAACATCTGTGGTCACCAGTCCCCTAGAACTTAGAACTACTTAAACCTAACAAACCTAAGGACGTCACACACATCTATGCTCGAGGCAGGTATCGAACCTGCGACCCTAGTGGTCACGCGGTTCCAGACTGAAGCGCCTAGAACCGCTCAGCCACTCCGGCCGGCCACCACAGGAATGCTTGCAACGTTCTGGCTACATAGCTTGAGTAGAAAAAATGTTTTATTGTCTCTTGGTACAGAGTTATTTTCAGAAAAGTATGGACCACTGCAACATACAAAAGTAACTCATTTTATTTCCTGAATGATATCTGTATCACGCTCACCCTCTTCACAAAAGGCAACCTTATGTTGAAAATAATTACAAATCACTGTTGGAAGTTGACAATGG
This sequence comes from Schistocerca gregaria, assembly GCF_023897955.1. Lineage (NCBI taxonomy): Eukaryota > Metazoa > Arthropoda > Insecta > Orthoptera > Acrididae > Schistocerca > Schistocerca gregaria. Next base: position 202,064,891 of record NC_064921.1, read on the forward strand.
CGTGAAATACAGAACACAATAATACTTCACAAATAATTACATACTATTTACAAATCGTTTCGATAAATGTTTATGATGAATTACTGAATTACATGGATATTGTTCTTAATAATTATGGGAAGGAAATCTATGAGTATCAGTTTGATTTCTATGGATCTAACTCGGGTTTGTGCACCACAGATTTATTACCTTGCTATAGTGCTGAACGTATCATAGCCAAGTAAAGGTTTTTCAGTGCGTAAATATTTGTCGACATGATGTATTACTGATTGGAAATATTTCTCTGGTATTGTATTACACTGATTAGTAATTATTTATGAAAAATTTACAAAACATTGCCGTGTCACATCTGATTGGAACCTCAAGTTTCTAACGAAGATGATTGTTGTGGTCGACGAAAGGTTATACCAGGATCTCGTCCCGAGAAACATCCTTTCCGTTTCTGAAATGTGTCTTTCCTTTGTAGATGGAGCTGCTGATAATGAACTTAGCTCGATACTAGTCTGGCATGAAAATAAATTAGCTGGTATATATATATACACTCCTGGAAATTGAAATAAGAACACCGTGAATTCATTGTCCCAGGAAGGGGAAACTTTATTGACACATTCCTGGGGTCAGATACATCACATGATTACACTGACAGAACCACAGGCACATAGACACAGGCAACAGAGCATGCACAATGTCGGCACTAGTACAGTGTATATTCACCTTTCGCAGCGATGCAGGCTGCTATTCTCCCATGGAGACGATCGTAGAGATGCTGGATGTAGTCCTGTGGAACGGCTTGCCATGCCGTTTCCACCTGGCGCGTCAGTTGGACCAGCGTTCGTGCTGGACGTGCAGAACGCGTGAGACGACGCTTCATCCAGTCCCAAACATGCTCAATGGGGGACAGATCCGGAGATCTTGCTGGCCAGGGTAGTTGACTTACACCTTCTAGAGCACGTTGGGTGGCACGGGATACATGCGGACGTGCATTGTCCTGTTGGAACAGCAAGTTCCCTTGCCGGTCTAGGAATGGTAGAACGATGGGTTCGATGACGGTTTGGATGTACCGTGCACTATTCAGTGCCCCCTCGACGATCACCAGAGGTGTACGGCCAGTGTAGGAGATCGCTCCCCACACCATGATGCCGGGTGTTGGCCCTGTGTGCCTTGGTCGTATGCAGTCCTGATTGTGGCGCTCACCTGCACGGCGCCAAACACGCATACGGCCATCATTGGCACCAAGGCAGAAGCGACTCTCATCGCTGAAGACGACACGTCTCCATTCGTCCCTCCATTCACGCCTGTCGCGACACCACTGGAGGCGGGCTGCATGATGTTGGGGCGTGAGCGGAAGACGGCCTAACGGTGTGCGGGACCGTAGCCCAGCTTCATGGAGACGGTTGCGAATGGTCCTCGCCGATACCCCAGGAGAAACAGTGTCCCTATTTTGCTGGGAAGTGGCGGTGCGGTCCCCTACGGCACTGCGTAGGATCCTACGGTCTTGGCGTGCATCCGTGCGTCGCTGCGGTCCGGTCCCAGGTCGACGGGCACGTGCACCTTCCGCCGACCACTGGCGACAACATCGATGTACTTTGGAGACCTCACGCCCCACGTGTTGAGCAATTCGGCGGTACGTCCACCCGGCCTCCCGCATACCCACAATACGCCCACGCTCAAAGTCCGTCAACTGCACATCCGGTTCACGTCCACGCTGTCGCGGCATGCTACCAGTGTTAAAGCCTGCGATGGAGCTCCGTATGCCACGGCAGTATGGTGGGTCTGACACACCGGTAGGGACACTGTTGCTCGTATCGGCGAGGACCATTCGCAACCGTCTCCATGAAGCTGGGCTACGGTCCCGCACACCGTTAGGCCGTCTTCCGCTCATGCCCCAACATCGTGCAGCTTGCCTCCAGTTGTGTCGCGACAGGAGTGAATGGAGACACGAATGGAGATGTGTCGTCTTCAGCGATGAGAGTCGCTTCTGCCTTGGTGCCAATGATGGTCGTATGCGTGTTTGGCGCCGTGCAGGTGAGCGCCACAATCAGGACTGCATACGACCCCGAGGCACACAGGGCCAACACCTGGCATCATGGTGTGGGGAGCGATCTCCTACACTGGCCGTACACCTCTGGTGATCGTCGACGGGACACTGAGTAGTGCACAGTACATCCAAACCGTCATCGAACCCATCGTTCTACCATTCCTAGACCGGCAAGGGAACTTGCTGTTCCAACAGGACAATGCACGTCCGCATGTATCCCGTGCCACCCAACGTCCTCTAGAAGGTGTGAGCCAACTACCCTGGCCAGCAAGATCTCCGGATCTGTCCCCCATTGAGCATGTTTGGGACTGGATGAAGCGTCTTCTCACGCGGTCTGCACGTCCAGCACGAACGCTGGTCCAACTGAGTCGCCAGGTGGAAATGGCATGGCAAGGCGTTCCACAGGACTACATCCAGCATCTCTACGATCGTCTCCATGGGAGAATAGCAGCCTGCATTGCTGCGAAAGTTGGATATACTCTGTACTAGTGCCGACATTCTGCATGCTCTGTTGCCTGTGTCTATGTTCCTGTGGTTCTGTCAGTGTGATCATGTGATGTATCTGACCCCAGGAATGTGTCAATAAAGTTTCCCCTTCCTGGGACAATGAATTCACGGTGTTCTTATTTCAATATCCAGGAGTATATATATATACTTTATAGAAACTGTGATTATTATGAATTATGAGGACTGCGGGCAGTCCACTACGTAAGACGACATTTTTTAGATATTGGAAATTTATTTGAGTGATATCTAAGAAATAAGAATTATAATGTTTTTCTTATATTGCTCATTAAGGCTGATAAAACAAGATGATTCACGTCCGTTAATTATTAAGATTGCAGGATACGGTGTACACTTTTCACCATGAGTGTGAAAATGTAAACATACCAGTGCCTAATTCCGTCGCTTGACTGAGAGACAGCAATTTTTCCACATGTACATTATCTTATCGAATGACTGCTGCTGTTGAACCAAGGGGGGAAAATTAGCAAACCGTTTGAGTTACTTCCAGAATACCTATACTGGATAGCTTCCTGATGTTGTCAACTTAAACTGTTTTGATTCTTTTTTCACACCAGGCTGAAATCTTAAATCATTAGAAGTTTTTGATACGTTCGAAGACCTTCCTCACTTTGCTCTCAACTCCTCTGTTGTTGTCTGAAGAACTCAGGTGCAATTCCCTTTTGAATCCCAGAGACGAAACATTGCCAACCGATCCATCAGGTGAAGTGCTCGAGGTAAACTCTCAGTTTACGCTAAAAAGGCCTGTAGCTTCGTCATCAAGACAATTGTAGATTTTTAAATAAAAGGAAGGGTAAAGCTTTTATCAGCCCAAAGATTGAGTTGAACAGAGTGTTTTACTAGCAACAGTCCTGTTAGCAGTGGGCTGCCCTGGCCGTCCTCCAACCTTCGAACTGTCTTACCGAGCCATTTATTCATTTATTTATTGCTCATTTAGCCTCATCAGTTAGGCGCGCCTGCAGTTGAACCAAGGTGAAAATCGGCATTTTCAACATTAACAACGGTTATCATAGGTGATAAAACTGGCATGTGACGGATAAAAATCCTAGTACCGACAAGAGATCAAAGCTCAGCTCATCGGGACTGTGATCTGGCATCCAACCACATGTCTAACCCTACCACACGTTTAGCTCGATGTGCCAGTTAAAAAGTGTACTCACTGTAGCTTATTAGAAATTCATATCTAAAGTATTTCATACGCAAACTACGTATAGGGAAGGATTTGGATTCTACACAAGGAATTTTGGTATAGGCTGGAACATACGGAGACAAAAAAAAAAAAAAAAAAATTAAACGCACTGTACTACATTCTCGCCATTCGATAAATGATACGACTAACGTATTAAAATTGAATTAAATATGGTAAAACTGGTCATATGAACAAAATATAAAGTCCTAGCACTGGGAATGAATGTATTGTCTCTTTGTATTTCGACATGTCGTGTGCTAGCCGTCTTCCAAAATAGGCGCACCTGCCAAGGAGTAGAAAAGATTGACCTGATTATTCGTGGTTGCTAGTTAGGAACACCTGAGGCAATCATTCAGCTATTAGAGATGATTATAATAAGAGTATCTACATAATGAGCTCTTTCCTGTCTCAGAACTTAATTACACCTTAAACTCACTGCAGTAGTGGCTGTGATGGTGGCGCGCCTTCCCCTTCACCCCATTCTATGGTTAATTAAAAAAGTGATATCAAAAGCACTAAATGCCATAAAAAGATTATCAGAGGTCCAGTTACATTCCGTACAGTTACATGTTTGGCGACAGAGAAAAAATATTTGATTTTGAGACGTATTTTTTCTGTAATTAGTCGACGTAAGGAGGAAACCTGGAAATACACATATTTTGCCCTCAAGTTTAAGTAACAGTTTACCACAGACCGTATCTTCTGCTGACAATGTTTGTGGTTTGGCACTGTCGTTGTGAAAATGACTTCCTTCCATTAGCCGTATCTGGACGTCTCGTATCTTACTTTGCCGTTTCTGCAGTTAACGTTGAAAAAAATGGAAAGAACAGTTTCAAAATGTAGAAAGTCCATACAGGAGAGCAAACTTGATTACAGTATTGCAGAGGGAACTGGGGGAAGAGATAAAGTAAGATGAGAGATGTGACTGAATGAAAAGAACTTGAGAAGGCATTTTGGGAGAGCTAGCCATGATACAACTATTCCACTGAGTATGTATGAGACTGGCACAATATCCTCAAACTTCAAGAAGAATGCAATAATTCCTATTCCGAAAAGAAGGCCTCTGACTGGTATGGCTATCCTGAGTCGTCAGTCCATATGACGTGCTTGCAAATTACTGACAAATTACTTATAGAAGGATGGAAAGACTACTAGAAATACGTCGAGGAAGAGCAGTTTGTTTTCTGAAGAAATGTAAGAACACGCGAGGCAATACCGACTCAACTGCTTACCTTAGAAGTTAGCCAGAAGAAAAGCAAACCCACATTTAAGGCAACTGTAGCTTTAGAGAAAACGTTGAACGACGTTGATGTCATCAAATACCTTGGAATTCTGAATGTAGAACGGATAACATACAGTGAGACACTGGTTCTCTACAACTAATACAGACTGCAGTTATAACAGCTGAAGGACATGAATGAGAAGCAGTAATTGGGAAGGGAGTGAGACAGAACTGTAGGTTATTTCAGATGTTACATAATTTGTGCATTGAGCGCGCTGCGAAGAAACTGAAGGGGAAATTTGGATAGGGGTAAAAGTTTAGGGAGGAGAAATTATAACTTCGTTGTAATGCTACCTACCATAGATGTCAAAATATTTGTAATAGTAATTGCACGGAATGGATGGTTTTTAAAGGAGGTTTTAAGGTAAGTAAAAAAAAACCAGTGCAATGAATTTTTGTCGATTTAAATACTGAGGGAATTAGATTAGGAAATAAGTAACCGAAACTGCAGTTGAGGTTTGCTACTTGGGCAGCAAAATGACTGACGGTAGTTGTTGGAGAGAGGACATAAAATAAGACTGGGAATACCAAGAATTTTATCTCTGAATACAGCATGTCGTACATAAATTTGAATTTTGGGAGGCCATCTGAAAACCTTGACCGTAAGCAGTTGAGACAGGAAAAGTGTGGAAACTTTTGAAACGTTATGCCAAAGGAGAATGCTGACAATTACATGGGTAAGTCGGATGGTGTGCCAGTTGTCATTTGAAGATGGCCCAAGAAGCCGAAAGAGCTGGATAGTGACCAAATAAATATAATTTTAGAACGTTAGAAACGGCTTCCTATTTAATATTATAATCATGTTCTGTCATGCACAGACGAAAAATTCCGTTAAACAAATACATTCTAACCCAGATACCCCCGTGCAGTGTCAGTCAAACACATCAAATTTGTGTTACTTGCAAATAGGTGATCTGCATGCCAACAGCTACACTATCGCATAATGACAGTGATTAATAGCGCTTCTGTGCAGAAATATGATTTTTTTAAAGCACTCACCAAAGTCGAAGCCAACACGTTACATACAGGGTGTTACAAAAAGGTGCGGCCAAACTTTCACGAAACATTCCTTACACACTAAAAAAGAAAAGATGTTATGTGGGCATGTGTGCGGAAACGCTCAATTTCCATGCTAGAGCTCATTTTAGTCTCTTCCACCTACGCTCAATGGAGCACGTTATCATGATTTCATACAGGATATTCTACCTGTGCTGCTAGAACATGTGCCTTTACAACTACGACACAACATGTGGTTCATGCACGATGGAGCTCCTGCACATATCAGTCGAAGTGTTCGTACGCTTCTCAACAACAGATTCGGTGACCGATGGATTGGTAGAGGCGGACCAATTTCACGGCCTCCACGCTCTCCTGACCTCAACTCTCTTGACTTCCATTTATCGGAGAATTTGAAAGCTCTTGTCTACGCAACGCCAGTACCAAATGTAGAGACTCTTCGTGCTCGTGGACGGCTGTGATACAATACGCCATTCTCCATGCGACGGAGGGTGGATGCATGTATCCTCGCTAACGGAGGACATTTTGAACATTTCCTGTAACAAAGTGTTTGGAGTCACGCTGGTACGTTCTGTTGCTGCGTGTTTCCATTCTACGATTACTGTGATTTGAAGAGAAGTAATAAAATGAGGTCTGACATCGAAAGTAAGCGTTTCCGGACACATGTCCATATAACATATTTTCTTTCTTTGTGTGTGAATGTTTCAGGAATGTTTCCTGAAAGTTTGGCCGTGGCCGTACCTTTTTGTAACACCCTGTATATTCTGCTTTCTTGAGGACTGACCTAATCACCACATCACAGTCACACATTAGCATTTCTATAATAGTTATGTATAGTAAAAGTACATTCGAATCACAGGTGTTCGTGTTTCAGGAGAGAACCTCAATTTGTTATCAATGTTGTGATATATAAGGATCGCAACAAGAAAGATGCCTGGAACTTCAGCATGAAACTAATCTCTGGAACTTTTTAAAATTAATGTAAAATCATTATGTAACACTCTATACTTTATTTTTTTATGGTTGCTTCTCGTTTGGTGACATCTTGTGGTGGTGTAAGAGCGCTGGCTGATTTTGGCATTCACTATTACGAAAGGTCACTCATATTGACCCTTTTTTGCAATCTACTAGATGCCACCATCCTGCACAAACGATAGGCGTTCTAAAGACCTTGATCCACCGAGCCCATACCATCTCAGGCGCCAATGGTAAGAAGATTATGCGCCGAAACATCGTACAAGCAAGGTACAGACATCCGGCAGTTCTCACGAAATTTTGTAGAACACTCTGTACGGGGGGAAAGTTTTAAATGATACAGATGTAAAATTATTAACAACAGTTCCTAGTATGGCATTATACCGAATGGTTAGGATTATATGTACGGGCTCAGCCATATTTTGTAAATCTTTATCGTGTATGCTGCCATTAAACAGAAAAATGGCATGTTATAAAGAGTCATCCAGTGAACTGAACAGCAATCACACTGTGTACGTCCACGCATGTGTTATATTTAAAATTCATAACATAAACATAGGGCTATTTCACATTACAGAATCGTACAGCACGTTATTTTCACCACACTTCACGTTTTACTTTTTTTAAAACCTTTTCAAGAATATTTTCATATAGATCAAAAGAACTAAATCTCTAGTAAGCTTTAACGAACTGTGAACAAAGAACTCTGTTCTAGTGCAGTAAACCCAGCAAGAAAGCAAGGAAACCTCTAACAGCCATCTAAAGACGGATTCAAATAAATGTTTTGAAACCAAAGTTTTGGCTGGTTGCTTTCTCGGTTATAAATCTTATAATACATTGCTTTTAAGCACAATTTCTACTGACAAGCTTCTGAGAAAGTATCGGTGTTCACACATATGGCTTCTGTTCACACTACACGTAAAAAGTTATTTTAGTTTGTATTACTTCATGGCAGAAACTCTTTTTGTATTTCCTAGCCGTTTCGATGGTTTCTTGTGCTGCTTGTGCATCGCCAGTTATGCGAACAGGGTACACCAGCCAAGAGGGCAGAAAGTACTTTTGTCGACTTCGCCTCACTGTTTTATCGCAGATATTCTCTCGTACTTAAGAACATATCACAAAATTAAATGAAAGCAGACGAGAAAACTCATATGCAGCCAATGATCCACCGAAAGACTACTACAAACGTGCGACCACATAAGAGAGCATCGACGAAGATCACAACGCGACATTAGACGTTTGGTTATTAAAAATAGTTGACACCATAAGCGTATCGGAAGGAAGAGTAGAGTACCATTAATGCCAAAATTAATTACAGAAAAGCTTTGTACAAAGTGGATGTTGCATCCAACTGGTTTTGTACGCCGATACGCACTACGGAAGAGACATGGTCCGTCACTTCATGCCAATATAGGAACAACAGCAAATGTATGTTTTTAAGTAGGTGTGTCTGCACCAAAAAAGAGAAAGTCGATTCCATTCGGAAAACCTTTTTGTAAGATATAAAAGGCATTACTACTACCTGTTACAATACCATAGAAAAACTGTAAGTGACGAATATGTGTGAGTGCTTTTCGTTGCAAAATAATAATAATAATAATAATAATTATTATTATTATTATTGTTATAATGTTGATATAAAACAGCACTTCACAGATTCTTCCACAGCCACAGACTGCCAGCAGATGTGACTTAAGCTCGAAACCTATGCATTAAACAATGTCTTTCAAAAAATCAAATGGCTCAGAGCACTATGGGACTTAACATTTGAGGTCATCAGTCCCCTAGAACTTAGAACTACTTAAACCTAACTAATCTAAGGACATCACACACATCCATGCCCGATGCAGGATTCTAACCTGCGACCGTAGCGGTTCCGCGGTTCCAGATTGAAGCGCCTGGAACAGCTCAGCCACAACGGCCGGCAAACAATGTCTTTCAAATCATTTATTGTTACGCGTATTATAATTCGCTGTCGAAATGCCAAGATATTCTATGCTTAGGTTCTCTTCCGTTCAAGCACGCTACTGCCGTTGGCTGTCTAGCGAAGGTTTGTCTTTACGATGCACTTTGGAGAAAAACTGACTGAACTATCACGTCGCATTGCGCGAGACTTCGCCGGAAGCGTGCCCATGTAGGCTGCTGCGATAAGGGCTTTCTGCAGTCTGAATTATCTGTTTCTGCGTGCTGTTCTGGGCTGTCCTGCTCTGAAGTTGCTGAAACTACACGAATGATAAGTATTCTGCCTGTACCTATCAGATGATCTGTATGATATTGAACTTCGATGAACTTTTCGTGCTGAATTGGAATTAATGCTAGCGAGCGCATCTTGGCGTAATATTTCGTTGAAGAGTTTCCAGCTGCATAGACATACCTTCCTTTGTATCCAAGGTTAACCCCATTGTTCAAAGGCACTTTGTTTCTTATTCAAGGATACATGTCGGCATTTAATTTGTTCATCAGCACGTCAATCACCCACTTATGTAATATTATTTTGGTAATTGTTGATTGTATGGGCTTTCCTTTTTGTTCTGATTTTCATGTTCGGTGGAACTATACGCCACGTGGTCTGCTGAAGGACGGCTGTAATATTGATGTTTCCGTTTCTTATTGGATTACTGAATAGTAACATAATGTCATTCTAAGTTTCTCTCACCAAATCTGTGAAGTTTTTGTGGGCTTTTCTCAGTTGGTATTCTTTATATAGGTACTTATATCTGCCGTTGATGTGAGCTCAAACTACACTACTGGCCATTAAATTGCTACATCACGAAGATGACGTGCTAGAGAAGCGAAATTTAGCCGTCAGGAAGAAGATGCTGTGATATGCAAATGATTAGCTTTTCAGAGCATTCACGCAAGGTTGACGCCGATGGAATCGGTGGGTTCAGGAGGGTAATACGGAACGTCGTGCTGGATCCCAACGGCCTCCTATCGCTAGCAGTCGAGATGACAGTCATCTTGTCGGCATGGCTGTAACGGATCGTGCAGCCACGTTTCGATCCCTGAGTCAACAAATGGCGACGTTTGCAAGCCAACAACGATCTGCACGAACAGTTCGACGACGTTTGCAGCAGTATGGACTATCAGCTCGGAGACCATGGCTGCGGTTACCCTTGACGCTGCATCACAGACCGGAGCGCCTGCGATGGTGTACTCAACGACGAACCTGGGTGCACGAATGGCAAAACGTCCTTTTTCCGGATGAACCAAGGTTATGTTTACTGCATCGTGATGGTTGCATCCGTGTTTGGCGACATCACGGTGAACGCAATTTGGAAGCGTGTATTCGTCATCGCCATACTGGCGTATCACCCGGCGTGATGGTATGGAATGCCATTGGTTACACGTTTCGGTCACCTCTTGTTGGCATTGTCGGCACTTTGAACAGTGGACGTTACATTTCAGATGTGTTACGACCCATGGCTCTACCCTTCATTCGATCCCTGCGAAACCCTACATTTCAGCAGGATAATGCAAGACAGCATGCTGCAGGTCCTGTACGGGCCTTTCTGGATACAGAAAATGTTCGACTGCTGCTCTGGCCAACACATTCTCCAGATCTCTCACCAATTGAAAACGTCTGGTCAATGGTGGCCGAGCAACTGGCTCGTCACAATACGCCAGTCACTACTGTTGATGAACTGTGGTATCGTGTTAAATCTGTATGGGCAGTTGTAGCTGTACACACCATCCAAGCTCTGTTTGACTCAATGCCCAGGCGTATCAAGGCCGTTGTTACGACCAGAGGTGATTGTTCTGGGTACAGATTTCTCTGGATCTCTGCACCCAATTTGCTTGAAAATGTAATCACATGTCAGTTCCAGTATAATATATTTGTCTAATGAATACCCGTTTATCATCTGCATTTCTTCTTGGTGTAGCAATATTAATGGCCAGTAGTGTATTAAATGGATTTTGCCTTCGGTAGATTCGTTATCCAAACAAGCTGCCTTCAGCATCAACATTTTACAGCAGTCCGCATGCATCTGACAGCCAGTATAGGGTAAGTTAGTGTGGCCTATAACTTCGAGACTTCATGCAGATCCTAGCCATATTTGGAGCGACTAATGTAAGTCAGTTTCATCTGTGAACAAGAATTAAGGTCTACAAGTGATATCGTGCAGCCTCATAGCATGTGCTCTCGATATAAGGAATGACACAAATACACTTTTAGATCTTACCAGGAAATCAATTGTGATTATAATGTTGCATTCAACTGAAACATGTTTCAAGAGCACCTTACATTCTTCGTTGCACCATGTCAGTTCTCCCCACTTCGGAACACATCAATCAAATAGACGACAGATTGCGCTAATATTCATTCTTGAGTCAAAATATTTAATTAAAAGAGGCATATCTTCAGGGTGTTTTCACTGAATCATGTCAGTAAGTCCCCAGTTCAGTTTAAGAAGAGTAGGAGGCCTTCAAGCAGAGAAAGCGTTATTTTATGTGCTTTGTAATAGTGTCGTAAACCTCAAGAAATTCCATGTAAAATAGGCAAAATATGTTTAAATAATATTGCTTCAGACCTTTCACCCTGTACACAGTAATGCTTTCCTACAGAGAATCTAACGGATGTGGAGAAACAATTATGGGGAACATTCACGAAATTCACTAGGTTTAGCTTTCCCAGACCCCTTTTACCAAATTTAAAATCACTGGTAGCTAGAAAAAATTGTGAATTGAAGTGTTTAAGGCACTCGTAGAAAGTATTTTGTAGATATTTAAGAGTTGCACTTCGACGATGGATTCAGAACACTAGAACAAACGTTGGACGAAGTGAGAATAGGAAGACCATATGGAAAAGGAGATTCATTTTCATTTTACAAAAATCAATTTTGCTACGAAATCCGTCCCTAAATGGGAAGAGAACAACAACGGAAATTTCTATGCCACCAGAGGAGACTTCCTCTTGGTTGGAAGAGACTGTGCGATTATCTCACAAAAGCTCACCCAGGATAGCGCTTTCTAATTGCAAAGGAAGTAATTGCAGGCAGGTGCGAACTGCTGCGAACGATCCTGGGTAAACGCATCCCGTTTTAAGCCGAGGTCAGTGGAACAAAAGAACAGCCACAGACTGAAAGCAAACAAAAAGTAAGCTAACATGGAACTGGCTGGGTCAATAAGTTTGAAGGCGAAAGTGGAAGGCAATTAACGAAGACTAATGGTAGCTGGATGACGCTTTGTAAAGGGAGGTTAGACGGGGAAGGTTGAACACTATTTGCGAATGGAAAACAGAGATGAGAACAATGTTCGTAAAACTACGGAACCTCAAGAAAAACTGAAGAAACTGCGTGACCAAATTTGTAACCATTGTTTTAAAGGTTTTATATAAGTCAAATGACGCTCCAGGAAACTGTGAGCGCAGTAAGTTGTTAGCAACTCCCGTAAATCTGCAAGTAACTAGTTATTAGTGAAACACTTTTCCAGAGGTAAGTAACTTCTAAGTTTTACCGTCCAAGATACTACTCCAGGCGGGTGTAAAAATGAATGTGCGCAACGGAAAATACTGAACGCGAAAATGAAGATTTAGCCCTGTCTGACTAGCCCTTGAAGCAGATCTTAGGATGTCTTAATGTTGGCATTATTTCCTCCTTGTTGCTCTTTAACATATAAATTACAACATAAACATAAATGGATGATTAAGCGACCTAGTAACTACTAAATGATAAATGTTGTTTCTGCTTATACATTTATTGCAGATTAAAACCCCTTTACGTATAACAAATGCTTATATATCAATGTCCAATTGACTTAAAGAGATACAAATGAATTTCCTAACTAATATTACTGATCAATAGCCCAAATCTGCCCCTTTTTATGGCTAAGCGATCTAATATAAATAACAGAAGATGACTGACATCGGCTATGTGCCAAACACTAGAAGACACTACTTTCAAACATGAACTACAGTGGAGTGCAGCCTCAGTGGAAATAAAAGTTACGTGATCACAGCTGTTTAGTTTTACAGCCCTAATAAGCCCAATGAATTAGCAGTATCACCGTATGTACTGCGTCCGGTGCGTCACAGTGATGGTTCTCGTACACGTCTGCGACGATGGAAAAACTACAGCTACGAAATAAAAAACTCATTCACACACTAGGAGCCGGTCCTCTGACTAGTATAATCTAATACTGTCTGCTCCTCCCTGTGTTCTACAGACAAGAAACGCGAACTCCCAGCCGCAAGGACGGAATTCAGTAACGTCTCAACGTGAGTATAGATAGAAAAAGTGCTCGGAATCACTGAACGCTGCGTACTCAACGACAACTCCCACCCGGAGGCGAAGTCCAGAATCGTACAAGTTCGCAACAGTTCAGTGCCTAACCGTTCTAATTATAAAATCTCCTGATAGCAAAGACAGCAAGTCCATCTGTACCAAAAAAATCTGATACTGCGCGACTGTCAAACACGGGCGCCTCAAAACGGAAGACCCTTTCTCGACACCAATGGCTCCCCAGCAGAGCTCGGCTTCCCTCCATCGTAACTGCAGAAAGCGAATCATATTCTCGAAAACCACGGAATATTCTCCCTCTCTACAGATTCTTCTGAACACCGAGCAAACCATATTTTAGTCTCCTGTCGTCCAGCGCGGAAAGTTTGCGAGGAAATCCCTATCCGCGTTAATTAGGAATTCATACAATGGTACACTTCTGATGGTAACAATCCTCGGAAATAACCCACCCTGCGTGATTTCCGAGGTAACGCTTCCTTGTTCCTCGCTGCTTCGCCCAAGATTTTCAGAGTTTCAGAAGTATCATCCGCTTATCCTTCCAGCTTCGCTTCAATACCGGCAGCCATCCCTCTATTGTGCTTCAGCGCTCAGATGCCCCGACCGTCCGTCTAAGGATACTTCCTGTGTTAAAGGAGACCAACACACCTGTGCGGGCTTTTCCACCCAGGGCCTGAGTTACGCCTTCCGTTTCACTTCCACTGGCGTTCCAACCCCTGCTAGTATACGCAATCATTCATTACGCCATTTTGATAATAAAGACAATCCATCACCTTTCATCTAATAAGGGTTAACAACTATTTACAATTATACGTGACAGTGCCAGTCTTCTTTATACATTCATCTATGCGATGTACGACCTATCAAATTCTACCTAATTCCTGCTGTAAATCACGGCAAAGTATGTAGATGAGTGCTTGTAAGATGCGTAATTATAGCCACCTTACACCCGTATATGTTGAAAATTTTTTGTCTTATTTTCTGAGGGTGTGTTATACGTACAGTGATCACTATCAATAAATTTAGCACTACATTTTCCTTAGTCCTACTCAAGGAGCATGAAAAGATTACGTAACCGTATACAAGCTTGTTTTCCAAATGAGTGAGGTGACACACTGGCTAGAACACTGGACCTACATTCGGGATGACGACGGTTCGAATTCGCTTCGTGCCATTCATATTTAGGTTTACCGTGACTTCCCTATATTGCTCCAGAAAATGATGAGATGTTTCATTCAAAAGCACACGGTCGACTTCCTATCCATCCTCAACTTCCTTAGCATAAGTTAGTTTAAGCTAGATTAAGTAGTGTTCCGTCTCCCATGACCTCGCTACCGACGGGGCCTTAAACCGTAATCCTCCTTGTATTTCTTATTTATCAAAATCACAATCGCGTCAGCACTGTCCTAAAATTTTGCTAGTCTACAATGAACTGGAGTTTGCTGGTTGTTTTTCTGCTTCATTAACTAATATTTCGTTCGCCAACAGTATTGCAATTATCTCACATCGCAGGATTATGGGAGACGAGCTTTGATAGCAACTGGGGTGCATTTTAGCGACAACGTACTGTTGTAAGAAGATTATCTAGGTGCTTGTTATTGCTTGCGTAGAGGCAATCTAGCACAAGTACGAAGGCTTATTAGCCAAAACATCACTGATAAGAAATAGTTAAAGGCGTGGTAGCTTGCTGAAAGACACAGTAACTGACACAAGGCAAGCACAGCGCACAAGGTGCATTAGTTTTCCCCAAGAATCCGCAAGAGACTTACTAAATCATGTAGATCCATCCAAAGGAATGATACATTTTTATCCTATACGTTTATAGATAATTAACAATATTAAGACAGAAACGCAACTGTGGATCGCTAAGCACACCTGAGCAACTTTCAGTGCTTGATGTCTTAGCAAATAAACTTCGTAGGGAAAAAAAAGACGCTCCATGTTGACCGGGGCGCTAAATGGAAGATATGGCGTACATGCACAGGCAAACAAAAGACTACAATTTCAGAAAAAGTGGATGAGTTACGAGAAAGATCCTCACAAACACCAAATCAACAACGTGTTGATCCATCTCTGACCCTCACACAAGCAGTCATTCGGCTTCACATTGATTGATAAGAGTTGCTGGATGTCCTCCAGAGAGATATAGTGCCAAATTCTGTCCAACTGACGCCTTAGATCGTCAAAATACCGAGCTGATTATAGGGTTGGCAGGCACGAAAACGAGCAATGCGGAAGGGCATTATCTTGCTGAGATGTAAACACAGGATGGCTTGCAATGAAGGGCAAAAACAAGGAGCGTAGAATATCAAACCTAGACATGATTGTCTGATTGGATTGCCACTATCGTTCTTTGAAAAAAAAAATAGCGTTTCAGTCTTTGATGGCGATTTTTTATTTTCAGTGAATGTTTCAGACTAGCTGCCCATCTTCAAATCATAGATTGCAGTTACAGAGTAACCTGTCAGTACTGAACTACTGGTTCGCTGTCATAACGCAGAATATCATCGATGTAGCGCTTTACTGTAAGGCAACTACGGATGACAACTAAAGGGGTCCTGCAATGAAATGTCATGTCCTTCCAGAACATCAGTCTTGATTGTCTGCCGCTCGTTTTGCCGTGCGGGAGGAGCCTTGCCACGGTTCGTGCGCGGCTCCCCCCGTCTGAGGTTCGAGTCCTCCCTCGGGCATGGGTGAGTGTGTTGTCCTTAGCATAAGTTAGTTTAAGCTAGATAAAGTAGTGTGTAACCTAGGGACCGATGACATCAGCAGTTTGGTCCCATAGGCCTTACCACAAATTTCCAATTTTTCCTGGTTGTCTGGTCTTATGGCGGGTGACAGTCAGGTCCCACCGCAGTCCGGCTCGTCTCCATATACGTCCTCGCTGATAATGGGGGCTCAATTGGAAGTGGGACTCATCAATGAAGACTAATCCGGTCAAAGACATTCCATGCTCCGAAGAACAACGAAGACGTGTCTGGAGGTGACCCGGAATGTGGTGGTACCTGTTACCCGTCTTTCTGCCCGACATGCAGGACTGATGAGCTGAGGTGCCATGACACTTCACAGCAGGACCCTTTGGTTGACATCCGCGGCGCCCCTACGGTACAGTGGTAAGTCGACGACGTTCTACGTCCTGTTTTGGTGCTTTCCTGGGCTCACATTTCAGCAAGATAATGGCTTCATGCATACCAAACGCTCCCACCAGCAGGGGATTTTGACGGTCTAACGCGCCAGTTGGACTGAATACGGCACAATGTTCCTCAGGAGGACATCCAACACTTGTATCAGTGAATGCCAAGCCGAATAACTGCTTGCATAAGGGCCAAGGTGTACCAACGCTTTATTGACTTGCTCAATCTATTAAGATCTTTCTCCATCCAATATTTTCTGAACTGGTAATCATTTGTTTGTGTGTACATGTACGTTACATCTACCGATTTCCGTCCGATTCGGATAATTCCCTTGTGGTGCGTCCTCTTTCTGTCTTAGATTATAAAATACCTACAATTACACTAGACGAATGTAAACGTACAAGAAGGAACGAGCAAGAAAGTGTAGTCAGTGGCCGTCAAATCATTTGGTTAGTGATTACAGGCCAGCAGAAGATTTAACGACGATTGGAGACAGAGAAACATCGCTAGAGTTGTTCGATCAAGGTACTTCCTTTCTATCATTGCGAGTAATGAAGAGTCTACGGAAGATCAGTGAGCAAAGGACTGCTAACAGGAGTGAATACAGCTTAAGGGTTTCAAGTGGTTCAGATGACTCTGAGCACTATGGGTGCGATATTTCAACAAACTTACATGCTGCCATCTTCAGATGGTTCTGATGACTGATAAGCCTTTGTATGCTCCATCTTATACACCCTCTTTCTCCAGCTGTCGGATTCGGGCCCTTGATACCAATGGACGTATCCGACGGCCATGCACGTAACATAGATATTCAACATAGTGTAACGATTGTATGTTCTAATATGCCCCGTTACAATTTGATTAATACATCTAGCGTTTGCCAACGAGACTGCACGTTTTGTTTGTAGCAACAGCCGGCCGTGGTGGTGTAGCGGTTCTAGGCGCTCAGTCCGGAACCGCGGGACTGCTACGGTCGCAGGTTCGAATCCCGCCTCGGGCATAGATGTGTGTGATGTCCTTAGGTTAGTTAGGTTTAAGTAGTTCTAAGTTCTAGGGGACTATGACCACAGATGTTAAGTCCCATAGTACTCAGTGCCATTTTTGTAGCAACAGTAAATACTAAATAAACTTCTTATTACTGACTACCAGTGACAATCCGCACTGCAGATCACCTTCGGTCTGATGCTACTATGATGCTGTGATGTACTGGAAGGTGCCGTTGAGTGGCTGTAGGAGTATAGAAGATGACTTAGACAAAATTTCTAGCTGATGTGATAAATAGCAGCTTCCTCTAAACGTACGAAAAGTAAGTTAATGCAGACGAGTACAAAAAACATTCCTGTAACGTTCTGATACAGGATTATTATGTTGCGGGCTGACACAGTGACTCCGATTAACTATCTAGGCATAACGTCGCAAAGCGGTATGAAGTGGAATGAGCGCCTCAGGTTGGTACGAGGGAATTCTTATGCTGGACTTCTTTCTTTTAGGAGAATTTTGGGAAAGTGTACCTCATCTGTAAAGGAGATGGCGTGTAGAACTCTAGTACGACGCACTATTGAGTAATGTTGGGGGGTTTTGGATCCCGAGCAGGTCGGATTAAAGGAAGACATCGAAGCAGTTCGGACACGGAGTGCTAGATTTGTTAGCGGTAGGTTCGAACAACACGCAAGTGCTCCGGAGATGCTTCGGGAACTAAAATGAGAATCCCTGGAGAGAAGTCAACGGTCTTTCCGCAACGCACAAAGCACTATTACGCAAATTTAGAGATCCGGCATCTGCAGCTGACTTCAGAACGATTCCACTGCCGCCAACGTACATTTCGCGTAAGGTCCATGAAGATAAGATGCGAGAAATTAAGGATCGTAAGGAGGCTTTTAGACAGTCGTTTTCCCTCGCTGTATTTGTGAGTGGAACAGGAGAGGAGATGACTCGTGCTGGTACGTGGCGCCCTCCGCTGCGCACCGTACGGTGGCTCGCGAAGTGTGTACTGGGCGATCAAAAAGTCAGTATAAATTTGAAAACTGAATGAATCACGGAATAGTGTAGATAGAGAGGTACAAATTGACACACATGCTTGGAATGACATGGGGTTTTAGTACAACAAAAAAATAAAACATTAAAAGAAATAAAAAAGTTTAAAAAATGTCCGACACATGATGCTTCATCTGATCAGCATAACAAAGTAAGAGAAAGCAGAGATGATGTTCTATACAGGAAATGCTCAATATGCCCACCATAATTTCTCAACAATAGCTGTAGTCGAGGAATAATGTTGTGAACAGCACTGTAAAGCATGTCCGGTGGCATTGGCGTCAGATGTTGTCTTTCAGCATCCCTAGAGATGTCGGTCGATCACGATATACTTGCGACTTCAGGTAACCCCAAAGCCAATAATCGCACGGACTGAGGTCTGGGGACCTGGGAGGCCGATCATGACGAAAGTGGCGGCTGAGCACACGATCATCACCAAACGACACGCGCAAGAGACCTTTCAGGCGTCTAGCAATATGGGGGTGGAGCGCCTCCTGCATAAACATCGTACGTTCCAGCAGGTGTTTATCGGCCAGGCTGGGGATGGTGCGATTCTGTAACATATCGGCATACCTTTCACTCGTCAAGGTAGCAGTTTTGCTGTCCAGCGCCATCTGTCGGACATTTTGTGAACTTTTTTTTCTAATAAAACCCCATGTCATTCCAAGCATGTGTGTCAATTTTTACATTATTCGGTGGTTTATTAAGTTTTCAAATTTATACTGACTTTTTGATAACCCGGTACGTAGATGTAGATGCAGATGCGGACCCCACTGCCTACTGGCAAGTCACGCACAAGCATTTACCTTGCAGATGCTGCTTCATCACTGGAGTAGCATGCATGCTTCTCTCTCTATGTGTCAATAGAATCACTCATGCTTACACCGTTCAGATAGACGCGTGCACCTACATATATGCCTCCATTAGCGCTCTGAGCTAGCACTGGCGTACGGCGACTAGCCGCAAGGAGCAAATCGCAAATGCGACATTACAATGTCTGTCGCTCCTCCTCCCTCTTCTCAACATGTCCTTGGGGCCCTTATTGCAAAGTAATCCGCAAAGGTAGCGGAATCGGCATCTCAGTCCTCAAAGCGTTTAGCCGGCGGACCCGGAAGGTCGCCGAGAGTTATGGTATCGTAAATCACAGCGGGCGTGCCTGGGCCTCACCTTGTTTTCCGAAACCCTGCCGACCGGCACGCCGCCCTAGCGGCCCATTTCGCAGGTAATTAGCGGCAGAGGAGTCCATCAGCCGCGGCGGGGCGGCGCCTGCTGCCCGCCTCTGGAGTCGCACATATCTCAGCTACCTGGCAAATTTCGGAGACGGCCTCTAATTTTCTCACCTCGTAAAACGACTCAACGTCAATATATAGCCGGCAGGTAATGGGACCCGAGCCGACGTACACCGCTGCGGGTGCGGTCGTAACTCGCGGCACGCGCTATCGCAGGCGGCCGCTGGCGCCTCAGGTTCTCCCCTGGCTTATCTGCCCACCCCCAGTCCTAATGGCGGCTCCGTCGGCGCCTTTCTGCTGCGCACGCACCCGTGTCCGACTTCCAGCCGACGGCTCCTGGGTTTGTCACGCTGCCTTCTGCCACCCATAACCTCAGTGTCTCTAACTTCAACAAAGAGCGAATCCCATGGTTCTGTATTAGAGAAGGCAATAGATTTTCACTAATTTATCCATGACTAGTTTAGCGCCAGCGTTTTCCTCGCGTAGTATACATCTACATCTACATGATTACTCTGCAATTCACATTTAAGTGCTTGGCAGAGGGTTCATCGAACCACAATCATACCATCTCTCTACTATTCCACTCCCGAACAGCGAGCGGGAAAAACGAACACCTAAACCTTTCTGTTCGAGCTCTGATTTCTCTTATTTTATTTTGATGATCATTCCTACCTATGTAGGCTGGGCTCAACAGAATATTTTCGCATTCGGAAGAGAAAGTTGGTGACTGAAATTTCGTAAAAAGGTCTCGCCGCGACGAAAAACGTCTATGCTGTAATGACTTCCATCTCAACTCGTGTATCATATCTGCCACACTCTCTCCCCTATAACGCGATAATACAAAACGAGCTGCCCTTTTTTGCACCCTTTCGATGTCCTCCGTCAATCCCACCTGGTAAGGATCCCACACCGCGCAGCAATATTCTAACAGAGGACGAACGAGTGTAGTGTAAGCTGTCTCTTTAGTGGACTTGTTGCATCTTCTAAGTGTCCTGCCAATGAAACGCAGCCTTTGGCTCGCCTTCCCGACAATATTATCTATGTGGTCCTTCCAACTGAAGTATGGTACGCACAAATTTTTCTGTTTTTCTTTAATCAACTTTTATCTACATCTACATCTGTACTCCGCAAGTCGCCGGCGGTGTGTGGCGGAAGGTACCTCTATCGGGTCTCCCTTCTATTCCAGTCTCGTATTGTTCGTGGAAAGAAAGATCGTCGGTATGCCTCTGTGTGGGCTCTAATCTATCTGATTTTATCCTCATGGTCTCTTCGCGAGATATACGTAGGAGGGAGCAATATACTGCTTGACTCCTCGGTGAAGGTATGTTCTCGAAACTTCAACAAAAGACGGTACCGACCTACTGAGCGTCTCTCCTGCAGAGTCTTCCACTGGAGTTTATCTATCATCTGCGTAACGCTTTCGCGATTACTAAATGATCCTGTAACGAAGCTCGCTGCTCTCCGTTGAATCTTCTCAATCCCTTCTATCAACCCTATCTGATATGTATCCCAGACTGGTGAGCAGTATTCAAGTAGCGGGCGAACAAGCGTACTGTAACCTACTTCCTTTGTTTTCGGACTGCATTTCCTTAGGATTATTCCAATGTCTCTCAGTCTGGCATCTACTTTACCGACGATTAATGTTATATGGTCATTTCATTTTAAATCACTCCTAATGCCTACTCCCATATAATTTATGGAATTAACTTCTTCCAGTGCTAACCTGCGCGCAAACTATTAGTCCAACAGAAGAAATGAAGAGGACCTTTCTGTAGGAAATTTCAGGCTGTTAAATACACTCCTGGAAATTGAAATAAGAACACCGTGAATTCATTGTCCCAGGAAGGGGAAACTTTATTGACACATTCCTGGGGTCAGATACATCACATGATCACACTGACAGAACCACAGGCACATAGACACAGGCAACAGAGCATGCACAATGTCGGCACTAGTACAGTGTATATCCACCTTTCGCAGCAATGCAGGCTGCTATTCTCCCATGGAGACGATCGTAAGATGCTGGATGTAGTCCTGTGGAACGGCTTGCCATGCCATTTCCACCTGGCGCCTCAGTTGGACCAGCGTTCGCGCTGGACGTGCAGACCGCGTGAGACGACGCTTCATCCAGTCCCAAACATGCCCAATGGGGGACATATCCGGAGATCTTGCTGGCCAGGGTAGTTGACTTACACCTTCTAGAGCACGTTGGGTGGCACGGGATACACGCGGACGTGCATTGTCCTGTTGGAACAGCAAGTTCCCTTGCCGGTCTAGGAATGGTAGAACGATGGGTTCGATGACAGTTTGGATGTACCGTGCACTATTCAGTGTCCCCTCGACGATCACCAGAGGTGTACGGCCAGTGTAGGAGATCGCTCCCCACACCATGATGCCGGGTGTTGGCCCTGTTTGCCTCGGTCGTATGCAGTCCTGATTGTGGCGCTCACCTGCACGGCGCCAAACACGCATACGACCATCATTGGAACCAAGGCAGAAGCGACTCTCATCGCTGAAGACGACACGTCTCCATTCGTCCCTCCATTCACGCCTGTCGCGATACTACTGGAGGCGGGCTGCACGATGTTGGAGCGTGAGCGGAAGACGGCCTAACGGTGTGCAGGACCGTAGCCCAGCTTCATGGAGACGGTTGCGAATGGTCCTCGCCGATACCCCAGGAGCAACAGTGTCCCTAATTTGCTGGGTGTAGAAAATGCTAATGAAGGGTCAAACTCCCCCACCCCCCTCCTCCTGAACCAATTTTTTTAGTGGTCTTAAAGCGGCTCAATGTTGGCCACTGAAAACTTATAATGGCTGTAAGATAGTAAAGTTTGACTGCACCGAGAACAGGCACGATGCCCGTAAGTTGCAATGCTATATCTACATCCACACGATGGCCTTTAGCTTGTGCACAATTGCACACGCACTGGAATAATAGAGCACGCACGGGTATCTGTGGAAGGAAAGAATGTACGCATGTAAGTATACGTTCTCGTGACCACGAGTTGCCTCACTGCGCAAGCAGTGTGCAACTGATCCCCTAAAGCTGAACAAAACATGTTATGAATGCTGCGTTTACTTGCTTTGCATAGGTAAAGTGTAACAAAATATTCAAATGTGTGTGAATTCCTAAGGGACCAAACTGCTGAGGCCATCGGACCCTATATATATATATTTTTTTTCATCAGTCTACTGACTGGTTTGATGCAGCTCGCCACGAATTCCTTTCGTGTGCTAACCTCTTCATCTCAGAGTAGCACTTGCAACCTACGTCCTCAATTATTTGCTTGACGTATTCCAATCTCTGCCTTCCTCTACAGTTTTTGCTCTCTACAGCTCCCTCTAGTACCATGGAAGTCATTCCCTCATGTCTTAGCAGATGTCCTATCATCCTGTCCCTTCTCCTTATCAGTGTTTTCCACATATTCCTTTCCCCTCCGATTCTGCGTAGAATCTCCTCATTCCTTACCTTATCAGTCCACCTGATTTTCAACATTCGTCTATTGCACCACATCTCAAATGCTTCGATTCTCTTCTGTTCCGGTTTTCCCACAGTCCATGTTTCACTACCATACAATGCTGTACTCCATACGTACAACCTCAGAAATTTCTTCCTCAAATTAAGGCCGGTAGTTGATATTAATAGACTTCTCTTGGCCAGAAATGCCTTTTTTGCCATAGCGAGTCTGCTTTTGATGTCCTCCTTGCTCCGTCCGTCATTGGTTATTTTACTGCCTAGGTAGCAGAATTCCTTAACTTCATTGACTTCGTGACCATCAATCCTGATGTTAAGTTTCTCGCTGTTCTCATTTCTACTACTTCTCATTACCTTCGTCTTTCTCCGATTTACTCTCAAACCGTGCTGTGTACTCATTAGACTGTTCATTCCGTTCAGCAGATCATTTAACTCTTCTTCACTTTCACACAGGATAGCAATGTCATCAGCGAATCGTATCATTGATATCCTTTCACCTTGTATTTTAATTCCACTCCTGAACCTGTCTTTTATTTCCATCATTGCTTCCTCGATGTACAGACTGAATAGTAGGGGCGAAAGGCTATAGCCTTGTCTTACACCCTTCTTAATACGAGCACATCGTTCTTGATGGTCCACTCTTATTATTCCCTCTTGGTTGTTGTTCATATTGTATATGACCCGTCTCTCCCTATAGCTTACCCCAACTTTTTTGAGAATCTCGAACAGCTTGCACCATTTTATATTGTCGAACGCTTTTTCCAGGTCGACAAATCCTATGAACGTGTCTTGATTTTTCTTTAGCCTTGCTTCCATTATTAGCCGTAACGTCAGAATTGCCTCTCTCGTGCCTTTACTTTTCCTAAAGCCAAACTGATCGTCATCAAGCGCATTCTCAATTTTCTTTTCCATTCTTCTGTATATTATTCTTGTAAGCAGTTTCTATGCATGAGCTTTTAAGCTGATTGTGCGATAATTCTCGCACTTGTCAGCTCTTGCCGTCTTCGGAATTGTGTGGATGATGCTTTTCCGAAAGTCTGATGGTATGTCGCCAGCCTCGTATATTCTACACACCAACGTGAATAGTCGTTTTGTTGCCACTTCCCCTAATGATTTTAGAAATTCTGATGGAATGTTATCTATCCCTTTTGCCTTATTTGACCGTAGGTCCTCCAAAGCTGTTTTAAATTCCGATTCTAATACTGGATCCCCTATCTCTTCTAAATCGACTCCTGTTTCTTCTTCTATCACATCAGACAAATCTTCAGCCTCATAGAGGCTTTCAATATATTATTTCCATCTACTGCTCTCTCCTCTGCATTTAACAGTGGAATTCCCGTTGCACTCTTAATGTTACCACCGTTGCTTTTAATGTCACCAAAGGTTGTTTTGACTTTCCTGTATGCTGAGTCTGTCCTCCCGGCAATCATATCTTTTTCGATGTCCTCAAATTTTTCCTGCAGCCATTTCGTCTTAGCTTCCCTGCACTTCCTATTTATTTCATTCCTCAGCGACTTGTATTTCTGTATTCCTGATTTTCCCTGAACATATTTGTACTTCCTCCTTTCATCAATCAACTGAAGTATTTCTTCTGTTACCCATGGTTTCTTCGCAGCTACCTTCTTTGTACCTATGTTTTCCTTCTCAACTTCTGTGATGGCCCTTTTTAGAGATGTCCATTCCTCTTCAACTATGCTGCCTACTGCGCTATTCCTTATTGCTGTATCTATAGCGTTAGAGAACTTCAAACGTATCTCGTCATTCCTTAGAACTTCCGTATCCCACTTCTTTGCGTATTGATTGTTCCTGACTAATGTCTTGAACCTCAGCCTACTCTTCATCACTACTATATTGTGATCTGAGTCTATTATTGCTCCTGGGTACGCCTTACAATCCAGTATCTGATTTCGGAATCTCTGTCTGACCATAATGTAATCTAATTGAAATCTTCCCGTATCTCCCGGCCTTTTCCAAGTATACATCCTCCTCTTGTGATTCTTGAACAGGGTATTCGCTATTACTAGCTGAAACTTGTTACAGAACTCAATTAGACTTTCTCCTCTTTCATTCCTTATCCCAAGCCCATATTCTCCTGTAACCTTTTCTTCTACTCCTTCCCCTACAACCGCATTCCAGTCGCCCATGACTATTAGATTTTCATGACTATTAGATTTACATACTGCATTACCCTTTCAATAGCCTCATACACTTTCTCTATCTGTTCATCTTCAGCTTGCGACGTCGGCATGTATACCTGAACTATCGTTGTCGGTGTTGGTCTGCTGTCGATTCTGATTAGAACAACCCAGTCACTGAACTGTTCACAGTAACACACCCTCTTCCCTACCTTCCTATTCATAACGAATCCTACACCTGTTATACCATTTTCTGCTGCTGTTGATATTACCCGATACTCATCTGACCAGAAATCCTTGTCTTCCTTCCACTTCACTTCACTGACCCCTACCGTATCTAGATTGAGCCTTTGCATTTCCCTTTTCAGATTTTCTAGTTTCCCTACCACGTTCAAGCTTCTGGCATTCCACGCCCCGACTCGTAGAACATTATCGTTTCGTTGATTATTCAATCTTTTTCTCATGGTAACCTCCGCCTTGGCAGTCCCCTCCCGGAGATCCGAATGGGGGACTATTCCGGAATCTTTTGCCAATGGAGAGATCATCATGACACTTCTTCAAATACAGGCCACATGTCCTGTGGATACACGTTACATGTCTTTAAAGCAGTGGTTTCCATTGCCTTCTGCATCCTCATATCGTTGATCATTGCTGATTCTTCCGCCTTTAGGGGCAATTTCCCACCCCTAGGACAAGAGAGTGCCCTGAACCTCTATCCGCTCCTCCGCCCTCTTTGACAATGTCGTTGGCAGAATGAGGGGTGACTTCTTATGCCGGAAGTCTTCGGCCGCCAATGCTGACTAATTATCAAAATTTAGGCAGTGGCGGGGATCGAACCCGGGACCGAAGACGTTTTGGTTATGAATCAAAGACGCTACCCCTAGACCACGGATACTTAAAATAACTTTTGCTAAGAACCACACACACCCATGGTCGAGGGAGGACGCGAACCTCCGGGGGGAATGGCCCTGCAATCCGTGACATGGCGCCTCTAACCGAGTGGGCACTCCGCGCGGCTAAAGTGTAACGAAACGCTCGTATACAAGTAGGTTAACGTCCGAAATACCCCAAAACCATCCACGAACTGGGCACTAGGGTGCACTTGTAGCAACCTAGGATTACAACAACGTAATCTTCATGTCCCCAGTTGTGCAGTGATCCAGTTGGAAGTTGAATTTGTACCTTTGTGGCGCAATGTTGCACCCAATATTGGAGATCACTATATTTCGTGCTTGAAATTTCAGTCTTTTTCCCCCTTTCTTCAAGTGCAGGAATAAGTATTTTCCTTTTTCCATCTGATAGGTTTGAGAGTAAGTATAGAAGTACACATAGTGTAGCAAGGCTGTGTTCTCACAAGTGTGGTGCAATAGCTCTGTCGTTTAAAACTGAAAGCAGAACCTACAAACCATCATGGATTTTCTTTTACCCCAGACAAATAATAAACTACTGCTGTGCATCAAGGAGGGCGCGTAGTTATGCGAGTTGTTGACGGGTGACTGGCACAATTTACTGCTGCTATGTTTATTTGTCGGGAATCGACGACGGAGTTCGTGTGCCAGTGTGTCAGACCGGTTCCTTTCTTCTCGGCGAGGACTTAACGAGGAAGGAACAGAGAAAAGACAGAAGGCAGTATTTCAGTACTGCTCTATAAAAGTCTATATCCAGTTCGACTGCAGATCAGCGCCAAAGTCACAGCCACACCCAGATTTAAGTAGGGGTCAAGTGCTCCGTCTTGCACCCTCCCCCCCCCCCCCCTCCCTCCCTCCGTGCAGACACCAATGCTTGACGGATGTTCTTAGTTGTTAGGTGAAGGTTAATTAACTTTCAATGTTTCATTTACATTTTATTTTTAGAAAGATTATATGTATATTAACATATCCACTAGAACATAGGTTGTTTTGTTTCCCAGTTCTTTATTTCTTGTATCATCAATGTACTTAATTTCTACTTCTTATTTAAAGTTCTCATTTTATAAAACATTTGTTCTTACAGTTTTAAGAGATTTTTCAGTAAGCCAAGATTAATCTTGTTTACCCCTACAGCCCCCTCCTATTTTAATTACTTAATTGCAATTTACAATGCTTGTCATTTACAGAAAACAATTTTATGGTCATAGAACCACAGAAGATCTTATGTATGTTATGTTAAGTGTGCCAATTCTAAACATATTCCTTTTGCACTCCCTACTAATCCATAATTTTTAATTTTTATTAATTTTTCTCAATTGTCATACACCCAGTTACAGTTGATGGTTTGTTATATACCAGGTGGCTATAATTAAACTTTCCCTATTTAACACGTAGCATTAACGTCCAGAGTATGAGGTGCATGATTTCCATACGTCACAGCTCCACCGTCTAGTTCCAACTTTGGCCACCAGGTGCCGTGATCAGTCATTGTGATGCCTAGCTACACACCTGGCCAGTCGCAGTGTACTTGTTGACATTTCAACATGAGCTTGGACAAAAGGTGCAGGGCATTATTGGTGAAGCTCTATCCGGCTAGAAGAATTACTGGAGGGTTCTCTTTCTCCATCGGCAGTTCTGCAGTTCTGTGTCACGACAGTTGAACATCCCGTGGTCCACTGTACGGAAGGTGCTTCGAACTATTCTGAGCCGGCCAGTGTGGCCGAGCGCTTCATTCTGGACCGCGCAACCGCTATGGTCGCAGGTTCGAATCCTGCCTCGGGCAGGGCTGTGTGTGATGTCCTTAGGTTAGATCTAAATTATAGGGGACTGATGACCTCAGATGTTAAGTCCCATAGTGCTCAGAGTCATTTGAACCATTTTTTGAACCAATTCTCAAATGGTATCCATACAAGATCCACATCGTGCAGCAGCTTGCACCACGGGGCTGACAACGACGTGTTGACTTCGTACTCCACTTTCTCACAAGGATTGGAGTTGACAAGAGTTGGCCCTGGGCCATCCTATGGACAGACGAAGTTCATTTTTCTCTGACGGAGGAAGTGAACACACAGAATTTTCGAGTGTGGGGATCTTCACCTCCAGTCACCGTGCATGAAGTTACTCTGTATGGTAAACGTGTCATCGTACGGTGTCGCTTCACCACTACGTTGATCATTGGCCATTCTTTTTCGAACAGGTTGGCGCTCAAGGACCAAAGACGTGCAGCGTGACTAGCCAGCGTTACTGCCATATGCTCCGCCAGCGTGTCATACTCGCTCTACAGGAGCGAGACGCATTGAACTCGGCAGTTTTAATGGAAGTTGGGTTCCCAACTCACATCGGTCGTGGAGTACACCTCCTTCCTTGAAACACATTTGGAAACGATCGAACCATCATCTGATCGTTTCCAAATACTAGGCCTGCACGATCACCTGATCTCACTCCCTGTGATTTCTGGCAGTGGGGCTACGTGAAGGACAGAGTTTACCAGGCGAACATTCACACATGTGCTGATCTGAAGATCAGAATATCGAGAGACATGCTTCGTTCTGCTGAGTAGCATGCAATCCTGCGCTTTCAGACTCTTCTGGACACTGACGGGCGCCGTATTGAGCCCCTTTTGCAACAGTAATGGTACCGGTATGGCTCAAAAGGTTCAAATGGCTCTGAGCACTATGGGACTTACCTTCTGAGGTCATCAGTCCCCTTGACTTAGAACCACTTAAACCTAACTAACCTAAGGACATTACACACATCCATGCCCGAGGCAGGAATCGAACCTGCGACGGTATCGCTTGCGCGGTTCCAGACTGTGGCGCCTAGAACCTCTCAGCCACAAGGGCCGGCTACCAGTATGTAATGGTATGATGTACCGTAGCAGCACATTAAAGTGTTTACCTTAATTGATTCTGCATTATTTCTCTTCTCCATGTCCTTGACATTAATACTAGCAAGTTTGAACTTCGTACGATAATTAGTCTACGTTTTATAACTTCTTAAACATGTAGATACACGTATTTCTGGAAGAGTTATCTTTGATTTCTAGAAATTAATTGTGACATTTAACATAAGTAAAAGGGAAAATATTATGTAAGATAGCACAATTTCCAGTGTACCGTTAGCAGTAATATTGCACTGATTATATTTTAGATGGTACTTTAGTTAAACTGATGTTTGGTGGTTAAGGGTTTTAATTAGATAAGATAATCTGGGATGTTTGCCTGACATTATTGACGGATCTGATGTATAAGGTCTTCTAATTGATTGAATTTCCTTACGCATTTGCTCCCATTGGAGGAAATGACAATGCATGGGCACTGCCCGTTCTTAATACGTGAGTACTATATGCTACAGCAGGTATTTCTCGACTTCGTAAATTCTTATTAAACTGAATTTATGGACTCTCCCAGCGTATTATTTTCGACCACTCAAAGGATTTGTTAACATTGTTTTGTACAGAAACATCTTTCGTAAAACACTGTAGACTGATTTCCATGAATTGGTTACTAATGAAAATGTTTTATCCATTTACAAATGGAGTTGTAAACAAACAAATACAGAGTGTCCCATGGATCCAGCGCAGCCAAACGGTTTAGTACATTTGGTTTCCAGTTCGTTCCTTAGTGGCAGATTGCACTTGTATCGTGACTGAGAATGTTGACGAGAAATTATGTAACACATGAACAATTTTATAAGGTGACGTAACACTGGTAAGCTAGAAAGCCATATCCTTTTCATTACACAACATCTGTAATCAATGATGAAATGTAGCATACCTTATTCTCATATCTTTCGATACCAGTTTTCCGTTGTGTTTCATAGCCGTTATAAATAACGGAATGTCGAGACGCTTAAGCCGATTTTGGAAGCAATAAAGAGTGTGCTCAAGGCGTCTGAAAGTAATTTCCATTCTTCAGATATCAAGCACAGCAGTTGCTCTTTTAAGTCTCCTTAGCTTTAATATTCATCCATAATTTTGATATACGCTTTTAATAAAGTTCTGTCTTATTCTTCTCTGTTTTTCTACTTCGGAACTTACGGTATCTTGTTCTTTATAGTAATATGATAGGAACTTTTATTTATTCATACTCACGCTCCGGACTTGGCTGTAATCATCTATCAACTTAAGCGTGCGTCCTTTGGGGTCTGTAGACATTATTATACGTACAACGCTTCACAGCATAACCACGACACAATACACAGCGAAACACATATGGGCTCCATCTGCTTGTAACTGCTAGAAAGTGCAATAATTCCCACCGAAGGCGGGAAGCAATGCTCTTAAAACACGGACTCAGTTTCCAGAAAATTACGCATGCACAAATGACCATGAGCAGTCGGCTGTTGGAAATTTATGTGCATGTCAACATTAAACTGGAACTGCCACATGATCTCGAGACAATGCTGACTGTCTAAGGAAAATTCACATCCGCCATCACGTGTCGTCACACATTCCACAGAACATTTCAAATAGCGGCATATACACAGGTCGTCAACAGACATTCATTTCACGTCACGGCACGTCAAGGTTTCTCGGGAGGAAAGTTGAGACGGTATCTATGTCTGATAACATCGTACGTTAGCCTGTTTTCACCTCTCTCACTCCTCTTGCAATAGCAGATATTTATTTTATTATTATACTTCGTCTTTGCGGTAAATTACACATATTCCACCTCGGATACTTTTTCATTGATTTTTCTTACACAAACGAGGTCAGATATCTGAAATCGAAAAATTAGGTTTTAAAATAAATGGAGTGTGCCAAAGTTCAAATTGCAGTGACGTAACAACAGCATACCAATAGGCGTCAGTGAGAGAGAGGCAACCTCCCCACCCCCCACCCCCCTCTCCCTTGAATCTGGAATGCAGAGTTTTTATTCATATTGTGAACTCCCATAAAAAACAAACACCGTCCGAACAGACCATGAAGGCCCAACGGAACCGACTGGCTGCCGTGTCATCCTCACCCCTTAGGCGTCAGCGGATGCGGATACCAAAGGTCACGTGGTCAGCGCACTACTTTCCCGGCCGTTATCAGTTTTCGTGACCGGTGCCGCTACTTCTCAATCAGTTGGCTCCTCAATTGACTTCACGAGTGGTGAGTGCACCCCCGTTGCCAACAGCACTCGATAGATCCCTCCAAGTGCTAGCCAAGCCCGACAGCACTTAACTTCGGTGATCTAACGGGAACCAATGTTACCACTGCGGCAAGGCCGTTGGCGTGAAGTCCTACCGGCATCCCTAATAAGTAAGTTGGTCGTTATTGCCAATTGCGTAACAACACACGGTGGAAACTGTTCGTACTTGAGGGTTAAATGACGAACAGAGCCTGTGGAACTTTTTAAGTTCTTCATATTGACAGCACGAAAGTGAGTTGCAACACTTAGCGGGACTGGGATTATGTTGTTTTTCCAGTTCACATGAGATTAGCTTTTTAATTTTATTTTGGAAGAGTGAAGTTTTATTAAATTATTGTGTTAATTTAATCGTGTTAAACTCACATGAAAATAAATGTAACTTTTGTATCGTCCATTCAATATTAAGGCCGGGGGTTACCACTGAAATATTTCATTCCTGGTGGCCTTTGAAATGCATTAAAAACGAGGGAAACGCTCCAGAAGACAGACACGATGGGGAAAAACTTTTAAGACCGGAAATGTGACTTTATATGAACTGTAATATATAGAGCAATGTTCGTAAATGAACTAAAGATTTTTCATTTCTATCTTCATTATAAGGATGTAGTTACCATGGTCACAGGACCTACTATATGGGGGAATGAGGAGGCCACAAAAGAGCCATCCAGTAGTTTAGTATACTCCTGTAGTTTGGTATGCCTAAATGCATTATTTAGCATTCGATTTCATTTCGTTAATACACTCCTGGAAATTGAAATAAGAACACCGTGAATTCATTGTCCCAGGAAGGGGAAACTTTATTGACACATTCCTGGGGTCAGATACATCACATGATCACACTGACAGAACCATAGGCACATACACACAGGCAACAGAGCATGCATAATGCCGGCACTAGTACAGTGTATATCCACCTTTCGCAGCAATGCAGGCTGCTACTCTCCCATGGAGACGATCGTAGAGATGCTGGATGTAGTCCTGTGGAACGGCTTGCCATGCAATTTCAACCTGGCGCCTCAGTTGGACCAGCGTTCGTGCTGGTCGGGTAGACCGCGTGAGACGACGCTTCATCCAGTCCCAAACATGCTCAATGGGGGACAGATCCGGAGATCTTGCTGGCCAGGGTAGTTGACTTACACCTTCTAGAGCATGTTGGGTGGCACGGGATACATGCGGACGTGCATTGTCCTGTTGGAACAGCAAGTTCCCTTGCCGGTCTAGGAATGGTAGAACGATAGGTTCGATGACGGTTTGGATGTACCGTGCACTATTCAGTGTCCCCTCGACGATCACCAGAGGTGTACGGCCAGTGTAGGAGATCGCTCCCCACACCATGATGCCGGGTGTTGGCCCTTTGTGCCTCGGTCGTATGCAGTCCTGATTGTGGCGCTCACCTGCACGTCGCCAAACACGCATACGACCATCATTGGCACCAAGGACGAAGCGACTCTTATCGCTGAAGACGACACGTCTCCATTCGTCCCTCCACTCACGCCTGTCGCGACACCACTGGAGGCGGGCTGCACGATGTTGGGGCGTGAGCGGAAGACGGCCTAACGGTGTGGGACCGTAGCCCAGCTTCATGGAGACGGTTGCGAATGGTCCTCGCCGATATCCCAGGAGCAACAGTGTCCCTAATTTGCTGGGAAGTGGCGGTGCGGTCCCCTACGGCACTGCTTAGGATCCTACGATCTTGGCGTGCATCCGTGCGTCGCTGCGGTCCGGTCCCAGGTCAACGGGCACGTGCACCTTCCGCCGACCACTGGCGACAACATCGATGTACTGTGGAGACCTCACGCCCCACGTGTTGAGCAATTCGGCGGTACGTTCACCCGGCCTCCCGCATGCCCACTATACACCCTCGCTCAAAGTCCGTCAACTGCACATACGGTTCACGTCCACGCTGTCGCGGCATGCTACCAGTGTTAAAGACTGCGATGGAGCTCCGTATGCCACGGCAAACTGGCTGACACTGACGGCGGCGGTGCACAAATGCTGCGCAGCTAGCGCCATTCGACGGCCAACACCGCGGTTCCTGGTGTGTCCGCTGTGCCGTGCGTGTGATCATTGCTTGTACAGCCCTCTCGCAGTGTCCGGAGCAAGTATGGTGGGTCTGACACACCGGTGGCAATGTGTTCTTTTTTCCATTTCCAGGAGTGTAGTTCCAAAGGGCTGTCGATCCTTCCCTTACATACCACACTCACAAATTATGCCTTAAAATATTTGGTTTTGTGAGCATTTTCAAATTATTTTCATCCAGAAAACAGCAAAAATTGATGACATGGTGAAGGAAACTGAAAAGTGTTGAATACAGCGAAGTCACGGAAAGCCAGTATGGTGGAGCTGTCTGTCTGCCATAAGCCGTTAGCAGTATAGCTTGTTTAGTGGAATAGTGTGGTAGGAAATTTCCTGCAGTGCCCCCGACATTTGCAGCTCACATTACGATCTGACCCCATCTTGAGGAATATGACGTAAGAACGTGACAGGGTTTCTTGATAGCGCGTTACAGCTACGTTCATATTGACATCTGGTATTTATTTGAAGCTATGAATATGAAATGAAGTTCAATTAACGCCACAGCTTGAGGTCAATCAGTTCACTGCGTAGAACCTAGTGTAACTCCATTTGTCATCGAGTGTAGATTCGCAAGCACAGTGTGATACGAAAACTTCCGAATTCTGTCGTCGACTTCTGTGCAATCCTATGGGGCCTCCAGAAAAGATCTTTAAACTCTGCATCAGGATCACGTTACAGGAATGCAATGATCCCCAAAAGAATAAGAAACTGCAAGGTTACTTGACACAAACATCTACTTGTGGTGCGGATCAATTGCTCAGAACGCCGCTATGTGAGTGAGAAAGAAAAGGGAATAGTATCTTAGACGGCCGCTACTTTTACTTACAGATTTCATAGCTTTTCTATTTTACACAAAAAACTGCGTGCTATATGGGAGCAGTATTATGGCTATCAAACTTTTTCATTTAAATTCAGTGAAATTCAAACTGGAAATTTAAGTCATAGAAGCATAACGAAGGTAGGAAACGAAAACCTCGTAACTCTGTCTGTGAAAACTCGCAGTTCCGGTAACCAGTAACTCCATAACCAAAGAGATATTTGATAGTACATCGATTTCTCTAATTCGTCATTAACTAGTCTTCTACTATATAGTCACACATGTAGCAACTTCCTGTACTCCTTTACATTAATTTTTAAGAAGCCGTTTTTGTTTCAGCTACAAAATTTAACAAAACAGTGTCACGAGGTTTTCATTGCGTACCACACACCTGTCACACTCCTTAGATTACCCGACGGCGTTAATCAATAAATGGAAAAAATAATCTAACGATTGCCGCACTAATATTTTCAGAGTTAATAATCACGCCGTTGTAATCAATACAAAATTGCGGTGATGTGCTTTTCTTGAATCATTTGGAGTGTTGTCAAAGTCAGTCTGTGGAATTTTTAAACATTTCATCTTATGCAGCTTTTCAATTTTCAGATTATCTGTTAGGAAACGCGTATTCTAGAAAGTCGCCTTACTTCGCCTGCTTTCATTCTTTTACGTTAAAACAGCGTTTTTATGGTTATTTTAGCCTAACAATGCCACAACACTTCAACACTGAACATTGCACATGTTTATTGCCTCGTTTTAGGAGCTATCATCTAGCCAACAGCTCATAAAAAGATTCCCACAAGCACCAATTAATTTTTTTTACAGTAAAGTAGCAAAACAGGAATCACCCAAAGAAGAGATTAAGGAAAATGGCAAAGACAGAAATACAGAAACATTCACTTCTTGTTCTGACCGGTGTAGACAGTTCAGAAAACAGGTATGACTGTGTTAATGTTTCTCCATTTCCAACGTCATCTGTAAGAAATGACATTTATTCGTTTATTAAGAGGAGTATCTTAAGCATTATCGACCGATTTGAAATAGTAAGCAATGTACGCGTAATTGTTCTCAGTGAGAAAGCATCTGAAGTAGGCTATCGCATACTAAGTAGTTTATAGACGCTAAATATTCGTAATTTACATCAACATCAACAAGTATCGCAATTTTTCTACCTTCTTTCATTTCCATTCACTTGCATCAGATTTTCAGCAAATGCAAGTTGTGTTCTAATTCTAAACATTGAAACAGTTTATGACAGTTAAGCTGCTAGTATTTTGGGATACTGATCAGAATGACCGTCTTGTACTTGTGTACTTGAGCGTGACTGAAGCCCGCGCTCCACCAGCACCCAGAAGAAAATAATTTATCTACGCCGCTGTTGTCAGCCCCAACCGGCCAGGTATTCTAGTACGCTGTCCATGGCACCCACTCCTACCACTTTTACAAAAATATTTGCGAATGCACGAATTACTTCACACATTCGACATTTTTTGGATTTCATTGATTAGATTGTATTAGATTAGTACTTGTTCCATAGGTCATGAATACACTTCGTATTGTTGTGGAACGTGCCAGGTTAATAAAAGGTGTCTATACAAGATATTACATTACACAAAATATTACATGACACTTAATATTTTTAATTTTTTATGGTTGTTGGGGAAATTACCCACTTACTATACCCAAAACTTCATCTAATGAATAGAAGGAGTTGCCATTAAGAAATTCTTTTAATTTCCTTTTAAATGCTATATGGCTATCTGTCAGACTTTTGATGCTATTACATAAGAGACCAAAGACTTTTGTGGCAGCATAATTTACCCCCTTCTGTGCCAAAATTATATTTAACTCTGAGTAGTGAAGATCATCCTTTCTCTTAGTGCTGTAACAATGTACACTGCTATTACTTTTGAATTCGTTCGGATTGTTAATAACAAATTTCATAAGTGAATATATACATTGTGAGGCTACAGTGAAGATCTCTAGCTCTTTAAATAAGTTTCTGCAGGATGATCTTGGATGAGCTCCAGCAATTATTCTGATTACACGCTTTTGTGCAATGAACACTCTTTTACTCAATGATGAGTTACCCCAGAATATGATGCCATACGAAAGCAGAGAATGACAACAGGCGTGGTAAGCTAATTTACTGATATGTATATCGCCAAAATTTGCAATGACCCCTAATAGCATAAGCAGCTGAACTCAAACGTTTCAGCAGATCCTCAGTGTGTGTTTTTTTTTCAGTTCAACCCCTCATCAATGCATACACCTAGATATTCTACCTTAGCTACCGATTTCTGATCGAAGTCTGTATTTATTAATGGTATCATTCCATTTACTATGTGGAACTGTATATACTGTGTTTTGTCAAAGTTTAATGAGAGCTCATTAGCAGAGAACCACTTAATGATTTTCTGAAAAACATCGTTTACAATTTCACCAGTAAATTCTTGTTTGTTGGGTGTGATAGCTATACTTCTATCATCGGCAAAAAGTAACAGCTTTGCAACTTCGTGAATATAGAATGGTAAGGGCAAGTCATTAATATATATTAAGAACAGCAGAGAACCCAAGACCGAACCTTGCGGTACCCCATTCTGAATTGTTCCCCTGAAATCACCAGTTTTTTGCATATTATGTGAACTGTTTATTTCAACTTTCTGCACTCTTCCGGTTAGGTATGATTTAAACCATTTGAGCACTGTCTCATTCATACCACAGTACTTGAGCTTATCTAGAAGTATTTGATGATTTACACAATCAAAAGCCTTTGATAGATCACAAACAATCCCAACGGGTGACTTCCGGTTACTCAGAGCATTTAATATTTCATTAGTGAAAGTATATATAGCATTTTCCGTTCAGAAACCCTTCTGGAAACCAAACTGACATTTTGTTAAAACTTTATTTTTACAAAGGTGTGAAGCTACTCTACAATACATTACTTTTTCAACAATTTTGGATAAGGCAGTCAGAAGAGACATTGGGTGGTAGTTGTTGACATCAGTCGTATCCCCTTTTTTATGCAGTGGTTTAACAATGGCATACTTCAGTCTATCTGGGAAAATACCCTGGTTCATAGAACTATTACATATGTGGCTAAGAATCCCACTTATTTCTTGGGAACAAGCTTTTCTTAACCTGCTGGAAATGTCATCAATTCCATATGAGGTTTTATTCTTGAGAGAGTTTATTATCTTTCTAATTTCAGAAGGAGAGCTGCGTGGAATTTTAATTGTATCAAATAGTGTGGGTAAGGCCTCTGCCATTAACTGCCTTGCTTCTTCTAATAAACATTTCGATACTATTTTCTCTACAACATTTAAAAAATGATTACTCCAAATTTTTTCGACTTGTTTATCAAGTTTCCATTCGCTTTGATGGTGATGCAGTCATTCTGTACTCTTGGTTGCCCTGTCTCCCTTGTAATAATATTCGAAATTGTTTTGATTTTGCCATCAGTAGTTTTTATAATATTTGGCTGTTACTTGGTCATTACTCTTTCTTGTTGTTAGATACAGTTCCCTTTTGTGGTTACAAGATATTTTTATTCCTTTAGTAAGCTAAGGTTTTTTGCATGGTTTTTATAATTACATTTAACTACTTTCTTGGGGAAACAGTTTTCAAATTCTCTTACAAGTGTGTCATGACTGCCCTTGTTACGCTACCTGCTCAGTCGAGCACTTACAGATTTTAAAACTGACGTTTGTGTAAATTTTACCTGATAACTTTGCGAATTTTAACAGCATAAAATGAATAATTACATCGTTGTATTCGTCAGACCTTCTGACTACGTAGCTACTGTGCTTGTTATGTTTAAGTTTGTTCAGAACTGTCATTGTGATTTGTTTTAGCATAACATTTAGGAAATTCATTTTTCGTTCAGTTCCCACAAAGGCTTCTGTAAATTAATAATGT
The DNA here is from genome assembly GCF_023897955.1 of Schistocerca gregaria. Taxonomy (NCBI): domain Eukaryota; kingdom Metazoa; phylum Arthropoda; class Insecta; order Orthoptera; family Acrididae; genus Schistocerca; species Schistocerca gregaria. The sequence continues at coordinate 202,103,020 of NC_064921.1, forward strand.
TTACGAAGTAGCCGACTACTCTAGAGGCGTAATAACCGAATCGATAGAGAGCAAAAACTGTCGAATGTCGGGAAGAATTCGTGTAGTCGGAAACGTTTGTACAGCGGTAGCAAGGAGTGCCACGAATAACATGCTAAATCCTGACTGGTGAGGGGTGAGTGTGGGGTGGAGGTGCGTTTGAAAGTCACTTATGTGCGTTTCTCTTGAATAACTCGTAAACCGTGGCCTCCAGCGAAAAAGTATCACAGTATAAAATTTAACTACATTAAGTTTCCTATAAAAAGGTCCTCATTTTTTCTGTAGGACTAACAGTTTGTGCGCAGAGAGTGAAAGAATGTGAAAATCTCGCACATGGTTTATGAACGCAGCTATAACACAGCGGTCTGCGTAAAACGGCAGCGGTATGGGCAGTTGAATCATTCTATATAACTGTTTCGCTTTACAGCCTATCAAACCCAGGCGCTTGAGCGCGTTTTATCTTTCCGCACAACATAACATTAAGTAACGATAAATACTCTAATATTATTTTGCAATACAGAAGTTGAAGACTCGCTGTTAAAGAATACATTACTGTAATTCGAAAAAATAACCAAGATAGCAAAGATGTTTGCGGCGGGGTTCCTTCTTTACCAACAAAGATTTGTAACGTATTACGCCAGCTGAAGATACGTCAATACACGAAACGCCCCTTGGCGTATATAAAGCTGAAAAAAAAGCGGCAGACTACTGTATATCTTCAAGCAATAGGGTATCAACTGACATATGGGTATGTGAATAGTACACCCGCGTACCCGACAATTTTGACGAATCGTGTGCTGTTGCATTTTCTGTACGTAAGTGCTGGTACCGGTAGCTATGAATACCAACAGATGGCATCGCTGTGATCTGTTTGCTTTAGAATCTTACAATTTTAAAGTGTACTAGAGGATTTTTGGTGTATACGATATCGAGCAACGTTTAAAACCGCATACAATGTTTCTTTAATATTCTATTTGTCATTTTTAAACGAATTATTTCGCAATACATTGGACGGGATCCATTTCATTTTTTTAATTTTCTAGTTATTTTTCAGAAAGCGTGAAGTATCAGACATTAAATATTGTTCGATATTTATTATTTTCTTAATCTCCTTGATTGCTTTCAAGCAGTAAGATTCTTTTCCTTCAAAATCAGACAGTAAGCTCATCAATTTGACACCCCATCTGCCCATTTCTCACTCATCGTTCGGTAATCAAATTTCGGACAAAAATCCGTTGTGTCGTTTCTGGGGAGCCTTGTTTCCGCTCCGCCCAATCATTTGCTTAAAAAATCAATTACTTCTGTTATGAACTGCCAATCACAAATTACTCCGCAGTCTTCATTCTAGCTTCTTTGCGATCATTATTTCAGGCTTATTGAATGGAGAGAGCAACAGTTCCTAAATTCCCGTGTCGAAAATGATTGAACTTTCATAGAAATAAAGTAATAAACATGAAAAACCCATGGAAGCGAAGATCATCAGACGAAAACTTTAAACTTCAAAATGGAATTCAGAAGGTCATGAGTCATGTGGACAGCCATATTCTCAATATAGATGTTTCTCATATGGACTTTTTCGTTGGTCATCAGCCTTTGCCCGCCAGGGTTTTCATTGCCGTGCCAATCTCTTCAGCTGAAATAAGTAACTACACTTAACGTCACAATTACTCATTGTACATGGTCTGCTCTGTCTTTCCCTGCAATTCTCCTCTCTACTGCTTCCTCCTCTAGTACCACGGAAGTTATCCTCTAATGCCTTAACACTACCTATCATCCGTTTCCTTCTTGCTATTGGTGTTTTGATCTTTTCCTTCCCTTTTTCTGCGGGCAATATTCAAGACCGGCTTAGAGCTCAAGCGACACATGCTACCGCTTTGGCGCCTAGCCAAGAGGGCCGTCACAGGCGCCTATTTTTGAAGTTCTTACCAAGAGCCAAAGGAACTGCAACTAACGTATGTGGATGGAGAGAAGGGGAGGGCGGGTCACCAAATGATCTGTCGCTTACATGGAAAAAATGACATTTGAGGCGGCAAGAGATAACTTGTGTGAAATAAATAATGTTCTTGAACCGACCCTCGCAGTATGCGAGCAATAGACATAAACTACATTAATTAGACTACACAGAAACTGAAATACATTCATACACGGCAATAAGAGCCCAAGAAAAATAAGCACAATTAAACGCATGAACAAGCAGTACCCCAAAAGAGTACCTTCGGACACGATGTAACAGAGATGACCATTCGCAATGTAGCAACAATCTCCAGAGGGTGGACAGCGACAGCTACAGTGACAACCGTGACACTGGAGAGGATGAGGAGTAGGAAGATGAGATGGAACGGTAAATAAGACGCCTGGAATTATGAATCGGACATAACACGCCACAGGGCGCTGAAAAATTGTGCATATTGTACATATCAAATAATAGTTAAGGGTTACGAATACTAGAATAAATGCAGTGTAAGGTGCCGGCAGCCTGTCCAAGAAAGCACTCAGTGTTGCACATTGAACACCTAATGTTAACGCATAAGATCAGATATATCATTTGTCTACTACTAAGTATAAACTGTTTCGTTGTGAATGGTGTCCAGCAGCTCGAAGAGACCGTTCTGAGATGTCAACCAGTCACAATCGTAAAGGCATTAACACATCTCTCGTGTATCCTATCATCCTTTCTACATTCTTCCTAAAACAACAAAATGTTATATTTCAACCTCAAATTATCTGTTTTCTTTATTTCCCATAAATCTTACAGATAAAAAACAAAACAAACAGAAAAGTACAAAAAAGATAACAAACAAAAATTGTAAGATGTGCAACCAGTTTTAAAATATCAGTTAATAGGTCTCTAAATCTGTAATATATAAATAAATCAGTTTTTTTTCGCTAGACGATTCTGAGGGGACCTTCTCATTTTTCATCCCTACATTTAATTTTCAGAATCCTTCTGCAACATTTTTTCAAAAAAATTTCTTTTCAATTTTTCAGTTTCCCTGCAGTGTCCACGATTCCCTTTCTTAAGAGAGTGTGGTCTACATGCAGAATCTCAGATTAAGATCTTTGTCTGATAATAGAGTTCTTATCGTGAGAAATCTGCTCTTTTACCTGTCCTGGAATTATACTGATAAATACAAACAATTGGACCCAAAAAGCTGTATATTTCCAGGACGACATTAGACCAGTAAATAAAGGAAAATTCTGTATCCACAAGAAAACAATAATTACTGATATGCAAGACATCTCAACTACTACATTGTGCCAACGCATCCACCATGGATCTTTTCTTTGTTGAAATCCACAGATTTCTAGCTTATACTGTAGCACATATTCCTAGAAAAATATGTTTATTTTGTGACAGTAAATAGTTTATCAGTGTCTAAAATATACGTTAGTACTTCAGATTTTTCAGTTGTCGGAAGTAGTGACAAACAAAGATAAATGAAAACTACTGAACAGGTATCCACCTTTCACTATTTCCAAATGTGAATATTTATCTGGAGCGTGAATATTCCCAAAAATAGATCGAACATAAATCAGGACAATTCATAGAACTCGGAAATACAAAGCCAGTAAGGGAACTAAACTGAAACTTCATAAAACAATGCCGATATGGGTAGTATCAAATGGAAGTTAGACGTGGCTGCTTTCGGAGAAAGGTAGAACGAAAACTACGTTATCTAAAATGAAATTTCTCAGGGCAATGAAAAGCTGGACACTAATAAGTGAAATATGAAATAGAAATGAGACAACAGCAATGTATTTTCAATGTGGAAAGCAAAATTTAAAAATAAATATATAAAGTCAGCTAGTGAAATTATTTAGAAAGAATGCAGTAAAATCGTCTGCGTACAATCGCCATGGACCACAAGCCTACTGTGACAGTGTAGTGGCGGACGTACGAGGACAAACTGGTTTCCGGAACATGCTGTGCAGCCTGTTCCATTAAGTGAAGAAGATGATAATGATAGCGCGGTTTAAGTTATAGAATAAAGTGCACCGAAGTTCACTCTGTAGGACACTATTACTATGATAATCAAACAGTTGTCCTGCAGGCCTACTAGAAGGGAGCATGCAATATTTATGCAAGAGAATTTTATATCACCTCGATTACCCCAGTTCAGCTGAACCACTACTGTTTTCGTATTCTTAAGTGGGAATGATCATTTTGGAGCTTGTGGAAGAGGATTACTATTTCATGTGTCTGCCGCACCCGACACAAGAACAAATTCGAGAGGAGCAAGTATAAGGAAAGAAATCAGCGTGTTACCATTTCACTTCCATCAAGATTGCTGGTCTCTCGTTACGTTCTTCCTGTCTTTCACATTTATCACTCTCTGAATTATCACATAAAAATTATGAGATACGTCGTAGCAAAATTGAATTATAAATTCTTAGTAGCTACCAAAAATTGAAAGAAATTTGACCTTCTGGGGTGACGTACTACGATCTGCCGCACAGTGCATGCAAACAAATGAGTGGGAGCTGAATGGTAATGTGTCATTTAACCGTAATTTTAGTCTTTACAAGCTGTGCTCCGTTAGCGTGCTGGAAGAACATTGTACTGAAGCGTAGTTAGTGGGTTTGATCACTATAATTCCTATGATTCAATATTATTCGTAAATGCATAAGCAATGCTGACAATTTGAGCTACATTTGAGGACAGGTTACAATAAAATCACAAAGAAGGACAATAACACCATATATTAGGAAGCTGCGCACACTGTACTTTGGTGTTGAAATCGGGGACTCCTCATGTATGTTGTGTATCTTATGTCTCGAGTATTCATTCGTGATTGATCGTAAGAGACCTTCCACGTGCTTTGCTATACCCATGATCTGGTGAGAACTATGAAACCATTTGAATAATTGTTACTTTTGTATGACAACTCCATTAACACGAGGTATTTCCAAAAAGGAAAAGTCTTCTTTCACACATTCTAACACATCGTCGGCCATATGACTGTCTGTTCCTGCCCACCTGATAGTGAGAGCGATGAGGGCTGCAGTGAAACTAGTGCTGCACCATCACCTTCAAAACCCAGTTCTTCGAGAGATCGTGATGTGTGTAGCGACTAATGCACAGAAATTCACAATATAACATAGTGTGAACTTAATGACCGAGTGAGAGATCTGAAATTGCCGAAAGGGAAAGCTGAACTATTAGCGTCAAGACTGCAGCAGTGGAAGTGTCTTGAAAAGGTAGTAAATGTGATTGTGTTCCGAAACCGCCTTCCATTTTTCGAAAGCGAAAAGAACTTGGTACTTTGTAGTACAAGGTCTAATGGCAGCTACGGTATTGACAATAAAAATGTTCATCGACTCCTCGAAAGTAAGTGTCAAGTGTGTGCTGCTGCAAAATGACAACGTGTTACCATCGATTCTGGTTGGGTATTCATCTTACATGAAATAGACATATGATAACATGAAGCAGTTATTATTGAGATTGAAATATGACAAGTTTTAATGGCAGATTTCCGCAAATCTGAAAGTCATAGGAATATTACTTGGGATAAAACACTGCTACACCAAATTTTGTTGCTTCCTGTGCCTCTGGGATAGCCGCGCTAGAGGAGTTCATTACAAAAAGAAAGATTGACCTAAGCATCAGTCACTTGAACCAGGCTCTCACAATACTATCCACGAAGAACGTAATTATCCCTACTCTTCACGTAAAATTGGGCCTGGGCAAAACTGGGAAATCATTTTCTATTTGCGCCAGAAATTTTCACCTTTTAGTGAGGAAAGAATAAAAGATGGATTTTTGTGGGATCCCAGATACGCACACTGCACAAAGATGAGCATTTCAATATCATCCTGAGATGTGATGAAAAGTTCGCTTTGGATGACTTTGTTCGAGTGTCAACAAACTTTCAGAAATAAGAGGTCAGAAAACTATAAAGATTCTGTGGCAGATCTTCTGCACTCCTACAACAGACTAGGGCGGAACATATCCTTAAAGCTCCATTTCCTATATTTCCACTTGCACTTCTTTCCTGACAACTGTGGTGCTGTAAATGACGAGCACGGAGAACGCTTTCACGAGCAAATTTCGGGCATGGAAATGGAGCGCATCGATGCTGGCCGATTACTGCTGGACTCTAAACGGGGAATCACTAGCAAAAAACAACATACGCCAAGTAAAGGGGTTGCGCCTCCAGTGAACGTCTTCCCCGGAACAACACCAAGCTCGTACAATTATCAAAACTTCAAAACGAGAGCTAATTTTGCAGTTTTATTAACATTACGATGAGCTGTTTTCATGCCAGTTACAGAAAAAAAGTAAAATTTTTTTGGTTAGTGTAGTAGAGAACTGACAGGTATCTCTTGTGACGTCACGAAGGCAATGCCGTATCAGGGCGAGTCCTAAGTGTGGTCTCACTGTAATACTGGAAACTTCGGAAGTTACGACCAAGTTCTCAACTCACAGCCTACAATTGTGGTCTCCATGCTGATGGAGCGGATGCTTACTTGAGAAATTTTGTGAAGTTGATATTCCAGTGGAACACTTGTACCTTTCTCTAAGTGCATTGGAACAAAATTCTTTCCTTGCTGCATTACACAGCCACATTTAACTGAATATGTCTTCAGCGCTGTGTAACGCTGAAAATTTGCGTTGATGAGTAAGATTTAGACAGATCATCTACGGAGTATACTTGTTCTCTATAGACAAATGCGTGATGCATATTATCATGTGACAGTTTCTCAGATGTTAGACTGAAAAGAAACTTATAATTAGAGTATTAAAATGAAATATTCGTTGTTTAAAAACATAGGTGAAAAATATGATAATGAGTTCTGTACAAATGCTTGATGATTATACACTTAGACTACTGTCCATAGACGTGGGAGTAAAACAAAAACTTCTCAGGATAACTAATGTCCTACATAGGACATTACATATGTCATCCCTAATTATAATTCGTAGAACAGTGTGGTAAATATAAGGTAACTTACCTACGGAATCTGTGCAGAGGCAGCGAGCGGATTCTGTATGAACCTTTGTATTCTCACGGCGTGTTAGTTGATCTACACTGAAGCGCCACAGAAACTGGTATAGGCATGCATAATCAAATACAGAATTATGTAGAATAAAGCGCTGCGGTCCGCAACGCCTATATAGGACAAGAGGTCGTCGGTCCCTAAGCTTACTCACCACTTAATCTAACTTAAACTAACTTACGTTAAGGACTACACACACGCCCATGCATGAGGGTGGACTCGAACCTCGGACGGTGGGAACCACGCGGAAAGTAACAAGACCCATAGACCGCGCGGCTACCCCTGGCGGCTGCATTCCGACGGTCATGGGCAATTCCAGCAGGACAATGCGACACGTCCAGAATTGCTACAGAGTGGCTCCAGCAACACTCTTCTGAGTTTAAACACTTCTGCTGGCCACAAAATCACCACACATGACCATTTTATCTGGGAAGCCTTGCAAAGTGCTGTTTAGAAGAGATCTCCACCCCGTCGAACTCTTAGGGATTTACTTACAGCTCTGCAGGATTAATGGTGTCAGTTTCCTCCAGCACTACTTCCGACATTAGCAGAGTCCATGGCACGTCGCGTTGCTGCACTTCTTCTTGCTGGCTGGAGCCCTACACGATGTGAGATAGTTGTACCAGTTTCTTTGGCTCTTCAGTGTAGTAGAAGAGTACGGTAAATGTAGGGTAACTTACCTAATGCATCAATGCAGAAGCAACCAATGGGTTCAGTATGAAACTTTTTACTCTCGCGGCATACTTCTTTACCTATAAAACTGCGGAAATTCAGCTGTAATCATATTTTGTCTTCTGATTATATTTTGGCTGTAAGCCACTCTACGTTTCAAAATGGCACTGAAGGGTACCAGTTGTTTCCACCAGTTATAGCTGATGTCACTGCAAGTTCGACCCCAATTAGAGCAAATAAGAGAGAAGTTTCACAGTACCTCGTGTAAATAGCAGTCGACTATACTCGCTTTTCTGGGATAAAGATGTGGAAGCAATCAGTTCCAAAATATGTTATATTTATTTTGAGGAATATTTTCACAAACATTTATTCTAAACCAAGGGACAATCGCCTGTTCAGCAGCAGTAGACTGAAGTTATATACACTATCCAAACAAATAAAGATTTCTGTGTTGTGGTGTGTCTTTTTCGTGCTGGGTTTATCTCCTAAATATTTATTTGTGTGTACCACATGATATACAAGCTGTATTTTTGACATTAGATGAAGCCCCAAGGCTTTACTTTTCACAAAATCACTAAAGTAATCGCCTTGAAGATAAGTTGTCTTTTAAAGAAAAATTTCTGTAGAGCGGTTATTGGTTTTATTACCTTTCCCCACGTCAGCTGCTGAATGCTTTTGGTTGATTTGTCTCTGCACAGTGTTAACAGCGATCGATTCCTGACACCCCGCATCCAAGCAGCCTGCGATCTGACTCGCGGTAGGACATCGATCGCCCCGTATGGCTCAGCGTAAGCGACGTATCTCCTAAATATGATGCTCCTGTGCGACGGCTTACGTGTGTGAAGACACTGTCTCTGCGGTTTGAAGGCTCTTCTCACGGCGAGACATTGTTGACCTAGGTAATCGTGATTAATGTGTAATGTATTATACACGCGTCTTCACCGATTATCATCTCACAGTCGGTTAACCCGCGACATGCAGCAGTGTTCAGTACATCTGTCTAACACACCGTTCAGGTATCGTGTCTGCACCAGCTCCGATAGCCGCTTCTAGCCGCAACACGTTGCGCTCCCGCGAAAAATTTAAACGAACAGTATGTAAAGGGAGGGAAAACTATTAAAAAGTAAAAAACCTACATTTTTATGACATCGATTTTTATAATTACATTAAGTAATGTCTCATTGTGTCATTTAGTGTGAAGAATACTCCAGCTGTATTGTTTCAAAATTCTATGTATCTATCGCTTGCGCCTTTGTCCCGCATTTAGCGCGGGGTTGGCGTGGTTAAATCGGATGTGGCATGTTAACGTGAAGGGGTGGCCGGATGCCCTTCCTGCTGCCACCCCATACCTCCCCCCCCCCCCCCCCCCCAGGACGGAATCAAAGTACCCTACCTGTCTGCATCTGGTGTAAATCATGGAAAGGTGCGGATGTGTTTGAAATGTCTGTGAGTCGTGGAACTGAGGCGGGACGTGGGGACCAGCCCGGTATTCACCTAGAGGGATGTGGAAAACCGCCTAAAAACCACATCCAGGCTGGCCGGCACACCGTCCCTCGTCCTCGTCGTTAATCCGGCGGGCGGATTCGATCCGGGGCCGGTGCGCCTACCTGAGTCCAGGAAGCAGGGCGTTTGCGCTCTCGGCTAATCCGGCGGTTATTGTTTCAAAATTAGGGAAACACACGCATCAACGTCCGTTATGTTAAATTTGTTTTGATACATCCGGCACATGTGGTCTCATGACATGGCTTGAGGTCTTCACCTTCAGTGCACTCAACAATGAAAATCATTTGCCATCTATCGGCTGTGTTATACATTACAGTGCCAGGGAACCCTCTAGTGAGGAACACACGTGTCAGTTGCCGTTGTGGACGTTGTATACAACCAAGCATCTGCATTGTGACATTGCATGCGACATCTTAATGCAGTTAAAGTGGCGAGGTCGGTCTGTTTGAAAAAGTATCGACTTTTGGCCGTTTTGCTGCAGATTCCAATGCTAATCCATGGGTCTCACAAAGGTTGTCAACACGCTACAGGGTGACAGGACAGTACAAAATGCGGATTGGACAAGGCCGTCGACACTTTACGTCCCCACGCGAAGATCTGTGTGGCCACCTTTGCGTTTCGGCGTCGTACGTATACCGCAAGGGCACTGCAAGACGATCTCAGAAGAGCGACTGGTACCGCTGCGTTCGACTAGACTGTAATGAACAGGTCTCGAGGAAGGAATTACGACCCAGACGTCCTGTTCGAGTAGTCCGTTTGAAACATTTTGCAGCTCGCTTTCAGTTCGACCGTTCCCATATCAACTGGCAACTTCAGCACCGGCGAATCGTGTTATTCCCAGGAAAGTCCAGATATCCTATGACGCGAGGTCATGGCCGTGTTCGTGAGCGGAGTTCCGTGTTGAGCGGTAGCTGCCAAATGTTCCCAACAAATACAGACTCCCAAGGCTGTATGGTGGTTGCTGCATACTGCGGTGGCCTTGAATTCCTTCTAACGTAAGGGCCTATGTGGCTCTTGCAAAGCCTGCCCACTGAAGTAATGTAATTGCCGGCGGCGAGTACCGACCTAAACCCCATCGTGTATGTGTCAGACATGCGTGAAAGACGTGCTCGTGGTCGTCCTGTTACTCTTCACGACTTTCTCATGACCCTTACTGGAGAACGGTACGGATACCACAGGGTAGCCTCTGCAGATTTATGTAGCATTGCACGTAGGTGTCAGGCAGTGATAGACGCTCACAGAGGGCATACACGTTAATGAACCTCTCAAAGTCCAATGAAAAGCACCCACAATGACGGGCTGATTGAGTGTTTTCACTTTGTTTTCAACACCGGTCGGATATTTCAGTTCTTTTTATGTAAACTATTGCGGGTATAATGATGTTTTGTTCGGTACTTAATTTATGAAGGGTCCAAGTATAATTTGCGACCATTCTCAGTCCTCAGTTATTACTCAGTGGAGTATTGCAAACGTCCAAAATCGTGTTCCCTTAATTCTTTTGAGCAGTGATCAACCGAAACTCAGCCGTCTGCTCCCGCCTAAGCCAAGTCAGGTGAGCAGTATTCAGTTGGTTGAACGTATATTCGTAAGTCTTGGCGTATTAAAAAAAAAAAAATTGTAAGCGGGCGTGTGACCGAGCGGTTCTAGGCCCTTCAGTCCGGAATAGCACGACTGCTACGGTCGCAGGTTCGAATCCTGCCTCGGGCGTGGATGTGTGTAATATCCTTAGGTTAGTTATGTTTAAGTAATTCTAAGTTCCACGGGAATGATGACCTCAGATGTTAAGCCCCATAGTGCTCAGAGGCATTTGAGCCATTTTTGAGAGATTTGTATTCCTCTGTCTGACGTCGGGCGCACGAGTTCGTGACAACGTGATCCAGTGGTTACGAGGCGAGCTGCAATGCAGATCTCTACAAGGATTCAGCCAACGGCCAGCGCACGAGAGATGTTGGCCATCGCACTGTCAAAAACATGGACGCACATTATTACACCACACTCTAATACATACAGTCATAACAGTACTGCTCATTTTTGTAATACAATGAGACAAGAGCGGTCCAAGACGACAGAAAGATAATTTCTGAATACGATATTGGATCAGTCCGAACAGTATCGTTTATGTTTTTTTTTTTTTCAGTGTGGAACGTATGTGAGCTCATAAAAATTGGCGCTGACCAGAAATGGCACCGAATACCCCACATTTGTCTTTTTTTTTTTTTAGTTTCCCGGTGTCTCGGGGAGGGGGGAGGGGGGGAGGGGGGGGGGATTGGTATAGGGTGCATGAAACGGTATACTACACCACAGTTCATTTACGATTCTCTTGTAACCTACAGACATTTAATGGAGAACGTCGATTTCCTTCAAGAACAATACAAATGGAGACTAAACAGCAGATGGTCTGATCCACTCAACAACTTGAAGTTTTCTTTACTACACTTCAAGTCAAATTACTGCGTGTGGAGGGTAGGACGCTTGTACAGAATGCCGTCCCAACATTATTTAACGTGCAAAATAAATCATCACAATCGTAGCTGTAGGGGAAACCACTCACACACGACAATAAAACGTCAAAATCAATAAAACGTATTCGAAAATGTTGCCCCGTCAAAGCCACAAACAGCAAGAATGTTCAACGCGTTGGGTTTTGAAACAAAAGTAATTACATTTACAAAAACATTCAAGTTTTAGAAAGTCGAGTAAAGTATAAGAACGTGTGAATCATTTGATTCCATTTAAAATTGTTCCGTGCCAAGGAAAATGTCTAGCACAATAAAGAACCGATGTCAACAGAAATATACGCATATCATGAACGAAATACGTGTTTACATTCTCTTGCTTTCTGCGAAGTAAGGTGCAACTACACAAGTATTCGAAAGTATTTATATCCGAATATTGTAGCGTATGTCAGAGAATCAAAGACATTCGACTGTTTCTTATATTTATTTCACGGTGATACATGTCTCTTGATCATTTACGAACGCTTGTAACGCAAACATGTAATAACTATTTTGTTCATGAAGTAGAGAAATCATTAAAAGCAATCTTTCGGCTGTTTTTCTCCCCGTTCCAACTGTCACTCGGTAACCATTTTCCCAGCAGAGAGTGTCGTGACCGCATATGTCATACTGTGATTATACTGAAACGAAATAATTTTAAATAAAATATATTCAGTCTCCTTCTGTTTGAGCTTATGACAGCCTATCGTCTTTATCGAGTTGTTATGAAGTTGCTTTTACAGAGTGTTCGGAAATTCCCGTTACAAACGTATAAGACTTGTGATTAAATAATATTCTGAATAAGAACCCATGTCCGAAAACGTACCATTCCCGTTCTGTGATAGTTTCACTTCAGATGTGTAACGCTTCCACGTCTGCCGAGTGAAAAAGAAAAGTCCCAGAAGTGCTTGTCCTGGTATAGGACAGAATTTAGTTTACGAAACACCCGTAAAGACAGAGGGAGATATGGTGGCATGAGTTTTGGTCGTTGAACTAGAAATTGAAGAGAAACCAATTCGTATGGAGAGTGTGCACCAAAACATGTTTCGTAGGTACAATGTATGTAACAACGTTGGTGGTCGCCAATGGAGCTGCTGTTGTAATGCTTCAGTATTCTTCTGTACGTACAGTATGCAGGGATATTTTTTGTTTTGGAATAATGTAAACACGTAATGTTTAAGTGTTAACACAAACAAATACACTTAAGTGATAAATGGATGTTTCGTTATATTTTCTTTCGAATTGTTACCTAATAATCGTACTGCTTCACGCCTAATTTAATTCCTCAAGTTGAAGTGGATGAGCCAAACATATGAATAGAAACCTTCGTAGAACACAAATGGTATGTTTTCAGACACGAGTTCCTGTCCAGAATGTTATGTACTCACTCCCCTCTACAAGTCCTAGATGTTTGCAACATGAATTTATGAACGCCCTGTAAAATGTGAAATAGTGAACGGACAGAAGATGTAAGTGGCTGGAAAAAAACGGAGTTCAATTTTTGTTTATCCAGTAACCTCCTGTTGAATTCTCCAGGATTCTGAAATCTAGTAATTTGCTGTGGTTGCGAAAAGAGAAGCAACGCTCCTAAGATGTTCCTAACTATTCTAAAAATATTACAGAAAATATTCTGGAAAACGTTATTCCAGGTAAAGGCTCTAACTGACATTAAATATTCCGATGTGAATTTCTTCTACTATTACGATCCTTCGAAGTCATAAGTTTTGAAAGTCACGAAAAATCTTTCAGTTCTCTTCTGAATGGTATAAAAATCTGCGCCAAAATGAAAGTCAGTTGCAACATAAAATTTCAAATCATAAGAAATATCAAGATAAGACGGAAGAGCGATGTCTGCAGTGCTTCTATATAAGACCAGAATTTCGTAGCAATACTATACATCTCAAATTTCAGAAAATATTATTGTTTGGAACGAGCTTGTATGTACTATACTAGCCGACATTCCGCTATACAGGGCGTTCCTGACATATTCGTTTAAATTAGTACAATTGGTAGGGAGCATCAGAACAAATACCTGTTTCGATAAGGAACATATGGTCTCTTGAAGTCAACTGGTAACGTTAGGGGAAATTTTGTTAGTGATATTGATGCAAACTGTTGTGACGTTGTCGTTAACTGTATAACGTTTCTACTTTTGGTATTCGAGGAACGTCATCACATTCGCTCGATGTGTTGTATTTCATATTTATACTTGGGACATTTTTCAAATAGTAGTCGATATGTTAGGCGGCAGAGGTTCTGAGCACAATCACGGTGATCTTTGATTGTCAGCATTGCTGTTGCTGTAGCATTCAGTGAGAATTTAGTGAGTCGGGTGCTGGTCACACTGCTGAGCGGTCTGTAAATGGCTATCAGATCATAGAGTTAAGGATATAGTGGATGTTGAATTTTGGAAACACGATATGGTAAAGATTAATATGAGAAGTATGAAGGTTTTCTGATAATACTGATGCATTGCTTCCTGTGCGTAATTCAAAAGTTTTAGTGGGATTCTTCTGTATTGGTTCAGATTTATTGGAGTCACGTTTCGGACATGGGTTCTTATTCAGAATATTATTTAATCACAAGTCTTATAAGTTTGTAACGGGAATTTCCGAACACTCTGTAAAAGCAACTTCATAACAACGTAGAGCTACCGGTTCACATGACTTGCAGTCAGAAGCCTCAGATTTAACGCTCCTTTCCCATTCCAATAATTAATTTCATATCAGTCATACACAACTGGCCATTAAAATTGCTACACCACGAAGATGACGTGCTACAGGCGCGAATTTTAACCGACAGGATGGAGATGCTGTGATATGCGAATGTTTAACTTTTCAGAGCATTCACACAAGGTTGGCGATGGTGGCGACACCTACAACGTGCTGACATAAGGAAAATTTCGAACCGATTTCACATACACAAACAGCAGTTGACCGGTGTTGCCTGGTGAAACGTTGTTGTGATTCCTCGTGTAAGGAGGAGAAGTGCGTACCATCACGTTTCCGACTTTGATAAGGGCCGGATTGTAGCCTATCGCGATTGCGTTGCTCGAGATCCAATGACTGTTAGCAGAATATGGAATCGGTGTACCTGTACAAGCCATCCAAGCTCTGTTGGACTCAATGCCCAGGCGTATCAAGGCCGTTATTACGGCCAGAGATGGTTGTTCTGAGTACTTATTTCTCAGGATTTATGCACCCACATTTGGTGACAATGTAATCACATGTCAGCTCTAGTATAGTATATTTGTCCAACGAATTGCATTTCTTCTTGGTGTAGCAAGTTTAATGGGTAGTAGTGTATTTGTGGTAAGAAGTAAGTTTTGAAAAAATGGTTGTAATTGTCAAGGAAGGTATCTGTATTTCAGGGTAGTATTTTTTATTTTTTTATTTTATTTTATTTTATTTATTTTATTTTTTCGTTATTGTGTGTGTGTTCCCGCAATGCACTGAGCACTGCACTGAGCATTGTACATAGCCGCATAAAAGTAAAGCTGAAGCTTTATGCGCTTGGCATTGTTCCAATTTATTGAATTACGCTTCACAAGGATTTCCTTTTATTTGACTGGTTTGCTGCTGTGTTGTATTTTCTATGTTCATCACTTTCGAGCAGTACCAGGTTTCCGTTGCCACAAGTAAGCCATGAACATTTGTTAGGACTATTTTCACATCAGTCATGACAATAAGATAATCATTAGATAGGTGTTTCGTTTCAAAATTAATATCAGGTTCAGTTCGGGTAACGTTGAGTTTAAATTATTTTTCTTGTCTCATTCTTACCTTGCAGCATCACACTTGTGTTTGTCTGTTATCTAGCGTTTTGAATTTTGTTCAGTCAGTTGCTTACATAGAATCACAGGGCGTCTTTTGGGAAACATTTTTGGTTATTTATTCCTTCAAAATGCGTTTTACAATTTCATGGAGCATTTTTATTCTGCTAGTTTTGTGTGTTGGAACTGCATGTCACGTATTGTGACTTCACGGATTGAAGCACTGTCCACTATGGAGTTACACAACACAGCGTATTTAACATACTGTTTTACTAAGTTTTTGAAAACAGCCACAACTCGCAGTTAGTATTTTTAATGTACCGGTTTCGCTCTTCATATGAACAAGAGCATCATCAGAATATATACTGTAAAAGATACATATTGAGATAATAAAAAGCTTACACTAGCATTACGTGAAATAAATATTTTGTATCCAGTTTGGTGAGTTACTTTTAAAGTTGGCTGACAGCAATAAAGATTAAACTGACTGTACTATAGTACTGAAGATCAGTTTGAAAGTAAGTTTTAAGTGCAGCAGTAAATGATAACACTGACAGCGCCGAAGATTAAATTGACTATACAACAGTAATTGTGACGTTCATGGAACAGTGTATCCAAAGATAATTTACATCTACAGAAAACTAAATTACATGCTAGTTACCTCTGTAGACATCTCATATCTGTACATATCGGCTTATCATTCAAAAAACACATCAGTAAAACTGAAATAACTTTCAAACTACAATATTAAAAATACATATTTAAAAAGGTAAGCGCAAATATGCATTCAAATCAACGTTTTTTAAAAATATTTCTTTTAGGATAATACGGGAGGTATATTTTGGCAGTTTATTTAGAGCACTTCATCAAATAAGTGGACAAACTCATGCAAATTAAATTCGTTTCGTTCGTTTAATGAATGCACACAAAAACTAAGTTCATAGTTGAATAGTAGCATCGACTTTATCGATTTTGCAATAAGTTGACTGAATGGGAAGCATGTTTTTAAAGTTAATAGGAAGCCTACATATTCAGGTATAATTACTGGGAGTAATTCAAATAACCCAATCCAGCACGAAAAGCCTGTTTCTATTCAGCATTACACAATGTTACAATTACCACTCACAGACGAAGACAGAGCTACAGGATTACAGACAATCAAAAAGGTATCATTAAGGAACAGTTACCAAGAACGTGATGTTGGTATCACACTAAACAGAAAAATATTAAACGAAAGAAAAACCTAGTTTAGGCAACCCAATAGAAAGTAAAAGGTGTATTACACTCACATACATGTCCTATAACAGGCTGCAAGATCTTTCCCAAGACAGAAAGTTAAAGCTGCATTTCGAACTAGCAACTCCCTCAGATGCGCACTAATACACAAAGAGAATGTCCATAAGGACCAATACAGAAATTCAGGAGCATTTAAAATAAATTGACAGAACTGTCAGAACATGAACATTCAAAACTGGAAGAACTCAGTCTCATTGAGCTAACGACCCTGTCAAAGAGGGCGGAGGAGAAGACAGAGGTTCAGGGCACTCTATTGTCATTGGGGTGGTAAAGTGCACCTAAAGGCAGAAGGATCAGCAATGATCAACGGAATGAGGATACAGGAGGCAACGGGAATCACTGCATTTAAGACACATTATGTTTATCCGCAGGACATGTGGCCTCTAACTATGGAGGTGTGACATGACAGTGTCATGATGATCTCTCCACCGGCCAAAGTTTCCAGACTAGTTCCCCACTCGGATCTCTAGAAGGGGTCTGCGAAGGGCGAGGTGACCACGAGAAAAATATTGAATAATTAACGAACGGATAACGTTCTACGAATCATAGCATGGAATGTCAGACGTTTGAACGTGGTGGGGAAGATAGAAAATCTGAAAGGGGAAATGTTAAGGCTAAATCTAGATATAATGGGAATCAGTCGAGTGAAATGGAAGGAAGCCAAGGATTTCTGGTCAAACGAGTATAGGGTAGTATAAACAGCTGCAGAAAATGGAATACCGGGAGTAGGATTCGTTATGAATAGGAGGGCAGGGCAGAGAGTGAGCTACTGTGCACCATTCAGTGATACAGTTGTTCTCTTCAGAAACGACGCCAGACCAACCACAATAGTTCAGATATACATGGCGACGTCACAAGGAGAGGATGAAGAGACAGAAAAAGTATATGAGGATACTGAACAGGTGATTCAGTACTTAAAGAGAGATGAAAATCTAATATTCATAGGGGATTGGATTGCGGTTGTAGAGGAGAGAGCAAAAGAAAAGGTTACGGGAGAACACGGGGTTGGTAATAGAGACGAGAGAGGAGATAAATCAGCAGAGTTCTGCAGTAAATTCAGCAACTAATAACGAGTAATCTGTTCAAGAAGTATAAGAGCACGACGTATACTTGGAAACGGATGGGAGACACGGGAAGATTTTAGTTAGAACACATGATAGTCAGGAAGAGATTCCGAAATCAGATATTGGACTGTAAGGCGTACCCAGGATCAGACATAGATCAGAATTTATTAATGATGAAGAGTAGCCTGAAGTTTAAGAGACTAGTCAGGTCAGGAAGAAAAAGTGCGCAAAGAAATTGGATATGGAAGTCCTAAGGAATCAAGAGATACGCTTGAGGCTCTCTGAGGCTATAGACACTTTGATCTTGAATATCTGAGTTAGCTTTATGGTTTAACTGGAGTGGACATCTTAAAAGAGGGCAATCGAAGAAGTTGGAAAGAAAACTGCAGGTACAAGGACGGAAACTGCGAAGGAACGATGGATAACAGCTGAGATACTTAAGCTGATCGACAAATGAAAGAAGTACAAAAATCTTCAGGGACATTTACGAAAAAAGAATTGGAGGTCAGTTAGGAACAAAATAATTGGGAAGTGCAGGGAAGCTAAGGCAGGATGGCTGCATGAAAAATGTGAAGAAATCGAGGAAGAAATGATTCTCGGAAGGACGGATTCTGCACACAGCAAAGTCAAAACAACCTTCGGCAAAATTAAAAGCAAGGGCAGTAACGTTAAGAGTTCAACAGTAATTCCATTGTTAAATGCAGAGGAGAGAACGGACAAGCAGAAACAGTACATCGAAGTCCTCTACGAGGGGAAAGACTTGCCTGATGATAGAAGAAAAAACAGGAGTCAACATGGAACAGATAGGTGATCATGTATTAGAATCAGTATTTTATATAGCTTTGGAACACATAAGCTCAAATAAGGCAGAAGGGATGGGTAACATTCCATCGGAATTTCTAAAATCATTTGGGGAAGTGGTAACAAAACAACTATTCACGTTTGTATGTAGACTGTATGAGACGAGCAATATACCATCAGACTACCAGGAGAAAAAAAAATGGTTCAAATAACTCTGAACACTATGGGACTTAACTTCTGAGGTCATCAGTCCCCTAGAACTTAGAGCTACTTAAACCTAACTAACATAAGGACATCACACACATCCATGCCCGAGGCAGAATTCGAACCTGCGACCGTAGCGGTTGCGCGGTTCCGCACCGTAGCGCCTATAACTGCTCGGCCACCCCGGCCGGCTCCCGGGAGAACATCATGTACACAATTCCGAAGATTGCAAGAGCCGATAAGTGTGAGAATTATCATACAATCAGCTTAACAGCTCAGCATCCATTTTCCTGATATGAATAATACACGGAAGAATGGAAAAGAAATTAGAACATGAGTTAGTTAACGATCAGTTTGGGTTTAGGGACGGTAAAGGCACCTGGGATGCAATTTTGACGTTGAGGTTGCTAATGGAAGCAAGACTGAAGAAAAATTGAGACGCGTTCATAGTATATGTCGACCTCGAAAAAGCATTCGACAATGTAAAATGGGACAAGATATTCGAAATTCTGAGAAAAATAGGCATAAGCTATAGACAAAGGTGGGTAACACGCAATACGTAAAAGAACCGAGAGGGAACAATAACACTGGAAGATCAAGAGTGAAGTGGTCGGACGAAAAACGGTGCAAGACAAGGACGTAGTCTTCCACCCCAGCTGCTCAATCTATACATCGAAGGAGCAATGAGGGAAATAAAACGAAGCTTCAAGAGTGGTACTAAAATTTAGGGTGAAAGGGAATTTTGCTCTCTTGTGTGAAAGTGAATAACGGCAGCTGGTGTTAAATGGAAGGATGGGTCTAATGGGCATAGAATATGGATTAGGAGTAAATCTTTCAGGTCAAAGTAATGAGAAACAGCAAAAATGAGAACAGCGAAAAACTTAATTTTATACTTGGGGCTCAGAAAGTGGGCGAAGTTAAGCAATTCTAGGAAAGAGATTAACTTACGACGGGCGGAGCAAGGAAGACATAAAAAGCAGACTAGCATTGGCGAAAAAGTATTCCTGACCGAGAAAAGTCTGCTAGTATGAAACGTAGGTTTTAACTTCAGAATAAATTTCTAGAAAGGTTCGTCTGGAGCACAACACTGTGTGGTACTGAAACATGGACTGTGGGAAAATCAGAACATATGAGAACCGAAGCCTTTGAGATGTGGTGCTACAGAAGGATGTTGAAAATTATGTGGAGTAATAAGGTAAGCAATGAGGAGGTTCTCTGCAGAATCAGCGAGAAAAGAAATATATGGAAAACACTGACAAGAAGCAGAGACAGGATAACATGACATCCAGCAAATAATTGAGGAAGTTGGGTGCAATTGCTCAATTGCTACTCGTAAAGATTGGCACAGCAAATAAAACTTAAATGCTGTCAGCCAACTTTGAACCCAATCTTTATTGCTGTCAGGCAACTTTAACTGTAACTCACTACACAGGAAACAAAAAGTGTATTGAAGTAATGTCAATGTACGTTTTCCGTATTAATTCAATTTTTATCTCTTGCAGCGTATATTAGGATGCTCTTGTTCATACGAAGAACGAAAGTGGTAAATAAAATATACTAACTGTGACTTCGGGCTCTTTTCAAAAACCTGGTTTTAACAATCGCTCCCGCTGCAGGCAATTCCTGCTCTTGCTGAACAGTTTTGCTTTTTCCAGTGAATTTAGCCCATGTTCATTCAAATACAGTTACACAACTTGAGATAGTTTTTGCGACTCGCTCTTATCAGATAGTAATTGCGTAATTACACCACTTGCATTGATCCGGATTACAACACAAACCCACACTAAGTTAATGATGGAAAACCAGCTCAGCACAGCCTTTTATTTCACAAGATTATATTATTTATATTCAGAAAAGTTACAACTGGGTATGTGTACTGACTTTCGAAAGTGCTCTGTGTACGAACCAATGGCTCTGAGGCGTGCTTAGAATCACTCAGATTCACTCACAAGTATCACCGCCTTGTGACAATAGCGCTGACTTCCTTGTAAACACATCGATTCAGTCACAAGCATTACGTGAAACTGGCACATTCCGCGCAAGTATGCCAGGTCGGAATCGAACAGGGATAACTCTTATAACGGAAGACGAGACTCGGTGACATGCTGAAGACACTCCATCTACAAGTGCACGACGTATTACACACATTCTTAGCGTCAGACAAAGCGTTGTATGGAATGCGTTACATGACCAACATCTTCATCCTTTCCATCGTCATCGCATTCCCCGAAGCGTGCAGTTCATAGAGTGGCTTTTACAACAGACTGCCCTCTACATCTTATTTCCGACCGAGGTCCTGTACATCGGTAAGGTTTTTTTTTTCTTTTTACTCGCAAAGAATGTTTCAAAATCCACAGCTGTCATGTTTGGGCACATGATGCGAATCCATGGAGCACTCGATCTCGTGTTCGTGAACAGCGATTCGGTGTTAATGTGTGGTTTGGTATTCTCGATGACGTTGAGAGGAGAACCATACCTCTTCCTCAAAGGACGTCGCATCGTCGTGGAACATACACTACTCGCCATTGAAATTGCTACAGCATGAAGATGACCTGCTACAGACGTGAAATTTAACCGACAGGCTGAAGATGCTGTGATATGCAAATGATTAGCTTTTCAGAGCACTCACCCAAGTCTGACGCCGGTGGCGACACCTACAACGTGCTACCACGAGGAAATTTTCCAACCGATTTCTCTTATGCAAACAGCAGTTGACCGGCGATGCCTGGTGAAACGTTGTTGTGATGCCACGTGTAAGGAGGAGAAATGCGTACAATCACGTTTCCGACTTTGGTAAAGGTCGGATTGTAGCCTATCGAGATCGGTTTATCGTATAGCGACATTGCTGTTCGCGTTGGTCGAGATCCAATGACTGTTAGCAGAATATGGGATCGGTGGGTTCAGGAGGGTAATGCGGAACGGTGTGCTGGATCCCAACGGCCTCGTATCACTAGCAGTCGAGATGACAGGCATCGTATCCGCATGGCTGTAACGGATCGTGCAGCCACGTCTCGATTCATGAGTCAATAGGTGGGGACGTTTGCAAGACAACAACCATCTGCACGAACAGTTCGTCGACGTTTGCAGCAGCATGGACTATCAGCTCGGAGACCATGGCTGCGGTTACCCTTGACGCTGCGTCACAGATAGGAGCGCCTGCGATGGTGTAATCACTGACGAACCTGAGTGCACGAATGGCAAAACGTCATTTTTTTCGGATGAATCCAGGTTCTTTTTACAGCACTATGATGGTGGCATCCGGGTCTGGCGACATCGCGGTGAACGCACATTGGAAGCGTGTATTCGTCATCGCCATACCGGCGTATCACCCGCGCGTGATGGTATGACTCAATGCCCAGGCGTATCAAGGTGGTTGTTCTGGCTACTATAACTGACATGTAATCACATGTCAGTTATAGTATAATGTATTTGCCCAATGAATACCCGTTTATAATCTGCATTTCTTCTTAGTGTAGCAGTTTTAATGGCCAGTTGTGTATGTTGAGGGAAGCGCTGTAGACTGTACCTCTGAATATTAGAGAAAGGATGTAGTTCAAGCACGATGGAGCGTCAGCCCATTTCAGCATAGATGTGAGGAATCATTTGAGAGCCAGGTTCGGGACTGTATGGATCGACCGATGTGGTCCTGTGGCATGGTCGCTCAGGTTACCAGACGTCACGTGTGGAAACAGAAGAAGGTCTTGTCGCTGGGACTGTCGTCGCTGCTGATGGAACTGCGGACATGTCAGGATTCTTCGAACATACATGACAATGATCCGACGATGTACTGAGTGCATACTGGCCAATAATCTCGAATTCGTTAAATTACACTGCTGTAATTAGTATGCGAAACTATCTTCTGTGTAAATCTTCCATACCATCAGGAATTGCCATTGGGGACCATATGTACCATAAAAAACAATGTAGCGCCAAAGAAACTGGTATAGGCATGCATATTCAAATGCAGAGATATGTAGGCAGGCAGAATACGGCTGTACGGCCGCCAAAGCCTATACAGGGTGGAGAGAAACGGCGTCACGAAATTTTAACCCTGGGTAGCTGATGCCAGCAGGAACCAAAATTACTAGTGTTGTGTCGGTCGACAACGCACCATTTTTAAACTACGGAAACTTGGCGCCACGCGCTCCGATTGACCGTGGGATTGCTCTGTTGCCGTTAATCGGTTGACGGGTAGCGCTATGGCCCCCGCGATCACAAGACCTCATGCCACCGGAGTTTTTCCTGTGGGGATTCTTCAAGCTTTTAGTTCACCCACCCGAACGCGAACTACCTATAAACGAAGAGGAGTTAATGGATGGCATTCAGCATGTCGCCGGTCACTTCAGGGAATTGCTAGGAAGCTTTGAAAGATTTGGCAAAACACCGTTCGACGTTACCAAGCTTGCGTCGCGTCAAAGGGTCGCCAGTTCGAGCACCTGCTTTAAGTAAACGATGCCCTTTCTACAAAAAAGACCC
This sequence comes from Schistocerca gregaria, assembly GCF_023897955.1. Taxonomy (NCBI): domain Eukaryota; kingdom Metazoa; phylum Arthropoda; class Insecta; order Orthoptera; family Acrididae; genus Schistocerca; species Schistocerca gregaria. The sequence goes on from NC_064921.1 coordinate 202,126,320, forward strand.
TTTCCCGGGCTGACACAATTTGTAAAAGACTTTCTGTACGCGACCTAACAGCTGTAGACGATTTTGTTTCCGGTACATCTTGTCTTGAAATTACAGTGGATGTTTCGGGACCCCCAGCGGATTCGCCCCCTGAGTGGAAAGCTGGCGTGCGGGCCGCCTTGGATACATCGCGATCTCTGGCAGGCAAATCATTCGCGGTTATGCGTTGCCAGAGCATCGGGCAACAGGGCAAACCCGCGGCCAAACTGAGAGCGTGGTACCAAGTTTAAATGGTTTAAAAATTGTGCGTTGTCGACTCACAACAATAGCAATTTTGGTTCCTACTGGCATTAGCTATCCAGGGTTAAAATTTCGTGGCATAATTTTTCTCCACACTGTATAAGACAACATGTGTCTGACGCAGTTCCTGAATTGGTAACAGCTTCTACACTGAGAGGTTATCAAGATTTAAGCGACTTTGAACGTGGTACCATAGTCGACGCACGAGCAATGAGAGATAGCATCTCCGGGGTGGTGATGAAGTGGGGATTTTCCCGTACGACCACTTCACGAGTGCACCGTGAGTATCAGGAATCCGGTAAAGCATCGAATCTCCGACATTGCTGTGGCCGGAAAAAGATCCTGCAAGAACTGGACCAACGACGACTGAAGAGTATATTTCAACGTGACAGAAGTGCAACCCTTCCGCAAATTTTTGCAGATTTCAGTGCTAGGCGATCAGCAAGTGTCAGCGTGCGGACCGTTCAACGAAACATCATCGATATGAGCTTTCGGAGCCGAAGGCTCACCCTTGTACACTTGATGACTGAACGACACAAAGTTTTACGCCTCGCCTGGGCTCGTCACTTCCGACATTGGACTGTTGATAGGTGGAAACATGTTGCCTGGTCGAACGAGTCTCGTTTCAAATTGTATCGAGCGGATGGACGTGTAAAGTAATGGAGATAACCCCATGAATCCATGGACACCGCATGTCAGCAGGGGACTGTTCAAGATGTTGGATGCTCTGTAATGGTGTGAGGCGTGTGCACTTTGAATAATATGGGACCCCTGATACGTCTACATACTACTCTCACAGGTTACACGTAGTAAGCAACCTACCTTATCACCTGCATCCATTCATGTCCACTGTGCATTCCGACGATCTTGAGCAATTTCTGCAGTACAATGCGATACCCACACTCTTCTGAATTTCAAAACTTCCGCTAGTCGCGAAACTCCTCAGACGTGAACATTATTGAACCTACGTATCTGAGATGCCTTGCAACGTGCTTTTCAGAAGAGATCATCACCCCGTCGTACTATAACGGATTTATGGACAGCCCTGCAGGTTGCGTGGTGTCTGTTCCCTCCAGCACTACTTCAGACGTTAGTCAAGTCCATGACACGCCGTTTTGCGGCACTTCTACGTGCTCGCGGAGGCCCTACACGATCTATGCAAATGTACCAGTTTCTTTGGTTCTTCAGTGTAAATAAATTTGTTTTAATGTTCTCTACCTTGTATATTAATTTGAGCGAGTAGTTTCGGATCACCTTATATCATAAAAAAATTTAGAAGACGCTCCCAGTATTCCTCTAAAGCAGCACTCCTAGCCTATAAACTATTACCTTCGTCAAATGCAGCGGAAAATTCACTGCAGCAGTTTAACATTTGCCAGTGTCTAGAGATGGGCTAAAGTTCCAAACGATTAATGGAGCAACAGTTTTTTATGCCGATGGACTTACGAGCCGTTCCCCGCCCCCCTCCCCCTCCCTCCCTTAATCATTAAGTATCCTGTTTGGGAACAGTAGCGTGTGCCGCGCTTTTTCGTGTCTCAGCTCGTTACGGGGCCGGCCAGTTAGTTAGACTCGGTGTTTTAACCGCAGCTCCTCACCTTGATGGCACAGCCTCCTAGCACCGAGGTGAGAAGCTAGTTACTAAGCTCGCAGGTCGCGGGGTCGAGACGAGAGCGCTATCGATAACGAGCGGCGGCCTCGTCTGCCCGAAACGGGCGGAATGTGTGCCGCCGGGTGACCTACTTGCTCACACAATGCGATGTCACGGTGCGTCTGTTTTTGTGTCCGCCGGCCACTTGCTTGTGTTGTTTATTAGCGAGTAGCCCGATGTGGGGATTCGTCTCGGGAACAAACGGCTGCCGAGGCACACTTCAAAGCGTGGCGCCGCCACTGTGCGTCTGCTTCAACCTCAGTTAGCGCTTGTTCCAGACCAGCGTCGCTCCATAAGCGATGCTCGCTTCTGCGAAAATCCAAACGCAGGGCTTCCGCATATACATTCATACTTTTCAAAATTAAATAAAGAAAAAAATACGTATTTCACCTTTGGTTGAACAAATACAAAGAAAAGAGTGCAAACTACCAACACGACTGATTGTACTAAAAGATGTACCTACATTTGTTACCCCTCAGTCATCGGTAAGATATTGTCCAAACGATAATCTTTTTGCGTTTTGTTTCCTTCTGGATACATTATACAATGAGGTGACAAAAAGTCGTGGGACAGCGATATGCATATATACAGATTGCGGTAGTGTCGCGTATACATGATATAAAAGGACAGCGCTTTGGCGAAGCTGTCACTTGTACTCAGGTGATTCATGTGAGAAATATTCCGACGTGATTTTGTAGCACGTCTTGAACTGACGAACTCTGAACACGGAATGGTAGTTTGAGTTCTACTCATGGGACATTCGATTTTGGAAATCGGTAGGGAATTCAATATCCCGAGCTCCACCGTGTCAAGTGTGTGCCGAGAATTCCAAATTTCAGGCATTACCTCTCGCCATGGGCAACGTAGCGACTGACCGTCTTCACTTAACGACCGAGAGCAGCGGCGTTTGAACAGATCGGACAGACAAGCAACTATGTGTATAATACCTGCAGAAATTAGTATCGGACTTACGACTAACGTATCTGTTACGACAGTGCGGTGAAATTTCGCGTTATAGGGCTATGGCAGCAGACGACCGACAGAAGTGCCCTTGTTTACAGTGCGACATCGCCTGCAGCGTCCTTCCTATGCTGTTGGACCGTACGTGACTGGATAACCATGGCCTCGTCAGATGAGTCCCGATTCCAGTTGGCAGAGCTGGTGAAAGGTTTCGAGTGTGGCGCAGATCACACGAAGCCATGGAACCAAGTTGTCAACAAGGCACTGTGCAAGCTGGTGGTGGCTCCATAATGGTATGGACTGTGTTTTCATGGAATGGACTGGGTCCTCTTGTCCAAATGAACAGATCATTAACTGGAAATGCTTACGTTCAGCTACACGGAAACACTTTACAAGTATTCATGGACTTCGTGTACCCAAACAACGAAGGAATTTTTATAAATGACAATGCGCTATGTCAACAAGCCACAGCTGTTTGCGATTAGTTGGAACGACGTTCTGGCCAATTCGAGCGAGTGATTTGGCCACCCAGATCGCCCGACGTGAATCCCATCAAACATTTAAGGGCCGTAAGCGAGAGGTCACTCGTGCACAATATCCTGCACGTGCGACACTTTCACAGTTATGGACGGCTACAGAGGCAGCATGGCTCAATATTTCTGCAGGGGACTTCCACCGAGTTGTAGAGTCCACGCCACGACAAGTTGCTGGACTACTCTGGGCAAAAGAAGGTCCAATGCGATATTAGGAGGTATACCATGACTTTCTTCACCTCATTGTAGTCATTTAGACTGTACGCCCATTGTGAAATCGCTACTGTCATTTCTTTTTTTCCTCGAGTCGGAACTCTTAGGTTACATAACTGTACTGAATAACGGAGTGCTGCTAAAACAACAATTTACGTAATTTAAAGTATACATTCCGCGTTCCGGCCCGACATTGGCCAACCGTTTCCGACCGACCGCCGTGTCATCCCCTGCCAATGGCGTCATGGAATAGGTTATGAAGGCCATGTGGTCAGCACACCGCTCTCCCGATCGTTGACGGGATTCCTGACCTTGGACCCGCTACTTCTCAATCAAGCGGCTCCTCAGTTGGCCTTACGAGACTAAGTGCAGCCCGTTGCAGTCCACCCACCAAGGAAAATCCCCGTCAGTACCGGGCAGCGAACCCGGGTTTCTAGTTAGTGCGGCAGTCAGTTGCACTCACCACCCAGCTTCGGAGGCGGGCGATAAAATATACATAGTACATATTTTCCTTTCTTTTCTTTTTTTTTCAGTCTTCTGACTGGTTTGATGCGGCTCACCACGAAATCCTCTCCTGTGCCAACCTCTTCATCTCAGAGGTGCACTTGCAACCTGCGTCCTCAATTATTTGCTTGAAGAATACCAATCTCGGCCTCCCTCTTAAGTTTTTGCCCTCTACAGCCCCCTCTAGTACCATGGAAGTCATTCCCTCAGGTCTTAAGACATGTCCTATGATCCTGTCCCGTTGTCCTTTCTAGTTATAAATGTTTTCCACATATTCCTCTCCTCTCTGATTGTGCACAGAACGTCTCCATTCCTTACCTTATCAGTACATCTAAGTTTCAACATTCGTCAGTAGCACCGCATCTCAAATGCTTCGATTCTCTTCTGTTCCCGTTTTCCCATAGTCCAAGTTTTACTATCATGCAATGCTGAACTCCAGAAGTACGTTATCAGAAATTTCTTCCTCAAATTAAGGCCTATATTTGATACCAGTAGGCTTCTCTTGGCCAGGAATGCTGTTTTTGCTATGCTAGTCTGCTTTTGATATCCTCCTTGCTCCGTCCGTCGTTGGTTAGTTTACTGTCTAGGTAGGTGAATTCCTCAACTTCATCTACCTCGTGACCATCAATCCTGATGTTAAGTTTCTCGCTGTTCTCATTTCTATACTTCTTATTATTTTTATCTTTCTTCGATTCACTCTCAGTCCATATTCTGTACTCATTAGATTGTTCATTCCGCTCATCAGGTCAAGTAATTCTTCTTCACTTTCGCTTACGATAGCAATATCATCAGCGAATCGTATCACTGATATCCTTTCACCTTGTACTTTAATTCCACTCCTGAAACTTTCTTTTATTTCCATCACTGCTTCTTAGATGCACCGATTGAAAAGTAGGGTGAAAGACTACATCCTTGTCGTACATCCTTTTTTAATCCAAGTACTCTGTTCTTGGTCGTCGACTCTTATTATTCCTTCTTGGCTCTTGTACATATTATACACTCCTGGAAATGGAAAAAAGAACACATTGACACCGGTGTGTCAGACCCACCACACTTGCTCCGGACACTGCGAGAGGGCTGTACAAGCAATGATCACACGCACGGCACAGCGGACACACCAGGAACCGCGGTGTTGGCCGTCGAATGGCGCTAGCTACGCAGCATTTGTGCACCGCCGCCGTCAGTGTCAGCCAGTTTGCCGTGGCATACGGAGCTCCATCGCAGTCTTTAACACTGGTAGCATACCGCGACAGCGTGGACGTGAACCGTATGTGCAGGTGACGGACTTTGAGCGAGGGCGTGTAGTGGGCATGCGGGAGGCCAGGTGGACGTACCGCCGAATTGCTCAACACGTGGGGCGTGAGGTCTCCACAGTACATCGATGTTGTCGCCAGTGGTCGGCGGAAGGTGCACGTGCCCGTCGCCGTGGGACCGGACCGCAGCGACGCACGGATGCACGCCAAGACCGTAGGATCCTACGCAGTGCCGTAGGGGACCGCACCGCCACTTCCCAGCAAATAAGGGACACTGTTGCTCCTGGGGTATCGGCGAGGACCATTCGCAACCGTCTCCATGAAGCTGGGCTACGGTCCCGCACACCGTTAGGCCGTCTTCCGCTCACGCCCCAACGTTGTCCCAAGCCCGTATCCCTTTGAAACCTTTTCTTCTAATCCTCCTCACCATACGCCCTCGCTCAAAGTCCGTCAACTGTACATACGGTTCAAGTCCACGCTGTCGCGGCATGCTACCAGTGTTAAAGACTGCGATGGAACTCCGTATGCCACGGCAAACTGGCTGACACTGACGGCGGCGGTGCACAAATGCTGCGCAGCTAGCGCCATTCGACGGCCAACACCGCGGTTCCTGGTGTGTCCGTGCTGTGCGTGTGATCATTGCTTGTACAGCCCTCTCGCAGTGTCCGGAGCAAGTATGGTGGGTCTGACACACCGGTGTCAATGTGTTCTTTTTTCCATTTCCAGGAGTGTATATCTGAATTATCGTTGTCGGTGTTGGTTCCCTTTCAGTTCTGATAAGAACAACTTATCACTGAACTGTTCATAGAAACACACTCCCTGCCCTACCTTCCTATTCATAACGAATCCTACTGCCGTTATATCATTTTCTGCTGCTTTTTAAATTATCATATGGTTCAAATGGCTCTGAGCACTATGGGACTTAACTTCTAAGCCATGAGTCCCCTAGAACTCAGAACTACTTAAACTTAACTAACCTAAGGACATCACACACAACCATGTCCGAGGCAGGATTCTAACCTGCGACCGTAGCGGTCGCGCGGTTCCAGACTGTAGCGCCTAGAGCCGCTCTGCCACCCCGGCAGGCTGCTGATATTATCCTATACTCATTCGACCAGAAATCCTCGTCTTCCATTTCATTTCACTGACCCCCACTGCATCTATATTGAACCTTTGAATTTTCCTATACAGATTTTCTAGTTTCCCTATCACGTTCAAGCTTCTGACATTCCAAGCCCCTATTCATAGAACGTTATCCTTTCGTTGACTCTTCAATCTTTTTCCCATAGTCACCTCCCCTTGGCAGGCCCCTCCGGGGAGATTCGAATGGGTTACTATTCGGGAATCGTTTGCCAATGGAGAGATCATCATGACACTTTTCAATTGCAGGCCACATGTGTCTGTAATGTAGTGGTTTCCAATGCCTTCTTCATTCTCATGTCGTTGATCACTGCTGATTCTTCCGCCTTTACGCGCAGTTCCCACCCCTGGGACAGGAGAGTGCGCTGCTCCGTCCTCTTCGACAAGGCCGTTGGCAGAACGCAAGTGAACAAGGAAAGGAGAACAACTTAGCCATCAGGAGGCATCAGCGATTTCTCTCAATTACTTACGGCACCGGGGTATGTGCATGAGACATAAATTTGAACTTGATTCGCTTATCCAGTCCTGTGAAAAAGAGTTTTGAACACCTGGACAGACAGACGGACTGACAAAAAATTGATTCTCTAAGGATTCCATTTCCACCGTTTGAGCTACGGTAACATATTAATCAGATCTCATGAGCTTCGTGTCTTTTGTTCGGATGTTAAGGTAACTTCATACATGTTCACGCCATCGGCGGGTAGGTAAAATATTGTTAAGAGGTGCAATTCTGTGTGACAGATACGACGGACTGAAAAGTGCAGCATAAATGTTGCTATCAGGCTTGGTAGGATATATACGGGTTGCGAACGAAATTCGCTGTAGATTAATCACAGTGGAAGCTACGTAGATGGTACGTACTTGGGCGAGACTGCATTATTAGCACATGCCGAAGTTTCAAGCGGTCTCATTGTGGGTCTCCTTTTGGTCGTCTGATCGAATCGTGCAGTATCCAGATTTGTAGGGCATTTGAATGTGACTTTGGCCCAATGTTAGTTGCATAGGGATGTGAGGGCAGGGATACTCGTCGTCAAGGTTCTGGTCGACAAAGTCAGGCCACGACAAGGGAGGATCACCGTGCGGTGCACAAAGCACGTTATAAGCCCTTCAAATCCGCGAGAACAAGAAAGGGACTCCCTGCAACTTTTTGGGTCAGTCTGCTCCACTGGTCGGAGGGCAGTAGAGGAGGCACAAGGTAATTACCGTCCCCTACAGAAACTGCATTTAATACAATAACGCAAACGTCTGCATTTGGAGAGGTGTTGTACCGGGAAGCATTCACTGTTGATCTCTACATCTACGTCTACATCCATTCTCCGCAAGCCACCTGTCCGTGTGTGGCGGAGGGTACCCTGAGTACCTCGATCGGTTCTCCCCTCTATTCCAGTCTCGTATTGTTCGTGGAAAGAAAGATTGTCGGTATGCCTCTGTGTGGGCTCTAATCTCTCTGATTTTATCCTCATGGTCTCTTCGCGAGATATACGTAGGAGGGAGCAATATACTGCTTGACTCCTCGGTGAAGGTACGCTCTCGAAACTTCAACAAAAGCCCGTACCGAGCTACTGAGCGTCGCTCCTGACAAGTCTTCCACTGGAGTTTATCATCTCTGTAACGCTTTCACGATAGCTGTATGATCCTGTAACGAAGCGCGCTGCTCTCCGTTGGATCTGCTCTAACTCTTCTATGAACCCTGTCTGGTACGGATCCCACACTGTTGAGCAATATTCAAGCAGTGGGCGAAAAAGTGTACTGTAACCTACTTCCTTTGTTTTCCGACTACATTTCCTTAGGATTATTCCAATGAATCTCAGTCTGGTATCTGCTATACCGACGATTAATTTTATTCAGTCATTCCATTTTAAATCACTCCTAATGCCTACACCCAGATAATTTATGTAATTAAGTGCTTCCAGTTACTGACGTGCTGTATTGTAGCTAAATGATAAAGGATCTTTCTTTCTATGTATTCGCAGCACATTACTGTTGTCTACATTGAGATTCAATTGCCATTCCCTGCACCATGCGTCAATTCCTTGCAGATCCTCCAGCATTCAGTTCCATTTTCCGTTGTTACAACCTCTCGATATACAACAGCATCATCCGCAAAAAGCTCAGCGGTTGATGAATGGCGTCACCTTGTGTTCAGCAGAGCAGCTATGCTACACTACCCCGGATGATCAGAGGATCATCGTCTGTGACTATGACGGCGAGCTCGGAAGAGGTCCCAATCTTTCAATGTTTTGGAGAGGCACAACAGTGTTACTACTGCCCTCATGGTGTGGGCAGCAGTCGAGTGTGACTTCCGGTCACGGATGGTAGTGGCTGAGGGAATTCTGATGGCACAGCGGTACTTCACAGACATCCAGTACCCTCATGTGTTATCTCTCTTGCAACGGTGTCGTCATTTAATAGGAGAATGGGCATCGACACATGACACGTGTTTCCGTGAACTGTCTGCTTGATGATGAGATACTCATGTGCCCAGCATGACGCCCAGATGTGTCCTATATATAGTATGAGAGGGACCAGCTCAGACATCAACTCAGTCACAGTGGCAGTATCCAGGATATCTTGGACTATTTTCAACTGTTGTGGGCCAGCTTGTCTCAGGTAAGGATACAACGGCCTTATGACGCCCGTCCCAAACGGATTACCACAGGCATCCAGGCCACACAGGGTGGAACGTCATATAGATGAATAGGCTTGTACTGCCAGGTTCTTTGTAAATTTAGCTCGATTTTGTAATCACTGACATAACATCACATATCCTTTCAACTCGTGAAGTTGCATTCCACTTCCTCCTTACCTTCTGGGTGATTCACATTTTAGACAGGCAGTGTATAATCGTCGAGAGCCAACTAGTCGCCGCTAGCGTATCCTGTCCTATTGCAACAGTAAAATGTCTTTGATTGTGCTGAGCCACAGTCATACAGTATTTTTTGAAAGAATACACCGCCATTTTGCTATATATTGCTGTATTTTCCTCCGGCACACTCTAGATTTCAGTTTTTACTCCATTATCGAGTACAGACCATTAACACGTCATATCTGGCAAAGTCAGCAGAAAGTGCGGCCAAAAGTCAGGGCACATGAGCCGGTTATTGGCCTTGTAAAGAAGAGTAGTCAGTCGTCATCTAATAAAGGAACAGGAGCAAGTCATCTAGTGCTGGAGGAACGGGATCTGGTCTTCAACTGCTGGAGGAACAGGAACCTGTCGTTGGCTGCTGGAGGAAGAGCTGGTTATCAGCTGCTGAAGGATCAAGAGCCGATCGTTGGTTGCTGGGGGAATAGGAGCGAGTCATATGCTGATGGAGGAACAGTAGCTAATCATTGACTGCTGAAAAAACGGGAACTGGTCATCAGCTGATGAAGGAATATGAGTCAGGCGTCAGCTGCTGAAGGAATGGGATCCTGTCGTGGGCAGCTGAAAGGAACTGGAGGCAATCGTCAACTGCTAAAGAAACAGGACGCAGTCCTTGACTGATGGAGGATCAGATCGCAATCCTTGGTTGATGAAGGAACTGGACTCAGTCGTCAGCTACAGAAAGAAGAGAAGCCGGTCAGCAGGTGATGAAGGAAGAGGAGCCAGTCATTCGATGCTGAACGAACAGGAACCAGTTGTTGGTTCCTGAAGGAACAGGAGGTAGTCGTGACTTCGCGCTGGGCGAGAGATTCGCGGTAGACGCAAGCTACGTAAGAGGCCAATGCTGCAGAGTACCCTCTGTAGAACCAAATGGAGTTCCATCGGGCCCTACCGACTTATTCGTTTTCAACTCTTTCAGTTCTTTCTCTACGCCAGTGATGTCTATTGGTATGTAATCTATAAGGGAGTCTGTGGAAATTAAGTTACAATCCCTCAGACTGACCATGGATTCCACAGGTCATCTGGCGGATGCCGTAGCGGTAAATTTCCTTCCAAAGATTCCCTGTCAGGGATTCCTCCCTCTCACTCCGAGTTTGTTGTGACATTTCACCGAAAGTAACGAAAAAGAAAAAAAGCGGACGGCGTACCTGAAGCTAGTGTGATAGTACCGTTACAGTTCGTGTAAATAATCTGGCGGGTAACAGTTGTACAGTCGTAGCCCTTTGAGGCGAATGCCGAGAGTGATAGCCCTTCCCAGTTGGGAATCGCTCTTCTACAACTCTCAGCATGCTGGGTGTTCGTCTGAAGAGAAGGAAATCACAACAGCCCGTCTTCCTCAAAGTAGGAAGTGAAAGATATAACCGGACGAACCAGTTGACTGCTTGGAGATGACTTCTTCAGAAACTTGCAGATAAAGAATTGCATATCATCAATACCCGGTGCAATGGTTAGCAGCTAGCTGCAAATATAATTACAAATAGTACTCCCGAGATTAAGATATCGAAAAGTTTCTTCCTAGACCGCTTTAAGGCAGGATGATAACGTAAATTTAGCATTGGAGAAATAGAAGTACAGATGGCAAACTCATATTAACTTGAAGTATTCTGACAAAATAGAGTTGCAGCTAGCTGCAAATATAATTACAAATAGTACTCCCGAGATTAAGATATCGAAGAGTTTCTTTCTGGACCGATTTAAGGCAGGATGATCACGTAAATTTAGCATTGGAGAAATAGAAGATGGCAAACTCATATTAACTTAAAGTATTCTGACAAAATAGAGTTCACTGTTTTAACAGGCAGTTTAAAAGACCCTCGTTGTACCAGTTCTTGAGTACTGACTGTCAGATTGGAATTCTCGCCAAATGAGATTTTTTTTTACATTTTTTTCTTTATTTTATGTGGTCGGCTACCAATCCCCTTATGTGCTAAAGTATTCATCTCAGTGTATAATTATCAATTATTAGGTCAATATGTTCCAGTCTCTATCTTCCTCTAGAATTTTCACCCTGTACAGATCCATCCAACAACATGGAAGTTATTCTCTGATGTCTTGACATGTGTCCTCCAAACCTCCCTCTTCTTCTTATCGTGTTTTCCATATATTCAATTCTTCGCCGACGCTGGGGAGAACTAACTCATTCCTCAATTAAGCAGTCCACCTGATTCCCCCCTCCCCGCCCCCCCCCCCCCCCCCCCTATGAATCATGGACCTTGCCGTTGGTGGGGAGGCTTGCGTGACTCAGCGATACAGATGGCCGTACCGTAGGTGCAACCACAGCGGAGGGGTATCTGTTTAGAGGCCAGACAAACGTGTGGTTCCTGATGAGGGGCAGTAGCCTTTTCAGTAGCTGCAGGGGTAAGAGTCTGGATGATTGACTGATCTGGCCTTGTAACATTAACCAAAACGGCCTTGCTGTGCTGGTACTGCGAACGGCTGAAAGCAAGGGGAAACTACGACCGTAATTTTTTCCCGAGGGCATGCAGCTTTACTGTATGATTAAATGATGATGGCGTCCTCTTGGGTAAAATATTCCGGAAGTAAAATAATCCCCCATTCGGATCTCCGGGCGGGGACTACTCAGGAGGACATCATTATCAGGAAAAAGAAAACTGGCGTTCTGCGGATCGGAGCATGGAATGTTGGATCCCTTAATGGGGCAAGTAGGTTAGAAAACTTAAAAAGGGAAATGGATAGGTTAAAGTTAGATATAGTGGGAATTAGTGAAGCTCGGTAGCAGGAGGAACAAAACTTTTCGTCAGGTGAATACAGGGTTATAAATACGAAATCAAATAGGGGTAATGCAGGACTAGCTTTAATAATAAATAGGAAAATAGGAATGCGGGTAAGCTACTACAAACACCATAGTGAACGCATTATTGTGGCCAAGATAGATACGAAGTCAACGTCTACTACAGGAGTAGAAGTTTACATGCCAACTAGCTCTGCAGAGGACGAAGAAAATGAAGAAATGTATGATGAAATAAAAGAAATTATTCAGATAGTGAAGGGTGACGAAAATTTAATAGTCATGGGTGACTGGAATTCGAGAATAGGAAAAGGGAGAGAACGAAACATAGTAGGTGAATATGGATTGGGGGAAAGAAATGAAAGAGTAAGACGACTGGTAGAATTTTGCACAGAGCATAACTTAATCATAGCTAACACTTGTTTCAAGAATCACAAAAGAAGGGTGTACACATAGAAGAATCCTGGAAATATAAGAAGGTATCAGATAGATTATATAATGGTAAGACAGAGATTTAGGAACCAGGTTTTAAATTGTAAGACATTTCCAGGGGCAGGTGTGGACTCTGACCACAATCTATTGGTTATGAGCTGTAGATTAAAACTGAAGAAACTGCAGAAAGGTGGGAATTTAAGATGGGATCTGGACAAACTGATGAAACCAGAGGATGTACAGAGTTTCATGGAGAGCATAAGGGAACAATTGTCAGAAGTGGGGGAAAGAAATACAGTAGAAGAAGAATAGGTAGCTCTGAGGGATGAAGTAGTGAAGGCAGCAGAGCATCTAGTAGGTAAATAGACGAGGGCTAGTAGAAATCCTTGGGTAACAGAAGAAATATTGAATTTAACTGATGAAAGGAGAAAATATAAAAATGCAATAAATGAAGCAGATAAAAAGGAATACAAACGTCTCAAAAATGAGAACGACAGGAAGTGCAAAACGGCTAGGCAGTAATGGATAGAGATACTGCCTACAGGGAAATTAAAGAGACCTTTGGAGAAAAGAGAACCACTTGTATGAGTATCAAGAGCTCAGATGGAAACCCAGTTCTAAGCAAAGAAGGGAAAGCAGAAAGGTGGAAGGAGTATATAGAAGGTTTATACAAGGGCTACATACTTGAGGACAATATTACAGAAATGAAAGAGAATGAAGATGAAGACGAAATGGGAGATACGATACCGCGTGAAGAGTTTGACAGAGCACTGAAAGATCTGAGTAGAAACAAAGCCCTGGGAGTAGACAACATTCCATTAGAGCTACTGACAGCCTTGGGAGAGCCAGTCCTGACAAAACTCTACCATATGGTGAGCAAGATGTACGAGACAGGCGAAATACCATCACACTTCAAGAAGAATATAATAATTATAATCCCAAAGAAAGCAGGTGTTGACAGATGTGAAAATTACCGAACTATCAGCTTAATAAGCGACGGCTGCAAAATACTAACGCGAATTCTTTACAGACGAATGGAAAAACTAGTAGAAGCTAACCTTGGGGAAGATCAGTTTGGATTCCGTAGAAATATTGGAACACGTGAGGCAATACTGACCTTACGACTTATTTTAGAAGAAAGATTAAGGAAAGGCAAACCTATGTTTCTAGCATTTGTAGACGTAGAGAAAACTTTTGTCAATATTGACTGGAATACTCTCTTTCAAATTCTAAAGGTGGCAGGGGTAAAATAAAGGGAGAGAAAGGCTATTTACAGAGCCGAGGGACATGAAAGGGAAGCTGCGGTTGGGAAGGGAGTGAGACAGGGTTGTAGCCTCTCCCCGATGTTATTCAATCTGTATATTGAGCAAGCAGTAAAGGAAACAAAAGAAAATTTCGGAGTGGGCATTAAAATCCATGGAGAAGAAATAAAAACTTTGAGGTTCGCTGATGACATTGTAATTCTGTCAGAGACAGCAAAGGACTTGGAAGAGCAGTTGAATGGAATGGACAGTGTCTTGAAACGAGGATAAAAGATGAACATCAACAAAAGCAAAACGGGGATAATGGAATGTAGTCGAATTAAGTCTGGTGATGCTGAGGGAATGGGATTAGGAAATGAGACACTTAAAGTAGTAAAGAAGTTTTGCTATTTGGGGAGCAAAAAACTGATGATGGTCGAAGTAGAGAGGATATAAAATGTTCACTGGCAATGGCAAGAAAAGCGTTTCTGAAGAAGAGAAATTTGTTAACATCGAGTATAGATTTAAGTGTCAGGGAGTCGTTTCTGAAAGTATTTGTACGGAGTGTAGCCATGTATAGAAGTCAAACATGGGGGATAAATAGTTTACACAAGAAGAGAATAGAAGCTTTCGAAATGCGGTGCTGCAGAAGAATGCTGAAGATTAGATGGGTAGATCACATAACTAATGAGGAGGTATTGAATAGAATTATAGAATTGGGGAGGAGTTTGTGGCACAACTTGACAAGAAGAAGGGAGCGGTTGGTACGACGTGTTCTGAGGCATCAAGGGATCACACATTTAGCATTGGAGGGCAGTGTGGAGGGTAAAAATCATAGAGGGAGGCCAAGAGATGTATACTCTAAGCAGATTCAGAAGGATGTAGGTTGCAGTAAGTACTGGGAGATGAAGAAGCTTGCACAGGATAGAGTAGCATGGAGAGCTGCATCAAACCAGTCTCAGGACTGAAGACCACAACAACAAACAACACCTGAGTTTCAACATTCTTCTATAGCACCACATCTCGAAAGCCGCCGTTCTCTTCCGTTCCACCGGCCGGGTTGGCCGAGAGGTTATAGGAGCTACTGTCTGGAACCACACGATCGCTACGGTCGCAGGTTCGATTCCTGCCTCGAGCATGGATGTGTGTGATGTCCTAAGGTTCGTTAGGTTTAAGTAGTTCTAAGTTCTAGGGGACTGATGACCTCAGAAGTAAAGTCCCATAGTGCTCAGAGCAGTCCGAGATTTACCAACATACAATGCTCTGTCCAGATCTAAATTCTTATAAATTAAGCCCTACGTTTGATATCGGCAGACTTCTCTTGGTTAGTAATGGCCTCTTTGTTGGTGCTAGACAGCTTTTTATGTCTTCCTTGCTCCGTTCGTCATGGGTTATTTTGCTTACCAGGCAGTAGAACCCTTCGTTCGTCGTCTCCGTGATCCATAACTCTGATATTAAGTCTCTCTCTGTTCTCATTTCTGCTGCTTCTAGTTAGTTTCGTCTTTCTTCCGTTTACTTTCAATCCTCATTCTGTATCCATTACACTTTTCTTTCCATTCAACCCGTAATTCTTGTTCGACTTCACTGAAAGTAGCAATGTCATAAGCGAACTTGATAGTTCATATTCTTTCACCTTCATCCGCGCTCTTGAGCTTATCTGTTATTTCCGTCGTTGCTTCTTCGATGTATAGATGTAGAGGTAAAAGACTACATCCCTGTCTTACACCCTTTTTAACCGCAGCACTTCGTCCTTGGTCTTCCATTCTCATTGTTCCCCCTTGGGTCTTGTACATATTCCAGATTTCCCAATTTTCCCTACAGTTTACTCCTATTTTACACTGTTTTTCGTTCTTCTGCACATTATTTTTGTTAGCATCTTGGATACTTGAGCTGTTAACCTGATCGTGCGATAGTTCTCGCATTTAACTGCTCTCCCTATCTTCGAAATTGTGTGGATGATATGTCTGCGAAAGCCTGATGGTACGTCACCAGTCTCACAGATTCTAGGCACCAACTTCAATAGATGTTTGTTCTCTCAATTATTCTAAAGATCTTCTGCCATATCTGACCACGTCTTCCCAAATTAATTTAATATCTAATAATGGATGCCCGTATCCGTTCCATATTGACTCTAGCTTCTTCTTCTATCAGGCCATAAAGATCTCCAATGCACTTTTCCCACTCATTCGCTCTCTCCTCTGTGTTTAACTTTGTATTGCCCATTGCACTTTACTTTTGCCATCCTCCGTTTCAGTCTCACCACAGGTTGCACCAACTTTCCTATTTGCTGAGCCATACCTTCCGAAGGCAATTTCTTTTTTGATTTCTTCACATTTTCCTGCAGACATTTCGGCTTGGCTCCCCTCCATCGCTCTTCCTATTTATACGTTTCCTAAGCTATTTATATTGCTGCATTCTTGTCTTTCTCTGAACATTTTTGTACTTCCTTTCTTCATCGATCAATTGAAGTATTTCTTCACTTATCCAGGCCTTCGTCGAAGATACTTTTTTTTTTCTTACACCTATCACCATGTATAACTGACCTATTGATGTTGGCTTTGGCTTGCTGTCAAATGTGATGAGAACAGTCCTATCACCGAGCAGATCTGAATACCGCACTCTCTGTCGTTCTTTCCTGTTCATAATGGATCATATACCTATAACACTATTTTCTGCTGCTCTAGATGTGACGCTATATTCGTGTGACTAGAAATCGTGATCTTGTCTGTAGTTCAGTTCACTCACCTACACAGTATCTAGACTGAACCATTTTATTTCCTTTTGAGATTTCCTAGCTTTCCTGCCATGTTCAAACTTGTGACGTCCCACGCTTTCGATTCGTAGGATGTTAGCCTCTCGTTTGTTATTCCATAGTTTGCTTAAGTCAGCTCCATCCAAGCAATCCCCTCCTGGAGATTCGAATAGAAGAGCAATCCGGAATCTTCTGCCAATGGAGAGATCTACATCTACATCTGTATGATTTCTCTGCATTTCACACTTAAGTGCCTCTCAGAGGGTTCATCGAACCACCTTCAGGCTTTTTCACTTACTAACAGCGCTGTGGGAAAATGAACACTTCAATCTTTGTGTACGTGCTCTGATTTTGATAATTTTATTGCGATGATCTTCCCTCCATAACTAGCTAGGCTGGAGTAAAATATTTTCGCATCGCAGGACGTAGTAGGTGACCGGTGAAAAGATCTCGCCACAACGAAAAGTCATTGTCACCGCAAAATGCATATCATCTCGACAATATTATCTACGTTATCGCTCTAATTTAAGTAATTGTAATTGCTACGTATTTAGTTGAACTGACAGACTTTAGGTTAATGTGAATTGATGTGTAACCGAAAAATAACGGATTTCTGTTGGTACTGATGTGGATGACATCACACTGTTCCTTATTTAGAGTCAATTGCCACTGACACCTTTTAAGTTAAAGGCCACTCGTTAAGTATACACATTATAAGTCTTTAATGCAGCGGTTTCCATTGCCTTCTGCATCCTCACGCCGTTTATTGTTATTGATTTTTCCACCTCTTGGGTTTCGCTGGTGCCCCTAGGCCAAGAGAGTGCCCTGAACCTCTGTGCACTTCTCCACCCTCTTCAAAAGATGGTTCAAATGGCTCTGAGCACTATGGGACTTAACATCTGAGGTCATCAGTCCCCTAGAACTCAGAACTGCTTAAACCTATCTAACCTAAGGACATCACGCACATCCATGCCCGAGGCAGGATTCGAACCTGCCACCGTAGCCGCCGCGTGGTTCCGGACTGAAGCGCCTAGAACCGCTCGGCCACCGCGGCCGGCCGCCGTCTGGGACATGCCCATTACCAGAACGAGGGTGACTCCTTATGCTGGAAGTCTTCGGCCGCCATTGAAGATAATTTTTATTCAAAATTTAAGCAGAGGCTAGGTTCTAACCTGAGGTATAGGACGTATTGACTACTATTCCAAGACGCTTCCAGAGCACGGAAGAGATGAAAAAGATTCAAGTTAGAGATACACGATTAGTCACGGGTTTGTTTAATGAGGGTGGAGTGTTACAGAAATTCTCAACAAACTGCAGTGGGAGATAGGGTCAAATTATAGGGGAAGGGTTTCATTAGCTTGGGACTGATGACTCGATCTTTTCCTAATCCTAAAGTGGTTATGTTCTTAGCCCACCTGGCTGGCTTACCGGGCGAGAAATTTTCCCTGATAGCCATGTTCCCAACTTTCGTTGCAAAGAAGTTCTTAATGTCCTGGCAGCAGGCAGGACATTAAAGGAGCGCTGTTATTATGTATAGGAAGTGATGAATGAGAACTATATTCTGGTCCTGAATGTGATTGGTTTCAAAGAGCTCAATTTTAAAGAATCTCGTGGAGCTGTTTGGAGCTCAGTGAAACAAGTGACTCTGCCGGCAGCTCTCGTGGTGTTTAGATGTGGTGTGCCAGCTAGGATGGATGCTGTGTTGTTTTCGTTGTGTGGTGACACTTCATGATCAGCCAAGTTACTTATTGCACTACAGAAGAGTGAGAGAACCAATGCTACGTTACTGAGCACAGGCATGAAATTATGTTCTGGCACTTTTCTTTTTTTTACGATGAATATTGAAGATTGGTGAGTGTAGATTTGTTCAGTGAAGAGAGAGAGAGCCCAGAGCAGAGAGTACAACCATTTCCTAGCCTGAAGTGGAGTTGGATACAAGAGACACACTTCACCAGCGTTATTCCCTGCCAATGATTTTCATTCGTTTCCATGCAGATGCGAGAGTTATGTTTTTGGGCGACTCTTTTTCGAATGAATTTGAACTGAATTTCCTATTTTTTTAGCTACTGTGATTGTCGGTGAGAGCTGCCAGTGGCCAGCTGGAAACGGTGAGTGAACTGTTAGCGTTGTTATTATTCTAGTCCACTGGTCGGATCTCGGAGTCTTTCCTGAAAGTATTTAGATTTAGCTACAGAAGTGTTATTATTGACTGCGGAGCTGTGAGAAGTTTAACTCTGTCTTTCGGATCAATGCGAGGGTGGCGACTCTTATTTAGGCCGATGTGGAAATACAGCAGGACAGATCAGTAAAGTGGATCCTTTCCGACTAAATACGAGGACATGAAGAAAGGTAATGCCTCCGAATTTTTTATGAGAAAAATTTTAAAGTTTCTTAAATAAAACAAATGTCATGAAGGTCTACATATTCATTCTTCATTCTGTATATTTATTTCCCAATATAGTCACCCTGGCGACGAACAGATTTGTTCCAATGAGAGACCAGTTTGCTGATACCGTCATTGTAGAGCGTACGACTTGTTTGACGGAGCCACGACCTCAACTTCGCTTGCAGCGGTTCATCAATAACACAGTGAAGTCCTAGAAAGTGTTCTTTATGTTATGGGAAGAGATGAAAATCGAATGGGGACAAGGCGGGACTGTATGAAGGATGAGCGATAACACTGAAGCCAAGGCATTAGATTTGTGCACTCGTGTGTGGTCTGGCATTGTTAGGCTAAAGGAAAGGGTACTCCGTGTGTGAACGTTTAATTCGGAACTCTACTACAGTATGCTGTTTGTCACATACCGACGCAGTTACGTTACACACCGCCATGTCACACGCTGCAGTTCGGAGTCCTCTATCGGTAGAGTGCTGCAAATATGCAGACACGAAGAATAATTTTTTTTTATTTTTTTCTTTATTGTTATTTTCAAACCTGTTTACAGGCAGGCCAGCAGCAGCATACTACGCCGCTCATCGGCCGCAGAGAAACATACAAGATAGAAATGAAGACAATGTGAGAGAAAAAAATTCGGTGGACATGTAAACGGAGACAAACACTTTTTAAAATACATGGAGTCGTTCACGGGCGGAGAGTCCAAGATAAAAGTTGTTCAGACACTTGGACGCAGACATAGACGAAAATTGTCACATGTGAACGTAGGTGCACAAAACGAATTACACTGAACCACTGAAGCACAGAACGACGGCACACACAGAAACGCAAGGCATCGATCTCCGGCACGCAAATGTTCACTGACTGTGTACGAGAACGGGGACCTGCCAAGAGAGGAGGAGGGGGGGAGGGGTGGGAGAGGGAGAAGGAGAGGGGAGAAACGATGCCATGGGCAGGGGAGATAGGGCGAAGGGAGAACAGGGGGAAGCCCGGGGGGAGAGGGGTGGAGGAAGGGGACGGGGGAAAAGGAAAGAGAAGGAAAGGAGGGGGCCAAGAGGAGAGGACACAGGAAGTGGGGGTGGGGAGGATCAAAGTTGAGAAGAATAAGGACGTAAAGTGTTAATAATGTTTGTCTTATTTAAAAAACTGTAAGAGTTTTCACATAAAAAATTCGGGAGCCTTACCTTTCAGCACGCTCTTGAATGCAGAACAATGCGGCGTGTACGATGGGCGTTTAGTAAGTGATGCAAGACAGATTGCTCTCGGGCAAAATTTTCCAGTTTGGGTTGAAAACAATGCAGAACAGGTTGTGTGACATCGAGGAACATTCCCGCATCTGCCCCTGTAGTTTCATGGTGTTCTGATAGATGGCGGCATTATTCGAAGCCTTCAAAATGGCGCCTGTGCCGTAGCTGCGTTCCAAGCGGAGAGCTGTTATTAAGCTTCTTTTGGCGGGAAACCTGAGCATTGCAGATATCCACAGGCCCTTGCAGTATGTCTGCGGTTACCTGACAGTGAACAAATGCACGGTGAGTTGTTGGCGAGGTGTCTGTCAAACATCGCAACAGGGTCGCACAAACCTGACTGATGTCGAGCATGCCTTCCTACGGCAGTCACCCTGCGACTGCTGCAATCTTGGAACGTGCAGACCTCTGATTCGATAATTGAAAGGGAGAATGGTGTTGCAGTCCTCTACCGTAAACGAATGTTTGGACGCTAGGTTTAAAATTTCGGCCTTCTGTTTATAATCATCCTTTACATTACCCGTACTGTTAGCAAGTGAAGGTATTGAATTATTTGCAGAGTTCGTAGATTTTACGTATGACCAAAATTTTTTGGAGTTATTTTTAGAATCTGCAGATAAAATATTACTTTCAAATTCGTTAAGAGAATCTTTCATTGACCATTTGACAGCTGCTTTCATTTCGCATAATCTCTCTTTATCAGCGGGGCAGTGACTACGCTTAAAACGACTGTGCAAAATTCTCTGTTTTCTCAGTAACTTCCTAATATGTTTGTTATATCAAGGTGGATCCTTTCCCTCCCCTATATTTTTGCTAGGAACATACTTGTCTAGCACGTGGTGGGCAATACCTTCAAATTCCGACCAAAGATGCTCAATGTCTTTGTGTCCCGCAGTGAATGCTTGGAGCTCTGTTTGATATTGTCCTTCACGATCCAACGATCAAGTCTGAAGTGTGTTGTGCGGCCGTCAGAAAATTGAAGAGACAGATACAGCACAAAATTGCAAACGAACTTCACCTTCTCCATGACAAAGCAAGGTCCCGAACAAGTCTGCGCACCCGAGAGAAGCTCACAAAACTCCACTTGACTCTTCTTCCTGATTCTCCCTACAGACTACATCTCGCACCTTCCGGCTTCTCTTTGTTTGCCCTAATGAGTGATGGACTTCGGGGGTAGCAGTAAGTGGATGATGGGGAGGTTTTTGATCCAGTACGACGTTGGCTCCAGCATCGACCACTAGAGCAGTACCCATGCGAACGCACCCTCCGAACTAGGTGTCGTAAGGCCGTGGCATTGAACGGAAATTATGTCGAAAAATATAGTTCTCTGGCGAATACAATGGGAATCCTGAATAAAACAAACCTGCTTTCAGAAAAAAAGTGTTGTATTACTTATAGGACGCCCCTTGTAATTTGTCTCCCAAACTGCACATCGCCAAGACTCTGTGCGTTGCGGCTGCTGCCGCGAGTGTCACTTGGCGTAACGCCACAGAAACTTCGATGCACGGACGACGGGAATGTTTCAATATATTGCTAATAACAACGAAAATGTTAAATACATTAAAGGCCATTAATTTTGCTACACCAAGAGGAAATGCAGATGATAAACGGGTATTCATTGGTCTAATATATTATACTAGAACTGACATGTCATTACATTTTCACGCAATTTGGGTATATCGATGTTGAGAAATCAGTACCCAGAACAACCACTTCTGGCTGTAATAACGGCCTTTATACGCCTGGGCATTGAGTCAAACAGAGCTTGGATGGCGTGTACAGGTACAGCTGCCCATGCAGCTTCAACACGATACCACAGTTCATCAAGAGTAGTGACTGGGATATTGTGACGAGCCAGTTGCTTGGCCACCATTAACAAGACGTTTTCAATTGGTGAGAGATCTGGAGAATGTGCTGGCCAGGGTAGCAGTCGAACATTTTCTGTATCCAGAAAGACCCGTACGGGACCTGCAACATGCGGTCGTGCATTATCCTGCTGAAATGTACGGTTTCGCAGGGATCGAATAGAGGGTAGAGCCACGGGTCGTAACACATCTGAAATGTAACGTCCACTGTTCAGAGTGCCGTCAATGCGAACAATAGGTGACCGAGACGTGTAACCAATGTTACCTCATACCATCAAGCCGGGTGATACGCCAGTATGACGATGAAGATTACATACCTCCAATGTGCGGTCACCAAACACGGATGCAACCATCATGATGCTGTAAACAGAACCTGGATTCATCCGAAAAAAATGACATTTTGCCATTCGTGCACCCAGGTTCGTCTTGGAGTACACCATCGCAGGGACTCATGTCTGTGATGCAGCGTCAAGGGTAACCGCAAACATTGGTCTCCGAGCTGATAGTCCATGCTGCTGCAAACGTCGTCGAACTGTTCGTGCAGATGGTGGCTGTCTCGCAAACGTCCCCATCTGTTGACTCAGGGATCGAGACGTGGCTGCTCGTTCCGTTATAGCCATGCGGATAAGGTGCCTGTCATCTCGTCTGCTAGTGATACCAGGCCGTTGGGATCCAGCACGGGGTTCCGTATTACCCTCCCGAACCCACCGATTCTGTAATCTGCTAATAGTCATTGGATCTCGACCAACGCGAAGAGCAATGTCGCGATACGATAAACCTCAATGGCGATAGGCTACAATCGGAACTTTATCAAAGACGGGAACGTGATGGTACGCGTTTCTCCTCCTTACACAAGGCATCACAACAACGTTTCACCAGGCAACGCCGGTCAACTTCTGTTTCTGTATGAGAAATCGGTTGGAAACTTTCCTCATGTCAGCACGTTTGTAGGTGTCATCACCGGCGGCAACCTTGTGTGAATGCTCTGAAAAGCTAATCATTTGCATATCACATCATCTTCTTCATGTCGTTCAGTTTCGCGTCTGTAGCACGTCATCTTTGTGGTGTAGAGATTTTAATGGCCTGTAGTGTATAAAAGTATTGGAGGGGTCGTGACAGTTATCCTTCCTACGTACCCTTCGCCTCACACCGTACGGTGGCTACGGAGTGGAGATGCAGAGCGCATGACGAGACGCATACGCAGAGGTGACGTGGCGCCGCGGCCAGCAGGTGACGCGACTCCCTGCCTGCCGCCACCCACCTGTGGCGGCCGCCTCGGCGACCCAAACCTGCCCTCGGCTGGCGCCGGCCCTCGCAGATCCGGCTCCCCGCCATAATTAACTCTTGCCTGCCTCCATTAATTTTTCATCACCTCGGCCAGAATTCAATTTGTCAGCCGGCCCCGTCCTCTTCGACTATGGTGGTCTTCCCCGACTAATGCTCTGCAGTTTCCTCCATGAAGGACCTGAAGACCGGAGTATTTCATTTTTATTTTGCCCGTTTATCAGTAATTAATGCAAATTACGCTAATAACGAGACGTTCCAACAAATCGAACGATTACTTTTTCTTGCGTGAATCGTTCCATAAAACAAAGTCTCCTTCTTAGTGGCTATAGCTACCTTATATTGTACCCGATGTGTACCCGTGTGTACCAGCGTGCGTATGTGTCCACGGAAGGTGCAGGAGTAGTTCTGTAGGTGTGAATGTCAGAGTTCCCCTATATCACAATCATTGAAAACATCAAACTGTGTTTTTGTTCGATTATTATCTTTTTGTTACGAACCGGTTTCCGGCATATTAGCCCATCATCAGAAAACACGTGACGAGCTTCCACAATAGATACTGCTGTTGTGGTCTTCAGTCCTGAGACTGGTTTGTTGCAGCTCTCCATGCTACTCCATCCTGTGCAAGCTTTTCATCTCCCAGTACTTACTGCAAACTACATCCTTCTGAATCTGCTTTATGTGTTCATCTCTTGGTCTCCCTATACGATTTTTACCCTCCACGCTGCCCTCCGATGGTAAATTTGTGATCCCTTGATGCCTCACAACATGTCCTACCAACCGATCCCTTCTTCTAATCAAGTAGTGCCACAAACTTCCTCCCAAATCCTATTCAATACCTCCTCATTAGTTATGTGATCTACCCATCTAATCTTCAGCATTCTTCTGTAGCACCACATTCCGAAAGCTTCTATTCTCTTCTTGTCCAAACTATTTACCGTCCATGTTTCACTTCCATACATGGCTACACTCCATACAAATACTTTCAGAAACGACTCCCTGACATTTAAATCTATACTCGATGTTAACGAATTTTTCTTCTTCAGAAATGCTTTTCTTGCCATTGCCAGTCTACATTTTATATCCTCTCTACTTCGACCATCAGCAGATACGAAATTCGTTATTGAAATCAGACTCTTCTTGATTAGCAAACAGCTTGATTAAAATTGGGCCACACAGTATCTGCTACATCCGTCGAAGCCGGATAACAGTGTGCATGTCGGAGCTTCATAAAAGAGGGACAAACGAAGGAAGATGCCAGACAAGAGATCCGCCAGTGGAAGAGTAACTCACACTAACGGTAGGCGAGCGAAACGTGACAGACAGAATGCGGGCTAAGCAACAAATCAGGACAATGAGATGGCGCAAGCAGATTCCTGACAGCTCGTAGGACTGTTGCCAGCTTTCAATTGCGAAGCGCTATCCGGCTGTAGGTGAAAACAGTAACAGTCTATAGAGCTGAGACAACACTGGGGTGTTGCTGTAGAGACGTTAACAAAATTGTGTCCGCCCACAGCAACTGTCAGGCATCAAATGGACGGCGGCTCAACTATAGATGACAACGAGGCGCTATACGAAGTCTTCGTCACAACGGACGTAATCGGGTGACAAGAAACATGGTGATCAAACAGTTCTTGAACAGCAAAGATCGCTTCGACAATTCAAGCGCGAGCAATGAATTGAACATCTCTCCTGCTGCTGTGCATGACACAGACAGATGGGGCCCTGTTGTCTGGTGGAGTTCAAGCTTGTGAGTTATGCCACCAAACTGACGGTAGAGGCGGTATTAGCCTGGCATCTTGATGGTGTCCTAACGTCGGCGCGAACGGTTTCGTCCAGGGGTACTTACGACTTAGTCGTCGCGAGCAGGTGAGGCCATCTGGTGGTGTTGAGACGCTGCACCCGACGGCCCAGTGTGCGGATAAGTCGATTCGGTGTCTGGGCGGTCTTCTCAAAGAAGAGCCGATCACTTGGTGGAACCTGTCTCTGATGGTAGGTATATTGAAGACCCGAATGAGGTCAGCCGATGAGTAGCCCCGAGGGAGATGTAACGCCACCCACAGAGCCCGGTTTTGAAGCCGTTGCGTTGGCCCAAACTACGGCGGCGTAGTCGAAGATTGTTCGGATGAGTGTGTTGTAGAGCACTATTCCTAGTTCTGGGGTGGGGGGGGGGTCGCCGATGAGTTTAGAAACTGGTAAAGTTGGGTCAATCCACCACTGGCCTTTCGGAGGACGTCTTTGACATGTTGTCTCCACATTAGGTTCCAGTCAAGCGTTACCCCCAGGTACTTCTCTGTAGTGCCCCAAGGTACTGTGGTTCCCCTGGTGGTAATCCGTGGAAGGTTGGCTTTCATGTAGTTCTTGGTGACGAGGAGAGTTTGCGTCTTAGCTCCACTGAAGCTAAGTTGCCATCTCCTCGCCCACTGACTGAGGGTATCGGTTACTTCTTACAGTCGACGGTGTAGTAATGTAGCGTTCATACTTCTCGTTGAGAGCGCCATGTCATCGGCATAGAGGGCGAGGTGCATTCTGTCCATTCTCGCCATATCAGAGGTGTAGAGAATATACAGTATGGGGCCAAGTAAGAAGCCTTGGGGAACTCCGGCACTGATACGGTGGCACGTCGCGTCGACAGGTCTTCAGTCCTAACGAGGGCTGCACCGAGGTCCAGGAACATTTGAAGAGTCCATCGTGCCATACAGAGTCAAACGCTGAGAAACACCCAGGAACACTGTCCCAAAATACTACTGACGTCCGATGGCATCAAGAGCTTTTTCGATGATGGTTCAAATGGCTCTGAGCACTATGGGACTTAACATCTGAGGTCATCAGTCCCCTAGAACTTAAAACTACTCAAACCCAACTAACCTAAGGACATCACACTCACCGTAGCGGTCGCGCGGTTCCAGACTGAAGCGCTTGAAACCGCTCGGCCACACCAATCGGCGTTCGATGATACGATGGTGGTGGTGCATTGTAGCATGACCTGGGCGAAAACCACATGGCTCGTCCGACAGGACACGTTCTTCCTGGATATGGTGCAGGAGGTTTCACAAACAGAGTCGTTCAGAAACTCTGCTGACTGTTGGCAGTACACTGATTGGCCTGTATCTCCCAGGCAGAAACAGGTCCTTTGGGCTTCCAGTCAGGTACGACCTCAGCATGTTTCCAGTCTGTGTGGTTAGTGCCCAGTACAGAGGATAGCATTGAACAGCCGAGCCAGGTGTTTGGTAGCCGTCTGTGGCATTATTCGAACCATTTCTTTGGTAAGCTGGTCAGAGCCTCCAGCCTTGCGTTTATCGAGACGGCGAAGTTCTTCAGAGACTTCGGCCCCGTCCACCTCTTCAATTTGTCCATCACCCACAGGAGCAATGAGAAACTTCGGGAGACGTTGTTCAACCAGGAGAATGTGGTCCGGGTCCACAGGGTCCATGAAGGGTTGAAACTTGCCCTCAGAGACGTCAGAAATGGCGTTTGCCTTGTCCGCACGGCTACTGACGTTGTGCCAAGTGACCTGCAGTGTCGGTATTTTCTGTCGCCGACTTAGGAAGAGCTGGGTGGCTTTCCAGATAGTGCCGTCATCGACTCAAAGAATGGCCAGTTGGTTGGACCATTCCTGATGGCGGTGGCCAGCAACTGCTACCTTAATCCCTCTCCTCATGTTGAAAGCCCTCTTCGTTACTGCGTTTCACATCAGCTGCCATTCGCGAAACGCGATTTTTGGCCCTTATTGCTTCCAAGAGATGTGGTGGTAGCTTTCGGGATCTCTCAGGCGGTTCAGAACACGGCCGCCGTGTGGCACGGCGCACTGCCTGTAGAGCACAGCCCTTTAGTAACTGGGCACAGCCATCGACGCCGACATCATCAGCTGCAGGCGCATCATGGAGGCTCTCCTCGGACCTGATAGCGGGTACAGTCGGTGTTCTAGGTCTGGATTCCTCGTGTTGTCACTGGCTGGGCCTCAGTATCGATGTCAGAAATAACCAGGTCGTTGTCTGACGGTAACACATTACGAGTCCTGGATGAGATAGGGCATCCCCTTGACGACAGCGATGTCAAGTACGTCCGAATGTCCACTGTTGTTAGGAAAGTGGGTGGCTTCACAGGGGCCGGGGACAATAGCTTTCCACCGTTGGGATGCTTGTAAAAGTTTTCTCCCAGGTTGGTTTGTGACACGGGAATGTCACTCAGCGTGCTTGGCGTTAAAATCGCCTCGTTGTTCTCAAGGAGCAACAGTCTACCGGACTGACGGTAGACTACCACAAACGTGATGCGCACGTACGATGTTTCAACAGCGACAGCTGTAGCCTCCAGTGCATGCAGTGACGGGAGCTGAATTTGAAGGTGCACCAGCGATATTCGGGCATAGATAGCTGTACCACCGCCATGTGTGGGTTTGTCAGTCTGATAACACACATAACTGGCGGCACGAACATGAAGTAGAGGCTTGAGAAATGTATCAGATACCAGGCAAACATCGACGGCTTCATCCCTTTGCAGCTGCCGAAATTCACCATCTTGGTTGCGGATGCCCTGGGCATTTCACACACATTCAGTGACACCGCGTTGACTATGGTCCTTACTGGGTGGTCAGAGATCCGGTGGAGAACGCCTGAACAGCTGCAGTGACGGCAGTGATGAATTGCCGGTGGACGTCCTTGAGAAGCTCCAGGAATTCCTGGAGGAAGAGCATCATTTCATGCAGACTTGCAGCAGCCTCCTGTGAGGGTGCGGGAGCAGTTTGAATAGCTGTGCGGTGGGCGTCCGCCTGTATAACGGCCACAGGGAACGCACTTGGCTTCCGTATTCAGGTGGCGAGACGGTGGCGCTCTCGCCATGCGAGTACAACGCTGATCGGCTGTGGTGTCCTCTAATGGTCATCTACGTCCACCTCCTCTGGCTGCCTTTCAAACTCTGCGCGCCCGACACTAGAGTGTTCTTCATTATTTCCAGAATAATTTTGTGACCGTGTAATGTGCTCATATACGTGTTCGATCACTTATATTTTTATTACTACATGTCATTAATTATTTTTTATAATATTTATTACTATATTATTATATTATTTGGGCCGGCCGGAGTGGCCGGGCGGTTCTAGGCGATTCAGTCTGGAACCGCGCGACCGCTACGGTCTCAGGTTTGAATCCTGCCTCGGGCATGGATGTGTGTGATTTCCTTAGGTTAGTTAGGTTCAAGTAGTTCTAAGTTCTCGGGGACTGATGACCTCAGATGTTAAGTACTATAGTGCTCAGAGCCATATATTATTTGTTATATATTATTGGAACACCATTTCTAAAAAAAAATCTGCTTTCTTTTTTAAAGTCACCAGTCAGTCTTCTGACTGGTTTGATTGGTTTGATGCGACCCACTACGAAGTCTCTCCGTGCCAACCACTTCATCTCAGCCTTAGGCCGGTATTGAACTGTCGTATTTCTTTGTTCAATATCTTTGTCAAATGTCTTTGTCAAAGAAATTTGATGGTGTAATAGGGAACTTTGACAAATGTTGTCAAATATTTGATCAAATCTAGGGCCTCGCTGATCAAAGAAGTAGCTTGTCGTCTGTTCACTGCAGTGCGATATGTTACCACGTGGAGCGCTAGCATCGCTGCAGCGTTCTGTCATATCTAGTGCGTTTGTAAACATGGCAGGAAAATACAATTTGTGTGTGGCGTCTACCACAAAATCAATAGAGATGTATTAAGCTGATGAGGCGCTTTACAATGTGAGGCACCCTGATTATAAAAATAGATTACGAAGATTGGAAAGCTACAAAAATATTGCAGAGGTTATTAGCCGTGACATACGGCCTGTGTGAACGGCTGACGACATTAAAAATAAAATTAGTGGCCTCCGCACAAGTTACTCCTACGAGAAAGCAAAAGAACGTATCGACATATTTCTTTCTTTTTATTTATGCAAGTAAAGTTTACATGTCATACAAATGATTAACATTAATTTGTTCACTGCAACAACTTGAAGCATACAGTAATGTTTACGTAACCTACAAGTAGTTTACATTATTTTCATTACTATTATTGCAGATGCATAAAAGCAAAAGTGGAGCACAGGCGGCGTATACTCCTCGAACAGGCCACAGAGGCGGACGAGAATGTATGTAACATCGAAAGCACAGAAAGTGGAAGTAAACGTGCCTTACCAATATTCGAAGAAATGTTTGAGGCGCGTACATTTGTTTACATTTTACATATCTAAATGTGATTATCTTGCCACGGCACTTTCCCAGCGCCATTGTAAAATGGCTTAAAGTACTCTCTAGCTGCTCTCCCGTGTACTGGACGTCCAGAAGCAGCTTGGAAAGCTGTTTGTTCCATTCGCTGTAGGTCCTCAGTGCTTTGTGTGTCAAGATAAGTGCAATCTACTATTACGGCAAACACTGTTTTCTGACGAGTGTACAAGTGTTTTATTCTCTCAGTTAACAAGTTGTGCAGTGTGCAGGCAGCCAGTGTAATTGTGGAAACTTTTTCTCGAGGCAGATTAATGGTAGTAAGAAAAATCCTGAAATGACTTGCAATAATGCCAAAGCTCCTCTCCACTAATCTTCTTCCTTGTGACAGTCTGTAATTTGAAAACCTTTTCTTCTTTTGTGATTCTCCAGAGAACCTCCTCTTTCCTCACCTTATCAGTCTACCTAATTGTCAACATTCTCCTGTAGCACCTCATCTCAAATGCTTCAGTTCTCTTCTGTTCTGACCATATTTCGCTACCATACACTGTTGTGCTACAAATGTTCATTCTCAGAAATTTCTTGCTCAAAATAATGCCTGTGTTTGATGTTAGTAGACTTCCCTTTGCCAGGAATGCCCTTTTTGCCAGTGCTAGTCTGCTTATCATGTCCTCCTTGCTTCTGCCGTCAGGGGTTATTTTGCTGCATGGGTAGGAGAATTCCATACCTTGATCTACTTCATAACCATCAACCCTGATAAGTAAGCTGACGAGGGGGCATATAACATCCTGGAGTGGCGCCTGCACCTCGTCAGCTTCAGCAGACTCACATGGAGTAAGCGGTCTAATGATGGCCAGAAGAGAGATCGAAACCGATCACCAGTAAATAAACAAACATCTTTATGCGATCGGAACCGTTTTATTATTAAAAATTTTAACATTTCTTATAACCGCTGACTTTTCAAAAGAAACACGGTAAAATGGATCCACAAATTTCAAGAAAGTTATTTCGACATTAAAGGTATTCTTTGCGTTTCGTACAATATAAATTTCTCTGACATTGCCACCGTCTTCTTATTCTTACTTATTTCTTTCTTAATCTTCCAGCATACCGTCTTCTTATTCTTACTTATTTCTTTCTTAATCTTCCAGCATACAATGCATTTTCATAAACATAAATTATTGCCAAAATTCATAAATACATATGGTTACAAAAATGATTTTAAATTAATGAAACAAAAAGCGGAAATATTCATGAGACACTGGATTGAAGTGTTTCATCAAGACCAAGTATTCTGTGTGTGTTCATAGTATAAATTTTTTCTAATATTTGCATTCCTAATCAATAGTATCTATTGTGGACGCTAATCACATGTTTCCTGATGATGGGCTAATATGCCGGTTAGACATAAAAAGATAATAATTCAAATTCTGAAGGTGGCAGGGGTAAAATACAGGGAGCGAAAGGCTATTTACAATTTGTACAGAGACCAGATGGCAGTTATAAGAGTCGAAGGAAGCAGTGGTTGGGAAGGGAGTGAGAAAGGGTAGTAACCTCTCACCGATGTTATTCAATCTGTATATTGAGCAAGCAATAAGGGAAACAAAAGAAAAATTCGGAGTATGTATTAAAATCCATGGAGGAGAAATAAAAACTTTAACGTTCGCCAATGACATTCTAATTCTGTCAGAGACAGCAAAGGACCTGGAAGAGCAGTTGAATGGAATGGACAGTGTCTTGGAAGGAAGATGTAAGATGAACATCAACAAAAGCGAATCGAGGATAATGGAGTGTAGTCGAATTAAGTCGGGTGATGCTGA
Organism: Schistocerca gregaria; assembly: GCF_023897955.1. Taxonomy (NCBI): domain Eukaryota; kingdom Metazoa; phylum Arthropoda; class Insecta; order Orthoptera; family Acrididae; genus Schistocerca; species Schistocerca gregaria. The sequence continues at coordinate 202,157,681 of NC_064921.1, forward strand.
GGGAATTAGATTAGGAAATGAGACACTTAAAGTAGTAAAAGGGTTTTGTTATTTGGGGAGCAAAATAACTGATGACGGTCGAAGTAGAGAGGACATAAAATGTACACTGCCAATGTCAAGGAAAGCATTTCTGAAGAAGAGAAATTTGTTAACATCGAGTATAGATTTAAGTGTCAGGAAGTCGTTTCTGAAAGTATTTGTATGGAGTGTAGCCATGTATGGAAGTGAAATATGGACGGTAAATAGTTTGGACACGAAGAGAATAGAAGCTTTCGAAACGTGGTGCTACAGAAGAATGCTGAAGATTAGATGGGTAGATCACATAACTAATGAGGAAGTATTGAATAGGAGTGGGGAGAAGGGACGTTTGTGGCACAATTTGACTAGAAGAAGGGATCGGTTGGTTGGACATGTTCTGAGGCATCAAGGGATCACCAATAATACTGGAGGGCAGCGTGGAGTTACAAAAATCGTAGAGAGAGACCAAGAGATGAATACACTAATCAGATTCAGAAGGATGTAGGCTGCAGAAAGTACTGGGAGATGAAGAAGCTTGCACAGGATAGAGTAGTATGGAGAGATGCATCAAACCAGTCTCAGGACTGAAGACCACAACAAGTACTGTGTAAGCTTAGGGACTGATGGCCTTCGCAGTTAAGTCCCATGAGATTTCACACACATTTTTTTTTTATCTTCAGGTTCGATGCCTCGTTTCCATTCATCGTGAAACATTAGGTACACGAGTCACAAAAAAACCCTTAAACATTAGAGGGTGTAGATACGTTACAGCGACATTAAATAATTTAAGATATTTGGTGCTTAATAGAAGTGCTGAACACTCAGTTTTATTTTTCTCACCTAGGGTTACAATCAAATATTCTGGCTGTGTTGTTACTATCTTCGTTTTCAATATTTGGTTTCCTACGTACTAATTTTCCTTGTGGACGGTAATTAGTTGTACCCTGGCGATGACGTAATAAGTCGACAACCGGTTAAAAAAAAACAAATAATAGTAGAACAAAAACGTAGTTACTTTCTCAATCTTAAATAAGAAAATGTTCTATCAGGAAGTGACAGAGTTTTTTATTTATTAATCTGGATACTTACAACAGACACATTAAGGAGGTTGTTTTCCTGTGCTAATTTCACTTTTGAAATCTTTCGCCACTGGCGACTGGTGGAAACGTGAAGTTTCCAGCTCTGCAGGGGGCGAGTAGCAGAACTATGGGAACTTCACAACACGACAGGGGAATAAACAGGCAATCAGCTGATAAACCAAGAAGCATCTTCAGAAGTCAATTAACACTCCCTACCTCTCAGTATATCATCAACGCACTCACTCATGGCCATACGGACGTAACACATAACAGTTTTGTGTCATTACAAGGTGACAAGTTCTCCGTTATGTTTAGCCAATATTTTCTTTTTGTTAAGTTGGTTCTGGCGAGATTTGCCTGTATAGCTGTTAAAGTAATAATGCTGCATGTTTCCTTGGAATGGATACAGTGGAATACCGTGCTGTAATGAAAGTAATTGTTGGGATGGAGATTCATTTCAAGTTGGTTGTCTCCAAGCCTGGGACAAGGCTCCGTTGTAAGGCAACTTTGGCGGCTTGTGCATTTATTTGGCTGCTCGTTTTGTCATGCAGCTTCTTACTTGGACTCACAAGGCGTGATGTGCCCCGTTCGTGGTTTTCAAACGAAGAAGAATATGATGTGACCTAACGAAAGCGGGCTGTCAGTGGTTTGTGGACATAAAACAGTCATCATTTTCAGCAGTTAAGAACAGGGCGTCTTCGTAGGCGCAATTATTATTAAGATTATTTAAGCGAAGAACGTGGCTATACTGGAACCACTGATGGAAATACGGAGAATACGCAGATAGTTATGAAACATAGGGCCTAGATTTTTTGAGTGTCGACTAAAGGTAAATTCTAAATAGCAATTCACAGATATGTTTAAGCCATTTCAGTTTCTTTTTTTTTTCAGAAATTTCGGCGTCTGGTATTATACTGACTTCCATGACAATACGTCACTGACAAAAACTCAAACTGAGAAAATCTGAATCCAAATTGTTGTTCATTAAAGACAGTCAAAATTCACCTGAACTTTCGTCATACACACTTTTATAACTCTGCCACTGTCTTTTGCGCATACACACTTACAGTTGGTACCTCTGTAGTCATATGCATGCCGTTCGACTGCGACCACATTCAGTTGCATTCAGCGATTCCGTTATTATTTGCACCAAGGAGAAGCTAAGAGCAGTAGTTCGATTTCTTTGGACGGAAGAGTTGAAAAGGTCTGATATTCACTGTAGATTTTCAGTACAGCACGGGGTCAGTACCATGACACGTAAGTTTATTTGTAGATCAAGAAACCTGTAAGTCCCTATATAAGTTTGCCACATGATAACAGAGTAGGACGCCCGTCAACGTCGACAACGCATGCCGACCACAGTGGCTGAGCGGTTCTGGGCGCCTCAGTCCAGAACCACGCTGCTGCTACGATCGCAGGTTCGAATCCTGCCTCAGGCATGGATATGTGTGATGTCCTTAGGTTAGTTAGGTTTAAGTACTTTTAAGTCTAGGGGACTGATGACCTCAGATGTTAAGTCCCATAGTGCTTAGAGCCATTTCAACCATTTTTTCGACCACGCACGAAAAATTTTTCTCCAAGCTCAAGAGATGGCTTTGGCGAATAGGTGAGTTACCTTCGGTGTGGCAGAGTTTTCTTTGGATATTAGTCATGGTTCTGCTAGTCTAATCATCCACGTTGAGCTCTGCTGCCCTAAAGTTTCGGCACGTATGGGTATCAAGGCCTCTTACTGAAGAAATCAAAGTCAAATCTTATGAAGTATGCCAATATTTGGTAACCATGTCAACAGAGAAGACTACTCATTGGAGCCAAAGATAGTCACCGGTATTGAAACTTGGGTTCTCTTCAATGAGACATCAAAACTCCAATGAAAAACGTAGGGGCAACAACGACAAAAAATTCAAGACTATCATCAGAGGGATAGGTTATGTTAAGCATTTTTGGGATGCAAATTGGTCTGTGCTTGAAGAGTCCATGACAAAACGAACAACAAAAACCAACAAAGAAAATAACCTAAATCCATTAATTCGAGGCCTGTCATCAAAGAGTTGCTGGTGCATGGAAATGCCTGTTTGCACACAGGCACACAAAAAATTAGTTTTTGAGTTGCTGGAACACCCTTTCTACAACCCAGATCTTGCTCCTTCCGACTTTTATTTATTTGATCATCTCAAGGATATTTTCCGTGGTCATTGACTTTCCTCAGGTGTGGAAGTGCAGAAACAGGAGCGTAAGTGTCCTCACGAACAATTGAAAAGCTCTTGGCAGCAATACACACGGTAACGGATCGCTGGACCAGGTGCATTGGAAAGGAAGGACAGTTGTAAAGTTGTAAAGTAACGTACATGTCGAACTACAATTTTTTGTAAGCACATTGTAGAACGAAAAGTCACCAATTTTCGTTAACACGTTGTAGAATGAAGAGTGTAGATAATTTTCTACGCTTCTCGTAATTAATTTTCCCACTTTGAGATACACTACTGGCCATTAAAATTGCTACGCCAAGAAGAAATGCAGATGATAAACGGGTATTCATTGGACTAATATATTATACTAGAACTGACATTTCATTACATTATCACGCAATTTGGGTGCATAGATCCTGAGAAATCAGTACCCAGAACAACCACCTCCGGCCATAATAACGGCCTTGATGCGCCTGGGCATTGAATCAATCAGAGCTTGGATGGCGTGTACAGGTACAGCTGCCCATGCAGCTTCAACACGATACCACAGCTCATCAAGAGTAGTGACTGGCATTTTGTGACGAGCCAGTTGCTCGGCCACCATTGACCAAACGTTTTCAATTGATAAGAGGTGTACAGGACCTGCAACATGCGGTCGTGCATTATCCTGCTGAAATGTAGAGTTTCGCAGGGATCCAATGAAGGGTAGGGGTGCGGGTCGTAACACATCTGAAATGTAACGTCCCACTGTTCAAAGTGCCGTCAATGCGAACAAGAGGTGACCGAGAGGTGCAACCAGTAACGCCCCATGCCATCACGCCGGGCGATACACCAGTATGGCAATGACGAATACACGCTTCCAATGTGCGTTCACCGCGATGTCGCCAAACGCGGATGCGACCCTCATGATGCTGTAAACAGAATCTGAATTCATCCGAAAAAATGACGTTTTGCCATTCTTGCACCCAGGTTCGTCGTTGAGTACACCATCGTGCAGATGGTTGTTGTCTTGCAAACGTCCCCATCTATTGAGTCAGCGATCGAGACGTGGCTGCACGATCCGCCACGGATAAGATGCCTGTCATCTCGACTGCTAGTGATACGAGGCCGTTGGGATCAGCACGGCGTTCCGTATTACCCTCCTGAACCCACCCATTCCATATTCTGCAAACAGTCATTGGATCTCGACCAACGTGAGCAGCAATGTCGCGGTACGATAAACCGCAATCGAGATAGGCTACAATCCCGCCTTTATCAAAGTCGAGAACGTGATGGTAGGAATTTCTCCTCTTTACACGAGGCATCAGAACAACGTTTCACCAGGTAACACCGGTCAACTGCTGTTTGTGTATGAGAAATCGGTTGGAAAGTTTTGTCATGTCAGCACGTTGTAGGTGTTGCCACCGGCACCAACCTTGTGTGAATGCTCTGAAAAGGTAATCATTTGCATATCACAGCATCTTCTTCCTGTCGGTTAAATTTCGCGTCTGTAGCACTTCATCTTCGTGGTGTAGCAATTTTAATGGCCAGTAGTATATCTCCGAGTGGAGATTATCACTCGCTTTTATTGTTTGAGATACCCTTATTGTTCTGATATCCTTACTTTTTAGCCAAATTGTTCTTAGTTGTCTCTCAAGAACACTTGGATAGGAAACAAATCGGTTCGACTTTGACACGGCAGGTGGAGTGGTGGTTCGGTCTCTGGATACACATTCAGGACTAGCTATTTTCAAGTCCCTATCTGGGAATAGCGATTTGGGTTTTTCATATTGTTCCTGAATTAAGGCAAATGTCGCCATGGTTCTTTCATCAAGGCTGCCACTGAATTTTGTTCCATAGTGAGTGTCCTATACATTCACACGTCATAGACATTCGTATTTCTTTAAGTCACTTTCACCTGTGGCTGCATGTTGACGCATGATATATCGTTAGTCATATACCAACAGCTGCTTAATCTGCGCCTGGCGGAAAATTTTTGTCTTTGTGTACCGTGCGCATGTGGTATGCTTGCTAGTATCGATTGTGGATACGCTAGCTTTGTCTCTGGCTTATTGCTGGGCGAATAGAGGATGCTGGGGGTTAGAGTGCGTGCGTAAGTGCCAGCGAACGGAATAAATAGGCTACCCATCCATGCTTGGCTTGCTTTGTGGAGTGACCGGCTAGCAGCAGTTGACGGAGGACTTCTGACCTTCCACTTTGTGCGTACACTGGTGGAAGGCGACAGCATCGCCTGTGGAGGGTTATCAGTGCTATCATACTGGTTGGGAACCTGACCATTGAAGGAAGCAAGCCTGCTTGGAAAACTAATGTCTGCCTAGATTGTGGACTATAGTGAGGTCCTTTGAAAACAGGTATTAATTTTGTTCATCCTACTTCCTCTCATGCCTTCTTGGTATTTGCATCCTTGCTCCAGTCTGGTGTTGGGGTCAGAGGCACTCATTTCTGTTTGTGTTAAATTTGTAAAAATAGTATTTATTCGGCACCTTATTGAGCAGTATGCCTGCCTCGAAGCGTGCGTAAGAGGCCCTTTCTGTTTTATCCTTTTCTAGATTACCTGCTCTATTGTCTCACGTTTGCCAACGTTTTAAGGTGTTAAAACAGTGTTCTGTGTACCTTCCGTTGAGGTTGTCCTGCCTCTTATTTTATCCAGTGTCCTGTATTTTATGAAAGTAGTGTTTATTCTGTTTGTTTTGGTGGTGTTTTCGCTGTTTATTGAACTTACTTTACTCATCGGCTCTGAATTTAATTTTGTTTGATTCTGTGTGCATGTTGCAGGATACATTTACCATTACTTAAAGCTTTTTGTCATGGACACCACCGTACGACTTCATTAACGCTGTGACACCACCAAAGAGATTTGGTAATAGATTCGTCACAAGAGATTTATTTCGCGAGACAGTTGGCCAGCTGAGTGCATTAATATGATATTAGTTGCTATTTGTTACATTTTTGAACTAGTTAATAATTTGTCAGTTTTGTACTTTATAATGCTGTCTGTTAGGCTTTGCCCAGTTTGTCTGTGTATTTGCGCGGCTACTGCCGTTGTTTGGTGGCCCTGGGGTTATGCCTTGGTCTCGCCTAAAGGCACTCTTTAGCCTACTGCATTGCTTGGCCGCTGGCCTGTAGGAAATTGTTGTATAATTATTTATGGACTTCTCGAGTTTTCACCAAATTTCAGGGGAAATCGTAAGGACTTGCTTACGTGGTCGCTGGCCGCTAATTTAGTACGTGTCTTTCTCTTGAAATGCTGCTAAAGTTGTTTGTAAGAAAAATTTTAAGATTTGGTTCTATATTTTCAGTTTCAGCGTTTACGTTGCTAATCTGTAACCGTTCTTGGCATTGTGACTACAACCACTTACTTCATTGTGATAAGCCGGTGGTGAAGCTGCTAAGATTAATTTTGGATTTGTCTTGTACCGTTACCTTGTTAAATACACTGTACTTTATTGTACTGCACCTACTACTAACTCTTCTTCTTCTTTCTTTAGTGGTTCGAGTCCCGAGCCTTGAGGATAGAAGTCTTTTTAGGGCAAAAAAGACTCTATTGGCTAGTATTCATCTGCACTTGATTTCAAAGGAGGTATCATTTAGATGTGAGACTGTCGAGCCCAGGTACTTGAAATGTTCAACTCTCTCAAACGTTTAGTTGCCCATTGTTATTGCATTTGGCATATTTTCTCTATGTGCTTTTCCAGCTGCCGTATATTTTGTTTATTGTTCATGAATAATTAACCCCATGTTCCTACGAGCCTGTTCGAGAGCTGTAATTGCTTCCATTGCTTTTTGGGTTCTTGCTATTATATCCATGTCATCCGCATAGGCCAGTATCTGCACTGATTTATGGATGATCGTTCCCCTATTCAGAAGGTTTCCGTTTCTCATCACCTTCTCCAGGGCGGCATTAAAGAAGAGACATGTCAATGCACCCCCTTGTCGCACTCCGTTTTTAATACTCAATGTATTGGACATCACTGCTCGTATTCTTACACTACCTTGTGTTTCGCTCATTGTCATTCTCACCAGCCTTACCAACTTTCTCGAGATTCCCAATTCATCTGGAGCTTGATATAACTGCTTTCTATTTATGCTATCATAAGATGGTTTGAAATCTATAAAAAGGTGATGCGTGCCAAGCCCGTATTCGTTTATTTTTTCCAGGATTTGTCTTAAGGTGAATATTTGATCTATAGATGACTTCCGGGGAAGGAATCCGCATTGGTACTGCCCCGCCTCCATCTGTTTGGTCTAGAGTATTCTGTCGAATAGTATATAAGAGAATATTTTAAATCCCAAATTAGGTAGTGTGATCTCTCTGTAATTGCCACACTCCATCTTATCTCCTTTCTTATATATGGGACATATGATACCCTCTTCCATTGTTGGGGCATTTTCTCTTCGTCCCATATTCTGGTGACCATTTTCAGAAGGCTCCGTTCCAGCTCTCTGCCTCCTTGCTACAACAGTTCTGCTGGAATACCATCTGTCCCTGCCGCCTTGTTGTTTTTCAATTTCCTTATGGCGGTTTTCACTTCTTCTATATTTGATGGGGTAGTGTTGTCGTCTGGGTCCTCTTCCCCATTCCTTTCTGTTTGATTCCCTGACATAGTTATTCTAGGGTTGAGGAGACAATCAAAAATACCTGCGCCATCTTTCATATATTCCCTTCTCTTCACTTACTATAGTCCCTGTCTCATCTTTTATTAAGCTTGTTTTACTACCAAAAGGCTACCGTTCCGCTTTCACCTCTCTATAGAATTTTCTTATTTCATTTTTGCTTCTCATGAGCTCCATTTCTTAGACACTCTCTCTTTTTTCTTTGGTGAGTCCTCTTTTCAGTCCTCCGGTTTCCTTTGTATTCTTCTACTTTCCTCCTCGTACAGTGTGATCGCAGTGTCCTTCTATATGCGTTGTTCTTTTCTTCAGTTACTATTTCGCATTCAGTATCAAACCATGATGGTCTTACTTCTCTCATCCCAATTCCAAGCATCTTTCTTGCCGATGTCTCCACCGTCCTTTTTATCTCTTCCCACTGATCTTCGATATTGTTATAATCTCCAACGTTTTCCAAAATCCGAGTTATCTTTTCCTGGTTTTGTTCTCTAACTCCCACTGATTCTAAAGTTGCTATATTTCTGTACCCCGGGTCGGACTCCTTTCGCTGCGTTAGATATCCTCGCCCTCACCCGTGCCCATACTAGAAAATTACCTGTATCTATGTTTGGGCCTCTGCGACTCCTCACATCCAATAGGTTCGATATGTGACACACATCTATCAACACATGGTCGATCTGGTTTACTGTGTTTCCATCCGGTGAGTTCCACGTTCCCTTATGTATTTCTTTATGTGGGAATAGTGTTGATCCTATTACCATATTTCTAGATGCTGCGAACAGTATAAGCCTTGTTCCGTTCTCATTGCTTGTTGCGTGTTTGCTGTGGGGGTCAATTATCGGTCTATAAATCTGTTTTTTCCCCACCTGAGCGTTTATGTCTCTGACTAATATTTTAATATCATGCCCTGGGCACTCATCATATACTCTTTCCAAAGATTCATAGGATACTTCTTTCTCTTCTCCTTCGGATTCTTCTGTTGGTGCATGGGCATTGATTATGGAATAGTTAAAGAATTTCCCCTTTATCCTGAGTGTTTATAATACTGGACTAATGAGTGTAAACCGTATTACCAAATGCTTTAATTGATGGTGTACAACGAATCCTGTCCCCAGCTCATGATTTCTTTCGCTACAGCTATAGAATATATTCGCCTCTTTCTTTTCTAAAACTTCACTCCCTGCCCATCTAATTTCTTGTAGTGTTATTATACTTTGCTTCAGATTCATTATTTGATCCAGCATTACTTTCAGTGCTACTGGCCGATATAGGGATCTCACATTTCAAGTACCAATATATAGATCTCATCTTCGCCTTATATTTCTCTTCTTCCTTATTTTCCCATCTTCATTTACTTGTATTCAATCCTCTTTTTCCTTTTCCACGCCAGGTCCGTATTCCTTCATTCGCCCGACTTACCTACTACTAACTAACTTATGTTTTTTTGGATTACCGATGAAACATACCTTTACTTGGGCCTTAAGTCAATTTTAGCAGTTCCTAAGTTTGTCAAACTATTTAACAGCTACTGCTGGGTATTTGCGGTTTAATTTCCTCTGACATACAATTCTTTTGTAGTGCAACTGTGGGACACATTTGTCATTTAGACTTAAGCCTCCACTTTATTTGTGGTCTCAGTACCTTTCTGTTTCCCAACTAGCTCCCTACGGCTTCACTTCGCCTGCTGGCAGTGTTTCATGCCTCATCGTCGTTGTCAGCGCTGTACGCAAACTAGGTGTAAGATTTGGGTTGATGCAGCTGATAACTGCAGTTGATCGATAGTTTTCGTAGTATGAGTGCGCATCAATATCTGTGTCGAGACACACTGTCCTGTCAGTTATTGTTTCAGAAAGGATTTTAGTAATTAGAGTAGTTAATCGTGTCAATATTTTCGGCTGAGTTATAGTTTCAGCTTGAAAGAATTTCTAGGAACTCGTGGCATGTAGTCATTTTTCAGACTACGTGTTTTCGATAAAAGTGTTCGTGTAACCAATGAGATAATAGGAGTCACGCGGAGTGGCCGTGCGGTTTGAGGCGCCATGTCACAGACTGCGCGGCCTCTCCCGCCGGAGGTTCGAGTCCTCCCTCGGGCATGGGTGTGTGTGTTGTTCTTACTTTAAGTTAGTTTAAGTAGTGTGTAAGTCTAGGGACCGATGACTTCAGCAGTTTGGTCCCTTAAGAATTCACACAATTTTGAACATTTTTGACTTGAGATAATAGGAAGTTTGTTACCTGTAACTGAATGTTCTAACTTACGGCTTTCCTTGTCCACTTCATTGTCCAATCTCAATTATTTTACAGTGGCCAAGCGTAGATTTTTTGATTGTTTCAGCAATTAAGGTAGTCTTTTAGACCTGTCGTGTACAATTCTAAGCCTCTTTAATATGTAATTCGACTATTTCCAACGCTTATTAAGTATAAGTTTGTCGGCGACGGCCTAATTTATAATAATACTAGTCTATCTACGTTTCGCGTAAGCTCTGACTGCTCTTGTAACCACCTTTGAGTTAGTATACGGGGTTTTCAGAAACAGTCTGAAAAGCTTGTTAGGGTGTTGGAGGGTAGGTTGCGTTGTGAAATAATTTTTAAGGAAAAAATTCGATACTTATACCTTTTTCAAGTTAATTAGCACTGAAGTTGGCTAATTATGCCATTGCGCTCACAAATTCAAGCGACCCTCTAGATACTATTAGTGCCAGTTGTTCTCATAGCATAGATGATAGCGCACGAAAATGTTCAGCCTATGGCTCGGGTTCGATCTTTACTACCCATGTCCATTTTTTGTATCACTCTCTTGTTCGGTTTGGAAAACAAAACAAAGACACTTTTTTCGTTGCCACCCTGGTGGGTCGCTCGAATTTATGCACGCAACGCCCTGACTGGCTAACTTCAATGATAATTAACTCTAAAAAGGCGCAACGTAACGAATTTTTTTCTTAAGAATTACTTCTTAGCACAACCTACTCTAGAACACCCTTACAAGGTTTTCAGACAGTTTCTGACCGCCTTGCATAGTACGTAGCGTAGTCTAAATGGCCAGCAGTTCTCCTGCAGAAATATTTTGGGTCTTTTGTGTCAGTATTTCTCTGCTTCTGTATTTTTCTTGAACATAAATATAAAATTCTTAAACGGGTTAACGAATAGCATGGTCCATGCCAACGCATTTGATTCACGGCCTATTTTAAGAAATATGTTGCAAAAATGTGAGCGCACTTTTTTCTTCGTCCGCTCAACGTTACAACACACCATAAAAAACAAATTAGGTCTGCGTTATTTCATTTATTCCTTTATTTTAAGCCAGCTAAAAATGAAACGGTGGCAGAGACAAAATTTCTGAAGTGAGCCCCTAATCGTTAACAAAGAATACTTAACGAGAAAAAGAGAGACGAAAACGTTAAGTAAAATCACGTAACGCAAAAAATTACGTCGCAGTCAGGTGAGTGTGGTATGTTACACACTTGTAATCGATTTAGAGTATTCATTGATACCGAAACCGACGCTAACCGCGTAAGCTTCTCTGATAGAGCTCAGCACTGCCAAAGATACCCGGTACATGAGATACAATAGCCCATCTTTGGAATACGTACGAAGCTGCCAGAAGCGTATAACATCGCTTCTTTCTTTTTACTTTTTTAAAATATTTTTATTTTACGTACATAAGGCGTCCCTAAAAAACACCGACAAAATTTTGGGACAGTATACCAAAACAACAAAGCATGGGCTCTAAAATGCGTACCTTCCAAGATGAACAACTGAGTATGTGGCCTTTCTATCTTTGGTTTGGGATGAGGAATATTATCGAGAAATTTATATCGTCGAGGACAATAGTCTCGGAACAAAAGTCTTAACAGCGATTAATGATGTACAGAAGCCACTGAACACGTTTACATTATTATCTTTAGTTTATTATTTATGTTTCTTCGTAAGTATGCGACTGGGTATTAGCAATAACTTAATTTATATATTAATATTGGTAGATGCCGCAGTATCTCGTAAACTTGCACATAATAACGAATTATAGTTTTCGTTCACTTAATAACTGTTAGTAGCGGACCTGTTGGCGGTTTGAATGGCCTACTAGAACTATATTTGTACATTTTCGATAAAATGAAAGCTGATCATGAGCAGTTCTGCCCGGTTGCGCTCTCCTTAACGAACATTAGAACCTCGGTCGTTAAGAAGCAAGGGACTTAGCTACTTAGAGAATTATTTTATTCAGGGTGATTTATCTTTCGGTCATTTACAGCGGCAGGCGAAGCATCACGACGGGGGTTGGATGTAGGCTAACGGTTCGGCAAGCTTGAATCGTTATCTGCCAGCTGCGCCCACGGCGGCCTAACGGAGCTACGGAAGCACGAGACAGCGGGGTCCGTGTACAGCGCTGCCTGCCACCATTAAAAGGACATTTGAGGAGGAGGCGGCCAGATAACAGGACTTGTCGATAATTAATGGAGGGCGGGTTAAGCGCCGCCACCCGCGAAGGCACAAGCCGCGCGCCACGAGCTTCCCGTATCGCTGAGCACTTTCCAGCTCGTCATCTCACGACATGGCCAGCGAAATGGGGTTTCACTGTAACGCTGCCGTTGCGGCAGATCACAAGGCTGGAAATAAGGTACTGTCAAAATCTGTAGCCAGGTACAAGTCCAATGTTGTTTCTGAAACGCTTCTTTGTTCGCTGTCTGACATTAAAATTGCAATACCTGGTAGAATAGCAAATAACGTAATTTTATTTACTGTGAATGTACGGCATAGGCGGAAGAACACAGGACTAAATTTGTAAGTGATTTGGGGTATGTTGTTGTTGTGGTCTTCAGTCCAGAGACTGGTTTGATGCAGCACTCCATGCTACTCTATCCTGTGCAAGCTTCTTCATCTCCCACTACCTACTGCAACCTACATCCTTCTGAATCAGCTTGATGTGTTCATCTCGTGGTCTCCCTCTACGATTTTTAACCTCCACGCTGCCGTCCAATGCTAAATTGGTCATCCCTTGATGCCTTAGAACATGTCCTACCAACCGATCCCATCGTCTAGTGCCGGCCGCGGTGGCCGAGCGGTTCTAGGCGCTACAGTCTGGAACCGCGCGACCTCTACGGTCGCAGGTTAGAATCCTGCCTCTGGCATGGATGTGTGTGATGTCCTTAGGTTAGTTAGGTTTAAGCAGTTCTAAGTTCTAGGGGACTGATGACCTTAGCATTTAAGTCCCATGGTGCTCAGAGCCATTTTTGAACCTTCTTCTAGTCAAGTTATGCCACAAACTCCTCTTCTCCCCAATTCTGCGAGGTTCAGGAGACCTTTTCAGGTTTCCGAAGCTTTCTTCGAGATAGTTGTCAGGTTCTGCCAAAGTGTTAGAGGTACATTCATTACGCGTTGGAGCTTCTAGTGAGCCACCTTTTGCTGTAAATCCTTGCGAATTCATGTTCATTTGACTAATAACTAGTTATCAGCCAATTGCATTGTGGTTCATGTACAGTTTTAAGTCAATAAATCAGACTTTCTTTGCCTTTGCGAATCTGTCCTGATCAAGTGACAAATAATAAACATGTCTTTGCTCGTCTAATTTGTTGTCTCAGTGTGACGGTGTTACTGTTGCAAAACAGCTGTCCATACTTCGGAACATTAGGATTTATTGGCAAAGACTGAAATTAATTTGTTTGCTTGATGTCACTCGTACACCATCTCAGTGTTGAGTTCGTAAACGGATTTATTTGAAAATCTTGTTATTAATTTGTATATCAGATGTCTAACGAACATTGCACTAGCTCACTTAACACCTCAGTGTTGAGTTCGTAAGCAGGATAGGCAGACAGCACACACCACTGCCGATCCCAAGCATACCATGAAGCATAAACATTTCCATTTCAGAAAGAGAGTGGAATACATACTGAAAGATGATTAACTGAATAAATGGAAGAAATATTGTTATTGTAAGTTTGTCTGGATTCTTGTTTCGTCCTCGGCTCCTAATTGACGTTTACAAAAGAAAAAATGATAATGTCAGGAAAAATGAACTGCTAATGTTCATATGTTAAATAATTCCGTAGGTTCATGTGAAACAAAACTTAACGAAATTTTTTTTCTTTACTTGAATTTTGTTTGTAACTGTAAACAAACCGACTCTCTCCACCGATACTGGGCGTTGCACTAAAGACGTGGTGAGCAGCTTTGTTTGGGGTGACTCCAGCTACACAACGCAAAAACTAGCCGGCAAATATTTGCTGAAACAGCAGAGCAAATGCGCGTGGTGACTGTTAGGAAAGTCGCACTCTATGTGGAATTCTGAAATACAGAATACTGATAACATTGGTACGATATTCCCGTCGCCATGCACTGCACAGTTGCTTGCACAATACTTATTCAGATGCAGTTAAAGAGATCCGTGAAATCCATTTCATATGTTTGTGTTACTTAGTCGTGTTGTTTCTGGGTTTTCGACGTCTCTAGCGCCATGTATGTGAGGGGAAGCGAATCTACATCTACATCTACATTCTACATTTATACTCCGCAAGCTATCCAGCGGTGTGTGGCGGAGGGCACTTTACGTGCCACTGTCATTACCTCCCTTTCCTGTTCCAGTCGCGTATGGGGAAGAACGACTGCCAGAAAGCCTCGGTGCGCGCTCGAATCTCTCTAATTTTACATTCGTGATCTCCTCGGGAGGTATAAGTAGGGGGAAGCAATATATTCGATACCTCATCCAGAAACGCACCCTCTCGAAACCTGAACAGCAAGTTACACCGCGATGCAGAGCGCCTCTCTTGCAGAGTCTGCCACTTGAGTTTGCTAAACATCACCGAAACGCTATCACGATTACCAAATAACCATGAGACGAAACGCGCCGTCCTTCTTTGGATCTTCTCTATCTCCTCCGTCAACCCGACATGATACGGATACCACACTAATGAGCAATACTCAAGTATAGATCGAAGGAGTGTTTTGTGAGCCACCTCCTTCGTTGATGGACTGCATTTTCTAAGGACTCTCCCAATGAATCTCAACCTGGCACCCGCCTTACCAGCAATTAATTTTATATGATCATTCAACTTCAAATCGTTCCGCACGCATACTCCCAGATATTTTACAGAAGTAACTGCTACCAGAGTTTGTTCCGCTATCATATAATCATACAATAAAGGATCCTTCCTTCTATGTATTCGCAATACATTACATTTGTCTATGTTAAGGGTCAGTTGCCACTCCCTGCACCAAGTGCCTATCCGCTGCACATCTTCCTGCATTTCGCTACAATTTTCTAATGCTGCAACTTCTCTGTATACTACAGCACCATCCGCGAAAAGCAGCATGGCACTTCCGACACTATCTACTAGGTCATTTATATATATTTTGAAAAGCAATGGTCCCATAACACTCCCCTGTGGCACGCCAGAGGTTACTTTAACGTCTGTATGCGTCTCTCCATTGAGAACAACATGCAGTGTTCTGTTTGCTAAAAACTCTTCCATGCAGCCACACAGCTGGTCTGATATTCCGTGGGCTCTTACTTTGTTTATCAGGGGACAGTGCGGAACTATGTCGAACGCCTTCCGGAAGTCAAGGAAAATGGCACCTACCTGGAGCCTGTATATAATATTTTCTGGGTTTCATGAACAAATAAAGCGAGTTGGGTCTCATATAATCGCTGTTTCCGGAATCCATGTTGATTCCTACAGAGTAGATTCTGGGTTTCCAGAATGACACGATACGCCAGCAAATAACATGTTCTAAGATTCTACAACAGATCGATGTCAGAGATATAGGCCTATAGTTTTATGCATCTGCTCGACGACCCTTCTTGTAAACTGGAACTACCTGTGCTCTTTTCCAATCATTTGGAACCCTTCGTTCCTCTAGAGAAGGAAGGAGGAGATTCGTGGTATTCTTTTCCTTTTTTCGCTTGCGTAGTCGTTCATAAGTGTTCGCAACGTCAGTGTTTGTCTAGAACGCTGATGATATTTTTATTAAGTTATGGTTTTTGTGGATAAATATTCGGGTTTCGAACTTCACGCGGTCATCATTATTCTGCCACGTGTTTACTAAATTATGTTGAGGTACCTCTTCGTATTCGCCATTGAACTGTACTAAATTATCTTAATAAAATATTTGGAAATATGTGGTAACTTCTGTGGGCCAAACTGCTGAGGTCATCGGTACCTAGGCTTACACAATACTTCATCTAACTTTAACTTACACTAAGGACAACAGACACACCCACTCCCAAGGGAGGACTCGAACCTCCGACGGGGGGAACCGCTCGAACCGTGACAAGGTGCCTGACACCGCATGGCTACCCCGCGCGGCTTCATAAAATAAACCCTTTTTTTGTAGTTAAAGTCTGTCTATTTGTCTAATTTTCGATTTAATATCTGTGCGCGATTTTCTTACGTGATTGTGGTCTGTGCTCTTATAGCCATGGTGGATGCTATAGCTTTCCTATGGCTTCCTGTAAACGACTGCTCTTTTCTTTTGTGCGTAAAGGTTACCTTTGTATATAGTGGGATTTTATTAATTTTTATTTTTCTCATTTTTGTGAGTTTCCACGATTTTCGTGCCTGTTCTTTGTGATGACATGACTCTATTCCCAGTCTGCAGTAGTGTCTCCTCTCTTGCTAAATCTATTTTCGTGTGCCTGACTGACTGTTATAATTTTATATTTAATTGTTTTCCTTATGAGTCCATACGTTCCCTTCTCTGCTCTCACACTATGACGCAGTAATACCAGCCTATGTTTGAAATAAATGGAAGCACATTTCTCATAATTGTATGTTCACGGTTCTTCTTAATATGAGCTCAGATTGTTGTCTTAGAGAACTGATTGCCTTATGTCGATTTTGGATTTTGTGGGAACTGAAAATAAATTTGATCCGTGAAGCCCTAAACAAACCCAAAGTCTTCTACAGGGTGGAGCAAAGAAAGAAGTCCGGAGAGCAGAGCTCCAGGAGACAAAGAAAGACAGCAGACGAGACGAAATACAGTACTGACCCGACCATAACAGATGCTGAAAGTGACCACTATTCATCTCTTGCCAGTGTTGGGCCCATGTCAGCAAATTGCTGAAGGCGGATCAAAGCCGGACTTTTGGAACTTCTGCAGTGTTGTCCGACATGTTCTACTGCAATTCTTGAAGACTGTGATGGCTGTTACAATAAAGCTTAGACTTGAGAGCTCCCCACACACTGGTAGATCAGGTGACTTCTGCTTACAACTCTGTCGGGCAAGCGCGAGCATGGTGTACATGAGCTCAAAGGTTCGGCTGGCTATATTGGCAGTTGTTCCATCCTGTTGCGCATAACCACACGGGGTGTAATTGTATGCACACATTCACATCCAATCGTATCAACTCTGCCGGACCACTTTTATTTGCCCCAGATTTGAAAGCCACTTCCAGTCCTGTTCCATTTAGATGCTGCAAATATATAAGGTACTCGGAATAAATTTAAATACAAAAAGATTACGTTTCCTTTGCATACCTTCAATGTGAATGTAGATAAAGTCTGATTTATGCCAAAGAGTGTGAATTTCCCCAGTAGTCGAAGGATATGTTACAGAGTTCAGTAGTAAAGTTAAAGTACAATACGCAAATGGTATGTTTCACTAAGGTATAGAGCTAAGGAGAAATTCTATAAGCAATAGCCAACAGGTAAGTTTCAGTAGATTTAGATGTACAAGTAGAGCTCAGTAGTTACCCCACAGCGGCAAAAAAATTTGCAATAGGAATGTATTCGGCTGGTGCATAAGTTCGTAGTGTTTTTTCCTGAATTTAACAAACACAATAGACACACATAACAGACTTCAGTCGTCAATAATATATTCCCCTTTACAACAGACTGGCTACGTCGGGTAACTTTTCGATTCCGTGGCTAGAAATTACCTGATTTTGAGGTGAGAAGCTCGTCGAGCAACGTTGGGAGCGCATTTTTATCCGGAAAGGAAGTTCCCTGAAGGTTGCTCGATAGAGAATGGAAACGTTGAAACGCTGAGCCCTCAGAACAGGTGAATAAGGTGGGTGCGGAACGACGTCCCAACACAACTCCTGTGTATTGTTTTTTGTCAGTCTACAGGTACCTGTACAGTGTACAGGTACAGCTGGCCGTGCAGCTTCAACACGATACCACAGTTCATCAAGAGTAATGACTGGCGTATTGTGACGAGCCAGTTGCTCGGCCACCATCAACCGCACGTTTTCAGTTGGTGAGAGATCTGAAGAATAAGCTGGCCAGGACAGCAGTCGGGCATTTTCTGTATCCAAAAAGGCCCGTTCAGGACCTGCAACATGCGGTCGTGCATTATCCTGCTGAAGTGTAGAGTTTCGCAGGGATCGAATGAAGGGTAGAGCCACGGGTCGTAACACATCTGAAATGTAACGTCCATTTTTCAAAGTGACGTCGCCAGCCGCGGTTCTAGGCACTTCAGTTCGGAACCGCGTGACTGCTACGGTCGCAGGTTCGAATACTGCCTCGGGCATGGTTGTGTGTGATGTGCTTAGGCTAGTTAGGTTTAAGTAGTTGTAAGTTCTAGGGGACTGATGACCTCAGATGTTGAGTTCCATAGTGCTCAGAGCCATTTGAACGAGAGTGCCGTCAGTGCGAACTATAGGTGACCGAGACGTGTAACCAATGGCACTCCATACTAACACGCCGGGTCATACGCCAGTTTGGCGATCACGAATACACGCTTCCACCGCGATGTCGCCAAACACGGATGCGACCATCATGATGCTGTAAACAGAACCGGGACTCATCCGAAAAAATGACGTTTTGCCATTCGTCGTTGAGTACACCAACGCAGACGCTCCTATCTGTGATGCAGCGTCAAGGGTAACCGCAGCCACGGTCTCCGAGCTGATAGTCCGTGCTGCTGCAAACGTCGTCGAACTGTTCGTGCAGGTGGTTGTTGTCTTGCTACATCTGTTGACTCAGGGATCGAGACTTGGCTGCACGCTCCGTTACAGCCATGCGGAAGAGATGCCTGTCATCTCGACTGCTAGTGATACGAGGCCGCTGGGATCCAGCACGGCTTTCCGTATTACTCTGCTGAACCCACCGATTCCATATTCTGCTAACAGTAATTGTATCTCGACCAACGCGAGCAGCAATGTCGTGATACGATTAACTGCAATCGCGATGGGCTACAATGCGACCTTTTTCAAAGTCGGATACGTGATGGTACGCATTTCTCCTCCTTACACGAGGCATCGCAGCAGCGTTTCAACAGGCAACGCCGGTCAACTGGTGATTGTGTATGAGAAACCGGTTGGCAACTTTGGTGGCAGCACGTTGTAGGTGTCACCACCTGCTCCAACCTTGTGTGAATGCTCTGAAAATCTAATCATTTGCATATTACAGCATCTTCTTCCTGTCGGGTAAGTTTCCCGTCTGCAGCACGTCATCTTCGTGGTGTATCAATTTTAATGGTCAGTAGTGTAGATAGTCAGTACTCGAAACGGTTCCCCGAACCGTAGGGAACAAAAGACCGCATTTAATGTAGACAGCCTCTTTCTGCTGTCACCTTGAGCAGTTGCACTCGGGTACGCCTTAGGCAAGGACACTGGCTTACAGTTGGAAGTGCGCCCCCCTTTCCAGACATACACGAGGAGACGTGGCGATGGCGGTGCTCGATTACGTCACTCGGCTGCCGCAAAAGGCGCGCCCTGTCCTGCGCAGACGCGGACGACGCGGAGAGGCGTGGCGCGCAGCGGCGACGGGGTGCCCGTAATGAATTGCAGCCGTCTCCTCCGTGGGAGTTCCCGGCGTCCCGTAGTAAAGCAGCGGGGCGGCGCGAGGGCTGACGCTTGAATGCACCGTCCCAGACTCGCGAGACCGCCGCGGCCACGTAGCGCCCTGTCCGATGACTCCTCTAGAGCACTTGTACAGTGTAATGGTACTTGAATTACCTAACCATTACGGCGCCTCACCTGAACCTCTCGATACCAGTAGTATTCCACTGTGTTTCTGTTAACTACTTAACATATTTCTCAGACAAGATTCAGATTTGATTTGATTTGTGATACATCGATATGTTTATATCGCAATGATATTATTCTTATGTGTATTCTTTCTTTTGTCACTATGATCTTTGACGTACTTGTAACTCTGATTTTTTGGCGCGTAAGCGATTATTAGTTAGTTAGTTGTTAGTTAGAGTCAGACCTTGAAAAAGTCAAGTCTTGGACGTCATGTTGGAAACACACATATTGTAGTCAGCTTATAAAATGTGAACTTTAACAGTCATTGTGAGGAAGATGTTTTCAAGTATGTTTTGTACTGTGAAGTGATGTTTTGTGTGTTACGTGCTATCGCAACAAAAGCAATAAAAAATGTTCAAATGGCTCTGAGCACTATGGGACTTAACATCTAAGGTCATCAGTCCCCTAGAACTTAGAACTACTTAACCTAACTAACCTAAGGACATCACACACAGCCATGCCTGAGGCAGTATTCGAACCTGCGACCGTAGCGGTCGCGCGGTTCCGGACTGAGCACCTAGAACCGCTAGACCACCGCGGCCGGCCAATAAAAAAAGAAGTGTAACTTAAATTCGAAGTGCTGATTATTTTTTTACATCACCATTGTGCTAACTTTGGAAGGTTTAATCTTCAAGAGTGCTCTGTGAAGCGCATCTACAAAACTTTTGAATACAGCAGAATAAAACCTAGGACTCTTTGCATTCGAACTTGGAATCATCACCACCAGATTTTCGACGATTGAGACATGATTTTACATTGAAACCAGCGTTGGAAACACGAAAAGATGAGTGCCTAGTTTGTTAATTATTACATGAAATGACTTTATTAACTGTGTTCTAATGACACCTGACACATAATAACTTTGTTGCTGCCCGAAAATGCAGCATTTAGCAGCGTGAGCAACACCACAATCATTAAATTTTGACCTTTGTTGTGGTAGGGTTGTTAGAACAGCGACTCCGAAAGAGGCGGAGATTTTAATACAATTGCATTTAGAGACATATTAAATTACTGTACTATTACGTTTATTACTAATTACCAATTAAAAACTGCTAATATGTTCATAATTAATATTCTGTGCGTTCTTCCAATGAGACAGAGATGGAAATTAGAACTTGGTGTGGCTATTGCACACTCTAACCTTGTATACCAGTAACACAACCAGTTTGTAGTTGCAACACTTCTTTATTGATTAAACATACACATTAATTCATCAGCAGTAATAATCAATTAACAACATTTGCATATCAAGGCCCTATCCACAATTAATATTTACAATATTAACCGTCACACTTGTGACAACGGCCCCTTTACGTGCCGGTAACAATAACCAAAATAAAAGATGAAATAGATAACCAAATGTTTACCATGTCGTCTATCGCCTTTGTCATTCAGTTTTACTCTTACTGAAAGGGTAAAATTAATTTGATGCTATCTGACCTGAAGGGTACTACTAATTGTTCTATTTACACTTAGCATTCTACTATACTCAACGTCCGGGAGATTCTAGACTTTATGCAAGCTTAAGGCAAAACGTCAATTTATGAACATGTGATGGACGCGAGCAAACGTTAATCTATTACTATTTCACAAACATACGATCCAAAGGGTGAACTTATACGGCAGTAGGAAATCTTCTGCCTAAAACAAGCCTCTCGTTGAATAGAATAGAGAAATCGGGCTTTAACAAGGTCCGTACGGCCCTGAGTTCAAATCCTGAGGATTCCGTCACACTGCAAGCTCGCAGGGCGAGGTTTGCTCCCATCGACCACTCTACACGTTTTTGAAAACAGGAAAACATGAGCGGCAGACACACTGTAGTGTATACAAGTTACACACACACACACACACACACACACACACACACACACACACACATATATATATATATATATATATATATATATATATATATATATATATATATATATATATATATATTACAAGTTAACAAATGAACAGAATTAAGAAGCTTAGATTCATTTGATCGAACGAAATATCTAGATCCTCCATGAAAAGATGTGTCAGTCCACACCCAATGACCTAAGGTCCACCTTACAAGATAATCTGTCTTTGCTGAATGGCTGGCACCACATAAATCAAACGTGCAGTACCTAACTTGACAATCAACCTTCAGATAGGTATTTGAAATTGCAATAGAAAGCTAATGTAACTTCAATAGGTCGCTAATGCAAAAGGCACGGCCCCTGTGGCCACAGACCAAAATACACACGGCCTCCATCCGACCACCAAACACAATGTGACCTATTTTTATCATGGGCACTTGCCTTCCATACACACAAGAAATTATTAAGAAACAACAACTACCAATAATTCGTAAAACCAGAAAATTCTAAATCTGTAACTAAATTAAGAAATGACGTTCAAGTGAACCAGCAAGCTTCAGCGTTCCATTAAGCACCAAATCCAAAGCCAAATACGAGGCGCTATTTCTAGCCACTTTCGTAACATAATTTCATGGCCGTTCCAGAACATAATTCGCCTCGCCACGACTGCAGTTGATGTTTTGCTGGCCACTAGCACGAGCAACTGCAACAGTCAACAGTTCTTAATCACACAATAATATTCACTATAGATAGAAGGAGCAAGCCACCACGGAGCTTGGCGATTAATGTTTTCTTCTTCATGTGATATTCACACGCCATCCATCCACATAGCTCACGAGATTAGCAAATCCTGGTCGCCACTGGCCATCCGTGTCAATACAATTTCAATACTTTCCGGCAGCGGCCAGTGCTTCTTCGTTGCTCCAACTCAACTGGTCCTCGCGGCATACGGCCGTGCCACGTGACATGGTGTCGCCAACTCCCCACAACGACAACATCGAAAACACAGCACGTCACAGACTGACTCGGCTCATGCGCGGACCCACTCTCTCCTCGACTTGCGCACGCGCGCCGCCATACATAGCCTGCCTCAAAGACGCAAAGAGAACAAGGCACAGGGACAACGACCAAAGACGGAACTAAGAATCAATATCGACTGGCGCCAGAAACCCACCGAAGGAGAACGCGTTATTCGTTACATACGAGTGGTTGATTTCAGTTCCGATATAAGTCAACTAAATTTGCAGTATATATGTAAAACTTTGCTCTTTAAATTATTAGGTTGGTGCACTTAGCTCGTAGCGTTTTTGTATTGCATGTTGGTGATCCGTTTGCTAGGGATTGGTATATCAATTGTCATTATTTGTAGTTCACAGTTGCTATTTGAGTTTACATATTGTCATTTTGTCATTTGCAGATAGTGGGTGGAGAGGTGGACGCTAGGAGATGGAGTGCCCAGTGGAGAAATCGGTTTATTTCCTTCATTTTCTGTTTGGGTTCAGTAGAGGGGTGACAGTAGCAGAGGCAACCAGAAACATTTTTGTCATGTATGGGTATAATGCTATTGGACAGAGCACCGCATGAAAATGATTTTCTCTTTATAGGGAGGATCTTGTTGACATCAGTTGACATCCGAGCTACGGGGTTTGATGAAAATCGTGAAACCCATTAATGCGCAATGAACCACATCAGTGTACTCGAAAACTGATAAATATGACAAACTGTGATTGTTCCACCATCGTGTGACTTTTCAAGTATTGGTAAAATTTCAAAAATCGGATGTATGGGTGGCGCATCTCTGCTTGTTCGGCATCAATTGGCTCGTAAACAACACTGACCATTTCTGTACTGCATCGTTACTGGGGACGATAAAGGAAGCAGTGGCTGGTCTGAAACAAAGCTGCAACTCCTAGTGCAAAGACCGGCTCAGATCCACAAAAGAGCATTCTGCTAGACTAACAAGGAACACTGTACAGGAGTTGGGTTGTAAAGTCATTCCTCACCCACCTTATTCACCTGATCTTGCGACCTCGGGTTTTCATCTTTTCCGCTCTCTATCGAACAACGCCCAACGAACTTCCCTTCCGGACGAGAATGTGCTCCGAACATGTCTTCACAAATTCTTCGTCTCAAAACCATGTAATGTCTACAGTCGCGTTACCCAGCGTCGGCAGACCGACGTAAATTCTAAAGGAGAATATACACTCTAAGACCTAAGAAATGATTCACTACGAAGGAATTATCTGAATGGGACGGAAAGCGGTATATGTGATGTACACGTACAGACAAAAAAAAAAAAAAAAAAAAAAGATTACAATTTCAGACAAATTGGATGATTTATCCCAAACAAAGGGCTTCACTAATTGAGCAAGTCAATAATGTTGTGGTTCTCCTCTGGCCCCAGTGCAACGGTTACTCGGCTTGCCATTGATAGAGAGAGCCGGCGGATGTCCTCCTGAACGATATCGTACAAATTCTGTCCAGCCAGCACGTTGGATGATCAAAGTCCTGAGCTGGTTGGAGAATGCTGCCCATAATACTCCATACTGTAGCGGCACCAGGACAGGGAAAGTTAGTTTTGTGCGAGCCGGATTGCACTGTTATGCTGACCAGCAGTTGCGAAATGGAATGGAGGTCACAGGGCCGTCGAACCGTTGAAAAGAGTAAACGCAGTGGTTCGCATGGCGCAAGCTATAGGCAGAAGGGGCCCACTGGCGCAACTGGGATGTGGGGCTTACGTGACTCTGAGCGATGCATTAACGAAATAGAGGCGTCCAGCCGAGTATAAATAGGTATTGTTTTCTAACGAGATTCATTCAAGTGTGGCAGCTCTCCCGGACGGCAGGGCATATCACACTACCGGCGGCACACGGCAGCAGATGGGACGCCAGCGTCTCATTTCTCGGCAGGTCGTTGTTTCGACCCTCTGAGGTCGACGCGTGGCCCACAGCCAACCAGAGCGGGCCACTACTCGGCTCGCTACCGCGGTCAGTCGTATCGGCTCCCGACACACGTCGGAGACTTTCTTGGCAAGGGGTCGCAGATTCCGATGCGGGATCGCGGGCGGTCGTTGCCACCGCGTTCCCAGCTATGACAACTGAGGAAGAAGCAGCAGCTGGGCCGGCCCACGGCTCCTGGCGGAGCAGCGCGGAGTCAACGGGGATGGTGGCCACTGAGTCGACTGCTGGCGCAGCCATCCTGACGTAATCAGAAGTCTACAGCTGGCGAACAAGGCCGGCACGACGCAGCGTTGCGTTGCACAGGTCGCTGGGGCAGTGGCCTCAGCACTGCAGGGCCTGTGACGCGGACCGAGGTCAACGAAGCTCTGTAGTGGAAACAAATAAATAATTTGGAAAGCTCGGCCGAGTTTTATTACGACATATTCTGACACCATCCACTACAATACGTTCTCATTTGTGGAAAGATCTGGCGACCTTGCTGGCCAGGGTAGAGAAGACAAGCAGTAGAAATTCTCGCATTATGCTGGGGGGCATTACCTTACTGAAATGTAAGCCCAGGATGGCTTGCACGAGGTGCAACGAAACGGGGCATAAAATATCGTCGACGTACCACTGTGCTGTAATGGTGCCGCGAATGACAACCAAAAGTGCCCTGGTGTTAAATGAATGGCACCCCAGGCCATCACTGCTGTGTCTGTCCGTATGGCGGTCGACAGGAGCGTCTCCAGACACGTCTTGACTGGCCGTCGGGGCTCAGTTCCAAGTGGGACCCATCTCTGAAGACCATTCTACTTCAGTCAGTGAGATTCCAGATCGAATGTGCCCGACACCACTGCCAATGTGCTTGTTGGCGTACAGAGGTTAACGTTAGTTTTTGCAAGGGGCGCCTTGAGCTTAGCCGCCTTTCTGTCAACCGCCTGATACTCGTCCTTGTGGTTACTGAAACATCAGTTGCATGTCGGATCGATGATAATGTTGAGTTCAGGGCGCTAAGTGCCTATGACGACTGCTCGGTCCTCACGTCCGGTCGCCAATCTAGGTCAACCACTTGCTTCTTGACGCTGTGTCAACCATGGCGTTCTGGCGTGGCTCTCCCATTCCTGCTTACATTGTCGAGTAATAGCATGGCTCCTATTCAAATGTCGATCGATTCGCTGAAGACTCCAATCGGATTCTTTGAGCCAAGGTACACGTCTTCTCACAAATGCTGCTGGTTCATCCTCCTGTCTACGAGGCACTGTTACTGACAAACTGAGTACATGAAACGAAATTCATAGACTTCATGCGCTCGTATCGGCATGTGCCGCGTTTACCATCCTTGCCAGCTGCGCTGTGAAACTGCAGTGTCACACATTCATCCATTGGCGGCCAAAGTACATAGTTTTGCATTTTCCGTCGATTCCTATATGAATATCAATTTGTGACCAAGTTCCTTAATACCTTTGTGGCGTGCCTTTTTTTTCTCTCCTTGGAGTCTATTGTTGACGACTGAAGCCTCTGTTACACATTGTTGTTGTTATTGTTGTTGTGGTCTACAGTCCAAAGACCAGTTTGATGCCGCTCTCCACACTAGTCTATCCTGTGCGAACCTCTTAATCTACGAATAACAACTGTAACTTCCAGCTTTCTGAACCTTCTTACTGTACTCATCTATTGGTCTCTCACTACGATTTTTACTCCCACATTTCCCTCAAATACTACATTTTATACTTGATGTTTCAGAATGTGTCCTATCAACCGATACTTTATTTTCGTCTAGTTGTGACAATATTTGATGCAGCTCTCGATGCAATTCTATCCTGTGCGAGTCTCTTTATCTTCAAATGGTTCCAATGGCTCTGAGCACTATGGGACTTAACATTTGAGATCACCATCACCTAGAACTTAAAAGTATTTAAACCTAACTAACCTAAGGACATCACACACATCCATGCCCGTGTCAGGATTCGAACCTGCGACCGTAGCGGTCGCGCGGTTCTAGACTGAAGCTCCTAGAACCGCTCAGCCACAACGGCCGGCTCTCTTTATCTACGAATAAGTACCGTGACCTACATCTTTCTGAATCTGCTTACCGTATTCACCTTTTGGTCTCTCTCTACGATTTTTACTCTCCCCCCTTCCCCCCCCCCCCCCAACACTTCCCTCAAATAATAAATTGGTGATCCCTTCATGTCTCAGAATCTGTCCTATCAACCGATCCATTTTTTTGGCCAAGTTGTGCCACAAATTTCTTGTCTCCCCAATTCTAATCAGTACTTCCCCACTAGTCACGTGGTCCATCCATCTAACCTTCAGCATTCTTATGTAGGACCACATTTCGAAAGCCTCTGTTCTCTTTTTATTGAAACTGTTTATCGTTCATGTTTCACTTCCATACACGGCAGAAAAAGTTTCCTATCATTTAAAACTATATTCGATATTAACAAATTTCCTTTCTCCATAAACGCTTTTCTTTTCATTTTATATCCTGTCTACTTCGGCCATCATAATTTATTTTGCTGCCCAAATAGCAAAACCTATCTTTTACTTTAAGTGTCTCGTTTCCTAATGTGATTCCCTTGGCATCACTTGGTTTAATTCGACTACATTCCTTTACTCTAGCGATCTTTCGCTGAGGTTCATCCTGTCCATTCCGTTCAACTGCTTTTCCAAGTCATTTGCTGTCTCCTACAAAATTGCAGTGTCATCGGCAAACCTCAAAGTTATTATTTCTTCACCCTGCACTTTAATTCCTACTCCAAATTGGTTTCCTTTACTGCCTGTTCAGTGTACATATGGAGTAACATCTGGTATAGGATACAACCATGTCTCACTTCCTTTTCAACCACTGCTTCCCTTTCATCCCCCTCGACTCTTACAACTGCCGTCTAGTTTCTGTACACGTATTTGATCCCTGCCACATTCCGAATTTGAAAGAGAATATTCCAGTCCATAGTGTCAAAAGCTTTCTATAAGTCTACAAACGTTACAAGTGTACGTTTTCCTTCTAAGATTGGTCGTAGAGTCATTATTGCCTAGTGTGTTCCTACATTTCTTCGGAAACCAATCTGATCTTTCTCGAGGTCGCCTTCTACCAATTTTTCCAGTCTTCTGAAGAGAATTTGTGTAAGCCTTTTGCAACCATAACTTATTAAACATATAGTTCGGGATTTTCACACTTGTCAGCAACTGCTTTCTTTGGAAATGTAAATACTACATTCTTCCTGAAGTCTGGGGGGGGGGGGTTCACCTGTCTCATACATCTTGCACTCCAGAGGGAAGAGTTTTGTCATGGCTGGCTCTCCCAAGGCTATCAGTAGTTCAGACGGAGTACCGTCCAGTCCCGGAGCCTCGTTTCGACTTCGATTTTACAAAGTTTAGTCAAATTCCTCTCAGTGTCATATCTGTCATCTCATCTTCCCCTTACAGCTTTCCCTTCTTAACTTAGGGCTGGCTCACCATCTGAGCTCTTGATATTCATACAGCTGCTTCTCTTTTCCCTAAAGGCCTCTTTAGTCTTCCTGTAGGCAGTATCTACCTTTACCCTATTGATATATGCTTCCTATCCCTTAGATTTGTCCTCTAGCTATCCCTGCTTAGCACTTTTGGATTTCCTGTCTAATTTTTTAAACTTTGTATTCCTTCACCGGCTTCATTCGCTGTATTTTATAATTTTCTCCTTAATCAGTCAAATTCAATTTTTCTTGTGCTATCCAAGGATTTCTACTAGGCCTTGTCTTTTTGCCTATTTGACCCTCTGCTACCTTCACCATTTCTCAAAGCTACCCACTCGTCTTCTATTGGATTCTTTTCCCCTGTTATAGTCAGCCGTTACCTAATGTTCCGTTTGAAACTCTGAACAAGCTCTAGTTCTTTCAACTTATCCAGGTCCCATCTCCTTAATTTCCTTACTTTTTCCAATTTGGTAAGTTTTAATCTACAGTTCGTAATCAATAAATTGTGGCCCGAGTCCACACCTGCCCTCGGAAGTATCTTACAATTCAAAATATGCATCCTGAATCTCTGTCTAACCATTATATAATCAACTTGAAACCTTTCCCCGCCTCCATTCCTCTTCTACCTATACGACCTTCTTCTACGATTGTTAAACCAAGTGTTAGCGATGATTAAATTAAGGTCTGCGCAAAATTTTACTAGGTGGCTTCCTCTTTCATTCCTTTCCCTCAGTCCATATTTACCTACTATTTTTCCTTCTTTTCCTTTTCATACTATCGAATTCCAGTACCTAATGACAATCACATTTTTCTCTCATTTAACTATCTCAATACTCCCTTAATCATTTGCGGAGATAGCTGGATGGAAAAAAAGGTACAAATGGCTCTGAGCACTATATCTATGGTCATCAGTCCCCTAGAACTTAGAACTACTTAAACCTAACTAACCTAAGGACAGCACACAACACCCGGCCATCACGAGGCAGAGAAAATCCCTGACCCCGCCGGGAAGCGAACCCGGGAACCCGGGCGTGGGAAGCGAGAACCCTACCGCACGACCACGAGATGCGGGCAGTTGGACTTAAAGTTGTACTACTGTGGTCGGCGTGGGTTTCGTGTCTATCTTGGCTACGGTAATCCGTTCACTATGCTGTTGATAGTAGCTTACATGTGTTTCTGTTTTCTTATTCATTATTAAATCCACTCCTGCATTAACCTTACTTGACTTTGTATTTATAACCCTGTATTCAACTGACCAGAAGTCCTGCTCCTCCTCCCGCTGAACTTCACTGATACCCGCTATATCTAACTTCAACCTATCCATTTCCCTTTCTGAACACTGTAACGTACCTGTCCGATTAAGAGTTCTAACTTCCTCGCACCGATCCAGAGAAAGCCAGTTTTGTTTCGCCTGATTACGACATCCTCTGAGTAATCCTCGCCCGGAGATCTTAATGGGAGACTATTTTACCTCCGGAATGTTTTACCCAATAGGACGCCATCATCATTGAACCATACAGTAGAGCAGCTAATTAAGCATGCATGAGGTGAACTTCACCTGCTCAGCAATGGGTTCAGCAGTCACGGATCAGACACCAACTCATGAACTATAGAGCAGCTAATTAAGCATGCATGAGGTGAACTTCATCTGCTCAGCAATGGGTTCAGCTGTCACGGATCAGACACCAACTCATGAACTATAGAGAAGTGCCGAGCTGAATAAACGAAATGAAAATAAGTGAAACCCTCACCTCCATAAGGGCCTATTTAGTAATGCCGCGCTTCCCAAATCGAAAGGCCATAATCGTTTAGGGAAGGCTGTGTCTACGCTGATCATGTCTACACCACTTGGAGTCGGCCAGCAGAACTGAAATCCACCAATACTACAATCTTGATGACTGTTCCTCTCAGTCTGCCATGTCAATATATTGCTCCATTGGGAACTTGTCACCAGAATGTTCTTCCTACTTTGTGTCTACATTCTTCTTAGCCTTTCCACAAGAAAAAAGAATAAGCTTGCCTCGCTCAGTTACATTCGTACGACAACTGAATACGCCAAGGTGACGAGTGAACCGGAAGTTACTGTCATCATCAAAGAGAAATACAATGAGTGACCAATCAAATTTTACCATGCAAAGATTTTTGTTGTCTGAGCTATGTACCATCAGAGCGCCAGGACAATAACTTATCTAGTGGAGATAGGAAACCGGCCGAACCGATGTTCCGCCACACGGCCCTTTTGTGGTTTGGCGTGGTCGCAGGCTGGGTGGCACTAGAAAGACATCTGGAGACATAGAATAGCCACTGCCAGAACAAGGGCAGTTTTCATTCCATTTGCGAGAGCGCTTCTGCGAAAGAGTAGGAACCGTGCGCCGACTGTGCGCTCTGCTACACTGTGCGAACATCCTTTCAGCTGCTATATGATCCACCACGGATAAACAAATTACTGGGCTTGTATCTCCGGAGCATCTTGCACCCCTGCGACGCCTACTATTCCTACGCGTCGCGGTCATACGGTCGCTTTCTATAAACGGAGACCTTTCAGCCTCCTGCGAAAAGACGACAAAAACGATCTCCGTTGTGTGTTTCTCGTCTAACGTGGTCCTCATGGCACATTCTGGAATGCGTACACACGAAGAATTTAACAACAGAGCAAATCTTATTTACTTTACTTTCGATTAACATAGCTCAACCACTGCCTCACAACTATAGTGCGATGGTGTGGTGTATCGTTGACTGATATCTTGAAGTTGTCTCCAATAATCATTCGCACTCTTTCAGGGAGACAGAAATTACCATATTATAACACTAATCGGTCAGTTAACAGATTGTAACTGGCAATCTCGTTTCATTCCTTTGTAAAACCTGAAACGTCCCCTTTGAAAAATTAAGAATGAGTGAGCTGGCAAACTTCTACGTTATTTGGTTTTCAAAGAGCTAAGCAAAGCTCAACGTACTCAGTTTTCTCTTTACTTATTCTGATCATCACTAAACTGACACACAATATTTTTTAGCGCATCGCAATCTGACTGTCAATAATCCCTACAAAAGAATGGCACAATAACCTATACCTTTCATGAATCACTTTTTTTTTCTCTCATCTCAGAGTAGCCCTTGCAACCTACGTCTTCAATTATTTGCTTGACGTATTCCAATCTCTGTCTTCCTCTACAGTTTTTGCCATCTACAGCTCCCTCTAGTACCATGGAAGTCATTCCCTTATGTCTTAGCAGATGTCCTATCATCCTGTCCCTTCTCCTTATCAGTGGTTTCCACATATTCCTTTCCTCTCCGATTCTGCGTAGAACCTCCTCATTCCTTACCTTATCAGTCCACCTAATTTTCAACATTTGTCTATAGCACCACATCTCAAATGCTTCGATTCTTTTCTGTTCCGGTTTTCCCACAGTCCATGTTTCACTACCATACAATGCTGTACTCCAGACTTACATCCTCAGAAATTTCTTCCTCAAATTAAGGCCGGTATTTGATATTAGTAGACTTCTCTTGGCCAGAAATGCCTTTTTTGCCATAGCGAGTCTGCTTTTGATGTCCTCCTTGCCCCGTCCGTCATTGGTTATTTTACTGCCTAGGTAGCAGAATTCCTTAACTTCATTGACTTCGTGACCATCAATACTGATGTTAAGTTTCTCGCTGTTATCATTTCTACTACTTCTCATTACCTTCGTCTTTTTCCGACTTACTCTCAAACCATACTGTGTACTTATTAGACTCTTCATTCCGTTCAGCAGATCATTTAACTCTTCTTCACTTTCACTCAGGATAGCAATGTCATCAGCGAATCGTATCATTCATATCCTTTCACCTTGTATTTTAATTCCACTTCTGAACCTTTCTTTTATTTCCATCATTGCTTCCTCGATGTACAGATTGAAGAGTACGGGCGAAAGGCTACAGCTTTGTCTTACACCCTTCTTAATACGAGCACTTCGTTCTTGATCGTCCACTCTTATTATTCCCTCTTGGTTGTTGTGCATATTGTATATGACCCGTCTGTCCCTATAGCTTACCCCTACTTTTTTCAGAATCTTGAACAGCTTGCACCATTTTATATTGTCGAACGCTTTTTCCAGGTCGACAAATCCTATGAACGTGTCTTGATTTTTCTTTAGCCTTGCTTCCATTATTAGCCATAACGTCAGAATTGCCTCTCTCGTGCCTTTACTTTTCCTACAGCCAAACTGATCGTCACCTAGCGCATTCTCAATTTTTCTTTTCCATTCTTCTGTATATTATTCTTCTAAGCAGCTTCGATGCATGAGCTGTTAAACTGATTGTGCGATAATTCTCGCACTTGTCAGCTCTTGCCGTCTTCGGAATTGTGTGGATGATGCTTTACCGAAAGTCAGATGGTATGTCGCCAGACTCATATATTCTACACACCAACGTGAATAGTCGTTTTGTTGCCACTTACCCCTATGATTTTAGAAATTCTGATGGAATGTTATCTATCCCTTCTGCCTTATTTGACCGTAAGTCCTCCAAAGCTCTTTTAAATTCCGATTCTAATACTGGATCCCCTATCTCTTCTAATTCGACTCCTGTTTCTTCTTCTATCACATCAGACAAATCTTCACCCTCATAGAGGCTTTCAATGTATTCTTTCCACCTATCTGCTCTCTCCTCTGCATTTAACAGTGGAATTCCCGTTGCACTCTTAATGTTACTACCGTTGCTTTTAATGTCACCAAAGGTTCTTTTGACTTTCCTGTATGCTGAGTCTGTCCTTCCGACAATCATATCTTTTTCGATGTGATCACATTTTTCCTGCAGCCAATTCGTCTTAGCTTCCCTGCACTTCCTATTTATTTCATTCCTCAGCGTATTGTATTTCTGTATTCCTGATTTTCCCGAAACATGTTTGTACTTCCTCATGAATCACTTACCTCACAAAAATCTTCGTTACTCCAACTACTGCAACATAGCGAACGTCAATACTGCCAGCAAAAAAAGATTCTAACTACTGAAGGCACTAACTACAGATAGTCATAGTTAGCAAATGAAAGATTTTGATGGAGCAAAATCAATGTATTTACCTTAATAGTATATATATACTCCTGGAAATTGAAATAAGAACACCGTGAATTCATTGTCCCAGGAAGGGGAAACTTTATTGACACATTCCTGGGGTCAGATACATCACGTGATCACACTGACAGAACCACAGGCACATAGACACAGGCAACAGAGCATGCACAATGACGGCACTAGTACAGTGTATATCCACCTTTCGCAGCAATGCAGGCTGCTATTCTCCCATGGAGATGATCGTAGAGATGCTGGATGTAGTCCTGTGGAACGGCTTGCCATGCCATTTCCACCTGACGCCTCAGTTGGACCAGCGTTCGTGCTGGACGTGCAGACAGCGTGAGACGACGCTTCATCCAGTCCCAAACATGCCCAATGGGGGACAGATCCGGAGATCTTGCTGGCCAGGGTAGTTGACTTACACCTTCTAGAGCACGTTGGGTGGCACGGGATACATGCGGACGTGCATTGTCTTGTTGGAACAGCAAGTTCCCTTGCCGGTCTAGGAATGGTAGAACGATGGGTACGATGACGGTTTGGATGTACCGTGCACTATTCAGTGTCCCCTCGACGATCAGCAGAGGTGTACGGCCAGTGTAGGAGATCGCTCCCCACACCATGATGCCGGGTGTTGGCCCTGTGTGCCTCGGTCGTATGCAGTCCTGATTGTGGCGCTCACCTGCACGGCGCCAAACACGCATACGACCATCATTGGCACCAAGGCAGAAGCGACTCTCATCGCTGAAGACGACACGTCTCCATTCGTCCCTCCATTCACGCCTGTCGCGACACCACTGGAGGCGGGCTGCACGATGTTGGGGCGTGAGCGGAAGACGGCCTAACGGTGTGCGGGACCGTAGCCCAGCTTCATGGAGACGGTTGCGAATGGTCCTCGCCGATACCCCAGGAGCAACAGTGTCCCTAATTTGCTGGGAAGTGGCGGTGCGGTCCCCTATGGCACTGCGTAGGATCCTACGGTCTTGGCGTGCATCCGTGCGTCGCTGCGGTCCGGTCCCAGGTCGACGGGCACGTGCACCTTCCGCCGACCACTGGCGACAACATCGATGTACTGTGGAGACCTCACGCCCCACGTGTTGAGCAATTCGGTGGTACGTCCACCCGTCCTCCCGCATGCCCACTATACGCCCTCGCTCGAAGTCCGTCAACTGCCCATACGGTTCACGTCCACGCTGTCGCGGCATGCTACCAGTGTTAAAGACTGCGATGGAGCTCCGTATGCCACGGCAAACTGGCTGACACTGACGGCGGCGGTGCACAAATGCTGCGCAGATAGCGCCATTCGACGGCCAACACCGCGGTTCCTGGTGTGTCCGCTGTGCCGTGCGTGTGATCATTGCTTGTACAGCCCTCTCGCAGTGTCCGGAGCAAGTAAGGTGGGTCTGACACACCGGTGTCAATGTGTTCTTTTTTCCATTTCCAGGAGTGTATATATATATGACATCCATCTTTACAAATTTCCTTTTTCTGGCGGACACACGTCCAGATCGTCGACTTATAGTAACCTCTCAAAACGCTGGCTCTCCATATCCACCACTGCTGACGGCTCACCTCCAACTGCCAAACAGACTGCACACAGCGCACTCAGCGATTTTCATACAGAGCACTACATGGCATTTACCAACATAAAAACCTAAACAGCCTACTTACAAACTGATCTACCTTTTCTAGTAATATTCATTTAAAGTAGAAGCAGAAAATGCCGGTGACATTAACATTTTGCGAGGCTAATTTACAAAACCGGAAAATGAAGCGCTGGCCTGAAACTAACAAGTATGCTGCCACGTACACGCTAGCTAAAATTTTGTTGAGTTATGCTTCTAACTGTTAGCAGGTCTCAATCTTTCGCCCACGTCTAAATATCTGAAGAAATTCCTTTTGTAAGATTTTTTTGATTTATGTTACTTCATTAGTAGTGCCCTTTCTCTATTGATTTCAGAGCAAATTATTTGTCGGATGTTTCTGCAGTGTGAATCATTGCTACACCTCTAACCACCCGGCCACTCCGCGCGTCTTCTACCCACAGTTTTTCTAATGCCACACATAGTATTTACTTTTGTCTTGCTAGCGAGAGGGCACACTGGTCTCTGGTGGCCCCACACAGTAGGGCAATATGAGAAAAAAGGTCAGAATTTAAGTTTCTGTCTACGATTATAAGAATGAAGGTAAATCACAATCTCTGAACTAGGATGAAACCCAACCATTTTCAAGGAACCATTGTGACAACAGCCTGAAATGTTTTAGCAAAAGTACAGGAAACCGAAATACAGATTGCTGGACAAGGATGTAAGTTGCCTCTTCCCGAAGACGAGACGGTGTCAAAACCACTGTGCAACACTGATTCACCGGTCGAATGAATCAGAGCACATGGCACGACGAGCTAAACCAGGACTGCATAGGAGCCCTTTATAAGCCACAAACGGCGTGCTAAATGTGATTAAGAAAGAAAAAAGGCCCTGATCTTGTTAAAGATGTAATTGCGGAGTTCTAAGTCCCTTTCGCTAATTATATGAGAACAGTGAGAGATCTTGTTAAGGAAGTCATCGCGGGATTCTAAACCTTTTCGAAAACTATATGAGAACAATGGGAGATGCTGGAAAGCTGAATACCCTAACTTAAAGTGGCCGTAAGACTTGTAGGCTCAAATGGCTCTAAGCACTATATCTGAGGTCATCATACCTAGAACTTAGAACTACTTAAACCTAACCAACCTAAGGACATCACACACATTCATGCCCGATGCAGGATTCGAACCTGCGACCGTAGCGGTCGTGCGGTTCCAGACTGTAGCGCCTAGAACCGCTCGGCCACACAGGCCGGCAGACTTGTATGATATTACATTCTGCGCATTATGTTTGTTCATGTAGTTGGTAACTGCACTTAATTTATTTCAGTTTGTTCAGCTGATCGATGAATGCGTAATAATTAACGAAAGACCAAGTACAAGATTTCAAACGGACTATTTTTAATAGCTCACACACAATCTCACGTCAGGTTATATTATATTTATTTACTGAGGAAGCAGTAAGAATGCGGGCCTATGCAATTAATAATCATGCCAAAGCGCTTATAGTAAGTTTGCTCGCTTTACTGTCTTTTGGTTTTGGTGAGTGGTGATGGAACATTTGGAGATTAGGCGCTAAAGTAGTTGTGTGTACATTTGGTTTGGGCTACGATTTGCTACAATGCACTACGTCTCAAGTCAGAAGGAGAGGGATTACCAGCGTCTTCTTGGAACTCAGCAAAGCTATACGACTGCCACCCGAGGGGGTACACATCTTCGCTAGGCTGTGGAGGGTCGTACGGCCACGACACAACTTGAGTCAGGAAAGAAGAGATACACACGGTGAGACTACACAGCAGCACCACGAGCTGTCAAAACGGGGATCTCTGATGTGCCCACCCTTGACGTGGAAGCACAAGAGAGGTGCACCAACAGTGATGAGCTTAGCAACAGCCCTGTATACAGGAATGGATACATGTCGTCTTTTCAAACATACTACAGCCATGACCTACTACGGCTGGTGTTGCACTATACCCTTTAGGTCTCCAAGAGTTATATTTAAACAAGATAAGAGAAGACCACACGTTGCCCATGCTGTCCTGGTCGTCCTCGATGGTGTGTGACTACTGCTCTCGCCAGCATATTCTCCAGCATGTAAAACATATGGTCATGGGTTGCCAGTCATTTCGGTTTATGAAGTCTGGAATAGAGATACTTGCCATTCAATCTCAAATCGATTTCAGTCATGTTGCAGCCTTTGTTGCTGTCAGAGGTCATAGTTCTGTGTATTTTTATTTTGCATCCAGTATTGCCCAACATACATTCTTCCCACTATCCTGTATATACGCGATAAGTAAAATGGGCAAAGAATCCACAACTTCCAGTGAGGATGCACATTTACGTCTCACCCCCTGCGGGAATCTAAAATTAACCGAACATGGAGGACATAGGCAGGACTGCAGTCAAGTGGCGCTGGATGGCAGTGCGAGTCGGCCAGAGAGCGTACCGAGGTAAACACTGTTACGAATGGTACAGTGATTAATGCACCTGCCTAGTAAGCATGAGTTCTCGGGTTCAAGTGCCTGGCACACATTTTCCTTCGTGGCCGCTGATCCCGTATAAATTCTCAATGCAGCATCTTTCCCTTTCTTTCCCTTTCTTCCCCGTCTACCCTTAATGTACATAATACTGTATGATCACAGCTGCGGATCCCGCGTGGTTCCCGTTCTTTCGGGTATGTCCGAAACAATAGGCACCACACATTCATACAAGTATAATTTCGTTATTTACTATCCTTCCTGACCACCTGCGTAGACTAATGGTTAGTGTCTCGGCCTTCGGTGCGGAAGGGCCCAGGTTCTATTTCTGGTAGCCCCGCAGATTGTTTTTGGGGTAGGGAGGTCTGGAACGGAGCCCACTCAGGCTTATAAGGTCAAATGAGAGGCTGCTTGAAAAATGAAGCAGCGGCGTCATCAGAACTCACATATTGGCCATAAAGCTCAAGGGACTGTCGAAATACTGATCACGATCATACCAGAAGCGTTCGATAAGTAATGCAACAATTTTTTTCTGGAAGCAGGCTAGTTTCCTTCATGACTGGAACACGCCATATTATCCCTCACTCTTTTGGATATAGAACCATATTTTTGAAAATAATCTCCGTTCAGTGCGACAGCCCTATGGCACCTTGCTAGGAAGACGTATATTCCCCCCCCCCCCCCCCCCCATCCACCCACTTCCTCCAACGACTACTGGTCAGTGTCAAAGCTAACGTCTTGTTGCATCAATAAACTCCCCATGGTCCACATTCTGATTCCCGTGGGACGCATCCTTCATTGGGCCAAACAAATGGAAGTCGGATGGTGCGACATTCGGGCTGTAGGGTGGATGATGAAGCACTGTCCAATGAAGTTTTGTGAGCTCCTCTCGGGTGCGCAAACATGTGTGAGGTCTTTCGTTGTCGTGAAAAAGGAGACGTTCGTTTGCATTTTCGTGGCGACAAGCACTCTGAAGGCGTGTCTCCTATTTCCTGAGTGTAGCAGAGTTGTTAGTTGTGCCACGAGGGAGGACATCAAACAGAATAACCCCCTTCAGATTCCTACGAGACAGTCGCCATGACTTGTGTGATTGTGATCTGTCGTTTACCTCGAATGAGTGTGTCCTCATGCTACACCGTTGCTGGTGGCATAGCCGTGTTTGGCCAGCCGGCAAGTGGGAGATCTGACTGGATTGAGCGACCTTGTTGCTGTAATGATAGACCCTTTACTCAACGACTCACTGTGCTTTTGTTCCCTGAAGCTCTCCGTAGACCAGGGCCGCCCAAAGCATTTCCAAACTTCATGCGGACTGGGTGTGCGGGCCGCTACCGACCCACGGCTCGGCCCCTCTCAGTTTTGCTCGTTCCTTCCCGGAAGTACCCGATACAGCGCGACATTTCATTTAGTATTCCGGTGAGGCATTTTTCGGTTGCCATAATTTGTTCAGTTCGTCAGGATTGTGGTGTCAGCGTCGTTTATCCTTCGTTAATTGTTCGTGGGATGAAGGATGTTCAAAGATTTGCATAAAAAGAATCAGTCTACCGACCTATCGTCACAAACCATTACTAATGAATGATAATGACAGAATAGAGGAATGAGAATTCTCGATGTTTATTATGCAGTCGAATAAAAGACTTGTACTTAAAATCTGTTATGAAACGGTTATAACACGAAGCAGAAAGAATCAAAAGATTTATTTGGCAATAACAGAGCAAAAAATTGATTGACAGACGCGATTCATTGTTCAGTACATCCAGAAGCAATCTGTGCTAAATTTGCAGGCCTGCAGCGCGTGAAGATATTTGCCGTATGAATATTCAAATTTTTGGAATCTCTCCCATTTTTCCCTATCAGTTGTGACAGTTTTCGATGAAACTGAATGGGGACTATGGACTCTATACAGGCCTATATTATTGCGAAATGCGTTAGTCAAGTCAAGAGACATCGGTGGATTTGAAACTCGCTATTGAATTTCTAAATGAAAAAGGAGTGCAGGAACAAAACTTAGAACATACAAAATGGACTGCAGACAGCGCACTTTAAGTGGGCTTGACTGCACATTGCCCACAGTAAGACACTGCAAAGTGAGAAACCATTTATTTCTGACGCATTAAAAAAAAAAGTCGCATTGTGTATGGGACAGTTCCGACAAGTAACACTTTTCATTTCCCCACGCTCACTGGCATTAAAGAAAATGCGAGCTTTGAAGAATTCATTGCAGCCTTGAAAGAATTGAATGGACTGTTTCCTAAACGTTTTGAAGACAGAAGCAATCTTACTTCTGTTCTCGAACTGCTGTCGAGACAGTTAGTCGCTTTAGCTGAAGGTGCCCGTGTCTATATGCAGATGTAACTGATTGACCTGCATGCTAACTCCCGTTTTAATGACTAATCCTTTTACGGTAAAACTGTCCAAGAAGTCCACATTACATCCCTCATGTAGAGCTTACACTTCTCGATAATGAGGTTGCAAAACTCCTGCAATATTTCGATCCACATATTTCTCTATAACACCTTTCCTCTGTTGTGGAACTAAATGAGTCACAATTAAGTGACATTCCGAGTGCAAGAATGCGTGAAATTGTCTGTATCAATCTGTATGGCGAAAGTCTGTACCAGATAGAAACTACAATCGCACAGTTACATTTTAGTGGTTGTAGGTTAAACGAAACATATATTTCGGAAAAGAACCCGGACACGTGCCACCTTACATTACATAGGTTACAAATATGTCCAAATCACCTGTCGCTAAAGTAACATACAGTGTTATGAAAATAAACATCGCTCTTCTGTATCCAAAAAAGTATTGGAACACGTGTATGAATCGGACGGTGTGTTCGTTTTCTTCTTTGATGTTCACCTTCTAATAGCGAGTGTGCATCCCTTTAGCATCTATAACAGCACGTAAACGCCTAGAAATGCTATATATTAAATTCCGAGTGATATCAGGTGTAATTTTCGACCATTCCTACAGGAGCACTTTCTCCAAGTCGTTTTTACCAGACGGACGCCTTTTTCTGACTTGTATGTCAAGATGAGCCCACAGGTTCTCGATGGGGCTCAAATCATAGCTCTGAGATGGTGTTAGAACCCTTCTGGTGGCATTGTAAAGTAACAACTCCCGGGTTTTCATGGCGGTTTGTGTTGTGTCGTTGTTTTACTGGAAATGAAGCGCCCGAGTAAGGCCCAATGTCTGTGCACTAGCGTGTAAATTATCTCGCACCACGTCGATGTATCTCATATGATCCATTGTACCGTGGATTACAGCTAGATTTCCAAAGCCACTAGACAGCCCCACACCATGATACCGACCCCCCCCCCCCCCCCCCCCCCCTGTGTTTGACTGTGGGATGAAACTGTTTGACGTCAAGGTGCGTATTCGACTTGCGCCAAACTTTCTTTTTGCCTCAAATCCGAAACATTGAACTTCGATTCGTCGCTAAATGTCACAGTGTTTCAAGACTCCATCGGCTTGCTGATGTATTCCTTGGCAAACTGCAGGCGTTTCTGCCGGTTAATTTCTGATATGTATGGCTTTTTCCTGGGAGAATGTCCATGCATGTCAGACTCATTCAACACATTTCGTATAGTTTGAACACTAACCGTCTTGTCGGACGTTGTCTGCACTTCTAGCAGGTTCCTTCCGAGCAAGTGCGATGATACGATGATACGGCGAAGCTCTCGGGTTGTAAGCACTTTTGGACGTCCAGGACGACACTTATTCACTGTTGTTCGAGTCTCTTTACATTTACGAATGATGGCTCGTACCGTGGTGTAGCTAACAGACACCTTTGCGCCGATTTGTCGATAGCTTCTCCCTTGTGAATGCAGCAATACCACTCTCTCACGCAACGCCACTGAATGTCCCTTCTTCCGCCCCATGCTGACCACTATCGCGCAATACAGCAACATACTAACGACTGGGCCGTCAACAACACGCAGGGCCTACTGCGTCAGCAGATGGCGTTCCGCTACCTGAAAACCCAGCAATATACTCAGAAGCAACGCTCTATGCTAATACTTTTTGTGTGCAGAGGAGATACATGTGCCCTTAACGCTGCATTTCTTTGTTAATGGTTGGCACTGTGGGCAGAATTGTAATGTCTGGTATATGAGGTAGCGTTTGTAACCAGCAACGATAAATACGCCCGTGTGCCAATACTTTTTTGTACGATTGTATATTACGTCTTCAGAGCACCAAACATAGCGAAATAACAGTGAAAATTTGTTTTGTTTGTGATCTATGTTGTTGAGAAATGTGAAATGTAAAACTGAGTCGTATGCAGAGAGACTGTGCTGCTATTTAAATACGGTGGGTTCACAGTTTCTCCCTCTTCACCTTCCACGTGTTCAGACCTTCGACCATAAATACACTCCTGGAAATGGAAAAAAGAACACATTGACACCGGTGTGTCCGACCCACCATACTTGCTCCGGACACTGCGAGAGGGCTGTACAAGCAATGATCACACGCACGGCACAGCGGACACTCCAGAAACCGCGGTGTTGGCCGTCGAATGGCGCTAGCTGCGCAGCATTTGTACACCGCCGCCGTCAGTGTCAGACAGTTTGCCGTGGCATACGGAGCTCCATCGCAGTCTTTAACACTGGTAGCATGCCGCGACAGCGTGGACGTGAACCGTATGTGCAGTTGACGGACTTTGAACGAGGGCGTTTAGTGGGCATGCGGGAGGCCGGGTGGACGTACCGCCGAATTGCTTAACACGTGGGGCGTGAGGTCTCCACAGTACATCGATGTTGTCGCCAGTGGTCGGCGGAATGTGCACGTGCCCGTCGACCTGGAACCGGACCGCAGCGACGCACGGATGCACGCCAAGACCGTAGGATCCTACGCAGTGCCGTAGGGGACCGCACCGCCACTTCCCAGCAAATTAGGGACACTGTTGCTCCTGGGGTATCGGCGAGGACCATTCGCAACCGTCTCCATGAAGCTGGGCTACGGTCCCGCACACCGTTAGGCCGTCTTCCGCTCACGCCCCAACATCGTGCAGCCCGCCTCCAGGCGTGAATGGAGGGATGAATGGAGACGTGTCGTCTTCAGCGATGAGAGTCGCTTCTGACTTGGTGCCAATGATGGTCGTATGCGTGTTTGGCGCCGTGCAGGTGAGCGGCACAATCAGGACTGCATACGATCGAGGCACACAGGGCCAACACCCGGCATCATGGTGTGGGGAGCGATCTCCTACACTGGCCGTACACCTCTGGTGATCGTCGAGGTGACACTGAATAGTGCACGGTACATCCAAACCGTCATCGAATCCATCGTTCTACCTTTCCTACACCGGCAAGGGAACTTGCTGTTCCAACAGGACAACGCACGTCCGCATGTATCCCGTGCCACCCAACGTGCTCTAGAAGGTGTAAGTCAACTACCCTGGCCAGCAAGATCTCCGGATCTGTCCCCCATTTAGCATGTTTGGGACTGGATGAAGCGTCGTCTCACGCGGTCTGCAAGTCCAGCACGAACACTGGTCCAACTGAGGCGCCAGGTGGAAATGGCATGGCAAGCCGTTCCACAGGACTACATCCAGCATCTCTACGATCGTCTGCATGGGAGAATAGCAGACTGCATTGCTGGGAAAGGTGGATATACACTGTACTAGTGCCGACATTGTGCATGCTCTGTTGCCTGTGTCTATGTGCCTGTGGTTCTGTCAGTGTGATCATGTGATGTATCTGACCCCAGGAATGTGTCAATAAGGTTTCCCCTTCCTGGGACAATGAATTCACGGTGTTCTTATTTCAATTTCCAGGAGTGTATAATAGACTGGCCCTGACGTCATTTTCGTGGCTCAAGCATCTGTGGGCTAAAGTCACGTGAATGTTGGCAAAACATGGTTGTCTCGTGTTGCGCTTATGGATGTACTCAGCGTTTTGTCGGGGGAAATGGCATTACATTTCACGTGTGTTTCTATGATAGTGCAGATGCGTTTACTGAAATCTGCTGAAGTAACTTTTATATGTTTTTTTACCCTTGAAATAGAGTATCAGGTACTTTAAAGTGTTGAAATTGATGCCTTTAAAGTCAGACTCATATTACATTTTGGAAAGTATCTGCGATAATTCGGTTACAGAAGTAAGTATAACTGTTCCTCGTTCCTATTCGTAGGTTCCCTAAGGATGAAAACCGAAGGCAGCTTTGGATACATGCCCTGAAACGTAAAAAGCAAGTGAGATTATAATAAGGTAAGAGCACCTATAGGCGACACACGAAGAGAATTTTTTTTCTGCTTTCTACTACTATTAAATTGATGTAGGCTCCAAAATTATTTTCTGAAACTTCAAAGTCTCACATTTCATCTAAAATATATTTTTTTTAATCTGATAGTTTAAACTTTTGTAAAAATAGTAGGAACTGAACCTTTAAAGTGCACCTAAACTTGATACTCTAAAATGGACATGCTCCTAAAGTCGACAATTTTGGCACCTACAGTTGACATAATTCCCATATTCCATTTTCTTTTTTAAGTGACTAGAGCTAAAAACGTGGCGAATCCAGTGTTTAAGATTTTGACACGAGCCCACTTTTAGTGTTTAAAAGAATTTTAATGACATTTTACTTTAGTTTATAGTAATTTCGTCCCGCTGCCCACCAGAGGGGCATTCGATGTATTTGTTAGATTTTGTAAATGGTACTGTCAACAAATCTAGGTCAAATGTAGTTCTGACATAATTTTTCGCAAATAAAAAAGTAATTTTTGTTGAAAGCCTTTGGCA
The DNA here is from genome assembly GCF_023897955.1 of Schistocerca gregaria. Classification (NCBI taxonomy): domain Eukaryota; kingdom Metazoa; phylum Arthropoda; class Insecta; order Orthoptera; family Acrididae; genus Schistocerca; species Schistocerca gregaria. The sequence continues at coordinate 202,201,623 of NC_064921.1, forward strand.
GTCAATTGAGAAATGTGGGTAAAATACGATACGAACATAGGATGGCAGACCGCTGATTTGAAATCCCGCCACGTTTCGCCAACAGTCAGGTGGTTTATGTTGGAGCCACACCAGCCCTATAGCTTTTGCACAGCAAGGCCAGTCTTCTAGTATCTATGGTCGAAGGTTCAGAGTGTGTGCAACGAGGCTGAGAGCTACGCGCACTCGTGCAGGGCGCGGCTCGCGGGCCTAAATTTCGTCCGCCCCCGCCATAGGCACTCTGCAGGCACCTAGAAGTCTCTGCAGTGCTCAGTGACAGCTCTCTGCTCGGAATGCTCCTCTGTTCCAGACGCCATAGCACCACCACGAATCAGAACCTCATGAAACTACAGGGGTTGAAGCGGGAACATTCCACGATGTCCCACAACAAATTCCGCGCGAGCGGTCTAAGACGCTGCAGTCATGGAATCTGCGGCTGATCCCGGTGGAGGTTCGAGTCCTCCCTCGGGCATGGGTGTGTGTGTTTGTCCTTAGGATAATTTAGGTTAAGAAGTGTGTAAGCTTAGGGACTGATGACCTTAGCAGTTAAGTCCCATAAGATTTCACACACAGTTGAACATTTTTTCCTTCCTTTTTTTTTTCCCGCAGCCCGTGGTCGTGCGGTAGCGTTCTCGCTTCCCGCGCCCGGGTTCCCGGGTTCGATTCCCAGCGGTGTGAGGGATTTTCTCTGCCTCGTGATGACTGGGTGGTGTGTGATGTCCCTAGGTTAGATTGATGACCATAGATGTTAAGTCCCATAGTGCTCAGAGCCGTTTGAACCATTCCTTTTTGAACATTTTTTTTTGAACAAGTTCCGAATTCAACCGAAAATGGCTGAGAAACAAAGTGTGTTGCATTACTTATTGAACGCCCCTGGTAGATCGCTCCACATATTGCCTTGTAGGCAGCAGTCGGCCAGTGGGAACAAGCCTAACGGCTAATCCCTGAGTGCTGTTCACGAAAAAAAAAAGTGTGTGAAATCTTAAGGGACTTAACTGCTACGGTCATCAGTCCCTAAGCTTACACATTACTTAACCTAAATTATCCTAAGGACAAACAGACACGCCCATGCCCGAGGGAGGACTCGAACTTCCGCCGGGACCAGCCGCACAGTCCACGACTGCAGCGCCAAAGACCGCTCGGCTAATCCCGCGCCGCAGTGCTGTTCACGTTTTACTATCCTTCCCGCCGTTTCAATTATATCTCCCAGAGGAGTACATGCCACAGCGGCGACGGGATTGAGATGAAAGCGTTGCTTACAACATAGTTTCACGTTGCAAGCGAATTGTCCAACCTGAACAAAGAGAGGCTTCGCCTAACGGGACAAGTCAACCCCGACGACATTACTATTCCCAGCTACGGCCCGGTACGCGGACGCACAACACTCGTTCTGCACCGCAGAAAAGCCGGAAAGTCGTTTCTTTTTTCACTCCGACTCCGTAAACGTTCGCTTTGATTTCGGAATACGACGCCGCGTCTGGCAGAAGAAGCTCGGGCGACCGTATCTAAATATGGACAGCACATAAAGCTTCGCGGCACTCTGTGAGCGCGTCCGGTGCCGCGAGGCGAGGAAAAACGCGGAAAGCGACTGCGCTCGGCTTCTTTGCGCGCAGCCCCGGGGCGCGGTGTCGCAGCACTCGCTAATACATTTCATCGCGGCCGCCGCGCCGCGCCGCGCCGCCCGCCTTTCGAGATCGTTGTCGGCGACGTATTTATGCCGCCGCCGTCGCAGGCCCAATTACGCCCCGCGGACGTGTGTCCGGAATATGACGGCGCTGGCAGCGCGCGCGCGTCGGCCACAGCCGGACATAAACAAACGAGGCGATCTGCTAGGCCGCAATTGTGCGGTCGTTACAGTGGTCGCGGGCAATTAAGGCGGCGGCCGGGCTTCGATTTACGAGAGGCGCGCCCGCCGTTCCCAAGCAGCTCAATGGCCGTTTAGTCCGTCTTGTCCCGCAGCTACTGTGCGATCAGCAGGCCGGCACGTATCGGCTGCCCGATCTCTGTCGCCAGTACCACTGTTCCACCACCGCCGTTTCGCATCGGTTGCCGGCTCTCGTCTTATTACGGCATTTGGATCGACGTGAGTCAGCTACTTTATACGCTGCCTGAAACCATACTCAGAATCTATGTGGGCGAAGCCATCCACGGGTGCTAGCAAATTCGATAAAAATCTTTCGTGTGCTTGACCGCTTCTGGGGAAAAAGTATTGAAATGAAATGATCGTACGGCGTTATTGGCTGGGAGATCACGTCTGGGCTGTTCGGTACCTGGTGCAAATGTTTCTATTTCGCGCCACTTCGACGACTTGTTGGTGGGTGAGACGAAATAATTAGGACAACAGAAACGTCCAGCCTAAGGCGAAGAAAACCTTTAACTCAGCCTGGAATTGAACCTGGGACTCTGTGAGCCAGAGGCAGCGATGCTGGCCGCTTAGTTTCGTCTTTTGTTTTCTTTTGTGTGCGAATTGTTTCTTTCTTTCTTTCGCTTACGCCATAGTCCTGCAGCGATCACAGGGTCGGCGTGGTTACAACGGATTTGGCAGTGTTAGTGTTAGGGATGGCCAGATGCCCTACCTGCCGCCACCCTGTACCCCCTCAGGACGGAATCAGTGTACATCAACTGTCTGCGTCTAGCGTAAATCGTGGAATAGTGCGCACGTGTTTCAAATGTCTGCGACGCGTGTAACTGAGGCGCAACGTGGAGACCAGCCCAGTATTCACCTAACGGGATGTGGAAAACCGCCTAAAAACTACATCCTGGCTGGCCGGCACACCGGCTCTCGTCTTTATTCGCCGGGCGGATGCGATCCCGGGCCGGCTCGCCTACCTGAGTCCAGGAAGCAGCGCCTTAGCGCTCTCGGCTACCCTTGCGGGTTGTTGTGCACGAATTCGTCCAGAGTAATAATGAGTGGTGGCCTACAGAATGGTGTAGTAACCGTCATCAAAGGAAAGCTGGAGAGGAACAAGAATGATTAGCGAACAACTTAAGAAAACAAATAGAGGACTTACTTAACTTGTACCGCTCCAAGTGTATGAATACTCGTTACACAGCAAGAATTATAGTCCAGCTCAGAAAATAACTCGGATGATACTGGCTGTACTAAGCACAAATAATAGTATGTAGCGATGAATCTCCAAGTGCAAGTGGGCTGTGTGATTGCCGGCAACCACTCTGTATCGCGGCGGCAGAGGCTGCTCACAGTCGACAGCCGCAGGTGTAGCGCAGAAGGCATGCACCTTTGGGTCCACCAGATGGCGTGCAACCGATATCAGCTTCTAAAGGAAATTTTCAATTCCATTGCGATGACGCCCGTGGGGTGGTATGGATACACGATGTCACACTTTCTATCTGTTTCTTCATAGTTTTTCTTCTGCACGGATATTGTATGACATCTCTCACATTCCATCGATGAAAATTTCACCCACATTTTACGCGTAATCTGCTGATTATCAGATCATTATGAGTGAAACTGGATACGAGCTGAAAATCACAGTATATATGTCACAGAAGTTATGTGAGAATTATAATTTTAAAATTTTCATAATTACAACAGGGACGGAAAGTCACGAAAGGGAAATATCTTCTACTTCTACATCCGTACTCAGCAAGCCACCTGACGGTGTGTGGCGGAGGGTACTTTGAGTATCTCTATCGGTTCTCCCTTCTATTCCAGACTCGTATTGTTCGTGGAAAGAAAGATTGTCAGTATGCCTCTGTGTGGGCTCTAATCTCTCTGATTTTATCCTCATGGTCTCTTCGCGAGATATACGTAGGGGGGAGCAATATACTGCTTGACTCCTCGGTCAAGGTATGTTATCGAAACTTTAACAAAAGCCTGTACCGGGCTACTGAGCGTCTCTCCTGCAGAGTCTTCCACTGGAGTTTATCTTTTATCTCCGTAACCCTTTAGCGATAACTAAATGCTCCTGTAACGAAGCGCCCTGCTCTCCGTTGAATCTTCTCTATCTCTTCTATCAATCCTATCTGGTACGGATCCCACACTGGTGAGCAATATTCAAGCAGTGGGCGAAGAAGTGTACTGTAACCTACAATCAAAGAATCAAAGTTTTAATGAGTGATAGTATATTAGAACATGTCACAGGTCTGAATTACATAGGATGGCATGTTAGCTATAAGTATGAAAAGGTTTTAAAAACAAATTACGCATGTTCCATCAAACGTGCTGCACAATAAACAGGAGCGTAAAAACTAAAACCAGAGAAGAAACACAAATAAAATTCTGCAAAGTAATGACTATCTGCTTTTCTCTATGAACATGAAACATGAACATTGACAAAATTTGATAAAAGCAAGATACAGGCTACCGAAATTAGATTTTTAAGAACTGTATAAGGATGTATCCTTTCAGCTAAAACTGTAAATGAAAAGTGAAGCATCAGGAATAAATTCTTTGGAAGAAAAAATTGTAAACGAAAGAGATGATAGAAGACAACATATCGATAGGATCTGAAAGAGAACGTCCCAAGAACGTTGTTGCATTATAGGTCTAACTGAGGACCAAGGCGGAACAGGCAACATTGTCTATTGTTTACAGTGAGCCACCTTACCAGCAACCACAGCTATAGCTGTGCTCAGGTTCATTCTCTTAGGTATGTTTTCATTTTAATTTTTATCCTGTAATGTTAACCCACAGCAACAGTTCCAAAATGTGATCACTACTTACAGTAAGTTCCTGTCAGTGGTTTCAGTTACTTTCAATATATCTGCAACATGCATTACTACACTTCCTGCAATGGCTTTAAATATGCCAACCTTCGTAGCTGATCTAAGATGCGTGCTCCATCAAACTCCATTTAATTGTTTCGTTGTTTGGCTACCTCGGCCAGCACTTGATCCATCTTCGTTAATAAAGGCTCCCAAACATTTACACTGAGGTGACAAATGTAATGGGATAGCTCCTAGTGTCGTGTCGGCCCGCCTATTGCGCTGTGTTGAGCAGCAACTGAACGTGCCATAGACTCAATGTCGTTGGATGTCCACTGCAGAAATACTCAGACATACTGCCTCCAGTGCTACCCGTAATTGCGAAAGTTGTGCCGGTGCAGGATTCCTCCATGAACTGACTTCTTGATTGTGTCCCATGAGTGTTAGACGGGATTCATGTCGTGCGATCTGGGTGACCATATCATTCGCTTCAATTGTCCATGTTCCTGAAACGAGTCGCCAACAACTGTGGCCCAGTCGCATCGATGTTTGTGAACATGTGGTCTATGAAAGGCTGAAAATAGTCTTCAAGTGTCTGAACATAAACATTTCCAGTCAGTTATCGATTCAGTTGGATCAGAGGACCCAGTCCATTCAATGTAAACACAGTCCACACCATTATGTAGCCACCACCAGCTTGCGCAGTGCCTTGTTGACAATTTGGGTCCATGGTTTCATGGGCGCTGGGCCCCACTGGAACTCTAGCTTCACCTGAAATCGGGATGCCTCTGATGCGGCCACCCTTTTCCAATACTTTAGGGGCCAAACGATATAGTCACGATCGTAGAAGAGGCACTGCAGGCGACGCCACTCTGTTAGCAAAACGACTCACGTCGGTCATCTGCTTACATAGCCCATTAACGCCAAATTTCGCTGCAGTGTGCCAACGGATACGTTTGTCGTACGTCCCACATTGATTTCTGCGGTTATTTCACGCGTTGTTGCTTGTCTGTTAGGACTGATAAGTCTACGCAAACGCCGCTGTTTTCGGTCGTTAAGTAAAGTCCGTCGGCCACAGCGTTGTCCTTGGTGAGAGATAATTCCTGAAATATGGTGTTCTCGGCACACTCTTGACATTGTGGATCTCGGAATATTAAATTCCCTAACCACATCCGAAATTTAATGTTCCATGCGTCTAGCTCCAACGGCCATTCCGAGTTGATTCCCATAGTGAGGTCATTATCACGTCAGAAACGTTTTCACATATATCATCTGAGTGCAAATGACACTTGGCTAATGCACTACCCTTTTATACCGGTACTGTATATCTACATATGTGCATATCGATTTACCATAGACCTTCCTACACCATAATCTAACGTTAAACCTTCACTCATTGCTCCAGTAACCAAACATTTCGTTTTCTCTAAGGAAATGCATTTCATCGAAAGAAGTACCGAGAGTCGACAAATTCTTGAGAATTACTCATTAGTCCTGGTCGCCTATCAAGTAAGATTAACAGAAAATATAGAGAAGGTCGAACGAAGAATGAGACCTTCTAGTAAATATAAGAGCGTTGCGGATATGCTCAACGAACTCCAGTGGCAATTGCTACAACAGGCATTGTGTGTTGCGGAGAAGGTTAATGGTGACATACTGGGAGTTCGGGAACATATTACTGCCTATATATACCGCACGGAATGACCGCGAAGAAAAATTCAGAGGAATCAGAGCTCATGGAAAGTTCATTGATAGTCTTCCTTCCCAATCACCATTCGAGAATGGAGAACATTACGTCTTACCAAAGTACCCTCCGTTACACACCGTGATGTGGCTTGCGGCGTATACATAAAGATGTAAACGTAGGTAAAAGCTCATTTTTTAAACTGTGTCTGCTTCAACAAATAAATATGTTTTTAATAGTATTCCCCTTGAGCAAATACAATTTTCTTCATTTGGGGACATGCTACAATTGTCTTCTTTTTTACGTAAAGGCGATTCGGCGTGATGTTTTACCATCAGCAGTAGGTGTCTTTTTTATCGAATATCAAATGTTTCATGATAAAAACCATAGTTTTGTGATTGTGGTCACTGACCTCAAAAAGATTTTATCAAAATATTTTTCTTAGTAATATATTGTTTTTTACATACAGTCGACTCTCGATAATTTGAAGCTCAACGGACTACTAGTGAGCAAGTTCAAATCATAGAGAATTCAAAATAACTGTTCAAATAATCGAGAGGAACGTAAGAAAAAAATTCAGATAAATTGAGAGTTTGACTGATCGTAAATTGTAGTACAAACATATTACATACATATGTGCATTGATATTTATTTTAATAATGTGCTAAACATTATATGGTACATACAAACAGCATATGAAAAACATACCAACGAAAATCTGGCACGGCATTTTTTTTAAAAAAATACCGTGATTTTCTTTTGACAGAGCGAATTCCATCTAATACTGTCCAGTGAATTTTTTCGACGGTGCTGAATGCTGAGAGGCAATTATCAATTGTTTCCGTTCTGAGCACTCAGGAGCGCAGGGTACGGACAGATCATCTTGCCTCGCACAATGTGACGAATTGGCGGTTGTTCTTCGTTATCTTTCCCCTCCCTCATCCAGACAGACCTGCAGATGAACGTCGGTTAGACCATCACGGGCACAGACGTCATCATCAGTATGAACGAAATCCACAAATGTTAACTGACCACAGCTGGGTAGAAGTTGTAAGTAGGCTGTTTAGGATTTTATGTTGGTGACGCCACGTAGCGCTCTGTATTAAAATCGCTGACTGCGCTGTGTGCAGTCTGTGTCTGGTTGGACTCACTGTTGGATTATTCCCAAGTGTAGTGTTGGGCAGTTGGTGTGAACAGCTCGTAGCGTTGAGCAGTTGAGGTGAGCCGCCAGCAGAGGTGGATGTCATTCTTTACATTCATATGGAAAGTTTCAAAGTTACCACCTCAGTCAGCAGGATTGAATTCGTTAAATTTCGCGACTCTGATGGCTGTTCCGCATTTTTTTCCATTCATTACAAATCAGCACTTTCTGAAGCACTTATAAAGAGTGGTAGGGCTGACATTTTTGCTTGTTTCTTCAACCACAGTTGTGCCATAAAATCTGTTATGTTCGCCTTCTAAACTTTTTCACTGCTATGTAGCACATGTGAAAAAATTTCTCTGCGGTGGGGAGTTTTGACATTTTGTTTTATATTCTGGTCCAATAGTTGCAGTCTTGATGCCGTGTTGGGTGGGAAAACATCAATTTCACGTGATCGAATAGTGGTGGTTTCTTACGTAAGGTACAGTTGTCCAAAAACTAATAAAATGATGCGTTTCTCCTTTTTCATACCACTTTTAGTTGAGTCAGCCATTCATTAAACAATTCTGTCGATCTCCATGATTTTTTGTTTGAACGATAAGGTGTGGGAAGCGATTTTGTTCCTACTTTAAGTGGTTTCATCTTCTGAGATCTGTCCATGTTACAGAGTAGGACAGTTATTCTGTCGTTACTCAGTTTTCCTCCACGACGCTTTTCGTCTTTCGACACTAGGTCGCAAACAGGAAGAAGTTTATAAAAAAAATACATAAATAAATCGGTTTCGTGTCTGTTCAGTACGTTGTGTGCTACGTACTCACTCAAAATCTGTTTTAGCTTATCGATCCATTCAGTACAAAGAGAATTGTCCACGCTGACACTCTCTCCACATATTCGTTTTAACGCGATGGCATGTCGATTTTTAAAATTTGAGAGCCACTCCTCACTTGCCAGAAACCTTTAAACCTTGAGAAACTGAGCAAAAAACTTAGGCTTTTCCTCGAACATGAAACCACCTACGGGGACAGTTTCTCCTCCACACTGATTTCCGCGCGGTCTTGGGCGTCTTGTCAGGATCCGGGCGGCTCCACCTGTCGGAGGTTCGAATCCTCCCTCGGGCATGGGTGTGTGTGTCTTTTATCCTTAGTGTACGTTACATTAAGTAGTGCGTAAGCTTAGGGAACAATGACCTCAACAGTTTGGTCCCATAAGACCTTACCAAAAATTTCCAATTTCCACACTGATTTATCCGTTTCAGCAAACAGCCCTCAGACGGGCAAATTTTCACTGACATAACCTTCCTCTCCCTGTGCCTGGGGCACTTCCTATGACATCTCTATTTTTTTTAAATCATCGACAATGTAGATGGTAAAATAGTAGTATGATTTTCGAAAAGTTAGTTCTAATTGCATATATCACATCATCCAATTGGATTTCCTGTTTCAAAGTGATCACTCTGTTAGTTAATAAATCACAGAAATCATTGTTTGAGCTATTGTCAAATTATTTCCTGTCATTCAATAAAAGTGAGAATAACATTTTTTCCCATTTTTGGTATGATTGTGTTTTCAAGAGTGTACTGTTACCAAACGTGTAGATGAATCTCGCCTCTCCAGCCCCTTGTTAGCTGTCTCAGTGTTGCTAATAAAGAAGCAAGGAGAAAATATGTCAGCCTGGCACAGATATGGAGCTGATAGCAAAGAAATTTTTTTCTTATGTTGGTACGAGTCGCTGAGTCGCTTAGCAACGTAATCCTACAATTACATATTTATATTAGAAAACTTAATAACCAAGAGAGATTCTGATAAATTTGGTGAAGAAGTATGCTGCTTCACTTTTGTTCTTGAACACTCACCAAACGAAAATGTGGAAACGAATTTATCAATAAGGGAAACGATATTCGTGAATGACACCATGCGGTACATTTTACAAAACTAACAAAATCGCAAAAAATTCGCTTCGTTCCGAAAAATAATGGCAGAGCAATTGCTTATCAACTTGTTTCTAGCTGTTGTAAACACCCTTTCCACAAATTGTACAACTGTAATTAATTGTGAATTTTAACGAAGTTTTTTAAGATCATTGTTTCTATCGGTAGAAATGAGTATGTAGCGTTAGATACAGAGTGTCATTCCATGTCACGGGTTTTCCATGATAAACACTATCGTGCCCACTGTCGGTTTGTTCTTCGTTGGAGCCTTACCAGCTGAAAACGTTCCGTTTCAGTTCATAATTTTTTCCATGTACTCCTGAACCGGAAAGTAATGTGAATTTAACCATCTCGTTTGTATACAGTACAGCTTATTCAAAAGCAAACAAAACTATGTGATTCGAGGGATCTTCACAAGTGGCCAGGATGGCGTAGCTGTCAGCCCATTTGCCTAGTAAGCAGGAAACCTGGGTTAGAATCCCGGCCTCGGTTCAAATTTTCATTCATACTGTTACATTGCTATGATCTGCGTTTAGAGTTTTGCTCCTGGGTGCAAAGATGAATAAGATTTGAGGTTGTTCAAGACGGGATCATGCTATATATTGGTGTCTATATGAGAAACACGATTCTTATAAATTTATTTTTGAACAACTGAGTGTTTTCGCATGTCTTTATTGACAGTGATACTGTACGCTAATCTTAGCGGAAACTGGAGCCCTTATAAGCTGAATGGTAAGTTAGCTGAAGTGAGTGGAATTAGTGTTATGAATACTGACTAGCCTTTTTCTTGTGTCGTTAATATTTCTGCTTGATTGGAAGTATTTTTGCTAGGTAATTCTGGGAGAGTTGAACTGATTTAAGATTTCTGTTGATAAGTTAACGCTTTCGTTTCGGTTCATCACTGTCTCAACAGATTTAAATATTTTTCTCCCCGCTGGTATCATGTTCCGTATTTTGTTGAAAAATGGCTCTGAGCACTATGAAACTTAACATCTAAGAACTTAGTACTACTTAAACCTAACTAACCTAAGGACATCACACACATCCATGCCCAAGCCAGGATTCGAACCTGCGACAGTAGCAGTCCCAGGCGTATTTGTTGATTTCTTTGTTTAACTACGTCATTGTTTCTTGCTAAAATTGTTCGGTCACCCAACCATGCTTTGTTTAAGTAGTTTATGTATACAAGCTTGTAGTCCTTTGGATGAATTCTTCCTCGGATTTTGCTACGGAGCACTACTCATCAGTTAATAGTATTTTGTAGGAGTGTGGATGTAAACGGTATGCACTATTTCCAAATTGTATACTACAAAAATCGACAGTATTCTAAAACATTCGAAAATATTGAAGAATATTTGTAGAAGCTTGAGAAGATTGTAGACCCATCTCGAATTTATTCCTTTGAAAAATACAGTGATGAGAAAGAGATAGAAGATATTCTCGTGATCACCACAGTGTGATGTGACGGTGGACCATTCAAACAACTGGAGGATCGAGGACAGCACAATACACAAAAATCAGAGATTGGTGTTGGTGGTTTCAGAGCGGAAGGCTTCAGTCAACTGATGCGACCGCCCTTTCGGAACAAAGGGGCAGACTCGCTCAGCACTCAAGACTGTAACGCGTTTCTGCACCGGAGCCACGTTATTTTGCGCGAGCTATACCTGAAATCAGTTATCTTGAAATAATAAACAGAAACTTGTGGGATTTTTTTGTAGAAATAAGGATCGCTTATCACATCTGGATGACAAAATTATCTAATCAAAACTATTTGGACACACCTGTTAATGCCGAATTAACCACTAGACGTAACGAAAAGCGAATCCTCCAGACTAAAATGAGGCAGGGAGGACTTTGTTTTCAGTAGACAAGCAGTGACAGCAAAATTGGGCGGTCAGGAAGGACCAGTGACTGCGAACATGGACCCGTTATCAGATGTCACCTGAGTGACAAATCGAGCAGGGCCATCTCACTGGCGGTGATAGCGCGAAGGAACACCCACGGCTAAACCAAGACGCCATGTACTGACGGACAAGGACAGTCGAACACTGCTGAGGGTGGCTACAAAAAATCACATGAAATTAACGGAAGGAATAACTCGTGAGTTACAAAACGTTACCAGCAGTTCAGCTACCAAAATGACTGCTCGTATAGACTAAAAAATAATGGGGTACACCGATCGAGCAGCTCCTGAAAAGCCACACATTTCTGTCGTCAGTGCTAAGAAATACTTGAGATAGAGTAAATAGCCATGCCACTGGACAGTGGGTGACCGAAAACGAGTGATCTGGTGTGCTGCATCAGGCTATACCCTATGGCGCCTATTGGTTTGGGCTTGGCGAATACCTACAGACAGAATGCTATCACATGTAATGCCAAGAACGAAGTGGCGTTATGATAACGATGAGTTTTTCGTATTTAGGGAGTGGCCCCTTATAGTGTTTCAGAAAAAATTATTTTGGAAGAATATGAATATTTTACAGCATTACATATGGCTTACAGTTGAGGAACTGTTCAGAGATGATGACTGATCGAGGCAGCATTAAAATGGGCCCTGCTGTAAAGCAGCCTCCGTGAGGCATAGATTAGTGGATTATAACATTCATAACGGGATAGCCTATTCACAGTCTCAACCTGATCCAAATGGAACATACACCGAGGTGACAAACGTTATGGGATACCTCTTAATATCGTGTCGAACCTCTTCTTGCCTGGCGTATGCCGCAACTCGACGTGACATCGACTCAGCAAGTCGTTGTTAACCCCTGCAGAAATACTGAGGCATGCTGCCTCTACAACCTTCCACAGAGGCGAAAGTGTTGCTGGTGCAGAAACGGACATCTCGATTACGTCCCATAAATGCTCAAGGAGATGGATGTCGGATGATCTCCATGGCCAAACCATTCGCTCGAACTGCCCAGAATGTTGTTCAAACTAATTGTGGCGTGGTGACATCGAACACGGTCATCCATAAAAACTTAATAGTTCTTTGGAAATATGACGTCCGTGAATGGCTGCAAATGGTCTGCAAGTCGCCGAATATCCAGAGGACCCAGTCCATTCCATGTAAACACCGCCCACATCATTACGGAGCCATCACCAGCTGGCACAGTGCCTTGTTGACAACTTGGATCTATGGCTGCGCGGGACCTGAGCCAGTCTCGAGTACTACTGTCAGTTCTTGCCAACTGAAACCTGGCCTCATCTGACCAGACCACGGTTTTCTTGTGGTCTAGGGTTCAACAGATATGGTCACAAGCCCCGAGATGCGTTGCAGGTAATGTCGTGCTGCTAGCAAAGGCTCATGCATCGGTCGTAAGCTGCTGTAGCCCATTAACGTCATATTTGGTCGCATAGTCCTAACGGATACGTTAGCCGTACGACCTACATTAACTTCTGCGGTTATTTCACCAACGTTGCTTGTCTGCTAGCACTGACAACTCTATACAGACGGTGCTGCTCTCGGTCGTTAAGTGTAGGCCGTCGGCTACTGCGTTGTCCGTGTCCGTGGTGAGAGGTAGCGCCCAAAACGTATTCTCGACACACTCCTCACACTGTGGATCTCGGAGTACTGAATTCTTTAACCAATTCTTAAATGGAATGTCCCATGCATTTGGCTCGTGCGGCCATAATGACATCGGAAACAATTTCACACGAATTTCCTGAGTACAAATGACAGCTGCAGCAAAGCACTGCCCTTTCATACCTTATGTACGCGATACTACATATATATATATATATATATATATATATATATATATATATATATATATATATGGCGAAAAGTATTTAAACCGACAAACTCTGAGAGGTTGTAGGGGGACATCAAAACAAATATTTTTCCCTAATGTCATTTTATGAGGAGTGTTTAAACCGGCAGAGGACGATTTCTCTGGCGGCTAATTAATTAAACCAACAAACACTTTTCAATTTTTTATGACCAAGATGCAATACATTAACACAACCTAATTTCAATTACAATAGATTTTCAAAAGTGCCTCCATTGACACAAAAACAAAGATTACACCGTCGGATCATGTTCTGTCTGACACAGGAAAAAACGCCAGGAGTATCCTGAATTGTTCCTGCTGCTGCTAGTACCCGGCCAATCAGATCCTCTTCTGATGCAACAGAAGTTGCGTAAACAAGGTTGCGCATCTGTCCCCATACAAAAAAGTCCAGAGGGGACATATCTGGGGATCGGGTAGACCATGGTACAGGACCACCTCTGCCAATCCACGTTTTTGGGAACCGTCGATCCGGGAACCGACGCACACGACGACTGAAATGTGCCGGCGCCCCGTCATGTTGGAACCACATGCGTTGTCTTGTAGGGAGCGGGACGTCTTCCAGCAATTCTGACAATGCTCTGGCGAGAAATTGTAATGGTGCCTGCCATTTAATGACCTAGTTAGCGGATACGGCCCAATTAAACAGTCCCCAACAACACCGACCCACACATTAACGAAGAACCGCATTTGATGAGAGCTAGTTACTGTGGCATGTGGGCTATACTCTCTCCAAACATGAGAATTGTGCATGTTGAAGAGTCCATCACGCCCGAACGTTACTTCGTCGGTAAACAACACAGAGGATGGAAATGTAGGATGCATTTCACACTGTTCCAGGTGTCACTGCGAAAACAGTGCCATGGGTGGATAATTAACAGGTTCCAGGTTGTGGACATGCTGTAATGGACGTAACAATTACTCTCGAAGGACTGTTCTTACATTCGTCTGATTTGTTCCTGTGTTAAGTGCAATTGCACGGTGCTGATTGAAGGATCCTGCTCCACATGCTGCAAGACAGCTTCCTCAAATTGCAGCGTTCGTACCGTGCGACGGCGTCCCTGTCCAAGTAATCTGCTAAATGACACGGTCTCATGCAGACGTTGGTACACAGTAGCAAAGATGGTATGATGCGGGATACGGCGATTAGGATATTGTTGTTGATAAACCCGCTGTGCAGCTCGTCCGTTGTGGTGTGCTACGTACTACGCACCAGCCATATCAGTGTACTTACTCCAGGTGTATCGCTCCATTAGTAAACAGAGACAATGCACTACTAAAGTGGTGGACACCAGTTGCCTAAAACTGAAGATCGTAATGCGGCATCAAATAACTGAAGAGCGTAATACGGCCTCCACCTGTTAAAGATTAGATTAGATTAGATTGATACTTGTTCCATAGATCATGAATACGACACTTCGTAATGATGTGGAACGTGTCAGGTTAATAAAAGATGTCTGTACAAGAAATTACATTACACAAAATATTGCATGACACTAATGATTAAGTTTTTTTTTACTTAGTTTATATCTAAAAATTCAGCCAATGAGTAGAAGGAGTTGTCATCTAGAAATTCTTTTAATTTATTTTTAAATGTTAGTTGGCTATCTGTCAGGCTTTTGATGCTGTTTGGTAGGTGCCCAATAATCCTCATAGGAAAAATTGACATTAGGGAAAAATATTTCTTTTGATGTCCCCTACAACTTCCCAGAGTTTGTCGGTTTAAATACTTTTCACCCTGTACATTCAGTCTCCGTCCCATGATCTTTGTCGCCTCATTTTATTGGGGGTGAATCAGAATGTCGACTTCGCTCCAGAGTCCCAGCGTCCACCATCAATACCTGCTCTGGTATCGGCAGTTGATCTGCCATTCGTCGACAGAAATTGAGATACATTGTTGAAAGTGTCCCGAGCCGAGTTCAAGCCGTTACAGCAGCAAAGGATGGACGTACCGCATATTAATGTCCACTAACAGATACCTGCATCTTTTTGATCTGACAATACACGATCAGTTCGGATGAAATACAGTAGGGCGTCATTTTGGTGGATGCAGTTCGCACCAGGCGAGACGCGCTACCTGCTGCCTGCAGCCCTCTACCTGCTGGCTGGTGTCTGCTACGGCCGCGGCGGCCGTCAGCCCGCAGTGACAGCTTCATTAGGTCGGCGGCCGTCCCGCCTGTCCGCTGTTTTTGCTGTCGCGCCGCCGCCGCCCGTCTCCTCTGGCGGCGAAACGTCGATCGGAACTCCAGCTGCGGGGTGTCTGCAAAGGAATGCCGGTGCAGCAGTATCTCCGACACAGTGGAGCACGCCTCACGCAAGGAGAGGCATTCAGCAATAAGGAAACACTGTACTGAAAAAAATGAAAATGAGCACCATGAAGTAACGATTCCTACCGATTGGCTATATACATATTGCGATCACGAACACAGGGTCTTGGTTCTATGGGCGGATCATCCTCCATAAGAAGTTCAGCATACTGTATACTATCCAGAATGAATTTTCACTTTGCACCGGAGTGTGCTCTGGTATAAACCTTCCTGACAAATTAAAATTGTGTGCCTGACCAGGATCCGAACCCGGAACGTTTAGGGAGAGAGGGATTAGTGGAAGTAAAGCTGTCAGGGTGGTTCATGGGTCATGTCTGGATAGCTCAGTTGGTGGAGCATTCACCTGCGAAAGAAATTATCCGATGATTGTTCCAGTGGAATGTGAACTACAACATTTAACAGTGCCTTCTAAGATGGGTTCAAAAGGCTGGTTGTACTGCACACGCAACCAATCGGTTTCCTTGTATGGGAAAATATTATAGATTTTATTAAATTGGTCTTCACTCTGGAAGCCTAAACGTGTCTGTGCATCCAGCCCGAAAATACTAGATGCCATTGACCCGAAAATGGTGTGGACTAGTTGTTAAATGTTAAAAACATTCGATAGCCAAGATAGCACCAATATTTATTTATTTAAAACAATCGGTTTCTGTCATCTTCGGGTCTTAAGAAATCTTTTTGTTACGCATCGTGTTCATTTTACGTTGGACCTAACGCCAGGTAGCCATGTGGTTAAAAACGAGCACTTTATAAAAAGTTTGTCATAATTGAAATATTTAAAAACATAAGGCACCTTACGCAAACGGCCATGTCCAAATATTGCTCTCAGATGCTTGTCACATCACAAAAACGTAGTACACGGTAGCATATCTGCATGATGCTGTTGTTGTGGTATACAGTCCAGAGGCTAGTTTGGTGCAGCTCTCCAAGCTACTCAATACCGTGCAAGCTTCTTTATCTCCAAGTACCTACTGCAGCCTACATCTTTCTGAATTTTCTTAGTGTATTCATCTCTTGGTCTCCCTTTCCGATTTTTACCCTCGACGCTGCCCTCCAGTACTAAATTGGTCATCCCTTGATACCTCAGAACATGTCCTATCAACCGATCCCTTCTTCTAGTCAATTTGTGCCACATATTTCTCTTCTCCTCAGTTCTGTTCAGTACCTTCTCATTAGTTACGTGATCTACCCATCTAATCTTCACCACTCTTCTGTAGCACCACATTTCGAAAGCTTCTATTCTCTTCTTGTCTAAACAATTTAACGTCCATATTTCACTTCCATACAGGGCTACACTCCATACAAATACTTTCAGAAAAGACTTTCTGACACTTAAACCTACACTCGATGTTGACAAATTTCTCTTCATCAGAAACGCTTTCCTTGCCATTGCCAGTCTACATTTTATGTCCTCTCTGCTTCGACCATCATCAGTTACTTTGCTCCCCAAATAGAAAAACTCCTTTACTACTTTCAGTGTCTCATTTCCTGATCTAATTCCCTGATTTAATTCGACTACATTCCATTATCCTACTTTTGCTTTTGTTGATGTTCATCTCATATCTTCCTTTCAGGACACTGTCCATTCCGTTCAACTGCTTGTCCAGGTCCTTTGCTGTCTCTGACAGTATTACAATGTTTTTATCTCTTCTCCTTGGGTTTTAATTCCTACTCCAAGTTTTCCTTTAGTTTCCTTTACTGCTCGCTCAGTATACAGACTGAATAACATCGGGGATAGGCCACAATTCTGTCTCACTCCCTTCCCAACCACTGCTTCCCTTTCATGTCCCTCGACTCGTATAACTGACATCTGGTTTCTGTACAAATTCTAAATAGCCTTTCGCTCCCTGTATTTCACCCCTGCCATCTTCAGAATTTGAAAGAGAGCATTCTAATCAACATTTTCAAAAATTTTCTCTATTGTTAGAAACGTAGGATGCCTTTCCTCATTCTATCTTTTAAGATAAGTCGTAGGGTCAGTACTGTCTCACATATTCCAATATTTCTACGGAATCCAAACTGATCTTCCCCGAGGTCGGCTTCTACCAGTTTTGCCATTCGTCTGTAAAGAATTCGTCTTAGTAATTTGCAGCCGTGGGTTATTAAACTGATTATCGGTAAATTTCACACCTGTCAAAACAGCTTTCTTTGGAACTGGAATTATTATATTCTTCTTGAAGTTTGAAGGTAATTCACCTGTTTCATACATATTGCTCACCAGATAGTAGAGTTTTGTCACGGCTGGCTCTCCCAATGCTATCAGTAGCTCTAACGGAATGTTGTCTACTCCCGGGGTCTTGTTTCGACTTAGGTTTTTCAGTGCTCTGTCAAACTCTTCAAGCAATATCATATCTCCCATGTCATCTTCATCTACGTCCTCTTCCATTTCCATAATATTGCCCTCAAGTACATCGCCCTTGTATAAACCCTCTATATGTTCCTTCCAAGTTTGTGCCTTCCCTTCGTTGCTTAGAACTGGTTCTCCATCTGAGCTTTTGATATTCATATGGGTTGTTCTCTTTTCTCCAAAGGTCTCTTTAGTTTTCCTGAAGGCACTATCTACCTTACCCCTAGTGATATATGCCTCTACATCCTTACATTTGTCCTCTAGTCATCTCTGTTTAGCATCCTGTCGATCTCATTTTTGAGAAGTTTGTACTCCTTTTTTACTGTTTCATTTACTGCATTTTTTATATTTCCTTCTTTCATCAATTAAATTCAATATCTCTTCTGTTACCCAGGGTTTCCTACTAGCCCTTGTCTTTTTACCTACTTGATCCACTGCTGCCCTCACTATTTCATCTCTCTTCTACTATATTTCTTTCCCCCATATTTGTCAATTATTCCCTAATGCTCTCTCTGAAACTCTCTACAAACTCTGGTTCTTTCAGTTTATCCAGGTTACATCACCTTATATTCCCTCCCTTTCTTCAGTTTTAATTTACAGCTCATAACCAACAGATTGTGGTCAGAGTCCACATTTGCCCCTGGAAATGTCTTACAATTTAAAACCTGATTCCTAAATCTCTGTCATACCATTTTGTAATCTACCTGAAACTTTCCAGTGTCTCGAGGCCTCTTCTAAGTATATAACCTTCTTTCATGATTCTTAAATCAAGTGTTGGCTGTGATTAAGTTATGCACTATGCAGAATTCCACCGGTGGACTTCCTCTCCATATTCACCTACTACTTTTCCTTCTCTTCCTTTTCCTACTACCGAATTCCAGTCCCCGATAACTACTGAACTTTCGTGTCCCTCGACTATCTGAATAATTTCTTTTGTCTCAACGTATATTTCTTGAATCTCTTCGTGATCTGCAGACCTAGTTGGCATGCTAACTTGTACTACTGTGGTAGGCGTGTGCTTCGTGTCTGTCTTGGTTACAATAATGCCTTCTCTATGCTGTTCGTAGTAGTTTACCCTCGTTCCTATTTTTTTATTCGTTATTGAACCTACTCCTGCAATACACCTATTTGATTTTGTATTTATAACGCTGTATTTACATGCTCCTCCTGCCACCGAACTTCACTAATTCCCACTATATCTAAAATTAACTTATCCACTTCCCTTTTTAAATTTTCTGACCTGCCTGCCCGATTAAGGAATCTGACATTCCACACTCCGTTCCGTAAAACGCCAGTTTTGTTTCTCCTGATAACGACGTCCTCCTTAGTAGTCTCCGCCAGAAGATCCCAATGGGGGACTATTTTACCTCCGTAAAATTTTACCCAAGAGGGCGCCATCATTATTTAACCATAGAGTAAAGTTGCATGCTCTCGGGAAATATTACGGCTGTAGTTTCCCCTTGCTTTCAGCCGTTCGCAGTCATCACAGCAAGGCCGTTTTGGTTAATGCTAGAGGGCCAGATCAGTCAATCATCCAGACTGTTGCCCCTGCAACTACCGAAAAGGCTTCTGCCCCTCTTCAGGAAACACACGTTTGTCTGGCATCTCGACAGATACCCCTCCATTTTGGTTGCACCTATGTGTATCTGTAGCGCTGAGGCACGCAAGTCTCCCCACCAACGGCAAGGTCCATGGGGCGTGGTTTACATAAGCTGGACATATTCCAAACATTGAAAAGACACTTTAAAAGGTGTGTGAAGTAGAATGACAGGAAGTATTGCAATACAGTGGGACAGCAGCCGGACATGAAATCCTTAAAAACTGATAATTAAAATCAACAGTTGCACTGTAATCCACTGTCGTTTATTAAAAATATGCCACCAGTTTCGACGCCAAATAGTGTAATCTACAAGTGCCAAGCGTAATCTCCCCAACAGCGTACGAACCGCAGTGACAGGAACAACTGAGTCTTCATATGAAAACAGTACAACTTATCAAGCAAATACGCCAGTATGGGCAACCAACAAAGACGAGTGCAGCTTGGCCACTTGTGACCATTGGTGGGCTTGATAAGGAATTCAGTTGATTTTTGCCCTGCTGCTTTCAACTTTGTTGGTAGTACATGCCGGGGTGCATGTTGAATAAGTTGTACTGTTTCCATTTGAAGACTTCGTTGGTCTTTGACGTTGTGTTTCGTACGCTGATGGCAGATTACGCTTGGATCCTAAAGATGACGCTTTTTTGCCGTCGAAATTGGTAACGCGTTTTGAATAAACGACGATGTATTACAATACTGTTGTTGGTTTTAATTATCATTATTCACATATGACAAGGATGACGACAGATGCCGAAATGTATACTGGTGAAGAGATGTACAACTATTGAGTAACTTGCCGGCCGTTGTGGCCGAGCGGTTCTAGGCGCCTCAGTCAGGAACCGCGCTGCAGCTACGGTCGCAGGTTCGAATCCTACCTCGGGCATGGATGTGTATGAGGTCCTTAGGGTAGTTAGGTTTAAGTAGTTCTAAGACCAAGGGATTGGTGACCTGAGATGTTAAGTCCCATAGTGCTCAGAGCCATTTGAAGTATTTTTTATTGAGCAACTGACGACACAGATGAGCGAGGGAGGTACGGACAGCGTCTCCTCAATGACCGTTTAGCGAACGTTACTCGGTATTGGCCTCCGCAGCAGGCGCCTGGTTCCTGCATCATTACTGACTGCTCTTCATCGGCGACGAAGGCTGGAATTTGCACACCAGTATCACAACTAGACGTCCACTGAACGGCGACATGTGGTCTTTTAAGGGTATCACGTTTAATGCTCCATCGGACGGGTGGCCATTGGCATGTCGATGTGAAAGTGCTCAAAGCAAACTCCCTTTATGCGTTATGATTTGTGGAATGTTTTTTGTGGTATTTCCTGGGTGGCACAATTTTTGAGTGTTTAGAAGATACAAAAAGAGACAATTTTTGTGTGATAAAAATATCACAGGTTCACTGTTTCCCGCAAGGAGTCCATGTGGATGTTGAGGCTAGTCTTTCTTTTTTTTTTTTTTTTTTTTTTTTTTTTTTTTTTGGCCTGACATGCGACTGTTGTGATTCTGTACAAACTATGCAGACTATGCAGTACCAGATTGAAGAGTGTATATTAAGAAAATTTTCTGGTGGACTCAGCTAGCTGCATTTAGTGACACAAAGAGTTGTAGGATGGTTATAAGAGACCTAAGAAATTAAAGATTTTCTATGACTCGTTGTTTGCTTGTTTATATTATGTATACTTTAACATTATATATATGAGGTCCTTAAATAAGACAGTAAAATCACCTTGTAAGCCATACAAATAAATAAAATAGACATAGAGTTGTTGCTGAAAATGGAGTCCACTTACATACATTTAACATACGTCACACATATTTATACATACATTTCACCTGTATCTGAACCGAATGCCACCCTGAATTTTCATTTCCACGCAGCTCGACGTTTATTACGTCATATATTCTGAACTATGTGTCATACAATGGTATAATATTGCGGGAACACCCAGTATATGTGAATACTGTATGCAAAGTGTGATGCGAATAAATTTAGTAGTAAAGAAGTAATGAATGGAAACGTCATGCCTGATGCATGACAGCATGAACAGCGAAAATGTAGTAAGCGATAAACTTTTTTTGCTTTCATCATTTTGTGGGGCTTGCCAGAGAGAAAAAGTTTCGTAAAACTTCGAAATTAGAAATAAAATTAGTTGCTTTGTTACAAATCGCTGAGTGCTCCCATTTTCAAATAATGGATGAATAAAGTCTGGGAATTCGCGTGTGGTGAGCTGCACTTACTTTGATAGGAAGGTAGTTTTTATCCCCATATGGAATCTTTCTAGACAGCAAGTGATGTCAGTACCAAGCGTTGTTGAAATCGGTCTAATAGTTTAGGAGTAGATGTGGAACATACATACATACGTACATCATGTATGGATGTTTCCTACTAAACAGTGTGACAATGAAAATTTCATTGTGCACATGACACTGTACCATTGCTACATTTAAAATACCGGGTCTTATGCTTGATGTATGTGAAATCCAGATTGTACAGGGTGTAAAAGAGCGGTGTTTACGGATCTGTGGAGTTATTAGAAGATATGAAAAGAAATGCGTTTATATTGCACAAATGTCACAGGTTTAACCATTTCCTCGCTACGGGCTGTTGATGAGTTTGTCACTGCACTTCCCTTAGCCCAACAGGTGGACTTCGTTTGACTACTTCGTATGGAAAATTTTAACCCTGATATTTGGTATGCAACACAATTCTGCCTTATTCCTTGGAAGTTAGCAGTGTCCATGTCCCTGGATAAATAATTACATTATTATAGTTTGCTTTATGTTGTGTTTCCACTGATGTCTAAAGGTTGTTTATGGTTGATTACTCTTTGTCTGAGTTACCTGACGTAGATCTCATTTATCGGGAGGCACGGTGCCTCAGTCGAGCAGCAAGACGTTTGGATGAAGAACGGTTTCTGAGAAGGTGGTTTCGAAATCATGTCACACTTTTAGCACTTGAGGGCCACATTTAAGAAACAGAATCACTTTGATTAGACTGACAGGAAACAGGTAGACTCCAGTGTGAGCGAAGTAATCATTTTAAGGAAGCTGTGTTACAGCGAGCTGAAGCCAGCCCCACCAGCAGAACACGACCCATGGCCAAACAACTAAATGTCGCTAACGCCAATGTGTGAAAAGTCATGCTCCATACACACATACATCCATTAATATATCAGAATGTATTCAAGAGCTATCAGCTGATGACTTTACTCAGTACATAGAATTTTGCCTAACTGTAAACATCTGTCTTCCAAAAGTATTTTATATTTACTGATGAGGCTGCCTCTATAGGGGAAGGATGCATGTTATTTGAAAAATCCTAGGGCAACTCGTGTGTTCCACCATCAAATTTACGCTAAGTGTGTAGGCTGGTAATGTTCACGATCATGTAAGTGGGTCGTTTTTTCTTCTGCCTAACACACTTTGTGGAGGAAATTACCGTATCTTTTACCGAGAAGTACTATCGGAAATACTGGAGAATATGGTTGAAACATGACCGGGGCCCAGCCCACATTGCCATTGATGGCAGAGAACATTTAGTCAATGTTTTCCCCAGTTGTTGGAGTGGGAGGGGTGATTCAACGCTGTCGCCAGCACGTTCTCCCGATCTCACATCTGTGGATTTTTTTTGCCGGCGGAGATGAACTACTTGGAGTAAGAGACACCGATAGATACTCAAGAATAGTTGGGTTACCTATTTGGCTAAAGCTGCAGGCATTATTCATTTAAACACGTGGTTGATTAGAGGGTGTTGGACAATCATTAGAATGCTAATGACTGATTGACAGAAGACACAGGAGAAAGTTCCTCCTCAACCCCTTGGTCGATTTCAACCCTCACTCTCTGGAAAGAAATACAGTGGGGTTAAGAACCGCAGCCTGTTGCTGTTGTTGTGGGGTGATAGCTTGTTGATGGTAAGAGAAGGTTGGGAGAAGAAGATAGACAGAGGTGAAGGACGAGATGGACCACCGGAGGATTGGATTAAATTCATACCCGGGTGCTCACCTAGTATATGAATATTATTTAATTATTAAACCTTACGTAACAATATACTTCCAACAGCCGTCAAATACATTTTGTTAGTTTCTGCTGCCCATTAATCACATTTTTGCTTTTGTCAACAACATATCGCTATTAGCGTCATCCCTTACCGTATAAGAATCCTTGTGTAAACAGTGTATATTTTTACTTTGTAGCGTCTCTTTTTGCTATTATTGCTATTAGCGCATGCACAAACGAAGGTGTTAATGTAACATCAGATTGTTGAGTGAACAAACGCAATTAGTGATCCAGTCCCTCGAAACATCCACGACCGAGATGACAAACTCACACAGTACAGCGATAAGGGTGTCAGTGCCATTTTTCGCACTACACGGAAATTTCAAGCTTTCCGCAACAACTGCGACAATTTTACTGTAAGTATATCGCCCATACATTTAGCATACTGTTTTAACGTCATATAATCATCGATTTTCATTTCGAATACAGCTCAATATGAAATTGTTTTTCACTGAAGTATTACATCGTAATGTAAAATTCAACTGCTCATACAATGCAGTCATCTGACGATGCACAAAATATTTGAACTCGTTAATGGCAAGACGCAATAACATGGTTTTACAAATATATCAAGAACTGAGTGGCTAGTAGCTGCTATAAAAACGTTACAGGAATCGCCATAGAAGAACGAAAAGAATTTAGAGTGATAATCGGTGGCTACGCACAGTTTCGATGAACGAATTATCCAACACGTGATGGAGAACTCATTCATTATTTACAAAGATGTTACCAGCTTTGCATAAAGCATTTCTTGCTGTAGAACAGAAATGCAATCTTCCAGACCAGAATAAACTTTTACACATCTTACTGTACGAAATGCAGTTTCAGTGGAAGAGATAAGGAAGTAAACGAATATTCTGGCAGAACAAACACTGCAACACTTAGTTAACACTTAATCAACAAATTAAGAGAAAATGCAATTTTTCATGCTGGCGAGAGGTGAGCAGGTATCGTAACCACATTAATTTTGAAAAATGTGTCAACTTAAATCTATTCATCCACAAGCCACGTTGCAGTGTGTGGCGAGCGTACAGCAAGAAGTACTATCTCTTCTTTTCTCTGTTTCATTCGCGAATGATGAGTCGAATAAAGCTCCGTATCAGCTCTAATATCTCTGGTTGTATCGTCGTATGTGGGAGTAAGTAACATGTTGCCCTACTCTTCTTTGGACATTCGCTTTCGGAATTTCAACTCTCCGTGATGCACTACAAGTATTTCATAGCGTTGGCCACTAGAGTTCGCTGAGCATCTCTGAAGGGCCCTCTCGCACCGCTCTTCGTTGGATATTACAAACGCACCGCTCTTCGTTGGATATTACCCACTTTTCATTAATTCAACTTTACAAGCAACACTGATGAGCAATACTGAAGTACTGGTCGAACTTTTTTTAAGCCACTTCTTTCGTGACTGACTTACGTTTTCTTAACATTTTCTCAGTAAATCTTAGCCCGGTATCTACTTTTCACACATTTTTAAAAATATTCACTCCATGTTGTCTCTCTGACCTCTACTGACTTTAGTTACCGTTTCCGTGATCTGTCGTCATTACTGCAGTCCAAGAGTAACGGATCTCTTCACGTATTTATGTGTCATGTGTTACATTTACGTTCATGGTCAATCGCCAGCATCAGAGTCAAAAATCAGTCTCCTGGTGTTATAGGCACCACAGGAAATTTCAGAGGAATCATCAAGATCATTGTGTAACAGGAGACTACTGTGTCCTACACTTTATTTATTTGGAGAAATCAAGGAATGCCAGATCAAACTCGCTGGTCGAATTATCCCAGACATGAGACGAAACTTCTGCACCACTTTGTCTGTTACATTTAGAGATATCGTGGACCTATATCTGGGGTAAGGCATCGATTCAGTAAAAATAACATTGAATATTAAGTACAAAGGAACTATGTATAACTTCTGGTTGAGAGATGGAAGTAAAAGCAACATGCTTACTTGTGAAGAGCGAGCCCATGAAAATCTCAGTCTCGACCCTCTCTAACTGACACCTGTAAGATACCAAAGAGAGAGCCGTGATTCTCAATAAAATGTATTTCATGTGACGCACAGCTGACAGCATTAGACAGTTAAGCTTACGGTACGATGAAGAATGCGATTGCTTTGACAAGATAGCTACTTTCTCCGACAACAGATGTGCACTTCTGTGCAGCGTAGAATATAGATACAAAAATACTTGTCTTTCCTAAGTTCCACCCAAGAATATTCCTACTGAATGTACTCTCCACGTCCAAAATTTAATTCCTCTTACGTTGTGGACTGGCCATTAAATTACATTTCTGTTAGTTTTACCATGTGTTAAATATAGGATACTTCTCCGACTTATTAAAATTAGTGTAAGAACGGATAGGATAATGATGTACTGTTATTCACCATGCTGAAGATACTTCCAAGATTTCATATGCTCCTCTACTGCAGGCTAAATGTATGCTGGGCTCAATGGCATTCTGCGACCTGCATAACAATTAGACGTGCATTGACGCAGTACACCACAGGATTGCATTTTCCACTTTTGCGTCTTTTTATTGTTAACTCCTTTCTTAAACCCTTCTCTAACGTTTGCTCTTAACTGCAGACAGCACGTACCTTTCAGCGTTTACAATAAATCGAGAGGATATTCATGAACTTCTGCAGGTTGTACATATCCTTTTATTGGCATTCGTCTTTAACAAAACAGCTAAAATACATTTTACAGATACATTTCACCATAAAATTCATGCAATTACCTTTTCTATCATGTATTATTGCATTCAGCAATTGGAAACCCGTGGCATTTGTTGCTGTTACCTACAGGTGTTATAGCAATGATGTAACTCGTTCACAAAGCAGTTAATTTGTTTTTCGTTACTGCAATTGTTCCCATATTTTAGTATACTATCACATTTTAATTATTCATAATTAAGTAATTAAAGTAAAGATTTCGCATCCCATGAAAATATTAAGGTCAAATATAAATTTGAATTTTGCAGCCAACTGATGCTGAGATAATGTTGCTTCAACGGAAAAGCATTAACTTATCTAGAAAAGTAATACAAGGTAAATACTGTGATCATCATTTAGGTTGGAATCTTAATTACCGTGTTACCACAGCATCTTCAGATTTAACAGGAACCATGTGTTGAATGAGCAGAATCTTTTTTATAATGCAAGATCAGTAATCCGTGAGGCTGCCAAGAACGGAAATAAGGAAGAGTTTCTTTCTGTTCGCCCCATCCTGTCCCTTCGACTGCAGTCCGCAAGTTATTGGTAACTGAAGGAGGGAAAACGTTGACGTTCCTTTTTCTAATCATCAAATTCCATGTGTGTTTATTCAGCACCAAATATGGAGAAAGAGAAAGTCGTGCAATAAATGTTTCTGCTTATTTCAAAGCCACTGAGTTACTATTCGTTATTTTCCTTTTTATTTCACATAAGAACATTAGTGTCATTTTCGAGTCGGAGTTAGTCCACACGATCCGGCCGAGGTGACCAAGCGATTAAAAGCGCTACAGTCTGAAACCGCGCGACCGCTACGGTCGCAGGTTCGAATCCTGCCTCGGGCATGTCCTTAAGTTAGTTAGGTTTAAGTAGTTCTAAGTTCTAGGGGACTGATGACCTTAGAAGTTAAGTCCCATAGTACTCAGAGGCATTTGAACCTTTTTTTTTTTAGTCTACACGTGATTCACATTTTACAAACGTTTTGGCGATTTTGCAGTATTTGACAACAGAAGTTGTAGAGAAAATGGTAATTCCGTACAACTGTCCCCTACAGCTGTGGTTCGAAACATCTTCATAGAAGGATGCAATGGACATTGCTGCGATTGTGTAAAACATAATGTATCAATTTGGCATACGTTAAAAATGATTCAAGTGGCTCTAAGCACTATGGGATTTAACATCTAGACTTAGAATTACCTAAACCTAACTAACCTAAGGTCATCAAATACATCCATGCTTGAGGGTCGATTAGAACCTGCGACCACAGCAGTAGCACGGTTCCGGACTGAAGCGCCTAGAACCGCTTGGCCACAGGGGCCAGCTTGGCATATGTTAAGTAGCGTCGATATGGGGAATTATTTTCCCAAGCAGCGCCTAGTAAGAACAGGAGATGTATAAGCTCAATTTGGCATTCCACGATAGTGACAACAAATGGATATGCCTACATCAACTAAGACCTGTAGCATATATAGAGGTGCGTCAAGCTCAGTCGTTTCATTGTGCCATTTGTATAGTTCGTCATAAGCAAATATGCGGTATCGAGTCCATTGGAATTTTTTGACGACATGTTTGTGCAGTAAATTTCTTCATATTGTACGCGTGAAGTATTTACCTAAACTCTTTCACTGATTATACCGGGTGTTACGGCTGTAACTGCAAATATCGTGATCATTGATGCCTCAATATGCACCAGTTTCAATGTGTTAGTTGTTTTCCCTCTGCGTCTGTTCCCAGAAAACTCGTTACATAATTTGGTACCTGATGTTTTCTGCACAGTCGTAAGTGACCCACTAAGTGGAGTACGCCTGTCAGTATGGACTAAATGTTTTGCGCCCATGTATCCACGCTTCAGCACCTGATTTGCTGTCCAAGGGAAAAGCAATAATGGCTTGCTCTCGCCACTTGTAGTTGGAGGTACTAACCAACCTAAAAACATATTATTCCTAGTAACTACAATTATTAATTTGTTAATAAAGTAAGTACTGATGTAACGTTCGCTACATTGTCCTCAGTCAGCAGCAAAAATATCTACACATATGCCCATAACATCCTATATAATTCCCATTATCCGATCACTCGAATTTCTGAAATGTTGGTAGAAATATCGTATTAGCCCGAATATAAACCGTTCTTTTCCTAAAGATTCAGCCACAAAATATTTGGTAGTGTGTTACCTGGACGACCCTACAAATATAGATATATTTCTGTACCACATTAATGCAATATATATTGTTCGTTTGTTGTTCGAAGTAGATTAACAATATCTCTAGTGTTTGTAAATTATTCGTTATATATGAGCTACGAACCATGAACCTTGTGGAGAAGGCGTGGCTTCTGTGCCTCTCCAATAGAGATAGCTACACTGTCGGTGACATCACACTGGAGAGTTATCTGTGGTGAGCCCATACAAACATATTGTTCCTGAAAAGGGGCAGCAGTCTTTCCATTAGTTATAAGGCATACAGTCTGAATGACTGATTGATCTGGCCTTGTAACATGAGCCAGCAAGATTTTGCTATGTTGGTGCTGCAAATAGCCGAAAGCAAAGAAATCTTCAGTCGTTATATTCCCATGGACATGCAGTTCTATAGTGTGGTTTAGTGAGGGTGGTGACAACTCCAGTAGTGGAGTACTCAGGATGTTATCAGGACAAACAAAACTATCGTTCTACAGGTCATAACGTGGAATTGTAGATCCCTTAATCGGACAGGTAGCTAGAAAATTTAAAAAGGAAGCTCTGTTAGGCTGAAGTTATATGTAGTGCATTTAGTGAAGTGTGATGGCAGAAAGAGCAGGACCTCTAGTCTAGCCATTACAGAGTTATCAACGTAAAATGAAGTTAGAGTGATTCAGGAGTACGTCTGATGATGAATAAGAAAATAAATATGCAGGTAAGCTACCACGAACAGTGTAGTGAACGCACTGTCGGAACGAAGGTGAACAGAAAGCGAAAACACATTACAGTAGTTCAAGTTAAAACGCCAACTAGCTCAGCAGACGATGAAGAGATTATATGAATGTACCGTGAAATAAAAGAAATTCAAAGAAATGGTTCAAATGGTTCTGAGCTATGGGACTTAACATCTGCGGTCATCAGTCCCCTAGCACTTAGAACTACTTAAACCTAACTAACCTAAGGACGTCACACACATCCATGCCCGAGGCAGGATTGGAACCTGCGACCATAGCGGTCGCGTGATTCGAGACTGTAGCGCCTAGAATCGCTCGGTCACAACGGCCGGCTTAAAAGAAATTGTTCAAATTAAGTGAGATGAAAATTTAATTTTGATGGGCAAGTGGAGGAAATGAATAAAAGGCAAGTCATTCGGTATAATTTTTCACTGAACGTGGATGGATTACATTTGGTTTAAGAACCGTACAACATGGTTGTATACATGGAACAGACCTGCAGAAAACTAGATTTTAAGCTTCAAAACATTTCCAGAGGCAATTTATTGATTGCGAACTGCAAACTGAAGCTGAAGAGTTTGCGGGAAGGAAATTAAGGAGACGGGAGCAGGGTAAATTGTAAGGACTAGACTTTGACGAAGGCAGGACTGGCAACTATTGACAAACATAGGAAATAAACACATCAGAAAACGAACGGTTAGCTTTGAGAGACGATATAATGATGGCGGCAGAACATCGATTACAAACCCTATAATAACACACAAGACATCTTGCATTTAAATCTAGAATGGAAAAAAACATAAAAACACAGCAAGTGAAGCAGGCAAATTTGAATACAGACATCTAAAAATAAAACTGACGAGAAGCACAAAATGGCAAAGTAAGAATGGCTAGAGGACAAATGAAAGGTTTTTGAATTACACATGTCGATGGGAATGATAGACGGATAGTAGGATAGTGGTTGTCCTCATGGCAACACCTTAATTGTTTAAAGCTCGAGTCTGGACCAAAGCCACACTTTGCGTTAAATGATGCCAAGTGGAGCTTTAAACACTTAAGGTGTTGCTAACAGGGCAATTAAAATCTGAGGTTGCTCTCGCCAAGAGCGAAATAAGCAACTAAACAAAACATGTTACGTGATCTGTGGTGAGTCGTCTGTTTGTCAACAAATATTAGAGCAAGGTTAAACAAACAAAAAAAGAGCCATCCGACCCGATATTGCCAATAGTCATGTGGTACGCTGTGACAGGTTAATAGTTTAAGAAAAATGACAGTAAATCACAGCGTGTTTGGTATGTGACCACTTGTTGCACCTTTGAATGCAAGTACAATTCAAATTATCATTTAATTTGGAATACTGCCACTTTAAACATCTTTGCATGCTTGAATAAAACGTTCTCGGTTTTCTAGTCGCGTCAATTCGAATAAAATCGTCGAGCTTTCGATGGCTATCTCCGCCCGGTGTTAAACATGATTGCAGGATGTGGGCTCCCGCTTTCGATATATCCTGTCCGTTATTGATAGGGTCACTAGATGGGTCGAGGCAGTCCCTTTGGAAGATATTTCGGCAGAGTCTGTGGCTCGGGCCTTCATTGCCACTTGGATTTCCCGATTCGGAAGCCCTACCTCACTGAACACCGACCAACGTAGGCAATTTGAATCACAGCTGTTCGCCTCCCTCTGTTCGTACTGTGGCGTCGCAAAGTTTCACACAACCGCTTATCACCCTCAGGCCAATGGACTTGTGGAGCGCTGGCACCGCACGCTTAAAGCCGCACTTATGTGCCACGGTGGCCAGTGGTCTGATTCTCTCCCCTGGGTTTTGCTAGGCCTCCGCACAGCATACAGAGAGGACTTGCAAGCCTCCCTCGCCGACATCCTCTATGGGGAGCCTCTGGTTTTACCAGCCGAATTCGTCGAGGATACGCCGCTACCAAGCTCTTCGGAGCTCCCAGCACTCAACGAGAGCGTCCGAGGGCACATCGCGCTCATCAAACCTCCCTTGCCATCTGCCCACTGTAGGCCTCATGTGTTCGTGCTTAAGGAATTGGCCACATGTGAATTTATCATGTTACGGGATGACACAGTACGGACAACCCTGCAGCCTCCCTACACTGGTCCGTTTAAAGTCCTGTTCCGAAGCCCTTCCACATTGTCGGTACTTAACAACGGCAAAACAGTAACTGTTTCACTCCACCGGGTGAAACCTGCGTGGATCTTGCACGAGCACTCTGCAAGTGACCCCGACGTACACGACGCCTGCCCTCCTTCCCTGGAATCTCATTATGATTTGGACGGGCCCACCACCCCTCCCCCCCTTCCTTCCCCCTTGCAGCCTACATCACGGGCCGGACGACCCGTGGTTCCACCCCGTTGGCACAGGGATTATGTCCTAGCTTCAGTCGAGCTTGCTACACCTACCCCAAAGTGTTGTGCGTGTGATTTCACCATGGACAAGTGCTTTTGTGACCATCAAGTGTCCCAGCCCCACCGGGCTAGCACAGGACTTGGTGCACCACCGTGCTCCGCACTGCGAGGGGGCGGGGGGAAGGGGGGGGGCTCTGTGGCTGCTATCGACTCTACGAGTGAGATATCTCCGCCATAGCAGGCTCTCTGACCCATGTGGACTTGTGCGCCACCATATTGCTTATTATTCTGTTGTGTGCTGCCGACTGTATAAGACGTTGTAAATGTTCTCGCATAATAAAGTTGTATTAATGCATGTTGGTGTGTTATTTTATGATCGCCGCCGCTCCCCACATCAGGAAGACGATGGCGGAGATGGCCATCGAAAGCTCGACGATTTTATTCGAATTGAAGCGACTGGAAAATCGAGAACGTTTTATTCGGGTATGCCGTCGCGAAAGACTCCGAGGACACATCTTTGCATGCTGAACACATAAGCAATATACAGTCGCTCGTTCCCAGAGGTTGCGTTATTGAGTAGAGCCCGGCAAGCAAGTAGAAAACAGTCGAATTGAATCGCAGCCTTGGGCAGTAGTAGTTGAGTCTTGGAGGGAGGGTATTGTACCATGGGTGAATGAGCACGTTAGATAGTGGATGTTTCGCACAGAGATTTCTGTTTGAGATGTTTCAAGATGTGTAACCCGAGGACGACCGATGATTTTTAAGATGAATGTATAAAGAGACAGTACTTCAAGAATGGATAGTTTATTTAATGTTTGTTAGCTGCAAGTGCGAGTTCAGTGATTATTGCTGTGAAAAGATTTCATTGTGTCTAATATCTACGTGATGGTAACCAAGGATGCCTTTCAAACGCGTGTTTAGTATTCTAATTAACCTTTCTCCACTTATACTCGTTAAATAGCATTAAATTAGGAATCCAGCGAAACAAATTCTGTCATAGAAACATTTTGTAGAAGCAGAAACTATGGTGTATGACACTGCGAAGGAAAACAATGGTGACTGTTCACATTAGGTTACTTTTCTTCACTAGAAGGAGTGAATGCTAATTCAAGGTACTTACTTTTGTCATTTATAAACATTTCACAAAGCATACCTCCACTGATCAAAGATAAATGTGTTTGGTAATATTTGGATTGTCTCGTCTTGCAGTATTGCGTGAACAGTAATTAATAATTTTGAAAAAAGAATCCAAAAAACTAATTTGCCAAAACAACAGTTTAAAAGAAAGAAGAATCTGCCTATATTAGGAACAGATTTCAATTAGTGAAATTTCATGTGATCTCAACAGATGCGTTTTTTGTAATAGGGCACATTTCCGTCATGTAACATTCTGCGTATTCACGTGAATCATCCTTTTTATGCAATCTAATTTACAGACAGATGCATTTCGGATTAAATAAAAGTTCATTCCAAAAAAGCTATTTCCATAACCTGTCACAAGTAGGGTAGCTATGCCGATTCTATATCAGAGTCTGTAATCGGAATTTTGAAGTCAGATAATTTTCAGACTGTTAGCAAGAAATTTTGTTACGTACAGTTTCAGCATACAGCTTTCAACATACTGTTCACGAGGGTATACAAGAGGTCTGTAGAAAAACGAATAACATAGGAGCACTAAACGAGATCGACATCCCACGCCTCTAAGCGTCCACCTTAAGCTGTGTCACTCTACACGCATAATCAACTTCGTATGAAGTTTCCCCTGTTACGGAGCATGCATTTGCCTCGTCTTTGGTGACGCTGAGTTATTCATAAACGACAAAATCAATATTTAATCACTAAGGTTCTAATGCCTGATGATGTATCGAGCACGGTAAAGTTGTGTTGTGGCGTTTTTAAAATGGTTCAAATGGCTCTGAGCACTATGGGACTTAACATCTATGGTCATCAGTCCCCTAGAACTTAGAACTACTTAAACCTAACTAACCTAAAGACAGCACACAACACCCAGCCATCACGAGGCAGAGAAAATCTCCGACCCCGCCAGGAATCGAACCCGGGAACCCGGGCGTGGTAAGCGAGAACGCTACGTGAGGTTTTTAGTGTTATGTGGGGACAAGATGGCCGCTCTTTAGGCAAGCCATGGAATCTTCAGTCTGAACAAACATTCGTCATTCTGAAATCGGACATTATCATCCGAATACCCATAGATCAGTCTTCTGATACAATCTCTACTACGAGAATCACTAATTAATTTGGTCCTGAAAGTAGCATACGTAAACTCCGCAAAATCAAGTTGCTAGCTGCCGCGGTTTCTGAGAAAAAATTTCCCACTATAACCATAGCTTACACAATGAAGTAGATGATTTCGTGGTCTCGAAAACGTTTAATTTTACGCTTTACAAAAATGGTAGAGGTATTCAAACATGTCTTACTAAGAGATGCATAGTTTACTTAATAAAAATGGTTTAAAATTAAAAAAATAATGGTCTAAAAGTAAGAAATAATGGTCTACAAGTAAGAAATGAAACAGATTAGAGAAACATTTGACACGCCTTTGCATGACGCTGTATAACATGTACAGCAAATGAGACAGCGCGCTCTACATAATCCATCACACAAGTATCCTCTACTACTCTTTAAAATTTCAAGATTCTAACTAAAACATTCAACATTAAATTCTCAGTCCACCTCATTTGCTGCACCTCATAAATAATTTCGAACATTATTCAAAGACGTGTGAAATATTTCTCTAAACTATTTTATTTTTCACTTTTAGACAAACCATTTCACAAAATATTTTACTTTTTCTTCAGTTTTCATTTCAGATTTTTTGTTGACAATTAGATATCACACCAACATAACTTTTTATGCGAAAAATAGCTAGACCTTTAAGAAATGAAATTTTCGACATTTCATTTACACAGCTGTATATTCGTGAAATATTACAATTTTCCCTCAAATCGCTAAATAAATTTTTCTTACTTACCCTGATTACTTTCAAGCAATTAAACTCTTTTGTTTACAGAACTACACCTCACGCTGGTCCCTCTTATACTCCATTTGTTCATTTCACACTCTCCGTTTCGCTGTGAAAATGAGCACAAAAGTCCATTGTGTAATTTCTAAGGAGTCTTGACTTCGCTCGGTTCAAACATCTGACCGAAAATGGAATTTCTTGCGTTAAAAGTAGTCTTATTATTTGAAGAAATTCAGAAGCCAGTTACTTTTTATATACCTTTATTTATACCAAGGGACGTTTCGAGTTTTCACCTATCTTCGTTTGAGGTAATATGTTTTCATTCTGATTAATACAACATTTTGGAGGACGGCAGTTTGAACGCTGCCGCTGCATTTAGTTCTGTAACTTCTAGCTCTGTTTACTGCACTTACAGATTTCAGAACAAAATGCGTGTGCACTGTTCAAAGTGCAGTCTAACAAAAACGCTTTGATGAAGACGTATTATGTCTTGGTTAGAAACGCGGCATGACGTAAATAAAGCTACATAAATTGACTGGTTGCTGTACCTTTTGAAGTAATTTAATCGGAAGCCACAGGCCTCAACAACCGTTAGCGTGCTGAAATGTCAAAAATGGTTCAAATGTGTCTGAGCACTATGGGACTTAACATCTGAGGTCATCAGTCCCCTAGAACTTAGAACTACTTAAACCTAACTAATCTAACGACATCACACACATCCATGCCGGAGGCAGGATTCGAACCTGCGACCGTAGCGGCCGCGCAGTTCCAGACTGAAGCGCCTACAACCGCTCGGCCACAGCGGCCGGCCCTGAAATGTCAACTTTCCTGCATGGAGCTAAGCAGGCTACATTTCAAATACATAGTAAGAACGAAATTGTTGGAAGTCTGCTTAAGCGTATTTTATCTGCTGTATAAAAACAAGTTCCAAGATAAGGTAAGTCTCGCATATCGCAGATTGTGAACAACATATATTAGATATAGCGTTAAGACCTCGACCACTAACGTCAACTCTTGACAATTCGAATCTCGATAAACCAAATTTCTCGATAAATCGAGCTGTTGTAATGTCCCTTCAAAAACCTCGATTATTCCAAGGGGTGCTTATGTACCGAAGTAAGTGTCACAAAATACCGAGCCATAAACAGTCTATAATTCGAAGTCAGTTACTCGATCATTCAACTGTTCCGCCAATTGTTCAGATAATTAATTCGTTGTTCAACACTTCACGGCATTCCTTTGTTTTCCCAATAGTGTATAATGTACTAAAATAGCTAAGTCAGTTATAAAAAATGACTTCAAAGAGATGCAAGTGTTGGATTTTTGTAGAAAAGTATCAGGTTATCGAAGCTGTGGAATTTGAAGTGGAGGGGAAAAGAGAAGATGTAGCGAAAACTTCTGGGATTCCGTCATCCACGCTGTCGACAATCCTAAAGCAGAGAGATTATGTTGTTGTAAATGCACCAAAAGGAAGAACGAAGCGGATCCCGAGGGGTGAGTTCCTCCAGCTTCAAGAGTGATTGTTGAAATGGCTTAGTGGATTTAGTGAACAAAAAAAACTTGTCAGCGTGTAGTGTAAGCAAATATCTAGATAGTTACAATATGCCTTTTACCTCTCAGTTTGTAGGTGATCATCTGTTGCTTGTACTGTAAGAGCAAAAAGTTAGATATCAAGTAACATTATTGTCAGTGTCTTTTGTGTGTTTTTAGAATTGGAGCTGTGTATTTAAATGGCCTGGTTTGCTTCTGTTTCATGTCGTGGCAGAGTGCAGTAATGTGACGACATAAGCATCTTCGGCGCAGCTGCCAAGCAGAGCAGACCGCTATTGTCCGCCAGCCGATGACCATCGCGTGGTAGCAGATCCTGGCCCTGATTCAAATAAAATAAATGTACTCAACTGTACGTAACAAAATTTGAACAGCCAGTGTTGTAAAGGAAAATGTGATGGCAGTTCTGTTCTTGTTCTTTCCTTGACCGCTCATGATCTACATCGACCTTACTGTATAGAGACTGCGTCAGTGAAATCAAAGTCCGCCACCAGTAGCTGAGTGGTCAGCGCGACAGAATGTCAGTCCTAAGGGCTCGGGTTCGTTTCCCGGGTAGGTCGGAGTTTTTCTCCACAACGTTGAAAGTGAGATTTGATTTAATTATCTAGAAGGAGAGATGAAATCAATTGAAACTGTTCTGAATCTGATTTTATTAGAAGAAGATTAATTTTTCTTGATGATTGAGGTTTTCTAAAATTACTATAATTATTGAAGTTGGGAGTGACACAGCAGTCGAGGTTTAAAGCAAATATCAGCTTTTGCGAAGTCGCAGGACGTTTATGAAACTGATGTTACGCCAATGATTATATTTTTGCCTCTCTCTGATTCCGACTTTGCGATAATCAAATTCATTGTGGTGCCCCCTATGGAAAAGAAGTCTGAAACTGTCAAAGGGAGTTATTGGGTTGGTGCGTAAGTCGGTAGCGTTTTTGAGCAAATTTAAGAAACACAACATATACACATAACAAATACTTTTGGTCATCAGTCCTATATTCTCCTCCACTGTTTATAACAGTCTGCCAAGCTGGGGCAACTTTTCGATTCCATGACTGTAAAAATTACGTGGTTTTGAGACGAAGAACTCGTCGAGCCAGGTTCGGAGCTCATTTTCATCCGGCAAGCAAGTTCCTTGAAGGTTGTTCCATAGAGAGCGGAAAAGATGAAAATATGAATGCGCGATATTAGGTGAATAAGGTTGGTGCGGAATGACTTCGCAGCCCAACTCCTGTATAATGTTTTTTGTCTCTCCAGCAGCTGCGAGCGTGCGTTATAGTGGAGTAGCATAACTTTACGCAGTCTTTCTGGTAGTTTTTCTTGGACTGCGTCTACATGACGTCTCATTTGTTAGCAATAAATGTCAGCAATGATGGTTACACATGGGGAAAGTAATTCGAAGTACACCACACAGTCGCTGTTTCACCAGATGCATAATATTATCTTTTGTGCATGAGTGCATTTCTTTGGAAGCGGAATTTGTACTTTGTTTGGGCTCAACCATTCCTTTCTTTTATGTTAGTATGAAGACACCATTTCTCGTCACTAGTAACGATACAGGATAGGAATGGTCAATGTTGTTCACGAGCCAACTGATGACGAGCAAGCAGAGATGCAGATACGGGCACCCGCTGATTTGTGTGATTTGGGCTTAGAGCATGCAGTACCCACACATCCGATTTTTTAACCTCCTCCAGTATATGCATATTTCTCACGATGGTGGAATGATCGCAGCTTATCATTTTTGTCTGTTCTCGAGCGCAATGATGTGGATCATTGTGGATTAATACGTTTAAACGATCTTCGTCAAACACCGAAGGTCTTCCTGAATGTGCGGAATCACTAATGTCAAAACGATCTTCCCGAAAATCATTACCTTGTCGTGTTCTGTTCAATGATATTATCCTCAGACACGGCGCAAATGTTTATGGCTGCCGGCACTCACGTATTGAAATCAAACAGAAGAATATGTCGTAAATGTCCCGATTTCTCCACTTGGCACCCCGTTTTCTAGCATCCACTCACTATCTCCAAACGACAAAATGACGACATGTGAACTCAAATAGCAACTGTGAACTACAAATATAAAAAATTATAATCAATAATTAAATCCATAACAACAGTAATACCAAAACGCAAATCAAAAACGCTAAGAATTTATGCACCAATCTAATATTGTAGGTGCCTGATTAAAAGTTTTCGTTAACTGGATGTTACGTACGACGTCTGCTGATATTATATGTTTAATTAGTTACATCCAATAAGCGGGAAAGTGGCGCCGCCAGAGGTTACTTGCTTAAAAGTGGGGCTAAGTCATTTCCACTAAATTTGGACATTGAAGTGTTTGTCGCTAGTAAGGGGTGATTCACTAATTGCAAAGAAAAGACAAAACTTCGTTTTTAATATTCGGGGAGAAAATGTAAGATCGACTGTTCACCATGGAAAA
The DNA here is from genome assembly GCF_023897955.1 of Schistocerca gregaria. Lineage (NCBI taxonomy): Eukaryota > Metazoa > Arthropoda > Insecta > Orthoptera > Acrididae > Schistocerca > Schistocerca gregaria. The sequence goes on from NC_064921.1 coordinate 202,240,136, forward strand.
ATTAACTGATGTTTGTATTGTCGGAAATTTGAATGTGCTTTTCGTTTGAAATGCTAACTAAGTAAAAAAAAATAAGTAGGCAAGAATATCAATTGCCTTTGATCTGAGTTCTATTTGTTACTTTCTGCTTCCTTTGTTACTGAAATACGAATGTTGTTGAAACTACAGTCCCCTTTTTTTAACTTATTCTTTTACCTCTACATTTTTATAATTACACTTTGATCAGTGAATCTTTCTTTCAGTCGGACGCTGTTGTTTCAAATTTATGTTACGTGGTTTGAAATTGTAATTACCGAGGGCAGAGTATATGTGCGGTTGGTAAATAAGAGAAACACTAGAAACTATTTTAAATTACGTGAAATAAAACGCTACCGTAGACTACCAACAAAAGAGATAAGAAGAGCAAAACCAATGGCTGAGAGTATAGCCTTAAGGTACTTCTTCGATGCTAAGCTCGTACAGAGGATACAGGAAATGATGGGTAACTTTCAGTCCAGCCCAAGGTAATTCATCATTTCGTCTTTCTAAAATGTGTGTTAGGACCTACTTTCAAATAAGGGCACTCTTTCAAACTTATTAAGCTAAGTTAGAATTCATTTGATGCCTGTGTGCGTAGCGACCGTTGAGTATTCAAATTGAAGGAAGGACAACAGCATGTGGCAAACGTGTTACGCAAAGGCCAGTATCATTTTGAGGTATGTTATGCTCTAAGTCGATGGAACCTACATGACACTTTGGTAATGCACCTATGATGACTGTTATAGTAGAAATCTAGATCTGCAATAAATAACGGATTTTGCGACTGACTACTGCCCTTCCTCCAATTTCCACTATTAAATGCTTCCATTTGATGTTGAACGTCATCTTCACTAGAGCAATCAGAACAAAGTAAAACGAGGGTTACCTACAATCAACATGTCCTCATTCTTTCTCTCAGTTTTTAGAGACCCGAAAAGCCTCTATAGAACTGCTAGCTATGGTTTACATTAAACGCACTTCCTTGGCATCTATTTCTATTCTGTATTTAGCTTAGTCCTGATGGAGTTTTCCTTTAGTTTTTCTGTATTTCCTGCTTCTATAGCATGCAACGTTAACTATCAGAGTAGAAAACCTACAACAGTCAGTTACACATTTTAGTAATGATATTTTCCGATACGCTGTCCTGCTCACATGCTTGGTGAAACCAAGTATTTCCGCTTGATTCACCGTTATTTTCGGCCACTTTCCTGTTTTATCGTTATAGCCACGTGTCAGTAATCAGTCGACTCATGAAGTTGACAGTAATGAATTGGAAATATTAATCTGTATTGTCATTAAGACGTAATCACGTCAAACTACAACAAGCTCTCCAGAACACGCTATCCAGCGGAAGCGTCGATAATATCTGCCCATACAACCCGCGCTCCAGTGCAGTAATGTGGGGAGTATATCGATCTAGGCGCAACGGTTACTCATCCAGAAATAACCAGATATTATGGTTGTTGAATGGGATGACACACTACATTGTATTTTATCTGTTCAAATATTACTTGCTCCTTCACTGAACATTTGCTGTAATATAAAAAAATGCTTAAATTCTCTATTACGCTGTTTTGGTAGTAAGACCTTCGATGTACCTTTAGAACATTCGAGGAACAGCCGAAACTTTCTATCATAGCAACGATGTGTGTGCGGGCCAGCAGCCCAGTCGATAACTGATAATTTAGCTACGGTTTCGATTCCTTACAGAAACTGCGATTTATCTTTCGCTTCTTCTGTTTCTGGCAACGCTTGGGTATCTATAACATATCTAGCGACACAGTGGAGCTCATATTTAGATAGGACTCGCAAGAAACTAGTCGTAGTTACATATTTGCAGATTAAAAGGGAGAGTGGGACCCTGTCATACACGTCACCATTCCCCACAGTGACACACGCTCCTATGCAACATACAATACACGTAAACAAATTTTTAATTTTTTTCTGAGACAATGAAAAACATCGTTGGAGAAAGAAATTATAAGAGTTGAAATACACCGATTTCGATTGAGGTTTTTGTTTGTTTCCCTTGGTTCTCAGGTACATATCGGAACTGGCTTGCCCCCACGATTTACTCACAATTGGGAACCTCACTGTCCTACTAGTAGCTCACCTGGTAAGCAGCACAAAAGAACTCTAATTCTATAAGTGACCTTATCAAGCACAGTCGTTCAACTCATTGAAGAATGAAAACAAAAATAAAAATTACAAAAATCGCCTCTTGTAATGGAATCACAAACAGAACACTGACGATGTATCAATGATGTGGTTAATGACTGTTTTATTTCTGAGACGAATGTGAATTGTACGTAGAAGACCTATGTGCCGCAAATAAGCCACTCGAACTCCTTCTTGCCGTAATGATTTTGCTTACTTTTTTTCAAATTTCTTGTTCGCAAAAGGGCCGAAACCGTTGATTATCGCATATGTCTCTCATGCTGGTGATGGTGTCATGGTCTTTCTTTTGTTTTTTTTTTTTTTACTTCTCCTTCTGAACTTGTTTGTACTGTATGATTTCCTCTCTTCTCCAACATTTTCATTTGGATGGACACATTTTACGTGGCGTCCTGAGCACATCGAGAGCTTCTCGACCATCAGATTCTCGGTGTAGTTCATGACCCGGATTTCTAGAACGCTCCAGGTGTGTATTTCTTTTGGTCATCGTCGCCGTAATGTGGTATGATTGGCTCTCGTGAAATTGATACCTTTTGCCATCAAAGATGGAGGCGTACTAGCCATTTGTCTCTTACTCTGAGTACATGAAAGTATGTATTCTGAAACATACACTGAATAAATGCTATTTTCCATATGTAGTTTAGATCCAAGCAGTGTTTTACAGCACAAACTGACTGTATTTTAAAAAAGGAACGATTATTCGACGGGAGATTCGTGATCACTGTTACTACTCGCAGATTCATAATCTGATTTCTAAGACTTAAACGAAAGTTGTGTGCAATGAACATATCTGGCTCACCCTGTTAACCTCCTTTCTGCCTCCAAACTTCAAACGTATACACCCAAAACACGTCGAACGTGATATTATAAACAGTCAATACTCTCAAATATCCGGGCTGTCATTCACTCTCTTAGCTTGTAAGGCACAAGAAAGAATGGCAAAAGCGTTCCACTGATTGCAGTTCTTACAGTGAGTGTAACGACTGCGATAGTGTCTCATTTTGACTAGTATTCCTGCTTAAAACAGTGAACGTATAAGGTGAAATGCAGGCTACAGTGTGCAGCTAGCCGGCAGGCGTGGCCGTGCTGTTCTAGACGCTTCAGTCTAGAACCGCGTGACCGCTACGGTCGCAGGTTCGAAACCTGCCTCGGGCATGGATGTGTGTGATGTCCTTAGGTTAGTTAGGTTTAAGTAGTTGTAAGTTCTAGGGGACTGATGACCTCAGATGTTAAATCCCATAGTGCTCAGAGCCACTTGAACCATTTTTAGTGTGCAGCTAATACCATTTAAGTAATGAACTCCAGCACAAGAATTTTTCATTGGGACGGGCATATCAATAACTTTCAGAAGCTTCAATGCAGTTGATAATTATTTCGACTCAGATCGTAACCATCGACACAGGGAAGAATAGAACTGTCTGCGCATGAAACACGTGGCATGCTGGACCACCACAAAGGAAAGGATTGAACAAAATAAATTTTGTATGCACTGGAAAATGACGATAACATTTAGCTAAACGAGAATGTGATGAATGAAACAAACAAGGATCAATGAAAAATCGATTCTGTACGATGTGCCTCGAAACTCAGCACCTCACTAAACAACTAACGATAAGTTTCAGTTTAAATAAATGAGCATCGAGGATCTGAAAATATGGCAAACAACATTACTCCAAGCTGTGCGACGCTAGCTGCTCATCTCATCAAACATTTGCAAATTTTTGCATGAGAATGACCACCATGTAGCAACTTCAAAGCAAGTCAGTATATCACTCGTCCATAGTACACCTACAACAGGTCACTACCAAGAAATGCCATCAGGAAATGGCCAGACTAGACTCGAGTAGACCGCTATGTGTGATTCAAAGAGATATGCTCAAGAAGACCACACGGTAGCACTCGCTTGCCATTGGCTACCGCTTCAACTCGCTAAAGTATCAGGAGCGTTCAACAAGTAATGCACCTCACTTTTTCTCGGCCGGTTTCGGTTGAAAAAAGGGGGGAATTTGTTGTGGGAGATGACGGAATATTTCCGCTTCGGCCCCTATATTTTCATCAAGTTCCGATAGGTGGCAGCACTATTATGTAGCCTTCAAAATGGCGTCTGTAACGGAAGTGTGTTCCATGTAGAAGGCTGTTAGTGAGCTTCTTTTGGCGGAAAACTAGACCATCGCAGATGTTCACAGGCGCTTGCGGAATGTCTACGGAGACCTGGTATTGAACAGAAGCACACTGAGTCGTTTGGCGAGGCTTCTGTCATCATCGCAACGAGGTTACGCAAGGTCGTCCGATCACCGTCACGGCGGCCGGCCGCACGCAGCTGTCACTCCTGCAATGTTGGAATGAGGGAACACTCCCATTCGAAATGATCGACACATCACAGTCACGTCGCTGCACAACTGGATATCCCTGTCGGGGACATCCGGAGCAGCAATCTGAGCAGCTGTTGGCACCAATGTGACCCAACTAATTGTAGAAAATTATTTCTATTGACCCTAAATCACCACTGTTTGCAACTTAAATGGTGTTAAGTAGAGCTCATTGGAGGACAGGGTGCAGGTTGTGTTTTCTGACAGCTGGAGCTCTCTCGTGGTCATCCCACGCACCCTGAAAGAGAATATGTACGTCAATCTGTTGATTCGACGAGTTTCACTGCCATTCATGAACAGCGTTCCAGGTTATGTTTTCCAACAGGATAACACTAGCCCACATAGTGCTGTGGTAACTCAACGTGCTCTGCAGAGTGTCGACATGTTGCTTTGGCCTGTTGGATCATCAGATCTGTCTCCAATTGAGAAGAAATGGGACATCATTGGAAGACAACTTTAGCGTCATCTACAACCAGTACTAACCGTCGCTTCATTGACCGACCAAGTGCAACAGGCATGGAACTCCATCCGACAAACTGACATCCGGCACCTGTACAAATAGTGTTTTCAAGTTTTCATGCTTGCATTCAACAAACGTTATTAATGTACCAACATTTTACATTCGCAATGTCGTATCTCGCGCTTTCATTAATACCTATGATCATGCAATGTTGATCACTGAAATATGTTATCTAGACAATTATATTTTGGCGTTGCTATTTTTTTTCCGTCGGTGTATTTCGTAGTTACACACAAACGACTGCGACAGAAGTGCACAGTCGTTCGAGGACTATCGACGCAAACACTTACACAGCGTTCAAAAATCCACAAGATTTAACAGCAGACAAATTACTGTAAGTACGTTATATTTATTTCTTGTTGATATAGGTCGACTGGGTAAAGGAAAGACAAAATAGGTAACAGTGAACTTCGCTTGCAGTGCATGTTAAATTACAGAAACATATTTTGCTAACGACTAAATTTTATAGGTGTCTTTAAAAGTAATCTGAAGAATTTCTGTATAAAAATCTTTATAACGTACACTCCTGGAAATGGAAAAAAGAACACATTGACACCGGTGTGTCAGATCCACCATACTTGCTCCGGACACTGCGAGAGGGCTGTACAAGCAATGATCACACGCACGACACAGCGGACACACCAGGAACCGCGGTGTTGGCCGTCGAATGGCGCTAGCTGCGCAGCATTTGTGCACCGCCGCCGTCAGTGTCAGCCAGTTTGCCGTGGCATACGGAGCTCCATCGCAGTCTTTAACACTAGTAGCATGCCGCGACAGCGTGGACGTGAACCGTATGTGCAGTTGACGGACTTTGAGCGAGGGCGTATAATGGGCATGCGGGAGGCCAGGTGGACGTACCGCCGAATTGCTCAACACGTGGGGCGTGAGGTCTCCACAGTACATCGATGTTGTCGCCAGTGGTCGACGGAAGGTGCACGTGCCCGTCGACCTGGGACCGGACCGCAGCGACGCACGGATGCACGCCAAGACCGTAGGATCCTACGCAGTGCCGTAGGGGACCGCACCGCCACTTCCCAGCACATTAGGGACACTGTTGCTACTGGGGTATCGGCGAGGACCATTCGCAACTGTCTCCATGAAGCTGGGTTACGGTCCCGCACACCGTTAGGCCGTCTTCCGCTCACGCCCCAACATCGTGCAGCCCGCTTCCAGTGGTGTCGCGACAGGCGTGAATGGAGGGACGAATGGAGACGTGTCGTCTTCAGCGATGAGAGTCGCTTCTGCCTTGGTGCCAATGATGGTCGTATGCGTGTTTGGCGCCGTGCAGGTAAGCGCCACAATCAGGACTGCATACGACCGAGGCACACACGGCCAACACCCGGCATCATGGTGTGGGGAGCGATCTCCTACACTGGCCGTACACCTCTGGTGATCGTCGAGGGGACACTGAATAGTGCACGGTACATCCAAACCGTCATCGAACCCATCGTTCTACTATTCCTAGACCGGCAAGGGAACTTGCTGTTCCAACAGGTCAATGCACGTCCGCATGTATCCCGTGCCACCCAACGTCCTCTAGAAGGTGTAAGTCAACTACCTCACCAGCAAGATCTCCGGATCTGTCCCCCATTGAGCATGTTTGGGACTGGATGAAGCGTCGTCTCACGCGGTCTGCACGTCCAGCACGAACGCTGGTCCAACTGAGGCGCCAGGTGGAAATGGCATGGCAAGCCGTTCCACAGGACTACATCTAGCATCTCTACGATCGTCTCCATGGGAGAATAGCAGCCTGCATTGCTGCGAAAGGTGGATATACACTGTACTAGTGCCGACATTGTGCATGCTCTGTTGCCTGTGTCTATGTGCCTGTGGTTCTGTCAGTGTGATCATGTGATGTATCTGACCCCAGGAATGTGTCAATAAAGTTTCCCCTTCCTGGGACAATGAATTCACTGTGTTCTTATTTCAATTTCCAGGAGTGTATTTAAACAATGAACATTTGTCTCACTGGAAGTTGCTTTGCCGTATTGGAGTCATACAGATGATCACTTAGCACAGTATCTTTGCTTGTTCGAGAAATCCCATCCATAGTTATTAGGTGTAAGTGGATTTTGATGAAAACGATTCTTGTTATTTGAGGATCAGTCTGCAGACATACCAGTACAAGTGCATGAGTGGGAATGTTGTATCTTCAGAGTTATTACCATATTTTTAAGCCGAAGTTTATATTCATGTTGCTGCTCCCCCTAAATACCCATGTGATTCATAATAACGTTCTCATTGTTTACTGGGTATACTCGTTCAGTCCAGGACACAAAAGGGATTTAACAAAAAGGACACGTAATTTGTGCCAATAATAACTAAATTTGAGAAATAGTGTTACAAACAGATACATTTAGTCAGCTGCAGTCATATTTTCAGTGTAAAGAGACTATATCTTTTAATTATGTGTTGCGTTCCATGCACACCAATACATTAATTATCTCCCCAACAACGATCTAGTATTTCAATGGAACATTATTGTTTTGAGAAAAGCCTGTAAGACGCGGGAAACAACTTTCTGAATTTCATTATCGTGCATCTTCGATTATTCCTGTTTCAGCGCACTTTCTGTCAAAAATTTTAATATTCATAGTTCGAACGACAAAAACTGAAAGGTCTAAGTCAGTGCCATACTCTTGGGATGAGTGTTGCGGAACATGTGGGTGTCTGTATAATATGGATGACTATGATGGTTGATTCTACCTACAGTATTGTATTTGCATCATTATGGATAACTGTGCAAAGAGAAACAGGGTAGATAGAGGAGGGTGAACCGCGCGACCGCTTCGGTCGCAGGTTCAAATCCTGCCTCGGGTATGGATGTGTGTGATGTCCTTAGCTTAGTGAGGTTTAAGTACCTCCAAGTTCTAGGGGACTGATGACCTCAGATGTTAAGTTACCTAGTGCTCAGAGCCATTTGACCGGAACAACAGGCGGTAAATTCTTCATGCGACAAATTGATCACTATCTACTGTCCGCGTGCCCTCATTTAGGTCTGCTGAAATACTGCGCAGAGATTCTTTTTTCCGTTAGTCTTGTGACTGGTTTGATGCGGCACATCACGATTATCTCTCCAACGCCAATCTCTTCGCCTCATGACGGCACTTAGACGAACCATTCTCTTTTATCAGATATAATCCAATCACTGTCCGTAGCTTGCGGTCTAGTGGCTAGCGTTGCTACATCTGGATCACGGGGCCCCAGGTTCGATTCCCGGCCAGGTTGGGGATTTTCTCTGGACGCTGACTGGGTGTTTGTTTTGTCCTCATAATTTCATCATTATCATCATCATCATCATTCGTGACAGTGAACAGATTGGACTGTGAACAAATTGGGACTTCGCCCTGATGACCGCGCAGTTGAGCGTCCCACAAACCAAACATCATCGTCATCGTAATAAAATCTCTGTCGTACGATACAATTTTTGTTATCTATAGCTCTATCAAGTACCATGGAAATTATTCTTTGATGTCTTAACACATCTGAGTCTCTCCTGTCCTTCTTCGTACTTTCCATAAATTCCTTTCGTTGACGATTCTGCAGAGACCCTCTACACTGCTTCTCTTACCAGACCAATAAATTTTCAACGTCCTTCTATAGCATCCCGTCTCAAATGCCCCAATTCTCTTCTTCTCAGTTTTTCCGAAGGTCGATGACCCAGTGCCACACAAAAACTTCACTCCAAACGCACATCCTTAAAAATTACTTTCTCAAATTAAGGCCGATGTTTGTTACTGTAGAATTATGTCGTGCTATAACTAAATTTTGGACATTACCGGCCCTGAAGCAATGGTCTGCCTATTTCATTAGCAGGTCTGTTTATCTATCACGAGGCGGACCGAGCCGCTCCTCGCTGTCATGGTGACAGAGCACAAGTGCAACACAATTGCGGGACAAGCAGAGGGTTTCTACATCGTTAAGTCGCGAGGCTGTTGGTTCGTACCTGGCTGAAAGCCATGCATCGGCGTTAACCAGTATAAATATTTGTTGATTTTAGCAGACAAAATTGCAGTCTGTAAGCACCCACCACGGCTCAAGGATCACGCCAGTCACCACCAAGTTACGGGTCAACAAACAGCCGACGTCGGACAGGCTCATCGTCTCTAGCAGACCATCTCTGACTGCTATGTCTGCCACTTGTAACCCCTTGTAGCGCATGAGTCTCTCTCAGGCTCTCTACAGCAGCAGCTGAACTTCTGCCTTGGAAATGAGCTGTTCATGTCCAGGGCGGTACAGTCCTCCACACTCTGCCACTTGGGTAAAGGTACCAGCACCCGCCAACGTTGCCACAGGGGTGAGCTACTCTTGCAGGACCTGACCGTCGACGAGAATTGTGGTAGGCTAGCTCTCCACTGACACTTAGCCCTTGCCACTTGCCACTTGCCACCACAGATTGCAAACTGGGCCACACATTACTGAGACGACAAATTACACTATGTGATCAAAATTATCCGGACACCTCCAAAAACATACGTTTTTCGTATTAGGTGAATTGTGGTGCCACCTACTGTCAGGTAACCCATACGAACTACCTCAGTAATCATTAGACATCGTGAGAGAGCAGAATGGGGAGCTCCTCGGACACGGACTCCGAATGTGGTCAGGTGATTATTACTTATGTCATACGTCTATACGCCAGACTTACACACCCTTAAACTTCTCTAGGCCCACTGTTTCCGATGTGATAGTGAAGTGGAAACGTGAAGGGATACTCACGGCACAAAAGCGTACGGGCCGACCTCATCTGTTGACTGACAGAGACCGCCGACAGTTGAAGAGGGTCGTAATGTGGAATAGGCAGACATCTATCCAGACCATCACACAGGAATTCCAAATTGCATCAGGATCCATTGCAAGTACCATGACAGTTAGGCGGGAGGTGAGCAAATTTGGATTTCATGGTCGAGTGGCAGCCCGTAAGTCACACATCACGCCGCCAAATGCCAAACGACGCCTCGCTTGGTGTAAGGAGCGTAACATTGGACGAGTGAACATTGGAAAAACGTTGTGTGGAATGACGAATCGCGGTACACAATGTGGTGATCCGATGGTACGGTGTGGGCAATTCAGGGATGGCGATTCCATCTCTCAACACGATCGAGCACCTGTTCATAGTGCACGATACGCCCTGTGGCGGAGTGGTTACACGACAATAATATCCCTGTAATGGACTGACCTGCACAAACCCCTGACCTGTATCCTACAGAACACTTTTGGGGTATTTTGGAACGCCGGGTTCGTGCCAGGCCTCACCAACCGACATCGATACCTCTCCTTAGTGTAGCATTCTGTGAGGAATGGACTACCATACCCCAAGAAACCTTTCAGCACCTGATTGAACGTATGCGAGAGTGGAAGCTGTCATCAAGACTAAGGGTGGACCAACACAATATTGAATTGCTGCCTACCGATGGAGGGTGCCACGAACTTGTAAGTCATTTTCAACCCGGTGTCCGGATACTTTTGATCACATAGTGTATCAGTAACACTGGGTGCAGACATCACAGCCAGACATGCTGCCTGCAGCTGTCTTCCAGCGGGCAGTCCACGCATCACGTCCAAGGTGGAGTGACAAAGGCGTCAAAGCAGTACGAGTGTCGTAGCACAAGTTGAATAAAAATATTTTACTTTTCAGCCTTGTTCCCCAGCCCCCACCAGCCGGAAGCGCCATATCTACTCACTGCAGCACCACGAACTATACACCATGGATCTCAAACCCCCCCCCCCCCCCCCTCCATCCTCCTCCATAACCCCCGGTCTTGAAATGGTCGTAAAATCATTCGTCTGAAAAGCTGCCACACCCGGCTTTTTATACATTTATGTGCACTACATGTGAATGGGTTTGGAAAGTCAAGGTACGGTTTGTAAATAAGAACAAGGATATAAGGTAACAAATTTTCTTGATTTAGTTACAATATTTTCTTTGATGGTAATCTTTCGTGCAGTATGTTTAAAAAAATGCTTGAAATGTCGGAATATAGTGAAATTTTCTTCATTTATTCGATATATTTGCAATTTAATTCAGTAGAGATACTATCTTTAAACTAACAGAAAAATTAATGAGTAGTAGGATGGAATAAAAAATACAATCTGCATTGTATTTTGTTCGACATTAACATTTATAATATACGGTGTGTTCCCATGAAGATATTTACAGTTACTGCAATGGGGAAATTTTACAATTCAGCTGTTGTTACGTCATTTGATAAGCAGTTATTGCAATGCTGCCTTCTTTACAATCCAACTGTAGCAATGTTATTCTTGCACTAATGTTAAAGATAGACTTAACATGGGAAATACATTGGACTAAAAACGAAAGACTTCGATAACTACCAGCAGATGAAACCTTAAATGATACAAAAGACACGCACATATATAATTTTCTAACAGTGATGCATATACACACTACGATAAAAGGATCATACTACAGTATTCCTCATACACCCACACCCACACATACACTATTTAAAAACAAACAGAACCACTCTCTCACTATCACTCAAGTCGGTCGTGTTCATATGGTAGATTTGCAATTCTGTCAGCTAAACGATCCGGTTACCGTCATTGGGCGACAGACCGATTTTTAGTTGCTATACATTATGCACCACATGGTCTTGTGACAGAATAGCAACTTGTCACATCATATCTGGAGCTTCAGGTTGAACATCACCAATACAACCGAGCAGGCACTTCAAGTAATCCTCAACACTGAGGGCCACTGAGGCCACACGAAACACATCTACACATTCTATACAGTGACAAGTGGTCTAATTCCTACAAGCTCTCTTCGTCTTCCATCAGGCCAATAACCTTGTTGTTCGCAGGTAGAATGCCACTTGGATTATTGGCTACATATCCAGACATGTCGAATCTGTTGGAGTGGCACTTTATTACCCTATATGGATCACATCACTTCACCCAGTAGATGAAACTGTCAGTATCCATATAAAATAGCTCTGAATCTGCAAAAGTAGTTTTTTGCAAACCTGTAATGGAATTAGTATATGTGGAGATTGGATAGATCCACTGTAATCATACCAATATACAAAGGCTTTGTGAATGCTGCCGAAACGTTTGCGATCCCAAGAGCGACGAATTATTTGTTGAAAACTGTGGCCTGTTAAAAACTGGTCTGGCGATATAGTTCTTCCCTCAATACACCTATCCCATTTCGTTGTTAAGTGATTTCGTGACGCTCTCGTACATTCTCCATAGTTTTGCCGAAAATTGTAGTGTTCGTAAGCATAAAAAAAATCTTTTTCTATGTCACATGTTGCGGAAGCCCTCTTTTTGGTGTTTATGTCAATTCATTCGTTCAACCTGAGATATTAATTATATTAAAATAGGTCGGGTGATTCTAATCAGCTTCCTCGCCAAACTGGCACATTGATTGAGGTTTCTATAATGCATGACGTATGTTTACCGCCCTCTCCCCCCAGGTCATCATCAAGTTGGGAGATAACCGTCCTGGGCAATTAGGCACGCTGGACATATCAACATATGTCTACTCGCCCACACTATTAGGATAAGCCACGTCTTCCTCTGTGGCATATTCTACACCAGGGCCCGCTGCAAGACATTCCAACTGGCAGAGATTGTTGCATATTGTGCCCATATAAATTGTTTATATCCAGGAAAGGATTTAACCCAAATCGTCGAATGTACTGAACTTACTTGCCTTAAAGTGCCTATGGACACACTGGCAAAGTTCCCCAAGAATCGTGCGATCAAAAAGCTAAATGTCGATATCGGTGAAAAGTTCGATGCTGACACATGTCTTATTGAGCACTGCGTTCCAATAATTCCCAAGTGCAGTGTAATATAAGGTTGCATCCAAAATGTATGTGGTTATGCACACACTCAGGAATTTCTCGAAAATGTCTACGAGAAAGCGTACACATAAAATTTTGCTTAACTACCTACATTAGAAATCCTGAATTTCTGCCAAACATTCACCGCGTGTCCAGACTCCACATCTGTTGCCACATGACCTTTAAGTTTAGTGTAAAATGCGGTTACATATGGAAATGTGGTTTCGATGAGTTTCTGCATCGAATCCAGATGCTCGTTTGGGAAGAACCGATTCTTCGTAAGTAGGTGAGACTTATGGGAATGGTTGCACACTGTCTCATTCTGCATGGTTGCCAGAGCTTCATCAACATCTAGATAACCCTACATTGTAGCCAGATGTCATGCCTCCCGCTCTGGCGTCTCCCTTCCCTCCCTTCCCCACTTTCTCGAGGCCACTTGTGTGATTTAAAATTATCGGCGGAAAAATCAAAGGGGTGTTGTCCTGTTAGTCAGTCCCAGATTACCTCCCTACTTCTCTAGGCAAGACAACCGTATGGATATCCCTTATATATACAGGAAGCCGCTCCGTTGCCTGAAGTATTAAACTTTTCCTAGGAGGGGGATTAAATGGATTTGCAAAAGTAATCTCACTGGAAAACACCTGGCTGAGGCTTCTGATAGGCGAAGTTGCTGTTTATATGGACCTTACTGGGAACACAAAAGAAATAGCAAATTTGAGGTCAGTTGACTTCTGTGGGTTGCTCCGCAGACTTCACCTTACAACTCTTCAGACTTGACTACTCTTCGCTTTATCTGGGATGGTAAGCACGCTGGCCGAATTTCAGTTTTCGGGGTGGAGATGTGATGGAAGACAGGCTGATTTTCGAGAGAGACGTTGCAGCATTTATCAGGTGATGTATATATTTGGCCAATCAACCATCCTGGACGCAGTGCTCTACTCTCCAGCTCATGAATGATGGAGATAATTCTAGCACAATAGAGCTGGAAATGAGAGCTGTTAGTTGACTATATTCACTCACGCTATTAAATTCGACTAGCATCTCAGGTTTAATGAATGCATTCACACTAAGACCCAAAAAGAGAATTTCTGCAATGTGTGACTTTGAAAAATATTTTTTAAGCGTATGAATAATACATTTTTCGGCAAAACTTTGGAGAATGTTTGAGAACACCTGAACTCAGTGAGCAACGAAATAGGATGGATGTTACTGTGTAAATAATTGTATTGCCAAACCAAACTTTAACAGGCCACAGTCTTCAATAAATTATTCGTAGCTCTGGAGATGGCTAAGGTTTCGATAGAGTTCAAGAAGCCTCTATATATCGGTATGTGTGTGTTGGACCTATCCAAATTTCATCTGTACTAGTTCCATTACAGGTTTACGAAAACTCATTTTGGAGACCTATTTTTTGTATATGGATACCGACAGCTTCACCTGTTGGGTGAAGGGTTGCAATCCATATGAAGTAGTAAGGTGCTACCCCAACACATTCAACAAATCTGGATATGTGACCAGTAACCCATACCATAATATCTACAAACAACAAGGTTTCGTCCTTACGAAATATGAAGTGAATAGTTCGCAGTTTGTAGGTCTCAAATCTAAAATATGCAAATACCAAACAGTGACATGTGAGGGTGAGCTTCATGCAGGCTCATTGACTTCCAAGATTAAAACCTAAGTGAAGTACGTGCTCGGTGGTGTTGGTGATGCTCCACCTCAGGCTCCACATATGATGCGATGAGCTACTATTCAGTCATGACATGTTGTACACACATTATCACAACTGAAAATATATCTGTTGCCTCATGATAATAAATGGGACATTTGCGCTAAAAGGACTGAAACCCTACACATTTCACTTGGGTGATAGTTATAGCGTGGATGCACTCATGTAGATTTATAAATAGTGCATATGTGTAAAAGTATATGCAGATAGAATGATCCATTTATCATATTGTAAATTGATGAGTACATATGCGAGGGTGTTTAAGTAGACTGCACAGTCCATATGTGCACATATGAATTGTATATACTGCATGGAAAGAAATGTGTACTATGGTTATTTCTTAGGTTTGTGTGTGTGTGTGTGTGTGTGTGTGTGTGTGTGTGTGTGTGTGTGTGTGTGCGTGTGTGTGTGTGTGTGTGTGATTTACCGTGTTAAGTCTGTTTTTTAACATGGCAATAACAATGATATTGCTACAGCTGAACTGTAAAAAATTTAACATTGCAACAATTGCTTATCAAATGAGATTGCAACAGCTGAATTGTAAAGTTTCTCCACTGCA
Organism: Schistocerca gregaria; assembly: GCF_023897955.1. Taxonomy (NCBI): domain Eukaryota; kingdom Metazoa; phylum Arthropoda; class Insecta; order Orthoptera; family Acrididae; genus Schistocerca; species Schistocerca gregaria. The sequence goes on from NC_064921.1 coordinate 202,255,323, forward strand.
ACAACTGCAAAGATTTTTCGTGGGAACATGTCGTACATAAATGTTAACACTGGACTGCACACTGTGTAAATTATCATTTTATTCCTTGCCACTAATCATTAATATTGCTTTTAATGTATGGAAAGCATCTCTAGTCAAATAAATTGCAATTATTGTGAATATGTAAAGAAACTTTCAGTATCGATAACATTCCAAGCATTTTTAAAGAATACATTGTGCAAAAAATTGCTACTGAAATAAATATTGGAAATAAATCGAGATTTGTTACCCGTTATCATTGTTCTGAACATAAACCACACCTTGAATGCTTAACTCCTATCACATTGGCAAATGTATGAATATAAATACCAAACAAAGAAATCAGAACAACAATTTGGAATAAATGTGGCAACAACCAATCAGATCACGCTACTCTGAATTTCCAGCCATTTAGAGGGTGACAATTATTGAACTGCGTAACTTTTGAATGGTTTGCCTTAGGACGTTGAAACGGCATGGTTAGCCGCAGTGCATGATTGGAATTAGCATTAACACCCATGGTTTGGTTTAAAGTCAAAGTCCACTTTCATTTGAATGGATTATTCAATAAGAAAAATTGTCGCATCTGGGAACTGAGAATCTGCATTTCGCGATCGAGAAGTTTCTTCACTCTCAACGGGTGGCTCTGTGGTGTGCAAAGTACAGTCACGGAATAATCGGTGCAATTTTCCTTGACGGCATGGTGACTACCGAACGCTGTGTGAAGTTTTGGAAGATGATTTCATCCCGATTGTCCAAAGTGACCCTGATTGCGACAAGATGTGATTCATGCAAGACAGAGCTCCAAGCAGGAGAATGTTTGATGTCCTGCAGGAGATTTGCCGTCATATTCTCTGCATCTGAACACATTGACTCCTTTTCGTGGGGTGTATCACAGACAAGGTGTTCAGAAAAACCTTGAAAACCATTGATAAGCTGAAAACAGCCATTCAGGAGGTCATCGACAGCACCGATGTTCCGATACTTCAGCGTACAGAATTTCGCTACTCTTCTGCACCACTTCATCGCCACTGATGACTAGCATATCGAACTCGTCATAACCGAATTGGGGAATATCTGTATTGACGTTTATATGTTCAATAGTGTGTGCACGTCGTAGTTTGTAACTAATTTACATTTTTTTCACATAGTTCAAAGATTGTCACCCTGCAAATGCATCAGCCAATTGGCCTAGAGCAAATGATATGTACTAACTGGGGCAGCCATCAACCTGACCTAGTTGTTCCAGCTTTTCATTCAAACAGAAACCCAAGGTTTGCTTTTACTTGCATTTTAGGTCACACAATTTGCCTAAACCAATGGGGGAGCTGGGTCAGTGTGGGGAGGGGGAGCGCCTAGAGAGTATGGAGTGGAGATCTGGGAAACATTCAGATTTTCCCAGTTCTTTGTTCCAATACCTTATTTTCGCAAGGAATACCTTCTTTCCCTGTGCCAATGTGCCTTCTATATCCTTCTTGCTTGTACTATTTCGCTGAACTACTTAACTCCATCTAGTTTGTAATCTAAAATTTCGATGTTAAGTTTATCACTAATGTTTCTACTATCCCACATTATTTTCTTCTTTCTACGGTTTGCTCATTTGTCTATTAATACCATTTAACAGATCCTGTAGTTCTTCCCTACTTTTATAGAAGATAGCAATATCATCACCTAATCTATTTATTGATATCTTTTCACTCTGAAGTTTAACCCCAAGCCTAATCTTTCTTTTGTTTCCATCAGTGCTTCTTACATGTACAGATTGAGCACCAATGGCAAAGGACTGTATTTCTGACTTGAAACATCATTTTACAGTGTTGAACGCGTTTTTAAGGTCATCTTGATTTTTCTTAAGGCTTGCTTCCATTATGAAGAACAGCGTCAGAACTATCTCATGTGCCTTTACCTTTCCTAAAGCTAAACTGTGATCGGGTATTACACCTATAACAGGACTAGTTATAGGTTAGTTAAAGGATCCTTCCGTACCACTAAAAGTTTAGCAGATATCCCTGTACCACAAACAAAGACGATAATATCGCCAATATATAACATCCATTGTTGTGGTTTGTCATCTGATAATTCTGCCCAGCATCCTCTGTAATGTCACAGGTACGTTCTTCAGTCCAAAAGGCATCCGCCTGAACTGATAATGTACCCATGGCGAATAATATGCTGTTTTTGGTCGGTTTCCCCGTGCGCCTTCTAGCTGGTGGTAGCCATTCCTTAAGTACATCGTTAAAAAATACTTCAATTTGCCTAATTAGTCTATGGTATTCATAAACTTGAGCAAAGAGTAGGCATCCGCTACAGTCTTGAAATTCAGGTCTCAGTAACTGCAACAAAACCCATATTTTTGATGACAATTCCAGATCCATGTGGGTTATTAATTTCCTCACTAATCTCATTCTTCAGCTGTTGATCGAAGAATTCCTTCAGAATGAGCTGCAGGTGTCTTGGGACTCTGTAAGGTTTACAGTAAACAGGTGATTTATTTTCTGTTGGTATCCAGTGCTGCATAATTTGTGTTGCTGGTAATGGCCCTTTTGGAAGAAACAAATCCTTAAATTCCAACTATAAATTTTCCATTCGTTCCTTATCAGTCCCATTCAGGTGCTTCACTTTTCCTCATAACGCCGTTCCAATGGCGTCTGGCCATTGTTCATGGCTGACACCCCTTGTGTCCCATTCTTCCTTCTCCAGAATATCCACACTAGCAATCAACAACGACATTGTTAACCTTATATTCTCAGTGCTGAAATTACCCACAAACACCGGTACAATTTTTTCACCATTTACCTCTTGTACATATACAATACTTTTTTTCACTAAGCACCGTGCCTGATGTTATACTTCATTTACTTGCAACGGTTTCGCGACACACTATATCCCTACTGGTAAGTTAGACTTAACATTAAACCAAAGTAATTTCCAAGTAGCCTTAGGTACACAATTGTGTGAATCGGGGCTTAGTGTGATTGTGAATTAAATGGTTTGTCATGTTTGACAGACTCACCTTGCAACATTGCTACACGGGCAGTAGTGTCACCAACTAAAACATTTTCCTGTCAATCTCCATCATGTGTTGCCGAAGACTGATTTTGGCACAATGCTGTTGCAAGAAATACAACCCAATAATCATGTCGTAACCAACGCCTACATGCAATACTATTTCCAAACATTGTTTGAAGTGAACCATGTCTAGGTAAAAATCTATTACCACCAAGGCCAGTATAGTGACATTCTATTCCCCTGTACATGGTATATTTACTGTAGTGGGTGCCATTGCTTATGTTCCGCCAGATCTCCACTGTCCACTGAAACAAGCATCCCTATGCCCAACAATATCCTAGAGCTCTTTTTCCCTCCATTCCTCTGAGCGCACAGTCCCCCTCTGCATATGTAGCATCTCATTTTGCTGGGAATGCCCACAGATGGACCTTGGGTTCCTACTTTCTCGACCCCCTGCCTCTGACACTGCCATTACCATTACTCTGATCTCTCCCTGTAATTCCACTGTCCCATAGATGGTGAGATTGCTTCCCCACATGCCCCATATGTTCACATCAGTAACACCTTATACTGGCCGAAAACATCGTCTACATTGCTATCTGGTTGACATGTCTATTTCCACATATTCTACTGTCCGTCTGACAGCTGTACACAAGCAATCGAAACCCTTGTCCATATTCTCCTTTACACTTTCGAAGGCAACCCTCTTAAAAATGCATTAAGTGCCCTGCGCTCAGCTTCCCATAAAATTATGTCCACCATAGTGTTCTGTCGTAACTTGTTTGTACGGCCGCTGATCTTCTTTATTCATCAGCAAATTCTTCTATTGATTCTGTATGACTCTTTGTTGTTATGCCCAAACGCCCCTGAAATGTCTGCCACGGTTTTGTTTTATATACCAATGAACTAACGCCTTTCTAACTTCTTCAAACATTCTGGCTCTCTTGAGAGCCTCCACATAATCTGCATAAGCTTTTGGTTCTCTAGTTAATCTTCATTTTGCTACCCTCACAAGTTCTGCTTCAGTCCACTCTTCCATCTCTGCCAAATTCCTAAGATCCTCCAGCAACGCCTGCACATACTCAGTTGATTTACCAGAGAAAGGATGAACTAAACTTGCAGCTGTCAAATGTATATTTTGCTTTGTTGACTGAGTTCCTACCAGACTAACTCCGTAATTACTATTAATTGTGCTAACCTTTCTGGCAATATACGGACTGCCTCTGGTTCTGATATTCCTCACGTCCCTGGCTCCGCTAGACCCTTGCTGTTCTCGATATTCATTTTGAAATACCAAGAGTTAGAACAAAAACAAAATAAACCACATGATATTCTTTTCAGGATATCCGCAACTGTCGCTAAAATTTTTCATGAGGATTAAATCCACTCCATTTATACCTGACTAATCCTTTCTTTGCATAAAGTCGTACACAGAACTCAGATGAATATAAATAAATCTTGATGAATAAATCCGCTTCAATTACACTTGACTAATCCTTTATTTGGATAAAATCTTACCCATGACACGGGTTCCAGGATGTAAATTCCATCTTCAGACGCTTGAGTCCATTCGAGAAGGTCATATCAGTCAGTTTCTGATATGAATTTGCTGGAGTTTTTTACATGACTACTACGACTTTCTCGTACGTAATAAAGCGTCTTAAGATGGGATTTCATCCTGAAAACCGGGTCCTGTGTATGATTTTATCCTAATGATGTAAAGGATTCGGATTTACTCGTCATTATAAACTACATTAACTTAATTCTTGGCCAAATTACCTTTAAAGTGTGACAAATCCACTGGCACCTTACTTTTAACGACAGTCAAGCTTCTTTTCCATGACCAAGACACTTTAACAACAGTAATGAAATTTCTTGACTCATCGTACTGTAAGCCATAAGTTCAGACATTGCGCTCAAAGTGACGTCTGTAAGCAGATACCAGTGAAAAAGAGTGAGGGATTTGGGGTACAGGGGGATGCGATGCGGCACAAGTAAAACAGGCATAAGTCCCCAAATTGCTTTATTGTGGCTCCCCGCTTTGGTTTAATTCAGGAAGCAGGGTAGCAGCGGGATGGCTGAGGCATCCAGAGGCTTCCTCTGTGCGCAGTGTCGGACAAGCAGCATCTCATGATACAACCACCTCAGTCAGCAATGGCTCCAGTCCCAGTAGCCTTGGCTAGCTATGGCCTCGAGGACGGCGGGGTGACTCAAGCGCCCTGTGCTGTCCATCAGGTGGCAGGCACGAGACTTATCACTAGTGATCCTCTGCCCCATGTTGACAGATGGCCCGATGTGGCAGTCGCTCCAACTCATGTGGTTTCAGGGCGGACTACCCTGTCACAGAGTCGAACTACGGTCTTCGAACATCATTCTGGATGGTAGTAGAGTTGCAATACTGACTTCAGCATAAAATGGTTAGGTATTTATACACTTCCAGGCTGCGCTTGGTTAGGTTTTGCTGTGCCTTGCGGCACATTTCCTAAACACTTCATTGGCTGGTGGTCTGAAACGGCTTCCGCCTCAGGTATTGGTGTGTCTACTGGTTCCACACGTCGTTATGCCGGTTCATCTCACAACGTTGCGACGTCTGTGTTTTCCTTTGTAAGATATTACATCAGCGCTGGCCTGCAGCTGGCGTTCATGCAATCTACACTCATGCTCATAAATTAAGGATAATGCTGAATGCTGATACATGGCGAAACAACGGTCTGGTGGGCGGCTTGCGGGTTTAAATCACCTCAAGGTATGACCATGCGGTGTATTTGACCTGCGGTCGTCGCCCGGTGGCGCTGGAAGCAGTCCACACACGCAGAGGTGTGTTGGTGCATTTAGAGTAAGTGTGCGGACGTTTTCAGGCGTGCTAATGGTAACTGTGTGTTGACAATGGCTCAAAGAACACATATTGAAGACGTTATGAGGGGTAGAATACTAGGGCGACTGGAGGCTGGTCAAACACTGCAGGTCGTAGCACGGGCCCTCCATGTGCCATAAAGTGTGATCTCAAGATTATGGCAACGCCGGCCGCGGTGGTCTCGCGGTTCTAGGCGCGCAGTCCGGAACCGTGCGACTGCTGCGGTCGCAGGTTCGAATCCTGCCTCGGGCATGGATGTGTGTGATGTCCTTAGGTTAGTTAGGTTTAAGTAGTTCTAAGTTCTAGGGGACTAATAACCACAGCAGTTGAGTCCCATAGTGCTCAGAGCCATTTGAACCATTTTAATTATGGCAACGATTCCAGCAGACAGTAAACGTATCCAGGAGCTACAGTACGGGACGTCCACAATGTACAACACCACAAGAAGACCGATATCTCACCATTAGTGCCCGCAGACGGCCATTGAGTACTGCAGGTAGCCGTGCTCGGGACCTTACCGCAGCCACTGGAACAATTGTCTCCAGACACACAGTCTACAGATGAGTGGACAGACATGGTTTATTCGCCCAGAGACCTGAAAGGTGCATTCCACTGACCCTTGGTCACAGGAGAGCCCGTAAAGCCGGGTGTCAAGAACACAATACATGGTCATTGAAACACTGGTCCAGGTTATGTTCACAGACGAGTCCAGGTATAGAATGAACAGTGACTCCCGCCGGGTTTTCATCTGGCGTGAACCAGAAACCAGATACCAACCCCTTAATGTCCTTGAAAGGGACCTGTATGGATGTTGAGGTTTGATGGTGTGGGGTGGGATTATAATTGGTGCACGTACACTCTTGCATGTCTTTGACAGAGGAACTGTAACAGGTCAGATGTTTCGGGATGTCAATTTGCACCAGTATGTCCGCCTTTTCAGAGGTGCAGAGAGTCCTCCTACCTTGCTCCTGATGGATGATAACGCACGGCCCCATCGAGCTGCCATAGTGGACGAGTACCTTGAAACAGAAGATATCAGGCGAATGGAATGGCCTGCCTGTTCTCCAGACCTAAACCCCATCGAGCACGTCTGGGATGCTATCGGTCGACGTATCGCTGCACGTCTTCAAACCCCTATGACACTTCAGGAGTTCCGACAGGCACTGGTGCAAGAATGGGAGGCTATACCCCAACAGCTGTTCGATGACCTGATCCAGATTACACCAATCCGTTGTGCGGCCTGTGTACGTGTGCATAGTGCTCATATCCCATATTGATGTCGGGGTACATGCGCAGGAAACAGTGGCGTTTTGTAGCACATGTGGTTTGGGACAGTTTTCTCAACACCAATACCTTGGACTCATAGATCTGCGTCGCGTGTGTTCCCTATGTGCCTATGCTATTAGCGCCAGTTTTGTGTAGTACCACGATGTGCGGCACCACATTCTGCAATTATCCCTAATTTATGAGCAGGATTGTACTTCCTACTCTGCACGTTTCTGTCCAAATAATATCAGTGCACTACAATCGTTAAATGGTAGTCCACTAATTGAGCACCTAATGCTCGCAACAGGGAGAATGCCGTTATGAGGAATCGAGGCCACTGTTGTTATGTTGTTAATATCTGAGGTCATCAGTCCCCTAGAACTTAGAACTACTTAAACCTAACTAACCTAAGGACATCACACACATCCATGGCCGAGGCAGGATTCGAACCTGCGAGCGTAGTGGTCACGCGGTTCCAAACTGTTGCGCCTAGAACCGCTCGGCCACCATGGCCGGCTGTTATCATCGTATGCCCGCCCAGCCTTGTATTACTCATAAGCATGTCTGAAAGAACAGCCACTGTTGCCAGCCCACAGCTGTACGAAATACTTCGAAATTTATTTCTGGGTAGTATATGAGTCGTGTCGACTCGTTTTCAGAGCTGTTATGTCGTTGCTTACTTGCGCGATCCGTTATCCTGTCACGCTTCGCTCGTCTTGTAGTTGGCTCTTTGCTTGGAGGAAAATGGAGGCAGGTTGTTGATGGACGATGGGCGTGAGAGAGAGGGACGGGTGACGAACGGTGAGCGTGCGATTACGGGACTGATCGGCAGTCGCTCGTCCAAGTGGGCTGCTACTTGTTCGGGACCGTGTTGGTATGTAGTTTTGGGCTCTGCGCTGTTGTGTCCGATTGGCTATCCGTGTTTGCGAGTGGCCGTCTGCTGATGTGGGAATTGTCATCACGTTGATTTTGCCTGGTGACCACCCATCCTGCCTTATTTTTGGGGAAGGTACTGCTGTGTGTTGATTTTGGCACATGTGCTCCGGTGCTGGAATGTCTCCCGTTAGACTGGTTTGCCCGCTTTTCTCCGTCACACCGTATTCGAGCTACTAAATTCACATCCCCACTCTCTGTGTGAACTTCAAAACATGTTCAAGTGTGTGTGCAATCTTATGGGACTTAACTGCTAAGGTCATCAGTCCCTAAGCTTACAGCCCGCATCTCGTGGTCGTGCGGTAGCGTTCTCGCTTCCCGCGTCCGGGTTCCCGGATTCGATTCCCGGCGGGGTCAGGGATTTTCTCTGCCTCGTGATGGCTGGGTGTTGTGTGTTGTCCTTAGGTTAGTTAGGTTTAAGTAGTTCTAAGTTCTAGGGGACTGATGACCATTGATGTTAAGTCCCATAGTGCTGAGAGCCATTTGAACCATTTGGACCTAAGCTTACACACTACTTAACCTAAATTATCCTGAGGACAAACACACACACCCATTCCCGAGGAAGGACTCGAACCTCCGCCGGGACCAGCCGCACAGTCCACGACTCCAACGCCTCAGACCGCTCGGCTAATCCCGCGCGGCTATGTGAACTTTCCTTATGCATCATATACTTGAGTGTATGTAAACTGTGTTTTCCTTTTATTGCAATTTGCTCAGCATTTCGGTGATCTTGTCATTATTGCTTGTATGTGAAATTAATTTGCTCTTAATAGTTCTAGGGCATATATTAGGGACCACTGAGGTCGAACGTTGAGCCAGGCTTTTGAGGTAGCAAGTTCTTGCTTGCCCGACTTGAGTATGAATTGTAAAATCGTGACAAGAAAACGCCAGCGGCCAGTTGAATGTTGGATCGTTTTCTTTGCTCGCATTGGAAGATGTTTGTGGATCTAGCACTTCACTTAAAAGAAGGAATTTATTGTTTTACTGTTGAATGTTTTATTACCTCTGTGATCTCTTTTTTGGGTATTAGCGCTTAAGCATTTCTTATTACTTTTAAGGTTAGTTAAGAGAATTTCTTTCTTTAGGGGAGCTGGGGCTCTTTTTAATCGTTAGCTGTTTAATCAAATTAATTCCTGTATTTGGACATTACTGTTAGAGGATTAACCAGTTAATCTTTGTTTTAATTACGCAGTCATTGATTGTGGTCGGTGTCTGGGGCGGGGTTTTCTTTTGGTATTGGGAATTCACTTATTTGATGCTCAGTCTTGCATAAATTATGTGTCTGTTTGTTGGCCTTCAACCTCTCGAGCTGGTCGTAGCGTTGGAGCCGTTAGCCCCGGCGAGTTATCCACTACCCGCCGATTCACCGGGCTTGGGTATTGCACGTCGTCTGTATAAGTGCGTGCGGAGTGGTATACCGCCACTGCGACGGCCAGCCTCCTCGCTTACCACGGCATATCTCTATATGTTAAGTTCTTAGTCTTATGGCATTATAACTTAAGTTTAAATCAAGTTGTCCGCTACCCTAAGCCATCCCAACCAATCCTTGCTTCTGCCAGCCCGGCTGCGTCTTGCATAGCTGCTTCATTTGAAGATCTTTCAATTCCTAATTGTGCATTGCTGTAAATTTTAAAATCATTGTTACCTTCTGTCCCAAAATTGTTAGTACCCAAAGGGCGTTACAAATCTTTGTGTATTGCAGGACGTGTAAATTTTAAAATATTGTCAAATTTTATACTTGTAAAATGTTGAATATTGTTACTTTTCTGTTCGATAAGTTGCTTAGTTGCTAGCGACAAATGCGCCCTCATTATTTTAATGGTAATCCTGAAATTATACATTTTTTTCTAAATTATGACCACGTTCCTTGTTTGAAGGTTACTATCTAATGAGTAGTTTCCAAATTGTTATGGTAACGCTCTTTCTGTAATTGTAGTGAAGTTACATTTGCCTGGTTGAAATCTTACAGATTTCTAAAAGGTCTTCGAGCCGTATTTTTCTATGAATGTTAAACCTGTTATTTTAAGAAGGTAGTACTTGTTCTGAAAAAGAAACAGAATCATCGTAAGTTAGGTCCTTTTCATTCGCCGTCCTGAAATCTGTCTGACAGTTAATACTGACTTACGTCCGCCTGCTCAGCTGGGTGGTACCGTGCTCGCCTCCCATGCAAGTGGGCCAGGGTTCTATTCCCGGCCGGGTTGGAGATTTTCTCTAGTCGGGGTCTGGGTGTTGCGTTATCTTCATCATCATTTCATCGTTTCATCAACGGCGCGCAGGTCGGCCAATGTGGCATCGACTGAAATAAGACTTGCACGTGGCGGCCGAACTTCCCCGAAAAGTGGCCTCCCGGCCAACGATGCCACACGCTCATCTCCTTTTTTTTTTACTGACTTATATGTTATTGATGTTTTTACGTGTATCTTATTAAATAAACGTTTTCCAACTATTGTGAAACAACAAATGACCTTCCGTAAACTCAGCCAGCTCCTTCTTCCCACCCGTTAAGTTGTTGTCGTACCCTAGGTCGTCCACCGCGATCTCAGTGTATGATTTTTACAAAGCTATAGTTCAGAAGCTGCAGAATATTTCAACAAAGTAAAAAAGTCAGTTCTCAGCAGCACAAGAAAACCTTTATTTGGTTCATAGGAAATACACTCAAATCATTGGTAAGCCAACGTCAGAAAAGGAAACGGGAGGCAGTGTCCTTTGCAAAAGAGTCAATAATTCAAAGTAACATCACTAAAAGTGTATGATATATGCGATCAGTGGCAAGCAATTAAATGTCAAATTTCACATCTCACAGTTTGAGAAAAGTCAGCCACCAAACTGGTATAGCAGAACTACGCGAAATACAGACGATATCAAAAATTCATTGGTGGATAAATTTCGAAGTATTTCGCACAGCTGTGGATAGACAACAGCTTCCGCTCTTTCAGACATGTATGTAAATATTACAAGACTAGATGGGCACACAACGATAACAACATTGGTCTTGCTTCTTCGTTGTCCCTTCCTCCCTGTCGTGGGAACGCACGTAATGTTGCGTGCGTGGAGTGCCGAAGTGTTTATGGCGATTGTGCGCGATAAACGTGAAATCCAGGTTCCAGTCCTGACCAGCTACAAATTTTCATGTGTCGCTGCTGGATAGCAGAACTAACCTATACATAGCTGATGGCAAGAAATCCGCAGTTATCGAATAAGCTTCGAACTGTTTCGTACAGCTGTGGCTCTTTAACAGCGTATGTTCCTTTGAGCATACATGCGTTACGTATCTATTTTAAATTGTATCAAGTTTCTTCTTGGTGACTTTAGAGTCAAGTTCATTATTTAGGAATGAGTTAAGATTTTTTATTGCGCAACCTAACTCGTGTGTCGTTGGTGTAAGTAAAGAATGAAATGTGTTTTATGATACATTAATGCTTTTCATTGATATTATTTCAGTACTCATATTGCAGATTTTTATCAAATTTTCACTTGAAGAACCGGTTTAACTTTGAGAAGTGCTAGAAGTGAGAAGTATATCTATGGTTTTACATATATTTACAAAAGACTATTTCTATGTTTCGACGTCAGGAATGAGATTAAACATGTTTGTTGGTGAAAAGTTTACATTCAGATTACCTGGGAAATAACCCTCTGATATAATAATGGCGGGAAACATTAGTTTCAAGTATTATTGCTATCCCAGAAACTGACGATTCACCGATTTTGTTGAGTGCCTATTAAAGCAACATCGGTGTTCATCTGGGCGAGTTAGAAAATTTAGTAACTGAATTTGAGGCCATTTACGAAAGTTTGATCTGATGGAATCACATTTTCCTAAAGACGTATGTTTCAACTTTACCTTTGGCAAATATAGAAGCTGAAGTAGTGAAATTTGTGCCACGGAAGGAGACCCCGATTCAGGTTCCAGCCGTGGTACAAATTTTAATTCATTGCTTCCACTTGTCGATGCAGGAAGTTGTGCATGAAATGACCTCTCGATTATGCCCTATAAGCGACCTATAGGGTTCATGTCGGGTGATATGGGTGGCCAACTCATTCACTAGACCTGTTTAGAATGTTCCTCAAACCAATCGTGAACAACTGCGGACTGGTAACATGGCGCATTGCCATCCATAAAAATGACGTATTTCAATGGCTGCAGATTGTCTCCAAATAGCATAACATAAGCATTTACAGCCAATGATCGGTTCAGTCGGGCCAGAGGATCCAGTCCGTTCCCTGTAAACACAGCCCACACCATTATGGAGCCACCACCAGCTTGCACAGTGCTTTGTTGACATGCTGGGTCCATGGCTACGCGGGGTCAATGCCACACTCGAATCTTAACATCAGTTCTTATCAGCTAAAATCTCGACTCATCTGTCCAGTCCAGCAGGCCGGAGTGGCCGAGCGGTTCTAGGCGCTTCAGTCTGGAACCGCACGACCTCCGCGGTCGCAGGTTCGAATCCTGCCTCGGGCATGGATGTGTGTGATGTCCTTAGGTTAGTTAGTTTTAATCATTTCTAAGTCCTAGGGGACTGATGACCTCCGATGTTAAGTCACACCGTGATCAGAACCATTTGAACCATTTTGTCCAGGCCACGGATTTCCAGTCGTCTGGGGTCCAACCAAAATAGTCAAGAGCCCAGCAGTGGCGCTGGAGGCGATGTCGTGCTGTTAGCAATGGTACTAGCGTCGCTCGTCTGCTGCCACAGCCTCTTAACGGCATATTTTGCCGCACTGTCTAACGGATACGTTCGCCGTACGTTCCACATAGATTTCTGCGGTTTTTTTTTTTTACTCTGTGTTGCTTGTCTGTTAGCAGTGACAACTCTACGCAAACGCCGTTGCTCTCGCTCTTAAGTTGTCCTCGGTGAGCAATAAAGTCTGAATTTTGGTATTCTCGGCACACTGATAACACTGTGGTTATTGAGTTCCCTAACGATTTCCGAAATGGGATGTGCCATGCATCTAGCTTCAACTATCATTCCGCTTTCAAGGTCTGTTAATTCCTGTCGTGCTTATTTAATCACGTCGGAATCACCTCAGAAGAAATGACTGCTCCACCAACGCACTGCCCTTTTATACCTTGCGTGCGTTATACAGCCGCTAGCTGTGTATGTACTTATCGCTATCCCATGAGTTGTGCCACCTCAGTATATGTGTGTTCAGACTCTTCTTGGTTGAGATGTCCGTTTCTCTCTGTTTCGGAATAGAGACATTTGAGAGTCCGAACTCAGCGCGCTGCACGAGACGTGACGCTATCTATGCTCTTGTCCATTTTCGCTGCTTCACGTCACTACATCTGTGCAAGCGATTATCGTCGGAAGGAAAAGCTCTTCAAAGCACCGACCACTCCCTCTAGCGCCGTATCCGGCATGTCCGCTTAGAGAGGCTCAAAACGTGGCGACTTATTTTTGTTGCTACAATCACGACGCGTGGACGGCTCTGAAGAGGAGACTCGATTGGCTGACCGATAACAAGTGTGGCGGAAAGCAAAGAGGCGACGTGGCCGGGCGAACCTCTCTCGCAACCGTGTGTCGGCCGGCCGGCGGTGGCGAGCGTTTTGCGACACGGGAGCAGAGCAGCAGGCGCTGGCGTCGTTACGGGCCGTGAGTGGCCACATTCGCGCCCGCCACGCGTCGCCAGAAATAGCCGGCCGACTGATGCATCTGGCCGCGCGGGCCCGCTCTGCCGGATCAATTAGAGTACAGAATCTGCGGGCGCCGGGATTCCGAAGCGCCCGCCAGCCGCTCGCTCCGCTGAGTCACTATTCGCACTGCAGAGCCGCGGTAATGCCCGCTGAAAATGAATCCGGGATCCCGAGTGTGCTGGGAAGCGCGCGCGGCATAAGAGGGGACGTGCGCAGTCCCATACGGCCCAAGCGCGCAGTGTTGCAGTCTCAGGCAGTGCAACAAGGCGTCGTCCATCAAGGCATTACCTTTTTATCGTGACGTCACCCGCCGCTTAATGGGCTCGCCTAAATTGTGTCTGCAGCAGTTCTCCGCCACATCTGCGGCCCGCGTGGGTTTTCCGAATGACGGATTACGCGTCAAGTGGGTCAGAAATGAAAACGATGGATTATGGTAGACGCTCTAGATTCGATGTGGAATGTCATCGAAGCAGTATCAAACAAATTTCTTTGTTACCCTGTGCCTCACACAAAGTTTGTTTCCATAGCCTGAAAAAGAACGATATATATATATATATATATATATATATATATATATATATATATATATATATATATAGGGTGAAAAGTATTTAACCGACAAACACTGAGAGGTTGTATGGGACATCAAAACAAATGTTTTCCCTAATGTCAGTTTTTCCTATGAGGGTTCGGAACCGCGCGACTGCTGTGGTCGCAGGTTCGAATCCAGCCTCGGGCATGGTTGTGTGTGATGTCCTTAGGTTAGTTAGGTTTAAGTAGTTCTAAGTTCTAGGGGACTGATGACGTCAGATGTTAAGTCCCATAGTGCTCAGAGCCATTTTTTTTCTATGAGTATTTCACCCGGTAGAGGAAGATTTCTCTGGCGGCAAATTAATTAAACCAACAAACACTTTTCCATTTTTTTATGACCAAGAGACAACAACTAGGTAGCAGATACGGCGCAATTTAACAGTCTCCAACAACACTGACCCACACATTAACGAAGAACCGCACTTGATGAGCGCTAGTAACTGTGGCATGTGGATTATCCTCACTCAGACATGCGAATTGTGCATGTTGAAGACTCCATCACGTTGCTTCATCGGTAAACAACACAGAGGATGGAAATGTAGCATGAATTTCACACTGTTCTAGGTATCACTGCGAAAACTGTGCTCTGGATGGATAATCAACTGGTTCCAGGTTATAGACAAGCTGTAAGTGAAACGGACGTAATAATTGCTTTCGAAGGACTGTTCTTACATTCGTCTGATTCGTCCACATGTGACGTGCAATTGCACGAGCAAGGATTGAAGAATCCCTCTCCACATGCTGCAGGACAGCTTCTTCAAATTGCAGCGTCCAGGTAATCTGCTAAATGACATGGTCTCACGCAGACGCTGGTACACAGCATCAAAGGTCGTATGATGCGGGATACGGTGATTAGGATATTGTTGTTGATAGACCCGCTGTGCAGCTCGTCCGTTGTGGTGCGCTATGTAGTACGCACCAACCATATCAGTGTACTCACTCCAGGTGTATCGCTCCATTAGAAAACAGAGACAATGCACTACTACACTAGTGGACAGCAGTTACCTACAACTGAAGATCGCAATACGGCATCTTTCAACAGAAGAGCGTAATACGGCCTCCGGAGAGGCTCCGTCCCCGCCGCAGCCGCAGTGGTCCACAACCCCACGACGACTACCGCAGTCCACTTCACCCCTCCACCGCCCCACACCGAATCCCGGTGGACCCCTCAGGGAACGTCTCACACCAGACGAGTGTAACCCCTACGTTTGCGTGGTAGAGTAATCATGGTGTACGCGTACATGGAGAACTTCTTTGCGCAGCAATCGCCGACATAGTGTAGCTGAGGCGGAATAACCGGAACCAGGCCGCATTCGCCGAGGCAGATGGAAAACCGCCTAAAAACCATCCACAGACTGGCCGGCCTACCCAACCTCGACGGAAATCATTTTGTGGGGAGTAGGATTCCCAACATTTTTTGTCAAAATAAGGGAGACGTCGACACGACAATTTATTTAAATCTTTAAATAGGTTTATTGCCTAGATCAACAAAAAGTTCTTCATAATAATTACAAGCTGAAGGCGTACAAATTTTTTTACTCAAAACTACATTTGTTTACGTTTTTTGCAGCAGTCTGGAGTTTGCGATCGTTCTTTACAAATTGGACAGTTTCATCACAAGCGTAACAAAAAGTAACACTTATTTGTATTTATTTAGTACTGATTATACCTAGACTGCAACGGTTTCTATCATCAGACCATTTGGTGTTCACCAAAGAAAAAATTCTTTCAGAGTGAGCATTAGATGCCGGTACACCGAGAGCAAAGCCAAGAATCTTATTTTTCTCCTTCGCTTTCATTCCTTTGGCCACTGTCTCAATCATCACGGATACCCACTTTTCAAATGTGCTAACAACGGTGACAATTTTTGTATTCATTATATTTTTCAAAGAACAAAATTCATTGTAGAGGTTATCCTCATTTATGTCTACCTGAATATGAGTAAACATGTTCTCAAAATCATTAAAATTAACTGAATTCTTTAGGGACAGCGGGAGCAAGGACTGAATTGTAGCATTCTCATAAATTTTTACATTTTTTACATTGTAAGTATGAAAGGCATCATAAACCTCAACAATATTATTTTGAATTCTCTTCTGATTGACAGGATCTAATCTGTTTAAAATCTTGTGTGTACTGCATGCAAAAAAAAGTCATCTTTTCTTTGCAAAATTTTCCTTGACGAAGCTTCAATGGCACTGCAGGACTCCAGTGTAGTTAAATCTGAAATCTCTAGATATTTTGAGGTTTCCAAAGCAATGTTTCCAATGTAAGACAAAAATTGAAGATATGCTTCGAAAATTAACATTTAGCTTAGATCCTCATCACTAAAATACAATTTCAAGGCTTTAGATGTTTCATTTGTGCTTTGAAAATAACTTATTATTGGCTCCCAGTTCTTTGTTAGCGTATCAACAGTTGGTGTGAGAGACAGCCACCTAGCAGGCACATGTCTTAAAGTTTCACAAAATTTAAAAAAAGATCTTAATTCTTCCCTGCGTTTTTCTGACACTGAAAAGTGTCCATAAATCTTAACAACGATAATTTCTATGTTTACATCTAAGACATCAGAAGCATATTTAGTGCCGTTATGGATTATGTGATTTGTGCAGTTTGCTTTAAATATTTTGTTATTTTTCTCACTCAACAATTTCATCCCGGATTTATTTTTCCCATAATTGAGACTAGCATTTGAAACGTCCCCTTAGGAAAATTATTACACGACTGTGCTTAAACTGACACACAATAGTTTTTAGCGCAACGCAATCTGACTTTCAATAATCTATACAAAAGAATGGCCCTGACTAACATTAACCTATACGTTTCACAAATCACTTACCTCACAAAAATCTTCGTTACTCAACTACTGCAATACAGCGAGCGCCACTACTGCCAGCTAACTTTATAGTCATAACATATATATATAACAGTTCATGACACCAATTCTTACAAATTTCAAAACTCCGCCATCTCTCTACCCACGTCCACCACTGCTGGCGGCTCACCTCCAACTGCACAACGCTACGCGCTGTTAGCATCCAGCTGTCGCTGCCCAACACTACAATGGCAGACAACAATGCAAACCAGCCACAGACTGCACAAGGCACAGCCAGTGATTTTTCATACAGAGCGCTACGTGGCGGCGGCGTTACCAATAAAAAAACCTAAACAGCCTACTTACACATTATCGGCACTACAAGACAAAATGTTATTTAATTTAATGAACGAGTTTCAAGACTGTTTTCTATGAAAGCATGAATACCTCTAGCACTCTCATCAGCTTGTTCCACAAAATCTAATAGTTTATTTCTGCTGCAAATACAAGATTCAATGTACCTGATTACTACAGTAAACATTTTCCTGCTCTTCATTCGACGCATTTGAAGCCACAGAAGAAAAGGTGTTACACTTCTCTGGATCATTCGGCACGTATAGGAAATCACTTACGCTTCTAGGCACTAATACGGTTTTTGCAGTAGCCTCTGCTTTCGTCTTACCACAAAGAATTTTTTTGGCCACATCCGAATCCATGAATGACGTTCCTTGCAAGTTTATTTGCACAGTCCATGCTAAAATAACTTAGGTTGTGTTTCACTGTATGACACACAAACGATAACTCACCCACTGCAACTTTGTCGGATTCACCACTAGAGGGCACTGAAAATAGCTGGATATCTTAGGTGTGTTACTTCTCCTAACTCTGTTTTTGTGTCCTTTGGCGTTGACAGTCTGTGTTACCACCATGTGCTACGCTGAATTCACGCCTGCAAAGGGTGCAATATGCTTTAGACTTGTTTCCTTTTACGGAATTAACGCATTCATGAGTTTCTTCCCAATTCTTCTGATGCGTACAGAAGTACTTTCCTCTATTTTTATGCGGAGTTTTGGATCTTCCATTTCGCCTAACTCGGATTAGTCGGAACGACAAAGAAACAAGATAATCCCAACGTAAGTCGCGGGACGTGTTATGTTTTGTGTTCCCTACATATTGATGTAGTAACTTCATCGATAATACTATGCCGTATCGATTAATCGATGTTCTAACGATCGTCCAGTAGCCAGATTTGAAAAATATGCGGCAGCTTTAAATCTCAATCGGTGTCATTTTCTCAAATACGGGAGATTGTATCTCCCGCGTGAAATAAAAACGGGAGGGAGGAGTAGGCACAAAAATTCAGAAGAATACGGGAGTTCCCGTATAATACGAGGGAGTTAGCAACCCAAGTAACAGCAAGAAATAGTCTCCTAAAGGTTTGAAATTATGTGTAAAGTTTGTTGCAAATGACTATGTGCTCTCGTTCTCAAACACTGGATGACATAGTCTGGCTATTATCACGTCGTGGGGTATGCTCCTTTACCATCCACACCCCTACCCTTTAAGAGGTAGGTGGTTCTGACTCCCAAAGTGGTCCTTTTCAGACTGTAAGAGATATGTACAGCAAGTTTGGTTGAGATAGTTCCAGTGGTTTAGGAGGAGATGTGGAACACACACACGTACGTACACTTCATACAAACATGGGAGTACTCTCTTATGTGGAGGAGGGGAAATGCATGGGAGAGGAAGAGGTATTGGAGTGTAACGGAAGAGCAAAGGGATTAGGGGCTCCACGAGCACACATAAGAAGATGTAGGTGGGTTTATCGTATAAGCGTAGCTATGTAAAATACATTATGGTTGTAAAAAGAAGCTCACAGATCTTACAGTGTCTTGCAGACACAATTGCACATAACAAATAGTACAGTTCATTGTACTGACACATTTATAAAATCCTCCACCCTATGCCTCTTCAGTTTCAGTAGGCGTATCTGTTTCACTTCCACTGGCACTGTCAGTTGATTCTCTATCATCTTCACTCTCAGAACCAGTATTGCTTCCGTCACTGTTCGAGTCTGCACGACTCCCTACATTTCTGATCATCTTCAGCGCTTGGTCTCATAAACCATTACTTGAAATATTCTGCTCCTCAATTTTCTTTACATGCCCTCAGCGTTTATTCCAGTCTTCTTTTGTTCATCTGTAGCTTTTAATAACGTGACCATTTTCAATGTCACATTACGTTCATAAACGTCGTTGTTGACTCTTGCTAATATCAGATCCATGCAATTTAAATCTGTTTTGTGTGGAAGAAGTCGTAACACTGAATGACCATGGTCAGTTAATGTGTATTATATAAGTGATGTACCCTGGTTTCTTCAGTTTCACCAGTGGATACAACTGGAATCTAAGCATGAGCTTATGGAAAGGAATTCCCTTTTCGGTTAACCAGGAGATCATTTATCTCCTTATGGAGTTTTATACTGGAGCACAAATCAGTTGCTTATTGTGATAATGAACGTTATCTACCGGGTGATCAAAAAGTCATTATAAATTTGAAAACTGAATAAATCGCGGATTGATGTAGATAGAGAGGTACAAATTGACACACATACTTGGAATGACATGGGGTTTTATTACAACCAAAAAAATACAAGCGTTCAAAAAATGTCCAACAGATGGCGCTTCATCTGATCAGAATAGCAATAATTAGCATTACAAAGTAAGACAAAGCAAAGATGATGTTCTTTACAGGAAATGCTTAGTATGTCCACCATCATTCCTCAACAATAGCTGTAGTCGAGGAAAAATGTTGTGAACAGCACTGTAAAGCATGTCCGGAGTTATGATGAGGCATTGGCGTCGGATGTTGTCTTTCAGCATCCCTAGAGATGTCGGTCGATCATGATACACTTTCGACTTCAGGTAACTCCAAAGCGAATACTCGCACGGACTGAGGTCTGGGGACCTGGGACGCCAAGCATGACGAAAGTGGCGGCTGAGCACACGATCATCACCAAACGACGCGCGCAGGATATTTTTCAAGCGTCTAGCAATATAGTTATTCTTTTTTTTGTTTCTAATAAAACCCCATGTCATTCCAAGCATGTTTGTCAATTTTTACCTCTCTATCTACTGTATTCCGTGGTTTATTAACTTTTCAAATTTATACTGACTTTTTATCACCCGGTAAAATGAGGACACTATTTGATAGTAGATTACGTATTACTCTCTCCCTCAGCCGCTTTTCACGGTTTGAGAAGTCTACGCGGTCGTGATAATCCCCTGTTTTCCTGCAGATTTGGACTTTACATAGGCACTCGGTGCAAAAGCGATCTCCCCCCAGCATGGGTGATGATAATTCTGCTTTCTTACCAAATAGGTTTTCAGCAGACGCTGTAGTAAATTGTCACTCCACCCGTACGCCACTGTGTGGCAAGTGTGAACAAATGTCCCGTGCATACGGAGAATAGGACGACATTCACGTCTGTAGTCTCGGATATTTTGTAAGTAAGCAGTTGGATTTGCCCTGATACTATAATGTCCCTCCTCAACTTTTACTTTATCTGCCTGTACACTTTGTACACAGCACCCAGGCTTCTTCAAATGATTCCAGACACGTAATGAACTTTTCAGTCTCTTATTTTGGCCCAATTACTTCCAGTATTGAGCCGTGCACGGCTCGTTTTCATGCCATTTATTGTTTGTCATCTTCTATCACGGTACTGCCGCTTCGTTTTCTTATTCCATTTACTGGCGTCACTAATTTTCTGCCTCACTTGCCCGTGAGCGACAGCAGCAGCGGGCATCGATAAGTGCACTGTCGTACCATCTCTGGAGCGACCGATAGTATTTCCAGGTCGTCGTGTGTCTGGCAGTGAGTTCGTGACGGAGCAGCAGTGCAGTCGGGACGCAGCAGCAGCAGAGTCGGGCACGGGGCGCCGGTTAGGCGTCAACAGCAAGTGCTCGCCGACCGCTGGCGACACACATGCACTATCAGACGGAGGGAGATCGGAGCGGTTGGTTGGTCGTTCGCTTGGTCGCCTCATCGGCAGACGTATATTTGGTCCTTCTCCGTTTCCGGGCCTGGGCAGTTGGTCGATTGGTGTGGAGCAGCGAGGAAGTCTTCGCGGCGCGTAGTCTGGCCGGGGGCTGTCGGGATCCACGCGCGGTCGGAATGTGAGGGGCTGTTCCCATTGCTACGACGTCCGTGGCTCACCGATCCCGGACACGACGTTGAGTCTTTACTTAATCTACCAGCCAGTCTCAACTGTTCACACTGTGTCGTTTGAATTTCGTTGTGGGCTATTGCGACATTCCCGCGAGCAACAAATGGCTCTGAGCACTATGCGACTTAACTTCTGAGGTCATCAGTCTCCTAGAACTTAAAACTAATTAAACCTAACTAACCGAAGGACATCACACACATCCATGCCCTTGGCAGGATTCTAACCTGCTACCGTAGAGGTTGCTCCGCTCCAGACTGTAGCGCCTAGAACCGCACGGCCACTCCGCCCGGCCACGAGCAACAACGTGTGTTTTCAAGTTGGCGAAATTCCAGCCGTCCTACTGTGGAGTTTAACTTGATTATTTTGAAGTGCACCAGCCATTAACGTTCCGGTTACTTGCCCTGGCAGTTGACATAAATTCAGGTAGTGTATTTTCCCCGTCGTGTTGTGGCTGTCCAAGACGGCGTGTAGTTTGACAGCTGAATGTGTAATTCGTTGTGGGCGCCGATGCCTTCTGCGTTGTTCCATTGAATTCCCTGTTGTGTGCTGCTCGGGGGAGGAGCGGGGGGGGGGGGGGGGGGGGGGGAGCGGAAGGTATCCTGTCGCTTGGTTCGTTGACTGTCTGTCTGTCGGGTTGCCGTCGGATTGACAGTTGTTGGGCCGACTGCCTGTCTCACCTAAGCGAGCGTTAGTGTTCCTAAGGCGCCAGATTGTTTGGGCCTTCAGCCTGATTTTAAGAAATGTTTTAAGGTAAGACCTCCTGGCCTTTTAAATACAAATTCCAGTTTTTGAGTCTTTACTTATTGGCCTTCAGCCGGTTTTTCAAATTAAAGTGGTTTCGCCCTTAAGGCGTGAAAGTGAATGCCGCATTTAGCCGGGAATTAAGTTCTCAAATTAATGTTTGGCTTGCTCTGTTTTTAAAGTTTCCTTTACTCTTGTAATGTTTGTCAAATGAATAGAGCAGTATGTTCGAGTGCAACTGACAGTCAATCATTTCGGCCTCTTTCGACGAATTAAACTATCTGTCCTGTCCTGCGGGTATAGCAGGGGATCCCAAGTACATTTTAATTTTTTTTCCCTCCGCCTTGTAATTGGCTTTTCATGGACACCCTTTTATGTTTATGGAATAATAAGAATTCGCTTGAATTGCCAGTTATTTCCTAATTTATTCCACGACTGGTCTCGGGGCTTCTAGCTTCATCTTCAGGTGCCACTAAATTATTATGGGAACATAAATGTGTGGCGATCAGACCAGTCAGCTATGGAGGATCACGTGTCGTGTTGTACAGACATGCACTGTGGTTGCTGGGCCTATGCTCCCATGCGTTTGTTTGAGTTGAGTGTAATCCCCCATGACTGACTTGCCCGACCGCCACTGATTTATGTTCCCCTAATAATTTGATGGTACCTGAGTGGGGGTGAACCTTTAAGCTTCGAAACCGGTCGTTCAATATATTAAGAAAATTACTGGCAACTGAAGCGGATTTTAATTTCATGAATATGTTCCTTCATTGCGGTTGTTCACTTGGTCAAATATTTTGCGTGTTTTTTATTTATTTTTTTTAATTTTCGAACACGCGACTGAAGTTGAACTTTGAATTCTCTTTCGGATTTTATTTATTCTGCTTTTTTCTCTTCTGCTCGGTCACTATCTTTTTGTCTTTTCTAATTGCTCAAAACGTTTCCGCTGCCTCCATCGCGGTCATTTTGTTAGACATATTCTTGCTCACTACCGTTTTCACGCACCCTTCATTTCATTTTCCTCATATTTTTTTGTTATTTTCTGCCATTTCAATCTGAGAAGAAGTAAGAAGAAGAAAATGTAATCTTATTCATATAGACTGAAGTGGAGAGCGAAAATTTGTATGAAGGCCGGGAATCAAACCCGGGTCTCCAGCTTACTAGGCAGGAGACAGCTTGGCACAGCGATTCACACAACTGCACGCATTACCCTGGCACGTCTTCCTCCTCGATCCAAAATTTTCACTGCCTCCCCTGTCAACTTTAAAGTCCCCCTTACACAACTTTCACTCTCTGCTTTAGTATACATATATAAAATCGTATCTGTCTGAGACCAGTAAAGTCTCTGAAGTTATGCCATTTCATCTGCTCCTGTATTTCAGGCTGAATCCCCTATTTACGTTCGATGCTGAGGTGCTATTCAAGAACATGGAGAGCCTCGGCAAGACTTGGGTTCGATTCCCGGTCTTGGTACAATTTTTCGCTCACCGCTTCAGTCAGTATACATAAAATCATGTGTGTATGAGACCAGTACAGTCTCTGAAATTGTGTCACTTCATTCGATCAGAAAATATAATTTAAAAAGTGAAGTTACTTTTGGCCGATACTGAAAGACAGTAATTGCCCAGTACACATGTAGAATAGGATGTAGTCACGCTGTACGTTCTTTTATAGAAATTATTATAAAATGTTTGTTAGCTACCATGCCTTATATAACACAGATAAACGAAATACATGAACTAAATTAAACACTTACCTAAAAAAAGGGTACCACAAGACGCATCTTCCATGCAGTAAAGGCTGCAGCACTGACATCAATCACTGAAGAGAGGAAGAAGGCATCCGAATCCAGTGCACATGAATACACGAGCTCGCTTCTTCATAGTGTATACTACTGCCGTTTAGAGGCGGAAAGAGAAATTATAGTAGTGGCCTATGCAGTAAGCCGGCCGAAATTGTACGACTCAACCCTGTTTTTTAGCATTTTAAATGTTTCATTATTGATCCTTGAGTAACATTCTCTTTATTGAATCAAAGTTCGTAACCCACAAACGACACTTAGTTTTCACCTGATCAGCAGGACATGTGCTCAAGATAATGCATTCATTCATTTACAGTTTAATCGTACTTCGTTATTGTTACTTGGCAATGTTACGCGACAACAAAACATAGCATCATAGTGGCGAAGTAGTTACTCTTCTGAAGATTTCGAGGGAAACTTACCTTATGTGCTCCGAAACTAATCTACTAATCCAAAAGAATGTTTACAAGATGTATAATTATTGTAAACAGATTTGGTTCTAATGGAAAGCAATAGAAAAGTTATTTAATTACTTCTGCCCGAAGTATAGGTGCAACACTTTGTAACGGGACATCCTCCTCTAGCATTACTTTTCCTCAACAGTAGTTGTCGATATCAGTATTATTTTTCAAATTTTGGAAAGGTCAGCATTATCTAAGTTGCTTTCCTGAAAACTTTCATGTAACTTTATACATAGGATGTTATATTCAGCCGGCCGCGGTGGTCTCGCGGTTCTAGGGGCGCAGTCCAGAACCGTGCGCCTGCTACGGTCGCAGGTTCGAATCCTGCCTCGGGCATGGATGTGTGTGATGTCCTTAGGTTAGTTAGGTTTAAGTATTTCCAAGTTCTAGGGGACTGATGACCACAGCAGTTGAGTCCCATAGTGCTCAGAGCCATTTTTTGTTATATTCAAAGCTGAAATTCATGAAAAGGAATTACTTCATAAAATATTTTAGTTTCGATGTTGTAATCGATAAGTTTTATTTCTGAATGTACATTTAAAATTATTTTTTTAGAAACACTTCAAATTACGAATTATTTGTATACTTAAAATTTCTTTTATTAACTACGCAATCCTGTACTGTTTACTATGTTCATTTCTGAATTCATTTATGAAGTAATAATCGACATTAATAATGTAACGAAAAGTAATAGGAATTCATTTGTTAAGAAAAACTGTAGACCCTTTGGAATTTTGGTATTTCCACGGACTGAGAGAGTCGTAAGCTTGCCTCTGATGTGCTCGGACGTACTTTTTTATAATAGGTGCGAACAATGTAATTTCGGCTTTGTTAATGTGAAAAATCAAAATATTGCATGGTATACTAAAATGTGAGAAAATCAGTGGAAAATATATTTACGGAAAAAAAATCAAAATATTGCATGGTATACTAAAATGTGAGAAAATCAGTGGAAAATATATTTACGGAAAACATCCTGCAACAAAAATCTTCCAATTTATTTAGTTCAAACCAACGGTGAGGACCTGATGTTAGAATTTTAGCTTCAAGAATCAGTCCCTAGACAAAAAGAAGTGGAAACACCTCAACATGACAAGCTACGTAAATTTGAAAATTTTTTTGTAATCTTAGCTCATCTCAAATCTTCATAAAAGACTTCGCTTATTAATTACTTGGACTGGGCACTGTGTAATGTGGACAATAGATGGAAGAAGGAAGGAGGGGGGAGATTACAACTTAATGTGTATTCACTGCTATCATCTTGAAATCTTTGTACTTTATTTAATAAAAGTGATGAAAGTAATAAAATTCAAATAAAGATGTGAGATTTCGTTTAGCTTTATACTTATTATTTTATCTCTAGAATACAAGGATTTTATACACGACAAACCAGCTGAGGTTACATGTGAGACATGGTGCCTCCAGCACAGTTATACAAAGACCTGCTATATAGCATACATTTGACAAAGCATGTAAAATGCAATACCTATTAGATGAATGTAATACTGTCTTACTAAACCCAATCGGAAATCATATATCTCTCACAAACAGAATGAAATCTTCCCTATTCGATTGTAGCCTCGAACGCTATTAAACTATGCATCAACATCAGTGCCTGAATCTAATCAATTGGCAACATTTAGTTGTAGCTGATCCAGAATAGTTGCATAAGTGATTTAATGAGCTATTCGCGGTTTCACCTTAATGCGGCTTGTACTAAGACATGCATGGCTTAATCTTAGAGACAAGCATATAACTTGGAAGGAAAATCAGCATTGGCCGTATATTGTTGTTTTATTGACAGCAAAATCGATTTTCGGTCACTTAGTCACCATCCTCAGTGCTGTAATATACACTCCTGGAAATGGAAAAAAGAACACATTGACACCGGTGTGTCGGACCCAACATACTTGCTCCGGACACTGCGAGAGGGCTGTACAAGCAATGATCACACGCACGGCACAGCGGACACACCAGGAACCGCGGTGTTGGCCGTCGAATGGCGCTAGCTGCGCAGCATTTGTGCACCGCCGCCGTCAGTGTCAGCCAGTTTGCCGTGGCATACGGAGCTCCATCGCAGTCTTTAACACTGGTAGCATGCCGCGACAGCGTGGACGTGAACCGTATGTGCAGTTGACGGACTTTGAGCGAGGGCGTATAGTGGGCATGCGGGAGGCCGGGTGGACGTACCGTCGAATTGCGCAACACGTGGGGCGTGAGGTCTCCACAGTACATCGATGTTGTCGCCAGTGGTCGGCGGAAGGTGCACGTGCCCGTCGACCTGGGACCGGACCGCAGCGACGCACGGATGCACGCCAAGACCGTAGGATCCTACGCAGTGCCGTAGGGGACCGCACCGCCACTTCCCAGCAAATTAGGGACACTGTTGCTCCTGGGGTATCGGCGAGGACCATTCGCAACCGTCTCCATGAAGCTGGGCTACGGTCCCGCACACCGTTAGGCCGTCTTCCGCTCACGCCCCAACATCGTGCAGCCCGCCTCCAGTGGTGTCGCGACAGGCGTGAATGGAGGGACGAATGGAGACGTGTCGTCTTCAGCGATGAGAGTCGCTTCTGCCTTGGTGCCAATGACGGTCGTATGTGTGTTTGGCGCCGTGCAGGTGAGCGCCACAATCAGGACTGCATACGACCGAGGCACACAGGGCCAACACCCGGCATCATGATGTGGGGAACGATCTCTTACACTGGCCGTACACCTCTGGTGATCGTCGAGGGGACACTGAATAGTGCACGGTACATCCAAACCGTCATCGAACCCATCGTTCTACCATTCCTAGACCGGCAAGGGAACTTGCTGTTCCAACAGGACAATGCACGTCCGCATGTATCCCGTGCCACCCAACGTGCTCTAGAAGGTGTAAGTCAACTACCCTGGCCAGCAAGATCTCCGTATCTGTCCCCCATTGAGCATGTTTGGGACTGGATGAAGCGTCGTCTCACGCAGTCTGCAAGTCCAGCACGAACGCTGGTCCAACTGAGGCGCCAGGTGGAAATGGCATGGCAAGCCGTTCCACAGGACTACATCCAGCATCTCTACGATCGTCTCCATGGGAGAATAGCAGCCTGCATTGCTGCAAAAGGTGGATATACACTGTACTAGTGCCGTCATTGTGCATGCTCTGTTGCCTGTGTCTATGTGCCTGTGGTTCTGTCAGTGTGATCATGTGATGTATCTGACCCCAGGAATGTGTCAATAAAGTTTCCCTTTCCTGGGACAATGAATTCACGGTGTTCTTATTTCAATTTCCAGGAGTGTACTATTAAAACTGGTAGGTACTGTGGTATCAAGCTATATATATATATATATATATATATATATATATATATATATATATATATATATATAGTGGATAGAATTGGTAGGAAAATCAGAATTGGCCGTATTTTGTTGTTTTATTGTCAGCAAATATATATATATATATATATATATATATATATATATATATATATATATATGGCTTGATACCAGTGCCTACAAAATTTAATGGTTTATTACAGCACTGAGGAAGGTCACTAAGTGACCCAAAATCGATTTTGCTCACAATAAAACAACAAAATACGGCCAATGCTCATTTTCCTTCCAATTCTATCCACTAGTTGGTCGTGGTGCACACAATACGCCATGGAGTCGCCAATCAACAAAGCATATGCTTACTGGCAGGTTCAACCAAGGAGTTGCGTCAACTAGAGCTGAGCAGCCGGCCACCCGGGAGTGTGTTCCGGGGGCCAGCGCGAATACGCAAGCGTTCGCTCAATTATTCGGCAAACAGGATGAGGTGGAGCTCCCCTGAACAATACACCTCGAAAACCTCTCAGGTCCCGGCGGCGCGCAGCCGTCCTGAGTACCTGGTACTCGAGAGAGGAGCAATAGCCCGGAGCTAGGCGAGTAGACGCGTTCAGTGCGACCACCCGTGCTCCAAACTGAGCTTGCCGCTGACGACATAGGTCCGGAACCGTGTTGTCCTAGCGTCGCCGGTGGGTTCAGATCTAACAGCAAAAGTACTAGAGGTACTCAGGGTACCCTCCGCCACACACCGTCAGGTGGCTTGCGGAGTGCGGATGTAGATGTAGATGTAGATGTAGAGACAACACGTGGCCACCTGCGGTGACCGGCAGCACCAACGCCACCGCCACAGAAGGGCAAAGCCCTACTTGGGCGCTGAAGCGAACTCTCCCAGCACAGCGCACGCGCCAACACGTCCGCACAGCTGCGATACAAACCACCAGCGAGAACCGCCGGGGCGACCGAGCAGCAGACGGCGCGGTTCACTAATACAAAACCACAGCTGATTTAATACATAGCTCCCTCGATCTCTCTCTCCCTTTCTCAGCATATTTAATGCAGCCACTTTAAACAGCATACTATAACAAACCGTATCAAAATACATGTCACTCTAGAATAACCTTGAACACAACAGAATGAAGAAGAATTCTTTGTCCTCGTTCAAAACTTGGCATTAACAATTATTATGCTTAGTGTTTGAGCACACTGGCTCCTCGCTGGCTGATGCAGCACTTGTCTCAAAGAACGTTCTCGGAGGAAATTACCTCAGTTTATGCCGCAGATACATATAGTGGTCCGCCAGTGGGTTCAGATCTAACAGCAAAAGTTGCTCGTGAGCAGACGATACGAAATGCATTGAATATCTCGAAGACCGCAAATATAACAGACAAGGGCATTGATCAAAATTAGAAACCCACAATTACACTACTGGCCATTAAAAATGCTACACCAAGAAAAAATGCAGGTGATAGACGGGTATTCATTAGACAAATGTATTATACTAGAACTGACATATGATTAAATTTTCACGCAATTTGGGTGCATAGATCCTGAGAAATCAGTACCCAGAACAAACACCTCTGGCCGTAATAACGGCCATGATACGCTTGGGCATTGAGTCAAACAGAGCTTGGATGGCGTGTACAGGTACAGCTGCCCATGCAGCTTCAACACGATGCCACAGTTCATCAAGAGTAGTGACTGGCGTATTGTGAAGAGCCAGTTGCTCGGCCACCATTGACCAGACGTTTTCAGTTGGTGAGAAATCTGGAGAATGTGCTGGCCAGGGCAGCAGTCGAACATTTTCTGTACCCAGAATGGCCCGTACAGGACCTGCGACATGCGGTCGTGCATTATCCTGCTCAAATCTGGGGTTTCGCAGGGAAGGGTAGAGCCACGGGTCGGAACACATCTGAAATGTAACGTCCACTGTACAAAGTGCCGTCAGTACGAATAAGAGGTGACCGAGACGTATAACCAATGGCACCCCCTACCATCACGCCGGATGATACGCCAGTATGGCGATGACGAATACACGCTTCCAATGTGCGTTCACCGCGATGTCGCCAAACGAGGATGCGGCCATCACGATGCTGTAAACAGAACCTGGATTCATCCGGAAAAAATGACGTTTTGCCATTCGTGTAGTCAGGTTCGTCGTTGAGTACGCAATCGCAGGCGCTCCTGTCTGTGATGCAGCGTCAAGGGTAGCCGCAGCCACGATCTCCGAGCTGATAGTCCATGCTGCTGCAAACGTCGTTTAACTGTTCGTGCAGATGGTTGTTGTCTTGCAAACGTCCCTATCTGTTGACTTAGGGATCGAGATGTGGCTGCACGATCCATTACAGCCATGCGAATAAAATGCTGTCATCTCGTCTGATAGTGATACGAGGTCGTTGGGATCCAGCACGGCGTTCCGTATTACCCTCCTGAACCCACCGATTCAATATTCTGCTAACAGTCATTGGATCTCGACCAACGCGAGCAGCAATGTCGCTATACGATAAACCGCAATCGCAACAGGCTACAATCCGACCTTTATCAAAGTCGGAAACGTAATGGTACGTATTTCTCCTCCTTGACGAGGCATCACAACAACGTTTCACCAGGCAACGCCGGTCAAATGCTGTTTGTGAATGAGAAATCGGTTCGAAAGTTTCCTCATGTATGATTGCTATGAAAAGCTAATAATTTGCATATACTAATCTTCTTCCTGTCGGTTAAATTTCGCGTCTGTCACATGTCATCTTGGTGGTGTAGCAATTTTAATGGCCAGTAGTGTATTAAAAGAATCTAAGCAAAACATTTGCGAAATAAGAAAAGATACAAACAGCCTGAATAATTTCTTGCGTTATTGGACTGTCGTGAAGAATGCCCCAAAAAGTGATCCAGGCTGGTAATTAGTCATGGGGAGCTCGCCTTGACAGCCTACTCCCAACAACGTCTTCGTTGTTTCGCGTGTCCGCTACTGGACTGCCGCGGCCAATGTGCTGACCCCAAGATTGGCGAACGCTGCAATGGGCGCGCCGCCTGCCGACCGTCCACTTCCCGCGGAGACCAGTAGGCATTCGTAACGGCCCGCGCTAATTACAGCGCTTTTTACAAGAGGCCGCACGTGCCACACTGATGTAAATGTAGCGGGTCATCTGCAAGTCAAGTGCGTGCCGCTCTGGCGGAAACGCAAACCCTAATTAGGTGATGCGCTGCGAGGGGGAAAAATTAGGGCCCACGCGGGGAATGCTTCTCGGGGCGGGGGGAAGCACGGCTGCCCCGGTGCCTCAATTCCTGCTACATAACCAGCCTACAGGAACGTCACTGACCGTGGAAGAGTCACCAGGCGTCAGTACAGTACTGAAAACGTAATGATGTACCTGCACATAAACTTCTAGAACCAGGGCTACGTTACTGGCCTACAGGGCGTTCGGAAATCCCTGTTACAAGCTTCTAGCACTTGTAGGGGGCAGTCAGTACATGAAATTATGAATAGGAACCGCTGCCCAGAAAAGTACCGTTTGCGTGCTGCAGAGATTTGACAACATGATTGCTATGTAGATATGCAGTAGGGTAATCATGTTGGGGAGGGGTGGGGGTGGTTGCATAGGATCGGTTGGTGCCATTTTACGTCTATCCTACCTCTCTGGCCTGCTTCGAATCTCATTACAACAACATGGTTTGAGTACACCTTTGTAGAATACACCGACGTGATCTCTCTGAATGGCGAAGCTCACGGTAATGGAACAGCAACTCGTCGCCTTTATCAAGAACATTTTTCACAAAGTCAGATTCCATCGGGTACCCTTTTCGCCACAAATACGCAATGGCTTCGTGAAAGGGTATCTTCAACGTCAGCAGGTGACTGTGACGCTCCAGACAGACGCCTGGAGACCATATTCCATCACGTTGAAAATACGCCTGGGCATTGAGTCAAACAGAACTTGGATGGCGTGTACAAGTACAGCTGCCCATGCAGCTTCAACACGATACCACAGTTCATCAAGAGTAGTGACTGACGTATTGTAACGAGCCAGTTGCTCGGCCATCATTGACTAGACGTTTTCAGTTGGTGAGAGATCTGGAGAATGTGCTGGCCAGGGCAGCAGTCGTACATTTTCTGTATCCAGAAAGGCCCTACAGGACTTGCAACATGCAGTCGTGCATTATCCTGCTGAAATGTACGGTTTCGCATTGATCGAATGAAGGGTAGAGCCACGGGTCGTAACACATCTTAAATGTAACGTCTACTGTTGAAAGTGCCATCAATGCGAACAAGAGGTGACCGAGACGTGTAACCAATAGCAATCCATACCATCACGAAGGGTGATACGTCAGTACGCCGATGACGAATACACGCTTCAAAGGTGCTTTCACCGCGATGTCGCCAAACACGGATGCGACCATCATGATGCTGTAAACAGAACTTGGATTCATCCGAAAAAGTGACGTTTTGCCATTCCTTCACGCAGGTTCGTCGTTGAGTACACCATCGCAGGCACTCCTCTCTGTGATGCAGCGTCAAGGGTGACCGCAACCACGGTCTTCGAGCAGATAGTCCATGCTGCTGCAAACGTCGTCGAACTGTTCGTGGAGATGGTTCTTGTCTTGCAAACGTCCCCATCTATTGACTCAGGGATCGAGACATGACTGCACCATCCGTTACAGCCATGCGGATAAGATGCCTGTCATCTCGACTGCTAGTGATACGAGGCCGTCGCGATCCAGCACGGCGTTCCGTATTACCCTCCTGAACCCACTGATTCCACATGCTCCTAACAGTCATTGGATCTCGACCAACGCGAGCAGCAATGTTGCGATACGATAAACCGCAATCGCGACAGGCTACAATCCGACCTTTATCAACGTCGGAAACGTGATGATACGCATTTCTCCTCCTTACACGAGGCATCACAACAACGTTTCACCAGGCAACGACGGTCAACTGCTGTTTGTGTATGAGAAATCGGTTGGAAACTTTCCTCATGTCAGCACGTTGTAGGTGTTGCTAACGGCGCCAACCATGTGCGAACGCTGTGAAAAGCTAATCATTTGCATATCACAGCGTCTTCTTTCTGTCGGTTAAATTTCGCGTCTGTAGCACGTCATCTTCGTGGTGTAGCAATTTTAATGGCCGGTAGTCTATTAACGTCTGGCAGACCAGGAGGTTTCCCCACCCTTATCCCCTCCTTTGTCACCATACGAAGGGCACGACACAGCTGTTGATTGCTGCCCTCTGTGTCTAACTGTAAATTTCTTTACTATTAGCAGTGCTGTGTTTTAAGCTACGTCAACAAGAAATTTCTGAGGTAAAACGTATGCCGTGTGCACTTCTACTTTATAGTAATACTGATTATACTTTTCGAAATAAAGGTGATCATTATTTTAGTACTTCGTCCGTTGGTACATCAGGGCGTCCGTGCATGAAGGAAAAAATCCTGAATAGTCCCTGGCACCCGCATCAGTAAGCTGTGCTTAAGGTTCGTACTGGTTCTGAACCGTCTTTCATCCAGCTGTTTCTTTCGTGATGAAAATTATCGGATGCCAAATCGAAGCATTAGTAAGCACTCTTTTGCGAAGAACCTGTACTTTTCAGCACCAGTACCATACAACGGTTGGAGAGAGTGTCGTACGTAGAGGATAGTGTGTGCCTAGGAACACATGTTTACTGGTCAGTACCTCAGTCTACTGACTGATTTTACAATCGCATGAAGGAATAATTAGTTTGCGCCATTTTCTACACTTTTGTTGTTGTTAGACATGAGGTTGTGTTTTGTGCAGCATTTGTAAATATTCTGCATTTAAAGACAGTACGGTATAATGTTGCTATTTGAAATATATATTGTTAATTCTTTACGTACAGAATTTTGCGGAAGTTAATATGCTATATATTTTAGGTCTGTTTGTGTAGCATGTGGACAGTTAAGTCGACAGTGCACCATCTTGTACCTTGGAACAGAAGGCCTTTTACCATGGAATATATGGTGAAAAGTACGATTATTTCCAGAATGAAATTTTCACTCTATAGCGGAGTGTGCAATGATATGAAACTCCCTGGCAGATTAAAGCTGTGTGCCGGACCAAGACCCGAACTAGCCGGTAGAGCAGTTGCCCGCGAAAGGCGAAGATCCCGAGTTCGAGTCTCGGTCCGGCACACACTATGACTCTGCCAGGAAGTTTCATATCAGCGCACACTCTGCTGCAGAGTGAAAATCTCATTCTGGAAACATCCCCCACGCTGTGGGAAAGCCATGTCTCCGCAAGATACTCTCTTTCAGGAGTGCTAGTTCTGCAAGGTTCGTAGCAGAGCTTCTGTAAAGTTTGGAAGATAGGAGACGAGGTAATGGCAGAACTGAAGCTGTGAGGAGGGGTCGTAAGCCGTGCTTGGGTAGCTTAGCCGGTAGAGCACTTGCCCGCGAAAGACAAAGGTCACTTGTTCGGGTCTCGGTCCGGCACACGGTTTTAATCTGCCAGGAAGTTTCAAGAACGATTGTTGTTGCGCCGCCATGTGAACTCGAATCTCTCTGATTTTACTTTCACGATCTTTCGCTACATACACATAGGAGAAAGCAGTAAATTGATTGGATCTTCTCGCAATCTCATCAGTAAGTCACACCGTACTACATATGGCTTTTTGTTTTTGTGCCTATCACTGGATTTGGATAAGCATAAATCGTAGCACGCTACTCTTCTTTGGATATTCTTCTCCCTCTATTAGTGCTATCTGGTAAGTATCGCAGCCTCACGAGTAATACTCAAGTATGAGTCGTACGAGAGTGTGAGAGTTTTGTCAGCTACCTCCTTAGCGGGTGTACTACACTTCTTGAGAATACTTCCAATGAGGCAGAGTCTGGTATCTGCCTATTCTGCTTACTTTAAGAGCGCGTTCCGCTTAAAATCGCTCCGTACACGTACACCTGGCTATTTAAACGATGTGTAATCATATGATTAGGGGTTTTTGTGCCTCTTTGTTCGCAATACGTTAAATTTGTTTCTCTTCAAGCTGAAGTGACAGATTATAAATCAAGAAGCCATTCTTTGTAGTAGTCCCTGTACTTCGCTACAGCTTTCTGAGTGTTGCGACTTACCTGTATACTACAATGTCATTCACGAACAGCGTCATGCGGCTTACTACCTTATCCACTTGGATATATACAGTGAGGTGACAAACGTCATGGGATACCGATATGCACCTACACAGACAGCGGTGGTATCGCCTACACAAGGTATAAAAGGGCAGCTCATTGGTGAAGTTGTTATTTGTCCTCAGGTGATTAAAGTGAAAAGGTTTCAGGCGTCAGCATGGTCGCGGGAATTGCCAGACTTAGAATGCGGAATGGTCGTTGCAGCTGGACGCATGGGACATTCCATTTCGGAAATCGTTATGGAATTCAATATTCCGATATCCACAGAGTCATCAGTATGCCGCGAATACCAAATTTCAAGGACTATCTGTCATTGCACACAACGCAGTAGCCGATGGCCTTCTCTTAACGACTGAAATCAACGGCCTTTCCGTAGAGTTGTAAGTTCTAATATACAAGCAACTCATCGTGAAATGAGGGCAGAAATAAATGAGACGTACGACGAACGTATCAATTAGGACAATGCGGCGAAATGTGGCGTTAACAGCCTATGGCAGCAGACGACCGATGCGAGTACCCTTGCTAGCAGCACATCGACTGCTGCGCCACTCCAGGGCTCAGGGCCACATTGGTTCGGGACACACGACTAGAAAACCGTGGTCTGGTCAGATGAATCCCGATTTCAGCTGATAAGAGCTGATGTTTGGGTTCAAGTGTCGCGCACACCCCGCGAAGTCATGGACGCAAGCTGTCAACAAAGCACTGTGCAAGCTGGTGGTAGCTCCTTAATGGTGTGGACTGAGTTTACATCGATCGGACTGGGTCCTCTGGTCCAACTGAACCGATCATTGATTGGAAATTGTTATGAGCGGCAACTTTTAGACCATCTGCAGCTAATCAACGATGTAATTGTTATGGATGATAATGCGCCACGTCACCAGGCCACAGTTGTTCACGATTGGTTTGCAGAGCATTCTGGACAATCGGAGTGAGTGATTTGGCCACCCATCGTACGTTTATTGGGACATAATGGAGAAATCATTTCATGCACAAAATTGTGCAACGGCAACACTTTCGCAATTACGGCCGGCTGTAGAGTTTGCATGGCTCAATATTTCTGCTGGCGACTTCCAGCGGCTTGTTGAGTCCATGTCACGTCGAATTGATGCATTTTTGTTGTTGTTGTGGTCTTCAGTCCTGAGACTAGTTTGGTGTAGCTCTCCATGCTACTCTATCCTGTGCAAGCTGCTTCATCTCCCAGTACGTACTGCAGCCTTCATCCTTCCGAATCTGTGTAGTGTATTCATCTCTTGGTACCCTCTACGATGTTTATCCTCCAATACTAAATCGGTGATCCCTTGATGCCTCAGAACATTTCCTACCAACCGATCCCTTCTTCTAGTCACGTTGTGCCAGAAACTCCTCTTCTCCCTAATATTCAATACCTCCCTATTAGTTATGTGATCTACCCATCTAATCTTCAGCATTCTTCTGTAGCACAACATTTCGAAAGCTTCTATTCTCTTCTTGTCCAAACTACTTATCGCCATGTTTTACTTCCATACATCGCTACACTCCATACAAATACTTTCAGAAACGACTTCCTGACATTTAAATCTATACTCGATGTTAACAAATTTCTCTTCTTCTGAAACTCATTCCTTGCTATTTCCAGTCTAAATTTTATATCCTCTCTACTTCGACCATCATCAGTTATTTTGCTTCCCAAATAGCAAAACTCCTTTACTACTTTAAGTGTCTCATTTACTAATCTAATTCCCTCACCATCACCCGAGTTAACTGGACTACATTCCATTATACTCGTTTTGCTTTTGTTGATGTTCATCTTATATCCTCCTTTCAAGACACTGTCCATTCCATTCAACTGCTCTTCCAAGTCTTTTGCTGTCTCTGACAGAATTACAATGTCATCGGCGAACCTTAAAGTTTTAATTTCTTCTCCATGGATTTTAATACATACTCCGAATTTTTCTTTTGTTTCCTTTACTGTTTGCTCAATATACAGATTGAGTAACATCCGGGAGAGGCTACAGCCCTGTCTCATTCCCTTCCTAACCATTGCTTCCCTTTCGTTCCCCTTGACTCTTATAACTGCCATCTGGTATCTGTACAAATTGTAAATAACCTTTCGCTGCCTGTATTTTACCCCTGCCACCTTCAGCATTTGAAAGAGGGTATTCCAGTCAACATTGTCAAAAGCTTTCTCTAAGTCTACAAATGTTAGAAACGTAGGTTTGCCTTTTCTTAATCTAGCTTCTAAGATAAGCCGTAGGGTCAGTATTGCCTCACGTGTTCCAATATTTCTACGGAATCCAAACTGATCTTCCCCGAGTTCGGCTTCTACCAGTTGTTCCATTCGTCTGTAAAGAATTCGCGTTAGTATTTTGCATTATGCCGAGCAAAAGCAGGTCCGACACGATATTAGGAAGTATTCCATTACTTTTGTCATCCCAGCTATATGTAGTATGTCCCATTTATCCTGATCACCGGAAACAAGTTTGCTTGATAATGTTTCTTGGTAAGTAAGCAACATTTGCTTGACACTTTTTTTTTTTGTCTTGCAGATGGACAGAAAGTTATTTGGTGTGGTCAAGGAAGAAAAAACAAGGGAAGGAAGGAGAGAGTTTAAGGTCTCGTCGATATGGCGCTCTTTGGAGGGGGAGGGGGGGGGAGGCACTGTCTGAGTTGCAAATGGTTCAAATGGCTCTGAGCAGTATGGGACTTAACTTCTGATCTGAGACCATCAGTCGCCTAGAACTTAGAACTACTTAAACCTAACTAAGGACATCTCTCGCATCCATGCCCGAGGCAGAATTCTAACCTGCGACCGTAGCTGTCGCGCGGTTCCAGACTGTAGCACCTAGAACCACTCGGTCACTCCGGCCGACTCTGAGTTACAAAGGACCTGTGCTAAGATAAGCGGACGGGGATTTAATGATGTGTTCTTCCAAATACGAGTCGAACTACTGCACCACTTTGCTTGATTACAGTCGATCTCAGCCTGTTTACGACACTGCACAGTATCCAGCTTCTGATTACAAAAGGTAATCTGTTATAAGTTTGATACACATACATGCGAGTCCTAGTCACCTGTCAAGAATGACAAAGGGCTAACCTCCGGCTTCCGCCGGCCCCTTGGAGGTCTCGAAAGAGACGGGGGCGTGTGTGTGTGTGTGTGTGTGTGTGTGTGTGTGTATGTGTGTTTTGGGGCAGCTGCTGGCCCCGGGCGACATGTGGGCAGCGCGCTGGCGGGGCGCCCATAACGAGCCACCGGCCGCCGAGAACACTGCGCCCATTGTCTGCCCTCGCGTCTTACGTTCTGGACGAAATGTTCCCTGGCCTCCAACTCTGTAAATGTGTTGATACTTACGCTCACGTGTCGTCACATTAAATCATCCTCAGCACAACACTAGCACCACCGTTGTTCGATTGTTCATACTTGGCATACCAGATTTCTTAAATTTTGATTTCATTGGCTTTTGGCTATAAACATTACAGCCGCTACACTGATTATTAAGGTTAGCGAAGAAAGTTAAGTCTCAAGTATACAGCTACTTTATACACATATAAATTTACAATTGTCATCACTTTACGCATGAGGGATTCATGTCTGTTTACTGCAAGTAATGTGGTATTAAGCTGCCAATTTCGAGATACTGCTAACTCAGTAGTACAAGGGAAAGCCAAAAAGTAAAGGGACTTTTGAGAAAATGAGTATTGATTCTTATGATAGAAACTGAAACGTACACTATTTTTCTATATAATCGTCGTACACGTCACCAAGTGGGATGGCGCAGTGGTTAGCACACTGGACTCGCATTCGGGAGGCCGACGGTTCAAACCCAGCTCCGGCAATCCCGATTTAGGTTTTCCATGATTTCCCTAAATCGTTTCAGGCTAATGCCGGGGTGGTTCTTTTGAAAGGGCACGGTCGATTTCCTTCCTAATCCTTCCCTAATCCGAACTTTGGCTCCATCTCTAATGACCTCGTTGTCGACGGGACGTTAACTAATGTCACCCTACTCCCTGCACTTCAATGCACGGGTGCCAAAATTCCACAAGTTTTTCGATTCCGTCGGAATGTAGGTTTTTGGTTTCACCAGTAACCTATTTTGCACCGCGTCAATGATTCTGCATCCATGGGCGCTTCCTTCAATGGTCTAAACATATGGAAATCGCTTGGAGCCAGTTCTGGACGGTAATTGTTTCAGCAATTCGAATCCCAACTCCTTTATTGTTTCGGCCGTGCATTTAGCAGAATGCGGACGAGCGTTATCTTGCTGCAGGATGACGTCTTTTCGCAGTTTTCTGCGACGTTGAGATCTGATTGCAGGTTTCAGTTTAGATAGCACCACATCACAATAGATCTCATTGTTCACAGTTTCACCTGTTGGAGTTAATTACCGGCTACGTAACCTTCCACATCCCAGAAGTGTTAGCATAATCTTACCAGGTGATGGTTGACTTCTAAATTTCTTTACTTCTGATGATTATGCGTGTTTCCAAACCATGCTCGCAGCCTTACTTTTCCGCTCCTGACGATGCACCCACGTTTCGTCTACAGCAACGGTTTGCTATGAAAATCCATCTCCCTCGCCATGATAACGGACCACATGTTTACGAGAGATGTCCATCTTTTGAGAGTTATGCTGCGCTGACAATTCCTTCTGTACCCACCTTGCAAACACTTACCGAAAATTTAGCCTGTCTTGTAAGATGGAATACACTGAACCATAACTTATTTCGTTGACTGTGATTCCAAAAGAAATCCGTTGGCATTCGATTACTCGATAAATAGTACAATTCTCAAGGCTGTCAATTCAACTAAGTACCTGGGTGTTAAAATTACGAACAACTTCAGTTGGAAGGACCACATAGATAATATTGTCGGGAAGGCGAGCCAAAGGTTGCGTTCATTGGCAGGACACTTAGAAGATGCAACAAGTCCACTAAAGAGACAGCTTACACTACACTCGTTCGTCCTCTGTTAGAATATTGCTGCGCGGTGTGGGATCCTTACCAGGTGGGATTGACGGAGGACATCGAAAGGGTGCAAAAAAGATTAGCTCGTTTTGTATTATCACGTTATAGGGGAGAGAGTGTGGCAGATATGATACACGAGTTGGGATGGAAGTCATTAAAGCATAGACGTTTTTCGTCGCGGCGAGACCTTTTTACGAAATTTCAGTCACCAACTTTCTCTTCCGAATGCGAAAATATTTTGTTGAGCCCAACCTACATAGGTAGGAATGATCATCAAAATAAAATAAAAGAAATCAGAGCTCGAACAGAAAGGTTTAGGTGCTCGTTTTTCCCGCTCGCTGTTCGGGAGTGGAATGGTAGAGAGATAGTATGATTGTGGTTCGATGAACCCTCTGCCAAGCACTTAAATGTGAATTGCAGAGTAGTCATGTAGACGTAGATGTAGATGTAGATGTCTGTTTTCAGTCACCATACCCTCAACGACTTCCGAATTGTCCTCAGTTGTTGACGTCGGTGGCCTGCCCGATCCTTCCTCATCACATGGAGCAGTTCTTCTCTGTTTGAAGCGTTCTATCAATCCGTAGTTCTTGCTTCGCGATAAACAGCTATCATCATTCTGCGCTTGCATTCTACGAATATTTTCCGCAGGTTTAACATCTTCTGCAAAGATGCCTTCATTTCCTCCTTAGTGCAGATCGACCATGGTGCTGCCATCTTTCACTGTCTGCTACAATACAACGAATAACGCGGGAACGCGTGACACGTTGTATACAAATGATGCAAACGACAATATGTCAGCCCTGGATCAAGCAGTATTGCCAAGCCCTACGGTTGGAAAATGCAAAAGTTCCTTTACTTTTTATCTTTCACTCGTTTTTTACTACTTGTTGATACGGGAAATCGAATTTTTCTAGAGTTTCCCACAGTTTATTTTGGCGAGGAGCATACTGAGAACATCTCAGAATGATGTGATTAAGATAGTCGATTTCTGGCTGTTAGCTACATATGGTTCAAATGGCTCTGATCACTATGGGACTTAACATCTATGGTCATCAGTCCCCTAGAACTTAGAACTTAGAACTACTTAAACCTAACTAACCTAAGGACATCACACAACACCCAGCCAGCACGAAGCAGAGAAAATTCCTGACCCCGCCGGGAACCGAATCCGGGCATGGGAAGCGAGAATGCTACCGCACGACCACGAGATGCGGGCGCTACTTATGGCAGTGTCTATGACTACGACCTTGGTGCGCTGGCAAGGATGCGTATCGTAGACTTATTCGAGTAACTGACGTCACAACTCTCCTCGGAAGCTTCTTGGTTGGTTGGTTGGTTTGGGGAAGGAGACCAGACAGCGTGGTCATCGGTCTCATCGGATTAGGGAAGGATGGGGAAGGAAGTCGGCCGACAGGAAGTCGGCCGTGCGCTTTCAGAGAAACTATCCCGGCATTTGCCTGGAGTGATTTAGGGAAATCACGGAAAACCTATAAGGATGGCCGGGCGCGGGATTGAACCGTCGTCCTCCCGAATGCGAGACCAGTGTCTAACCACTGCGCCACCTTGCTCTGTC
The DNA here is from genome assembly GCF_023897955.1 of Schistocerca gregaria. Classification (NCBI taxonomy): domain Eukaryota; kingdom Metazoa; phylum Arthropoda; class Insecta; order Orthoptera; family Acrididae; genus Schistocerca; species Schistocerca gregaria. Next base: position 202,296,634 of record NC_064921.1, read on the forward strand.
GGAAGCTTCTTCAGGTCGTACCACTGTTTTGTTGGAGACGTGCGGTGGTCTCAAGTGAACGTGAACCACCTTCGCTGCTACGATATTTCCCACTACTGTTCCTATTGCTCGTGTGCCTCTCTCCTTGAAACATGGAGAAAGCCGTTACGTACAGACAGCGGATTCTGTTTTCTGATGGCGTCTTTTAAAAGACCGTTTACTAAATTGAACCGAATACCTCAGTACCCCTCGAACCACTTTGGATGGACTGTTTTATTTTCTTTCCTGGATTTAATTATTCATACCAGAGTTACTACAATTTTTATGCTCCTGACATTATGTATTGACTGTTTGCGGAGTCGTTGATACACACCAACAAGTTAAAAGTGACACAGAGTAATTAGAATACCAGAGTGTCGTGATTGAATGATAGTGGTGGTGGTTGTGATGGTGGTGGTTTGTGTATCACATGGACTTCCATTTCATAACTAATTAAAAATTCAGAAACAAGTCTAACTAGGATGACGCTTTAACATAGCTAACATTCACAATTTTTATCTGCTGAGCTACTGAAGCAACTGTCTCTTTCTGTCCGCAGCTGGTGGTCGTGCGGTAGCTTTCTCGTTTCCCACACCTGGGTTCCCGGGTTCGATTCCCGGCGGGGTCAGTGATTTTTCTCTGCCTCGTGATGACTGGGTGTTGTGTGCTGTCCTTAGGTTTGTTAGGTTTAAGTAGTTCTAATTTCTAGGGGACTGATGACCATCGATGTTAAGTCCCATAGTGCTCAGAGCCATTTGAACCATTTTTGTCTCTTTCCCTCTATTGAACGTGGCATTCCTTGGTCATTGAAGAGAGTGGTACAGCTTTTTAAATTAAATCTCTGCAAAAATGGAGGGAAATATGATAAACGTAAAGGGCAAGTCTGTCGCCAAAATTCAGGTTATAGTACAAGATGAAGCAGGTTGACATTAGGTTTGCTGGCTGTTTTGGGACTTGATATTTACTACACTCATCGCCTCTTTCACCTAAAGATGATAGAAAACTTGTTATCACTATACTCGAATTTAGAAGAACTCTCAAAATTCGAGAGACGGTTTCTTTTCAAATAGAAATAGTGCCCTCAGTGTCTAGGAATAGAACGAAGTGATGAATGTTAACCATAGAGTAAAATATTCGTCCCTTTGCATGTTGTGAAGAGTCCAAATCCTTAGTTACTTACTTAACAGTAGATGATATTCGCAACAGACGCTACTACGAAGTGGAACGTGTCAGCAGAAGAGTAGACCAAATCATACACACGTATTATTAAATATATTTACTCGTATATATTTACCTTATGGTCCTTTTTAGATTTTTCTGTAAAACAGACTAGTTATTCATTCCGAATAATTTCTCTATAGTATAAAAAAAGTCGTTGAGGAGACACATGACATTGTGGTGTCGACATCAATTCTGGCGTGTGCCTGTGTGTGTGTGTTTTCATGAAGTGCAGCTCACTCACTGCATCAGATGAGGTAAGAGGATTACAATATTCTGTATACGTTGACGAGTCTTAGACAGTTGTACAAAATGATGCAAGGACAAATAAGTTACGGAAGTCATCGGACAAATATTTTTTCATTATTTTTTTCTTGGCTATTATCTTAATCGTATTTTGTTGGGTACTGACCTCAGTTTCTTCCTGTCAGGTACAGATTTGTCAAAATCTACTTTCATTATACACTAGAAAAACTCATGTAATGAAATGTAATTTAATTTTTCAATGAGAGCAATTTTTTAAGTTTAAGCATGAAAATACTTGTGACATAGGAATTATATGTCTGTTGACTTATATTTTCTCTCTGTTCTTCTCCTTAAAGATTCCAATATAGTTTTTTCAATAAATTTCCTGTTGTAAGGTCTCGGTCGAGTGACCAACAGTAATCTCCCACCATGACAGTTCTGTGGCCCAAACCGTTTTTCCACCAGTCTGCCGTCTCATTGACATTAGCCAAAACTTCAGGGAGAAAGCCAAGTGCTCATCAAACTTATTTAACTTCTGCAGCGTATTGGTTACAACAGAATAATAGAGTAGGTCCCTCTAGTTGGTTAAGAATTTGGTAACAATATACTTGAATAACACATACAAAGATGGAATAGAAACAAACGCGCTTTCTTTCAGTTTCGCTTCTGATACATGAGAGACCATCTCTCAGACGTAACTGAAATATTCTCCATCATTGGGTATGGCTTTCGCAGGCTGCTGTATTAGTCCCAACTTAATGAGTTGTTGTAGTGATAGACTTTTTTCGGATACACGAGATTCTTGCGCAAGACATAAATAAGCCAAAGAGCATGTCACAATAGTCACAGTATATACTAAGCAGAGCAATAACTGCCAGCGAAATTTGAACTTGATATCATTATTAACTGAAATAGAATACTGAATATACAGAATTGAAATCACGAAATAAGGATTTTTAAAATATTCCACATCTATACAGGGTGTTACAAAAAGGTACGGCCAAACTTTCAGGAAACATTCCTCACACACAAAGAAAGAAAATATGCTATGTGGACATGTGTCCGGAAACGCTTACTTTCCGTGTTAGAGCTCATTTTATTACTTCTCTTCAAATCACATAATCATGGAATGGAAACACACAGCAACAGAACGTACCAGTGTGACATCAAACTTTTTGTCACAGGAAATGTTTTAATGTCCTCCGTTAGCGAGGATACATGCACCCACCCTCCGTCGCATGGAATCCCTGATGCGCTGATGCAGCCCTGGAGAATGGCGTATTGTATCACAGCCGTCCACAATACGAGCACGAAGAGTCTCTACATTTGGTACCGGGGTTGCGTAGACAAGAGCTTTCAAAGGCCCCCATAAATGAAAGTTAAGAGGGTTGAGGTCAGGAGAGCGTGAAGGCCATGGAATTGGTCCGCCTCTACCAATCCATCGGTCACCGAATCTGTTGTTGAGAAGCGTACGAACACTTTGACTGAAATGTGCAGGAGCTCCATCGTGCATGAACCACATGTTATGTCGTACTTTTAAAGGCACATGTTCTAGCAGCACAGGTCTCCACCACCCGTATGAAATCATGGCGGTGAATCGAGGAAGTACACTACATACTGACGAATCTAAAATGAGCTCTAACATCGAAATTAAGCGTTTCCGGACACATGTCCACATAACATCTTTTCTTTATTTGTGTGTGAGTTATGGTTCCTGAAAGTTTGGCCGTACCTTGTTGTAACACCCTGTATACATCTACCCTCCGCAAGCCACCTTGCGATGTGTGGCGGAGGGAAGCCTTAATTGCAAAAAATGATGCATGAAACAGTTCTTCGTTATCACATCAGGACTCAGCATGCTAAAAAATCACGAGAAGAAGCCGCTCTCATTAAAAGCAAGTTTTTTCTTATTCTCTACGTGTTACAGTTTTTATTCAAACGTCATCATTAAGTTATTTGTCGTAGGAGAATGTCATCACTTACATAGATACTGTGTTTTAGGAAATTAGCGATAATTTCCCATAAAATCATTTTTTCGGTCATATTTTTCATATTTGTCTCCGAATTACTTGCATACGCGGCTTTCGAAGGTACTACTAACAGAATAAACGCCATAGAAATAATAACTTACGCGGCCTTTGAAAATGGATAATCAAGTTTGATAAAAAATTGCCTCTTTATTAATTCATTAATACCAAACTTTCTTTCTTATCTGTAATACTCGTCAGATTCCTGTAACTAAAACCAATGCTTGTTTTGGCTGTCAGTCTACTGACTAGTTTGACACGACCCACTACGAATTCTTCTCTTGTACCAACCTCTTCGTGTCAGAGTGGCACTTGAACACCACGTCCTCAATTATTTGTTGGATGTTTTCCTTTCTCTCTCTTTCCTGCAATTTTTACCCTCTCCCGTCCCCTCTAGTACCAAAGAGGTTATTCCCTGGTGTCTTAACGCATATCTTTATCACCCTGTTGTTTCTTTTTGTCAGTGTTTTCCTTATGTTTCTTTCTTCGCCGATTCTGCGAAGAATTTCCTCGTTCCTCACCAGTGCACCTAATTTTCAACATCCTGTTATAGCAGCACATTTCAAACGCTTCGATTCTCTTCTTTTCAAGTTTTCCCACAGTTCATGATACACACCCAAACGTACTTTCACAGAAATTTCTTCCTCATATAAAGGCTGCTGTTTGATACTAGTAGACTTCTTTTGGTCAGGAATGGTCTCTTTGCCTGTGATGATCTGCTTTTTGCACGCTCCTTTCTTCTTCCTACATATATTATTTTGCTTCCGGATTAGCAGAATTCCTTAACTTCGTTTATTTCTTGGACACGAATTTTGATGTTAAGTTCATCGCTAATCTCATTCTTGCTATTCATCATCACTTTCGTCTTTCTTAGGTTCATTGTCTGTCAGCATACTGTACACATTAGAGTAGATCATTTCATTCAACAGGCCTTGTGCTTTTCTACTTCCACTGAACACAGCAATCCAATCAGTGAATGTTGTCACTGCTACCCTTTGACCTTGAATTTTGTTTCCTCTCTTGAACGTTTCATTTATTTTCGTCTTTATTTCTTCGATGTATAAACAGAACAATAAGAGTAAATGACTGCTTCCCTTACTTCCGAGAACTTCAGTCTCGGTCCTCCAAGGGTGGTGTTCCCCCTTGGGTCTTTTACACATTCTATCGTCGTTATATGTCTATATATTACGTCAACTAAGGAGTACAGATGTCACCATTAATCTTTGGTGTATTTTAGATTAGTTTAATTATTTGCATGTTCAGAGTACCAAACTACAGTTACAACGGCTTGCTATGATTGATAACATGTTGTAGTTTTGCAAACGTGGTAATGTGACTAAATGCTTGTTATTTACATAACTGGAATATTTCTTTATCCAAATATACAATGAGAATAAATATAAGCCAACAGTACACAGGCATTTTCTCCCCATAAATTCATCTATCCGGGTTTGCATACTGATGGACGACGGTTCAGATCCCCTCTCCGGCCAGCCATACTTACGTTTTTCGTGATTTCCCTAAATCGCTCCATGCAAATTCCTATACACTTCCTTCGAAAACGGCACTGCCAATTTCGTTCCCCGCCGTTAGAAATTCGAGCTTATGCTACGTCTCTAATGACCTCACTATCGACGCGACGTTAGACTCTAATCTTCTTTTTTAACTATAGTGCGATGTCATCGCCTGGTGGAGGGGAACGAGGGGTGATATGAGGCTGTCCAGTTGTCTAGTTCCGCGTCGTTAACGTCTCTGCTCGTTTTGACTGTTTCTGTCGATTATGTAGCTCTGTGTAGTCCCTCCTGTTTTACGAAATGAGACACGATATCTGAATGGTGCGAAAGGTGGCAACTGTCTCTCCGTGAGGAAAAGTGTAAGGTCGTCCACATGAGTATACATCGTAAATCACACAATTTTTAAGGCTTTCAATTCGACTAAGTAGCTCGGAATCACAATTACGGATATTAAGTTGGAACCACCACATAGATAATCTTATGGGGTAGGCCATGAAAATGGTGAAACAGGGCTATTACTGAAACTGCCTATACTACTCTTGTTCGTTCTATGCTAGTGTTGCTGTGACGTAAGGGATCCTTACCAAATACGACTGACGGAAGACATCGAAAAATTTCAAAGAAGGGCACCTAGTTTTGTTTTATTGTGAAATAGGGCCGAGAGTGTCACGGATGTGGGATGGAAATCGTTAAAACAAAGCCATTTTTCGTTTCGGAGAAACCATTTCACGATATTTCAATCACATTCTCTTCTGAATGCGAAAATATTTTACTGCCGCCAACTTGCATAGGGAGAGATGATCATAATAAAATAAAAGAAACCAGTGCTCGTACAGGAAGATTTAAGTGTTCATTTTTCACTCGCGCTATTAGAGAGTGAAACGGTAGATGAATAGTCCGAAGGTGGTTCAAAGAACTGTCTGCCAAAGTGCGAATTGCAGAGCATGCATGTAGATGACAATATTTTCAATTGAAAAAATGTAACAACAAGATTCTGTTTACTACTGGTCTAACTGTGTAATTGCGTGAACATAGAAAGAAATCACTCGATTTTAAACTTAGAAGAATACTATCATCTTGGTGAATTATGCAAGTGATGCGGCTCTTCTAATTAGGTATCGCTAAATTATTATCTACATGTTAAAGGATTTTCTGTTGTCAGTGATTTAATGACTAAGCACGCACACAGGAAGCTCAAATGGTTCAAATGGCGCTGAGCACTATGGGACTTAACATCTGAGGTCATCAGTCCCCTATAACTTAAAACTACTTAAACCTAACTAACCTAAGGACATCACACACATCCATGACCGAGGCAGGATTCGAATCTGCGACCGTAGCGGTCGCGCGGTTCCAGACTGAAGCGCCTAGAATCGCTCGGCCACAACGGCCGGCATACACAGGAACTGATATTGAGTTTTCTTACTAGTTTGTGAATGTGGTAAAGTCAATGAGCACTGTGATTTGAGTTCATCTTTACGCATAACATTGGCCTGCCCGCTTCCCCGTTCCCCGTCCCCTTTATCTGACAGAGTAAGGTTCTTGACAAGTTAGAGGCAAGTAACGGCCTGACGATGAGGAAGCAACTAATAAAGAACAATAGCGTCCAAATCAATTTCTGCGTTGTAATATTTCATGTTTAATCTGCCACACTACATAGTCATATAGATTAAATTCTGGGGTCAAATATTTTTGACGCAGCGTATGAAGCCACATTTTTGAAGCTATTAAAGTATCATAGAGGTCTCGACGGGAAATATTTGAATCTACAATTATTCACTACAGTGTATTTTCATGAACACGCTAACTTGTGTTTGCTATATGAATTTTTAGGCAGCAAAAAAGGCACGAAATTAGAACTATAGACTTCCTTGCTTCATGTGCCTCCTATAAGCATTTAGCAGCAGCGCTAGATTTTAAAAATGATTTTGCCTCTATCTCACCTTCAGACCGTACGTAACTGGGAAAATAAGAATACATCGAATTTATGAAGTCATCCATCTACATTGCAGTTCTTATAATAAGTATGGACAACATTTAGAGTTTGTGTCGTTAATGAAACTATGGGAGATATGTGATTCCGCAGCCGTAGAATCGGTAAGAATGTTCTAATTAATGTTTCAGTTGACTGCACACAGACCAAATCCACAAAGGAAAGTTCCACCAGAAAGCTGATACGTTAAGAAAGGATTCCATAAAACTGCACAGTTTTGTTTATTATGGTATCCTAGTTGACTATAAAAGTATTGGAAAGTGCTGATAGAAAGCTGATAACTCTTTTTGGTCCCTACCTCGGAGCTTCTGTGCCGCTTCTTTGCGCTTAATGGCACGCAAGACAAATTAAGCGACGTGTCGCTCCAGAAACACACTCGGGATCTATGTTGGCAGGCCAGAATTAATACTCTGCACTGATACAATATTAAACCAGTCTAAAAAAGATCGCCACTTTCGCTACTCCTGTGCCACAAATAAATGCCTCGAAGCAAGTTAACGTACACTTGATGTCGAAAGAATAAACATTAATCAGAGCTCGAGAGGTGGTATACCAAATAAATCAATCCACGAGAACGGATACCTGTTTGTTATTTTGGCGTTCAATAGTTCTGGTGGGTCTGCACTAATAACAACACCGTACTGAAGCGACGTGATACATACGTGTCTGTCTGACAACAATTAAAGTGAAGCACAAAGAAGTAGAGGAGGAAACAAAATAAACTCCACCATTTGAGAGGGTATGTGATGTTACAGTAGCACAATCGAGGAAAATTTACAAAGAATTTGTCATTACAAGCCAACTTATCAGTACGATTTTAGACATCCTTTGGTCTGGACACGTACGCAGAATCGGCTGGAAGGCTGTAATAATAATGTCATATCTTCCCCGGAGGCATGCTAGTCCATAATTGTCGTAAATATTTAAATGTTCATTATTCCCAAGCGCTCTTAGAGAGTGAAACGGTAGAGAAAGAGTCCGAAGGTGGTTCGAAGAACCGTCTGCCAGGCACTTAAGTGTGAATTGCAGAGTATTCATGTAGATGACAATATTTTCAATTGAAAAAATGTAGCAACAAGATTCTGTTTACTTCTGGTCTAACTTTGTAATTACGTGAACATAAAAAGAAATCACGCGATTTTTAAACTTATAAGAGTACTACCATCTTGGTGAATTATGCAAGTGATGCGGCTCTTCTTATTCAGGTATCGCTAAATTATTGCCGAAATGTTAAAGGATTTTCCTTAATACTGGCCCTGGGACGGAGCTGACGTACGATCTGGTCTCACAAATGTTCTATCGAGAACAGATGTGGAGCTCTTGCCGGTCACACAAAACGGCGATCCCCCCTTGTGGCGGTCAGGCATGGTCGACAGGAAACTTGACGAAGATTATGGCTGTTTTCACGTTCCCATGAAGTCCAACGTTCGAATGCCACAACACATTTCTACGGTGGACGAATCGACCAGAAGTCCAAAGTGGAGATCCACAATGAGTCACTTACAAACACTGTCAGGTGCTGGTAACCTTGTCTCACACGAGTATGGGGCATATCCGTGTCCTTCAAAGTTACCAGTAACATCTGACGTTGTTCACACTCGCTATATACCCGACCAGGCCTGGTAACAACATTAAACGGGAACAGCTCTAATGTACTCTGGTGCCATCTTTATGTGTCACAGAGAATTTCAACGCTACTAATTCACGTATCCGCAGATGGTATGTATATATACGAAGTTACATTGACATCAGAGCATGTCTTGTGTGCGCTTTTTTTGTAAGGCGGTGTATATAGACTCTTCTACGGTGATGATGGTTATTATCCGAAACCGGTAGCGATAACAAAGAACATAAAGACATCTACATGTCATGCATTTTACGAATTGCAGCTGTTGGTAATCGTCTTCCCAAAATATTTATTTCAATAGCCTGTAAACCACATGGCCAGATTTCACGTAGCTAACGCTGGCTAAATATAGGGGACTGCAGTGTGTAATGCGCATACACATGCTATTTAAAATATCATATTTTCCTGTGTCAAGAAGAGGCCCACTTACGCTTGTATTCCCGTCTATTCTCTAGTGCCTGGATGGACAGCTGAAGTCACCACTCAAATGAACTCTATGAAACGATGTAACTATGGACTGACTGCCAAGAACATTCAGCAATGTTTCCTTCTGTCATGATCTGGAATTCTCTCTCTGCAGTAATTGCTTGAATAAATTAGATCAAACAGAGAATTTATCAATCATCTAGAATATCGGTGCGCGATGTGACATACATGGCTTACGAAGTCAATTCTAAAGCTCTAAAGGAAATATTTCGAAACTGAATGATTGCAAATATCGACACTAAAATTAATCCACTCTACAATTGCACTCAAATACCATAGTTGGGGAGGTGTTGTAAATTTTATCTACAACTTAATTACTGTCAATATAGTTGTTCTCCTTTATTACAGTGACTATCAGATTCGTAAGAAAATCACCTAGACAAAGAAGCTAAATAGATTTGTTTAATACATTTGTAACGCTGGCATTCTGATGTCAGAAAATATTTCCATTCTTAACTTACGTGTGTTGAGAAGGTTTGGCGAAAAATTATGAGGATAATATAACCGTATAAAGTGATACTAGAAATACGCTGTTCATTACAGCTGACCTTGCTCTTTAAGATTACGAGAGCGGGAGGAAGGGACGAAGATTATCATTTACCGTCCCGTCATTCACGAGTACAAACCTAGACCAGACAGAAACCTAGGCAGGACAATGATGGTCAGGGAAACTGATAATCTCCATGATTCAGGAAATTTACAAAAATCCTTACTCTGGCGACCGGAAAGGGGCGACCAGCAAAAATTGTAAAATGAGCCAAGAAACATCATTTCGCATTTACTTCAGCGTACATCTCACGTAACGACTGTGATAATGACACCAGAATAACTAGGGCTCGCATGTACCGACAACACTATTTCCCGCGGACCACCTGGCAATGGAATAAGAACACAGGTACACAGCCTGCCGTTCCTCACACATCTAACAGTAACTAGTAGGGTATAGCTGAAAGGGTTTATTTATTTTATTTAATCGTATGGCTAGGGGCCCCCCGTCGAGCAGACCGTTCGCCGGGTGCCGGTCTTTCAATTTGACGCCACTTCGGTGACCTGCAGTCGATGATGATGAAAGGATGATGATGAGGACAGCACAACACCCAGTCCCTGGGCGGAGAAAATTCCCCGACCCAGCCGGGAATCCAACCCGGGTCCAGAGGACTGACAATCCGTCACGCTGACCATTCAGCTACCGGGAGGGGACACCTGAAAGCTTTGGTCTGACGCCAGACATTTCTCTCCATTGTCTACGTACTTAAAAGACAACGATTTCAAACCATGGTAGTCACAGTGACCATTCTCGGCAAAGCAAAAAACAGTGAAATGAATGAAAAACAATAATAAAACCCACCAATAGTGTTTTTACTCCGCCAATTCAGACCCTTATCAGGCCTTCATTTCCAGTAATAACGACGCTGCGGCTTCGAACTGTACTTAAGCGAAGCATAAACGCCATTAAAATGACAGTATACAGATATCTGCATTAAGATTTTCTGTAACTATTCAACGCCCACCTCACCTGTGAACCAAGGTTCATTCTTCACAACTGGTCGGGCAAGGTTCTCCAAGACCAAAAGGCTCGTCAGGTCAGGTCAAATTTCAAAGCCATGATGGAAAAACTGTTAACCGATGGCTCTAACGGGACGTCTGGCGACGTCTGCGAGAAAATGTAAGAAGGAAACAGCTTGAAATGTGGCGAGACAATTCATAGCTCTCGCATCAAGATAACGCACCCGCCAACGATCCCTAGTGGTGCGTGACTATTGCACAAAAAACGAAATTACTGTGCTGTCACATTCTCCATACTTTCCAGGCTCGCCATGCGCACTTTTTTATATTTCCAAACGTGGTAAACCTGTCGTAAGAACGAAGATTTGCGTCGATAGGCGAGATAAAAGAAAATTCGGAGGCGGCGCTTCTCGCGATAAACCAAGAGGCGTATCAAGATTGCTTGCTGATGTGTAAACAGCATTGCGAGCCGTGTATTAACTGGAATATCTCGAAGGATACCACGTAGAATAAGGAAAAGGTAAGCGTAGAAAAATTTTGTAAACAAAGTGCCACCTCACCTGTGCACTATTTCGATCCGAAAGCACGAGAGAGAACTGAAGATACGATCTACATGAAAGTTGCATTATATGCCTTTCGAAGTAAGGGAAACGCATCTTCGAAGGCACAAGAGGTGGGCTAATTACTGCCGTAACTTCAGCCGTCATATTTGACACCCCTCATTAGCTAACAGTTTAATTTCAGTGCAGTCGCTGCAAATTACGTTTATCAGACGCATCCGATGCAGTGGCCGCGGACGGGCAGCTCTGTAACACGAATCGCGTGTAGGCCCTTTTTGTCATGCAGTGCTGGACGGCGATTCCGCGAGCGAAATGCGAAAAATAATAAAAAAATAAATGAAGAGCCTCTCGAAGAGAACAAAGCAATGATTACGGCGAACGAGACGCGGCAAATGGGCGGAATTTCCACGAAAAGGAGTAGGTCTATTTCCTGGCAAGTTGCACAGTGGGGGAGGGTGAATCAGCCGCAAGAGGTGGCCATCTGCCCTCGAGCCGTGGACAAAAGACGGCCGCCGTGGGCCGGCGCTTTTTGTGGGCCACTTCCTGTCTCCGGCGCCACCGCGACCTCCGTTCGCTGCAATAGCTCTGCAGTTATGTTTCTTGTCAGCACACTTTATCTCACGTGTTTTGGAAGGACTGCCTAAGGAGACATTGTCCCTGTCTAGATAGCAACTGCTAATATGACTTGCGTCGTTTCGACAAAAATAAATGTAAAATATGAGGTAATTCTCGAGTGAAGGAATACTTGAAAGATGTGAAGTTCTCAGACGTCAGATATCACAAATTAGGTCTTCGCGCGTAATAAATAACAACGGCTCACATAAATATGACAATGACTAATCTGTGAGCACCTGCCCGTACACGCAGGTGCTTGAACATCTATTTGTGATCCAGTAGGATGCGCCATTTGTCATTTATACTGGTTTCCAAAACTAGAACATCACTCTGAAGGTTCCATGAATTATATGATAAACGCCTACAGCAAAATGGCAAGACACATCTATTAAAACGTAAAAATCACTGTCACGTAAATAGTTTACGTTGCATGTTTCAAATTACAATACTGATGTGTCAGTCTCATTCAGTGCAGACAGCGTTAACAAGTAGCGTGATTAGCCGAGCAGCAATACAAAATACACATAGAATTGCGATACTGTTAATGATGTGATATCTACGAGTCTGCGAAAAAATTTCATTCTTTTTGCTAAATTGTAATCAAGGCGACGGGAGTCTTGGGAAGAGGATCCCGATCAGCAACAAGCTTCTGGAGGGAACTAAACTCCGGGCGTCGAGTTACAAATTTCACGTTCTGAATTGTTGCTGATCAAGACATTCGTCCACGAGGAAACCGGTGTCTGGTCAAACGTTGTTATCTCGTGAAATGATTGGTTCAGCTACTGCACTAGCAAGCTAATGTACTTGACGTCTCGACGGGACTCCGACTCCTTGACTACATCAGCTGTCTTTTCCAGCTCTTACCGAGTGAGGTAATAAGACAATGGACTCTATTTCTGGAGGACAGGTGTTCAAATTCCACTCTAGCTATCCAGAATTAGATTTTTCTTGATGTCCCTACATTGAGTAAGGCAAATACTTGGATGTCGATGTAACGTGAGACATTAATCTTTTATAAAATAACACAAAACTGCAGCAGTCCGGCCGGCCGGAGTGGCCGAGCGGTTCTAGGCGCTACAGTCTGGAGCCACGCGACCGCTGCGGTCCAGGTGCGATCCTGCCTCGGGCATGCATGTGTGTGATGTCCTTAGGTTAGTTAGGTTTAAGTAGCTCTAAGTTCTAGTGGACTGGTGACCTCGGATGTTAAGCCCCATAGTGCTCAGAGCCATTTGAACTATTTGCAGCAGTTCCTTGTAACTAATACTTTATTAGCACGACATGTTTCGGCAGGATGCTGTCATCATTCGCTGCCTTTACAGTTACTTTCACACTGTAACTGTAAAGGCACCTGTTTATGGCAGCATGCTGCCGAAACGTGTCGTGCTAATAAAGTATTAGTTACGAGGAACTGCTGCAAATAGTTCAAATGGCTCTGAGCACTATGGGGGTTAACATCTGAGGTCACCAGTCCCCTAGAACTTAGAGCTACTTAAACCTAACTAACCTAAGGACATCACACACATCCATGCCCGAGGCAGGATTCGAACCTGCGACCGCAGCGGTCGCGTGGCTCCAGACTGTAGTAGCGCCTAGAACCGCTCGGCCACTTGGCCGGCCGGACTGCTGCAGTTTTATTCCACAAAAATCTTAAAATACCGTCGCAGCCCTTAAAGAACATCCATATAAAATATACAAATTTAAGGAAAATATTAATCTCCAAGTCTTCCTCCTTTCTGTCACTCTTACTATACAAACTGCCTTTATACTATGACAGGCTGTTGTCTCCTATTTATCACCTAACTGCACCGCTGTTGGTTCGTACGCTGTAGGCTTATGCAGCAGTGCGGCGGTTAACAACATACCAATACTCAATTTTCGTATTAGAGATTATTTTCATAACTCATTTAGATTTTTGCCGTTTCCCCCTAATTAACGTAACCCCGGCCAATACGGGAGTAATCAAAAACCGGTATTCGCAATACCTACCAATCTGGTGTGGAGGTTAGATGGTTTCCCAAATCAATTTAGGGAAATTCCAAAATTAATTTCCATATTAGCAACTGGTAAATAACACCCAAAGATTTGATTTCCAGGAACGCGCAGGACACCATTCAGTCGATTCTCTGTTGAATGGCGTGTGTGACATATTGTTGGTTATCCTCTTCAGACTGAAGAATAATTCGATGAACCTCTTCATGCACGAAATATAACAGCTGTAGTTTCCCCTTGCTTTCAGTCGTTCGCAGCACCAATATACAGTATTAAGACCATACTGGTTACCTATTCAAGACCAGATACTAAAATATCCAGATTGCTGCCCCTCTACCTTCACGGGCCGTATGCCAGACTTGCCTCTCCACTGATACCATCCGATATGCTTGCATTTACGCTATGACTATGGTCCGTGGAGCATACGTATATATGTATATCAAACGGCCACATCCTGAAAGTGACAGCGAGGATTGGAGAATCGTCTCTTGTTCAAGGCAATTAACGCCACTACGTCTGCTCCCCTTGACGGTCCTGGTATGCTTTCTCATAAATGCTGGTGCTTCTACGCACAGCTTGTCAACTTGAGGGATGAGCAAATACGACAGATCGGTTTTTGAACTGGCACTTGCCACTTTTCAGCTCTGTGCTTCAAAAAAAGAGAAGAAGAGGATAAAAGCTAACATTCCGTCGACATCATTAGAGAAGGAGCGGTAATTCGATTGCATAGAGTTGATTGATGGGGAGTGGACGAAACAGCGAGATCACAGGTCCCATCGGATTGGGGTATGATGGGGAAGAAAGTCTGCCGTGCCCTTTCTAAGGAACCATCCCGGCATTCGCCTGAAGCGATTTAGGGAAATCACGGAAAGCCTAAATCAGGATGGCCGGACGCGGCTTTGAACCGTCGTCTTTCCGAATGCGAGTCCAGTGTGCTAACCACTGCGCCACCTCGCTCGGTCCGATTGCATATAGATGATGGAATGAATCACCCACTTCGATGCCTAGGTAAGGATTACGGTGTTCGCCTAAAATGGCTGAGGTAACAAAACTGCAACGCAAATTAAGATTGGTTTCTCACTTTTCTCGAATGCTTGTTCAGTGTCTTAATCCAGCCACGCCCTGCCAAAGGAATTGTACAGAGTGCATTGCAGAGTCCGCCATCTGCGCAAGTGGTATTCCTATTTAACATAGTGGACGCATAGACCAGAAGTGTAAAGAAACGAAAGCTGGTGCGTCGAAATTGTCTGGAATCAACAGGTAGACGGAACAGCTTCAAAACGATGTTGAAAATCTTGAGAAGACACAGGATTTGCTGAGTTACTTAACTCTGTAACACTCGAAGAGAACAAATATTAAAAAACGCAGCAGATTTACCAGACTACTGTCATAAATACAAAATATTTCCTACTATATTTCAGAAGTATGTTTAGGAATTTACCAGTTTATTGCTACGATACTTTTAGCCTAAAAATGAAAAAATAAAAACTAATTTTTAGTACTGAAAAAAATGTATAGTAGCACAGCACGAGTTTTCACAAACATACTTGTTTTATAAGCTTTCCTGTTAGCGCAATATATAATGACACCTGAGGATTTTTCGAAAGGCTGGAGGAAAGGAATGGTCTGCTTATTACACTGCATTTTAAAGTTGTACCACAATTTTTCATATCAACACAAGTATCATGTTTTAGGTCACGAGAATATTTGCCGCAAATGAACTCAGATTGAAGATTACTACCCGAAGAAGACTGCTCTAAGTTAATTACTCACTCCGGTGATGTCAGAGAGATTTTGAGTTTTTAGATCATACATTTACTCTAAAGTAAGGACTAGGCTTGAATAAGCGCTACGCTACCTGTAGCGTCTTACTACCAAATACATACGAGTTAAAAGTAAAGAAATCGATGGTGAATTGTTTGGTATATTATCTGAAACTGAAAGCTCTAGCTCATTAAAAAAATTATGAATTTTGTTGGAGCCCACAGTCTCAATATATTTTAAGAAAGATAACATGGTACAAACAGGCTGGAATATATTTATACTCCTTCCTATTAGCTAAGTTCTAGTGAGAAGTAATCTAGTGCACAACTGGATTGTATTTGAACTACAAACACACACACTCTCACACACACACACACACACACACACACACTCACACACACACTCACACACACACACACACACATGAAAGCGATGTGGGTCTTTACATACAAGATGCCTCCAGTCTGATGTGAAGTTTGAGGCTTGTGACAAGTGGTTGAAAATGACAAAAGTCGAAATTAGCAAATGGCAGAGGCAATAAGTATATTACACCCTGTTTTAGCAATGTTTTCTTTTTCAAAAATTATGAATGCAGTTGGCTTCATCCAAGAAATTAGTACTAGGATAGACACACTGAAACACACTAACGTAACGTACAACATTTAAAAAAATGTAACTATTTCTGCAAGTGAGTAAGGGGTTGAAATAGCAGAGTATGAACCAGTTGCTTTCGTAAATGAACGGTTACAGCCCGAAGTGGAACTACAAAGCCATGCAAATATATTCGCTGCACTTGACATCCCACACTCCGTGTTTAAAAGAATATTAGGTGTGATTGATGCAATAATGATTACAACAACTTCATGCATAAATATATTTATTCAACATTTTTAGAAATGGTTTATGCTTTGGCCGTTTCAAAGGACATCGATATTATGCTAATGAAAGTTCGTGATGGTGGTACGTACAAACTGGAAAAAGCAGTTTTGACAAAAAGGAACATTTGAGAATTACAATGTACACTCAGTCATCCAACTTAAAGTATATCACAAATATTCACTATCATATAAGACGTACGCTGTTCTTCTACACAAACTCAGTACTAGAATTGGTAACATTTCTGTATGGAAGAGACAATAAATGATTCTGAAAGTCACATATCTTACTTACTGCAACACAGGCTGCCCGCAACCGACTGACAGTAGCAATACCAGCAAAGAGCTGCCTCTGTGGATGAGGTGTATCTACCGGGAAACAGAATGGAAACAAGCAGACTCCAGTCGCCGCCTCCCTGCCTCTGTAAGACACCGTTCACTAAGTCATCGTCTTGATCCTATTCGTTTCTACATTACCAGTACTGCTATTAATCTGCAAGTCTGTTGTCTCGTTTCTGTCTGTCACAGACTGTTGCACGGCTTAGCTACCAGGTCCAACAGGGAGTAATCACAGTTAGCAGATGCAGTCAGTTTTTTATGGGACTTCAATCACAGGTCTTGACGCTTATGGTTCTACCACGACTCAACTCCACAGCAGCCGAAAATAACAAAGTTGTATGGGTCTGATCGAGTGCACGTGAACAAAATTAGGCGTCCTCCTGCGTACGTTTCTGGATTAGCACTCCTATCAAAACGCGTGCTGTAGAGAAAGGCATAACCATATGATACGTGTTTTACTAGGTTGAATTTCTCACTCCGCAGCAGAGTGTGTGACGTAATGAAGCTTCCTGGTTGAGTGAACTTGTTTGTCACGCTTAGAAACGAATCTGAAACCTTTTCTTTGACGGAAATCCTCTTAGCGACTGAGTTCTCCACAAGGACACGGTTTTTAACTCTTGGAACGTTTTCGTACAGGCTACACTCTCCTGGAGTGCATGTACTCACTACATTGTGAATGGAGACAAGAAGAGAGGTGGAAAACTATGTGAAAGTAAGCCAGATTATCTTCCTATTTTATAAATTGCTTCCTGCCTCAGGCGGAGGGCCGTATGAATGGCATATAACTCTAACAATCACAGACGTTCTTTTTATGGACCTTTGCAACCAAAATTACGAAGGAAAAGCATAAACTGGGTATTCACTGTGCTATAAAACAGTATCTTCTATGGCTACGGCACTACCTGCAGAGCTTATTTCACGTGACAGGTGGGCTTAGGAACTAACACCCCTGCTATAGCGATGTCTTTAGAAACAGAGCTTTGGACTGGTGGCTGGATAGCTGCATTCGGTGCTTACTTTTGAATCACAACAAGCGGTAAGTAATGCACATGTTACGGTGAGAGAAGGCTAATGGTTACAGAAGTGACTTCAATGCCATGGACACTGGCAATCCCAAATAATGATAGAGATAACAGTGAAAAAAAAAATAGACGTTGTCAAGAGGCAGTCACGCATATGCAGTCTCAGAATCACACAGAACGACTACGTGCTAAACTGCAGAATACTGGTGCGAATTAGAAAAGAGATCGAGTCCGTAAACACCAAGTACAAACGGAAAACTGGTTATCTAAGGCATGAAATGAGGCATTATGTAGTGTACAGCGAAAACCTCAAGTAAAATAATCTTATCAAACAAATGCGGCATTATACCACTTACGTTGTGTAATTAGTTAATCCTTCTTCGTTCCACGAGAAACAGTGGTACGAAGGTAAATGATGGAAAGATGGTTCCATCGATGAAGGTGCCGTATGTATGAAAATGGCAGTCCATTCAGATAACGTGCTTGCGATTGTTCCGGTTTGCAAACATTGCTATTATTAAGTAAATCTGTAGGCTTTCGCAGCCGTTGTCACTGAGCGTAAAATTTTCTGAGTTGTTAGGCAGCGTCGTATTTATCCTATACGGTCTTGGGATGTCATGCAGACGGAGATGTTCGTTTGCAATTTTGTAGCGACGAACACGTTGAACTCAATTCTTTAATTTCACAGGTGGCGCGGCCGATCGGCATGCAGGACATCGGACTTAACCTTCAAAATGATGTCTGTAACGCAGGTGGGTTCCCACAACAGCTAGGTAAGGCTGAGAATATAAGCTTCATAGAATAACATTGTCGGCTATAAAAGGCAAATGAACATTGAAAGGACGTAACTGGTGTAGAATGAAGGCTTTCACGACCGGGTGACATGGCTGTTAATATACTTTCCGGGGCGTGAGGTCGTGGTCCAGGAGCAGAAAAGTTCTTGGACCACGACCTCACATCCCGGAAAGTATATCAACAGCCACGTAACTGGTGTTCCAAGTTGAGAGCTGCCATTGAGTTGCTGTTGGCGGAAGCCAGAGAGTCGCAGATGTTCATAGGGGCTTGCAGAAGGTCTACAGAGACCAGGCGGTGAACAAAAGCACGAACGTTCATCCAGCGAGGTGTCTGTCAACATTGCAACAAAGTCGCACAAACTTGACCGTTCTCCCACGTGCCTGACGGCAGCACAGTGCTGTGAAATTGAAGTAACGACATCAATGCGTCGCCACAAAAATGCAAATGAATTTCTCCTTCTCCATGAAAACTTAAGACTTCACACAAGTCTGCACACCCGAGAGGAGTTCAAAAAACTTCATTGGATTGTTCTTCCTTATCCACCCACCAGCCCGACCTACTATCTGTTTGGCCCAACGAAGGATGCACTTGGGGGGGGGGGGGGGGGGGGCAAGCAGTACGTAGATGATGGGGAGGTTATTGACCCAGCAAGACGATGGCCACGATGTCGACCAGTAGAGTACCTTGCGGGCATATAGGCCCTCCTAGTAAGGTGGCGTAAGGCCGTCGCACTGAACGGACGTTATATTGAAACATAGGTTTTTGTAGGTAAAGGAGTGGGGAATAGTGTGATGTACAAGAATCTTGAATAGAATCAACATGCTTTCAGAAAAAGAATGTGCTGCGTTAATTACTGAAGGTCCCTCGTACCTACAAACACACAGAAACTAAAGCACATGCAGAGAATTTTAATTTTTGTCTTGAACAATGGACAACATTCTTCCAGAAATGAACTAAAGTAGTTCCAATCCTGCTGCTGGACCAGGTTTAACGGGACGTAATTGGGCAAATGCGGGAACTAAATGTCCGCTCCCAAAGATTGTCAATTGGGATTCTTATGAATGATGAGCTCCATGTGGATCCCAAGTCGTGCAGCGACCGTAAACCATACAATTACCAAATATGCAGCATCCAGTCGCAAAATCATGTTGTATTTATTCACTTTTGTAAATCGATTTCAACTGATTAACAGCCATCATCGGTGCTTTCAACCAAGCTCTGCTGGACCTCTGCTTAAGACAGTATTACTGCTCGGGACAGATATTGGCTGAAAGCACCCCGATGATGGCTCTTAATAAGTTGAAATCGATTTGCGAAAGTGAATAAATAAAACACGATTTTGCGACTGGTTGCTGCATATTTGGTAATTATAATTGGGATTTTCTCTGTCTGCTGGGATATTTAGCTTGAAAGAACGAGACGATGAAAAAAAAAATCTGGTTTGACTCCAGACAGCATGTATGCCTAAGAATACAGCCCATGGGATCCGAAGAAGACAGCTGAGTTGATAGTCGAAATATTGTGTATAAAATGAAATCAACAACTCGGCTGAATGCACGAAATTACGTCAGTAATCAAGAATGTGCAGAAAACCGGCGAGGTCATTCGGTAAAGGCCTTAAAAAATATGAAAATATCGCCAAAGTGGGAAAAATGCCGCTTTCATTAAATAAGATAGTCATCCTGCCTGATAGTGTAATAAAATACCTTATGGATCAGAAATCTGAGATCTTTTATCGGGATAAGTACAGAATGTCTCTGAACAGCTATTGACAAAGGCAAAATATTTTGTACAATGAAGGCTTTCACAGCTGGATATCATAGCAGCTGATGAAATTTTCCGTGTTGTATGGCCATGGTAGGAAAAACTTATCGGTTCCTGGCGTCCCGTTCAGAGCTACGCTGGACATCTCCGGAGGTTTCCAGAATGAGATTTTCGCTCTGCAGCGGAGTGTGCTCTGATATGAAACTTCCTGGCAGATTAAATCTGTGTGCCGGATCGAGACTCGAGCGCGGGACCTTTGCCTTTTGCTGGCAAGTGCTCTACCAACTCAGCTACCCAAGCACACAAGTCCGGCACACAGTTTTAATTTGCCAGGAAGTTTCAGATCAGCGCACACTCCGCTGCAGAGTGAAAATCTCAATCTGGAAACATCCCCTAGGCTGTGGCTAAGCCACGTCTCCGCAATATCCTGTCTTTCAGGAGTGCTAGTTCTGCAGGGTTCGCAGGAGAGCTTCTGTAAAGTTTGGAACGTAGGGGACGAGGTACTGGCAGAAGTAAAGTTGTGAGTCGTGCTTGGGTAGCTCAGTTGGTAGAGCACTTGCCCGCGATAGGCAAAGGTCCAGAGTTCGGGTCTCGGTCCGGCACACAGTTTTAATCTGCTAGGAAGTTTCATCTTCGGAGGTACTCGACAGAAGGGCGGAGATGTCCAGCGCAGCTCTGAACGGAACGTCAGAGACTGAAAAGTTTCTTCGATCACGTGCATACAGCCCGGAATACTCATCCGTAACAAAGACAAAATAACCATGAAGGTTGGTAGCATTTGGTGAGATAGCGGTAACTGACGAGGTAGTACAGTCCTTGAGATTTCAGGAGTTAGTTCATTAGTCCCTGTATTTCTGTGTCCACCTCACATTGACCGCAGAGCAACGAAAAAGTAGCGAGTACTAGAGATCTTTGGCTTGCTGAAGAGGATCGTCGGACGTCACCTGCGTGGTCCGCCGCTGCAGTCGATGCCGGCGCCGCTCGCCTCCCCCAGAGCGCCGCCCGTAGATATTATGGGTGCGACGCCGGCACCCGCGCGCTCCAGGAGGTCGCACAGCGCCGCTATGTACGTCTGCGCCATCTGCAGCGTCTCGAACTTGGAGAGGCGGTGGTCCTCGCCCAGCGACGGGATCACCTCCCGCAGGCGGTCGAACGCCTCGTTGAGGCCGTTCATGCGGCGGCGCTCGCGAGCGTTCGCCGCGAGCCGCCTGCGCTTCAGGACCGACGGCGAGGTGGCGCGCTCGCACGACGACGAAGACGACGCCGCGGCCTTCGAGGACGATCCCACTCTCCTGCGGTGCGGAGGGCGCCTCGGCAAGGCCGAAGGCGGCGCCGCCGGCAGGGACATGCGCGCGCGCTGCTGCAGGGCGGCGGCCGACACGCCCGCGGGGGCGCCAGGGGCCGCTCCCGCCCCCGCGAACTGCGGCGTCGACGTCAGCGTCGTCGCCGCCACCTGCCACCGCGCGGGACTCCCCTGCTGACCGTAGCTGTAGCCCGGCGTGTTGTTGTTGTCGAAGCCGTACGCCAGGGGACCCGTCGGCAGCCGCTTGGGTATTCTGGAGGGAAGGTACTCGTCTGCGAGGCCGACGATGAAGACGTCCCTCCGCGGTGACAGTAGCTGGCGCGGGGATTCGCCGTCGCTGACGGTCGTGGCCGCGGAGCACGCGGACACGGGTCTGGCGGGGGAGAAGAGAGGCGCCATCTCGTGGTGGTCGTGCCTGGCGGCCGGCAGCTGCTGGTAGGGCGCGAAGCGCTGGTAGTCCCTCGGCGCGGAGAACTGTCGCACCTCCGCGGCCAGCAGCCTGGCCGGGTCGTGCGCCTCCTCCAGCGTCATGAAGCGTTCGGTGCTGCTGCAGGCTGAGGAACTGCTCACCAGGTCCATGTTCCCGTCAGTCCGCCTCACCAGTTATACCATATTCTCCTCGCGTGTCGCAAAAATGTACGACTTTTCTTCAAACGCTAACGTATCAACAGTGTTCGACCACAGAAACTGCCATTCAGTACTCCCAATACACACTGTCTTCATCGAGACACATCACACGTTAGAAACTGTTCCTGCTCGCACTGATTGGGGTATTATGATCCAAGCATTTTTATGCAACGAATGTTGCTGTGAAATCGTCGCAAAATAATCCTCAGTACAAGTAACGAAAGCGACAAAAAAGAAGACGAAGTATAGTTACACTTACTTGGCTGCTCTTTCTATCGGCACAGGGAACTGTGAAATAAATATCTAAATTACGAGGTTTTTAATACAACTCCACCAACCGTGTAGCTAAGACACACTGCTTCGTTACTGGCCAGGGAAATGATGGTTTTGCTGCTGAGCACTGCGAGCTGATGTGCACGTCTCAATACTGAACCTCCATTGGACAAAATGAGGTTTTGCCGAAGAGCACTGCAAGGTGATGTGGACGTCTCACTACTGAACCCTGATGCGGCATAAACGCAGTTCGATGTGTGGAGACCATTTTGCGATGATCATACACACCTTCGCACAGTATGCTTCACACAGCTGAAATCAGTATTTCTTGCTTTACTCGTCGAAAAAAGTATTACCAAACACGACACTTTACGTGAAATAACACTAACAACCACGACCTCCACAATACCCTGTACAATTGATGTCTTCGCGGAGAAACTTAATTTCACAAAAATACAGTCTGACTTGTCATGACCACACGATTTTCACACACAACTTTATCCAGAACCGCCCACACAGTCGAAACCAGTATTTTTTTTTTATTCGTCGAAGAAATTATCTGCAAGTACGGCACATTTGATGCAACAATAATAACGACAGCGATTCTCTCGTTCCTAAATGGAATTCACGTTTAACTGTCTTCACTGAGTTCGACAAAAATAAAGTTTTATGACCGAACACCTCCTTGGGAGTTTTCTTAGACGGCATTCGCTAGAATCGATCACACGGCTTAAATTAGTATTTTTCCTTTTAATCGCCTACAAAATTGTTCCCAATTTTCCAAATTCCGGACTTTTCTGTAAACGTCAATTGAAATAACTACCTTAGCGCCAGTTCACTGCGAAATTCATGATATAACCATGTTATTGCACTTCGTAGTTGCTACTGATAAGCGTATGAGTTACTTTCACTATTATATTATTTGAGGATTGTAATCCACATAAACGATACTGCATTACGACATGACTGTCATTGTGGAAGTGCTTGTACTTCTCTTTTACCTTCCTCTGCAGAGTTAATTTGTCGTTACGAACTAAGGCTGTAAATAATCCGCAGATAGCTTCGAGTATTGACGTCGTACCAGAACAAAGCGGTAAGTTCAGTGTTCGTAATGGGCTGTAGATGAACACTTTTCCATTTGTGACGGGCAAGAGTTGTAGGAGCAGAGCTGTACAAGTAAAACTTTCATTCCGGGCAAATGCAGTTTCACACGCGGTACAGCGAAAAAAATTCACACAGAGGGCACCGTGTGGCGTCCCTAGCAGGGACTAAGGTGTCGAGAATGGACTAATGGCGCTGTCGCAGTTTGTGACGAACGACGTTGTCCGATTCGGCGCAATTCAGTCGGCGCCAGAGGGCGCTATCCGTGACAGCGTAGCTGTGTGGCCGGGTCAGCGCCCCCGCTGCAGAAGAAGAAGAAGAAGAAGAGCCGGCGATCACATTTTGAGGCGGGCAGCACCGCGGAACAGGTTTCGCGGCTCGCCAGCTGTCCGGCGCGGCGCGCACGAGTATCGGCGAGGTGCCCTACCGTCCCCGCCGCCGGCTGTCAGACGCCGCACCTAATGGCCGGTTGGCGTCTCCCGAAGTGCAGAAGCGGCCGCTGATTTGCAGTCCACTCAATTATCGCGGACTTTGCGCTGACGTCGGTCGTGACTCGGCGAGGATGTCCAGTCAGTCCGGCGCGGCCGCCTCACAATGGCGATCCCCGTACAGACCCTGACGACGGCAACAATACTCGCGAGCCGCGAGAGAGAGTCCGCGATATTGCGGGACGAGCGCGACGAACAAAAAGGAGCCACGAGAAGACGCAGCGCGGTGAAGGGCCTTCGCGTCACCGCCGATAGCGGATAGAGTACGTACTGTTCTGAGTCCCGAGAGGGGGTCAAAAAAATTGGTGGAATTCCGTCCCGGAGTGTAAAACGCGTGTACTGGAGGGGTAGAGAGCGCCACGTGGTAGGGGGAATCTTCCGCCGACCAATAAGGAGAGGTAGGACGGGCGCAAACCGCTGTGGGGGGGAAGTCACCTGGAGAGAGGTAGGGTGTAAGCCGTGCACCCTCGCCCCCTCTCTCAGCCCCGGGCTTCATTTGGATGCATTTATACTGGCGCGGCGCAGTGGCGGCCGGCGATAAGAAAGCAGGCGGGAGGTGGCCAGCAGCCGCTTCCTTCCTGCAAGGTGCGCGCCCGTGCCCGGGGCCCGGCGCGCCGATCAGCTGTTGCTGCGCGGCACGCGACCTGCGCCAAACAATAGTGGGGGAGGGGGGAAGCGCGAGCGCCGGCTGCGGGCGAGGCTGAGGCGGCTTCGTACAGGCGCTCGCCGCGTGGTGGAGCTACCCTCAGTGCTACCTAGGCAGGGGCGGTTCCAGGGGAGGGGGGCAAAGGGGGCAATATTCTTAATATTTACATTCATGAGGAAAAACAGCTTATTATGAGCATAAAATGACGTAATTAACAATATAATATGATTTTCTGAACACAGTCAAATACCCTATTATAACAGTCGTATCGTCATTGCTGCGTATAAACACACTCGCGAATTCGATGGCAACATTCTGTCAAATGAAAGCAATTGGTGAACTAATTCCGAAGATTTAAGAATGAAAACAAATGAACATTAGCATTGTTATAGATTATTTTACGTTAGCAGACAATCACAGAGTTTTTCAAGTGCACGTATCGTATTTGAAGAATATTTTTTAGGTAAGTTTAATTGTGTATCGCTATGTGTTAAGTGTGTTTATATATTAAATTTTTTGGAAGTCACGTACCAAAAATTTTGCCCCCACCCCTGACCGAGATCCTTGATCCGCCTCTGTACCTAGGACCCTGTAAATGATCAAAGTAATGTGCCAACTTCGCTGTTTCATATCTACAGATTTCTCAAAGAAGTGCGCAGACGTACCAACAAAGTCTGTCAAATTTATTGACCCTTTTAAAGCAGCTGTTACGCTGTGCACATCGTATCGTGAATTATTGTGACACTAGTGAGAATTACTACCAAAGCAGACAAATTATTTCTTGCATTGACCTCGGCACTGTGCCTAAACAAGAAAAGAAACCAAGAGGCTAGTCTCGGCAAATTTTTTAACTATATCTATGAAACACTGCTAAAGAAAATACTTCACACAGAATCTGATTACATCTACTGCGATTTATCTGATTTTATTAAAAAAATGGTTCAAATGGCTCTGAGCACTATGGGACTTAACATCTGAGGTCATCAGTCTCCTAGAACTTAGAACTACTTAAACCTAACTAACCTAAGGACATCACACACATCCATGCCCGAGGCAGGATTCGAACCTGCGACCGTAGCAGTCACGCGGTTCCGGACTGAAGTGCCTAGAACCGCACGACCACCGTGGCCGGCTGCTTTTATTAATTTTTAATTTATTGTACTGCCGCTTGTATGTTGACCATACACTACTGATATTCTTTTTAACATATTCTTATATTATTATATGGCTCGGAAATCCGCAACACCTACACCATTTTTTTGTGTTTATTTACATACTCCATTGATTTTAGTGCCCGCGACGATTGTGCAAATTCATGATATAGCGAGATAAACTGTAATAAAAATTCTTTGTCACTACACAAATGTAACGAAACATCAATACAAACGAAGTCTTGTCAAATCGACTGTCAATCGAAGTTTCTCTCACATACGTCACATACTAGTGACTTCTGACAAATATTTCGATTGTTCACAGGGTCCTCTAGGTTACGCGCACAATGGAAGCAAAGTCGTATGTCTGAAGCAGTGATTCCCAATCTTTACTACCTGGTAACCCCCCCCCCCCCCTCCCCCTTACAACTCCACAATATCTAATGCACCATTCGTTTATTTGTTTCCTTAATTTAATTAGTTTTGTCGAAAATCTTTAATTGATAATAATCTGCAGTCTACACTTAAGTAAAAGTGGGTTATCAAATACAGAGTAATACAAAACTATAGTGTTTCAAAGGACATGGTAGCATGTTTCTGCTTTCTTCCTCCCCCCCCCCCCCCACCCTGTTCTAACAACCCTACCACAACAAAGGTCAAAATTTAATAATGATTGTGGTGTTGCTCACGCTGCTAAATACTGCATTTTCGGGCAACAACAAAGTTATTATGTGGTAGGTGTCATTTGAGCACAGTTAATAAAGTCATTTCATGTAATAATGAATAAACTAGGCACTTATCTTTACGTGTTTCCCACGCTGGTCTCGTTGTCAAATCATGGCTCAATCGTCGAAAATCTAGGTGGTGATGATTCCGAGCTCGGATGCAAAGAGGCCTAGGTTTTATTCCGCTATATTCAAAAGTTTTATAGATGTGTTTCACAAACCATTCTTGAAGATCAAACCTTTGAAAGTTAGCACAATGGTGATGTAAAAAATAATCAGTACTCCGAATTCAAATTACACTTCCTTTTTATTGCTTTTGTTGCAATATCGCGTAACGTGCGAAAGTCACTTCACAATACAAAACATACTTGAAAACATCTTCCTCACTGTTAAAAGTTCACATTTCATAAACTGACGACAATATGCGTCTTTCCAACATGACGTCCAAGACTTCACCTTGTTTAAGGTCCGACTCTCTAACAACTAACGAATCGCTTACGCGCCCAAAAATCAGAGTTACAAGTACGACAAAGATCATAGTGACAAAAGAAAGAATACACATAAGAATAATATCATTGCAATATAAAGATGTCGATGTATCAAAGTACCTCTGCATTAATCAAATCAAATCTGAATGCTGTCTCAGAAGTATGTTAACTATTTTACAGAAACACAGTAGAATATTGCTGGTATCTAGAGGTTCAGGTGAGCTGCCGTAATGGTTACTTAATTCAAGTACCATTACACAAAGCTCAAATGGCTCAAATGGCTCTGGGCACTATGGAACTTAACATCTATGGTCATCAGTCCCCTAGAACTTAGAACCACTTAAACCTAACTAACGTAAGGACAGCACACAACACTCAGTCATCACGAGGCAGAGAAAATCACTGATCCCGCCGGGAAGCGAACCTGGGAACCCGAGATTACACAAAGCAGACAAATTATTTCTTGCAATTGACCTCGTCAATGTGTATAAAGAAGAAAAGAAACCAAGATGTTAGTCTCGGCAAATTTTTTAACTATTTCTATGAAACGCTGCTAAGGAAAATACTTCGCACAGTATCTGATTACATCTACTTCGATTTATCTGCTTGTATTAATTTTTATTTTATTGTACTGCCGCTTGTATGTTGACCATAAACTATTGATACTCTTCTTAAAGTATTATTGCGTTAATATATGGCTCGGAAAGCCGCAACACACCTACACCATTTTTTGTTTTTATTTACATACTCCTTTGCTTGTATTTCCCGCGACGATTGTGCAAATTCATGATACAGTGAGATAAACTGTAATAAAAATCTTTCTCGCTAAACATATGTGACGAAACATCAAAACCGCAACACCTACACCATTTTTTGTTTTTATTTACATACTCCTTTGCTTGTATTTCCCGCGACGATTGTGCAAATTCGTGATACAGTGAGATAAACTGTAATAAAAATCTTTCTCGCTAAACATATGTGACGAAACATCATCACAAACGAAGTCTTGTCAAATCGACCGTCAATCAAAATTTCTCTCAAAAACGTCACATACTAGTGACGTTTGACAAAATGTTTCGATTGTTCACAGGGTCCTCTAGGTTACGCGTACAATGGAAGCAAAGTCGTATGCCTAAAGGAGTGGTTCCCAACGTTTACTATCTGGTACCCTCTTTTGCAACTCCAGAATATCTCTTATTCCATTCGTTATTTGGCTCCTTATTTATTTATGGCGAAAATCTGTAATTGACAATAATCTGCAGTCCACACTATAGTAAAAGTGGATTATCAAATATAGAGTAATATAAAACTATAGTTTCATCAGCTTCGACATAGTCGCGTATATGAACAGTGATCCAATACTGTAAAATGTTTTTTTTTTTTTTTGTTCTAGCCTTTGATCACAATATAAATTCTTTTGACGATGACCGGTTTCAATCCGTAATGACCATCCTCAGATCACTTTAGGACATGATATAAATAAGGAGATATGATTCCGTTATACTCATTACAGTCTCTAATATCTCTTGTTCAGGTAATATAATACTGGTCTTACGCATTCGTGCAATATTCTACTATACGTTACACTATACTTTTAAAAACTGTTTGTTTCACAGACGAAGTATTCAAAAAATAAACCAAAGCTACTGGTTTGTTTAATACATCACCGATATAATGTGACTCTCTGATCGTATAATTATAGGATATGACATTTATGTTAAGTGAATGATCTACATAAACCGACATTCAGAGTCAAGTGAAGATAAGAAGACTTATTAAAAGTTAATCAAATACTGGTGTAGTTTTTTTGGATAAAAAATGTTATCCGCGTTATGTGTGAGGAGACTGAGGTTAAAACTAAGATGTGGGGCTGCGGACCGAAAATGCATCCTCTACGCAAATCCGAACATTTGTATGTTTATTACTATTCTGCATTCAGGACCAGTTGATGATTTTCATCCCCCAAGAAATCATCTTTAATCTTAAGTCCTGCAGCAAACCCCATAGGAACTTATTTTCTGAAATTATCCTCAGATAATTCCGAAAAAGTACACACAATCGTGCCTTTCCCTTTAAAACCAAATACATTACTGCACTGAAACTGAATGCCAATGTAAGTTGATCACTGAAATTAATTTCCATCCATAGCTCATTTCGAGTCCCTGCAAGATGATATCTCGGTTAATTTCTCTGAGTGTCAGCACCATGCTGTTCCTTCATTTCTGTTACCGAAGTACTGATACCTGCTAACGTTTGGTTACATTGGCAGCAGAGTCATTTCTGTAGTGTTCATGACAGTAAAAACTCGATATTCTTTCTTGAAGTGGGTACAAGCAGCACACATCAGTTCTAGAACTACGATACATTCTCCTCGATGAAATCAAGCAATAGAAAGAGAAAATTAAAACCTAGCCTAATAAGAAGCGTTAATGGCTTAGAAAACACTTCTTATGTCTAACACGTTGGACGTTCAATAAGTAATGTAACACCTTTTTTTGTGAAAGCAGGTTGGTTTTATTCACGATTTCAATACACCATATTATTCCCCACTCTTTAGACTACAAGGTGCAATTTTTCGTCACAAAATCCGTTCAATGCGATGGCCTTTTGCCACTTTACAGGGAGAACCTGCATGGTACCACTCCACTGGTCAACGTCGGAGCCAACGTCTTGCTGCATCATTAACCTACCCATCATCCATGCACGCGCAAGTAATTCCGCCCAGTTGCTCTTTATCGTCTTCTGTTAGGCGGCGAGGAATCCTGTGGACACACACCGTTGAGTACCCTAACAGGTGGACGTGTGTGTCAGCACAACCAATAGAGATCTCCAGTTATGCCACGAGGTATTTGACAGTGATCCGTCGATATCCTCGAATGAGTGTGTCCGCACTGTCCAACACTGCAGGAGTCACAGCTTTGTGCAGTCGGCCGGCACGCGGGACATCGGACAGGTTTGCGCGACCTTGTTGCGATGATAACAGACGCCTCGCCCAAAGACTAACCATGCTTTTGTTCATTGTCAGGTCTTCGTAGACATTCTGCAAGCACCTAAGAATGTCTGCGAAGCTCTGGTTTTCCACCAGAGAAACACTAACACCACTCTGCTTGGAATGCAAATCCGTTACAGTCGTTATTTTGAAGGCTATGTATGGCGCCGCCAAATATCGAATCGACATGAAACTAAGGGGCCGCTGCAGAAATATTCCACGATGTCCCACAACGAATTCGGCACTTTTTCAACCGAAATTTGGAGTGAAAAAATGTGTTGCTTTACATACTCAACGTCCCTCATATTTAACAGTACTGAAACTGACAAATTTGAGGCCCGCACCCGAACGAGGTGGCATAGTGTCCATATTACAGAGGACCGAGTTTTGTACTTCAGCCAAGGCATGCTCGGCGGGGGTGGGGGGTGTTGGGGGGTGTATTCTAAATCTGATCAGGTGAATGTCTGAATAGCTCTTAACAGCTTTTCAACCCTGTCCCTATTCACCTGGGTTAACGCTTCGTCGCTAATGATACCAACGTCCTAGCGCAACCTTTCTTTATACTTGCACAGCAATAGTGTGCCGTTAGTAAGACATTTAAACATTATGTCAGGACTTTTAAGGCCGTGTCGTATGATTTGTAACATGTCATTCAAGTCAACTTCTATTAAGACCGAAAAATGGATGTTCTTGTGGCGCATATGCATACTAATTTGTCATTTTCCCTGCGACCTCCACGCCACGATAAAACGTGCGCAGCCATATTCAAGCGACGGCCGTGTGATTGCGACAGGTACAGACGATGCGTCTCGCTGTCATAACGCACAGCATGTAAAGTACCCTAGAATTTTGAACCTCTAATATGAATCCCGAATCACACAAACTCGAAATGAATCCTGAAAGTTTTCTTTGTGGTTGTTAACGACAATGTTTCCATAACCACGATCTGAGCACAGATAAAACATTCGATTGTATGTACGTTAGTGTTCGCGCGCGCATGTTTTTGACTCTGTGTGTGTGTGTGTGTGTGTGTGTGTGTGTGTGTGTGTGTGCGTGTGTAATCATTCTCATACCGAATTAGAACTTAAAAACACCACAAAAAGATTGATGACGCAAGGGATACTAGTGGAACTGCTTCTACATTCAACACAGCATGGAATCTAGTATTTCATTCTCTTCATTCAACAAATTTGACTCCGCAATAAATGGTCCAATTAGACAACCGTCATGATACTAATAAGTTATCTGAAACAACAAAAGCAAGTGTGACTTTAGCACCAAAAGAACTACGGATAATTTTTATAATGAATTCATCTTCATGGAAGAATCACTAAGAATAAAAAGATTAAAAGACATCTGGTTCATTCTGCAGACATGGGTGGATCGAATAAACGAAATATAGTAAAGTATCAGTATAATAACTAAATCTCTAGCATATTCAGCACTAAATTGTAGCTAATTTGAATCATTTCGTTGCAACGTTCACTAGATTCCGATCACATTTTACGACTTCTTACGCCGGCGAAAATATTAACACACACATCAAAAAAAAGTTTTGTTTCACCCGGGTTCCCAGAAACCCTGTATCATAGACACATTCCCTTTGACTGTTCAGAAATGTCACTAAATCCGCCCAAAGACGTAAACAACCATGCATGAGCAGCGCCTATTAGATGGAGGGGGTCCGACGGCCGATCAGTTCCAGGAAGAGGTATACGCCTCGTATTGTACTAATCAACCATGCGTAAACGGTCAATACCGCGGTTCGATCGCGTCCGCATTGTCACTTTGTGCCAGGAAGGGCTCTCAATAAGGGATGTGTCCAGGGGTTTCGGATTGAACCAAAGCGATGTTGTTTGGGCATGGAGGAGATACAGAGAAACAGAAACTGTTGATGACATCCCTCGCTCAGGCCGCCCAAGGGCTGCTACTGCAGTGGATGACGGTAACCTACGGATAATGGCTCGGAGGAACCTTAACAGCAACGCCACCATGTTGAACAATGCTTTTCGTGCAGCCATAGGACGTCGTGTTACTCAAACTGTGTACAATAGGCTGCATGATGCGCAACTTCACTCCCAACGTCCATACCGAGGCCCATCTCTGCAACCACGACCATGCAGCGCGGTACAGATGGGCCCAACAACATGCCGAATGGACCGCTCAGGATTGGCATCACGTTCTCTTCACCGACGAGTGACGCATATGCCTTCAACCAGACAGTCGTCGGAGACGTGTTTGGAGGCAACTCGGTCAGGATGAACGCCTTAGACACACTGTCAAGCAAGTGCTGCAAAGTGTAGGTTCCCTGCTGTTTTGGGTGGCATTCTGTGGGGCCGACGTACGCCGTTGGTGGTCATGGAATGCGTCGTAACGGCTGTACGATACGTGAATGCCATCCTCTGACCGACAGTGCAAGTATATCAGCAGCATATTGGCGAGACATTAGTCTTCATGGACGACAATTCGCGCCCCCATCGTACACATCTTGTGAATGACATCCTTCAGGATAACGATGTCGCTCGACTAGCGCGGCCAGCATGTTCTCTAGACATGAACCCTATCGAACATGCCTAGATTGAAAAGGGCTGTTTATGGACGACGTGACCCACCAACCACTCTGAGGGAACTACGCCGAATCTCCGTTGAGGTCTGGGACAATCTGGACCAACAGTGCCTTGATGACCTTGTGGATCGTATGCCACGACGAAAACAGGCATGTGTCAATGCAAGAGGACGTGCTACTGGGTATTAGAAGTACGAGTGTGTACAGCAATCTCAGCAATCTGGACCACCATCTCTGAAGGTCTCATTGTATGGTGGTGCAACAGGAGTGTGTAGCTTTCATGAGCAATAACAAGGGTGGAAACGAATTTAAGTTGATCTCTATACCAATTTTCTGTGCAGGTTCCGGAACTCTCGGAACCGAGGTGATGTAAAACCTTTTTTGGTGTGTGTTCGAGCTGTCAAAACGAAAGTGATTAGAAATATGTGTGGAATTCACACATGTACTATTGTGAACGTCTCATAGACATTTTAACACGTACAGTACCAGAAGAAAATATTGTATACAGTAACCTTTTGGAAATGTTACTTGGCCACAGTAAGCAGTGGAATAAAGTACAATCGTAATTCACACACGAAAATTGCGTATCTGAGAGACAGCAAAACGGTTTCAAATGTTGATCAAAGTTGTCTCTGTAGAAAAATTCTTGAATAGATGTAAAAAGGAAAATACAAGCCTGAAACTGGCCCTCACATGTAACTACATAAATTCTTTAAGAAATTTCTACAATACGTTAATTCAGTTGTCACGTTCCACATGACGAACTTTACTGCGAGTGTAATCTGATCAACACGAAACTAAGATAAACTCAATTTTCAGTTTCATCGAACGGAGTAGTCATATTCTCTTCCACATCCAGTCGAATTACAAGCTACGTTTTCACATAATGTATCCTGACATAACATTAAATTTATAGGGACTAATCGTTACTCGTAATATTTTAATTTTTCAGACGACATGAATATCGATTTCCATTATCTGTTCAATATTTGTTTCTTGAAGAAGTTGAGATCAGCGTTCTTAGTGACGTTACTATGATACAGCCATGCCACGCACAATTCGCTTCCTACCTCGTGGGCTCCTCGAATATTACATTTTACTGAATTAAAGGTGAAGATTTCATCTTTTAAGAGTTTCAATAGTCACCATACAGAAATATATCATCCCTAATTAGACTTTAAGGCCCAACGGCTAATTAACATTCGCATATATATCGTCAGGCTTTTTTTTTTTTTAATTTTTTGAAGTTATCTGGCTTGCAAATCGACCAATAAACTAAAAAAAAGATGAAGTAAAATGCTAACCGTTTATACGTGAGGAAGAAGAAAAATTTGCGATTCACTAGAAATGATGGTCCGATGGAAAAAAAGGCTTAATTTTGTACTTTTTCATATGGCTTGCTGAGTGTCAATTCCTGTCTATTTCCATAACATGAATTCCCGTTAATAACTTCGAAACTTTTAGTTGATAACTAACAGATTTTGTTGCTCGGAAAAAGATCATATTGTTAACAGGGTAGCATCACTGAATCTAACCACACAGTACTAAGTGTATTGTACTGCACGTATTAAATGTTGTTTAGCGTCTCGTATCCACCAACATTTATATGTCAAACCGAAAAAATTTTCTCTATAAAAGAAAGAAGAAACGACAGCAAGCGAAGCGCCTCTCAAGGTCGACAAACGCACGTCTCACTTTCTCTTTGCAAAAGAAAAAAGTTCCTACTCCGAATGACGGGATGCAACGCAGAGACAAGAAAACGTCCCCATTGCGTGAGATAACACCTTCTTGGCGGTTAGTAAGAAAATTAAAACGGTAAGAGGAATATAAGTCGCAGCTTGGTAACTGTTGAGGACTTGCGCTGTGAACTTCATTTCGCTAATAACCGAGGGCTCGTGGCTTGGCTCGGCGCGGCGCGGCGTTTGTGAGTTTTTTGTGCTCGTGCTGCCGCCACCTGTAGCGCGTGCCGGCCACGTGCCCGGAAGTGGTGGCGCTGGCATCAGATTCAGAGTTCCGCCGCGGCCCTCTCCTCATTACGGTTACATCCAACCCTCTTCCTCCTGCCGCTATTGCTATGCAATGGAGATTTCAACGCTCGATGGGGAAACGAACCTCGACTCCCCGATTCTGCAGTTGCCCCCACCAGCGTCTTGCTTCTACTGATCTGTATCAACATAATTTCTAGCGATTACTCAGTGTACCGGAACAATAGAACCTCCTTACAAACTCAGAATAACTTTGGTCTTATGAATCCTGCGAACAGTTCGCTGCTCTTGCTGGCCTCTGTTCACACATTTTGGAATAACAATAGCAGATTGTTCTGATGGTAAATACCTGTGTTGTTGTACTTGATATTTATGTACCACAATACACGGATCTGCAGAACAGTCAGTGGTCGGACGAATAGACAATATCTGCATGAACTTTATTTTTATTCGGAGTCTGAATCTTTCTTTTTTAAGTTTGAAGCACTTCTTGGGCTACCCCGTCATTGTAATCACGCATTCAAGAGTAATGAAAAAAATATTGCAGTAAAAAATTATTTGAGACAAAAAGAAAACTAAAACTACATACTATAGATCCGCATAGCAAAACTAATAGCTGGCCATGTTCCAAACACAGAACTTGATATTTTCTTGGTTTTGGATTTTTAAAAAAAATAAAAAATAAAAAAACAAAATTCTTTCGTTTTTCAAGCTAGAATACTAAATCCGCTGCAATACCAGCTGAAGCAGAACAGTCATCGTAGCTCCACGACTTTCTGTTGCGGATTTGGACAGTGCAGAAATTTAATAATAAGTTGTTATCACTGGCTATAGCCAAAAAAAGTTAGATAATTCGTCTATGAGTAGCTGCATAGGAACACGTCGCAGGAACGTAGCAACTTCACTTGAAAATTTTATGTGCAGCAGAGTACAGAGTTTTTTCTTTCAAATAGAGAACGATCTTCATATAAGGTACTAAAAATCAAAAAATTCTGAACTACAGAGAGATAAGCAGGGAAAATTACGTAGTGCTCTTGCTTAATAATACAAGAATAAATCACGAATAAGCAAACTTTAATCCAACGTATGAGGTTTCTCTTCACCATTATCTTCTTCGTCTTCTAATTATTTTTCTTCGTTGCTACTTCTGGCTGTAACGCATGGGATGACTCTCTCTCAACAGCTTCCTTCCTATAGCTAGCTGCTTAGCAAGATGATACGGTTCCCCTTTTATACAGTCGTGAACTGCTGTCTTCCATTCTCCACTTACGTTTTATTTTTCCATCCCTGAAACTGGTCCACCATCAAGAAAGGTGCACTAAATACTCTGTCACACTATTTGTCCTTTTCATGATGTTTTACAGTAATTTTCGTTGCTCTCTCCCTCTCCTTTCAACAAATCCAGATTCTAACATTTTGTACATTGCTGGGGCAACAACCGTAGAATGGAATCTTCTAGTAGAAATAGCAAACAGCCAGTCAGCTGCAAATGCGAAGATTTATTAATACTCCTTTACCATGGCTTCAACGTTTATAAAAACGTCTCATTCAGAAGGAAAATACGAACAGCTGGATTAGGTGTTGTGGCAAAGGTACATTAAAATATAGACGAAAGACGTCGTCAAATATAAAATTTCACCTTCATATTAAATTAAAAATACGCACAACTTCGTTGTTGTCATATGGAACTTCTTCACCAACGTACAGCTAGTGCACTAGCTGTAGGTACGCTATCCTCGATTCCTGCAGATACCATATGGGTTCCCTGCTGCTACACTATGTGATCAAAAGTATCCGAACACCCCCCAAAAAACATACGTTTTTCAGTTAGGTGCATTGTGCTGCCACCTACTGCCAAGTACTCCATAGGAGCGACCTCATTAGTCATTAGACATCGTGAGAGAGCAAAATGGGACGCTCCGCGGAACACACAGACTTCAAACGTGGTCAGGTGATTGGGTGTCACTTGTGTCATACGTGTGTACGCTAGGTTTCCACACTCCTAAACATCCCTAGATTCACTGTTTCATATATGATAATGAAGTGGAAACGTGAAGGTACAATTTCAGCACAAAAGCGTACATGCCGACATCATCTGTTGACTGACAGAGACCTCCGACAGTTAAGAGGGTCGTAATTTGTAATAGGCAGACACCTATCTAGACAATTACACAGGAATTCCAAACTGCATCAGGACCCAGTACTATGACAGTTAGGCGGGAGGTGAGAAAACTTGGATTTCATGGTCGAGCGGCTGCTTATAAGCCAAACATCACGCCGGTAAATAACGAACGACGCCCCGCTTGGCGTAAGGAACTTAAGCATTGGAAGACTGAACAGTGGAAGAACGTTGAGTGGAGTGACGAATGACGGTACACAATGTGGGTATGGCGAATTCCCGGTGAACGTCATCTGCCAGCGTGTGTAGTGCCAACAGTAAAATTGGGAGGCGCTCGTGTTATGGTGTAGTGTGTTTTCCATGGAGGGGGCTTGCACCACTTGTTGTTTTGCATGGCACTATCACAGTACAGGCCTACATTTATTTTTTTTAAGCACCTTCTTGCTTCCCACTGTACGAAAGCAATTCGGGGATGGCGATTGCATCTTTCAACACGATCGAGCACCTGTTCATAATGCACGGCCCGTGGCGGAGTGGTTACACGATAATAACATCCCTGTACTGGACTGGCCTGCACAGAGCCCTGACCTGACTCCTATACAATACCTTTGGAATGTTTTGGAACACCGACTTCGTGCCAGGCCTCACCGACAGACTTCGATACCTCTCCTCAGTGCAGCACTCAGTGAAGAATGGGCTGCCATCCCCCAAGAAATCTTCCGGCAGCTGATTGAACCTATGCCTGCGAGAGTGAAAGCTGTCATCAAGGTTAAGGGTGGACCAACACAATATTGAATTCCAGCATTACCGAATGGAGGGCACCACGAACTGGTATCCACACAGAATAGGCACATTCCCTTTCCATCTTTAATCAACTTCTGTCTGCACTACAAGTAATGTAACACTGTCACTGGGTGCAATATAAATTCTGCTACTATGCTACTTCTATTTTTTTTTTTACTTTTTTATTTTTATTACACTGCAAAGTCGGCTGACAAAAGGGAAATTCATAAAATTTATGCAAAAACGGTAGATTCAGTTAGTAAAGATTAGTTTACACAGTTAATTACACTGACACAATTCACTTCAAGGCAGAATACGTGAAAAGCAGAAATTAAACAGAATATGCTACCGCGTCAGTCATGTCCGATCAGGTCCTCGGCAGTTGATAAATTACATACCGCACCATGCTGCGCAGCTTGTAGATTCATGTTTAGGATGCTTTCGTATGTACTTTTGGAGGAGGGCGGCTAAAATCCCGGTCCGACCATCTCGATTTTCAGTTGCGAAGTATTAGACTTAACAAGTAGATCCCTGTTTCTGAAACAATGGATATTCCGTGTATAAAACAGCTCCACAGCTCTAGTTACTTTACAAATGAGTTAATGTATTAGATATTTGACTTCAAACATGTAAGTCAGAAAGAAGTTTAGAAACGATTTGAATTACGCTAAAAGGTTTTTGGAAGTCGCTGAATGCTCCCCTTATAAAACATTGGAGGAATTAAGTCTGGGCAATTTTCGTTCCATATATACGTGAAGATTGTATCTCTTCTTTCGGACATGTCCGAAAGAACAGATACTATCTTCATACATACACTCCTGGAAATGGAAAAAAGAACACATTGACACCGGTGTGTCAGACCCACCATACTTGCTCCGGACACTGCGAGAGGGCTATCCAAGTAATGATCACACGCACGGCACAGCGGACACACCAGGAACCGCGGTGTTGGCCGTCGAATGGCGCTAGCTGCGCAGCATTTGTGCACCACCGCCGTCAGTGTCAGCCAGTTTGCCGTGGCATACGGAGCTCCATCGCAGTCTTTAACACTGGTAGCATGCCGCGACAGCGTGGACGTGAACCGTATGTGCAGTTGACGGACTTCGAGCGAGGGCGTATAGTGGGCATGCGGGAGGCCGGGTGGACGTACCGCCGAATTGCTCAACACGTGGGCCGTGAGGTCTCCACAGTACATCGATGTTGTCGCCAGTGGTCGGCGGAAAGCGCACGTGCCTGTCGACCTGGGACCGGACCGCAGCGACGCACGGATGCACGCCAAGACCTTCGGCTTTTGCAACGGTAATATGCACTTAAGTACTCATGAACTAAAAGAAGAATGGTAAAAGGATGTGACTGGTACTAATAATAAGGCGATATAAAGGTAACAGGTCATCAGTCCCCTAGAACTTAGAACTACTTAAACCTAACTAACCTAAGGACATCACACACATCCATGCCCGCATTGCTTATTCTGAAGCGGAACACACTCCCATACCACGTAACGGTAGGGTATATCTGTCTCGAGGCCAGGCCTTACAAAACAAACCCCATACCATGGGGAACGGCTGAATGGCGCTATACCGTACAACAGTTTTTAATGAGACCTTTATTGGCAGGAATACAGTGGTGTACCTTGGGTATGGCTGAGCGCGGTGCGTGCCATGGGCGAAGATGGCACGTATTTTTGACACAGAAAAAATGAGAAGAGCCAAAAGAAAAGGGGAAGAGAGGAAATGTAGTACAACTAGAACGGGAAGAGAGTGGAACTGTATGAAAGGGATTCACGAGGAGATTCTGACTGAACTGTGTTGAACATTTTCAAAGTACCTATCGCTACCTGGTACAGAGGTGCATATACCCTGTTTTTTGCTAAAAGACGGAGTCGCTCTCGTTCTGTAAAGTGAGCCAACGTAACGATAGTGTAAGAAGTAAAACATCATTGTTGCAAACAAGGCGGCTTTTAAATTTTATCATGAAAAAGAAAGATTATTTTAGTTTATTCATTCCCCGAGGTGTAGTCTCAAAGTTTTAATTATCCTCTCGAAAAAATAGAATTACGTTACTGATATTTTGATTGCTTGGATGTATGCGTCAGCAGTCATGGTACACATCCAAATTCCCAGCCAAAGTATAGTAACACAGCTAGACGAGCCGAAGCAAAAGTAACTGTACTTTCTTGGTGTCATAATTAAAATTTCACGAATAACCCCAGTACTTCATCACAAAGACGGTTTGATCTCAGTAAAAGAAGAAACATGCTACTCCGCGTTGTGAATTAATCTAAAAATGGACAGGTGCGAGTAAGACGCGAGCACTGAGGGCTTCCTAGAAATTTAATTATACTTACAGACAGTTCATCCATTCGCAGAATCGAAGATCTCGACGATTTTTCCTGTCATCGCCATTAATGCTGGTAATACATCGGTCCCAGGACTTCCAAAAATTTCGAGAATGTTCCAATTACAAGATTTAAGTCGTATAAGAACTGACAAAAGAAATATTTTTTCCTTGAGATATAATTACTTATTAACAGTTTTTGATTTTTTTCCATTTACATTTACAGCGGAAACTTGCTTGTTGCCAAATTTCATGATTCTAGACCAACGGGAATTACCCTACAGGTTTTGATGAGTGAGGTTGCGAGTATCAAACCACACTACTGGCCATTAAAACTGCTACACCAAGAAGGAATGCAGGTGATAAACGGGTATTCATTGGACAAATGTGGTATACTAGAACTGACATGTGATTACATTTTCACGCAGTTTGGGTGCATAGATCCTCAGAAATCTTACCCAGAACAACCACCTTTGTGTTCAGTCAAACAGAGCTTGGATGGCGTGTACAGGTACAGCTGCCCATGCAGGTTCAACACGATACCACAGTTCATCAAGAGTAGTGAATGGCGTATTATGACGAGCCAGTTGCTCGGCCACCATTGACCAGACGTTTTCAGTTGGTGAGAGATCCGGATAATGTGCTGGCCAGGGCATCAGTCGAACATTTTCTGTATCCAGAAAGGCCCGTACAGGACCTGCTACATGCGGTAGTGCATCATCTTGCTCAAATGTAGGGTTTCACAGGTATCGAATGAAGGGTAGAGCCACGGGTCGTAACACATCTGAAATGTAACGTCCACTATTCAAAGTGGCGTTAATGCGAACGAGAGTTGACCGATACGTGTAACCAATGGCTCCGCATACCATCACGCCGGGTGATACGCCAGTATGGCGATGACGAATACAAGCTTCCAATGTGCGTTCACAGCGATGTCGCCAAACACGGATGCGACCATCAGGATGCTGTAAACAGAACCTGGATTCATCCGAAAAAATGACGTTTTGCCATTCGTGCACCCAGGTTCGTCGCTGAGTACACCATCGAAGGCGTTCCTGTGATGAAGCGTCAAGGGTAACCGCAGCCACGGTCTCCGAGCTGATAGTCCATGCTGCTGCAGACGTCGTCGAACTGTTCGTACAGATGGTAGTTGTCTTGCGAACGTCCCCAACTGTTGACTCAGGGATCGAGACGTGGCTGCACGATCCGTTAGAACCATGCGGGTAAGATGCCTGTCATCTCGACTGCTA
Organism: Schistocerca gregaria; assembly: GCF_023897955.1. Lineage (NCBI taxonomy): Eukaryota > Metazoa > Arthropoda > Insecta > Orthoptera > Acrididae > Schistocerca > Schistocerca gregaria. The sequence goes on from NC_064921.1 coordinate 202,337,823, forward strand.
GTGATACGAGTCTGTTGGGATCCAGCACGGCGTTGCATATTACCCTCCTGAACTCACCGATTCCATTTTCTGCTTTGTCAGTGGATCTCGACCAATGCGAGCAGCAATGTCGCGATACGATAAACCGCAATCGCGATAGGCTACAATCCGACCTTTATCATAGTCGGAAACGTGATGGTACGCATTTCTCCACCTTGCACGAGGCATCACAACAACGTTTCACCTGGCAACGCCAGTCAACTACTGTTTGTATATAAGAAATCGGCTGGAAACTTTCCTCATGTCAGCACGTTGAAGGTGTTGCCGCCGGCCCCAACTCTGTGTGGGAATACTGTGAAAAGCTAATCATTTGCATATCACAGCATCTTCTTCCTGTCGGTTAAATTTCGAGTCTGTAGCACTTCATCTTCTTTTAATTGCCAGTAGTATATAAAACACATATGCCCGTATCTTTTGACTACATTGACTTAAAAGTTATTATTCATTCTACTGCCGAATAACCACAGACGTTAGTATGTGACATACACTCCTGGAAATGGAAAAAAGAACACATTGACACCGGTGTGTCAGACCCACCATACTTGCTCCGGACACTGCGAGAGGGCTGTACAAGCAATGATCACACGCACGGCACAGCGGACACATCAGGAACCGCGGTGTTGGCCGTCGAATGGCGCTAGCTGCACACCATTTGTGCACCGCCGCCGTCAGTGTCAGCCAGTTTGCCGTGGCATACGGAGCTCCATCGCAGTCTTTAACACTGGTAGCATGCCGCGACAGCGTGGACGTGAACCGTATGTGCAGTTGACGGACTTTGAGCGAGGGCGTATAGTGGGCATGCGGGAGACCGGGTGGACGTACCGCCGAATTGCTCAACACGTGGGGCGTTAGGTCTACACAGTACATCGATGTTGTCGCCAGTGGTCGGCGGAAGGTGCACGTGCCCGTCGACCTGGGACCGGACCGCAGCGACGCACGGATGCACGCCAAGACCGTAGGATCCTACGCAGTGCCGTAGGGGACCGCACCGCCACTTCCCAGCAAATTAGGGACAATGTTGCTCCTGGGGTATCGGCGAGGACCATTCGCAACCGTCTCCATGAAGCTGGGCTACGGTCCCGCACACCGTTAGGCCGTCTTCCGCTCACGCCCCAACATCGTGCAACCCGCCTCCAGTGGTGTCGCGACAGGCGTGAATGGATGGACGAAATGAGACGTGTCGTCTTCAGCGATGAGAGTCGCTTCTGCCTTGGTTCCAATGATGATCGTATGCGTGTTTGGCGCCGTGCAGTTGAGCGCCACAATCAGGACTGCATACGACCGAGGCACACAGGGCCAACACCCGGCATCATGGTGTGGGGAGCGATCTCCTACACTGGCCGTACACCTCTGGTGATCGTCGAGGGGACACTGAATAGTGCACGGTACATCCAAACCGTCATCGAACCCATCGTTCTACCATTCCTAGACCGGCAAGGGAACTTGCTGTTCCAACAGGACAATGCACGTCCGCATGTATCCCGTGCCACCCAACGTGCTCTAGAAGGTGTAAGTCAACTACCCTGGCCAGCAAGATCTACGGATCTGTCCCCCATTGAGGATGTTTGGGACTGGATGAAGCGTCGTCTCGCGCGGTCTGCACGTCCAGCACGAACGCTGGTCCAACTGAGGCGCCAGGTGGAAATGGCATGGCAAGCCGTTCCACAGGACTACATCCAGCATCTCTACGATCGTCTCCATGGGAGAATAGCAGCCTGCATTGCTGCGAAAGGTGGATATACACTGTACTAGTGCCGACATTGTGCATGCTCTGTTGCCTGTGTCTATGTGCCTGTGGTTCTGTCAGTGTGATCATGTGATGTATCTGACCCCAGGAATGTGTCAATAAAGTTTCCCCTTCCTGGGACAATGAATTCACGGTGTTCTTATTTCAATTTCCAGGTGTGTATATTTCAACTTGATACGTCTTCCCGTTCCTGAGGAAAGCTGTTTTGATCTGACAGACAGACAAACAAAACAGCGATCTGATAAGGGTTTCGTTTTTACCTATTTAGGTACTAAAGACTGGAAAATGTGTAGATGTTTGGAGAAGAGTGAGGGCAGATCACCCTGCGCACCAGTTCCCCAAGCTACGTGAATCCATGTATGGCTACGCTTGCAGATCACGAACGGGATCTTACCAAGTATCGATCATCTACATCTACATTTATACTCCGCAAGCCACCCAACGGTGTATGGCGGAGAGCACTTTACGTGTCACTGTCATTACCTCCCTTACCTGTTCCAGTCGCGTATGGTTCGCGGGAAGAACAACTGCTGGAAAGCCTCCGTGCGCGCTCGAATCTCCCTAATTTTACATTCGTGATCTCCTCGGAGGTATAAGTAGGGGGAAGCAATATATTCGATACCTCATCCAGAAACGCACCCTCTCGAAACCTGGACAGCAAGCTACACCGCGATGCAGAGCTCCTCTCTTGCAGAGTCTTCCACTTGAATTTCCTAACATCTTCGTAACGCTATCACGCTTACCAAATAAGCCTGTGACGAAACGCGCAGCTCTTCTTTGGATCTTCCCTGTCTCCTCTGTCAATCCGACCTGGTACGGATCCCACACTGATGAGCAATGGTTCAAATGGCTCTGAGCACTATGGGATTTAACATTTATGTTTATCAGTCCCCTAGAACTTGGAACTACTTAAACCTAACTAACCTAAGGAGATCACACAACACCCAGTCATCACGAGGCTCATGAGCAATACTCAAGTATAGTTCGAACGAGTGTTTTGTAAGCCACCTCCTCTGTTAATGGACTACATTTTCTATGGACTCCCCCAATGAATCTCAAACTGGCACCCACCTTATCATCAAATAATTTCATATGATCATTCCACTTCAAATCGTTCCGTACGTATACTCACAGATAGTTTACAGAAGTAACTGCTACCAGTGTTTCTTCCCCTATCATAAAACCATACAACAAAGGATCCTTCTTTCTATGTATTCGCAATACATTACATTTGTCTATGTTAAGGGTCAGTTGCCACTCCCTGCACCAAGTGCCTATCAGCTGCAGATCACCCTGCATTTCGCTGCAATTTTCTAATGCTACAGATTCTCTGTATACTAGAGCATCATTCACGAAAAGCTGCATGGAACTTCCGACACTATCTACTAGGTCACTTATGTATCTTGTGAAAAGCAATGGTCCCATAACACTCCCCTGTGGCATGCCATAGGTTACTTTAACGTCTGTAGACGTCTCTCCATTGAGAACAACATGCTGTGTTATGTTTGCTAAAAACTCTTCAATCCAGCCACACAGCTGGTCTGATATTCCGTAGGCTCTTACTTTGTTTATCAGTTGACAGTGCGGAACTGTATCGAAGGCCTTCCGGAAGTCAAGGAAAATGGCATCTACCTGGAAGCCTGTGTCTAATATTTTCTGGGTGTCATGATCAAATGAAGCGAGTTGGGTCTCCAACGATCGCTGTTTCTGGAATCCATATTGATTCCTACAGAGTAGATTCTGGGTTTCCAGAAATGACACGATACGCGAACAATAAACATGTTCTAAAATTCTACAACAGATCGATGTCAGAGATATAGGCCTATAGTTTTGCGCGTTTGCTCGACGACCCTTCTTGAACCTTACGGAACACAGCCTTCCGTTCGAGCGTTCTATGTAGCTCTGCCAGGTGATACAACGGAAACGTGATTTGTTTTGAAGCGAGTGCAGGAAGCAGGAGACGGCGGAGCGCCAGCGCGCTGCGGCACCTGCGGGCGGCGTACCGGCAGCTGCCCGCGGCCGCGCCATTAAGGGCCCAGAGCTGCAGGCCGCGGTCGCACGCGTCCCTGCACAGGCGGTGGCGCTGACCGCCCATATGGCACGGCTACTGTGCGGCCGCGCACTTTGCGAATCATCGTCCGCAATGGCCCGGCTGGCTGCCTGCTGGTCTGGCGGCTCGCGATCTGCACAGGTGGCCAGCCGGCGCGCAGCCACACCTGGGCCGTCCGCTGGCCGCGTTCCGTTACCCACACCAGCTCCAGCACATCCTGTGTACCGAAGCACTCGCCCACTCCTCACCCTACAGGGGCGCCAGGAGGATTAGCCTCTAGGATAAGTCAGGACGATCGACGTATCTAGGCCACTGCAGCGAGGTGACAACAGTCATGGGAAATACCTCCTAACATCGTGTCGGACCTATTTCTCTCAGAATTTCGAACATCTTGCACCATTTGACACTGTCGAATGCTTTTTCCATGTCAACAGATCCTATGAACGTTTCTTGATTTTGGTTCAGTCTCGATTCCATTATCAACCTCAACGTCAGAACAGCCTCTCCGATGCCTTTACCGTTCCTGAAGCCAATCTGAGCTTCATCCAACATATCCTCAATTTTCTTTCCCATTCTTATGTATATTACTCTATAGGGGTTCATAATTGCGAAAGCGTTCCCGGAGCAGGATTTTGTGTACCATATGACCTCTCCATTATGTCCCTAAATGTTCTATGAGATGTAGGTCGGGCGATTTCTGTGGTCATATAATTTGCTCAAATTATCCAGAATGTGTATTACTATATAGGGGTTCATAATTGCGAAAGTGTTCCCGGAGCAGGATTTTGTGTACCAAATGACCTCTCCGTTATGTCCCTAAATGTTCTATGAGATCTAGGTCGGGCGATTCCTGTGGTCATATAATTCGCTCAAATTATTCAGAATCCTCTTCAAACCAATCACGAACAATTGTGGTCTGGTGACATGACGCATTGTCATCGATAAAAATTCCGTCTTTGTTTGGGCACATGACTGTCTGTAAACAGTCTCCAAGTAAAGTTAAAGCAATTACAGCCCTCGGTCACAAAATTTATTTCTTTTGACCTGATTTTGACACTTCTATGAGAGTCTTCATCAGAAATTAAATATTCAAATTAGCATGTCACGTATAAAATAAATATCAATTGATAAGCTTTACTCAAATTTATTTTATACGTGGCATGCCAATTTGAATATTTAATTTCTGCTGAAAGCACTTTTTTTTTACTAGCTGCTTATTTTTTATGACCCACCGTTTAATTTCTTATGGTGGGTCGAATGTTGCCACTTAGCCACTGTGACTGGGTCCGGGTTCCGGAGTGACTGAAAGTATCACCACACCGGCTCCTTTCCCCACTCACACCGTTGCCCGTGTCCCGCCACGTGGAGGCGCGCTCTACTTGTTCACATCCAATTGATGTATTTTTTGTGCAGCATTTGAAAAACTTATAACTAATCAAGTGAGATAAAACAAACAAAACAAAATTAAATATTTAGAAAGAAGGAAGGAAGAGAATTGAATAGAGAAGAGATAGGTATAATATTGCCCCTCACCTGGTTGTGAGCGGCGGCCCGGGTCATAGAATGACCCTCAAGACGCTGGCCATCGCTCACCACGCTTTTAACATCTACCATCCTAAAAACTAACTTATCTAGAAGAGATTAGGGTACGTTAAAGCTAGAAACTAAGACTAAGACCTCCATGTCCAGCCTGCCAAACTATTTACGATATACAATAGAGAGGTAACTTATTTTGTGCTTGGCTCAAAGTTTCTAATGAAAGTGTACTTTTGGTAAAAGTAATAAAGGTAATGACGCTAATGGTTTGTGTTGAGCCTACAAGGCTCCAAGCAGAGTACATCAGGCGCAAGTACCTCCCGGCCCCGCCGACAACACGACCTGAACGGTGGTTTTCCCCGATCTACCATCGGTGTCCGTCGGGTTGGGCTCAAAAGAGAGGGACCACAATTAAGATCCTTCCATCCAGACTGTGCGCTGCCTCTTAACGGAAGGCGTAGGTCCCTTGAAGAGGTACCCAGCTTGAAGCTCTTATTAGACATGAAGATGCTGTTAACTATTTACATATAAGGTGCAAACTGTTTTTAGGATTGTGTGTGACTTGTGCACCTCTTATCGGTTGTTCCACTCTGTTCTTAGAATTTGACTTGGTTGAACACTATGGATCATCCGCGCTGGACGCTTCAATATCTGTGTTGGTGCCCTGGTCTGTATCTGCTTCTTCTTCATCATTCATGGTGCTAATCATGTTTGTGTCCCCCTGGGCATCATGATGTCTGTTTGGACCGACTTGCCTTCGGTAGGGTCTGTTGCGCAAGTATTCTATTTAATGGATCTTAGAGATTTCGTCAGTTAGTTTGTTGAGTTCAGTCCACTTTTCCGGGTCGCGTATTATGGCATGTAGTTTGTTCTGTGTGATCAGGCGATTTATGTGTACTGTGTGTCTTGCGTTCATGCGTTCTCCGCAGAAGAAGACAGTGTGTTCAGGGGAACCTTCTTCCCGGCATGTGCATCTATTAGTCTGCTGCAGACTCACGCGGTACAGGTGCGTGGGATAAGGGCCATGTCCTGTGATGAAATGTACCATACCGAGGCTGGGATCGATATGTTTTAGTCTTTCCCGGATGTCAGGGAAGAAGTTGTATACACGGCGGCCCTTATCGCTGCTGGCCCACTAGCTTTGCCAGGTATCCACGCGCTATGCTTTGAGCTGGCGTGTTGTCTCAATCGGTACACCAGTGATCTCCTGAACCTCGTCTATTCTCCCTATCCTAAGCCAGTACATTGCTGCGCGGTACCTGATGGTGATATCTATGGGGAAGATTCCCATGACGACGTATGTGCTTCATTTGACGTTGTGTTGAATGCCCCTGTAAGAGTGGAAACCAGGTCAAAAGACATAAATTTTGTGAACAAGGGTTGTAATTGCTTTAACTTTAATCTGTATACGGTCGCTGAGTACGCAGCCATGTATAAAACTTTTAGTCTCCAAGTAGCCGAACATAACCATCTCCAGTCAATGATAGGTTCATTCCATGCAAACAAAGTCGACACCATTACAGAGCCACCACCGGTTTGCATAGTGTCTTGTTGACAACTCGGGCCCATGGCTTCTTGGGGTACGCGCTACACTTGATCCCCACTATCGGCCCCTACCAACGGATATCGGGACTAATCTGACGCCGGCCGGTGTGGCAGAGCGGTTCTACGTGCTTCAGTCCGGAACCACGCTACCGCTACGGTAGCAGGTTTGAATCCTGCCCCGGGCATGAATGTATGGCAGGTCTTTAGGTTAGTTAGGTTTAAGTAATTTTAAGTTCTAGGGGAATGATGACCTCAGATGTTACGTCCCATAGTGCTCAGAGCCATTTGAACCATTTTGAACTAATCTGACCTCCGGCCAGCCAGGTCACATGCACTGACAGGCAGTACCACACAGAGTGTGTGTGTTTGTGGTTTTTGGGCGCTCAACGGTGAGGTTATCAATGCCCTTACAAATCTTAACAAATAATAGTGGAAACTGAAGCATTTAAAATGGACTCTCTTCCCAACCTTATTCACGGTCATTCGCGCAACACTAGCTCACATCCTTTAAGATAGTGTAAAAATTGATCGGATGATCTAAAACTCGCAATTAAAGAGGGTAGCTAAAATAATCACAGATGAGATACGACCGGGTGATCACCCTTAAAACACACGAGTGAGCCAGACACCTGATAACACATTAAAAACATCTAAAATTTTATGAAAGTAACGGACATTCCAAATAAAACCTTTAAAGTCGTATCACAGTCATTTTATTATCATTTGAGACACTGGACAAATATTTCGGCAAATGAAATGTTTCCTTCTGGTATAAATATAAAACACAGGCTATTAAGATGTGACGCACTGTGATCTGTTCGACACAACGACTGCACATTGGAGGCTCCTCTCGCTGCAGGAAGAAAACATGTGCTATAGGGCTGCTGTGTCCTTTGTGAAGACAAGTGAGAACTACCTCTTCCGGTCTGCATGACTGTAAGAAGGTACAGTTTGACCGATTTTTTGACGTCACCAGAAGCAGCTTGTAGTTCGTTAATTCCCGTCACTCTTCTTCCCATCAACGCATGGCTCTTTACCTCAACGGCGTGGTGACAGCGTGGAGTGGAATGGAGCACTGAACTATTTGAGGACTCCGACGTGCTTCCTTTTCCTTTACCTCGATACTCAGGTGCCCTCTTATTGAAAAGAAAGACTTCTCCTTCTCCAGCCGTTGCACATGGGGAAGGGTCCCATTGATATCCCGGACTACTTAATCTGTTTGGTTAAAATGTTGTGGAGAATGGAAGGCAGTCGTAGTGTCGGAACAGACTATGAATTCAACAGTCGCAACACAACTCAACTGCTCCAGCACCTCCCAGATCGTGCATAATTCTACATCAAAGGCAGTGAAATGTTGACGTAATCTGATCTTGAAGACACTGTCAGGGAAAGCAACAGTGCAACCAACGGAGTCCCATTGTTTACACCCACCCATGAATACAGCCATATAGTTGTTGTGCTCATCTGAAATATTATAAAATAATCTGAGAGTGTTAACAACAATAGTGTAGCGGCAGTCGCCGAGCCAAGAGGACATTAAGTCTGTGTTAATTTTGTTAATGCGCTTCTGCAAAGAAGTTAACTGTACGTGTGTATCTTACTGTGTAGACTAGTGGTTAGAAAATTAACCATAGTTTTTGTTGTTGCGTAAGTCTTGTGAATATCAAATATCATTGTATGGGGCGGCTTCCTAGTGTAAATTTTCGGTGTAGAGAAATTTATTTCTATTTCATAGCTTGCGGTCTCAGAATACAGTGAGAAATCTACACACCAACTTTTAGTGTTACTTTATTCTCCATTGGTATACTTTCAGACTCACTAGAGCCATTTGAGACCTTATATCCGTTTTATATACAGTACGATGTGGCTAGGGGCTGTGCTTGTTGTGAGTAGACACAGAGTTGGCTGTAGTCCGTAAACAGCTGGAAACTTCGTTGGCTACCGTCGACAAGCTTCTAGATAATGCTCGAAGTTGCGGTGACGAGACCTGCGACACCTTTGGTGCCACTGGAATACCCTGGTGACCCGGGCGTCGCTGCGGCTTCCGATACGCAACATCTGATCGGTCCGTCCTCAGTCCAGAGTGGCTGACAGGCAGTGGTGGGTTAGCGTGTCACTGGGCGGAAGGCGAAAGAGGGAGCAGGCCGTGTGACTGGCTCCCTTCATCTTAGCAGCAGGTACGAGGTACTACCCAGTGTTGATGATAACTCTGAGCCAGCACGGGATGGAAGTTTCACCTCAGCCACTAAAATTTTCTACCTTTCTACCATTGTTTGAATTACTCAGCACAACATTTTGCATACTGTTTGTCAAGTATGATTCAAACCAGCTGTCTGAAAAGCCATCAAATCCCTTAAACTTGAGTTTTTCTAAGAGAGGATCATGATCTACACAGTCGAAGCCCTTAGAGAGATCACAGAAAATATCAACTGGCGATGCGTTATTATTTTAGGCTTGTAATATTTGATGACTTAATGTATAAATAGCATTTTCAGTCGAGCGACCTTTCTGGAATCCAAACTGTGATACGAGAAGTAAATTGTTACACTTTAGTGTGCGACTATTCTTGAGAACATTACTTTTTCGAAAATTTTGGTGAAAGATGTCAGTAAGGAAACTGGAAGGTAACTGCTTAAGCCTGTCTTGGCACCTTTCTTATGAAGCGGTTTAATAATTGCATATTTTAACCTGTGTGGAAAAATTATTTATGCCAGGGATGCATTTCATTTCTCAATAAGGACATTAATTATTAATTTGCAACAACTTCTGTCTGAAATTCCATCAAACCCGCAAGATCTTTTGCTTTTAGAATTTTTATAATTGTATTAATTTCAGTGAAGGATGTTTGTGCTACTTCTGGATATTTACAATTTTGTGGAAGGACATTTTCACCGGCCGCTGTGTTCGAGCGGTTCTAGGTGCTTCTGTCCGGAACCACGTTGCTGCTACGGCTGCAGATTCGAATCCTGCCTCGGGCATGGATGTGTGTAATGTCTTTAGGTTAGTTAGGTTTAAGTAATTCTAAGTCTAGGGGAATGATGACCTCAGATGTTAAGTCCCATAGTGTTTAGAGCCATTTGGACCATTTCTGAAGGATATTTTCAATACATTTTCTTGCTTCTTAATCTGAACCATTTAATCCCATAATTTCTGCGACAGTTAGAAACTGATTGTTAAAAGTACCTGCAACTTGTGAATTATTAGTCACAACAGTGTTATTTGGTTTAACTGTTATGGAATCCTGTACACTGATTGGCTGTCCTGTCTCCCATTTGACAATGTCCCATATAGTTTTAATATTATTACCTGGACTGTATATTTCTGGGCATTGTAATGACTATCCTTAAAATATTAAAGTATTTTTTTGTTATATGCAAGTAATGTCAGATAATGACTTACTGTCGCCTTTGCATAAATGCTTCTTTTCCTCTTACATGAGATTTTAATTTTCATAGTTATCCACAGCTTACTTGTTTCTTATGGATCTTTTGGATATTTTATTAGGAAAGCAACTTTCAAATACCGATAAAAATTTGCTATGAAATAAACTGAATTTCACATTAGCATCTCTTTCTACGTGTACCTCATCCCACATCATTCCTTTTAGCTACTCTTAATACATAGTATGCTGTTCTCATTAAAAAGCTTCATTGCTTTGCGTGACTCTGCCTCCAGGTTGTATAAGGTGCCATGCTGTTTGTTTCCATTAATTGTGCATCATGATCAGATAATCCACTAGCAGCTTGGTACAGATAAGTTGCTTCAGCCTGGGTACTGTCTATAAAGATGTGTCCTAGTATTTGCTGCACACGAATTGGAAAATTGACTACTGAAATTAGACTGGCACATTCAAATCAAAATTATAGTTCATTTTTCCTCTCCATGTCTTTTACGACATATGCGTTGAAATCTCCACAAACTGCTAATCGTTTCCACTTGCCTGGCAGGTACCTCAATAATGCATCTATGTTTCTCATAAATAGCTGAAAGTCTCCTAGAGGGAATCTGTAGAGCGTTACAACTATCAGAGAAGTATTCTGCAGTAAAAAGTACATACTTCTAGGTTATGAACAAAAAAAACTATTTGTTTCAATATTTTTGACTTTGTGTCAAATTTTTACAGACGTTTCAACTCCCCCTTTTCCCAAGTTAATTCTAGACGAAAATGGTGCAAGTCTGCAATCTCTGACATTTAACTTCTGCATCCCTGTGAGTACGTGGTGTTCAGGCCACATCTTCTAGGCATACAATAGGCTCACCCATCTTGTTTGTCATTCCTCTAATGTTCTGATTACAGAAATTAATTTTACCTTCCTGGAAACTCTTACAAGTATTACGGTCTTGTGCAGCTCTAATTTCATTCAATACTATCTGTATGTAACCTGATTCTAACCTAAAAAAATGTGCCTCTGTGATTCCAGTAATCACGAGGATTTTGTCTTGTGTACTTGTATCCCCTTTCTACAATTTGCTCAGCTAATCGTTCCATCCCCCTCCTAATTTAGGTGCAGCAACAGGCACGACACAGATATGAGACTTCGTTTCAGTCAAAATCTCTTTGTTCACACGGCTAACAGCTGTGTTAACCCAGGGTTGGTCATGTCGGAGCAAAATTTCAACAAAACCCACGTGAGTGTGTGCTGTTGTTGCTCGTATTTTCTCCCGGTTACCTCCAGTGCTATATTCTAAGTTGTTAGCTAGGCTGTTTCCTGCTCCTCCTACAAGTACTTCGTCCTAGCCATCACAATCTCACCGAGCGAGGGGGTGCAGTGGTTAGCACACTGGACTCGTATTCGGGAGGAAGACGCTTCAAACTGATTCAGGTTTTCTGTGATTTCCCTGACTCACTTCAGGAAAATGCAGGGATGGTTCCTTCGCAAAGGCACGGCCGATTTTCTTCCCCATCATTTCCAAAACCAATGAGACCAATGACCTCGCTGTCTGGTACCCACCCCCAAGTCAATCAACCAATCATTACATATCTACACAAAGCCACTATGTTCTCTGTCACCTGGCTAAGCTTGGCGCTAGGTTTCACGGTGTTTGTGAGCTGCTATTCTATACCTAATTTTTCCTACACCTCTCCCGTGACTGCTACCTAGTGGCAAGTCTCTTTTTCTTTCTACGTGACTTTTCTTTTGACCTAGCCTTAAAGTCTTTCCTCCGAGTCTGTTGTACCCTATTAAGCTCAAACAATGGTTGAGTCTCTTCCCCTATCTCAGGTAACAAGTCAAATCGATTGCTCTTACCCTGATTTGCAATGTGATGCGGTTTTCTCCTTTTCCCTATTACTTTTCACTTCCTCCCAGCTTCCATTCTCTCTTTTCCCGTTCAACCTAATCTTTTTTTCCTGTTCCATAATTTTCTCGTCCCAACTATATAATCTAAAACTCCATGGAAGAGCCTCGTCTGACACATTTTTTGCTTTCCTGTTGCATTCTCCCAAATAAGCCCACAGTTTAGACGTGTTTCTCCCATGTCAATAAATCTTCAACAACATCCACATTTGTCACACACGACGTTGCTGCTCTTGAAGTAAACTAAGAATCTCTGCAACACATGCAAACTGTAATAAAGTAACAATCAAGAAAATTTATCTTTCGGTGAATTGTGCAGCCAACTTCCAGGCGTCATGCACACGTTGAATAACATGATCGATGTTTGTTGAACGTAGGCTACATCAGACACGGAGTGACTGAAAACTATGAAAGTGCGGTATTTTCTAACAACACTGTTAAACAAACGCTATCACGAAATCATCTATAGCACTGTACTAGATCACAGACAACACGTAACGATTACAGGGTGACCAGAAGTTAACACTAGCTTATAAACTAACCACCGATTTTACCTGACGTAGGTTTTAAATCACAGGAGACACGAAACGAATGAAAACTGTACAAAGTACGATATTTATAACAACACTACACAAAAAGATACAATCCTGAAATTGTGGTGAGCACTGCTCTGTTTTCAAAACAATTTGTAACGTTACGTCACTGATGTTTACTTGTGAGCGCTTCAGTGCGTCCGCCTACAACGTCTACCAAGTGGATGGTAGGCTTCGTGTTAAGACATCAGGGAATAGCTTCCATGGTACCAGGGGCAGCTGTAGAGGGTTAAAAGTGTAGGGGAAGACAGAGATTGGAATACACCCAACAATTAATTGATGACGCAGGGTGCAAGTGCTAATCTGAAATGACGAGATGGAAGTTGTGGTGGGCCACAACGAAATAATCAGGACACTGACGACTCAGAAAAACAGTTGTCTGGAAGACAATCTCGATCTGAGATTATATGGACATAACGGATCGTATTTTGTGATCAGCTCGTGCGCCTGATATGGCCCTCTTGGTTTCTTCTTCGGGATCCTCTGAAATGTCTTGTATACGAGACAAATTTTAAAACTGGAAAGGAATGAATGCCGAGGAACACCACTCTGGATAGCTACTGGAGTTCAAGGAGTGCATTTAAATAAAATTATTACATAATATTAATACTTTTATTTTACTTTCGTCAGCTGTTCAACTCCACATATGAAATATGCTCTTCTTCGCCTATTGCTTTCGACTTGATCGTATCCAGGCCAGCGTTGACTACTTCAAGCTGATACATTTGCCCTTCTTCTCCATCCCTGAAAGTTGTACTGTCATCACGTTTCCCTTTACGTCCCGTTTTGTGTTATCCGCGGAGTATGCTCACAATGCAACATCGACTCTGCTTCACAAACCGATGTAATTCAACGATGTGGCCACTTTAACATCAGGAAATGTATACGCCAGTCTCAACTGAATATTGGACACAGGGCGCACACATAAAACTATCATAAACGTAAATAATCCACTAAAAAAAACAAGGTACATGCCAAGACTACGAACAAGTACTTTTTACCTGGATCTGCTAGCTTGAAGGCAAGTTTCTCAGCACGTTATCTGGCAGAACTGTGATCAAAGAGCGCTAAGCTCGAGCGAAAGATTGTTACAGTGACACCAGCAGCCGTCTTTTGTACTTTCGTATTTGGAGCAGCAAGTTAGAGTACTCTTTTCTAAGGACTACTTCGTTTATGCAGCCCTGAAATGGCCTTTTCTGTGGTATCATACGTTATGCTGCAGGCTTGTATTAAACAGAGCACATTATAATCTGTAGCTAAGAGACGGTTCACTCATCAAATCTTTTGTGAAGTAAAGGCTCGGAATAACAATTTTCGTTGTAGGTACCGACAACGTTGTAAGGACAGTCCGTTACGCGGGATACGTTTAGTCATACCAGACTGGCAAGCCTTGATAATAAGCTGTTTATGTTGACTATTGGGCGGCCTTTCTGCATGAACCATTTGTCGTAAATAACCTTACAGGAAAAGCCGTTTGGCGTAAGACAGACCGGTGTCGTTGGCCAGAACTCACGTCGTGCTCCTTTCCTATCTGTTTATCAGTATACATTGTAGATTTGGGACAAACGGTTACTTTATAGTATCAGTTACCATGGTTACAGTTGTTTTTATATCAGTCATTTTTAATTTCAGTTATTTTTCACTACAGCATTCACCAGGCGGGGTACAGTTAAAAAACTAAGTAGGTTTAACAGTATAACTACGAGCAGTGCGAAGTGGCAAGAATGTCGTAAGAATCGTGCCATAAAGTTAGCTAGTTAACTGACCAGTACATTTCAGTTGATGTTTGAACGGTTATTGGTGTTTCATATTATACGTATATAGGTTATCGATCGCTATTAGAAATATTATTCTCGCAGCTGCAACAGGAAATACACACTTTACCACAGCACTGTTATAGTGAAATGTCAAAACGAGCTTTTTTCAAGTATGAACTAATACGTAGACTGACACAAATATACGTAACGTGATAGATTTATCAACTCCTGTACAAGATGTTCCATTTGAAGGATGTGTGAGTCCGCTTATCTAGTTTTATGTGAAATCTGGAATACTGCTCGATTTCTTCGTTTAGGGAGAGGGTCTCAATGTTATGGTGGGAGAATGACTAATTACATTCCTCCAAGCCTTCAATTTGTTGTGTATCTTACGTTTGGTATTATTATACGCAGAATTCCAGTGGATGCTTGCTTATTTTAACGTCGTAAGAGTAACAGATTTAAACGGGTCAAACGTCATTACTACACCATTTTACTCAGCTGATGTAATTCTTCTTTGGATATGCAATTATGAGATTCTGAATTAATAGTGCTGTTGTGGGGAAAACGAATCTGCAACAAGTTTTCAGAAATTTTTCAATAACTAAATTTCCTGTGACAAGGATAGGAACAAAGAAGGTAGCTGCGAAGAAACCATGGGTAACAGAAGAAATACTTTAGGTGATTGATGAAAAAGCCCAAATCTCGTGGTCGTGCGGTAGCGTTCTCGCTTCCCACGCCCGGGTTCCCGGGTTCGATTCCCGGCGGGGTCAGGGATTTTCTGTGCCTCGTTATGGCTGGGTGTCGTGTGATGTCCTTAGATTAGTTAGGTTTAAGTAGTTCTAAGTTCTAGGGACTGATGACTCTAGATGTTAAGTCCCATAGTGCTCAGGGCCATTTTTCGAAGAGGCGTTTCCATAGAGACGTTTACAAAACCGTGTAGTGGACACGCGAAGCAGCTGTACTTGTGCATTTGTGTATTATGCATAGTTCTTCGTACGACTGTTTCATAATATCAGCCTGCTGAGGTGGCCTAGCGGTTATAGGCGCTACAGTCTGGAACCGCGCGACCGCTATGGTCGCAGGTTCGAATCCTGCCTCGGACATGGACGTGTGTGTTGTCCGTAGGTTAGTTAGGTTTAAGTAGTTCTAAGTTCTAGGGGACTGATGAGCTCAGAAGTTAAGTCCCATAGTAATCAGAGCCATTTGAACCATTTTGAACATGATCCATGATTCGCTGAACGGAATGAACAGTCTAATGATTACATAGTATGGACTGAGTTTAAATCGAAGACAGATGAAGGTAATGAGAAGTAATGGAAATGAGAACAACTAGAAACTTAACATCAGGATTGATGATCACGAAGTAGATTAAGTTAAGGAATTCTGCTTCCTAGGCAGTAAATTAACCAATGACGCACGGAGCAAGGAGGACATCAAAAGCAGACTAGCTATGGCAAAAAAGGCACTCCTGGCTAAGGGGTGTCTACTAATATCAAATATCGGCCTTAATTTGAGGAAGAAGTTTCTGAGAATGTACATCTGGAGTACAGCATTGTGTGGTAGTGAAACATGGACTGTTGGAAAACAAGAACAGAAGTAAATCGTAGCACACGAGATGTGGTGCAACAGACGAATGTTGAAAATCAGGTGGACTGATAAGGTAAGGAATGAGAAAGTTCAACTCAGAATCGGAGAGGAAAGTAATATGTGGAAAACACTGATAAGGAGAAGTGACAAGATGATAGGACATCTGTTAAGACATGAGGGAATGACTTCCATGGTACTAGAGGCAGCTGTAGAGGGCACAAACTGTAGAGGAAGACAGAGATTGGAATACATCCAGCAAATAATTGAGGACGTAGGTTGCAAGTGCTACTCTGAAATGAAGAGGTTGGCGCAGGCGAGGAATTCGTGGCGGGTCACATCAAATCATTCATAATACTGAGGACCAAAAAAAGGAGTTCTTCACCTGTCGATTCCATGTTTTGCCTTTTTAACTTAAATGTGATATTCTGTCAAAAAAATTTTGCAATAATATGCACCCTTTCCAAATACTTCGTCTGTCAATGACACCTGCCTGCCAGCCGGTGTGGCCGAGCGGTTCTAGGCGCTTCAGTCCGGAACCGCGTGACGGTCGTAGGTTCGAATCCTGCCTCGGGCATCGATGTGTGATGTCCTTAGGTTAGTTAGGTTCAAGTAGTTCTAAGTTCTAGGGGACTGATGACCGCAGATATTAAGTCCCATAGTGCTTAGGGCATTTGAACCATTTTGACAACTGGCTGCTTTAATTTTTTCATTCATGATAGTTAACTGTCTAAATAACAGCCTTCGTCATTAATGAGATTGATGACCACTCAAAATAAAGGGCTAAGTTTTGTATGTAACAAAATTTCAACATGGTAATGAGTGCACTTAGCAGAAAATTTTTCAGTGTTAACTAACGTAACAGAAAATGGACTAATTTGGGCTCTTTTAATACAAAAAACTATATAATATTAAAATACGTTAATGTAGTATGCCCAAGTACTAGTAGACCCCAATGTGAATAAATCTGTACCGTTATTTAAATAGGTCTGACAAATTATCTGCCCTGATGATTATTGTAAACATATATGTAGGAAGTGCGACAATAAAGTAATGAGACTGATTTTCTTTTCAAGATGTGACAACCCTGCAGGGTTTTGTAGGCACCAGATCTTTGAGCTTGGTATATAAGCTGCTTCTTGTCCAAACGGTACATCGATACAACTGCTCAGTCTTGAGTTGTGGTGTAATAAGTTAACACGTGTTTGTGTCTCTCGCCACGGAAATGGAACCGTATAATATTGCGCAACGGTATGCCATTTCTTTTTGGGTAAATTGGGTGAAAACGCGACGACAACTTACGGTAAGCTTCAGAAGGCTTTTGGAGAGGAGCTCAAGTTTATCGTTGGCATAAAATGTTTAGTGAAGGCAAAACGGATGTTGATATTAAAGACCGCAGTGGACGACCATCAACCTCACGGACGGATGTCAAGTTGGCCATGGTGCGTGAACTCGTACGATCTGATCGAAGATTATCCGTGAAAAATGATTGCAGAAGAATTGAACATAAATCGAGAAACGGTTCGTCTAGTAATAATTGGATTCTGTATCACGATAATGCGCCATCCCATACTGCTCTGTCAGTACAGCAATTTTTAACCTCAAAACAAATTTCAGTACTGCCACAGCTATCTTATTCACCAGATATCGCTCCATGCGACTTTTTTGTATTTCAAAGAGGCAAAACGGCGGTCAAAGGACACCATTTTCAAACAACACAAGATGTCCAAAAAGCTGTGACGAGGGTCTCGTAGGATATTACAGAAGATGAGTTCCAGAAATGTTACCATCAATGGTAGAAGCGCTGGAAAAACTGTGTGTAATCAGAAGGGAACTACTTTGAAGGAGACAACACTAAACTTGACTAAAACGATAAGCAACATTTTTTTCGTCACATCAGTCTCATTACTTTATTTTCCCACCTCGTATTCATTCCAAATATGTCTCTGTGAAATGCTTAATTTGTCATACGTGTGTCTGAAGTGTAAATATACCATTGTAAAATTGTCCTGTATGAAACTGATGTGCTCAATACTTTGTAAAAAAAATTAAAGCTAGTGGCCAAAGACTTAGTAAATTAAAAAAGTCCGTGTGTAATGGTGGCCAACGGTCTTGTCGCAGTGGTAACACCAGTACCCATCAGATCACCGAAGTTAAGTGTTGTCAGTCTTGGATGCGTCACCATCCGGTCTGCCGAGAGCTGTTGGCAAGCGGGGTGCACTCAGCTCTTGTGAGGCAAACTGAGGAGCTACTTGATTGAGAAGTAGCGGCTCCGGTCCCGGAAACTGACATGGTTGGGAGAGTGGTGTACTAGCCACGTGTCCCTTCATACCCGAACCCAGGGACGCCTATGGGCTGAAGATAACACGGCGGCCAGACGGTACTGTTGGGGCTCATGCCCTGTTCGGGAGGAGTTAGTGAAGTTTATGTGTAATGAATGTATACAAACTGTAATACCGCAAAGCTAAGTATCATCAAATTACAAAAGTTTTCTGTACTCCTGAGTTGATAAGATAGACTTTAATGAGATTTATCTCTTAGTGAAATGGCATTTTTTCATCACAATGATGCCAATAAGCATTATAGATACGGTATAATTTGAGAAGGTGATCAACTATTTTCCATTTTAGACCATCTGCAAAGCACAAATACTTCAGTAAGTGTAAAATCCCTACAAAATATCAGCACGTAGCGTCCTCTTTACAATACTTCATACAAGTAGCTTTCCGCACTACATATGAGATAAAACACAGAGTTTTTTCCTCACAATAATGGCACAAATTATTAAGCACAATTTTTGAGTTTGGAGACTGCTACATTTTGTATCACTGCTGCACCAAAATTACACAATATATTCTTACTAAATTACTGCACAGTTATGTGACTTCTGGGCAGCCGTTACTTCCGTAGAGCGTAACCAAAATACTTGTTCACTCCAACAACTATGACCTCTGAAAATATCACCAACTTCAACGAATACAATGACAGCCACAGAAAAATACTGACGTCTAGTGGTTATTCTCATAGTCACACGAACTCCTTGTGGTCACTCTATCTGTACTACCACCCCAACCTAATTTGACATACAGCGCGGTGGCCGAAGGAAGCAACCGTATGTGTGAAATGGCTTTAAGGTAGCTCCCACCAGCCACCCCCCTGACACCAAATTTGTAGGATCCTACCCACTCATCACTTATAGGATGCCTATTGGATGCTCCGTTCTCAGAATGCGATACAACAATTCAAGCAAATAACGTTAGTAGTTGTTATTACAAATGAGAACATAGACAATACTTCACTTGTACACTACTGGCCATTAAAATTGCTTCAGCACGAAGATGACGTGCTACAGATGCGAAATTTAACCGACAGGAAGAAGATGCTGTGATATGCTAATGATTAACTTTTCAGAGCGTTCACACAAGGTTGGCACAGGTGGCGACACCTACAACGTGCTAACATGAGGAAAGTTTCCAACCGATTATTCATACACAAACAGCAGTTGACCGGCGTTGCGAGGTGAACGGTTGTTGTGATGCCTCGTGTAAGGAGGAGAAATGCGTACCATCACGTTTCCGACTTTGGTGAAGGTCGCATTGTAGCCTATAGCAATTGCGGTTTATCGCATCGAGACACTGCTGCTCGCGTTGGTCGACATCCAATGACTGTTAGCAGAATATGGAATTGGTGGGTTCAGGAGGGTAATACGGAACGCCGCGCTGGATCCCAGCGGCCTCATATCACTAGCAGTCGAGATGAAAGGCATCTTATCCGCATGGCTGTAACGGATGGTGCAGCCACGTCTCGACCCCTGAGTCAACAGATGGGGACGTCTACAAGACAACAACCATCTGCACGAACAGTTCGACGACGTTTGCAGTAGCATGGACTATCAGCTCGGAGACCATGGCTGCGGGTACCCTTGACGCTGCATCGCAGACAGGAACGCCTGCGATGGTGTACTCAACGACGAACCTCGGTGCACGAATGGCAAAACGTCATTTTTTCGAATGAATCCAGGCTCTGTTTACAGCGTCATGATGGTCGCATCGCCGGCCGGAGTAGCCGTGCGGTTCTAGACGCTGCAGTCTGGAACGGAGGGACCGCTACTGTCGCAGGTTCGAATTCTGCCTCGGGCATGAATGTGTGTGATGTCCTTAGGTCAGGTAAGTTTAATTAGTTCTAAGTTCCAGGCGACTGATGACCTCAGAAATTAAGTCGCATAGTGCTTAGAGCAATTTGAATCATTTTTTCTGACGGTGTTTGGCGACATAGCAGTGCACGCACATTGGAAGCGTGTATTCGTCATCACCATACTGGCGTATCACCCGGCATGATGGTATGGGGTTCCATTGGTTACACGTCTCGGTCACCTCTTGTTCGCATTGACGGTACTTTGAACAGTTGGCGTTACGTTTCAGATGTGTTACGACCCGTGGCTCTACCCTTCATTCGATCCCTGCGAAACCCTACATTTCGGCAGGACAATGCACGACCGCATGTTGCAGGTCCTGTACAGGCCTTTCTGGATACAGAAAATGTTAGACTGCTGCCCTGGCCAGCACATTTTCCAGATCTCTCACCAATTGAAAACGTCTGGTCAATGGTGGCCTAGCAACTGGCTCGTTACAATACGCCTGTCACTACTCTTGATGAACCGTGGTATCGTGTTGAAGCTGCATGAGCAGCTGTACCTGTATAATCCATCCAAGCTCTGTTTGACTCAATGCCCAGGCGCATAAAGGCCGCTATTACGGCCAGAGGCGGTTTCTCTGGGTAAGATATCTCAGGATCTATGCACCCAAATTGCGTGAAAATGTAATCACATGTCATTTCTTGTATAATACATTTTTCCATTGAATACCCGTTTATCATCTGCATTTCCTCTTGGTGTAGCAATTTCAATGGACAGTAATGTAAATCAGAGTCCTTTGCTATATGAAATGTACATGCAAATTTGTCACATATTTTGTGGATCAATAATAACTGCTAGGCCTTTCCGCATACTGTCCAAATACTGAGCCGATCCTCCGCGGCCGAGGCTGACAGGAGCAGCGCTTATGTTGTCCTCTTATGGAGGCCGTTCCTGTCTTGGTGCGGTCTTAATCGGCGCAACATTGGCCGATGTTGTTTCACCGCCTTCTCTTCTCTTGCTTTCTTCACGTTCGTTCCAGTTCTTGTGGATACGTCAGAAAAAAAAAACTTGTTTGTGTCGAGAGAAATGAGATCGCACGAAAACACGGTACACACTTCTTTAAACAGTCTCACAGTTATCTCCATGAGCTATTGAGCACCTTCTAGATAGTCTTTTTCTCTCCTTTGTGGCCAGAGCTCAGATGACGCGGAAGGTAGTACGATAGTCAGCAACCAGATGGCGTGTTGCACTATTAGCACTTAATGAAATAACTGTTCACTCTCTGACAGGAACGGTACACGTTACAGCGACTGTTTTATATGAGTGCGCAGTATCTGCACAAGATGCATGGAAGATGCTGGTTCCCTCCCCAAGTGGCCGTATTCTAGCGTGAGGCCTATGTCGAACATCGGCCAACGTGGCCTTAATCGTGAGCTTATCGGGTCGTTAACACTGACCAGTTATCAAGGAGACGTCGCTATTAAACGTTACAACTGGAGCCTGATAGCTTCCCGAGCACGTGGTCCGCGGTTCGATTCCCGGCAGGGTCTGAGATTTTTCATCTGCCTCGAGATGACTGGGTGTTTGTCTTGTTCTCATCATTTCATTACCATTCATGAAACCGGCGAGATTGAACTGATCAAAGGCTGGGAAATTGTACGGGCGCGGATAACGTCCGCTAAAACCAAACATCATCATCATCATCATCTTGATGACTATATGAATGGGGTTTGTGATAAAGGAGTTATGCCTCTAAAACGTAATATCTAGCTTTCACTAAACAGTAACATATCGTCGACGCTGGGGCACTTTGCGAGGGGGTGAATAAGCACCCTGTTATAATCTCATTATATGGTTAGATTATCATTATCGTTTTAATGGCCCACGCTTTAATAAAATTATCAAAGTTCACAGACCAATGGAGCTAAAGGAGCCTGATGTTGAGCGCGCGGCTTCAGCGAAACAATACTTGTTTCTGGCCTGTGTGTGCCATCTGTTGTAACGCATGTTTATTCATTTTACTCATATCTATGATCATTTCACTAGTTTGTATGGTAGTGCAGTTCGAACTAATACTGAGAATGGAACATAACTAAAAATCCCTACCAATCAATCCAAATTTAGTTCCTCTTCAATTTCCCTAATTCGCTTAAGGAACATAATGAAATGGCTCCCTTGAAAGAGAACGGCTTATTTCTTTCCCTTTTCTTGCACAATCCAAAATTTTGCCCCAACTCTAATGACCTCGTCGCCGACAAAACGTTAAATCACAAACTCCTTTTTTTCGTTTTGAACGAGAGTAAACTAGAACAGATACACGTTGGCTTTGTATGAATAACGCCGTGGGCTATTAAAATCCCACAATCGCATCAAACTCATCTCTCATTTGACGAATCGACGTTGTAGTGTATAACAGCGTCAAATAATCTCTCATTTCTGGCGCTAATGTCGATGCTTTAATAACAAACATTTATGAAATAATAGCTGACAAACCCGGAATTGCGTGGATACACATTTTGCTAATTTTCTATTAGAAACAGAAATAAGAAAACCAAAAAATGAACTCGGGCATGGATGTGTGTGATGTCCTTAGGTTAGGTAGGTTTAATTAGTTCTAAGATCTAGGCGACTGATGATCTCAGAAATTAAGTCGCACAGTGCTTAGAGCCATTTGAATCATTTTTTTCTGACGGTCGCATCCATGTTTGGCAACATCGCAGTGAACGCACATTGGAAGCGTGTATTCGTCATCTTCATACTGCCGTAGCACCCGGCGTGATGGTATGGGGTGCCATTGGTTACACGTCTCGGTCACCTCTTGTTCGCATTGACGGAACTTTGTACAGTGGACGTTACATTTCAGATATGTTACGACCCGTGGCTCTACCCTTCATTCGATCCCTGCGAAACCCAACATTTCGGCAGGATAATTCACGACCGCATGTTGCAGGTCCTGTACGGGCCTTTCTGGATACAGGAAATGTTCGGTTGCTGCCCTTGCCAGAACATTCTCCAGATCTATCAGCAATTGAAATTGTCGCGTCGATGGTGGTCGAGCACCTGGCTCGTTACAATACGCCAGTCACTACTCTTGATGAACTGTGGTATCATGTTGAAGCTACATGGGCAGCTGTACCTGTACACGCCACTCAACGTCTGTTTGACTTGATGCCCAGAGGTATCAAGGCCGTTATTACGGCCAGAGGTGGCTGTTCTGGTTACTGATTTCTGACGATCTATGCACCTAAATTGCGTGGAAATCTAATCACATGGCAGTTCTAGTTTTATATATTTGTCTAATGAATACCCGTTTATCATTTGCATTTCTTCTTGGTGTAGCAATTTTAATGGCCAGCAGTGTATAATTAGTAGAAAAGAAGTAATAACTTTAAACGTCAAGCATAATGTGTTGTTTTTCACGCATCTCAGTGATTATGACGTCATATCTCCTTCACTAAATGTGTTATCATGATATAATTTGGTAGGTGCGTTTGACGTTATACTTGAATGCTATCTGTGAAATTTATTGCGATACGAGTTAGTAGCACAGATATAATCAGTTTAAACAACGTGAACCGTTCAGCAGTTTTCCACACATCTAATTGGTTATCTCCTGAAGTGTGTACTTACACCTACAGTGGTTGTTACCTGACGGTAAGAGATATGCGTACCAAGTTTGGTTGAAATCAGTCCACTGGTTTAGGAGGAGACATGAAACACATAGATACACATATACATACAAACATTTTTAAAACATGTGTGGATATCTGTCAGTATCAGTCACATGTGCTACAATATTGTCTCTGCTGAGTTCTTCACAACATTTCCCTTTTTGTTTTGTTTGGCGCACCAGTTTATGAATCAGTTCTCCTGGTAGATCGCCAGCTGTTCACAACGGGCTCTCCAGCAGAGAAAACGGGGTGGCTCTGTCCAGAACGCAATTACGTCGGCGTTGTTTCGTTTCGGAGTTGGCACAGCGGCTGGTTTACGACGGCACACATGTCGGCCGGACGACCTCGCGGACAGCTGGTCGCTGGTCGGTGGTCGGTGGTCGCGGGGTGGCCCTCCAGCTGGTCGCGGGCCCGGTGGCCGGCCAAACGCAGCGTGAAGCAGCAGACAAGCGCTTTAATCTGCCCCAGAGCTGCTGGAGGCAGCTTTATGGCTCCATAAAGTGTGGCCGGCGACGCCCCGGCGGGGGCCGCGGGAGGGCGATAGGTGCGCGTGTCTGCGAGATCGGCGGCCACGGCTCGTGATGAGGTACGCACCTACTCTTGATAAACTAGAAACACGTTTCCCGCTATTTTCAGCTTGAAAGCTACGCGAGCCAAACGTTCTGCTTTGTACGAGCTGTATTGGTCAAATTTGTTCCTA
The DNA here is from genome assembly GCF_023897955.1 of Schistocerca gregaria. Classification (NCBI taxonomy): domain Eukaryota; kingdom Metazoa; phylum Arthropoda; class Insecta; order Orthoptera; family Acrididae; genus Schistocerca; species Schistocerca gregaria. Next base: position 202,362,480 of record NC_064921.1, read on the forward strand.
CCTGCGAAAATTTTCTCTTTCCATATAATTTCTTCTTACATCTCCCTTTTCTGTTTTGTTTCCCTTTTTCGTCCTCTTTACCGTTATCCTCCATATGCTTTGCTTTCTTGGCCAGGAGATCTTGAAGACTGTGAAAAGCGTCAAAGATTTTCATGTTTTTAATTAAAGGAGACAATTGCTTTTAAAATCAGTCATTAGTTTATTGCAATATATGAAGTGTGATGGGGGTGAATTATTGTGTCATTAAGCATCGGTAAAGGGCTATGAGTCTTCTCTTTGCAAACTCGGCCGGCCGCGGTGGTCTCGCGGCTCTAGGCGCGCAGTCCGGAACCGTGAGACTGCTACGGTCGCAGGTTCGAATCCTGCCTCGGGCATGGATGTGTGTGATGTCCTTAGGTTAGATAGGTTTAAGTAGTTCTAAGTTCTAGGGGACTGATGACCACAGCAGTTCAAATGGTTCAAATGGCTCTGAGCACTATGGGACTCAACTGCTGTGGTCATCAGTCCCCTAGAACTTAGAACTAATTAAACCTAACTAACCTAAGGACATCACACATATCCATGCCCGAGGCAGGATTCGAACCTGCGACCGCAGCAGTCTCACGGTTCCGGACTGCGCGCCTAGAACCGCGAGACCACCGCGGCCGGCACCACAGCAGTTGAGTCCCATAGTGCTCAGAGCCATTTGAACCATTTTTTTGCAAACTTGGTACACTTTGTGCATGAAAGGAATTCTTCTGATGCGTTCCTAGCTCGGAAGCCCGGCAACCAGGTTGGACATAGGTAGTGCCCACGAGCGAGTGGCGGTCGCCCGCCTATGTCGGTACGCTTCACAGAGGATTAGCGACAGGCGAAGACGCTGCATACATCAACACACTGCCAAGGGAAGCCGTGGACATTCGCACGTGTGCCCGAGGCAGTGGAAACTATAAACTTAGAGCGAAAAACAGCTTTGCCACGATTCTAGGTAACACGGACAGAGCGGCGAGTTGAATAGCAACAACACGACTTGGGTGTCCAAGAATCTCACGTGAGTAGGGGAATTTTTGCCGTTTCCCGTGAGCAGAACACCTGGGAACGTAGCGGCAATACTCAAAGGGAGAAGTCTTGGTTTATTTGTATACTCTGTCTCACACCGGGTGTCGCTCTCTTTTCCTCGCGGAATGCGATGGCAAGGAGTGAGGAAATTTTGAAACGGACCTCTTCATTGGCAAGAATCTCATGTTCGCTTTGAAAAATAGTACGAGCTACGTAATTTGCTGAAGGGCAGAGACAAGACGCTGGAGGGGAGCGGCTCTCTCTCTCTCTCCAGATGCAAGGAGCGCACTAGTATTTGGTTTTCCGTATTTTGCTTCTGAGGAGGCAGGAGTTCACTCTTGCCTGCTTCCGATAAGGCGCAACGATTCTCTTATCGCTTGTCATGAGACAACGCACTTTGCAAACAGCGTAGAGAGCAAAGTTTGTTAGATCCAAGTAGGAGAGCTTCACTCACTGTGCGCGTTATCAAGACCTTAACTCGGGATCACATTTTGATTTACTACATGTCCGATGACGGTAGTACTGTTAGAACAGTTTTCAGATTTGTTTAATGCAGTTTCAGGTAGGTTTGCACTTGCAGATGGACGCATACCGTCGTCCAGTAATGATAACTTCCAGTAGCAGGTTTCGGTCACTATTTCCACTGTAGCGCATGTTAGACGTTATCAACTACGACGCCGGTACAGTCTTGATGCAGCTGCACGAAATCAGGCGATTCCACCGCCATGCGGACCACGCTATGAACATGGTAATACAGAAAACGCCCCCCATCCTAGCATTCTTCTTTCGCTTTCTTCAATTTCTTTGCAATGTGTTAGATGCTCATACAGACGCAAGGCACAGTATTCACTGTTTGCCCGTTAAGAGAGTCATATGTTCAGCTGTTTTATTTTTTATTTTTATTCCTTCCTCATTTAATACACCAGGTCAACCTGTCTCACGTAAGTTATTTATGTGTTAAATTATAATGAAGTCATACAATGTTCATGTCAAAAGGCAAATACCAGGGCAGGCAACTTATATAATTCATTTGTTGTGAGCTCTTGGTGCCAATTCAATTCTTTTGTTGTTTTTTTATTTGATTAGGAATGTATGGAAGCGAAACATGGACGATAAATAGTTTGGTCAAGAAGAGAATAGAAGCTTTCGAAATGTGGTGCTACAGAAGAATGCTGAAGATTAGGTGGGTAGATGACATAACTAATGAGGAAGTATTAAATAGGATTGGAGAGAAGAGAAGTTTGTGGCACAACTTAACTAGAAGAACGGGTCGGTTGGTAGGACATGTTCTGAGGCATCAAGGGATCACCAATTTAGTACTGGAGGGCAGCGTGGAGGGAAAAAATCGTAGAGGGAGACCAAGAGATGACTACACTAAACAGATTCAGAAGGATGTAGGTTGCAGTAGGTACTGGGAGATGAAGAAGCTTGCACAGGATAGAGCAGCATGGAGAGCTGCATCAAACCAGTCTCAGGACTGAAGACCACAACAACAACTTTCTACAGTATCTGGCGATCCAAATTTATTATTTTTGTTTATCCTTATTTGAATAATTTGTGAGTGATTGTTAAATGAATTTGATAAAATTTCAATAATTATTGAATATGCAGTTTAACCACTTATATGTTGAACAGCCCTCCTTTAATTTCATTTATAGAGTTTAAATAAAAAAATTCACACCTCTTTCTCCCTCCTACACGAAGTATCTTGTAACTGTTTGACCTCCAATTGTGTTAGTGCATTTAGAAGTTACATACTTTGACTTGAATAATAAAATTGCAAATAAAACGTTATTCTTCCATAATATGAGAACGAAGTATCTGGGTGTCACCTCGGCCAGCACCCTCGGCTACGGACAACACTTAACAAAAACAACAGCTAAACTCCCAACGAGAAACAATATACATAGAAAACCCAAAGAAACTGGTACACCTGCCTAATATTGTGTAGGACCCACGCGAGTGGGCAGAAGTGCCGCAACACGACATGGGACGTACTCGACTAATGTCTGAAGTAGTGCTGGAGGGAAGTGACGCCATTAATGCTGCATGGTTGTCCATATATTCAAGAGTAAGAGGGGGTGGATATCTCTTCTTAACAGGCATCCCAGATATGCTAAGCAATGTTCATGACTGGGGAGTTTGGTGGCCAGCGGAAGTGTTTAAACTCAGAAGAGTGTTCCTAGAGCCACTCTGTAGCAATTCTGGACATGCGGGGTGTCGCATTGTCCTGATGGAGTTGCCCAAGTCTGTCGGATTGCCACTGGACATGAATGATGAGGGTGAGCAGACAGGACGCTTACACACGTGTCACCTGTCAGAGTCATACCTAGACTTATCAGTGGCCCCTTACCACTTCAACTGCTCAAGCTCCACACCATTACAGAGCCTCCACCAGCTTCAACAGTCCCCTGCTGACATTCAGTGTCCATGGATTCATACCCGTGCAGGTCCATCAGCTCGATATAGTTTGAAACGAGACTCGTCCGACCACGCAGCATGTTTACAATCAACTGTCTGATGTCGGTGTTGACGGGCCCAGGCGAGGCGTAAAGCTTTCTGTGGTACAGTCATAAGGGGTACTAGAGTGGGCCTTCATCTCCGAAAGCCCATAACGATGATGTTTCGCTGAATGGCTCGCACGCTTGTTGATGGCCGAGCATTGAAACTCCAGCAATTTGCGGAAGGGTTGCACTTTTGTCACGTTGAACGATTCTCTTCAGAGGTCGTTGCTCCTGTCCTTTCAGAGAACTGATGTTCTACCGTATTCCTAATATTCAAGGTACACTCTTGAAATTGTGTACGGGAAAATCTCCGCGTCATCGCTACCTCGGAGATGTTGTGTCCCATAGCTCGTGCGCCTAATATAACACCGCGTTGAAACTCACTTAAATCTTGATAATCTGCCATTGCAGTAGCAGTAATCGATCTAACAACTGCGCCAGACACTTTTGTCGACCGCAATGCCCGTAATCTGCCTTTTAACACATCTCTGTATTTGAATGCATACCTTGCCAATTTCTTTGGCACTTCAGTGTAAGTCAGAAGCTATGTGGTACAGCTTGGGCTTCTACGGCATCCACTCTACGGACATCTGCTCTCGTAGTGGTATACTAGGCGGCAGAATACTGTTCACCGGTATGGCAAAATCTAGCCCAGACGAAAAAAATCGACTTGGAATTGCTACAACCATGTGCTGTAGCAAGCATTAGTCACAGAGTGCAGAAAAATACAAAACAATGCCCAGCTTCCTATTCCTTCTTTCTTTGAAGAGTAAACATCAACTACCTTTCGCCAGGAAGCCCTCCAGTTGTTACTGCTGTAGACTTGCAAACAGATGACTACTGCATGCTGCAATGCTGGCGTAGAGTGTAGGAAATGGCTTTACTGACGCATCCCAGAGAGATCAACAACATATTATAAAATCCACGAGGGTTTGGTCTTCCCCAGAGAGTGAGGACCTGGTTAAATATGATAAGAATGAACTATGGAAGATGTGCTGACTCCATGTACAAATGGCCTATGGTTACTTTTCCTGAGTGCGATTGCAGTGGTGAAAGACAAACGATTCGAAACGTCGTCGACGAATGTCCTATTAAAATGTACCATGGGTAGACTGCTGACGTCCTGAATACGACCAAAGACGCCGTCGATTATACACTGCTGGCCATTAAAATTGCTGCACCACGAAGATGACGTGCTACAGACGTGAAATTTAACCGACAGGAAGAAGATGCTGTGGTATGCAAATGATTAGCTTTTCAGAGCATTCACACAAGGTTGGCGCCGGTGACGACACCTACAACGTGCTGACATGAGGAAAGTTTCCAACCGATTTCTCATACACAAACAGCAGTTGACCGGCGTTTCCTGGTGAAACGTTGCTGTGATGCCCCGTGTAAGGAGGAGAAATGCGAATCATCACGTTTCCGACTTTGATAAAGGTCGGATTGTAGCCTATCGAGATTGTGGTTTATCGTATCGCGACGTTGGTGCTCGCTTTGGTCGAGATCCAATGACTGTTAGCAGAATATGGAATCGGTGAGTTCAGGCGGGTAATACGGAACGCCGTTCTGGATCCCAACGGCCTCGTATCACTTCTCGTAATATCCATTCGAATTCAGTCTACAGTTTCAGGGGTCCTCACTGTTGGTCACCTGTTCCTCTGTACATTCTGAACGGATTTTAGAGCCCTCCATGTCTTGTATAGAACTTGAATAGTGCTTACTGTTAGTGGGGAGTTCCCTACCTGGACACTTGGCTTGAAACATTTTTTTTCATTTTTCTCTTTTTTACATTCCTTGGCCGAGCCAGTCTTCATGTAATACTCCATAGTTCATAATATTAATTCGCTTTTACAATGCAAAGTGTCCCATTTCTGTGACAGCTCAACACGAGCTTCTCGCAACTGACGCACGGACACGTAGCTGCACCAAACTTTACGATAAAGTGCATTGCAGCCACTTTTCGAGGCATTGTTACATTTCACAAGTAATTAGACTAGAGATGATTAACCGGTATGCGAGGGGACAAGTTTTATATGGGATACGCTGTATAATATCTATTATGCCTTTACCTATTTCTCCATTACTATACATTCTTCGATAGATCATTATTTTTTGACGGTACAGCCTTTTTACATAGATCGAGATTTACCGGTGAACCGACATTTTCCGAGAGATAGACATTTTTCGAAATGACGACACATTTCTGTACAACAAAATCATTCGATAGATCGATATTACTGGAGGTACCGGAAGATTGTCGGGGTATCGATTCTTCTCGAAATACCGATATTCTTTACGTGGTCAACTGCTTTCGATAGATATTCGATTTATGATACACCGCTACGTTTCGATACGTCTGTACATTTCGAAACATGGATACTTTTCGAGAGACCGATACCTTTTGGTAGAGCGGTATGGTACGATTGATCGATGGATTTGATATATAGACCTACTTGAAAAGTTGTTGTCTTTCGATAGATTTTCATATCTAATTTGTCGTTATTTTCGATACATCGAAATTTGACCATACGTAAATTGTTTTCGATTCAAGGCGGCTTTTCGATTGGTCGATGTTCTTTGGATAATCTATAGTTTCCAACGGGTCTAAATTATTTTAGATCGATATTTAAAGATATGTTGTTACTTTTAGACCATTCTAATTTTCGATATCGATATTTTGCGAAGTACTTTTATATTTTGACATATCAACATTTTACGATGTATCGACGTTTCTTCGATATATATTTTACCTGATAAGTCAATCATCGTTAGTTCCATATCGATGTTTTCCCGTATATTGATACTTTTTCGCACATCGTCATTTTGCGATACAGCGATATTTACTCGCGTTCCGATGTTTTTCGATAGATCAGTGTTTTAGTACGGATCGATTATTTTCGGTGGGTCAATATTAACGGTATATCTATAATATTCAATGTATATTTTTCGATAGATCGATATTTTATTGGAGATCAAGGTTTTTTGTTACTTTGATAGACCAATAGACTGATATGCCTATATTTTTCGATACAACGATATTTTACTATAGATCAATATTTTTTGGTGGTTCAATCATTTCGATTCGTCGATGATCGTGGATTGGTCATTACTTTTCGATAATCCATTACTTTTGTACATTTCGCTATCTTTCAACGTATCTAAAACTTTTCCTAGGTCGAAATTCTTGATATATCGAGATTTTTCTATATGTCGATCGTTTCTACATACCGATGTTTTCCAAACTGTCATTATTTTCCTATGCATCGATACTTTTCGATAGAAGCATCCTTTTTGGCAGGTCGACACCATTTTATTATTCGATATTAATCAGTTGGCATCTGCTGTTTGATAGGGCGATATTGGTCTCTGTTTCGACATGTTTCGATATTCGATATTTTTATGTAGATCGATTATTTTCAATTGACCGATGTTTTTCGATTTCTCGTAATTTTTAGATCGAACGAGTTTTCGATAGACTGATTTTTTTTGAATAACCTAAATTTTCTGATGATTGACCTTTTTCGATAGATCGTTTTTTTCAGTAGAAAGTTATTATCGTTGGATCGTTATTTTACGATAGGTCGATATTTCTGTGACAGCTCAACACAAGCTTCTCACAACTGATGCACGTACACATAGCTGCACTAAACTTTATGATAAAGTGCATTGTAGCCACTTTTCGAGACAGTGTTGTATTTCACAAGTATTAGACTAGAAATGATTAACTGGTACGCTAGGGGAACAAGTTTTATATGGGATTCCCTGTATAATATCTATTATTAATAGATACTCGCCTTTACCTATTTCTCCATTACTATATTGCCTGTCGATGACTGATCAGGATAGAGTGAGAATTATTCGCACAGATTAGCTAGTCTACATTTATTGGAAGATGATTGTGTTTTCTGGGAACAATCCGAGAGGCTCGTAAAACGGAGCCGCTGCCCTCAAAACATACCTTCTAGTGACTTTTGTCCCAAAGTTTGATAGATATTCACTGATAATCATTAAAAGTTAACTGTTCTTTAGCAGCCCAGTGTATCGGACAGGCTAAACTCGTTAGCATAAACCACCGCCATTAGGAACACGAAAAGGTATATCCAGAAACATCATTTGCCGGAACTGGACTGTTCATAAATATCTTCTGCGAAAAGCACAGAGGGGAAGGGATTTCCAAAACGGCCATGGCAGGTAGATGGTTCTCAGAAGACGAGCCGAGTCCACGCCCTATCTGTGGTCATCTGCGGCTCGCGGCAGCACCTGGGCGAATAATGGGCCGCTTGCAGAGAGACGGCCTGGGATCCGGAGCGCCAGGCGGTGATCTCAGCGCTGCTGCCGCTGCGGCCACTGGGCTTGTCAACAGGCATTTTCCGCACCCGCGCTCCGGTCGGCGGCCGTGACTAATTTCAAAGCAAAGCTGTCGGTCCGGTAATTGGCCGGCTCGGGCAGTGTCTGTGGGCTTCTGGGAAGTCCGCGCGCATGCGCCTCGATCGCCGGCGCTTAGCTACTGGAGCTGCAGCGGGGCGTGACTGGCAGCTCGTTACTTGCCATTGTTACCCGACGAAATCAATCTGTTCGCACCGCCTGCGTACAAAACCTGTACGCTAACAGGTGGGGTGAGGGTTTTCAGTTCTCGATTGCCTGTCAAACTAATAACTCAATGTTTTCCCTCAGCGTTTCAAAGCGTCTCATTGTCATCAATATGGTGCATGAACAGCCTCTGATATACCTTCAGACTAACAGAGCTCAGAGCTAAGGATTAAGTGTTGTATTTTTTGAGAAGAAAATGAAGCGAGGTGGCACAATGAATTAAACACCTTAACTAATTTGTTTATTACTTACTAGCTGTGTCCAGCATGCGTTGCACACCCTCCTCTTCTTTCGAAGTAAATTTACATATACAAAACAGACGCATTCTTGCACACATATTTCATCTGTCTCTCTAGCGAATTACGCCCTGCAGTTGCATCTGAATTCTGAGGAAACTTGTAATTCTGCCATTAACTCTCGTTTCGAGAAAAATGACTGGCGCTTTCACTATCTGATTATTCACTGCTTTACATCGAAGAGCTCTCCAGAAGACGTTAAACACGAGTTTCGGAACTTAAATAGTGGCAACTATTTATTCACAACCGATACAAAAGATATATAGGTTTGCACCTGTTACTGTCCTTCAAAGTAGTCACCAGCGTTGTGTAGAACCCGTTGCCAGCGATGTGGAAGGCGTAGTATACCGTTAGCAGAGCCTGTTCTGTTTATGGTGGCAATGGAGCGGTCTAATGCCTGTCGAATCTCTGGAACAGTTCTCAAGCGAATGCAAGTAAGTGGTTCTTTCATCTCCAGAATCGAATCATAGTCACAAGAACTTAAGTCCGGGGAGTATGGTGGATGGTACAGTACTTCTCAGTCTCCTCGACCGAAGAGAGCAGCCACAGCTAGCGCTGTATGCGAGCGCGCATTGTCGAGTAAAATGATGGGTGGGTTGCGCAGAAAGTGTCGCCGCTTCTTTCGCAAAGCTGGTCGCAAGTGATGCTCCAAAAACGAACAGCAATACTGTGCATTGACGGTCTCCCGTGGAGGAACGTAATGCGCTAGGATAACACCATCGTAATCGTACCCGAGAACCACCATAACTTTCACCATACTGGGGCTCTGACGCACTTTCGACTTTCCTGGCGCCCATAATGCTTTAAAAAAGAAGCGGCGACACTTCCTGCGCAACCCACCCATCATTTTGCACTACAATGCGCGGACGCATACGGCGCAAGCTGTGGCTGCTCTGTTCGGTCGATGGGACTGGGAAGTACTGTACCATCCACCATACTCCACGGATTTAAGTCCTTGTGACTTTGATTTGATTCCGAAGATGAAGGAACCACTTCGTGGCATTCGCTTCAGAACTGTTCCAGAGATTCGACAGGCATTAGACCGCTCCATTGCCACCATAAACAGAACAGGCTCTGCTAACGGTATACTACGCCTTCCACATCGCTGGCAACGGGTTCTACACAACGCTGGTGACTACTTTGAAGGACAGTAACAGGTGCAAACATGTAACTCTTTTTTATCGGTTGTGAATAAGTTGTTGCCACTGTTTAAGTTCCAACCCTCGTATTTCCGTGATAGTGAGCCGTGTGGCATCTTTAGCACCGAAACATGCTGATAAAGTTGTTGGCTCACTGCAGCGCTCATTCTCACGATGTGGCTGATGCATCGAACAACGCAAAATTGAGACAAGTTGGGCTTCCAGTATTAAATTAATTCAAATCATCTACCGGATGATCAAAAAGTCAGTATAAATTTAATAACTGAATAAATCACGGAATAATGTAGATAGAGAGGTACAAATTGACACACATGATTGGAATGACATGGGGTTTTATTAGAACAAAAAAAAAATACCAAAGTTGAAAAAATGTCCGACAGATGGCGCCTCATCTGATCAGAATAGCAATAATTAGCATAACAAAGTAAGACAAAAGAAAGATGATGTTCTTTACAGGAAATGCTCAATATGTCCACCACTATTCCTGAACAAGAGCTGTAGTCGAGGAATAATGTTGTGAACAGCACTGTAAAGCATGTCCGGAGTTATGGAGAGGCATTGGCGTCGGATGTTCTCTTTCAGCATCCCTAGAGATGAAGAGGTTAGCACAGTAAAGGAATTCGTGGCGGGCAGCATCAAACCAGTCAGTAGACTGATGACAAAAAAAAAGAGATGTTGGTCGATAACGATACACTTGCGACTTCAGGTAACCCCAAACCCTTTAATTGCACGGACTGACGTCTGGGGACCTGGGAGGCCAAGCATGACGAAAGTGGCGGCTGAGCGCACGATCATCACCAAACGACGGGCGCGAGAGATCTTTTACGCGTCGAGCAATATGGGGTGATTCTAATAAAACCCCATGTCGCTCCAAGCACGTGTGTCAATTTTTACCTCTCTATCTACATTATTCCGTGATTTATTAAGTTTTCAAATTTATACTGACTTTTTGATCACCTGTTACTTACGGGAAAGAAATGGCAACAGGTCGTTGCCGACCTTTTCTACATGGCACCCGTTCTCATCCTCAATCCCACCCCTAGGAATAGTAGGGGTATCTTACAAGGGGACTTCGCGGTACAGGACGTTTAACTCGGGAAGAGACTTCCCAGGTTAGTAGCATTGCTCAAGGCTGTCCACACATAAAAGTTGTAAAGCGCTCTAGCCAGAGGATTACGAGAGGAAGGGCCCTAAAATGGTACGCGCAGCTCATATACCGGTCAGTTCATACGTTCTGACAGGTAGAAGACCGATCGACTCGCACCATCAACAGAACAGGCTCTGCTAACGGTATTTGTCGCAAACTCGCTTGCCCTATAGGCGGTCCAGGTTCGGCTCCACATTCTGGTAACATTTTATTTTGTTTTTCACTTGTTTTAAAAATTATAACAACTTTTAAATAAAATTAACGCTCTACATATTATCAATTAAATCATGAAAAATTTACTTTATTTATGAAATGACTGCTACACTTATTTAACATAAAATGTGAATTAGAATTATTATTTTCTTTTTAAAAAGTTGAACTATTTCGAATGAAGTTTTTAAAAAAATTTCATGATATTACAAGCTTCGGACAGGTGAAAAACATTCTCCGCAGATTTGAAGAACTGATTTCTTGGTGGAAGAGTAGAGCATAGCTGTTATCCTATTGTACATACATTTTTGGCAGATGGTCAGCAAGTGTCAAGACCTTCACGGAACTATTCGGCCAATGCTCCTTAGCTGCTGGAATACTACATAAACAGTTGTATCCGCCCTTATTCCTCTGGACACTCGAACTAAAATGCCAGTTCGTCCTAGACTTTCGTAAAGGTTCGAGCGTTCTGTAGTGTGAAATATTATCGGCGTTTTTAAAATATTCTGAATTAAAAATGTCTGTTGATGAAGATATTTTGAAAGTGAAATGCCAAAAGTGAGGTTTATTTGTACTCTTCTTATTCAATATTGTTACGTCCGTTTTTATAGACAAGTGGAAATCTAATAAAGCGAAATTGCGTTTATCTGACTGAAAAGTATAGAAAAATAATTTCCCGTGAATACTGTACAAAAATACAATCACTAATGCATCATCAACTGTCATCGTCAATTTTAATGAATTGGTCCAGTATGCATGGTATGCTTCCAGGCCTTCTGATGCAAGGGAAGTTTTCGTGCATGTTAACGGAATACTTTTTCCAACAGGTCTTTTTTTTTAAAAAAAAAACGGTTGTTCGTGTACACAATAGTCCTTCATAAATCGTGCAAGATGTCAAAATATTTTTTTTGATTTTAGTGTTTTTATGATAATTATCATTCTGGTGCTTGTACCTAAAACACGAATTGGCAAATGAAGACGAGACTGTAAAATTTTTTATAAAAATAAAACTCCTTCTGAAACTTTATTACAGTGCCCGAGGCAGGATTCGAACCTGCAACCGTTGCGGTAGCGAGGTTCCAGACTGAAGCGCCTAAAACCGCTCGGCCACACAGGTCGGCCGCAGCCATTTCTCTGGGTTGCCGTAATGTACAAAGTGACCAGTGTATGAACTGGGCGTAAATTTATAGAACCCTTTTTTTCGTAACCTCCTGGCTAGTGCGCGTTACAACTTTTATGGGTTGGCACCCCTGACATATACTACTATACTATAATATACTACACATGATGTATACTACCATACTATGTGAAGTCTAATCCTGAAATAAATTTTCGAGTCCGTAAGATCCCCCTTGTCACAGTGTTTTTGTACAAATAATGAGCAATGTATAGGCTAATTTTGGTTGAAATTGTTCCAAGCGTTCCTAAGTTACGCTTTTATGTCAAGTCTTTTCACCCAGTACCCTCTGCCGTAGGGGTGGTCAAAATGGTTCAAATGGCTCTGAGCACTATGGGACTCAAAATCTGAGGTCATCAGTCCCCTAGAACCTAGAACTACTTAAACCTAACTAACCTAAGGACATCACACACATCCATGCCCTAGGCAGAATTCGAACCTGCGACCGTAGCAGTCACGCGGTTCCGGACTGAAGTGCCTAGAACCGCACGGCCACCACGGCCGGCCGTAGGGGTGTCTTATTATCATTTTACCACGTAGCAAGTGATACACGTAGTAGTTTTGGTCGTAATTCCTTCAAGGCCTTACAGAGACGTGCTGATACATCACTGTCCTTGCAACCCCCCCCCCCCTCAACACTATGTGGAACGTTATCGAGAATATCACCAATAAATCTAGAGACCTTGAAAACTCTAGATTTATTACTAATATGGCTCGTTATTGAATTTTTTTTCAGTTCACGTCTTCTAAGCCTCCCCGTCGGGGTGGTGTGGTATACTTTCCCTAAAATATTTGAATGCAAATAGCTGCACATAAGGAATCGTGTGCATACAGAATTTGACTGAAATTGCTCTTGTGTTTCTGAGCTTCCCTTCTCAACCTCCCCTCATTATGGCTTGTAGTTGGCTCATAGCTCATCGCCCTCCCCCCCCCCCCCCTCCCCCGAACCTTTTTGCCTTAGGCACAATTCACCTAAGTTCCATCGCCATAAGATGAATGGTATAGTAATGCACAAAAGAGGAACAAACAAATATTAATATTTATACAGGGTGAAAAGTGTTTAAACTGACAAACTCTGGGAGGTTGCAGGGGACATCAAAACAAATATTTTTCCCTAATGTCATTTTTTCCTATGAGGATTATTTAAACCGGTGGAGGGCGTGTTAAGCACTTCAGTTGTTAGAGGGCATATTAGGCTCTTCAGTTGTAGGCGACAGCTGCCCACCAATGTAGTAGTGCATTGTTTCTGTTTACTAATGGAGCGATACACCTGGAGTGAGTACACTGATATGGCTGGTGCGTACTGCGTAGCGCACCACAACGGACGAGATTCACAGCGGGTTTATCAACAACAATATCCTAAACGTCGTATCCCGGATCATATGACCTTTTCTGCTGTATACCAACGTCGGCGTGAAACCAGGTCATTTAGCATATTACCTGGACAGGGGCACAGTCACACGGTAAGAACGCTGCAATTTGCGGAAGCTGTCTAACAGCATGTGGAGTGGGATCTTTCAATCAGCACTCGTGCAATTGCACGTAACATGGGGACGAATCAGACGAATGTAAGAACAGTCCTTCGAGAGCAATTGTTACGTCCATTTCACGTACAGTGTGTCCACAACCTGGAACCAGTTGATTATCCACCCAGAACACAGTTCCTCTACCGGTTTAAATACTCCTCATAGGAAAAAATGACATTAGGGAAAAATATTTGTTTTGATGTCCCCTACAACATCCCACAGTCTGTCGGTTTAAATACTTTTTACCCTGTATACTACATTAGAATTATATAGGTAGCTTACGTAGTACAACTGATACATAGACATAGCTTTAAACAGTGTTTCTGCAGTTCGCACATTTCTAATACACAAAAGGTAAGTTTTCTATCTTGTCTCCTCATCTATCTCTGATAACCTCGAATACTGCTCCCACCCTTCGTTCCCAGCAAGCAACCCATATGCGCCCAGAGAGTTTCTAACGGACTTACGCTAAACAAGTGAGTTATTACGGCAAAAGCAGCATGTCATTCTCAATGGGGAGAAGTCTTCCGAAGTAAGACTGATTTTAGGTGTGCCGCAGGAGAGTGTCGTAGGATCGTTGCTTCTTCGCAATATACATAAATGACCTTGAGGATAACATATGAAGTTCACTGAGGGTTTTTGCGGATGATACTGTAGTATATCGAGAGGTTGTAACAATGGAAAACTGTACTGAAATGCAGGAGGATCTCCAATGAATTGACGCATGGTGCAGGGAATGGCAATTGAATCTAATTGTAGACAAGTGTAATGTGCTGCGAATACATTGAAAGAAAGATCCTTTTTCATTTAGCTATAATATAGCAGGTCAGCAACTGGAGGCAGTTTATTCCATAAATTATCTGGGAGTAGGCATTAGGAGTGATTTAAAATGGAATGATCATATAAAGTTGATCGCCGGTAAAGCAGATTCCAGACTGAGATTCATTGAAAGAATCATAAGGAAATGCAATCCGAAAACAAACGAAGTAGGCTACAGTACACTTGTTCGCCCACTGTTTGAATATTGCTCACCAGTGTGGGACCCGTACCAGATAGGGTTGATAGAAGAGATAGAGAAGATTCAACGGAGAACAGCGCGCTTCGTTACAGGATCATTTAGTAATCGAGAAAGGGTTACGGAGACGATAGATAAACTCCAGTGGAAGACTCTGCAGGAGAGACGCTCAGCAGCTCGGTACGGGCTTTTGTTGAAGTTTCGAGAACATACCTTCACCGAGGAGTCAAGCAGTATATTGCTCCCTCCTACGTATATGTAGGGAAGAGACCATAAGCATAAAATCAGAGAGATTAGAGACCACACAGAGGCATACCGACAATCTTTCTTTCCACTAACAAAATAAGACTGGAATAGAAGGGAGAACCGATAGAGGTACTCAAAGTACCCTCCACCACACAGCGTCAGGCGGCTTGCGAAGTATGGATGTAGAAGTAGATGCAGATGTACTTAATACGCAGTTAAGACAAAATTAATAAATTATTTCCAGCTTCAGAACACGTATTATACTCACTCTGATGGTCTAGATATGAGTTCCCCTCTTAGACCTAAACTGAAATTTTCATGGACAATTTCGAACAAATTATCTCGCAGGAAGACAAAGACCCAGCGAACTGCAAAATTAAATACTCGTTCAGAAGTGTGGATGATGTGCTACATTTTTTGTGGAATGGTAGTGCTAGAAAATTAGATTGGTTACCACGACGTTTAAGCTCCCAATATTAGAAAATTCAATTCGCACTGGAAATTTGACGCTCTTCCATAAATACCTTAGCCCTTGATATAGGCATATGCATTAGCACAAGGCGACAATTACTTAGCATTGACAGAGAAATCATAGCTGCAGATACAGTAATCCCTAGAACTTCCCAGCATCCGCGAAGCCACAAACATGCAGCTTTCCATCTCACTGTGCGTAGCCGCATATACCGGGTGATCAAAAAGACAGTATAAATTTGAAAACTTAATAAATCCCGGAATAATGTAGAGCGAGAGGTAAAAATTGACCCTCGTGTTTGGAATGCCATGCGGTTTTATTAGAACAAAAAAAATTAAGTTCACAAAATGTCCGACAGATCTCTTGCGCACGTCGTTTGGTGATGATCGTGTGCTCAGCCGCCACTTTTGTCATGCTTGGCCTCCCAGGTCCGTGCGATTATTGGCTTTGGGGTTACCTGAAGTCGCAAGTGTATCGTGATCGACCGACATCTCTAGGGATGCTGAAAGACAACATCCGACGCCAATGCCTCATCATAACTCCGGAGGACATGTATGCACTGCTGTTCAGAACATTATTGCTCGACGACAGTTATTGTTGAGGAATGATGGCGGACATATTGAACATTTCCTGTAAAGAACATCATCTTTGCTTTGTCTTACTTTGTTATGCTAATTATTGCTATTCTTATCAGGTGAAGCACCATCTGTCGGACATTTTTTTTAACTTTTTAATTTTTTTAATTTTTTTATTTTTATTTGCTTTATAAAACCCAATGTCATTCCAAGCATGTGTGTCAATTTGTACCTCTCTATCTATATTATTCCGTGATTTATTCAGTTTTCAAATTTATACTGACTTTCTGATCACCCGGTATACACCATTGTTTGAATTTTCTTTTGAGATGGAACTACAGATTACCAACACATGGCTTCAATAATGGCTGCAGCTTTGCCCTGATTGAAAATATACTACGAAAAAGGAAAATGCATGAAATTATAGCCGGCCGCTGTGGCCGCGCGGTTCTCGGCGCTTCAGTCCGGAACCGCGCTGCTGCTACGTTCCCCGGTTCGCATCCTGCCTCGGGCATAGATGTGTGTGATGTCCTTAGATTATTTGGGTTTAAGTTGTTCTAGCTCTTGGGGACTCATGACCTCAGATTTTAAGTCCCATAGCCGGCCGCAGTGGACGTGCGGTTCTGGCGCTGCAGTCTGGGTCTGCTACGGTCGCAGGTTCGAATCCTGCCTCGGGCATGGGTGTGTGTGATGTCCTTAGTTTAGTTAGTTTTAAGTAGTTCTAAGTTCTAGGGGACTTATGACCCAAGATGTTGAGTCGAACAGTGCTCAGAGCCATTTGAACCATTTTTTAAGTCCCATAGTGCTGAGAGCCATGTGAACAGTTTGAACCATGAAATTACACCAGTTATGTACGCTGGCCAACACAACCACTCAGTAGTTACAAAAACTGGTGCTTCAGTCCATATGTTGGCAAAATTTCAGATAACCCCGCGAAGCAGTTATAGCATCACTATCGCTCTAGTTTATAATATCAATAGCATATCAAAATTTTTATTGCATAGTAAAGAAAAACTGCAACACCTGACAGAGTGGTGCGTATAGAATCACATGCACGCACTGTGGGGTTGTGTATATTGTATTGGTCAGCCAGGCAGAGCTGTGGGCAGCTCTGTTATCTGAACACGAGAGAAATATCAGATTTAGAAAGAAAGCTTCAACCTTATACGATTCAAAATACTGGAAATCAACAAACATGTGACACAGAATGCCTGCTTATTATTAAATGATCAAACTCAGTTTTCAATTCCTGTCAATTAAGTTTGAGATGCAAATATTTGATTAAAATTATGGATTCAACTTCATTTTCCATCAGCTGTTAAATGTACTGGCACATAAAAAGCTTTGTTTTCTTTTTTAGTTAATGTAACTATTTTTGAGTGGCACAAAAAGACGTATTATTTCCCTACATGAACGCTCTATTCAGTCTTTTGCATAAATAATATCTGTGTCATTTTATCTATGTTTGTGGCACTTCGTTGTCACCTGACGATGGCCTAAGAAGCCAAAAGGTGGTTTGTGACCAAATAAGTTTAATTTTGTAGAACATTAGCAACTGTTACCCATTTAATATTGGTATCATGTTCTGACAAGCACGGAAACAAAATGCAGTTAATATTATGTAAGTACTTTAAGCCGACCGTGGTTTATCGGTGACGATACATTTATAGTAAGAACGGTACAAAATTCAGTTGCATCATCTGTACATGACGAAAGATTGTTATCATGAATCTCGTTTTATTTCCTAAACAAATTAAAAAAAAAAAAAAGATTAATTTCTTCTTTCTTAATACTGCCGACAGTGCCAATAATACACAATATGTAGACACATAATTTCTCTACGGTCGTTTATTTTGTGAAGTGTAATTCTTCATACTTCCTGGCAAATGAAAACTGTGTTCTGGAGCGTGGTTCGAGCTCTCAACCTTAGCCTAACGCCGGCAATGCTTTGCTTGCGCAAGTCAAGGTTCCCAGTTCGATTCTCAATCCGGCACACAGTTTTAATCCGCCAAAAAGTTCCAGAACAGCGAATTATCTTCTGCAGAGTAAAATATTCATTCTGGAAAGTGGAATTATTCCAGTAGTTTTAGTATTTACATGTGAACACCGCTTGTCTTTAACAACGTTTTATTCTTCATCTTGGGAATTTCAACCTCATCATACTTATATTGCACTATTTAGATGATCTGACCTTGGAATTTCGTTAAATAATCTCACTGACTCAAGTTGCAGTTTGTAACTGAAGTTAATATGATGATAAGGCCCTAGGAGATTTCCCTCATGCAGTACGAAAATTGTCTCTTACATTAGCTACTCACCGCAGATGACGGTCGTCAGCGTATTTGGACTAGTGATCGTAGTCGTGATGATGTTGACGCTAAGGGAATGGGGAATTTACGAAACAGTGTTGGTCGCTAAGTCTAAAGACTTTTTAAAAGTCGCATTGCACTGCCAGCCAGAGATAATGCGCGTGAACTCCTGCATATTACCGCATTAACAACTGAGATTCGCCACCTCGCTTCTTCTTGTCTACTCAAATTGTTGACAGAAATGTCTTCTGTTACTAAGATTATGGTTCAAATGGCTCTGAGCACTATGGGACTTAACTTCTGAGGTCATCAGTCCCCTAGAACTTAGAACTACTTAAACCTAACTAACCAAAAGACATCACACACATCCATGCCCGAGGCAGGATCCGAACCTGTGACCGTAGCGGTCGCACGGTTCCAGACTGAAGCGCCTAGAACCGCTCAGCAACACCGGCCGGCTACTAGGATTAGAGTTAGCTATGGAACGAAGAGGTGTATTAGTTAAGACGCTGGACTCGGCGGCTCAATTCCCTGTCCTCCCATTCAGATTTATATTTTTCGACGTTTTCCTAAGCTGCTGAAGGTAAATGCTCGGATGACCCCTTTGACTAAGTTGTTCAAATGTGTGTAAATTCTTATGGCACCAAACTGCTGAGGTCATCGGTCCCTAGATTTACACACCACTTAAACTAACAACACAACAACACACACACACACCCATACCCAAGGGAGGACTTGAATCTCCAGCGGGAGCGGCCGCACAGTCCGTGACATGGCGCCTCAAACCGCGCGGCCACTCCGCTCGGCGCCCCTTTTACTAAGACACGGAAGATTTCCTTCCTTATCCCCCCCCCCCCTCACCCCCAACTGGAGCTTTTGTTCCGTCTCTAATAAGTTCATCATCAATGGGATATTAAATATTAGTTTTCCTGCTTTCGAAGCAGTTATCTACATATCGAAAGGAACCGCATTTGTTACTACGTCACAGTGAATGTAATCCGAAATTCATAGTTGACATACTCTTCAGTACAGTGGTAGGGAATCCAAATGTTCTGGCAAGATCTTCCGTCCCTTTGTTTAATATAACACCACCAAAAAAGAAAAAAAAAGAGTATTCTGGCTCAAGCGCTCGTCCTTCGATTTCCCGGTCGTTTCGAATGCCGTAATACCTCTCTATGTTATTTGGTTTATTTTTCCATAGAAAAGTGCTAAAGAAAAATTCTGAGCGGACGGTGGTACCTGCACACTGACGCTGAGCGAACAACTCGGGGAGAATCCGGAATTTCGAGCTGTTTTAATTGCACGCAGCCGTTGGCTGGCTGCTCTGACAAGAACCGGTGGCCGATATGAGATAGACAACATCCTGCACGAACATGCTAATAGCGATCATTAGCGGCTCAGGGTAACCGATAACGAAGCAGCGGCGACGATCGAAAGCTGCTCGTCGTAGTAGCCTTCGCTATCACTATGACCCTGCCCCTAATAAATAACTAACGTCCTACTCGAAAGAGCCGTTTTCATACATAGGCACACTATTTCCCTTCATTAAGGTGATGTCATCAAAGACGTTAAATAGTCTGGGGCTACGTAACGCTACTATACAGCAATTTTATTAGGCAAAATACCGGTACACTTCAGGTGCTACTGTATGGGATGCTTTCTTAATTATTGCTAACACTTGTTCAATCTAACATAGTCACCTGTAACCTCTCTGTGAACCACATTTTTGGCTCAGGGAAGGCAGGTTAGGGTAAGACACTCGTGAACGACGAAATACACTCCTAGAAATTGAAATAAAAACACCGTGAATTCATTGTCCCAGGAAGGGGAAACTTTATTGACACATTCCTGGGGTCACATACATCACATGATCACACTGACAGAACCACAGGCACATAGACACAGGCAACATAGCATGCACAATGTCGGCACTAGTACAGTGTATATCCACCTTTTGCAGCAATGCAGGCTGCTATTCTCCCATGGAGACGATCGTAGAGATGCTGAATGTAGTCCTGTGGAACGGCTTGCCATGCCATTTCCACCTGGCGCCTCAGTTGGACCAGCGTTCGTGCTGGACGTGCAGACCGCGTGAGACGACGCTTCATCCAGTCCCAAACATGCTCAATGGGGGATAGATCCGGAGATCTTGCTGGCCAGGGTAGTTGACTTACACCTTCTAGAGCACGTCGGGTGGCACGGGATACATGCGGACGTGCATTGTCCTGTTGGAACAGCAAGTTCGCTTGCCGGTCTAGGAATGGTAGAACGATGGGTTCGATGACGGTTTGGATGTACCGTGCACTGTTCAGTGTCCCCTCAACGATCACCAGAGGTGTACGGCCAGTGTAGGAGATCGCTCCCCACACCATGATGCCGGGTGTTGGCCCTGTGTGCCTCGGTCGTATGCAGTCCTGATTGTGGCGCTCACCTGCACGGCGCCAAACACGCATACGACCATCATTGGCACCAAGGCAGAAGCGACTCTCATCGCTGAAGACAACACGTCTCCATTTGTCCCTCCATTCACGCCTGTCGCGACACCACTGGAGGCGGGCTGCACGATGTTGGGGCGTGAGCGGAAGACGGCCTAACGGTGTGCGGGACCGTAGCCCAGCTTCATGGAGACGGTTGCGAATGGTCCTCGCCGATACCCCAGGAGCAACAGCGTCCCTATTTTGCTGGGAAGTGGCGGTGCGGTCCCCTACGGCACTGCGTAGGATCCTACGGTCTTGGCGTGCATCCGTGCGTCGCTGCGGTCCGGTCCCAGGTCGACGGGCACGTGCACCTTCCGCCGACCACTGGCGACAACATCGATGTACTGTGGAGACCTCACGCCCCACGTGTTGAGCAATTCGGCGGTACGTCCACCTGGCCTCCCGCATGCCCACTATACGCCCTCGCTCAAAGTCCGTCAACTGCCCATACGGTTCACGTGCACGCTGTCGCGGCATGCTACCAGTGTTAAAGACTGCGATGGAGCTCCGTATGCCACGGCAAACTGGCTGACACTGACGGCGGCGGTGCACAAATGCTGCGCAGCTAGCGCCATTCGACGGCCAACACCGCGGTTCCTGGTGTGTCCGCTGTGCCGTGCGTGTGATCATTGCTTGTACAGGCCTCTCTGTGTCCGGAGCAAGTATGGTGGGTCTGACACACCGGTGTCATTGTGTTCTTTTTTCCATTTCCAGGAGTGTATTTAATGGCACTGACCGTCCTCGGAAAGTAGGGGGAATCTTTGCAACAATCCACACCCTATTCCGACCTACACTTTTCACGAACACTATTTTTTCGCAAATTCAATTAAAAACAATTGGAATTAATTTAGTTGGAGGGGAGCGTTCACATATAAACATGGGAAGGTGTCTAGGCTTTTTTTTATTTTATTTCTCGAAGTCAGTTCTAACAGAAGGCACGAATGTTGAATTGATTACTTATGATTTTGAATACTACTACCGAATCTGAATCGTCCGACACTGTAATCCATGTCCCTGCCTCGATTTAAATACAGTTTGATTAGCGAACCCGCAATGCTTCGCAATTGCTAAATATGTACGGGAGTTGGATCCCTCGCCTCTCCCTGCCCATCACCTCTTCCCCCTTTCCCTGGCCGTCTCTTCGTCCTCCTTGTTCCTCTTTCCGTCACCTCCTCCTCCCTCTCTCTGTGGATCTCCTCCTCCCTCCTCTTTATGTTCATTTCCTGCCCCCTCTCTGTGCACTTCTGCTGCTACGCGTTGGGCCTTGGTGATCGGTGTTGCAAAGGAAATCTTGATTGTGGACTGAAATGAATGGGTAAATCGGTTGGAATCGTTGGTATACAGGGTATGAGGGAGACCTCTCTAGCCACTGGATTTGTCAGGATATTAGTTTCAACGGCAGTATTTTGCATGCTTTTAAACTGCAATCGGTAGGATTATAAAGCTTCGCACGATTCAGATTTCGTATTAGTATTCCAGTCCTAAGCCTATAAGCCATAAATGCAAGTTTCCTGCCTTCTGTTAAAACCGACTTCAACGAATGAAATGTAACAGCACATTGTAGTGTATGCTAATTTTGTTTTAACTTATGTATATGTAGTCAAAGGATATATATGGGAGAAACAATTTGTCTAGTGTTTTAAAACTTAAATGTCCTAATAACTCCGTTAAAATTGACTGCGAGGAAGTACTTAATCAAATGGCAAGAAGAAGACTGTCTCATTCACACAATGTCATACCGCTATACGACAGGACTCATTCCACTTATATCGACAAATCATTCAAGCTGAATTTACCAATCCCAAGAAGATCCGAAACTTTATGTCATAGTAGTGAAAAAGATGATTCACCGACCATGCAGGCCATTAAACCCCAATTCGCTGTGTATGAGTGGTGGAAAATCTAAAAAAAAAAAAAACCAAAACCATATTTCGACGACACACAAACCGGAATTGACGGTTATCCCAAATACAAATGACTATCACTCAAAAACGCTTCACAACAAAAATATAAATACGAGGTAGCGCAGAGCTGGAAACAGATAATCAAACACACTACTGTCCAAAATGTTTCAAGTCCACAAAAACCTTGAATACTGCAATTCAGTTAAATCCATTAAATATGTCCGTAACTATGTGAGCAAAGGCAGTGACGTGGCAATGTTTCAAATAGCCAAAGACAGCGAACAACAAAACAGAAACGACGAGGTCCTAATGTACCAAATGGGAAGATACATCAACAGCAACGAAGCTGCGTGGCGGATTTTCAGTTTTCACATACACAAACGTGAACCAAATGTGCACCATTTAGCAGTACATTTGCAGAATGGACAGAGGGTTTACTTCACAAAAGACACCACCAGAAAAATTGCAAGCGAGCCAACTCAGAAGATCAACAGCTTTTTACCAACTGCGCCAAAACGGATCCATTCGTGGAAACATTACTATATGTCGACGTCCCTACCTATTACAAGTGGAAAGGAACAAGAAAAATCTTTCCACGACGAAAACAAGGAATTTCTATATACGACCATCCAGGAATCACGAAAACTGGCGCACTAGGCCGATTGTACACCGCACATGCGAACAACGCTGAATGCTTCTCTCTCCGAATGTTGCTCCATGAAATAAGGGGACCGAATAATTTCACAGATCTACATTTACATCTACTTGATTGCTCTGCTATTCTCAATAAAGTGCCTGGCAGACGGTTCAATGAACCACCTTCAAGCTGCCTCTACCGTTCCACTCTCGAACGGCGCGCGGGAAAAACGAGTACTTAAATTATCCTGTGCGGTCCCTGATTTCTCTTATTTTATCGTGATGATAATTTCTCCCGATGTAGTTGAGTGAACAGAATGTTCTCGCAATTGGAGGAGAAAACTGGTGATTGAAAGTTCATGAGAAGATCTCGTCAAGATTGTTGACTGTTATTTGTGCCAGAAGTATAGAGATGCATGCCAACGCTTAGGATTCGTAGAAAACGACAATCACCTGGAATTAACGCTACAAGAAGCCTCACTCGCAGCCTCAGATAAACAAATGAGAGAGTTATTGGCCGTAATTCCAACAACTTGTAACGAATCCAAAACAACTGTGGGACTCCTTCAAAGAGAGTACGAGCGATGACATACTCCACCAAATGCGAAAAGCTTATCCTGAACTGACCATCGAATTCAACGACGAAATCTTCAATCAAACTCTCATTCGCCTAGAAGATAAATTTCCAGCAATAAACAACGAGATTTTAATACAACTTGGGATGCAAGCACCACGAAAAGATGCAATTAGTGTGCTGAACTTCGAAATTACAAAGTAAAAAAGCTACAACGTCAACTAATTGCTTCGATACATTGCTCACAACGAACAACTTCTCAATGACAATCAAAAGGAAATTTATAACGTTATCATGGTACGTATCGACAACAATACTGACGGAATAATTGCTTGGACGCATCAGGCGGCACCGGGAAACGTTTCTAATAAATCCATTACTGGCGGAAATATGTGCTAAACAACACATCGCACCTACACTGGCATCATTCGACATTGCGGCCACATTCATGGAATGAGCACGAACTGCCCATTCCGCCATACAACTACGTTGGATATAACTACCGTTGAATGTAGCCGAAGAATAATTCCCGGTATGTAAAATCTCAAGAGGTGCACAGGTGAACTTATAAAGCAAGCTAAAACTATATTCTGGGACGAATGCACAATGGTACATGAAAATCAACTAGAGGCCATGGACAGAACATTACAAGACTTGCTACGAAACTGTGATGTGAAGAGAGGAGCTCTACTCATACCCTCAGGAGATTTTCGACAAACCAGTTATCCCCAAGCCAACACCAGCAGACGAGATCAATGCATGCTTTAAAAAATCAGATCTCTAGCCACACGTACAAATACTGACAGCCGGCCGCGGTGGTCTCGCGGTTCTAGGGGCGCAGTCCGGAACCGTGCGACTGCTACGGTCGCAGGTTCGAATCCTGCCTCGGGCATGGATGTGTGTGACGTCCTTAGGTTAGTTAGGTTTAAGTAGTTCTACGTTCTAGGGGACTGATAACCACAGCAGTTGAGTCCCATAGTGCTCAGAGCCATTTGAACCATTTGAACAAATACTGACAAAAAACATAAGAGTTGAACTATCGAAAGTCGAAACGACAGCATATTTTACTCAACAACTTTTACAAATAGGTAAAGGCACATCCTACTGTCCAGATGAGCGGCCTCATTAAACTCGACAGCGATTTCTGCAACATACCCACAGCTGAAAACCAACTCATCGACCAAATTTATCCCAACATTTTTCATAATAGAACCAATCCCTTATTTGAAAGGGAAATTTTGGCAACTAAAAATAATATCGTCAGCAATTTAAATTTTAATATTCAAAAGAACATTCCCGGTGAAAAGAGAATATACAAATCGATCGACACGATGGTAACCGTTGCAGTAAGTCTGAACTTCCCAATAGAATTTCTAAACAGTTTCCAAGTACCAGGATGACATTACACTGTCTTCGGCTTAATATTGGATGTCCGATCATACTACTCAGGTATCTGAGCTTACGAAAACTAAGTAATGGGACAAGGATGATCGTCAAACAGTTATCGAATAACATCATCGAAGCCGAACTTATTACCGGAAAGTACAAAGAACACACACTATTTATCGCCAGAATACCACTGATCTCTACTGAACTGATATTCCAATTTAAAAGAGTGCAATTTCTAATCACATTAGCTTACAATTTTACAATCAACCAAACGCAAGATCAAATCTTAAACTACTGTGGCATCAACCTCAAAGACTACAGCTTCTGTCACGGTCAACTATACGTAGCTTGTTCTCTAGTACGAAATTCGAGAAATTTGTACATACACACTCCAGATAACAAAATGAAAAATGTTGTTTACGGACAAGTATTGAAAATAGTTAGAATACGTTTTCAATAAAAATTTTACCTCTTATACTTCTACAAGTATTGTAAATAGTTTGAATTTGATTTCTATAAAAAAATTTTACTTCTTATACTTTAAAGTTTATTCCAACTACCACACAGTTTCATACCAACCCCTTGAGCGAGACCAGGTACCCCAGCTAATATATACACTGAAGGTATTATTGACACTCGGAGCTCTATATTTTCCTGTCTCAGCTCCTCTTTCACAGAAATTTTCAAATGACTGCAAACTGATCTAGCACAAGAAGAGTACTCTTCTTCAATAAAGCATCTTTCTTTCTCTCCCACACACTGTTAATCCATACTTACATACCAGTCTCGTCTATCCAGTCCTTGTCATGTACGTGAACAACAATTTCAGAGCTTTTGCCTCTGTTTTACACTTGAAACTGATCACTGGATGAAGTTTAGTACCGTGAGAAGAACATGAAAGGACAAAGATTCTTCTTTACTAGGCTGCCAGATGGAAAAATAATATTTTCTCTTAATATTCTTCTGAGATTTTCTGAGATTTTTGGTTTTAGTTCACATGACGCTTCATAAACCTCTAGCAACAATAAACTCCACCCTTATAGTCTCATAAGTTCCACTGTAGCGCTAGCTTACAAGCAACCTGTATTTGAATCATTTTTCTCATAATTCCAGTGCCATTTGACCGTGTCCTTGATCCCATTTCAATTCGTCATCTTCTAGTTTTGGCCATTTTACATTCGGTACTCTATTTGCACATTTAGTTTTTCTCGTTTTTTTTCATTTCTTCGTTACTAGGCTGCCAGCTGCGAATTTTTTTCCTGTTGGTGGAGGGCCGAAATGCCGCTCAGCTGCTGTGTTTCCATGTTCCTCTGCGCATACTATTACTTTCAATTTGTAGCCCACATGTATGTATACCTGTTATTTTTTTCCATTACGAAACTAGTTACTAACAAAAATATTGTGCTGTTACCGATAACGCAAAACACTTTCAGTTCAAGTTCACTGGCACTGTAGACTTCAATGACGCATCATAGGCTAGACAGTGTTCTGGATTTGTGGTGACGTGGCGGGAGGGAGACAGTGTTAGCAGGCTTGTGAATCCCCCCAGCTCATGTTCGTCGTATCGGTGCACCGCTGCTGCCAGTTGAACTCAGTGTTGGTACATAGAGACATGTTTCCCACGGCTCGAATGTATGACCATTTTTAAGAGTGACGGGAATTTTAATTAAAGCATTGGACATTATTATATTAATTGCCATTATAAGACGCACCTGAATTTTGGAGGTAATTTTCCGAAGAAAAATATGTGTATTATAGTCCGTAAAATATGGTATTTATCCTCAAGTACCACTGGCATATCATCCCTGCATAACTGTAATCTGTCAAATGTCTTGACAGTTCACACAGATAAATCTTTCTCCAACTACTTCTCGATTTCCTCCACACATCTATGGAATAAGCTGCCTACTACTCTACGTGTGATCGAAACTTGTGATGCTTTCTACTGTAGACCAAATCATTTCCTCTTAGGTCATCATAGCTCCAGCTTGGCATATTGGAGCTGTCTGCACCTAATCCAACAACAAACCAGCAACTTTCACACACTGTCAAGATCTTTCTGAGATTTCTCCATGCATTTATCGACCTCTTTCTCCCGTGTCCATAATATTTTAATCACCTTTTTGATATGGTGACAAAAATTTCACAGTTAATTTTAAACTAATTTCCCAGTGGGCTAGGAGCTTTACATTTTAAATATACTTCATAATTGGATGACAAAGCAATATTAACTTGCTTTCTCGTCGATCTGTTCGCTAGGGTTGGTAATGGGGGTGAAAACGCTTGCTAACACCTGACATCTAGGCTACACGACCAGCAAGTTGTGCAGGTAGTATCAGAATATATTTCAAGGGTATACATGTATACAGGCATGGCCGAGAAGAAACGGGGAGGGGAAGAGATGGATAGTGAGAGGAGGGATGATAAGATGCACAGAGACAGAGGGGAGGTGGAGATGAACAGATAGATGTGGAAGGAAAACATGAACAGAGAAAGGGGGGAGAAAGATATGTATGCAGTGTATGTGACATACACGTACAAGTGGGAGGCTGCAAGAGTGATGCTAACATTAAATGAAAATCTTATAAAAATCGTATAAAATAAAACATATTGTCAGCGAAGCAGCGACCAATGCAATACTGTAAAAATGTATGTTTTGCCTACTGTCTACCAGATTCAGTAGATAGTGCCATCCTCAGGTTATCCTGTGATCAAAAAATTCAATTACATAATTAGAACAGCAGTGCAAGACCAATTTACAGCATTTCATTATTCTCTCTGGACATTTGATTTTCTTTCAATAACAACAATTTTGTATTTTTACTAAGTAATGCTATTATTACGACGATATTTGCTTAATTTAACGATTCATGGTCAGAGTGATGATTTATAGTGGTCTAAACTATACATAACCTTAAAATGTAAACTTCGCTCAACACATTTTGAAATTTTGCTTTTAATCTTTTATTACCATGAGAACGACTCTGATATGCAATTTATTAATTTCAAATTTTTTGTGATTTTTAGATATCTTTTACATTGTGATGTTTTTAAGAGACAAAATAAATAAATAAAATGAACTCTGTACTTAGAAAGCACTCTTATCATTGTTGGTCGCAATTTACATCTATTTAAAGCTCAGCATTGGCATTTAATATTAGTATTTGACACAACTACTTGGGAAGCGAGCATGGAGACTGTGTGCCAGAAGTAAGAGACCACCTACACACATTAAGGTTCACTATATGCCATATGCTTGCTGTCATAGAGGACAAAATTATTGTAAACTGTTCTCGCAGCACTGTTCTAATTGTGAAACCGAATTTTATATCATAGGATGGCCTGACGATACTAATGTGTACCGACACCGATAGGCCGGCCGGCGTGGCCGAGTGGTTCTAGGCGCTACAGTCTGGAATCGCGAGACCGCTACAGTCGCAGGTTCGAATCCTGCCTCGGGCATGGATGTGTGTGATGTCCTTAGGTTAGCTAGGTTTAAGTAGTTCTAAGTTCTAGGGGACTGATGACCTCAGCAGTTAAGTCCCACAGTGCTCAGAGCCATTTGAACCATTTTTGAAACCGGTAGTCAGTAAATAAAATATATAAACTGAAACTGTAGACAACAACAAACACTTTTTCAATATGAAATATGTTTTGCTTGCGTCTTCGTTTTATTTTTTAGGAAAATAATAATCATACAGATTAGACTAGAAGATTATTAGTAGGTACGTATAACACTGTTCCATTTCAGATATCATCAGATAGAAAGACACTGAATAACCGTGATATTTAATACTCGTCTCTCTTACTACCTCATTAAAATGTTTAAAATAAACTAAGAAATTTCACACCCACTAAACTAAAAACAAGAAAATAATTATTTAAACAAAATAATTTTTTAATTTACCACGTTTTGAAATAGGACTAAAAAATTTAAAATTATTTGTCCTGGTCGCACACATATTCCTATTTCTATGCAGATAGTCCTGGAAAAGTGCGATGGTGAATTTTTAGTAGCTATTAAAATACTTGTAAGATTTAAAAGAAAATTGTGGCATGCATGCGGCACGTAACTGATTCATGAATAGTTCACCTCCTCACTACTACACTACTTACAAATTAATGCATCAATAGTATATCTGCTTATTATTTATTGTATGTGTTTTAAATCTTACAAGTATTTACATAGTTACCAAAAATTCAAAACCGCAAATTTTCAGGATATCCATAGGGTGTTAGTAAAGTGACACTGGGTAGGAAAATTTTTTTACACTTTTCAGTCCAATTCTAAAAGCATGATATAGTATAGATTTACTTTTATTTAAATAATTATTCTTTCGTTATATCATGTGTTGACTTTTCCCCATTTAGACTCCGTCTTTCCCAGGCCAGTTAGAGTCCACGAAGGATACCGTGGCCGATGCACAGTGACTTGTTTTCGTCCAAAGCGCTGGGGGAGTTCGTTCGTTTGTTCGGAAGGGGAGGCCAACAGTGGTTGCCTTCTTGTGGCCGGTCGGCATTGATATAATCGACTTTACAGAAACAAATCGGTAAAAAAAATCATTTTTGCTTTATTTATAGCTTTATATGTTAGCTTCATGACGATTTGCCCATCGTTTCGTTAATGGTCATAGTTATTGTGATATATGCATAATCGAAAAAACTTTGCAATGAAAAACAGAGGTCGGCTTCATTTTGCGTTTAGTTCATATTACATAATATTTTGCGCATATGAAATTTAGGTAACATATTTAAGTTTTCTTTAGACTTGGATGGAGGTCTCCATCCATCACCAATTACGAGAAAATTGATGTGATGTAGCACACTCATTTGCTATCGCACGTGCCAGAGATTAAGCCTGAGTGAAATATCCACAACATTTCTCATATTTCATAAATGGTTTGAGAAATCTAAATGAGATTTTGGCAGGTGACAGAAAGGAGAATACTTTTCCACATGGTTATTATGCAAAACTTCATTATCTACCGTGTTATTCTACTAACTACAGACCTTTTCGAAGTGTGAATGTAACATTTTGCAGAAATCGATAGCTGGTGAAGGGAGAAATGCTTTGGATTTTGTAACAACATAAGTGAAGACATTACACGTTTATTTTTGTACCAAGGATGTGCTTTTTCATAGGCTATTGACCTTACTTTTCTTCAGTCCTTCACTTATAACGCTTCAAAAACCACTGTTTCAGAATTCTCTCACAACTGTCTATCCACAACATGTTAGAAAGGTAACTCTGTGTAAACTCCGCTCTGTTTCGGGAAAAGAAGCAAATTTCAACATGGAAGCTACAGAAATGTGTCGGTTCTTCTCACAATTCGTCACTCATGACACGTCTCTGACAGTTACAAATGGTTAACAAACCAGGCGAAAATATATCGTTGATTTGTTGCATTTTCGGTGGAATTCTTTTTAGATACTAACCAAACTAGAGGTGACAACACACTACTGGCCATGAAAGTTGCTACACCAAGAAGAAATGCAGATGATAAACGGGTATTCATTGGGCAAATATATTATATTAGAACTCACATGTGATTACATTTTCACGCAATTTGGGTGCATAGATCCTGAGAAATAAGTACCCAGAACAACCACCTTTGGCCGTAATAACGGCCTTGATACGCCTGGGCATTGAGTCAAACAGAGCTTGAACGGCGTGTATAGGTACAGCTGCCCATGAAGCTTCAACGCGGTATCACAGTTCATCAAGAGTAGTGACTGGCGTATTGTGACGAGCCAGTTGCTCAGCCACCATTGACCAGACATTTTCAATTGGCGAGAGATCTGAAAAATGTGCTGATCAGGTCAGCAGTAGAACATTTTCTGTATCCAGAAAGGCCCGTACAGGACCTGCAACATGCGGTCGTGCATTATCATGCTGAAATGTAGGGTTTCGCAAGGATCGAATGAAGGGTAGAGCCATGGGTCGTAACACAACTGAAATGTAACTCCACTGTTCAAATTGCCGTCAGTGCGAATAAGAGGTGACCGAACAGTGTAACCGATGGCACCCCATACCATCATGTCGGGTGATACACCAGTATGGCGATGACGAATACATGGTTCCAATGTGTGTTCACCGCTATGTTGCCAAACACGGATGTGAGCTATCATGATGCTGTAAACGGAACCTGGATTCATCCGAAAAAATGACGTTTTGCCATTTGTGCACCCAGGTTCGTCGTTGAGTACACCATCGCAGGCGCTCCTGTCTGTGATGCAGCGTCAAGGGTAACCGCAGGCATGGTCTCCGAGCTGATAGTCGATGCTGCCGCAAACATCGTCGAACTGTTCGTGCAGATGGTTGTTGTCTTGCAAACGTCCCCATCTGCTGACTCAGGGATCGAGACGTGTTTGCATGATCCGTTACAGCCATGCGGATAAGATGTCTGTCATCTAGACTGCTAGTGATACGAGTCCATTGGGATCCAGCACGGCGTTCCGTATTATCCTCCTTAATCCATTGATTCCATATTCTGTCAACAGTCAATGGATCTCGACCAACGCGAGCAGCAGTGTCGCGATACGATAAACCGCAATCGCGAGAGGATACAAAGTCGGAAACGTGATGGTACGCATTTCTCCTCCTTACACGAGGCATCACAACAATGTTTCACCAGGCAACGCCGGTCAACTGTTGTTTGTGTATGAGAAATCGGTTGATAACTTTCCCCATGTCAGCACGTTGTAGGTGTCGCCACCTTCGCCAACCTTGTGTGAATGCTCTGAAACGCAAATCATTTGCATATCACAGCATCTTCTTTCTTCTTGTTGGTTAAATTTCCCGCCTGTAGCACGACATCTTTGTGGTGTAGCAGTTTTAATGGCCAGAAGCGTAGATGTTTTTGAATGGAGAGAAAGCAAGTGTGGGAATGGAGGGTCTCCACTTAATATTTACAAAAAATGTGAATGTAGGCTTCAGTTTAGAAAGGCACTTCCCCTCGCACGCACAACTTTTACTCAATAGGCGCCTGTCCATAACGTCCTCCACTACCGCTTTCTCCGTGCATACCCTCCCAACTGCGCATCTATCGGCAGCGTTATGCTGCAAGAACTCTACATGTTGTTCTACGTTACTTTCCTTCAGTTTTTCTAACACACCCATCGTTAGGTCATTATTCTTCAAAGTTGGCGAAAACGTTAAAATACGAGGTATAAAATTGAAATATTAATAGAATTAAATAGTTATCTTTTATCTATTACTATTAATTCATTATTGTTGTTGTTATTGATATTATTATTATTATTATTAACTGATTATTTTAACTTTATTATCAATAAAATAATATTTTCTGCAATAATAAATTCTAAAATGAAGTTTGGTTACAGATAAAAGGAAGCCTGAAAGAACTAACCATGCCATCTACAATGAAGGTAACACTGTGACAGTGGACGGGCGTACTTTACTTGGCTACTGCTCAACGTCACGTAGTACTCAGCGGTTCCTTTCTCCTTTCATGTGACGTTACCGCTCTTCTACGACCAATAACTCACGTCTCTTAATTGAACAGCGCCTGATGAGTTCCCGGTACTTCGGGTGCAGAACAGGGCAAAGGCTTGAGGCGGCAGGTGACGGTTGGAGAGGACCGAAGCTGATGAATGGCGAGCCTCGTTATAAGATACTGCCGTATGGTCATTAATTCGTCTTGCCCGTCACTTCAGGAATTAATAAGATCGCAATCCCAGCTTATAAAGACTCTGTGGGAGATTCCCCTTAATGGAAGCACAATTAATGCGACAGGCCTCCCTCCCGCTATCGTCAAGGCGGCGAACAGCATGATACGCGCTAATTTCGACGATTCTCTGGCCTTCACAGACTGGCAATAAACACTTTGACGACATCTGTACGATTTCCGGCAGTGAGGGCACATGAATGTCATTGCACATGTCAGTGACTCGATGTACGCTTCCCGGTACGCGTCTGAACATTAAAATTCAATGTCTTTTACCTAACCATTCCTTACATTTACTTCCTCATTCCATCATATGTCAGTATTTCTTTTACACATGAATAATGCTCCTTTTTAAACAGCTCAGTGACGACGTAATTGCAAGAAAGGTGCTCAGTTTACGAGAGTTACTCATGAAGTTTAATTATTACTTCGAAAAAACGAAGTGCGTTTATGAAACTTGGTAATGGCGCTCCCTTCTCTGCAACCTCATCTTTCTATGCGACACATTGTTTCTAAAGATAGATGACTCAGTGATGTTTGCATTTCGGCTACTCTGGAAACATTACAACACCAAACTCACTTCGTTGTTATAGTGGAAATGCCTGTTACGTAATGGATTCTTTAGCCGACTTTATCCGAGGAAAGAGGAAGGAGTCACTGGGTGCCCATGCCAGCAGAGCGTGGGTGGTGGAGAGTAAAATTAGATAGGTCGAAGAATCAGGAAATGTAGCTGTGCCCTCAGGGGAATATGTTGCAGCATTGTAGCGCAACGATAACCCTGTAGACGGCTTTCCGTGACGCTACGTCTTGACAGCCTCTCGTAACCTCGTCAGGAGATTTCGTAGTATGCTCCTGTGCCGCTTTGTCGCTTACGCGCTTACCATGACAGTCCTAACAAAAACCCAGCCTCACCAAGCCGATGCCGATTGGGCTCAAAGTGGCACACACAGTACTCGTCCATGGTGATTAGGCGCCTAAAGAAATCAGCTGGACTGCACCGACACGTCTGAAGCATTGCTCCTACTGCCTCGATTTGGCAGGTTTTTTGATTGGTTCTGAGTACCAAAAATGCACATAATGGGCGGCGACCATTATTATGTTACGAATGTCGTGCAAGATGTTTAAAACTGAACCGTGATAATTTTCGCTTTTTCCATAATGGCATCGATTGTGACACACCGGCCTTCGAGTACCGTAGTTCCATTTCTCTTGAGATTCCGGGCTCTTCACACAGACCAGCCACTGCATACTTCGTGGTTCAGTCTTGTTTGACCACAGTGGATGCGTCTGCGCCACCCAATCAGTTTGTCATGTGGTAATACTTTGTGACACACATCAAATCATCATGGACTGTTGTAGCGTCGTCCGCTTTCAAATGGAGGGAATTAATTACTGCATCATAGGCCGATCTAATAGTGAGCTGGTCGTTTTGTCGTGGTTCCTCCTGCACTGAGCTACGGTACTGTGGCGTGGGGATTTCAATATTTACTACCACTGTATGCATTTGTTTGCAAACATATACAAAATCAATTATATAATTTTATTTTTCGGGGAAATACTTGAAACTTCTTCTGTACCCTTTATAAAAAATCAATATAGAAAAAAAAAACACTCAAACTTCACAGCTGCACACTTGTGGCTAAGAGAGACCTGTGTCATACAGATGCTTGCATAAGCCAGCTACTATTTCGTATTGTGCACTTGCTCCCTAAGCTTGCCGTCTGGACAATGATCACTAGTTTTTATGCACGACTAGCTGTCATACACGTTTATGGTGGGCTGTCATATCCTGGTTCTCATGTTGTATTTTACTTGTGTTCAATCTAATTCACCTTGCTCTTGACACAGGCTATATCACTAATTTTATACTAATTTATAGTATTTAAATACATATGCGGATGAGACTGTCATTTTTTATATGTTTCTTCTTTTCCATCGATTTGCGATAACGGGGGATATACTGTTCCAAAATAAACGAGAACAGGGTGTGAGTATTCACGTAATGCTTCATTAGCTCTAAAATCTGGCCTAGAAATACAGATATTTTAAATACTAAGTGCTCTTACAAGTAGATGAAAAAGGAACGAAAATTTGTGTTCAACGTTCTGTTGACTACGGCATCACTGAGACGGACCACAAAGTGAGGTTGGGGAAGGCTAGGGAAGCAAATCGGAAGTGTCCTTTTCACAGAAGCTATTCTGAAATCACACTAATGAGACTCACAGGAAACCTAAATCTCGAGGACTGGTCAGAAGTTTGTGCCACCATCCTCAGAAAGTCTAGTCCAGTCTCTAACTGCTGAACCACTTCGCTCGGTCAAATGAAAGACCACGCACCAATTGCATCGCATAAAAATGTAGGCACGACTTCTGAGGCGTTAGAGACATAATGAGTCCATTACATTCGCTCAAAGGGTGCAGCAAGCCAAGTTGTCGTATACAGGATGTCCCATTTATTTTGATTACATCAAATAACTTTGTGTCCAGAACCAAAATAAAATATGTATCAAGAAGAAGTTATTAAACTGCCAGGGGGCATTAACCAGCGTGACTGCTTTTCTTTTATCTTTGTTAGTGACGAAGATATGAACAACGTTAGGTATTAATAGCACCCTGTATTATTTTAGTCGGTAATCGACTTCCTCTCCTCAAGCCTTCTTCAAATACATATTGTGTACCGTGCACGTAAACAGGGCATTACAGGCAAACAAAACAAAGCTTCACGTTATGGCCCTCAAGAGGCGATCGGGGTGAGCGATCGCTATACCAGTGATGTCCCTGGGAGCGGTATGGAGAAATACAGGGTAAGCACACCACTCTCCTCGCAGTTCTCGATTTTCTTCAACTTGGAGACGAACTTAGCATTGAAGTACAGGGGATGTACAAAAATATGACGAATGGCAAAGTATTTTTTAAATACTTTGCGATGCGTCCTACGGTCCAGGAAAACCGCTGGCATTCAAAACAGCTACCAGTCGTCCCGAAATGGATAAATACAGGTCCTGTACAACTTTCAAGGGAAACTTATACCATTCTCCCTGCGAAACAGTGGTAAGCTTGGTTGCGATGGTGGAGGTGGACAGCCTTCACGCTCCCTTCCCTCCAACGTAGACCATATCTGGTGACTGTGGTCTTTTTTATCTGAATGGTAAACTCCAATACGTTTTTGAAAAGATTGATGAATAACCGAATATAAAATATAGACTACAATTTAAAAGAAGCCCTGCTGTTCACATCTTCGTAACGAACCAAGTTAAAAGAAAGGCAGTCATGCTGGTTAATGTTCCCCTGGTAGATGAACATTTGCTTGGTGTTTCTTTTTAAATTATTTTGCTTCTGGACACAAAGATAGTAGAGGTGGTCAAGAGAAATGTGACACCCTGTAGATGTATGGGCCCATATAGATTTAATACTTCAAATTTTATAGGTACAGACATGTAAAAATGAAAAATGCTGAGGGACATGACATTTACTTGACCGAGCATTGTGCACATTGGATGTGTAATTAGAAAACATGTAGAATCTGTTACTTGGATACGCTGGGTGATTCAATAAGTTGAAATAGCATTCTTTTTGTGTACTACCGAATTTCCTTCTTAATCGATTTTTCAAATATGTATTTCAGCCTCATGCCACACAATTGCCGTCATTACCAGTTTCAGTTCTTAGCAACTCATCATAATTTGAATACGTTTCGTAGTATCTCGCCAAAGTTTGAGGTTCATTTGTACTTTAGCGAGTATTCAAATCATCTGATGATGAATTGCTAAGACGTTGGAACCGCTTATGATAGCATTTGTGTGACCTGAGGTTGAAATATAAAGAGTGATTTAGCTGCCCCTACAACTGTCACTTATGCTACCCGCAAGTTATTTCTGACCTTCACAGATCACGCACGAGATTTTCATATTCTCTCGTTATGCACAAACTATTCGTCCCACAGAAATAATTAACACGACCTTTTTATAAGTAATTTGATGTTGTTAAATTTTGTACTTGGACTGAGGCTCCAGTTTACGAATTATTCACGAAAAAAGTACAACAGTGTCCTTCAAAACGCTACCTCACTTTCATACTCAGCCCCCACAGCTCAGAATTTCTAGTGTGCTGTGCATGGTTCTCCTTTCTACCACTATGGAAATATTTGTGACTGCAACAATTATTTCCCCCCATTGGACTTTCTTTGATCTTCACTGACTGGCCTTATTACTCCATCGTCCTAGTCGAACACTTACAAACTGTAAAATTGACATTTTGTCAAAATTTTACCTAACAGTTTTGTGAATTTTAAAAGCATAAAATAAAGAATTACATCGTTTTATTCGCCCGGGATTCTAACTACGAAACCACTGTGCTTGTGAGCGTTAAGTTTAGATCGAATTGTCAACGAAATTTGTTTTAAAGTAACGTTTACAAAAATCGGTTTTCGTTCATTACTCTCATGGGCACGTTTAAATTAATAATGTTAGCAAAGTATCCGACTATGCTGCTGCCTTAGTGGACCAGTGAACACAGAAAATCGAATACCGGGAATAGTTCGCGTCGGAAATTCTTGTACGGTGGCAGGAGAGAGTACCACGAACAACATACTAGAAATCCTGAATGGTGAGGGAAGAGTGTGGGGTGGAGGTGTGTTTGATGGCCACTTTTTTTGCATTTTTTTCAATAACTCGAAACTGTGGACTGCAACGAAAACGTATCCAAATTCAATACAACTACATTAAATTTCCTACGAAAAGGTCCTGATCTTTCCTTTTTTGCGTGCTTTATGAACGTCAGCTATAACATTGAGAGTTGCATAAGGCGACAGCGTTACTGGCAGCTGAGTCACAAATACTCTCCATACTTTGCACAAACTACCATATACAAGGTACAGTAACAAAAGTGAATAACTACA
Organism: Schistocerca gregaria; assembly: GCF_023897955.1. Lineage (NCBI taxonomy): Eukaryota > Metazoa > Arthropoda > Insecta > Orthoptera > Acrididae > Schistocerca > Schistocerca gregaria. The sequence goes on from NC_064921.1 coordinate 202,400,312, forward strand.
TGTAAAACAAAATGAAAGGACAATGGCATATAAAGGTGCAACGTAAGCATAGAATGGGTAAGAAAAAGGGAATTCGGCGTCCATCGTGGACGAAAGTACACTACTGGTCATTAAAATTGCTACACCAAGAAGAAATGCAGATGATAAACGCGTATTCATTGGACTAATATATTATACCAGGAATGATATGTGATTACATTTTCACGCAATTTGGGAGCATAGATCCTGAGAAATCAGTACCCAAAACAACGACCTGTGGCCATAATAACGGCCTTGATAGCGTCTGGGCATTGAGTGAAACTGAGCTTGGATGGCGTGTACGGGTACAGCAGCCCATGCAGCTTCAACACGATAACACAGTTCATCAAGAGTAGTGACTGGCGTATTGTGACGAGCCAGTTGCTCAGCCACCATTGACCAGACGTTATCAGTTGGTGAGAGATCTGGAGAATGTGCTGGCCAGGGCAGCAGTCAAACATTTTCTGTAGCTAGAAAGGCCTGTACAGGACCAGCAACATGCGGTCGTGCATTATCCTGCTGAAATGTAGGGTTTCGCAGGGATCGAATGAAGGGTAGAGCCACGGGTCGTAACACATCTGAAATGTAATGCGAACAAGAGGTGACCGAGAAGTGTAACCAATGGTACCCCATTCCATCTCAGCGGGCGATACGCCAGTATGGCGATGACGAATACACGCTTCCAATGTGCGTTCACCGCGATGTCGCCAAACGCGGATGCGACCATCATGAAGCTGTAAACAGAACCTGGATTCATCCTAAGAAATGACGTATTGCCATTCGTGCACCCAGGTTCGTCGTTGAGTACACCATCGCAGGCGCTCCTGTCTGTGATGCAGCGTCACGGGTCTCCGAGCTGAGAGTCCATGCCGCTGCAAACGTCGTCGAGCTGTTCGTGCAGATGTCTTGCAAACGTCCCGATCTGTTGAGCCAGGGATCGAGACGTGTCTGCACGAACCGTTACAGCCATGGGGATAAGATGCCTGTCATCTCGACTGATAGTGATACGAGGCCGTTAGGATCCACCACGGCGTTCCGCATTACCTTCTTGAGCCCACAGATTCCATATTCTGCTAACAGTCATTGGATCTCGACCAACGCGAGCAGCAATGTCGCGATACGATAAACCGCAATCGCGATAGGCTACAATACGACCTTTATCAGAGTCGGAAACGTGATGGTATACATTTCTTCTCCTTACACGAGGCATCACAACAACGTTTCACCCGGAAACGCCGGTCAACTGCTGTTTTTGTATGAGAAATCGGTTGGAAACTTTCCTCATGTCAGAACTTTGTAGGTGTCACCACCGGCGCCAACCTTATGTGAATGTTCTGAAAAGCTAATCATTTGCATATCACAGCATCTTCTTCCTATCGGTTAAATTTCGCGTCTGTAGCACGTCATCTTCGTGGTGTAGCAATTTTAATGACCAGTAGTGTATGTAGGCCCGAGAGAGCTCAAAAAACAGGTGCTCCCAAGGCTAAGGTACTGTAGTTAGCTGTAATTAGTAACATATGAATTTTTCACACCCTGCGTCGTTTAATGTGAATACCGTGTTGAGTGTGGAAAGTAAGACGTTTCTTTTTACAGCATAATAACCACAGATTATTACCGTCATTAGGGCGTTTATGTAATGTGATGCTTGTTTGCAGTGAAGCGCGAGAAAAAAGACGCACCAGTGGAGTATGGATTATTTTATTGCTTTCTGTTTTTTCAGGTACCCTAATAATATTGTACTTGTGCAGAGTGCGTATTATATAGTTAATCACTACTCACAATAATTCGTATCAGTTTTCTACGATTGAGAATCGAAGTAACAGCAAAGTACTACAATATAAGTCGTGATATTAAAGGCTAATATGGAGTGAAGCGTTCGGTGAGAGGTAAAAGCCGCTTAAATATCAGAAGAGGGGTCAGAAACGCGCCTAGAATTACTCCCCGCCACGTAATTATCGTGAGTCGGTACCGGCTATTAGGGCTCGTTTTCTTGCCGGCAACGACTGGGCGGGCAGGTGGAGCGGCTTGAGCGGTTGGCGTCTTCGCAGAGCAGACTTAACCAGCAGGCAGGGGCGGCGAGAGGCGTCCGTCACATGCGAGCGTGGCGCGAGACGCCTGGCCACTAGTCTCCCTCTTACGCCTTTCGCCTCTGATGGGCGGTCGTAAGGCTGCGAAACCCCACATGTCTCACTCATTTTGCGCCTAGTCGCACTCCTCCGCTGTCGCATCTATTACAGACGTTTTCAAGGTGCGCAACTACATGCTACCAACGTAACTTGGAAGCAGATGTCCTCGGAGTAGTAAAGCAAGTTAAATCACTTAATAAAAGTAAGTCTTCCGGTCCAGACTGTGCACCAGTCTGGTTCCTTTCAGAGTACGCTGATACAATACTTCTGTACTTAACGATCATATACTACAGCTCCCTCGACGAATGATCCGTACTCAAAGACAGGATAGTTGCACAGATCACACCAATGTTTAAGAAAGGGAATAGGAGTAATCCACTAAATTACATCTACATCTACTTTTATACTCCGCAAGCCACCCAACGGTGTGTGGCGGAGGACACTTTACGTGCCCCTGTCATTAGCTCCCTTTCCTGTTCCAGTCGCGTATGGTTCGCGGGAAGAACGACTGCCGGAAAGCCTCCATGCGCGCTCGAATCTCTCTAATTTTACGTTCGTGATCTCCTCGGGAGGTATAAGTAGGGGGAAGCAATATATTCGGTACGTCATGCAGAAACGAACCCTCTCGAAACCTGGACAGCAAGCTACACCGCGAAGCACAGCGCCTCTCTTGCAGAGTCTGCCACTTGAGTTTGCTTAACATCTCCGTAACGCTATCACGCTTACCAAATAACCCTGTGACAAAACGCGCCGCTCTTCTTTGGATCTTCTCTATTTCCTCTGTCAACCCGACCTGGTACGAATCCCACACTGACGAGCAATACTCAAGTATAGGTCGAAGGAATGTTTTCTAAGCCACCTCCTTTGTTGATGGACTACATTTTCTAAGGACTCTCCCAATGAATCTCAACCTGGCATCCGAATTAACAACAATTAATTTTATATGATCATTCCACTTCAAATCGTTCCGTACACATACTCCCAGATAGTTCACAGAAGTAACTGCTACCAGTGTTTGTTCCGCTATCATATAATCATACAATAAGGGATCATTCTTTCTATGTATTCGCAATACATTACACTTGTGTATGTCAAGGGTCAGCTGCCACTCCCTGCACCAAGTGCCTATCCGCTGCAGATCTTCCTGCATTTCGGTGCACTTTTCTAATGCTGCAACTTCTCTGTATACTACAGCATCTTCCGCGAAAAGCCGCATGGAACTTCCGACACTATCTAATAGGTCATTTATATATATTGTGAAAAGCAATGGTCCCATAGCACTCCCCTGTGGCACGCCAGAAGTTATCTTAACGCCTGTAGACGTCTCTCCATTGAGAACAACATGCTGTGTTCTGTTTGCTAAAAACTCTTCAATCCAGCCACACAGCTGGTCTGATATTCAGTAGGCTCTTACTTTGTTTATCAGGCGACACTGCGGAACTGTACCGAACGCCTTCCGGAAATCAAGGTAAATGGCGCCTACCTGGGAGCCTGTATCTAATATTTTCTGGGGCTCTTGAACAAATAAAGCGAGTTGGGTCTCACACGATCGCTGTTTCCGGAATCCATGTTGATTCCTAGAGAGTAGATTCTGGGTTTCCAGAAATGACATGATACGCGAGCAAAAATCATGCTCTAAAATTGTACAACAGTTCGATGTCAGAGATATAGGCTTATAGTTTTGCACTTCTGCTCGACGGCCCTTCTTGAAAGCTGGAACTACCTGTGCTCTTTTCCAATCATTTGGAACCTTCCGTTCCTCTAGAGACTTAGGGTACGCGGCTGTTAGAAGGGGGGCAAGTTCTTTCGCGTACTCCGTGTGGAATAGAATTGGTATCCCGTCAGGTCCAGTGGACTTTCCTCTGTTGAGTGATTTCAGTTGATTTTCTATTCCTTGGACACTTATTTCGATGTCAGCCATTTTTCGTTCGTGCGAGGATTTAGAGAAGGAACTGCAGTGCGGTCTTCCTCTGTGAAACAGCTTTGGAAAAAGGTGTTTAGTACTTCAGCTTTACGCGTTTCAGTGCCATTATCATCCCAGAGTGTCTGAGTATGCTGTTTCGATCCACTTACTGATTTAACGTAAGACCAGAACTTCCTAGGATTTTCTGTCAATTCGGTTCATAGAATTTTACTTTCGAATTCACTGAACGCTTCACGCTTAGCCCTCCTTACGCTAACTTTGACATCGTTTAGCTTCTGTTTGTCTGAGAGGTTTTGGCTGCCTTTAAATTTGCAGTCAAGCTCTCTTTCCTTTCGCAGTAGTTTCCTAACATTGTAGTGGAACCACGGTGGGTTTTTCCCGTCCCTCACAGTTTTACTCGGCACGTACCTGTCTAAAACGCATTTTACGATTGCCTTGAACTTTTCCTTAAACACTCGACATTGTCAGTGTCGGAACATAAATTTGCGTTTTGATCTTTTAGGTAGTCTGAAATCTGCCTCCTGTTACTCTTGCTAAACAGATAATCTTTCCTCCCTTTTTTTAAATATTCGTTTATACTTAAATATTCAGCGATGCTGCAACGGCCTTATGATTACTGATTCCCTGTTCTGCGCTTACAAAGTCGAAAAGTTCGGGTCTGTTTGTTATCAGTAGGTCCAAGATGTTATCTCCATGAGTCGGTTTTCTGTTTAATTGCTCGAGGTAATTTTCGGATAGTGCACTCAGTATAATGTCACCCGGTGCTCTGTCCCTACCACCCGTCCTAAACATCTCAGTGTCCCAGTCTATATCAGGTAAATTGAAATCTCCACCTAAGACTATAACATGATGAGGAAATTTATGCGAAATGTATTCCAGATTTTCTCTGCTTGTTCTGCCACTAATGCTGCTGAGTCGGGAGGTCGGTAAAAGGAGCTAATTATTAACCTAACTCGGTTGTTGAGTATAACCTCCACCCATAATAATCCACAGTATCTTCCACTTCTATTTCACTACAGGATAAACTACTATTAACAGCGACAAACACGCCACCACCGGTTGCATGAAATCTATCCTTAATAAAAACCGTCTGTGCCTTTGTAAAAATTTCGGCAGGATTTATCTCTGGCTTCAGTCAGCTTTCCAAACCTATAACGATTTCAGCTTCGGTGCTTTCTATCAGCGCTTGAAGTTCCGGTACTTAACCAACGCAGCTTCGACAGTTTACAATTGCAATACTGATTGCTGCTTGATCCCCGCATGTCCTGACTTTGACCCGCACCCTTTGAGGCTCTTGCCCTTTCTGTACTTGCCGAGGCTATCTAACCTAAAAAGCCGCCCAGTCCACGCCACACAACCCCTGCTACCCGTCTACCCGCCTGCTGTGTGTAGTGGACTCCTGACCTATCCAGCGGAACCCGAAACACCACCACCCCATGGCGCCAGTCGAGGAATCTGCAGCCCACACCGTCGCAGGACCGTCTCATCCTCTGATTCAGACCTTCCATCCGCAGTCAGTCCTGTTGACGATGCTGCAGATGGTGAGCTCTGTTTTTATCCCGCTAGCGAGACTGGCAGTCTTCACCAAATCAGACAGCCGCCAGAATCCAGAGAGGATTTCCTCCGATTCATAGCGACACACATCATTGGTGCCGACATGAGAGACAACCTGCAGATGGGTGCAACCTATTCCCTTCATGGCGTCCGGAAGGACCCTTCCCATATCTGGAATGACTCCCCCCGATATGCACACGGAGTGCACCACATTGGTTTTATTCCCCTCCCTTGCAGCCATATCCCTAAGGGCCCCATTACGCGCCTCACAATGGAGCTCCCAATTACCACATTGGTTTTATTCCCCTCCCTTGCAGCCATATCCCTAAGGGCCCCATTACGCGCCTCACAATGGAGCTCCCAATTACCATCTGCGACCGCCCGAATTGAGCGGACTGAGGGGCAACCTCTGGAACAGGACAAGCAGCCATGTCTGGCCAAGATCAGTATCAGCCTAAAACCGGTTCGTCAGATAAACTGGAGAGGCCTTTCGTTCAGCCCTCCCGAATGTCTTTCGCCCCCTACCACATCTCGAGACGACCTCCCACTCTACCACAGGTGAGGGGTCAGCCTGAATGTGGGCAGTATCCCGGGCAGCGACAGCCGTAGTCCGATCGGGGGATGCGTGGGACGAGCTGGCCGTCCCCGACAGACCTCCGTCCGGACGCCCACAGTGGTGCCAATTGGCAGCAGTCTCAGGGTGTGTGACCGAAGCCAACACTGCCTGAAGCTGAGAGCGAAGAGATGCCAACTCAGCCCGCATCCGAGCACAGCAGTTGCAGTCCCTATACATGCTAAATGCTGTTGTGCAAACAACGTCTGAACTAATCTACAGAGAGCACAAACAATTCGACACAAAATTTATACGGTTATTAAAATACAAGACTGCCTAGTAAATGCAGTAATGCTGCTACTTGCGCACTGCTGACACACTGCTCGGTGGCAGAAGGCTAAACGTACTGTCAGTAACGTACAGGGACTATATGAAAGAAATAAACAAATGACAGACGACTACACGACTTTACACGTCACAGATATTAAAAAGCAAATCTGCCCCTGCTAATTACGAAACAACACAATGATTTGTCGGATTTAACTAAACAAGTGCACTAAGAACACTCAAACAAATTTTCAACTTGACTGCTACACTGATATGAACGCTAAATAAGCCACTTGCTGCTACTTGCGTACTGCTGATACACTGATCGGCGGCAGAAGGCTAACCAAACATTTCACAGACCCATATCATTAAAGTGGATATGCAGCTAGATTTTGGAACATATATTGGATTCGAACATTATGAGTTACCTCGAAGAGAGCGGTCTACTGACACACAATCAATACGGATTTAGAAAACATCGTCCTCGTGAAACATAACTAGCTCTGTACCCACACGACGTGTTGAGTGCTATTGACTAGGTATTTCACACTGATTTCGTATTTCTGGATTTCCAGAAGACTTTTGACGCTGTACCATACAAATGGCTTATAGTAACATTGCGCGGTTATGCAATATCGTCTCACTTACACTGGATCCGTGATTTTCAGAGAGGTCACAGTTCGTAGTAACTGACGGAAAGTCATCGAGTAAAACAGAAGTGATTTTTGGCGTTCCCAAGGTAGTGTTTAGGACCTCTGCTGTTCCTTATCCATATACACGATTTAGGAGACAATCTGGGCAGACGTCTTAGGTTGTTTGCAGACAATGCTGTCCTTTATCGTCTAGTAAAGTTATCAGATGATCAAAGTGATTTGCAAAACTATTTAGAAAAGATATGTGTATAGTCGAAAATTGGGAAATGGCCCTAAGTAATGAAAAGTGCTTAAGTCATCCTCATGAGATCTAAAAGGTATCCGTTAAACTTCGGTTTCACGATAAACCAGTCTCCTCCCAATGCGAAAATATTTTGTTGCTGACATAGGGAGAAAGTATGATCATCATAAAATAAGGTAAATCAGAGCTCTCACAGAAGGATATAGGTGTTTGTTTTTCCGCGCACTGTTCACTATCGAAATGACAGAGTATTATAGTGAAGGTGATTCGATGAGCCCTCTGCCAGCACTTAAGTGTGATTTGTAGAGTATCCAGTAGTATAGACATAGATGTATCTACCGATGAACCAAAACAGTTACCAAGAAACAAAAAAACGAGGTCCTCGCTACGCTGTGAAGACCCAGGGGATGTCCTCCGTCCGCCGTGTCATCCTCTGCTTTCAGGCGTCATGCGGACGCGATATGGAGGGTCATCTAATGAGCATACCGCTCTCCCAGCAGTTTCTCGGAATTTCCTGACGGTGGATCCGCTACTACTCGGTCAAGTAGCTCCTCAACTGACATCACGAATCTGATTGCCTCCATACCAGTCCTTCCACATACGAAATATCCGTGGCAATACCGGGAATCGAACGTAGGTCCTCCGCAGTCAGCCATCTACCCTGACCACTCGGCAGCGAAGGTGGACTACCAAGAAATAAAGGTACATCGAAATAAAAAAGTGGAAATTGGTACTACAGTAGCAAGTGCCATTGTCGCCAACGATACACAACATATACGTCATTATGTTGTAAGCCACCCACTCCTCTTCGAATAAAAGAGACATATGAAAACATGTATCTTCAGTAAGATGCCCTGAGAACGTGTCCGCTTTTGAATACAATTTTAACCCGAGAAATAACTGTCAACAGTATCTGACCACAACTTTCTAAACATATTGAAAGTAAGAATTGCTTACATTGCGCAACATGAACATATGGGGGCATCACTATCTGAATGAATTTAGGATCACTATTACTCTTCAAAGCTTCCTAATATGAGTTGGTGAATGTATGGGCAGACCACGTGCAGTGACGATGTGAGGGCTATACTGCATGCCAAGATATAGTATAATCACCTCGAACACAATGTGGAAAGCAGCACGCATCCACCGGTCTCGGAGACACATTAATACTACCTTCCGAACTATACAAAGAACTGAAACAGCTCATGTTGATTGCAGTTTTCCTCCATACCGTCTAATATTCCTACTGTAAGTACAGTTCACATTACAATTCGTGCTCGAATTAAGTATAGACTCCAAAACCCGTTTTCGAAAATTAGTATGAAGACCATAAGTGACTGAGGAAGGGATATCAATCGTAAATTTTTTAGTTAAATGCCTAATCATTAAGATTCAGGTCAAAAGTAGTAACTGTTTAAATGTTTGTGAAATCCTATGGGACTTAACTGCTAAGGTCGTCAGTCCCTAAGCTTACACATTACTTAACCTAAATTATCCTAAGGACAACCACACACACCCATGCCCGAGGGAGGACTCGAACCTCCGTCGGGACCAGCCGCACAGTCCATGGCTGCAGCGCCAAAGACCGCTCGGCTAATCCCGCGCGGCGAAAAGCAGTAACTGAAACGGTGCCGGGTGACGAGGAGAAACTCGTCCCCTGACTTGCATAGAAACTGTATATCAATGTGTTGAAGATACACACCACCCCCAGAAACTGTCAGTCTCTCTAATCTGCGCAAGGATGTCTGAATGCAAAAGAATCTATTTGGCCCCTGTCTTTTATGATAATTCACAGGTTTATCCCATTACATAATTTACAATACATATATTGAATAATTTCCTCTAAATATACAGGGTATTCTAATATGGTTCTATTGTTTCTGAAATAATAGCAGGATTTAATATCACCATGATTTACAGCACAAATGAATCCAGTCCTCAGATATTATTACAATACGTGGCTTTTCAAATACATGACAACTAAAACACGTTTCCATGAATATTTACTTGGTAAAGTTAAAACTTGGGTCTGACAAATGATTGTAGTTTCCTTTCCTCTACGTGAGTGGACTGAGTATCCTAACATATCGCTATTCGCTAAATTGTGGTACAGTAATCGAGTAACAGAATTCATTTATAAAATCCACATGTAAATTAGATCTGCTGCGGGCGCTGTCCGGTCAGTCGCATTGTCTGGGGCGTCAAAATAAATGACTGAGTCCCTACTTTGTCGGACCTGTCGAAGAAACTGGTAAAGGTATGTGTATTCAAATACAGAGATATGTAAAAAGGCAGAATACGCCTATATAGGACAATAAATGTCTGGCGCAGTTGTTGTATCGGTTACTGCTGCTAGAATGGAAGGTTATTAAGATTTAAGTGAAATTGAAAGTGGTGTTATAGTCGGCGCACGAGCGATGGGACACAGCATCTCCGAGGCAAAGATGAAGTGGGGATTATTCCCGTACGACCATTTCACGAGTGTACAGTGAATATCAGGAATGCAGTAAAACATCAAATCTCTGACATCGCTGCGACCGAAAAAAGATTCTTTAAGAATGGAACCAATAAATAGAATCGTTCAACGTGACAGAAGTGCAACACTTGAGCAAATTGATACAGATTTCAGCGGTGGGTTATCAACAAGTGTCACCCTGTGAACCATTCAACGAAACAACATCGATATGAGCTTTCGGAGCCAAAGGACCACTCTCGTACCCTTGATGAGTGCACGAGGCAAAGTTTTACGCCTCGCCTGCCCCTGTCAGCATCGAAATTGGACTGTTGATGACCGAAAATATGTTGCCGGGTCGGACGAATCTCGTTTCAAATTATATCGAGCGTATGGACGTGTAAGGGTATGGAGACATCCTCAATCCATGGGCTCTGCATGTCAGCATGGTACTGTTGAAGCTGGTGGAGGCTCTGTAATAGTGTGGGGCGTGTGCAGTTGGAGTGATACGGCACCCCTGACACGTCTAGATACGACTCTGATAGGTGACAAGTACATATGCATCCTGTCTGATCAACTGCATCCATTCAAGTACATTCCGCATTCCGACGGACTTTGGCAATTCCAGCAGGACAATACTACACTTCACAAGTTCAGAATTGCTAAGAGTGTCTCCAGGAACACTGTTCTGAGTGTAAACACTTCCGTTGCCCACCAAACTTCCCAGACATGAACATTATTGAGCATATGTGGGATGCTCTTGGTGGTCTTAATCGTGTGCTGGAAAATGGGTAAATCTGAGGGATGAAGTAGTGAAGGCAGAGGATCAAGTAGGTAAAAAGACGAGGGCAAGTAGAAATCCTTGGGTAACAGAAGAAATATTGAATTTAATTGATGAAAGGAGAAAATATAAAAATTCAATAAATGAAGCAGGCAAAAAGGAATACAAACGTCACAAAAATGAGATCGACAGGAAGTGCAAAATGGCTAAGCAGTGATGGCTAGAAGACAAATGTAAGGATGTAGAGGCTTATCTCACTAGGGTAAGACAGATACTGCCTACAAGAAAATTAAAGAGACCTTTGGAGAAAAGAGAGCCACTTGTATGAATATCAAGAGCTCAGATGGAAACCCAGTTCTAAGCAAAGAAAGGAAAGCAGAAAGGCGGAACGAGTATATAGAGGGTCTATACAAGGGCGATGTACTTGAGGACAACATTATGGAAATGGAAGAGGATGTAGATGAAGATGAAATGGGAGATACGATACTGCGTGAAGAGTCTGACAGAGCACTGAAAGACCTGAGTCGAAACAAGGCCCCAGTAGTAGATACATTCCATTAGAACTAAAAAATGGTTCAAATGGCTCTCAGCACTATGGGACTTAACTGCTGTGGTCATCAGTTCCCTAGAACTTAGAACTACTTAAACCTAACTAACCTAAGGACATCACACACATCCATGCCCGAGGCAGGATTCGAACCTGTGACCGTAGCGGTCGCGCGGTTCCAGACTATAGCGCCTAGAACTGCTCAGCCACTCCGGCCGGCCATTAGAACTACTGACGGCCTTGGGAGGGCCAGTCCTGACCAAGCTCTACCATCTGGTGAGCAAGATGTATGAGACAGGCGAAATACCCTCAGACCTTCAAGAATAATATAATAATTCCAATCCCAAAGGAAGCAGGTATTGACAGATGTGAAAATTACCGAACTCTCAGTTTAATAAGTCACAGCAACAAAATACTAACGCAAATTCTTTACAGAGGAATGGAAAAATTCGTAGAAGTCGACCTCGACGAAGATCAGTTTGGATTCCGCAGAAATGTTGGAACACGTGAGGCAATACTGACCCTAGGACGTATCTTAGAAAGTAGATTAAGGAAAGGCAAACCTACATTTCTGGCATTTGTAGTCTTAGAGAAAGCTTCTGACAACGTTGACTGGAATACTCTCTTTCAAATTCTAAAGGTGGCAGGGGTAAAATACAGGGAGCGAAAGCTATTCTCAGTTGGCACAGAAACCAGATGGCAGTTATACGAGTCGATGGGAATGAAAGGGAAGCAGCGGTTGGGAAGGGAGTGCGACAGGGTTGTAGCCTGCCCCCGAAGTTATTCAATTTGTATATTGAGCAAGCAGTGAAGGAAACAAAAGAAAAATTCGAAGTAGATATTAAAGTCCTTGGAGAAGAAATAAAAACTTTAAGGTTCGCCGATGACATTGTAGTTCTGTCAGAGACAGCAAAGGATTTGGAAGAGCAGTTGAACGGAATGGACAGTGTCTTGAAAGGAGGATATAAGATGAACATCAACAAAGCAAAACGAGGATAATGGAATGTAGTCGAATTAAGTCGGGTGATGCTGAGGGAATTAGATTACGAGCAAAATAACTGATGATGGTCGAAGTAGAGAGAATATCTACATCTACATCCATACTCCGCAAGCCACCTGACGATGTGTGGCGGAGGGTAACCTGAGTACCTCTATCGGTTCTCCCTTCTATTCCAGTCTCGTATTGTTCGTGGAAAGAACGATTGTCGGTATGCTTCTGTGTGGGCTCTAATCTCTCTGATTTTATCCTCATGGTCTCTTCGCGAGATATACGTAGGAGCGAGCAATATACTCCTTGACTCTTCGGTGAAGGTATGTTCTCGAAACTTTAACAAAAGCCCGTACCGAGCTACTGAGCGTCTCTCCTGGAGAGTCTTCCACTGGAGTTTATCTATCATCTTCGTAACGTTTTCGCGATTACTAAATGATCCTGTAACGAAGCGCGGTGCTCTCCGTTGGATCTTCTCTATCTCTTCTATCAACCCTATCTGGTACGGATCCCACACTGTTGAGCACTATTCAAGCAGTGGGCGAACAAGCGTACTGTAACCTACTTCCTTTGTTTTCGGATTGCATTTCCTTAGGATTCTTCCAATGAATCTCAGTCTGGCATCTTCTTTAGACTGGCAATGGCAAGGAAAGCGTTTCTGAAGAAGAGAAATTTGTTAACATCGGGTATAGATTTAAGTGTCAGGAAGTCGTTTCTGAAAGTATTTGTATGGTGTGTAGCCATGTATGGAAGTGAAACATGGACGATAAATAGTTTGAACAAAAAGAGAATAGAAGCTTTCGAAATGTGGTGTTACAGAAGAATGCTGAAGATTAGATGGGTAGATTACATAATTAATAAGGAGGTGTTGAATAGAATTGGGGGAAAGAGGAGTTTGTGGCACAACTTGACTAGAAGAAGGGATCGGTTGGTAGTACATGTTCTGAGGCATCAAAAGATCACAAATTTAGTATTGGAGGGCAGCGTGGAGGGTAAAAATCGTAGAGGGAGACCAAGAGATGAATACACTAAGCAGATTCAGAAGGATGTAGGTTGCAGTAAGTACTGGGAGATGAAGAAGCTTGCACAGGATAGAGTAGCATGGAGAGCTGCATGACACCAGTCTCAGGACTGAAGACAACAACAACAACAACAACATGTGGGATGTCTTTCAACGTGCTGTTCAGAAGAGATCTCTACGCCCTCGTACTCTTATGGATTTATGGTCAGCCTTGCAGGATTCATGGTGTCAGTTCCCTATAGCACTAGTTCAGACATAGTGGAGCCCATGCCACGTCGTGTTGCGCCACTTCCGTGTGCTCGCGGGGTCTTACATGACATTAGGTAGGTCTGCCAATTTCTTTAGCCCTTCGGTATACTTTACCAAACGCCGTGTGGAGTCAGCTATCAGCGGTGGGTTTGGCTGCTGCCTGTAGTCAGGACTGCTGACCACTCTGACGAGCTGTGGCCGTGAGAGATGGTCCGGCAAATCGTGATATGGAAACTGAGTTCTGCTGACCGACATTCCATATCAGCTCTTACAAAACTCTGTCCTGGTTACCAGGATAGTGAATACTCTTAGCTCGACTCATCTTCAGTTTCTACTTCACGTCTTCTCTCACTGGCTCTCTGGAAAACAAATCCACGGGAAACAGCGTTTTCTACATAAACTGTGAAAAGATTAAGATGCGCCGATCCCGCCAAACCGCATGGATGGCAATAGTGATCGGTCGCAGTTCTTAGCGCCAATTATAAGTGCCCAAATCGCCACATACAACCTTTCCAAAACACCACGAAAATTCTACTCCAATTGAGAGGCTTGCCGTCAAAAACTTGGAGCGCCTTATTACATCAGAATCACCAGCTACCTGCCAATCAGCTTGCTCTTTAAAGGCACACACGAGGAGGCTGTGGAGTGGGAAGAATAACCGACATGGCAAAATAATGTGCGGTTCTAGGCGCTACAGTCTGAAACCGCGCGACCGCTACGGTCCCAGGTTCAAATCCTGCCCCGGGCATGGATGTGTGTGATGTCCTTAGGTTAGTTATATTTAAGTAATTCTACGTTCTAGGGGACTGATGACCTCAGAAGTTAAGGCCCATAGCGCTGAGAGCCCCAAATTACTATGCGTATGTGAGGTGCCAGCTCGGAGAACCCAGCAAATGGAATACGACCCATTGCCTGATTTAATTCGAGCAAAGAATAATTAAAGCCCTAAATATCTTATCATCTTCCTATCGTCATCCCCCAATGCAGCAAGTAAACAAAATAAATGAGAGAGGTCAAGTCAAAAGGGTTTGGCATCTCTCATAACAAATAAAAGTTTACACTTGTCCTGTAATGAACAACGCGGTACAGAAGTCCAGGAAACACTAAAAACTGAACAAAAGAAAGTTTGTAACAATTCCTAAACACATTTAAATTAGCAAGAATGTGATGGAGCTAATATCACACCATGTACCATGAACATGCATCACAACCTACTTCTTTGACAACGGCACTAAAGTTAAAAAACAAGTGAAGGTACACTTAAAGACCTGAAAACGCTGAAAACTAAGTAGTCCGCCAAGGTGCAAATGCATGTCGCCATCTGACTGTAATGCTTGTAGCTTGTAACATGAGAATGGCCATCAGAAAGTAAACTCACTTCAAATACCCAGTGTCCATAAGCAAGCAAGTTGCTACGCCAGTCGTCCGTAACCACTGCATACAACACGAGGAAGAAGATCAGACAAGAAAGCGAGAGAAACAAAGAAAAAAGCTTCATCCACCAAAGAACGGGTATTGCAACCACGTGACGTGGTTCGTACATACTTTCTCCAAAGTTAGCCTTCCAGAGATATCTTCAGTTGAGCAATCAAATACTGTAGTATATAAAGCAATAGACGACCAGATTACAACTGTCTTTACAACAGACATTCAACTCAGAACTCACATAAGAACTTGGGAGTTGACGTGTAACGAATGACTTGCAATGTGTCGACGGCAGTCGTACACTCAATGTTTGTGTCATTTCAGTATTCCTGATTTGTTGTTGTTGTTGTTGTGGTCTTCAGTCCTGAGACTGGTTTCATGAAGCTCTCCATGCTACTCTATCCTGTGCAAGCTTCTTCATCTCCCAGTACTTACTGCAACCTACATCCTTCTGAATCTGCTTAGTGTATTCATCTCTTGGTCTCCCTCTACGATTTTACCCTCCACGCTGCCCTCCAATGCTAAATTTGTGATCCCTTGATGCCTCAGAACATGTCCTACCAACCGATCCCTTCTTTTAGTCATGTTGTGCCACAACTTCTCTTCTCCCCAGTTCTATTCAGTACCTCCTCATTAGTTATGCGATCTACCCATCTAATCTTCAGCATTCTTCTGAAGCACCAAATTTCTAAAGCTTCTATTCTCTTCTTGTTCAAACTATTTATCGTCCATATTTCACTTCTATACATGGCTATACTCCATAAAAATACTTTCAGAAACGACTTTCTGACACTTAAATCTATACTCGACGTTAACAAATTCCTCTTCTTCAGAAACGCTTTCCTTGCCATTGCCAGTCTACATCTTATATCCTCTCTACTTCGACCATCACAAGTTATTTTGCTCCCCAAATAGCAAAACTCCTTTAATACTTCAAGTGTCTCATTTCCTAATCTAATTTCCTCAGCATCACCAGACTTAATTCGACTACATTCCATTATCCTCGGTTTGCTTTTGTTGATGTTCATCTTATATACTCCTCTCAAGACATTGTCCATTCCATTCAACTGCTCTTCCAATTCCTTTGCTGTCTCTGACAGAATTACAATGTCATCGGCGAACCTTAAAGTTTTTATTTCTTCTCCATGGATTTTAATACCCACTCCGAATTTTTCTTTTGTTTCCTTTACTGCTTGCTCAATATACAGATTGAATATCATCGGGGAGAGGCTACAACCCTGTCTCACTCCCTTCCCAACCACTGCTTCACTTTCATGTCCCTCGACTCTTATAACTGCCATCTGGTTTCTGCGCAAATTGTAAATAGCCTTTCGCTCCCTGTATTTTACCCCTGCCACCTTTAGAATTTGAAAGAGAGTATTCCAGTCGACATTGTCAAAAGCTTTCTCTAAATCTACAAATGCTAGAAACGTAGGTTTGCCTTTTCTTAATCTAGCTTCTAAGATAAGTCGTAGGGGCAGTATTGCCTCACGTGTTCCCACATTTCTACGGAATCCAAACTGATCTTCCCCGAGGTCTGCTTCTACCAGTTTTTCCTGATTTGTAAGGTGCAACAATTCGCTTTCTTCATTATTCAGCAGTAGTCCAAAGAATGGTAACATTATTAACACAAAGAAGACGTAACGCTGTCTTATTAGGAATAAAAAGCTGCATGAGTTTCAGCTATGGGCCATATTTTTTTGTTAAGGAGACTGCCTCGCTTGAAAAGTTCCTTTCGTCTCGCTCTTGGTGCTTCCGTGGCGCCGTGTGGAATCCCTCTGCCGAACAGAAATCACTTTTGCGATGCGCGGCACGCGAGACAAATTAAGTTTTCTGCTTCTCTGCAGATTTACTGGGAAACATTTATTGGATGATCTGGATTAATGGTCTACGCTGTTAAAATACTAAATCAGTCCAAACAAGGATCATCAGTCTCGCCTGAATCGGCAAGACAGGGTTGACCTTACCACTATTCAAATACCAATAACAAATTCCCTGCAGCAATCTAAATGCCTTAAACAAAGACTCCCAGATTCGACTTCAGACTGGAAAATGTACACCACAGACAGGTCGTCTCCGGTTGTTTAGCGTGCGCTTCGGAGTTCTCGTGGAACATTTCGCGTTGTTTTCATGATTGTTTAGGTCTGTTGAATGTACTCACCACAGTAGCGTTCATTATCGGTGGCATATAGCAAACACTGTCGCCCCCGGTAGCTGAGTGGTCAGTCGGCTCTCAGCCGTGGCAACTTGCGGACGGCCCCGAGTGCCTGCCAGTGCTGCGCTGCCGGCGGTGTTTACTTCCACTTCGTAGCTTTAAGGCTTGTGTCCGTCCACCGTGAACAAGATGTCGAGCGCTTACCGCCGTGCGACCCTTAAAGTTTGCTTCCCAGCTGAACATGCGCGACCACGTGCACATGAAGTTGAAACGTTCCTACGTGAACAAGTTCGTTTGGATCCTAACCACGTTCTCGGAATCCGTTTTTCGATCACGAGTAGTGTCTGTCGTTTATATTAAAATGACAAACACCGAGGTTTATGAAGATATTATTCGCCAACATGCCAATGGACTTAAGTTCAAATACTCTGACGGTCACGTCGGAGCTGTAACACTTGAACTCGCAGAGTACGGTCAACGCACGATTAGGGTGTTTGAACTACCTTTTGAAGTGCCGAAGGACGAAGTTGTCTCTGCGTTACAACCATACGGTAACGTCATTGGTTACGTAGAGGAAAAATGGCAAACCTTCACGACCTACCATGTCCTTAATGGTGTGCGTCAGGTCAAAATTGAACTGAAAAAATATATACCATCATACCTGACAATTGGCGGGGTGCCATCCATTGTCATGTACGACGGCCAACCCCGAACATGTGCGGGTTGTGGACAAGAAGGCCTGAATCCGCCTGCATGCGACGCCTCCTGATCCAGACGCCGGTCGGCGAGGAAGCGTCCTCAGTGGTGATAACTCAGATCCCTATCACATATGCCAAGGTTACCCAGGAAGATAGCACCCCTACACTGCGTCTTCCTGCTCCGTTGACGTCGTCTGACCAGGTAGATGCAACCGCTACTGAGATTCCTTCTGAGGTGCCACAGAAGCCAGATCCTGACCTGCCGAATTTTCGCAGCACGGTGACTGTAACTGCTATTGAGATGGCCGTTGATCCGGGAGTGGTACCTACTTCTGCTTTCCTTCAGACTGGTCCGGAGTCAGACGAAGGCCACCCGCAATTAGAGTCGGAACGACCTGTTCGAAAACAAGGGTCGACACGAAAGAAAGAAACGTACCCGTACACCCCCCTGATGAATCCATTCTACGGATGGATACCATGGATGCAGACCCGAAGATGGATGACGAACCGCTCTTTGATGACCAAAAGTCTGATGCGAACGACCAGCCACCGGCGACCACTGGCAACTAACACCCCTCCTTACTGGCGCCGTCGCCCCCACAGGTCGACATTGAAGATAGCCTATCCTCTGAGCCGAAAACTACTTCTCCTCTCCACGTGGATGATGTGCACGGCCGATGCCCTACCGCAGTATCAGTCTCCTGGGCAGACGAAATGCAGATCCAAGGGAGTGGGGCGAGCGGTGCTGATGATGTGGCGCCCCCATCGGTTGCGCCCGCGCCCGCAAACTCTCCACAATAGCAACCTCTTCAGCGGATCGACGACCTCTTGCTCCTGAAGAAGGAGCCCCACCTGTGCCTGTGGGACTCCAACACCAGCATTATCGTGTCGCAACGATTAACCTCGCGACCATTCGTGCGCCCCACAAACTAGCGCTGCTCCGCGATGTGATTTATGATGCGGATATAGATACTGCGCTTTTTCAGGAAGTGCATGTCGCCGATTTTTCACCACCACATGGGTTCACGGCGCATCTTTCTCCCGCTTCGGACACCGGTAGTGGTGTTGTCATCATCTTACTAGAAGGTCTACCTGTCGAAGATGTCCTATACCTCCCCAACGGCAGAGGTATGGCCCTTACTCTCCTTGGTGTACGCATCGTCAAAATTTATGCGCCGTCGGGCTCAAGCTACCGTCATAAACGCAATGACTGGATCATGGGTGGAGACCTCAACTGCACCCAGCGACCTCAGGATCAACTGCCGCGTCACTCACCATGCACAGCTCAGGAAACAGTCGTCACGCGACTACAATTTGTTGACACGTGGAGACATGTTCACGGCGATCATTTGGGCTTTACTTACTACACTGCGCACTTCTCTAGTCGACTGGATCGCATCTACATTTCGCGATTCCTAATTCAGGCTGAAATCTGACCTGTTGCTTTCTCAGGTCATGACGCTTACTTCTGTGATGTTGTTCTCACAAGACAGGCGGTATGGCACGGACGTGGTTTATGGAAACTGAACACGGCACTTCTTAATTCACCTGACTGTCGACTTCTAATAGAGGACACTTGGATCACACGTAATAGACTCCGTCCCACGTATCCGTCAACCATATCCTGGTGGATCCAGTGTGCAAAACCTGGTCTTCGAAAAACTTTGATCCGGTATGGCAAAGATGTTGTCGCCTGGAGGAAGAGCACTATGGACTTTTACTACAGGATCCTACGAGAATGCTCAACGATGCCAGCCTCCCCTGAGCGCCATGCAAGGATGAACCATGCTAAGGCCCAAATCTCCAATCTCATGCGAAGGCATTTAGAAGGAGCGATAGCACGATCTCGTACTGCTGATCGCATGCCTCATGAACATCCATCTATGTACCATATCATCCAAGAACGCCACAATCGACGCCGAAAATTGATGCACGTCCTAACAGACCAAGAAGGGCGTCGCTAAGTAACCCAATCTGCAATAGGGAATGTGCTTCACGCCCACTGCCAGCAGCTCTATGCCGCAGTTCCACATTCCCCAGAGTTGATCGAGAAAGTCTCACAGCTCAACTTCGGTGGTCTCCCACGAGATGCGGCCATTGAGTTGATGCCAGAGGTGACTGATGATGAAGTCTGCGATGCAATCAGGACAGGAACCATCAATCGCTCCCCAGGACCCGATGGTCGTCCCCTCGAATTTTATCGCACCTTCCGTGATTTGTTAGAGTCCACCTTCACCTCCATGTGTCGGGAACTGATGTCTCCTGAAGTACCTGTGCCGGACGCTTTCATGGAAGGAATTATTATTCCTGTACATAAACCGCATGGTGGCAACAATATCAATGATTATCGGCCCATCACCCTCCTAAACAATGATATGAAAATCTTCAATCGCCTTTTGGCGGCACGACTTAAAAATGTTGCCCGATATGTAGTGTCGCCAGACCAAGCATCTTTGAGAGGGGATAGTAATATCCGCACGGCTTTATGCCGCTACAGGGATATGATCGTCGTTACCCAGGTACAACGCCTCTCTGGGGCACTTGCGTCTTTGGACTTTAGTCAAGCTCTTGATAGGGTTGACCATTCGTTCCTTAAGGCCGTTCTCCACCATATGGGTTTCCCAGTCACCGTTATCACGGTAGTGATGCGCCTTCTGCGGGGAGCCTCATCCAGGATTGTGTACAATGGCAGACTCACTCCTCCGATAACAACAGGTCGATCCGTACGTCAAGGTTGCGCTCTATCAGCAATTTTGTACGCCTTTTCCATGGAATCCTTGTTATGTGGACTAAGACAACGTTTGGTAGGGTTGTCCATAGATCGCTACCGATTCTGTTGCACGGCCTATGCTGACGATGTAGTCATCTGTTTGCGTAATGCCGACGATGTTCGAGCTGTTTTCACGTGAGTAGCGACTTACGGTGAGGCGTCGGGTAGCTCTTTAAACGTACGTAAGTCACAAGTTATGTTCATTGGCACGGGACTTCCCGTGGAGTGCGTTACACCTCTCACCACCGTTGATACCATTCGCTGTTAGGAATAGATTTTTCATCTGATCTCCGGCGTTCAGCCACCATTAACTGCCGACGCCTCCTTTCAATGATCAGAGCAGGTCTTATGGACCATCGCCTTCGATCCCTAGATATTCTCCAACGAGCTCGATATGTCAATATATATATCGCATCCCGAGTTCCCATTGTAGCACAAGTCCTACCTTTCCCGCTTACTGTGGCAACGTCGCATGTTGGCAGCGATGGCATCTTTCGCCAGCTCTGAGCTGTTGTTCAGAGTTAACTATGCAACCCTTCCTCTTCCCCATGAACGAGGTGGCATAGGTCTGTTTCACGTGCCGGATAGAGCTCGCGCCATATTTGTCAGCTGCCAGATGACGGTATGGACACGTTGCCCAACGATTCTCACTGGTCTCCTCCTGTCGACATATACGCCGGTCTCTCGGATGTTCCGGACCAGTTCCATTATATAAGATACTTCTTTCTTGAACTCAGTTATCTACGCCTCACCTTACTAAGACAGCTTTTACGTAAGACAAAGGCAGTACTCAATGTCATCCAATTAGGTCGTCCACTTAACCCAATTGAACAAAAGTTCCCCTAGATTGACTGGCGTCATGTATGGCGCGCGGTGTTCGCCTGTTACCTAGACATGAATGTTCAATCTGTCTGGTACCTAACTGTCAATGGTAAGCAAATCAACCAATCTCGCCTTCGTCGTATCCACCTCGCCCGGTCAGCTCTATGTTCCACGTGTGGAGTGCCAGATAATGACGAACATCGGTTTGTTTGCGGACCGGCGGCGGAGGTCTGGCAACTGATTCGTCGTATTGAGGCTTTTATAACGCAGGACATTCCGGATCGGATTACGGAACGTGACTATTTTCCTCGGACAAAGACCAATGCTGTGAATTGGATTCGCGGACATGCCATTCACTACCTATTTGGACAAACTGTAGACTCTGTACTCGATTTTTGGACATACCTCAATGACCGTCATTATGTCGTTGGCCGACACCCAAAACACAGACAATTTTTCTCGGATTCCTTGGGAGTGCTTTCCACGACCCGCCTCGCAGCTAGAATTGTAAAGCCAAGAGAGAAGAAGGTTCACGGCGCCTTGCTAGGCCGTAGCAAATAACGTAGCTGAAGGCTATGCTAACTATCGTCTCGGCAAATGAGAGCGTAGAAGTCAGTGAACCATCGCTAGCAAAGTCGGCTGTACAACTGGGGCGAGTGCTAGGAAGTCTCTCTAGACCTGCCGTGTGGCGGCGCTCGATCTGCAATGACTGATAGTGGCGACACGCGGGTCCGACGTATACTACCGGACCGCGGCCGATTTAAAGGCTACCACCTAGCAAGTGTGGTGTCTGGCGGTGACACCACATTCCTCCCCCGCAAATCGGCGTACGGTTGTGGCATAAGGCTTCCACCCGCCGTTGGGAGGACCCCATGCTGACGTATGCGACGAGATGGGGAGCCTATCAACAGGCGAGGCTGTGTCACGACATATGGTCCGGAGCGGGCAAGAGTTCCATGTCGGAGGACAACTGGTCCCGGGAAGCGATTGGCGGCGCGTGACCCAGGGAGGCGCCCGGTGGTTGCAGCGACGCTTCCACTGTGGGCGTCGCCGGCGGGAGAACAGGCGGCGGCGGCGGTGGCGGCGGCGCGTCGCCATGGGGCAAAATGGAAGGCAGCGTCGGTAACACCTGGGGCTGAGGCGAGCCAGTAGATAGGTCCCCGGGGCGCTGAACGGACGGCACCATCGCTGAAAGCAGACGGCGAGCGGCAGATCCCGTACGACGACAGAGGCGCAGCCGATTGAGATGCCGACGCACCTCACCAGAGTCCCCCAAAATCAGATACATAGCGCGTCCGAGGCAGCGAAGAATGCGCCCTTCGAGCCAACGCCGTGAACCTCGGTAGTGGCGATAGTAGACAAAGTCGCCTGGAGCAAAAGCAGGTGTCTGCCGCTGCACGGGAACCTGATGCGGCGGATGTAGCAAAGACATCAAGGTTCGATGAGGGCGACCGTGGAGCAACTCAGCCGGCGAGCGACCATCTCGGGGCTGAGAGCGATACGAGGACAAAAACAGCAATAACGCGTCCTCCCGAAAATGCGACTCTTTCAACTTCATCATCTGTGACTTGAAAGTCCTGACCAATCGTTCAGCGGCACCGTTTGACTGTGGCGAAAACGGCGCGGACGTCAGATGTTGAGTACCATTGGCCTTGAAGAATAACTGAAATTCTGCGGACATGAATTGTGGGCCATTGTCGGAAACAATAGTCTGTGGAAGACCTTCAATGCAAACGATAGCGGATAGCGCTTGGATGGTGGCAGATGACGTCGTGGAAGACATCCGGACAACAAAAGGAAAATTTCTGAATGAATCTACCACAACCAACCATCGAGCATTCCAGAATGGACCAGCAAAATAGATGTTACAAGAAATCATGAAACTTTGTAACACCAAATACGAGATCCAATGTTTCTTTCTCGATCTGTGAATAATTTCTTTGCGCAGACGAGAGCAATTTGGACGCAAAGGCAATAGGGCGATCGTG
The DNA here is from genome assembly GCF_023897955.1 of Schistocerca gregaria. NCBI lineage: Eukaryota > Metazoa > Arthropoda > Insecta > Orthoptera > Acrididae > Schistocerca > Schistocerca gregaria. Next base: position 202,423,607 of record NC_064921.1, read on the forward strand.
CGATCCATCTCTGTGCGCAAGCACAGCACCGATCCCGAAATCCGATGCATCCACCATCAACAAAAGGGGCTTCTGGGGATCGAATGGCGTAAGGCAAGTATTGGAAAGCAACGCCGATTTCAACTGGCGAAAGGCGCCTTCGAATTCCGTCGTCCAGACGAACGGAACACCCTTACGCCGTAAGCGATGAAGCGGAGCTGAAATGGAAGAGGCGTGTGGTATATAACGGCGATAATAATTAATTTTTCCCAGCACACTCTGTAGCTGCTTCAAATTCTGCGGCGAAGGCAAGTCATGTATGGCAAGAAGGTGCGTGGGACTGGGATGTATGCCTTGGGCATTGAGTACATGTCGCAGGTATGGCAAGTCCCGAGCAAAAAACACACATTTGTCCTTTCGCAAGGGAAGACCATTTTGTCGCAAGACCTGAAATAATGTTCTGAGATTGGCCAAATGTTCGTCTTCCGTCTTTCCGGAGATCACAATATCGTCCAGATAATTTGCTGCAGTAGGGACCGACGCACAAACAGTTTGTAGATATTGCTGAAACAGTGCAGGGGCGGATGGACACCAAAATGGCAGTCTTTTGAATCGATACAAACCAAGATGCGTGTTAACCACCAAAACGCGCTGGGATTCTTCGTCCACCGGTATTTGCAAGTACGCATCTGCTAGGTCCAACTTCGAAAAATATTTACCCGAGGACAGTTTGTCAAAAAGATCTTCCGGGCGGGGTAAAGGAAAAGTTGCAATCACTAGTTGTGGATTCACTGTTGCCTTGAAGTCTCCACACAAAGTCTCAACTTTCCGGAAGGTTTTGGCAAAATTACCAAGGGTGATGCCCAGAGAGAAGCCTGCACACGTTCAATTACACCTTGTGATTCCAAATCGTGTAATGTTTTTGCGACCTCATCACGCAATGCGTGGGGAACATTGCGCGCTCTGAAAAATTTCGGTTGCGCGTTTACTTTCAGTTCCAAATGTGCTTTATAGTTGGTAGCGCAGACGAGGCCCGGTGCAGAAAGTCTGCAAATTCTTCACATAGACGAGAAACACTGTCTGAAGGCACAGTCTGGTTCACTGATAGGACCTTATTTACTATAGACAAGTTAAACAACTGAAATAAATCTAAACCAAACACGTTCACTGCAGAAGGAAAACGAAGGACGTAAAATGACACAAGTTTTGTTTGTCCTTTGTATGTTGCAAGAAGGCTACACTGTCCTAACACAGGGATACCTTGACCTGAATAACTACTTAACTTAACATTTGCGGCACGCAACGGTGGTGTGCCCAGCAGTTTGTAAGAGTAGTATCGATTGATCAGTGAAACTGAAGCTCCGGTATCGAGCTGGAATGGTATCACTTTGCCGTTAATGTCCAAGTCTACAAAAAGTTTATTGTCCTGCTGACAACAAGAGCGACTGTCCCGTGCAACGTGAACTGACACTGGTACATAATCACTTGCGACTTGACGGGAACTCCGGCGATGTCGACGCACACTATTTTTGAGACGAACACAGTCACTGTTAGAGAAAGTGGCACTGGGCGGAGTGGAATGAACTACATGAATTTCCATGGGCGAAGTTTCGCGAACTTGAGTATCCTTGGTTCGATTCCGATTCCGGCGCGAAGCAAAGGGCCTGGAACGGTTTTGAGTTTCCGATCTGAGCTTTTTTCTGGCAAACACTCCGAACATGTCCTTTTTTATTACAATAAAGGCAAATAGCTTGGCGTGACGGGCAATTCTCACGTGAATGTTTAGTAGCATCCCGCGGGCATGATTTGATCACTGTATTTGCTTGCTGGCGCGGCACACGTGGCTGAGAGCCTGGAGGCAGCGGCGCGGCCGAACACGAGGGCTGTTTACTGCTCCGGGCAGCTCACCCGGCGGGTCGGTTAAGCTGACACACTACTGGCGAAGTTTCAAATTATTCCTGAGCAAAGTCAAGTGTGTCCTGCCGATCCAATATGTCCATCACTTGTTGGAGGGAGGGATTTACTAGTTTCAAAATCTGTTCCCTTATACGAACATCAGAAACGTTCTGTGCAATTGCATCACGTACCATAGTATCTGAATAAGGGAGGCCACATTGACACTCAAAAGCACAATCCCTAGTAAGGCCTTGCAAGGTTGCAACCCACTCCCGATTAGTCTGACCTGCCCTACGTTTTGTACGAAAGAAGGTATACCTTTTCGCAGCTACATTGACTGATTCTTTGAAATATGCATCTAATGCAGACAAAACTTCTTCGTAGGTCAGAGTTGCTACGTCGCGTCGGGGAAATAATTTGACTATCACACGGTACGTGGTCACACCTACTGAAGAAAGGAGAAACGGCTGCCGCTCGTTACTTTTAATTCTGTAGGCGGCGAGATGGAATCCAAATTGGCATGACCACTCCGTCCAGCTTTCCAGTGCAGCATCAAAAGGTCGAAAAGTGGGTGCAACAGCGTGTTGTGGCTGCGTTAGCGGTGAAGCGGCTGCTGCCGCATCTACATCTACATCTACATGACTACTTTGGAATTCACATTTAAGTGCTTGGCAGAGGGTTCGTCCAACCACAATCATACTATCTCTCTACCATTCCACTCCCTAACACCGCGGGAAAAACGAACACCTAAACCTTTCTGTTCGAGCTCTGATTGCTCGTATTTTATTTTGATGATCATTCCTACCTATGTAGGTTGGGCTCAACAAAATATTTTCGCATTCGGAAGAGAATTGCACGTTGACCCTGGACGAGCTGTCCAAGGGCACCCAGTAAGGCCTGCGTCTGCTGATTCTGTAAGCGATAAAATTCGGACAGTACATCTGGAGATTGTGGCGAAGCCATTACACAAGTAAATCAGGGCAATTTAGATAAGAACACTTTTACTGTCGTCAACAACGTTGTGGTTGGCAGGAGAGCCAACAATGTTACTAAAAGGAGGCCGAAATGCACGCGTTTTAGCTCACGCAGGCTGGCGTGAGGTCTGGAACATGACAAGGGAATTAGAATTGAGAAAAACGGACGTAGCTGGTGGAATACTTACCTTTAATCCATTAATGATGGACGTCTCTCTTGATGGTACATGATTTACAATATCAATAGAAACTGATCATGGCGCCTTGCTAGGCCGTAGCAAATAACGTAGCTGAAGGCTATGCTAACTATCGTCTCGGCAAATGAGAGCGTAGAAGTCAGTGAACCATCGCTAGCAAAGTCGGCTGTACAACTGGGGCGAGTGCTAGGAAGTCTCTCTAGACCTGCCATGTGGCGGCGCTCGGTCTGCAATCACTGATAGTGGCGACACGCGGGTCCGACGTATACTACCGGACCGCGGCCGATTTAAAGGCTACCACCTAGCAGGTGTGGTGTCTGGCGGTGACACCACAACCTACACATTCATTTCTCTATGGCGTCATCACAAACCAATTCCCAATTTTCATTACACTCGTAGCATACTATGTTTTCGAATAAGCATTTATTGGGGGGGGGGGGGGGGACCGGCTGCGAAACCTAGCGAGGTGGCGCAGTGGATAGCACACCGGACACGCATTCGGGAGGATGACGGTTCAAACCCGCGTCCGGCCATTCTGATTTAGGTTCCAGAGTGAAATTTTCATTCTGCAGCGCAGTGTGCGCTGATATGAAACTTCCTGGCAGATTAAAACTGTGTGCCGGACCGAGACTCCAACTCGGGACCTTTGCCTTTCGCGGGCAAGTGCTCTACCAACTGAGCTACCCAAGCACGACTCACGCCCCATCCTCACAGCAAAGTTATCGAGTTCGAGTCTCGGTCCGGCACACAGTTTTAATCTGCCAGGAAGTTTCATATGAGCGCACATTCCGCTGCAGAGTGGAAATCTCATTCTGGAAACATCCCCCAGGCTGTGGCTAAGCCATGTCTCCGCATTATCCTTTCTTTCAGGAGTGCTAGTTCTACAGGGATCGCCGGAGAGCTTCTGTAAAGTTTGGAAGGTAGCAGACGAGAGACTGGCAGAAGTAAAGCTGTGAGGACGGGGCGAGAGTCGTGCCCAGGTAGCTCAAAAAAATGGCTCTGAGCACTATGGGACTCAACTGCTGTGGTCATTAGTCCCCTAGAACTTAGAACTACTTAAACCTAACTAACCTATGGACATCACATACATCCATGCCCGAGGCAGGATTCGAACCTGCGACCATAGCAGTCGCACGGTTCCGGACTGCGCGCCTAGACTGGGTAGCTCAGTTGGTAGATCACTCGCCTGCGAAAGGCAAAGGTCCCGAGTTCGAGACTCGGTCCGGCACACAGTTTCAATGTGCGAGGAAGTTTCTGATTTAGGTTTTTCGTGATTTCCCTAAATAGCTTCAGGGAAATGCCGGGATGGTTTCTTTGAGAGGGCACGGCTGATTTCTTTCCCTTATCCAGTGGGACCGATGACCTCGCTGTTTGACGCCTTCCCCCAAACCAACCAACCACCCAACCATGCTGCGAAGTTAGCATTAAACGTTTAGTATTTAAAACAAAATTAAATATAAATGTTAAGGAAAATCAAGGAGAAGTGTTCGTTGGTACACGGCAAGTCATGCGGATACGGACGCTCAGAAGCGAAAATAAAGGCGTAATGGGGAGCCGGTAGGCAAATATCGCGGCTGCGGAATGCAGAAGACATTAGCCCGCGCGTCCGGCATTAAAAGCGCATCTGGCCGCGCGCGGTGACAGATGGCCACTCCACTTGGCAGCGGCTTTCGCGGAACGAGGCTGCACGCCGCGCCGCGGTCCGGGCGCGAGCCACAATTGGCGTGACGTCACCTGGCGCGCCGTGGCGTATGCTCCTCTGGACGATGACCACTTGGCCGGGAGCCGCACGGCGGCTGGGGCGCGAGTTGCAGCTGCAGCGAGTGATGAGGTGCCACAGCAACTCGCACAGGCTTGTATTAATACCGCAGTCTGACAAGTGCAGTCGCGGAACTCTCTGCTATGAAAGTTGTTATCGTCTGACATCTGGAGTGCCGGGAGCGCCCCAAGTGGCGAGAAAGCCGGCCATCTCTTAATTTCTTATGCACTGTAAGAATAACGTTCGTCTTTAATTTTTTTCTAGCTACCGCAATTTAAGAAATATTTATCATATTATTGCGCCCGATGCATTAGCGAAATATCGAAACACATAAATAATCGTGAAGTACATCTTTTTCTTCTTCTCTCTTTGACGGCCTCTGTAGAACACCGAGTAGCCCGTACGTGGATTCCATTTTCATTTTCTCCTCCCAGAAACTCTTCAACCTTTCTGTTCTTCCTTTGCATTCTTCTTCCGTGATCTTCAGTATCCCCTTCTGTCGTCTGCTCCGCTCAAACTCTTCATCCTTTACCTGTACCCTCCTCTCCTGTAATCTCTGGCCTAATGGTCGGTGTGTAGCTGCTTCTCCAGTTTTCCTTCCCATCCATCTGATCCCCAGTTCAGATCAGTCTTCCTGAAAGTAACAGTTCACTTGGTTCCTGTCTTTCCTCTTGCCCTCTCCACTGTTTCTCAGATTTTTTTTGCCATTTTATCCACATTCATCCTGATCACATATCCCACAAATCTTGCTCTCTTCAGACTGTTTTCTAATGACATTTTTCTCATAGTCCTGTGCAGTTTTCCTTAGCTCTCTGCAACCATCTCCTACCATATCTTTTATGGCCAAACTTTTTCCCTCTGCTTTCTTTATTTGTTGTAGAACATGTCTTCCTAGCACTATCTCATATGCTACTGCATTTCCCACGCTCAATGCAAGTCCTCCAGGGCTTACAAAGTGCATAAATTCCTTTAGAAGAAAATTCTTTTGGTAGTCCGTGCAACCACTCATGCACCGCGTGGCGTACATCAGAACGGAACTTCTATCCTCCCATTAAGTCTTTGAGTGTTCCAGACATATAGAAATCACTTAGGGCTAGGCCTGGTAAGGAGATTGGATGAGGAAGACACTTAAACTGCAGGTCTGTGATTGTTGCAACTGTTGTACGGGCAGTGTGGGGCCTTGCATTGTCATGTTGCAAAACGACACCTGCTGACAGCAATCCACGTCGCTTTGATTTGATTGCAGGCAGCAGATGATTTTTTAGGAGATCCGTGTATGGTCCCTCTAGGCATGTAATGCTCCAAAATTACAACCTTTTTCCTCCCAAAAGAGAGTCAGCACAACCTACCCTGCTGATGGTTGTGTTCGAAACTTCTTTGGGTCTGGTGGTGAGGAATGGTGCATTTCCTTGCTCGCTCTCTTCGTTTCCGGTTGGTGTAAGTGAACGCAGGTTTCGTCCCCATTAACGATTCTTCCAAGGAAGCCATCACCTTCTCGTTCAAAGTGACGAAGAAGTTCTTCACAACCATTAACACGTCGTCCTCTCATTTCAGGAGTCAGCTGCCGTGGCACCCATCTTTCAGACACTTTGTGAAACTTGAGCACATCATGCACAATGTGGTGTGCTGACCCATGACTGATCTTTAAACATGCTGCACTGTCATTCAGTGTCACTCGGTGGTTTTCCTTCACTATGGCTTCAACTGCTACAGTGTTCTGTGGAGTCACAAGTCATTGTGCCTGACCTGTACGAGCAGCATCTTCCACTGAAGTGACACCATTTTCGAACTTCCTACTCCATTCGTAGACTTGCTGCTGTGATAAACATGCATCACCGTACTGAACCTTCATTCTTCCATGAATTTCAATAGGTTTGACACGTTCACTATGCAAAAACAGAATAACAGAACGCTGTTCTTCCCGGGTGCAAGTCGCAAGTGGGGCGGCCATCTTTATACTGATACTGCGACGGTATGTGTGCATCTGCACTATGCTGCCACCTACAGGCCATTCTGTACGCTTACCAAATTACCGGATAACGGCGCGAAATTTCGATTTGTTATTACAAATTTAAGGTTTTCATTTGACTCACCTTCCTATACTCTTTCCGTTGTACATAGCTCTGGTCGTATACAGGGCTGACCTCTTCTTCTTCATCCTATTGTTATTCCACAGCTCCTCTTTCTTCCCGTTATATGTTCTCCCAAATACTTGAATTTGTCTATCTTTTGACGGAGCTTTATGGTGTTTCTCAATCCCTAGCGGTATTCAGTGTCTTTCTTTTGTTGTAAGTTATCCTCAGTCCCACTCTTCTGGCTGTCCTGCACTGGTTGTTGAACTGTTTCGTCCCACTATCGCTTTGTCAGACGCAAAGGTTAGGCAGTCCATTTGGGCCTTATCGCCACTTTGCCCCCCCCCCCCCCCCCGTGCGTCTTTAGCTTTTGTAAAATGAATGAAATAACATAAGCTACAAAGTGTTCATGAAGAAATAGTCCGCCCCATTAGCTGAACGGTCAGCGCGTTGGAATGCCACGCCCGGTAGCCCGGGTTCGATTCCTGGCTGGGGTGGGAGATTCTCTCCTCTCAGGTACTGGGTGTTGCGCTGCCCTCATCATCATTTCATCCCCATTGTCGACGCACAAGTCGCCCAATGTAGCGTCGCATCAATAAGACTTGCACCTGGCGGCCGAACTTCCCGCTTGGGAACTCCGGCCCACTGACGCCATACGATCATTTCCATTTACATGGAGGAATACTTTCAAAACTGCCTATAACTGAAGGTTATCCCACTGAAAGGACAGTATTATAAATACAATATTCCATTCGATAAAATAATGTATTTCTGTTCTTCTCTGTTCTTATTATGATAGATAGTTCGCTTGGTACGCAATAATTTTGTACGGAGTCCACCACTTGCACAGTCCTACATTTCACTCCATCTTCCGACACATGTATAACTGCTTCAATTCAAAAGACTTTTGTGCTTAAACTTCTGATGTTTGTGGCTCTAATGTAGCAACAATATTATTGAACAGTATTGTTGTTTTTGCGTTTTACTATCAAGGGTGTGTGGCTGTTCTCCATTCAGCTATAATTGTGGTGGCTTAATTTATACATTAAATAACGTAGGTATTGTTTTCCATATTAGTTTCCTGTTTTCTGTATCCATAAACTAATTTGGCTCGAAGTCCAGAGAAAATAGATCGAAATTTCAGTAAAACGATATTTCTTCAATCGTTTAACACCAATTTACTGCTCCTACGAAGAGACCGTATTCTTCACTAAACGTATGACTTTACGAGAGAATCATAAATAAACAGCCTGCCGGGGTGGACAAGCGGTTCTAGGCGCTACAGTCTGGAACCGCGTGACCGCTGCGGTCACAGGTTCGAATCCTGCCTCGGGCATGGATGTGTGTGATCTCCTTAGGTTAGTTAGATATAAGTAGTTCTAAGACCTAGGGGACTAATGACCTCAGATGTTAAGTCCCACAGTGCTCAGACCCATTTGAACCATAAATAAACAGTCCAGTAATTTTACGTTTCGCCTTAGTAAACCTAATTAACGACAAATGTGTTGCCTTCTGTTTCTTATTGCTGCGATTTATTGCGTGATATACACCCCCTTTTGTAAAAGTCATGTTACAAATCAATGTGAGCGATACTATTCGCATTTAGCAGATATTGCATTTACTGGACACTTACAGTGGTACACCTGGCTAATATCCTACAGGGCCCTGTGAACATGCGGAAGTGTCACAACACGTCGTGGTATGGACTCGACAAATGTCTGAAGTTATGCTGGTGGGAACTGACACCATGAATCATGCAGGATTGTAAATTTATCAGCAATGGTACGAGGGGGTGGAGATCTATTCTGAACAGCACGTTGCAAGGCGTAGCAGATATGCTCAATAATGTTCATTTCTGGAGAGTTTGGGGGCCAGCGGAAGTGTTTAAACTCAGAATAATGTTCCTGGAGCCACTCTGTAGCAATTCTGGACGCGTGGGCTGTTGCATTGTCCTGCTAGAATTGCCCACGTCCGCCGGAATACACAACTGACATTAATGGATGCAGGTGATCAGACAGGATCTTACATACGTGTCACCTGTCAGAGTTGTATCTAGACGTATCAGGGGTCTTACATCACTCACTTGAACCGTCGTCTGCTGACATGCAGGGTCCATGGATTCATGAAGTTGTCTTCATACCCTTACACGTCCATCCGCTCGATATAATTTGAACGAGACTCGTGCGACCAGGCAATATGTTTCCAGTCAACAACAGTCCAATGTTGGTGTTGACGGGCCCAGGCGAGGCGCAAAGCTTTGTGTCGTGCAGTTATCAAGGGTTCAAGAGTGGACCTTCGGCTCCGAAAGGTCATATCGATGATATTTCGTTGAATGGTTCGCACGCTGACGCTTGTTGATGGCCCATCACTGAAATCTGCAGCAATTTGCGGAAGGGTTGCATTTCCGGCACGTTGTCCAATTCTCTTCAGTCGTCGTTGATTCCGTTCCTGGAGGGATTTCTTCCGGCCGCAGGGATGTCGGAGATTTTATGTTTTACCGGATTCCTGATATTCACAGTGTTGTTTTTGTGGTCTTCAGTCCTGAGACTGGTTTGATGCTGCTCTCCATGCTACTCTATCCTGTGCAAGGTTCTTCATCTCCCAGTACCTACTGCAACCTACATCCTTCTGAATCTGCTTAGCGTATTCATCTCTTGGTCTCCCTCTGCGATTTTCACCCTCCACGCTGCCCTCCAATACTAAATAGGTAATCCCTTGGATCCTCAGAACACGTCCTACCAACCGATCCCTTCTTCTGAGCAAGTTGTGCCACAAACTTCTCTTCTCCCCAATCCTATTCAATACTTCCCCATTAGTTACGTGATCTACCCATCTAAACTTTAGCATTCTTCTGTAGCACCACATTTCGAAAGCTTCTATTCTCTTCTTGTCCAAACTATTTATCGTCCATGTTTCACTTCCATACATGGCTCCACTCCATACAAATACTTTCAGAAATGACTTCCTCACACTTAAATCTATACTCGATGTTAACAAATTTCTCTTCTTCAGAAACGCTTTTCTTGCCATTGCCAGTCTACATTTTATAACCTCTCTACTTCGACCATCATCAGTTACTTTGCTTACCAAATAGCAAAACACCTTTACTACTTCAATTGTCTCATTTCCTAATCTAATTCCCTCAGCATCACCCGACTTAATTCGAGTACATTCCATTACCCTTGTTTTGCTTTTGTTGATGTTCATCTTATATCCTCCCTTCAAGACACTGTCCATTCCGTTCATCTGCTCTTCCAAGTCCTTTGCAGTCTCTGACAGAATTACAATGTCATCGGCGAACCTCAAAGTTTTTATTTCTTCTCCATGGATTTTAATACCAACTCCGAATTTTTCTTTTGTTTCCTTTACTGCTTGCTCAAAATACAGATTGAATTACATCGGGGAGAGACTACAACCCTGTCTTACTCCCTTCCCAACCACTGCTTCCCTTTCATGTCCCTCGACTCATATAACTGCCATCTGGTTTCTGTACAAATTGTAAATTGTAAATAGCCTTTCGCTCCCTGTATTTTACCCCTGCCACCTTTATAATTGGAAAGAGAGTATTCCAGTCGACATTTCTCTAAGTCTACAAATGCTAGAAACGTAGGCTTGCCTTTCCTTAATCTTTCTTCTAAGATAAGTCGTAAGGTCAGTATTGCCTCACGGGTTCCAGTATTTCTACGAAATCCAAAGTGATTTTCCCCGAGGTCAGCTTCTACTAGTTTTTCTATTCGTCTGCAAAGAATTCGTGTTAGTATTTTACAGCTGTGGCTTATTAAACTGATTGTTCGGTAATTTTCACATCTGTCAACACCTGTTTTCTTTGGGATTGGAATTATTATATTCTTCTTGAAGTCTGAGGGTATTTCGCCTGTTTCATACATCTTGCTCACCAGATGGTACAGTTTCGTCAGGACTGGCTCTCCCAAGGCCGTCAGTAGTTCCAATAGAATGTTGTCTAGTCCGGGGGCGTTGTTTCGACTCAGGTCTTTCAGTGCTCTGTCAAACTCTTCACGCAGTATCGTATCTCCCATTTCATCTTCATCTACATCCTCTTCCATTTCCATAATGTTGTCCTCAAGTACATCGCCCTTGTATAGACCCTCTATATACTCCTTCCACCTTTCTCCTTTCCCTTCTTTGCTTAGGACTGGGTTTCCATCTGAGCTCTTGATGTTCATACAAGTGGTTCTCTTTTCTCCAAAGGTCTCTTTAATTTCCCTGTAGGCAGTATATATCTTACCCCTAGTGAGATAAGCCTCTACATCCTTACATTTGTCCTCTATCCATCCCTGCTTAGCCATTTTGTCGACCTCATTTTTGAGACGTTTGTATTCCTTTTTGCCTGCTTCATTTACTGCATTTTTATATTTTCTCCTTTCATCAGTTAAATTTAATATTTCTTCTGTTACCCCAGGATGTCTACTAGCCCTCGTCTTTTTACTTACTTGATCCTCTGCTGCCGTCACTACTTCATCCCTCAAAGCTATCCACTCTTCTTCTACTGTATTTCTTTCCCCCATTCCTGTCAATTGTGCCCTTATGCTCTCCCTGAAACTCTGTACAACCTCTTGTTTAGTCAGTTTATCCAGGTCCCATCTCCTTAAATTCCCACCTTTTTGCAGTTTCTTGAGTTTTAATCTACAGGCCATAACCAGTAGATTGTGGTCAGAGTCCACATCTGCTCCTGAAATGTCTTACAATTTAAAACCTGGTTCCTAAATCTCTGTCTTACCATTATATAATCTATCTGATACCTTTTAGTATCTCCATGGTTCTTCCATGTATACAGCCTTCTTTCATGATTCTTAAACCAAGTTTTAGCTATGATTAAGTTGTGCTTTGTGCAAAATTCGACCAGGCGGCTTCCTCTTCATTTCTCAGCCCCAGTCCATATTCACCTACTACGTTTCCTTCTCTCCCTTTTCCTACACTCGAATTCCAGTCATCCATGACTCTTAAATTTTCGTCTCCCTTCACTATCTGAATAATTTCTTTTATTTCATCATACATTTCATCAATTTCTTCGTCATCTGCAGAGCTAGTTGGCATATAAACTTGTACTACTGTAGTAGGTGTGGGCTTCGTATCTATCTTGGCCACAATAATGCGTACACTATGCTGTTTGTAGTAGCTTACCCGCATTCATATTTTCCTATTCATTATTAAACCTACTCCTGCATTACCCCTATTTGATTTCGTGTTTATAACCCTGTAGTCATCTGACCAGAATTCTTGTTCCTCCTGCCACCGAGCTTCACTAATTCCCACTGCCCGATTAAGGGATCTGACATTCCACGCTCCGACCCGTAGAACGCCAGTTTTCTTTCTCCTGATAACAACATCCTCTTGAGTAGTCCCCGCCCGGAGATACCAATGGAGGACTATTTTACCTCCGGAATATTTTACCGAACAGGACGCCATCATCATTTAATCGTACAGTAAAGCTGCATGCCATCGGGAAAAATTACGGCTGTAGTTTTCCCTTGCTTTCAGCCGTTCGCAGTACAAGCACAACAAGGCCGTTTTGGTTATTGTTACAAGGCCAGATCAGTCAATCATCCAGACTATTGCCCTTGCAACTTCTGATAAGGCTGCTGCCCCTCTTCAGGAACCACACGTTTGTCTGGCTTCTCAACAGACACCCCTCCGTTGTGGTTGTACCTGCGGTACGGCTATCTGTATCCCTGAGGCACGCAAGCCTCCCCACCAACGGCAAGGTCCATGGTTCATGGGGAAGGATATTCACAGTATACTCCTGAAATGTCGTACGGGAAAATCCCCACTTCATCGCTACCAAGAGATGTTGTATAACATCACGTTCAAACTCACTTAAATCTTGATAACCAATCGAACAACTGCGTCACACTCTTGTTGTCTTACATAGGCGTTACCGACCGCAGTGCCGTATGCTGCCTATTTACATATCCTTGTAACTGAATACGCATGCCTTTACCAGTTTCTTTGGCACTTCAATGAATATCAAAACGGGTAGGAGTGACTAGATTACATGTGTCACATTGAGCTGACACTATTACTGCAAATAGTAATGGCACCAAGTGGCTATACAACGCCCAATGGCCGCTATGTGTTCCACAAGCATATGGCGTCAACTCTATGTCAGTATGAAGAGAAATGGGAGGTTTTCTAAATCATATTTTCTCAGCTGTTTTGCGTGAATGGGTACATATGACACCCGCTGTAGGTTATAGGCCTCCTCTAGACTTAGGAAGCATTATGATCTTCAGGATTATGTATCAATGCTGCATCTTATCCTAGCCCCTAGCTCCTCACCTTCCGTTCTGTTGACTTCGTCATTTTACTTGCCAAAAACAGCAACTTAATTTTTTATCCAAGTGCAAAACAATCGTTTGGCTACTACTTGATGTCTCGAAAATAATGCGTCCCCCTGCTGGAAGAGGTGACAATCGTCTATGTAGTATACTGGATGACCCTAAAGTCCGATAACATTTCAAAATACACTAATTCATGGAATAATGTAAGAAGGGAGGTAAAAATTGGCAAACATGCCTGAAATGACAAGGGGGTTTACTGAAAACAAAAAGGAGTGCAAAACCTGACCAACTGGTGGCGTTGGACAGCAACGCGTCAGTGACACAGCATGAGAACCGTGTGTAAAATGAGCTGCAGTGAGAGAGGGAGTCAGATGCGCAGAAACCGCTGCATGTTTACCAGAAAAGGCACTGTTAATAAAGTCTTACTAGAAGAATGGAGCATCCGCTACTGCATGTTTACGATCCTATCGCCACAAGAAGACTAATCGGACGGGTAAAGGTCCTATAATAAGTGTCGCTGTGAAGGAAATGAATTTCGAAGCCGCGGATTCCTTGGACGATCGGTCCACGTAGTGGGCAACTTGACACAAATGCTCCCGCTGCTCTGATAGTTCAGGTAGAAATGGAGATTCTAGCGGGTTCATCTCCATCTGGTGAAGTCAGCACTCTTCAAGTCGCACAAGCATTCCACACTTCAAGATGATGAGTGTATCGAAACCCATTTCACACTCTGAGGGTCTGTCAACACCCACAAGTACAGACGCTGGGCTTCTGAAATTCATAGAACTGTCATAGAAACCCCCTTGCATGTCCAGAGAGTCATGGTGTGACGAGGTTTACCACATCAGTCGTGATCGGAATCTTTTTCTTCGATGAAATGCGAGGTGCTGCTGCTCAGAATGTCAGCGTGACGGGTGTGAGATACACCGACATGTTACAGAATCACATCGTCCCTAGCCGGCTTATTAATACCTGCTGGAAAGTACGACTTTTATGCCAAACGACGCTCCGCCACATATTGCTACATGTAAATAAGATCTCTTGCGCACATCGTTTGCTGAGAATCGCGTGCTGCGCCGGCCCTTCTGCCATGCTTGGCCTTACAGTCAATACACCCCAATGCGTCTGAATATTGGGTTGCGTGATTATCCGAAATCGTACGTCTACCGCGATCGTCCGTCCTCATTAGGAATCCTAAAAGAAAACATCCTACGGAAGTTTCTCACCACACCTGCCGATATGCTGTACAATGCTGTTCACAAGATATCCTTCGACTACAGGTAAACCGGCATCTTTAACCTTGCGGTTCTAGGCGCTTCAGTCCGGAACCGCGCTGCTGCTACGGTCGCAGGTTCGAATCTTGCCTTGGGCATGGATGTGTCTGATGTCCTTAGGTTAGTTAGGTTTAATTAGTTCCAAGTCTAGGGGACTGATGATCTCAGATGTTAAGTCCCATAGTGCTTAGAGCCATTTGAACAATTTGGTTGACTACACGTAATGCTGATCAATGACAGCCAACACGCTGAGCATTTGATATAAACAACAACGTCTTTCCCAAAAATCAGTTGTTATGCTAATTATTGCTTTTGTATCATATGAAGTGCCATCTGTTGGTCACTTTGTGTACCTATTTTTTTACTTCAGAACAAACAAAAAAACCATGTCATTTCAAGCATGTGTGCCGTAAATTACCTCCTTACCTATATTATTGCGTGAAGCATTTAATTTTCATATGTTAACGGGCATTTGGTTCGTCCTGCATATCAGAGAAGTCGGTAATTTTTGAGATTTCACCATCCAATGAACAGGACGTCTGGCCCTGTGGAGGCAAACGTAGAGATTTCTATACATTCTACTTTACCGCCTGCTCTAAGTATGTAGTTCCTCATATCTCTTATTCATCTTAACGATTTTATTTGAACTGCATACTAGCATACTCATCCTGATCAGTGTAAAATCCCTTCTGCCCAAATGTATCATACTGTCGCCTTGTCTAACTTACTTTCACTGCTAGGAACTCTTCGTTGGAACAATCTCCTTCATAATACAAAATAGCTGGAACACAGAAAATGACCTTAGCGTTATGTGATTAGTCGTGCCAACAACAAGAAGTAATTCTCATACAGATGTTCATGTGATTTCCAGCTATTTATGACTTTAATTAAGCGTGAGACAGGCTACGTTGGAAACCGTATAGTTTTTCTTATCATTCTCGGTCAACGAACGATGATGGTAAAAACATTTACAGTTTTCAGCTCAGTCGATCAAGTTTCTTATATCGACGTTCTTATTCAAAAATGGCTCTGAGTACTATGGGATTTAACATCTGAGGTCATCAGTTCCCTAGAACTTAGAACTACTTAAACCTAACTAACCTAAGGACATCACACACATCCATGCACCAGGCAGGATCGAACCTGCGACCGTAGAGGTCGCTTGGTTCCAGACTGAAGCGCCTAGAACCCCTCGGCCACACCGGCCAGCGTTCTTATTCAGAAAGCTATTTAACTGAGTGTGGCCGAGATTAAAACTAAATTACTTGCGCCGTTCGCTTCCATTATGGACTATGTTAGTTGGAGAAAACATCCAGTGCTTTCTATGGTGAATCCTATCGTGTACTTACGGTTCTCATTCGAAAGATTTATTCTTGGCAGAAGCTCCATTTAACAAAGAATTCGAACAGAGCTCTCAAAATTTCATCTATAGCTTTCCTCAGCCAACTCCATCAGATAGCTGTACGACAGTTTGTCGTTGACTCTATGTAGTCATCATTGTTGTTGCTGTTGTTGTTTTCAGTCCATGCTTGTCTATCCTTTCACATCTCTTCATCTCTGGCTTACTATAGTAGTCTAAAACTGTTTAAACGCACTTACTGTGTGCGAGCCTTGGTCTCCTCTACAGTTTTACCCCCATCCCCAAACACACTCACTTCCTTCCACTATTAAATTGATGATTCCCTAATGCCACAAGATATGTCCTACCAATCGATCCCTTCTTTTAATCATCTTGTGCCAAAATTTTATTTATTCCACTATTCATTTCAGTACCTCCTCTATATTTATTCCCTCTACCTATCTACCCTTCAAAAATCTTCTGTAGCACCACATTTCAAAAGCTTCTGTTTTCATCCTGTGTCAACTGTTTATAGTCCTCGTCTCATTTTTGCACAAGGCTACATCTCCAGAAAAGACTTCCTAACGTTTACATTTAAACCACGCTCCAGTCACTTTAATGTGACCACCGCCTATGTTCGGCTTCAATGGACAGTAATCACTCAAAGCCGGCAGGAGACAACACTAACAGTAAAGGGTATATCAAGCGTGTCGCGGGATGGTGGGATAACAAACAGTTCACTCGTTGCCTTAATGTGGAAACGGAACAATTTCTCTCACGTCCACGATCATTCTCTTTCGACCTAAGGGTGTCAGCATTTCCAAAACTACTATGTTTCTAAACTGTTCGCATGACGCCATGGTTAAAGTATACCCTACATTGCAAAATGACTGTATCGAAAATTGTCCCCGAAGCAACTGTGGTCCACCAGGGGGCGGAGATGACAGGGGTGACGATACTGCGGAAACGTGTACGGGCGAATAGAAGTGCAACTGTTGAGGAACTTAACGTCCAGATGAACCAAGGGCCTACCAACAGAGTCCCCTCAACGACCGTTCACCGAAAGTCGCTGCATATGGAGCTCCACAGCAGGCGCCTGAGTCATTCACCTATTATGACTGCTGTTCATCGGTGACAAAGGCTGGAATTTGCACGCCAATACCACAACTGGACGTGCGCTGAGTGGTGGCAGGTGATCTTTCCAGATGAATGACGTTTTAGGCTCCATCAGACAGAAGACTATTAGCGCGAACTGAGTGAAACCTGTAAGAGAGCCGGCCGCTGTGACCGAGCCGTTCTCGGCGCTTCAGTCCGGAACCGCGCTGCTGCTACGGTCACAGGTTCGAATCCCGCCTCGGGCATGGATGTGTGTGATGTCCTTAGGATATTTAAGTTTAAGTAGTTATAAGTCTAGGGGACCGATGACCTCAGATGTTGTCTCATAGTGCTTAGAGCCATATGAACCATTTGAACCCTCTGAGAGTAAACCCCTTACAGCAATAGTTGGAAGGGTCCAGTAGGGAGAAATGAGTGTTGTTGTCTGTGGATTGTTTTCGTGGTATTATCTGGGTAATCTCGTCATTCTGGAAGGCACAATGGATCAACAAAGTATGCACCTATTCTTTGAGACCATGTCCACCCCCCTATGCATTTTTTTTTCAGCAGCTGGCAGCCATTAGCAGGACAATGAAACGATTCACATTGCTCGCAGTTTAGGTTCGTGGTTCACAGGGCGCCAACGTGAGTGTACCGCACTCCCCTGGCTACCAAACTACCCAGATTTAAACCCAATTGAAAATCTGTTGGGATCACCTCAATTAGGCTGTACGCGCCACGGATCCTGTGCAAAGATACTCAACACAGATGGCCACGGCACTGGAGTCGCCATGGCTCCTCAGCCCTGGCGGTACCTTGCAGGACCTCACTGAGTTTCTTCCTAAAGTCTCGCACAGGTCCGCACTGCAAAAGGTGGTTATTCAGGCTTTTGACAGATGTTCATTAATGTGACTGGACAGTCTGTTTTATGTTAACAAATTTCTCTTTTTCTGAAGCGCTTTTCTTGCTATTGACAGTATGCATTTTACATGCACTTTACTTCAGCCATTTTCAGTTTTTAGCCGCCCAAACAGCAAATCCCTCTCTATCAATAAATATTCTTTGGGGAAACAAATACGACAGTGATCCTTCAATCTCGCATTAATTACTCACTGTCACTAAACGGAAACTTTGGAACAATATTAACCGATGAACCTAAGGTATCTGTGTGCGGATATTCTTTGGGGTCGTGCAACATTTTCTCGCAGTTCTTTCCACTATTAGACCAACATGTGGGCTTTAGATGTTCAATTAATTTAATCCTCATTTATTTCACTATCTATCCGCCTCCGAATCTAAGTGGCCAGTGCGGCTGATTGCCATGCGGGGGACCCGGGGTCGATGCCGGTGCTGTTAGGAATTTTCCTAACACCATAAACACACAATTAATTATCTTCAGATCTAACGAAACAACACGATTTATGAAGCAAAAACCAGAAGACGTAGCGCAAAGCAAAGCCTATTGGAGCACACCGTCCTCTCAAAAGACACCGCGAAATATCAAGGAATCATCCTAGATAAACACACGTCATGGAATCAGCACACCAAAGACATCGCAACCAGAGCTAAAGTAAGACTGAACGTACAACTAATATTAAGAGGCAGAACAAATGAGGCAAAGAAAGACACAATTGTGTGCGGTTGCAAAGCCTTTTCTGGTCAAATCTTAGAGTCTGTTTTCCCAAATGTGGATGGCAGATGAATCAACGGTTTGAGCTTCGTGATGCCAACTGAGGAGCTACTCGACCGATTAGTAGCTGTTCCATCGTCCAGAAATCCGTGAACGGCTGGGAGAGCGGTGTGCTGACCACATGCTCTGGTCTATCTAATGCCAGAACGTGGAACGTAACCTTTATTTTATTATTCACGGATATTACTTACATCGTAATAACGAACTTATGAATTCATTGTTTTTCTCAACGGACGCTGTGTGGATTTTGTCAATATTTAGAGTGAATGGTCACCAACTTCCAGGACCAGCGTCTTTCACTACTAATCTAAACGTCTTGGGTCCCGCTTCCATTCCAGCTATTGCCCAGATTTAAAATAAAAATCATCAATATCGCCTGCCAAAGACTTCCAGAATAAGATCTCACCCACATTCTGACAACCAGCTTCTGAAAGAGATCGGAAGAGCGGATAGAAGTTCAGAGCATCTGCTTGCCCCAGTGGTGATAACCAGCCTCGAAAGGTTGCAGAACCAACAGTGATCAAGGACATAAGGATGCGAAAGGCAATGGTAATCACTGCATTAATGACACAACGTTTTTCCCAGGAAATGTTGCCTGTCTCTAAAAGAATCTCACGAGGGTTTCCACTGCCAAACGAATCTAGATTAGACCTTCCCCTAACCTCCACCCCACTTCGGACCGCCGGGAGGAAACTGGCGAGGGGTACAAGTTGTTGTTTTTTTGTGTCCTTCAGTCCAGGGACTGGTTCGATGCAGCTCTCCGTGCTAATCTATCCTGTGCAAGTTTCTTGATCTCTGAGTAGCTACTGAGACCTACATCTTTCTGAATCTGCTTAGCCTATTCATCTCTTCGTCTCCCTCTACTATTTTTTCCCTCCACGCTTCCCTCCAACACTAAATTGCTGATAAAGTGATGCCTCAGAACTTGTCCTGTCAACCGATCCCTTCTTCTAGTCAGGTTGTGCCACAAATTCATCTTCTCCCCACTTTCATTCAGTACCTCCTCGCTACTTACGTGATCTACCCATCTAAACTTCAGCATTCATCTGTAGCATCACATTTCGAAAGCATATATGCTCTTCTTGTCTAAACTATTTATCGTCCATGTTTCACATACATACACGGCTACACTCCATACAAATACCTTTAGAAAAGATTTAGTGACACTTATATCTATACTCGCTGTTAACAAATTTCTCCTATTCAGAAATGCTTTTCTTGCCACTGCCAGTCTACATTTTATATCCTCTCTCCATCATCAGTAATTTTGCTCCCCAAACAGCAAAACTCATCTACTACTTTAAGTGTCTCATTTCCTAATATAATTCCCTCGGCATACCTTGATTTAATTCGACTACATTCCATTATCTTCGTTTTACTCTGGTTGATGTTCATCTTATAACCTCCTCTCAAGACACTGTCCATTCCGTTCAACTGCTCTTCCAGGTCCTTTGCTGTTCAAAAATGGTTCAAATGGCTCTGAGCACTATGGGACTTAACATCTGAGGTCATCAGTTCCCTAGAACTAAGAACTACTTAAACCTAAATAAGCTAAGGACATCACACACATCCATGCCCGAGGCAAGATTCGAACTTGCGACCATAGCAGTCGCGCGATTCCGGACTGAAACACATAGAACCGCTCGGCCACAGCGGCCGGCTCCTTTTCTGTCTCCGACAGAATTACTGTTTCATCGGCAAACCTCGAAGTTTTTATTTCTTCTTCGTGGATTTTAATTCCTCTCCAAATTTTTGTTTTGTTTACTTTAGTGCTTGCTCAAGATACAGATTAATTAACATG
Organism: Schistocerca gregaria; assembly: GCF_023897955.1. Taxonomy (NCBI): domain Eukaryota; kingdom Metazoa; phylum Arthropoda; class Insecta; order Orthoptera; family Acrididae; genus Schistocerca; species Schistocerca gregaria. The sequence continues at coordinate 202,443,982 of NC_064921.1, forward strand.
TGGGATAGGCTACAACTGTCTCACTATCTTCTCAACCACTGCTTCCCTCTTATAACTGCCATCTGGTTTCTGTACAAATTGTAAATAGCCTTTCGCTCCCTGTATTTTACCCCTGTCAACTTCAGAATTTGAAAGAGAGTATTCCAGTCAACATTGTCAAAAGCTGTCTGTAAGTCAACAAATGATAGAAAAGTTAATCTATCTTCTAAGATAAGTCGTGCGGTCACTATTGCCTCTCGTGTTCCAAAATTTCTATGAAATCCAAACTGATCTTCCCCTAGGTCGACTTCTACCAGTTTTTCCATTCGCTTGTCAAGAATTCGTGTTAGTATTTCGCAGCTGGTACATATTAAACCGTTAGTTCGGTAATTTCCACACCTGTCAACACCTGCTTCCTTTGGGATTGGAATTATTATATTCTTCTTGAAGGCTGCGCGTATTTCACCTGTCTCATACATCTTGCTCACCATATTGTAGAGGTATGTCATAGGTATCTCTCTCGAGGCTATCAGTAGTTCTAACGGAATGTTGTCTATTCCCGGGGACTTGTTTCGACTTAGGTTTTTCAGTGCTCTATCAAATTCTTAACGGAGTATCAGGTCCCCCATTTCATCTTCATGAACGTCCTCTTCAATTTCCATAATACTGCCCTCAAGTACATCGCCCTTGTATAGATCCTCTATATACTCTTTCCACCTTTCTGCTTTCCCTTCTTTGCTTAGCACTGGGTTTCCATCTGAGCTCCTGATATTCATGTAGTGGCTTCTCTTTTCTCCAAAGGTCTCTTTAATATTCCTGTAAGAAGTATCTATCTTACCCCTAGTGATATATGCCTCTGCATCTTTGCTATTGTTGTTTAGCCGTCCATGCTTAGCCATTTTGCACTTCCTGTCGATCTCATTTTTGAGACGTTTGTATTCCTTTTTTACTGCCTTTTTATATTTTCTCCTTTCTTCAATTAAATTCAATATTTCTTCTGTTACCCAATCCTGTCAATTGTTCCCTTATGTCCTCCCTGAAATTCTGTACAACCTCTGGTTCTTTCAGTTTATCCAGGTCACATCTCCTTAAATTCCCACCTTTTTGCAGTTTCTTCAGTTTTAATCTACAGTTCATAACCAATAGATTGTGGTCAGAGTCCACATCTGCCCCTGGAAATGTCTTACAATTTAAAACCTGGTTAATAAATCCCTGTCTTACCATTATATAATCTATCTGAAACCTTCCAGTGTCTCCACGCCTCTTCCGCATAAACAACCTTATTTCATGAATCTTTCATCAAGTGTCAGCCATGATTAGGTTATGCTCTGTGCTAAATTTTACCTGGTGACTTCCTCTTTCATTCCTTACCCCCAGTCCATATTCACCTACTATTTTTCCTTCTCTTACTTTTCCTACTATCGCATTCAAGTCCCCCTGACTATTAAATTTTCGTCACCCTTAACTATCTAAATAATTTCTTTTATCGCATCATACATTTCTTCAATCTCTTTGTCATCTGCGGAGCTAGTTGGCATTTAAACTTGTACTACTGTGGTAGTCATGGGTTTTGTGTCTATCTTGGCTACAGTAATGCGTTCACTACGCTGTTCATAGTAACTGATCCGTCTTCCTATTTTTTATTCATTATTAAACCAACTCCTGCATTACCCCTATTTGATTTTATATTTATTACCCTATATTCACCTAGCAAGAAGTCTTGTTCCTCCTGCCACCGAACTTCACTATCCCTATGTGTCTAATAGTAACCTATCGATTTCCCTTCTTATATTTTCTAACCTACCTACCCGAGTAAGGGATCTGACATTCCACGCTCCGATCCGTAGAATGCGAGTTTTCTTTTTCCTGATAACGACGTCCTCTTGAGTAGTCCCCTCCCGGAGATCCGATTGGGGGATTATTTTACCTCCAGAATATTTTACCCAAGAGGAGGCCATCATCATTTAATCGTACAGGAAATCTGCATGCCCTCGGTAAAATTACGTCTGTAGTTTCACCTTGCATTCAGCCGTTCGTCGTACCAGCGCAGCAAGATTGTTTTGGTTGATGTTACAGGGCCAGATCTGTCAATCATGCAGGCAGTTGCCCTTGCAACTACTGAAAAGGCTGCTGCCCCTCTTCAGGAACCACATTTTTGTCTGAACTCTCAGCAGATACCCCTCCGTTCTGATTGCACCTACGGTACGGCTATCTGTATCGCTGACGCAAGCAAGCCTCGCCACCAACGGCAAGGTCCATGGTTCATGGGGGTGAAGGGGTACGTAAATATGAAAAAGAAGATAAAAATACCAATGAATGAGTAGCTTTTTACGAGTCAGAGCTCGAAAGTCTGAATGTTGTAGGAAAGCTAGATATTCTAAAAAGGAAATTGCAGAAGCTCAGAGTAGATACAGTAGGAGTCAGAGAATTGAAACAGAAACAAGATAAGTATTACTGGTCATTTGAATATGGGGTAATATCAAAAGCATTATAACATGGTATTATGAATAATAAGGTAGGGCAATAATGTGTTTCTTTGAACTGTTCAGATATATAACCTGTGGTCGCACTTCTGACGTTGTCTCAAGTATCACATCTAACTTAAGATAGAACGCTCGACTTCTTTGACGCGACTTTGAAATATGTCACTAGTGGCAGTGTTGATGGTGAGGTCTCTGACTCTCTTCCTCCGGGTCCTCGCGTGATGTGAAGTCACCAAGATTTTCAGTGGTCACCGGGAAATGGCCACGATCTGGTAAAGGAAGGACTGCTTTCCGGAAATTGTGGCATGCACAAACGTACCTGATGAGCAGTTAACGTGAGGTAGCACGGAACTGTTTTATCACGACGTTATGCGAGATGTTATCTACATCTATGCAAATCACATTTAAGTGCCTGAAAGAGGGTTCATCAAATCACAATTCTCTAGTATTCCAATCTCGTAAAGCGCGCGAAAAGAATGAACAGCTATATCTTTCCGTATGAGCTCTGATTTCCCTTATTTTATCGTGGTGATCGGTATCAACAAAATATTTTCGCATTCAGAGGAGAAAGTTGGTGATTGCCTTACCTCTGGCAGAGACTGGAAGTCCTGACGTCACATCACGTGGGGACAAAGAGCGTTTTTTTGCAAAGCACCGGACTCCACCGTCAACTATTTTCTAAGCCAGAGACATCACTAATCAGAGGAAGGTAACCAGGCATCTCTGTATGACCTGGATGTTGAACCCTGTCTCTGAGCTTCGAACGTCCGCGTGCCAGTAGATTCCTGTAATACGCATCGTTTGCTATGTCGTAGTTCCGAAAAAGAATTAAAAACATAAAGATAAAAAATCCAGTCAGGGTGAACGTCATTATTTCTGATATGTCAACATGTGATGTAATAGGCTGTTGTGAGACCAGAAAAGTCTTTATGTGTGTGTTGCAGTAACATTTAGCCATGTTGTAGTTGGACAAGAAACTAAATACGAACATCCTTGGCCGGCTCGTTCAGCGTCTGGAGTACGACATCCAGGGAGTACAGAGGTGACAGTAGCAAAATATCTTCATATTATGCAAACTGAAAGGGGATGATACAGAAAGGAAAGAAAAAGGGGAGGGAAGGAATTAATTATATTAGGTGCATCAGGATTTTCTTCCGAATCAACAATGAGGGATAAAAATGTGCGCCAGATTGAGACTCGAACTCGTGACCCTCCTGCTTACTAAGCAATTGCGTTAACCACTGCGCTGCCAGGAAACAACGTTCAGCGCAGATGCACCGACTATCAAAAATGTTCAAATGTGTGTGAAATATTATGGGACTAAACTGCTAAGGTCATTAGTCCCTAAGCTTACACACTACTTAACGTAAATTATCCTAAGGACAAACACACACACCCACGCCCGAGGGAGGACTCGAACCTCCGCCACCGACCATCCCGGCACGCTCTCCGCCTAGCTTCCCACCTTGTGCCACCTGTCCGCAGTCCCTATCTAGGTGCTCCATGCCCGCTCATTTTAGATTCGCGCTGGAGGTCGAACGTAAATGTGCATTCGCACTGAAGGTACATTCATTGCCGATCCAAGCGAATCGGTTATACACTCCTGGAAATGGAAAAAAGAACACATTGACACCGGTGTGTCAGACCCACCATACTTGCTCCGGACACTGCGAGAGGGCTGTACAAGCAATAATCACGCGCACGGCACAGCGGACACACCAGGAACCGCGGTGTTGGCCGTCGAATGGCGCTAGCTGCGCAGCATTTGTGCACCGCCGCCGTCAGTGTCAGCCAGTTTGCCGTGGCATACGGAGCTCCATCTCAGTCTTTAACACTGGTAGCATGCCGCGACAGCGTGGACGTGAACCGTATGTGCAGTTGACGGACTTTGAGCGAGGGCGTATAGTGGGCATGCGGGAGGCCGGGTGGACGTACCGCCGAATTGCTCAACACATGGGGCGTGAGGTCTCCACAGTACATCGATGTTGTCGCCAGTGGTCGGCGAAATGTGCACGTGCCCGTCGACCTGGGACCGGACCGCAGCGATGCACGGATGCACGCCAAGACCGTAGGATCCTACGCAGTGCCGTTGGGGACCGCACCGCCACCTCCCAGCAAATTAGGGACACTGTTGCTCCTGGGGTATCGGCGAGGAACATTCGCAACCGTCTCCATGAAGCTGGGCTACGGTCCCGCACACCGTTAGGCCGTCTTCCGCTCATGCCCCAACATCGTGCAGCCCGCCTCCAGTGGTGTCGCGACAGGCGTGAATGGAGGGACGAATGGAGACGTGTCGTCTTCAGCGATGAGAGTCGCTTCTGCCTCGGTGCCAATGATGGTCGTATGCGTGTTTGGCGCCGTGCAGGTGAGCGCCACAATCAGGACTGCACACGACCGAGGCACACAGGGCCAACACCCGGCATCATGGTGTGGGGAGCGATCTCCTACACTGGCCATACACCTCTGGTGATCGTCGAGGGGACACTGAATAGTGCACGGTACATCCAAACCGTCATCGAACCCATCGTTCTACCATTCCTAGACCGACAAGGGAACTTGCTGTTCCAACAGGACAATGCACGTCCGCATGTATCCCGTGCCACCCAACGTGCTCTAGAAGGTGTCAGTCAACTACCCTGGCCAGCAAGATCTCCGGATCTGTCCCCCATTTAGCATGTTTGGGACTGGATGAAGCGTCGTCTCACGCGGTCTGCACGTCCAGCACGAACGCTGGTCCAACTGAGGCGCCTGGTGGAAATGGCATGGCAAGCCGTTCCACAGGACTACATCCAGCATCTCTACGATCGTCTCCATGGGAGAATAGCAGCCTGCATTGCTGCGAAAGGTGGATATACACTGTACTAGTGCCGACATTGTGCATACTCTGTTGCCTGTGTCCATGTGCCTGTGGTTCTGTCAGTGTGATCATGTGATGTATCTGACCCCAGGAATGTGTCAATAAAGTTTCCCCTTCCTGGGACAATGAATTCACGGTGTTCTTATTTCAATTTCTAGGCGTGTATAAATGTCAGAAAGAACGGACACCACGGATTCGTGTAAACTATTTTCAGTTAAACTCATTACCAGAGACAGTGTCGGAGAAAAGGCCAGTGATCAAAGTGAGTGATTGATGACGAGGGCATCGTGTTCTCACGAAGAAATCCGCACATGTCCCCGCACCGATCAGACGCACTGTCCCTTCTGTCACGTGCTTCCAACAAGTATTAACTGCGAGCATGACGTCGCGTGAAATACTCACAAAAGACACGTCATTATCGCTCGTGGCTGCCCAAATCGGGCGCAATTACACGGCGGTAGTGGTGGTGGTGTCATCTGGACAAACAGTGCGCGGCTCCGGCGCCATAACGGGGCGAGCGCAGACGCCCGTTTTTGCACGACGCCGGCGCGTCCCGCTAATGATCTGCACAGGTGCTGGAAGTGACATACGGCGTACGGCGCGGGTCCTCGGCCGCCCGCTGACCAGCCACCGTAAAGAGGGCCGCCGCCGACGTCCGAAATAACCGCTGGCTGCGTCTGCCCGCGCCGTGGCGCGCGCCTGGGCTGACGACCGCTGCTGGTGCCATATGACGGGCCGCGAGTGCGCGCGTGGCAATGCCCTCCCACGCCATAGCCAACAGCCCGCAATGGCTCAGCGCATTCGGCACACCGCCTCGTCCAGCCCCGAGCGCCAAGAACACGCAACCGCCGACCAGCACGTTCCCAGACATCTTCCGGGAGACGGCTTGCCGGCTTTGTTACAACAGTTACCATCCTCAGCCGTTACCCACTAAAACGGCGATTCTCCTTCGTCAAAGTACACTACTGGCCATTAAAATTGCAACACCCAGTACAAACGAAGATGATCAACGGGTATTCATTGGACAAATATATTATACTAGAACTGACATGTTATTATAATTTCACGCATTTTGGGTGCATAGATCCTGAGAAATCACTACCCAAAACAACCACGTCTGGCCCTAAAAACGGCCATGAGACGCCTGAGCATTGAGTCAAACAGAGCTTGGACAGTGTGTACAGGAACAGCTGCACATGCAGCTTCAACACGATACCACAGTTCATCAACAGTAGTGACTGGCGATTTGTGACAAGCCAGGTGCTCGGCCACCATTGACGAGACGTTTTCAATTGGTGAGAGATCTGGTGACTGTGCTGGCCATGGCAGCAGTCGAACATTTTCTGTATCCAGAAAGCACGTACAGGACCTGCAACATGCGGTCGTGCATTATCCTGCTGAAATGTAGGGTTTCGCAGCGATCGAATGAAGGGTAGAGCCACGGCTCGTAACACATCTGAAATGTAACGTCCACTGTTCAAAGTGCCATCAATGCCAACAAGAGGTGACCGAGACGTGTAACCAATGACACCCCATACCATCACGCCGGTTGATACGCCAGTATGGCGATGACGAACACACGCTTGCAATGTGCGTTCACAGATACGTCGTCAAACACGGATGCGACCATCATGATGCTGTAAACAGAACCTAGATTCATACGAAAAATGACGTTTCGCCGTTCGTGCACCCAGGTTCGTCGTTGAGTACACCATCGCAGGCGCTCCTGTCTGTTATGCAGCCATGGTCTCCGAGCTGATAGTCCGTGCTGCTGCAAACGTGGTCGAACTGTGCAGATGGTTGTTGTCTTGCAAACATCCCCATCTGCTGACTTAGGTATTGTGACATGGCTGCATGATCGATTACAGCCATGCGGATAAGATGCCTGTCGTCTCGATTGCTAGTGATACGAAGCCGTTGGGATCCAGCACGGCGTACTGTATTAACCTCCTGAACCCACCGTTTCCATATTCTGCGCCGGCTGCGGTGGCCAAGGGGCTCTAGGCGCTTCAGTCCGGAACCACGTGACTGTTACGGTCGCAGGTTCGAATCCTGCCTCAGGCATGGATGTGTGTGATTTCCTTAGGTTAGTTAGTTTTAAGTAGTTCTAAGTTATAGGAAACTGATGACCCCCGATGTTAAGTCCCATAGTGTTCAGAGCCATTTGAACCATTTGAACCATATTCTGCTAACAGTCATTGGATCTCGAGCAACGCGAGCAGCAATGTTTCGATACGATATACCGCAATCACGATAGGCCTCAATCCGACCTTTATCTAAGTCGGAAACATGATGGTATGCATTCATCCTCCTCACACGAGGCACCACAACAACGTTTCACCAGGCAACGCCGGTCACCTGCTGTTTCTGTATGAGAAATTAGTTGGAAATTTTCCTCGTGTCAACACGTTGTAGGTGTCGCCACCGGTGAATGCTCTGAAAAACTAATCATTTGCATATCACAGCATCTTCTTCCTCTTGGTTAAATTTCGCGTCTGTAGCACGTCATCTTCATGGTATAGCAATTTCAATGGCCAGTAGTGTAATATGTACTGATGAAAAAAAAATTGCACCACCAATAAGTAGTCGAGCGGCATAAATTAAAGTTGGTAGGCATGTTTCTACATCTGAGAGATGATGTCTGCCCTAATTTAGCCGCGCGTCCGCTACGGTTGCAGGTTCGAATCCTGCCTCGAGCAGGGATGTGAGTGATGTCCTTAGGTTGTAAGTAGGCTGTTTAGGTTTTCTTATTGGTAACGCCACATAGCACTCTGGATGAAAAATCACTGGCTGTGCCGTGCGCAATCTGTAGCTAGTTTGCATTGTTGTCTGCCATTGTAGTGTTGGGCAGATGGATGTTAACAGCGCGTAGCGTTGCGCAGTTGGAGGTGAGCTGCCAGCTGTGGTGGATGTGGGGAGAGAGATGGCGGAGTTTTGAAATTTGTAAGACTGGGTGTCATGAACTCTATATACATTATGACTTTTGAACACTATTGAGGTAAATACATTGTTTGTTCTCTATCAAAATCTTTCATTTGCTAACTATGCCTATCAGTAGTTAGTGCCTTCAGTAGTTTAAATCTTTCATTTAGCTGGCAGTAGTGGCGCTCACTGTATTGCAGTAGTTCGAGTAACGAAGATTTTTGTGAGGTAAGTGATTTGTGAAAGGTATAGGTTAATGTTAGTCAGGGCCATTCTTTTGTAGGGATTATTGAAAGTCAGATTGCGTTGCGCTAAAAATATTGTGTGTCAGTTTAAACACAGTCATGTATAATTGTTCAAAGGGGACATTTCATATGTCGACCCTTAGCCGAGGATACCTCACTAGAATCTTCTGATTTTTTCTTGCAGTTTGTGTAATTAGTGTAGCTTTTGTTTATTGCTAACGCCTAATTGTAGAGAGAATTTCCTTTGTAGTTGTAGTCTTTCATTGTTGTACAGTAAAACAGTTGTGGCATGCATGTAGATTTGCACCATGTATTTCGCAGCTCCGCTTGCAATTAACTAGATATTATTTTCAGTGGTATGTTAATGTGTTCTCTTATTTTTGCTCTTCAAATTGTGTTTTTCTGTGTTATCGTGTCAAATATTGTGACAATAATGGCGTGTGAAAAACGTAATACTAGGCTCCAAAGTAAACTGAGAAATGACAGTGAAGACGAAAGCAGTGTGTTAGCACCACCATGTAATGAATTAACTAATGTTCAAAGTAGTAATTTGGTAATTGTGCATAGGGAAATGGAGCGGGCTGCAAATAATGGTGTAGGCAGTGAAACAATTAGTGAACAGGGAAGCATTATCGATCGATCGGTCGGCAACAGCTCGCCTCAGGAATCCGAAATGACAGGACACAATCTTGCAAATACTGTACATTCAGGTTTTGAGTCCTCACCGTTTTCTCAAATGAGTCAAGACACATTTTCTGCTTGTCAAAATGTGAATGTTGCCTGTGAAAATGCACTGCCGAAAAGCATAGAGGAACACATTCCAGACACTAATACATTATTATTGCAACTAATGCAACAAATGAAACAAAATCAGAGGCAAACACAGCAACAGTTAAACACAATGAAACAAAATCAGAGGCAAACATAGCAAAAGCTTCAAAAGTTACACACAATGGAACAACACCAGAGACAAACACACCAACAGTTACACACAATAGAACAAAATCTTTGGAAGTTAGGCACCACATTTGAACAAACACGTGAAGATTTAACTACTGAGTTACATAACATTGAATCGAAATGTCAAAAAGTCTGTAATGACGTAAAAACACAGATTTGTGAGTATTTTCAACCTATTTTTTCGCGGCATGAAAATGCATTACAGTATCACGAAGCAGCCATAAAAGAACTGCAAAATTTTGTTCGTGTAAATCACGACACCTTGAAAGCTAAAATGAACTCAGTTGCATCCACCGATTCGGTTACACAACTTGCAAGAACTCAGGAAAACTTAAAGGACACAGTAGATTCGATTTCAACACAAATGGACACTCTGAAACTTGGTTCAGAAAAACACACTGAGGAAATATGTTCACTATCGGAGAAAGTAGCCGAACTTTTTGATCAGTTCACTAACTTATCTACAAAGGTAGATGATGATCTGAATGACAAAAGACCCGTAGCCTTCACTGACACAGAAGAGTATGAACAAATTAGAAAATTCAAACAAAATCAAAATCAAATCAATACACAGTACAAAAGAGAAATCCGGGAAGTACAAGATCAGTTGACGCAGGTAGTTCAAAAATTACATATTTCCAGAGGACACTCGCGCTCCAACATGGGAAGAGGGACATAGAAATACGGAAAAGCCACAAAATAATAACACAGGGCATTTCGGAAATAATGAAAGAAATATGTGAACATATAAATACAGAAAGCATGCGTGGATAGGATTTTTTTTGGCTGGAGCAAATGTTGATATAAGAGGGACGATCTATGGAATGAAGTTTTGGGTTGGATTGCAGTACCAAATGTTACACTGAAAACAAACCCTGTCCTTTCCTTTTGTCTTATCCCACTATGTGTTTGTGTACCCCTGGGTATTTGTTTTCTTCCTGTCTCTGTGTACTGTTTCATAGAATTTTTTCTCTTCTAATACTAAGCTACATTCACTATAATGAGGAATACTGTTATCCTCAAATATAATTTGCATGAATAATATGTTGTTTACTTCGTAAAGATGTTTAGCCATTATTTGTTCTGTTTTGTTTTAATGCTCACGTGTGAAGTTTATGTTTCAAAAATTATTCTAATCTTTTATGTATTTACTTATGTCATAATTCCTGTAATACTGATGTATATGTTTACATGTTTATTTCTATTCTTTTGTAAAGTCCCTATTACTACAAATGTTATCTGTATTGTTATGTTCTTTAATGATGTATTTTGTACCTTTGTTATTGTATTCTTATGTTATAAATTGTAATTGACACCAGTTCATCAAATTAAGTAACTTGTAAGTTACATTTCACTGCACTCGTTTCTGTTGGTCATAGTATATGGACAATATGTGAGAAGTAGGGACTGATAGTGTTTGCACGTGTATTAATAATTCAGCAAGGGACTGAATAACAGCATTGCTGGTTCTAAGGACATTTCAAAAAAAAATTTGTGAGTGCACAAGTGGTGGTTTATGGACTTGCTGTATTGTCCACAAGACACTTCGATGGTGATTGTGCACCTTCAAAGTCGCAACAGATGGCTGCTGGCCGTCTCTACAAGGACTACAGTGGGTCTGCATCTGTGATATCCCACCAATACCATTATTTCTCCAAGGACTGCACTGGGTCTGCACCTCTGGTGGCCCACCAATACCGTAATCTCTAACAAGACTACAGCGGTCTGCTCTGTGATGACCTACCTACCAATATTCTTCAACTTCGACTGACTCTGCTGAGGGTTTGCTCTGTGGTGGCCTATTACCTGTCCGCATGTCAAAAGTCAGCACTGTCTGTCCGTTGAATGACAACACTGCTTCTTCAAGACTGCATGGAAATCCATTACTTCTGAGTGCATTTTCTTTAAATGCCCAGACTTTGAGAAACACACTGCAATTTTACTGTGATGAATGATCAGGACTGTCTTTATGGACTGTGAGAAAATTTTAGCTTTTGACCAACATTGTATTAATAAGTGTGTGCATTTGATATCTTTCTTACTGTAATTATGAATTTTTTTTTCAAATCTGTATTGGCCAGTGCCCAAAACAATTTGTAAAAATTTTTGTGGGGAGCATGGGGCTATGTAAGTAGGCTGTTTAGGTTTTCTTATCGGTAACGCCACATAGCGCTCTGGATGAAAAATCACTGGATGTGCTGTGCGCAATCTGTAGCTAGTTTGCATTGTTGTCTGCCATTGTAGTGTTGGGCAGATGGATGTTAACAGCGCGTAGCGTTGCGCAGTTGGAGGTGAGCCGCCAGCAGTGGTGGATGTGGGGAGAGAGATGGCGGAGTTTTGAAATTTGTAAGACTGGGTGTCATGAACTCTATATACATTATGACTTTTGAACACTATTGAGGTAAATACATTGTTTGTTCTCTATCAAAATCTTTCATTTGCTAACTATGCCTATCAGTAGTTAGTGCCTTCAGTAGTTTGAATCTTTTATTTAGCTGGCAGTAGTGGCGCTCGCTGTATTGCAGTAGTTCGAGTAACGAAGATTTTTGTGAGGTAAGTGATTTGTGAAAGGTATAGGTTAATGTTAGTCAGGGCCATTCTTTTGTAGGGATTATTGAAAGTCAGATTGCGTTGCGCTAAAAATATTGTGTGTCAGTTTAAGCACAGTCATGTATAATTGTTCAAAGGGGACGTTTCAAGGTTACTTAAGTTTAAGTAGTTCTAAGTTCTAGGGGACTAATGACCTCAGATGTTTAGTCCCATAGTGCTCAGAGCCATTTGAACCATTTGAACCTAATTTCGCGCCTGTCGCATAAGAGTCGCCCTAGTAGCGAGTATGAGGATGCAAATCCGGTTTGTTTAAATATGCGCTGTAACGGTCGTGGACGTTAGTTACCTTTGAGACTGGACGTGGTGAGTTGATGTTACTCAAAATCCCTTTAAGGCGATAAAGTAGTCATTACCGACAGCTCACTGAGTTTGAACAGAGCTACGAGGACATGAAAGGTTCTTCTGCGATGTTGCAATGTTGTCACTCAATATAAATGCTCATCAGAGAGACTTAATAGTACATCAACTCGGATCTGTACTCATAAGGCTAAACATTTTGAGAAACATACACAGCCAACAGAAAAAACCCAATCTTGTTAATTTTGGACAACCACTCGTCCTTTACTGCAGGTATCATAACATTCATTCGCTTACCATACCTCCAAACTGTTGTCACTGCTTTTTCAAGCCGCTGAACGCTTTTGTTCAGAAGAATGCGACACTGTCTCATCAACCACTTTGGATATGTAACGCTTATCAGAGGACGGCATTTATCCAATCGATCGTCGCATATTCACCGAGGAAGATTTCCTGCCTTCGACCGTTACAGACCAAAGCGACAAATTTAATGATACATTCACAGCTGCTGAGGTTGGATCTCTCCACAGCCAAAGATCACAGACGTCTACAAATGAACCACAACTGGGAACAAGTACTTACATCTTCTCCCGCTCCAATCCCCCCCCCCCCCCCCCCAACCACCAAAAAAAAAAAATCTTTGCCGAGAAGAAAAGATGGCCAAAAAGACAGAAAAAGGGAAGAAGTCATAAATAGTATCTGGGACCCTAGTCGAGAAGCGACTGGAATTCCAGTCAACAGAACAAGAAATAGAGACACCAAAGAGGAAACTGGTTGATTCAGATAAAGCAAACAAAAAGAAAGCAAAGAAAAACTTTAATACGTTTACTGAAAATCCACAATTTTTTCACTCTAGGTGGTACTGAATAGTACAATAATACACTAACAGAAAACTGGACTCAATGTGCCGGCCGCGGTGGTCTCGCGGTTCTAGGCGCGCAGTTCGGAAACGTGCGACTGCTACGGTCGCAGGTTCGAATCCTGCCTCGGGCATGGATGTGTGTGATGTCCTTAGGTTAGTTAGGTTTAAGTAGTTCTAAGTTCTAGGGGGACTGATGACCACAGCAGTTGAGTCCCACAGTGCTCAGAGCCATTTGAACGTGGACTCAATGTCTAAAATACGAGGAGTGGTGACATGAATTCTGCTCTTGTTATGAAGGTTCTGGACACTTAATTTGTGATGTCTGTTAAATATCTTTTCCTCAGACTGGAATATTCTTGCGGTTTTTGGCACAGAACTGTTCATTAAATCAAATCTTGTATCAACAGTAACTATTATATGCTGAGAAACAAGGTATCCTTTGTTTACGTAAGCTTTAAATTAAAAAGAGAAGAACGAATTGAATGGCACATGTGTTTCATTTAATAATAATATGCAAATATATATTGCGCTAGAAACACACTCTTACCCCACGGTAGTATAATAATGCGCTTTTACATTACTTTTTTACTAAGTGCGAATTACAGTTTAAATTGTACATATGACTTGCGGACTTTGTTATACAAAAGTCAGGATAAATGCCAGTTAAAATATAATTGTAATCTGTGAAGTTTCCTTCGGTATGACGCTAATTAAACCCGAAGTGTGCAATCTTGGATCACTTTATAAAAAAGATATCCATCTTCCAATCAACTGATCAGATACATAAATACATTGCACATGTCAAACAAGTCACCTACTTTATTCTGTTCGCACATAAACAACTACACTTACACAAACAGTACGCTTTCAGTGTTTTTCCTAGGACACACTGTCCCAGAATTAAATAGTTCCCGTCTCCCTATTCTGATCAAGCTTTTTGGGAGGTTTCCCTTGGTTGCAGGGCAAATGTCGGAACTGGAAATCTCCTCTTAAATATTTCCAAACGGGACTTCTTCAGCCCTATTACCAGACTGACTGGTATTTGGCTAAAAAGTTCTAGACTCTACACTGGATCGTTTCTCAACAGCTCAGACTAGAGAATGAGAAGTGCATAATTATATATTCAAAAATATACCAAATCTCCGAAACAAATAAAATGCCAAGCGCTATTATTAAACTTTGAAACAACATTATATTCTTCAAACAAAAATGATTAGATAATTATTCGCAACGATTTGAATGAAAGAGTGCGAATTTTCCCAGTAGTCTACACCTATATCTATACTTCGCAACCCATCTTACTGTGTGTTGCGGAGATTACTTCTGGTGTCACTATCATTATTCCCCTCCCTCCATACCTGCAACACTCGCGAATAAAGCGTGGGAACAAATAATGTCTGTAAGTTTCTGCAAAAGCTCTAATTTCTCCTATTTTCTCGCCATGGTCATTTCTTGAAACTTGTGAAGGAGGAAGTAAGATATTGCCAGACTCTCAATGGAACGTAACCTACCTCTCCACGATGCACGACGCCTCTCTTGAGCTCCTTCATAACGCTACCGCGCTTACGAAACGACTCCATGTCGAGATGTACCACTCTTTTTTGCGTCTTCTCCATCCCACCTGCTAATCCTGTTTTGTAAGGGTCCCAGGCTGAGGAGAAATAGCCAAGAAGATGTACTCCAAGTGTTTTGTAAGCCACTTCTTACGATTTATTAAGATCCTTCCTATGAATGACATCTTTGACCTGCTTCTCCTATATTTAGTTTTATCCGGTCATTCCATTTCAGGTCACCATGAATAGTTACTTCTAGGTATCTTACGATTATCTGTCGCTGTTAGCATAGTCGAACCACAGTGCGTCTCTTCGTCTTTATATGCAGATTACGTTGCATTTCTTTTCGTTCATGGTCAACTGCCAGTCTTCTGGCGATGAAAGCTTCCTCACGGAGATTCCGACGTTGTCCACTCCATCATTCACATAGGGTTATACAGCTGCGCCTACATTTTTTCTCGTTAGTTACACGCAAAGTATTAGCTCTACATCAAAAATGAATAGGATATTTTTGTAGAAAACTTAATGCAGTTAGACTTTGTACTGGGTTACGTTATCCACAGAGGCTACAGTTTTCGAATTATCGAAGGAAAGCGCACAAAAGCACCCCTCAAACACGTTTTTCTTCAATAACCCTAAAACTATGGCTTCCAGCCTGATGAGTAAAAACTACGGCTGATAAACATTTTTACAAAAGCACCGAAAAAGCTACCTGCTCGAAGAAAGTTCTATCAAGATACTATCGAAAGCTATGCAGAAAAACTACAACGACAGAACAAAAAAGAATCAAGTTCTGCAACAACACTATAAGCCCCTTTAGAAAACGGAAATTTGCGAAGAATATGATGAAATATTGAGTAAAGATACTAAGCTCATATAAACATCAAAGTGGTGTGTAAGCTATACTAACTAGATTCCTGCAAGCAGTTCTCTACGAAAGAAAATTAAGCAAACTAGAGCTGAGAGGAACAGGATCTAACATCTGTGTAGCAGTAAGAAAAGCACATTAAAAGAACAGAAATGACACAGTTAGAAAAGGATCATCCAAAATGAAAAAGTGGAACACACCAGGAAGCTCAGCTGTGCTCAGAGATACATCTTCTGTTATGAATACTTGGTTTCTTCTTTTCATCGATAAATGCGGAATATTGAAAGGATTTCAAAATGAATGGAAATTATCCGTAATAGCACGTACATATCTAAGACAGAGGAGGAGAAGCAATGTGAAAATTATAGATTTCTCTGCTCGATGCTGACTTTGTAAGATTCACATCGGTTTTAGTAAACGTCTTGCTGGGGTTGTATGTCCGATTCAAACAAAACATTTATGTCTTTAGAATAATTTCCACAGATAAACAAGTTTTACGTTTCTTGACTACCTGTAACCTCTAAACACACAACTATCACCTTTGGAACCACTCGGCTACGCATCGAGTCGAACTGAGCCAGGGCGACACAGGCAAGTCATTCCAATCTGAATTAACTCTATGACAGAGTTCAACATCCGTTGTTGCTGGTGAGCGGTGGCGTTCCACCTTCTTCGCTATTCATTAACAGATGTTTACAATGGGTGAGAGATCCAAGGGACGTACTGTCCGTGGCGAAATCTAGGTAGGTCATGACAGCACCAACAACATGTAGCTTTGCGTTACTGTGTTGGAAGATTACATCACGGATACCTTGAAGATAGCACACAGCCAATAGCCTTACACATCAGAACTGTAACAGCTGTTATCCAAACTAACGGCTATGAGAACCATAGATGATGATGTTGTGTACCCAATGACAACCATATCAACACTTTAAGTTCTGGAGCCGTATGAAGAAGACGAATGTAATACGGCAACGTTTGCTCTTCCATGGGCCCCGACACATGGATATGTCCATGGTGATGCCATGTGCAGAAATGAAACTCCTCTGAAAATTCGACGTGGTGGCACGTTTGAGTCGAGCAGTATCGTCTACAACAATGGCGGTGCGCCTCTCCATTATGCAGCATCGAGAGAAAGTTCAGCAATGTTCGCTATGTCAACGGTCTGTGGGGGCACCAGATGTCGTGTAGCTATTTGGCTTGTTTCAAACAAGCCCATTTCCCAAAGAACGATAGATGACATGGCTGGACGATCTAGCACGAACAAACGAACAGTATTTATGTCCTGTCGGGCCCTAGACGCGTCTGACCATTGAGATCCTGCACGCAGCACTCTTGAGCACACTGATTCCATATTCGCATGGCAGTCAAATGATTTTGCTTTCTATCCTACTCTACGTAGGTAGAAACACAGTTTATGATTACAAGCACTGATCAGTGTCCTCTTCCAGATGGTTCACAGCGATCCACAAACGCAGCCCTTCCGCGAATTCAACGCCGGGAACCAGCATTTAAATGCTGGCCCAGCAGAGTACGTCATGTTTCGACACGACAGGGCCACACTCTGCGCCTGCCGTGTCCGACAGGAATCCTGACTGTGAACTCAGCTGCCACCGGACCGCGAAGGAAGGACCTCTGCCTGCTCTCTTAAACGCACTGATTCCATATTGGCATGGCCGTCATAAGATTCCACTTTCTGTCCAACTCTACGTAGGCAGGAACACAGTTTGTGCTTACTCGCACTAGTGGTACGAAGAATCCGGGGAAAACGAAACAAAGTCTTTCGGAGGTCAGTTACAGCGGAATTACGAGGTGAATTAATAAACAACACAAGTCAAAGACAGTAGCCTAGTCATCTAAAGCAGACGCCACAAACCAGGGAAAAGTCAAATCAGAAAATGTTTGTCGGACAGGGTCAAAATAAATTGATATCCAATGACGTTTCTTCAGTGACAAGCGAGAGACTGGCCCGAATCGCCGGGCCGCTGTATTTAATGGTAAACTATCCTCATAGGGCGGTGCCACCTCTGATGCATGCCAGCCGCGGCTGTCGCCTGGAGCCCGAGTGTTCTGACGTGTTTTCTCTGTTGATACTAGGGATAGGCGGCGAGTCCAAATCGCCCTTGGATACAAAATTCCGAGCAATGAGAGAAGGAGTACCGCGGAGTGATACGTAACATATCATTTCTGGACTGCACCTACTTAGTCTTCTTGTGGCTTTATCACAGGATCAGTTTCTGGGGAAGGAGGCTTTCTTTAAGCTGGAGCTGATGAACTGGCCTTTTCCTAGTCCTGAGAAAGTCGTTCTGGAATATGAGGTAGACTCGAGGTGGAGTGATTTCCCTTAGATGGAAGTGGTTTCCTATCGCAGAGAAACTTCTAAAGGTCCTGGCACGAAGTGGCACTATACAGAAGCGCTATAACTGGAAGCAGGAAATGGTCAATGACAATGCCAGCATTCTGCTCCTGCTTCTTTTTAACTGAAAAGTCAAAATGTTAAACAATTACATATAGCGTTTTGGGAGCTGGCGAAATGGTGGACGACAGCCCTCGCAGGTACAGGTGGTATTGCGTGCCCTCTGCGGTGAAGGCAGTGTTCTAAATGGTGTTTTTACAAGTCATGAATCGGTCATCCTAAGTGATCAAATGGTTCAAATGGCTCTAATCACTAAGGGACTTAACATATGCCGTCATTAGTCCCCTTGACTTAGAACTAAGTAAACCTCACCAACCTAAGGACATCACACACATCCATGCCCGAGGCAGGATTCGAACCTGTGACCGTAGCAGCCGCGTGGTTCCGAACTAAAGCGCCTAGAACCGCTCTACAACAGCGGCCGGCCCCTGAGTGATCGACCAAGTTATTTTCATGAAAGAAAATGTCTACAAAAAAAGCCGGAAGTGTGTTCCCATGAGTCCGCAGCTCGTGGTCGTGCGGTAGCGTTCTCGCTTCCCACGCCCGGGTTCCCGGGTTCGATTCCCGGCGGGGTCAGGGATTTTCTCTGCTTTGTGATGACTGGGTGTTGTGTGATGTCCTTAGGTTAGTTAGGTTTAAGTAGTTCTAAGTTCTAGGGGACTGATGACCGTAGATGTTAAGTCCCATAGTGCTCAGAGCCATTTGAACCATTTTTTGTTCCCATGAGGCGTCGTCAATTCCCGGTTTTTCTAAACTGAGCGCTCACATGCTTAGTAGACAGAGCCATCACATCAGATTGCGAAACCGGTAGGTAGCCAAACGATGGTGTTTTTGTGGTATCGATAGCTACGATGCCACGGTGTAGGTACAAGTTCTTAGGTTGCCACTACGACACAGACACTGACGACAGCGCCCTCTAGCCGGCGCTGTGCAGCTCTCCGAGCGCCGCTCCAGATTCAGCCCATTTGATCAGAGCAGACGACCCATCAACTTAGCTTCTACTTCAGAGGGGGCTAGCCATGACAGACTTTCCCTTTGTTATTTCAATGATAGTTTGTCCAACTACTAGTAACTGTTAGCTTTTAATCATGAAAGGCTTCGCACCTACGCGCTCATCTGTACGCAAAGTTAAGTAATACTATTATTTGTATATGTTCACACACCAGTAAAAGAGCTTTAACCTATATGCAATACCGAAGTACTTCAACTTTTCCTGCTCCTACTCGCGTCCTTCACTCTCGGCCTATTGTGCAGAAGCAGTTCACAAGAGCAGACCCACGCGCTGCCTATCCAGGCGGGATACAGGTTTTAGTGAACGGTACAGACCTTGCGAGGTACAATACAAGCCAATAACTCGTATTTGTTTCCGAGGAAACTTTTCTTTAATGACACTGAACTGTATTGTTCTGTGCAGATTAGAGGCGGGGGTTGTTAGGGTCCAGTTTGAGTCAGTATATGAATTTCAGTTGTGATTCCATTGGTCGGATCGTTGAATATTTCCGAAATTGTATGGACTGCTACAGCGCTTTTAACTTTGACTGTGGAGTAGTGGAAATTTAACCCTGTCTCTCGGGTCAAACCGAAGCTGGCGATCCTTATTTAGACTGATTTTACATGCGTAGCACTGCAGAGAATTAGACCCGCCAGTAAACGTTTGTGATTAAATATGTGTAGGAGTACGTCGTGTAATTTGTCTCCAGCACCGCACAGTGCAAAGTGTGTGATTTCGAGCGACGCAGAATAAGCTCCGATGCACAGACGAAAGGAAAATTTCGGGTTAACCGCGGTCTCCGTTGGCCAATATCCTACAGCTATCGAGTTCTGACACGTGCTAGTAGATATTTCTCTTTCTTACATAACGCCTAACACAAACAAGCGACACTTAAATGCGACTTCTGAGTGAGAAAACCACGGTGTATTCTTTCCATGCATACAGAATGTAAATGGCATTTCTCCTGCATACTTTGTGCGGTTGCGCCGTAATGCTAATCATTTGCATATCCAAGTATGTAGTGCACTTCAAGCCAAATCGACATTTGTTGTGGCCCGTCTTCATGGTACTGCAATTTTAATTGCCAGAAATCTATGTCACGAATATCTCCACCTTGTATCAGGACGGGGTATAGAATTCAAGGTAAAATTTCGCATTGTAAACAAGGCAATGGAAGAAACATTCCTTTGGGACCAGAAGGGCTTCAAGACCGTTTGCTATATCTGATAAGACGAGGATTGTCAAGAAACTGACTCCTAAGTTTAATATGCGCCTGGAGAACATATTCTCAACATTAACAGTTTGACCGTAATTGTAGAAATGAAACCTTGATGGAGCTGCAGCTGCAGCTGTTTTCGTCAAATCTCTTTTAAAGTAGATGGCTACAAACATAATACTTCAGCGCTGCGCAGGGAGAAAAAACTGGTTTACCTAACAATGGAAACGCTTAATGCGCTCTGATACAAAAGTTTCTCATTGCAGTGCGTGTTCACGTGGAGGAACCACATAGAAAAACATACATTGAGATGACAAAAGCCGTGGGATACTTCCTAATATCGTATCGAACCTCCTTCTGTCCTGCGTAGTGCAGCAAATAGACGTGGCATACACTCAAAAAGTCGCTAGAAGTCCCCTGCAGCAAAGGTAAGCCAAGCTGCCCCTAAAGCCGTCCATAATCGTGAAAGTGTTGCCGGAGCAGGATTTTAATCAGGACCTGACCTCTCGATTATGTCTCATAAATGTTTTATGGGATTCATGTCGGGCGATCTGGGTGGCCAAATTATTCATTCGAACTGTCCAGAATGTTTTTCGAACTGATCGCGAAGAGTTGTGGCCCGGTGACATGGTGCATCGCCGTTCGGGATCGTGAAATCCTTGAAACGGCCCAGTAAATTCCATATAAACACAAGCCACCAACAGTTTTCACAATGCCCTGAGACGATTCGGGTCCATGGTTTCGTGGGTTCTGTGCCACACTTGAATCCTACCATCAGCTCTTACCAGCTGAATTCGGGACAAATCTGACCAGGCCATGGTTTTCCAGTCGTCTATGGTCCAACCAATATGTTCACGAATCCACCAGAGGCACTGCAGTACAAGCCGTGCTGTTAGCAAAGGCACAAGCTTGGGTCGTCTGCTGCCACAGCCCATTGACGGCAAAATTAGTGACCGTTACCCAGAATCCACTTTTTCCGATATTATCTTCCTGGACTACACCATTCAATACTCTCGATATCTGCTTATTTCCTCTTGGTACATCTGAAAGTAATTGGCAACCTCAGAGAAATTCATTAATTTTTGTTTGATATGATGATGAAGTCCCGTGCTTCTTGACAGAGAGTAGGGGAACGATGCTGGAGACCAGCACCTCCACACTAGGCAAGGTCCTAGTGGAGGTGGTTTGCCGTTGCCTTCTTCCGACCGTAATGAGGATGAATGATGATGACGAAGACGACACAACACCACCCAGTCGTCTCGGGGCAGGTAAAAATCCGTGACCCCGCCAGGAATCGAGCACGGGGACCCGGGAAGCGAGAACGCTATATCGAGACCACGAATCATGCTCAAAATCGTAACACTATGATTCAAATAATCATCATCTTCGTATGCGTTATCAGCAAAAACTGTTGCCTTTTTCTCAGAATATACTGCAATCAAGTAAATGTAGCCCAGTTATCCTGGTACGCGAGTGAACCAATACCTCCTTGGATTAGAATACTACATCAGCCGTCAAATATACCGCATGCTGCCTTCGATGTCTAAAACAAGGGAACCACATCTGTTAAAAATTATAACAAGGAGTTTTCGGTTAACAAAAAAGTAGTTTCAAAAGAAGAGAAGTAATCGGACACCAATAAAATGTGGTGGATTCGAATGTCAAGTCTCAACAATGAAAAGAGATATAGGACATAACTGCACAATCTAATAATTTTTCTATCAATGTCAAAGTTGCAAAACAAAACAAGTTAAATACACAATCCACAGTGTGCAATACTGTTTTCAAAATCTGCCAAAGCACGACGACGAAATAACTGTTCCACATCGTGTACGTAGGTAGCAACCATTACGATTCTTCTGCAAGGTAGTATTCCCGGTTCTCCCTACTGCTCCTCGCGCGATTATTTTGAGTGTGCAGTAATGACTTGGATTATAAAGAGACGAACATAAGAACGCTGATATTTGGTATCACCGAACGTTATTTTATTTCTTCGTTCGACATCACGCGCCCCACAAAAATTCACAGCAAAGCGCAGTAGACAGCTCACCACTCAAACCTCTCACACTGAAATTCTATATTGGGTGTCCGTTAATGACGCAGACGAGCGACTTCACTCTGTGATCTATTACTCTCGTCTTCTGTCCAGTTATTAATCCAAGCATCAAAATAAAATTTTCCCACGACTACACTCCATCGCTGATCTCAACGAACTGCTACGAAAGCTAGTATCTCTAACACTGCTTCTCTTTACGCCATTGTTGGCGGTCAGCGATACATTTTTCTTATTCTTTCAACAGCTGGATATTATCTGACCTACCATAGCCTACAACCATCAATAACCAGCCAGACTCCATATGACAGAATGAGTAAATAAAAATACAAAATATAAATAATACGAAATCAAATTTTGTGTATAAGAGTACACAGCCGTTGCAAATCTCTAACGGTAACAAGTGCGATTGATATTTTTTAATGTTCCACAAAGTTCTTTGAAAATCATTCACAACGTGCGGATTCAAATTAACGACTGTATAGCACTGTATGAAAATCTCAACTTAGAGAAGAGTTGAAACTGCGATTTATACAATCCGTCGTTCTGCATTGTACAATGTGTTGCCTAACTTCGCGAGCGGATTCGCACCATCTTACCGCGATGTCTGGCGCAAACTTACAAGAATGGCGCTCTGCAACATTTTTAAATCTCAAATAATAATATTAACTCGAAAAATCTGTATTTGTACCTTTCTTTCGTATATGGAAATGAGTCTCATTTAAAAGTGGAAAGCAGGACAGAAGCACCACAGATTGAAAAGTAGAGCGCCAGTTGCGCCTCTATATATCGGTCGACAAGAGCATTGTTCGTGTGTGCAATGGTCTGGGTGCGGGTCGCTTTTCGGAATACTGGATAAAACTAGCAGTGAGTCTCAAACGGCCTACACTGACAAGCAGAGTGAAGAACTAATTATACGTACCCAAGTACCACTTTTCCGTGACCCTGTTTGTTTACGAGGATATTTAGAGCAGTACTATTCGGAGTTATGTAATGGTGAAAGAGTTTTTCACAGAAAGTATCCCTGAAATTCAAAGTATTTGATGATTATGACCAAGAATCCGGTAAACAGCCCTCAATTTGCCTTCGTGATCGAAAACGAGTAGAAAAAAACACAAATTTCGATTTCATACATCGACAGCAACTCTACTGACATCCATTTCAAGAGGTTTCCTTACACACTCAAGAAGAACCTTTCCTTTCAAATTATGACCGAGCGCAGTGGCTTGGATATAAAGATACTGGATTCACATTTTAGAGGCCAACAGTTCAAATTCCCTACCGGTCATCAAGATGTAGGTTTTCCGTAGTTTCCCTAATAGCATGAGGCTAACACCAGGACTATACAATCAAGGCTTCCATGAGTGGTTGTAATAGCTGCTGATGAATCTTCCAGGTTATATGGTCGCGGTCCATAACACTTTCTTGTACCTAACGTTCTGTCCAGAGCTGCGTTTGACATCTTCAGAGGTGTTCCAGATTCCGCTGTCTTGGCGACTGACGGGTCGGAAGTCGGAAAGCTATATACATACCGTGAAGATGGGGCGTGGTCGGTAGAGATAACTCTTCCCCATAAAGATAACAATGAAAATAGCAGGAACTGCTGATTCAGCTTAAATTACGAACAACGTTGCACATAGGCTGTCTTATACATCTATATCTACATCCATACTCCGCAAGCCACCTGACGGTGTGTGGCGGAGGGCACCTTGAGTACCGCTATCGGTTCTCCCTTCTATTCCAGTCTCGTATTGTTCGTGGAAAGAAAGATTGTCGGTATGCTTCTGTGTGGGCTCTAATCTCTCTGATTTTATCCTCATGGTCTCTTCGCGAGATATACGTAGGAGGGAGCAATATACTGCTTGACCCCTCGGTGAAGGTATGTTCTCGAAACTTCAACAAAAGCCCGTACCGAGCTACTGAGCGTCTCTCCTGTAGAGTCTTCCACTGGAGTTTATCTATCATCTCCGTAACGCTTTCGCGATTACTAAATGATCCTGTAACGAAGTGCGCTGCTCTCCGTTGGATCTTCTCTATTTCTTCTATCAACCATATCTGGTACAGATCCCTCACTGGTGAGCAATATTCAAGCAGTGGGCGAACAAGTGTACTGTCAGCTACTTCCTTTGTTTTCGGATTGCATTTCCTTAGGATTCTTCTAATGAATCTCAGTCTGGCATCTGCTTTACCGACGATGAACTTTATATGATCATTCCATTTTAAATCACTCCTAATGACTACTCCCAGATAATTTGTGGAATTAACTGCTTCCAGTTGCTGACCTGCTATATTGTAGCTAAATTATAAAGGATTTTTCTTTCTATGTACTCGCAGCACATTACACTTGTCTACATTGAGATTCAATTGCCATTCCCTGTACCATGCGTCAATTCGTTGCAGATCCATTTCAGTACAATTTTCCATTGTTACAACCTCTCGATATACCACAGCATCATCCGCAAAAAGCCTCAGTGAACTTCCGATGTTATCCGCAAGGTCATCTATGTATATTGTGAATAGCAACGGTCCTACGACACTCCCCTGCGGCACACTTCGGAAGACTTCACTCCATTGAGAATGACATGCTGCGTTGTGTTTTCTAGGAACTCTTCAATCCAGTCACACAATTGGTCTGATAGTCCATATGCTCTTACTTTGTGCATTTAACTTCTGTGGGGAACTGTATCGAACGCCTTACGGTAGTCAAGAAACACAGCATCTATATGGCCCTCTGAGTCTCGTGGCCGAACAGTGCGAGCTTGGTTTCACACCATCGTCTTTTTTGAAAGCCATGCTGACTCCTACAGAGTAGATTTCTAGTCTCCAGAAAAGTCATTATACTCGAACATAATACGTATTCCAAAATTCTACAACTGATCGACGTTAGAGATATAGATCTATAGTTCTGCACATCTGTTCGACGTCCCTTCTTGAAAACAGGCATGACCTTTGCCCTTTTCAAATCCTTTGGGACACTACCTGTGCGACTATCTAGAGAAGGAACTTCAGTGCAGCCTTCCTCTGTGAAACAGCTTTGGAAAAAGACATTTAGTATTTCAGCCTTTAGTCTGTCATCCTCTGTTTCAGTACCATTTTGGTCACAGAGTGTCTGGACATTTTGTTTTGATCCACCTACCGCTTTGACATAAGACCAAAATTTCTTACGATTTTCTGTCAAGTTAGTACATATAACTTTACTTTCGGATTCATTGAACGCCTCTCGCATAGCCCTCCTCACATTACATTTCGCTTCGCGTAATTTTTGTTTGTCTGCAAGGCTTTGGTTATGTTTATGTTTGCTGTGAAGTTCCCTTTGCTTCCGCAGCAGTTTTTTAACTGTTATTGGGAACAGTTAGCTGGAAAATTGAGTACGAACCTGTCTGTCTATCGTCTTACAGATAAAGAGCAACACGATGAAACCGAGCTCTCATGATATGGTAAGCGTAACTGGAAAGACGAATAGCGAAAGGCTGTATTTCATGATAAGAGCAGAATTTGAAGCCTACGGTTCATTTACAAGTGCGTTATGGCAACCGGGACACACAACCCAGCTATTTGTTGCGAGAACACTGGAAAGAGTGGCATAAATGTAAATTGTAGATTGTTTTGTTGCCGTTACCTTGAGGTCAGATTATTTGTTCGCCTAACAAGACAACTGTCGTGCGCCCAACTCTGGCTTATCCAACAAGACTGAAGCGGTCCTTTCCTACGTTCTCGGAGCGTTCATGCCGTCTCGTGGAGTCTTCACTCGACCAGTCGCTTTTTCATTCGTGATACAGAGTCAAAATTACCATTCCGCTATAGTATTAACAGGTAGCCATCTTCCCGCTGTGGTAACACCAGTGCCCGTCAGATCACCGAAGTCCACCGTTGTCGATCTTGGTCAGCATTTCGATAGGTGACCGTCCGGGTCTGCCGAGCGGTAATGGCAAGCAGAGTGCAGTCAGTCCTTGTGATTCCAATTGAGGAGCTACTTGATTGAGAAGTAGCGGCTCCAGTCATGAAAACTGACATCTGTGAGTGCGGTGTGCTGACCACATGCCCCTCCGTATCCGCATCCAGTGACGCCTATCGACTGAGGATGACACGGCGGCCTGTCGGTACCGTTGAACCTTCTGAGCCCTATTCGGGCGGAGCTATACAACTAATATATATTACTTTCAGAAATATTGCTGTACCCAACTACTGGATTGGAAAATGTTCACTGCTGACAGTTAAAGGGCTTCTGTCGATAATCTCCACAAAGAGAAAACAGGAATACAGTTCAACATCAATTGCTCGTAAGACATACAAAACTTTCACACTTCAAGTTTCCACAGCAAAAACTGAATTTATTGGCTTCAAATTGACCTCGGAATTTAACTCTCGATCATTAAACTCCACCTCTAGTTATTTGCTTGTTATGTATCTAATATTAGGTTCATGTGTGAGTTAGTAGTGTTTTGGTTTTGCATGTTGGTATTCCGGTTGCTATACGTTTATTTATCGGTTGTGATTTTTTATTTGTAGTTCAATGTTGCTATATGAGTTTACATATTAACATTTCAAGATAGTGAGTGGATCTGTGGGCGCTATGAAATGGAGTGCTAGAAAATTGAGTGAGTTTAACAGAGGAGCGACAGCTGCAGAGGTAGGCAGAAACATTTTGTGCCGTATGTGGGGATAATTCCGTTGGACAAAACGCTACAAGAAAATGGTTCTCTCGTTTTGAGGAAGATCGTTTTGACATTAGTAACTCTACACGTTCAGAAAGACCTCTGAAATTTGATGAAGAACGTTTAAACGCAGTAATCCACAATGAACCACATCAGGATGCTCTAGAAGTAACAAATGTGATGAACCGTGATCATTCCACTATCGTGCGACATTTTCGTGCGATGGGGAAGGTTAAAAATCGGTTGTATCGATACCGCATGCTCTAAGTCAAAACAGCAAAAATCAGTGTGTGGCCATATGTGCATCTCTGCTGTTAACATAGAGAAAATAAAGGAATGGTTCGGCCCAAACAAAGCAGCAAATCCCATACAAAGACCTGCATGCATCCACAAGAGATAATGTTGTGCATCTGGTGAAACAGCGACAGTGTGATATAGTGCGAATTGCTTCCCCGAGGTGCTGACATTTATTGTCAACAACGGAGACGTCTTCAGATGCAGTCCAGGAACAACGACCAGGAAGACTGCGTGAAGTGACGCTACTCACGATAACGTCCACCCGCATTCTGCTAGACTGACAAAAAACACTGTACAGGAATGTGGTTGGGAAGTCATTCCGCACCCATCTGATTCACTAGATATTGAGTCCTCACATTTTCATCTTCAAGGAACTTCCTTTCCGTAGAAAAATGAGCTCGGAATATGGATCGACGAGTTCTTCGTCTCAAAACCGTGTGATTTCTTAAGTTGCGAAATCGAAACGTTAGCGCAGCGTTGGCATATTGTTGTACATAGTGAGGGGGGGATATATTATTGATGACTAAAGTCCCTGTTCTCTGTGTCAGTCGTGTTTATTAAACTTATGAGAAAACGCCACGAACGTGTGTACCTACTTAATAAAATACCTTTACCTTTACTCGCCTAGATGTTCGGAAAATGATTAAAAACATTTCTACACCCGTATACGCAAAACACAATAACGAACTCTTAAGGATATGTACCGTATTAAAAAAAAATACTTTTGTGAACCACGAAGGATCACTAACGCCCGATTTGATACAAGCAACATCCTTCAAATACCTTCCTCGCCTCATAGGGCCCACAATTCTCCTTCCACAATCCGCAACGGCTGTCAGCCAAATTCCCGATTTTGCGAGCTCCAAACCGCTCCAGGAAACGGTTGTGTATCATTCAGGAATTTCACCAGTCAGATTCAGGAATAGAATTTCTGTACTTTCATTGGCCAATTCCTGCACCCTCTGTAGCACTCATTAGTAAAGTGTTACATCCTGCCAGGACGTTTTCAAAAGTATATACACTCCTGGAAATTGAAATAAGAACACCGTGAATTCATTGTCCCAGGAAGGGGAAACTTTATTGACACATTCCTGGGGTCAGATACATCGCATGATCACACTGACAGAACCACAGGCACATAGACACAGGCAACAGAATATGCACAATGTCGGCACTAGTACAGAGTATATCCACCTTTTGCAGCAGTGCACGCTGCTATTCTCCCATGGAGACGATCGTAGAGATGCTGGATGTAGTCCTGTGGAACGGCTTGCCATGCCATTTCCACCTGGCGCCTCAGTTGGACCAGCGTTCGTGCTGGACGTGCAGACCGCGTGAGACGACGCTTCATCCAGTCCCAAACATGCTCAATGGGGGACAGATCCGGAGATCTTGCTGGCCAGGGTAGTTGACTTACACCTTCTAGAGCACGTTGGGTGGCACGGGATACATGCGGACGTGCATTGTCCTGTTGCAAAAGCAAGTTCCCTTGCCGGTCTAGGAATGGTAGAACGATGGGTTCGATGACCGTTTGGATGTACCGTGCACTATTCAGTGTCCCCTCGACGATCACCAGAGGTGTACGGCCAGTGTAGGAGATCGCTCCATCGCTCCCCACACCATGATGCCGGGTGTTGGCCCTGTGTGCCTCGGTCGTATGCAGTCCTGATTGTGGCGCTCACCTGCACGGCGCCAAACACGCATACGACCATCATTGGCACCAAGGCAGAAGCGACTCTCATCGCTGAAGACAACACGTCTCCATTCGTCCCTCCATTCACGCCTGTCGCGACACCACTGGAGGCGGGCTGCACGATGTTGGGGCGTGAGCGGAAGACGGCCTAACGGTGTGCGGGACCGTAGCCCAGCTTCATGGAGACGGTTGCGAATGGTCCTCGCCGATACCCCAGGAGCAACAGTGTCCCTAATTTGCTGGGAAGTGGCGGTGCGGTCCCCTACGGCACTGCGTAGGATCCTACGGTCTTGGCGTGCATCCGTGCGTCGCTGCGGTCCGGTCCCAGGTCGACGGGCACGTGCACCTTCCGCCGACCACTGGCGACAACATCGATGTACTGTGGAGACCTCACGCCCCACGTGTTGATCAATACGGCGGCCTCCCGCATGCCCACTATATGCCCTCGCTCAAAGTCCGTCAACTGCACATACGGTTAACGTCCACACTGTCGCGGCATGCTACCAGTGTTAAAGACTGCGATGGAGCTCCGTATGCCACGGCAAACTGGCTGACACTGACGGCGGCGGTGCACAAATGCTGCGCAGCTAGCGCCATTCGACGGCCAACACCGCGGTTCCTGGTGTGTCCGCTGTGCCGTGCGTGTGATCATTGCTTGTACAGCCCTCTCGCACTGTCCGGAGCAAGTATGGTGGGTCTGACACACCGGTGTCAATGTGTTCTTTTTTCCATTTCCATGAGTGTAGATACAACGGGTGCTGGAAAACTCCTGTCATCAATGGAAAGTCACTAGCCCTTAAACCAGCATAGTAACACACAACCACAAATCATTTAGGAAGATTACGGACAGGCCAGTCCATCATTTCGAGACTGGACAAACCTAATACTGGAATCTGGGTCTACTGTCGATAAAAGCTACGAGGACGAGCCCATAAACGTGGCCAGGGATGATATGTTACGAGTTAATAGGGGCCTTTATAAGGCTCCATGTCCCCAGGAAGTCACAAGATACATCACACATCCAGCTGAGGTGAGGCACGATGGGATTTTTGTCTGACTGTGCCTACTTCACCAACATCATCGCTTGATTAGTTGACACTGCAGATGACATCTGACCCTTCTGCAATCTTTTCGATGCACAATTATACAACTATGTTTTATTTAGGGGAACATACTAAAAAAAAAAGAAATGGTTTTCATAGGCAACCTGCTATG
This sequence comes from Schistocerca gregaria, assembly GCF_023897955.1. Lineage (NCBI taxonomy): Eukaryota > Metazoa > Arthropoda > Insecta > Orthoptera > Acrididae > Schistocerca > Schistocerca gregaria. Next base: position 202,474,157 of record NC_064921.1, read on the forward strand.
CAGGATGATTCAGCTGCACCTATTGATTGTTTTACACAACTCTCACTTCGTCTATATTCCCCGGCACGGTAGTTCAGCGTGTTCGGTCAGAGGGCCGATTGTCCTATGTAATTAAAAAAAAAAGAAAAAACTGAGTAAAGGAATGAACGATCAACTTGAACTGACGTCATGTGACGTCCGCCCAGACCAAACGAAACGAACAATACCAACAAAAAAAAAAAAAAAAGCCGGCATGGTAGCTCAGCGTGTTCGGTCAGAGGGAGGGTTAGCTGCCTTCTGTAATGAAAAAAAAAACTGAATAAATAGATTAACGATCAACTTGAACGAGCGTCATGGAACGTCCACCCCGAAGAAATACAAAAAACAATATCGAACAAAATGAGGTCAACAACAAAAAAAGTGGTCAGCGAGACCGAAAGCCGCGCCAAGGGGCACGGGTTCGATTCCAGGCTGGGTCGGGGATTTTTCTCCGCTCAGGGACTGGATGTTGTGTTATCCTCGTCCTCGCCATCGGGGTTGTGCTGTCTTCATCATCACCTCATCCACCGTGGTGGCGACAGGAAGGGCATCCGGCTACCCCTTCAATTAACCTTACCAAATCAGACGATAACCATGCCGACCCTGCGGAGTGCGGGACACAGGCACAAGGAACGAGAGAGACGATTGGCCTTGAGTAACATGGTAGTTTTGTACCAACGTATTCAAGTGTCTCCAATCTATCGTTATGTATTTAGCTGAGTAGTGAGACAGATTTTGTAGGGCTCTCTAAGTATACACCATTTATAGTACTTAATATAGCTAAACGAAAGCCCCCAGGGGCTCAGCATTCATTTGCTGGGTACGGGCTTGGCGACCCCGGGGTTCCTGAGCTGGGGACTGGTAAGCGCCGCCAGTCCCCTGTCACCGCAAGCTCTGGGCATGCTTCAACGACCACCGTGCGGCGCGGCGGTGGAATGTTGTGTGTCTCAGGGAGTGGGGATCGTGGCTTGGCCGCCCGGATTGCGAGGATGGAATAAACCTCTATAAACAACCCCTCAATCTCAAGCTGTGCTGCGCGCCGATGAGATGCATGGCTGTTGAGGTGGAACAGTCGTTAGCGGGCAACCTCTGGGGAACCTGCCGCACCTCAGTTTGTATAAGGCTTACCTAGGCACGCGGGGCTCTGTCTAGGTGGACTCTTAGTTCCCTAGCTGCTCGTGGGACCGAGATGGAACCCTCGAACTTTTCTTCTTCTCCTCCCAGAGGAGAGGGTGGGCCGCTGGTAGGTTCTAACACCCAATCTAACAAGAGGGCTCGTGTAGCCAGTCCTCCTGACTCAGGTAGTCGTAACAGAACGCATGCTGCTTCGCCGAATGTGTTTCTTGTAATTAAAAGAAAAGATGGGAGTTCGCGAAAGTTTCACCATTTTATATCCAGAAGGGCTTAGAAGGCATTGCTGGCACTCTAAAATCAGTAAAGCGCTTGCGAAATGGCACCTTGTTGGTTGAAACATCTAGCTTCCAGCAAGCCCAGAACCTTCAGAAGGCGCAATTTCTTGGGGAGTTTGCGATAGAGACTGAATTTCACAACACCTTGAACTACAGCAAGGGTGTTGTGACTTGCTGAGATCTCGTTGACATTCCCCAAGACGAACTGAAGGCTGAATGGTCCCGGGAAGGAATTGTCGACGTGCAACACATTATGAAACGGGTGGATGGTACTCTCGTAAAGACTGACTCGTTTATCCTTACATTTAACACCACCAAATTGCCAGAGCATGTGAAGGCCGGTTTCCTTCGTCTCAGTGTGCGGCCTTATTACCCTAACCCCATGCCGTGTTTTAAATGCCAACACTTTGGACACACTACTCTCGGCTGTAGAGGGGAAGCCACTTGCGAGAAATGTGGTAAAGCCGCCCATGAGGGAGTTGGCTGCTCCTCTCCTCCCAAGTGTGTCAACTGCTCTGGGGATCACCCTGTGTGGAGTAGGGACTGCAGAGTTTTCCTTGAGGAATGGAAGATCCAGGAACTTAAAACTACAAAACGCCTCTCGTATGGTGAGGCGAAGAAAATTTACAAGTCCTTGCAGCCGCCCACCTTCGCTGCTTCCTTTTCTTCCGTTCTCAAACAGCCAGTGCTGAAATCCGATGCCACTACACAAACGGAGGTTGCTACTGTCAGCACTAGCACCTGCGTTTGTCAATGTACGTGTGCTGCTGACGTTCCTGTGAAGCCTGCTGCTCCCCCCCCCCCCCCCCCCCCCCCCGCCATCCCGGCCATCTGACCAGGCCGTGGTAGCTAACGTCATGGAACTTCCCGGGTCCAGTCTTGTGCATTGCCCAGCGCTGCTACACCCCCTACTGCTTCTGATGTTTTGGCACCAATGCCGCCTCAGGCCAGAAAATCGAAGCCAAAGACAAAGGTGAAGACTCGCCCGCTAAAGGAGACCGACATTCTACAGTCTGCTGATGTGGATGTCATTCTCTCTGACGTCTCTCTCGACTCCTCTTCAGAGGCGATGGAGGTTGATGTCAGACTGGGGCACTCATCTCGCCCCAAAACTGAGCCTCCGTCTGCTGTTGTGGGCTCTCCTCCCCGACAGAAAGTGAGAATGAAGGTACTCCCACCCTGATAGATGGCTCCCATTATACAGTGGAACATGAATGGATTCCGGGCACATGTGGAGGAATTGCACCTCCTAGCACGGCAACGCCCCCTGTGCTTGTGTTTACAGGAAACGCATTTCAAACCATCTGATGCTCCTGTACTAAGGGGCTATACGTCATATCGCAAAGATGACCTGACTGGAGAAAGGGCCAAAGGCGGAGTCGCTGTGTTTGTCAATAATGACCACCACTCCTCTGCTCTCCCCCTGGATACTGACCTGCAAGCAGTTGCAGTTGAAATTTATTCACCTTGGAGGCTTACCGTTTGCTCCCTTTATTTACCCCCTCTGGATGCAATGACCTTAGACGCTCTCACAGATCTTATCGACCAACTCCCCCGCCCATTTCTCCTCCTGGGAGACTTCAATGCCCATAATGTCATGTGGGGCTCCACTTCTCTTTGCGCTTGAGGTCGAATTTTGGAGAGCCTCCTAATATCTCAAATGCTGTGCATCCTCAACACAGCTACTCCGACTCATTTCCCTCCTGCTACAGGGTCATTCTCAGCCATTGACCTATCTTTCTGCTCTCCAACCCTCACCGAGTCTGTTCACTAGGAGGTCATTGACGACCTTCATTCCAGCGATCACTTCCCTATCCGCATTCATCTCCTGGATGGTGTATTGCTGGAGCAGCGGCCACCATCGTGGATAATTGACAGGGCTAACTGGCCACTGTTCACTCGGTTGGCTGTCCTTGACCGCCACCATAGCATCCAAGAATGGCTGGATCACATCACGCTTGTGATCCATCATGCTGCTGACCTGTCCATACCACAGTCTTCTGGCACTCTTAAGCGGCGCCTTGTGCCTTGGTGGACAGAAGAGTGCCGTTCAGCCATCCGGGACAGGCGTGCGGCTCTTCGCCGATTTAAATGCCGTCCAACAGCGGTCAATCTTACCGCCTTTCGAATCGCGAGAGCCATGGCACGCCGTGTCATTAAAGAGAGCAAGAAAAGGTCATGGCAGGCGTTCCTGGACTCCATCAACCGTTCCACTTGTTCCACAAAAGTATGGGAAGCCATCCGGAGGATTTCCGGTAAACATAGCCGTTTACCAATAGCTGCTGTCCTGAACCAGGGATGCCTCCAAACGACACCCAGAGCCATTGCTCAGACGCTGGCAGAGCATTTTGCACAAAGTACTGCCACTGCAAATCAGGATCCAGCGCATCGTCGCTACCGTGCGACTGTCGAAAGAGCGAACTTGGACTTTCGTTCGAACAGTTTTGAGGCCTACAACTCCCCTTTCTCCATGTGGGAACTTGAATCGGCTCTTAGTGAGACTTCTGACACTGCACCGGGTTACGACCGCATCCGGTACTCCATGCTTCGACATCTGCCAGCGGCGTCAAAGGAAATCCTCCTCGAATGTTTTAATCTCATATGGCAGACAGGACTGTTCCCCACCTCGTGGCGGAAGGCAATCCGCATCCCTCTCCTCAAACCAGGAAAGGACCGCACATGTCCCAGTAGTTATCATAGTATGTCCTTGACAAGCTGTGTCGGAAAGACCCTGGAACGGATGGTTAACCGGCGTCTGGTCTGGCTGTTAGAGACCAGACAGCTCCTTAGCCGCTTTCAGTGTGGATACCGAAAATTTCGGTCCACGGTAGACAACCTGACCCTCCTAGAGACGGCTATTCAGCAGGCTTTTCTCCGTCAGCATCACTGTATTGGTATCTTCTTTGATATCAGTAAGGCATATGATACTACTTGGAGATACTGTATTCTTGCACAACTGCATCAATGGGGCTTTCGTGGTCGCCTCCCGATTTTCATTCGGTCTTTCCTGTCTCAGCGGTTTTTTCGGACCCGCGTTGGTAACACACTGTCTGATAGCTTTGAGCAAGAGAACGGTGTCCCCCAGGGCAGCGTTTTAAGCGTTACCCCCCTTTGCCATAGCCATCAACAGTATAACGTCTACAGTGAGGAGTCCAGTACAGTGCTCCTTATTTGTGGACGACTTTGCTGTTTTCTGTTCCTCCTCCAGTGTTGCAACCGTGAGCCGTCAGTTGCAGCTAACAGTGCGGCGGTTAGAGGAGTGGGCTGCAAAGACGTGTTTTCGGCTCTCTGCCGATAAGTGTGTTTGTGTTCATTTTAATGGTTCTTGTCGTCTTTTTACTTTGCCTGCCTTGCATATGGGGGATACTGTCCTACATTTTAGAGACACAGTGCGGTTTCTGGGCCTAATTTTTGACTCCAGGTTGTCATGGCTGCCACACCTACGTGACTTGAAAGCCAGAACCCTGAAGGCACTCAACATCCTCAAGTGCCTCATCCACAGGTCTTGGGGAGCGGACAGGGTGCGTCTCCTTCAGTTTTACCGAGCTTTCGTGCGTTCACGGTTGGACTATGGGTGCACAGTATATGGGTCAGCGAGGCCTTCTTATTTGTAGATCCTTGACGCTGTTCACCATGCTGGGATTCGACTGGCCACGGGTGCTTATCGGACCAGTCCCATACCCAGCCTCTGTGCTGAGGCTGGGGAACCGCTACTTACCATCCGACGGCAGCTCCTACTGGTGCGCCAGGCTTGCAAGTTTCTTGCAGCTCCCAGCTCGCCTGCTCACCATCTTGTTGCCCATCCACCTCTGGACCGCCCTTGGCTACGTTGCCGTTTGGGATCCGTGTGCAACGTGTACTAGAGTCCCTCGGTGTGGAGTCTGTACAACCCCAAATCCAGGGTTTTAACGGCCTGCCACCCTGGTTACTGAAGAGGCCCGGAGTGATTTTAGATTTATTGCAGTACAAGAGAGATTGCACTCCTTCCACCGTTTTTAATGCAGCATTTTCTGCCATTTTATCTGAGCACCACGACTATGTTGCTGTTTTTACGGATGGGTCGAAACAAGGGGATTCTGTTGGTTGCTCAGTTGTTTTTCCAGATCGTGTCTTCGAGGTCCACCTGCCTCAGACTTTCGCTGTCATTGATGCAGAATTGTCTGCGATCTTGCGGGCACTGGAGCACATGACACATTCTTCCTCTCCTAAATTTCTTGTCTGTTCCGATTCACTCAGTGCCCTTCACTTATTGCAACGTTTGTATCCGGCAGACAAAAGTGTCCAGACCATCCAGGATGGCCTCCTCCGACTACAGCGACTGGGGAAGGTTGTAGCTTTCTGCTGGGTTCCGGGGCATGTCGGCATTGCTGGAAATGAAAGGGCAGATCTCGCAGCCAAGGAGGCGTGTCTCGCCCCACAAGTATCTCAGTGTGCTATCCCCTTGCACACACTCACCTCGCTGTTGCGCTCACGGGTTATGCGTCGGTGGGAGGATGAGTGGCTGGAAGTGACTGACAATAAGCTCCGTATAGTCAAGACCGCAACGCGTGTGTGGTGTACTTCCTTTCAGCCCCATCGACGGGACGAGGTTCTCCTCACTCGGCTTCGAATAGGCCACAGCCCTATGACGCATGGCTGCCTGCTCCGGAAAGAGGACCCTCCAATGTGTGGTGCTTGCGGCGTCCAGGTCACTGTGCGCCACGTTTTATTGGATTGCGTTTTATTTTCTGACCAGCGGGCCGCAGCTGACTTGCCAGCGGACCTGCCATCTCTTTTAGGCAACACTCGGACGAATGTGGCTAAAGTTTTAAAGTTCTGTGACATGTCAAATGTTTTTACAAAGATTTTAGGGAGAGGATTTTAATTTGCTCACTGTGTGACAAGCTAGCCCATATTTTATGTAAGTGGGCAGCCAATAACAATTTCCTGTGACATTATTGTTGCTATGTTTCCCCTTTCCTAAGGTTTTACTTTCTTATGTAACATTTTCCTTCTTTTCCTGCTTTCTTTGAGTGTGTGCTTTAGTTTTCTTAGGTCTGTCCACGTTCGTTCCTTTTAATGTGTGTCAGGGCGCTGATGACCTCGATATTGAGCGCCCATAAGCCCCAACACACCACCACCACCACAGCTAAACGAAAATATTAATATACAGCTGCCCCTACAGATGCCGTTTTATGCTATCTCACGTGACAGAACAATGATGTTGGCCAGTTCGCTGTGTAGATGTGAAGGACATTGTCAAAACGTCGCAAACGTCTGGTACAGTAAGCGAAGGCATCTCAGAACAACTGTACAAATTATTTTTATGAAACTGCTTCAACACATTAACACGGCATACATATCTTAATATTTTCATTAGGTTATATACCAGAAAATAGTCACTTCCACACTTCCCATTTTGATACTTCCTGTTAATTTCATTGTTTCCAACGGTGAAACATACTATATAAACCAACTTTTCTGAACCACTTACGAAGGAATAAGTACTATAAAAATAATAAACTTAGAGAGACATCAAGAATCTGTATGACTACGCCGCACAGTACACAAAGAAATATTGGAGACACTTGGATAAGTATGGGAGAAGTAAGGCATATCTTGGTCCAAAAATACCGTTTATGTCACAGCTAGTCCTCACTTGTATTTTTTATAGTATGGTTCCGACTTCTAATAGTCACACAAAGCTCTGAGGGAGAACTTACATAGATTACATGGTTTTACCCTATCTGGATACTTTTCCAAATACAGACGAAGTGTGAGTTGCATAAAACGGATCGCTAGCGACAGCTAAATCACCTTGTATGTGCATGACCTTGTGGTTATGATCACATGCAAGAAATTTTCTTGATAAGATCATAAAATTACAGGGAAGATAGATAGTAGTAAATATTTAGATTAAGTTGATGTTCCGATCTTCACATGAGATAAATTGATGATCTGATCTTCAGTCACATTTATAGCTCCGACATGAGGACCACTGGCTCACTTTGCACTTCTAGGTATTGTAAACCGGCGCCAAACTTTCCCTGAAGATGCGAGGAAGAGAGTGGGAAAAAAGGTCGCATTACGTAGCCAGCTCGCTCACTCATATGAGTTCTTCTGGTGGGCTCATGTGAAATGTTATGTGTGTTTAACGTAAGAAAAGACTGAAAATCAAATCTACGCAAGAGATCTCGTTTCCTGTAACATACTTTGCAGTGGTACGGCAGAATTATAGGACGATGTCATACACTATATGACCAAAAGTATCCGGACACCTGGCTGAAAATGACTCAGGTTTGTGGCGGCCTCCACCGGTAATCCTGGAATTCAATATGGTGTTGGTCCACCCTTAGCCTTGATGACAGCTTCCACTCTCGCAGGCATACGTTCAGTCAGGTGCTGGAAGGTTTCTTGGGGAAAGGCAGCCCATCCTTCACGGAGTGCGGGACTGAGGAGAGGTATCGATGTCGGTCGGTGAGGCCTGGCACGTAGTCGGCATTCCAGAACATCCCGAAGGTATTCTATAGGTTTCAGGTCAGGACTCGGTGCAGGCCAGCTCATAACAGGGATGTTATTGTCGTGTAACCACTCCGCAACAGGCCGTGCATTATGAACATGTGTTCGATCATGTTGAAAGATGCAATCGACATCCCCGAATAGCTCTTCAACAGTGGGAAGCAAGAAGGTGCTTAAAACATAAACGTAGGCCCTGTGCTGTGATAGTGCCAAGCGAAACAACAAGGGGTGCAAGCCCCCTCCATGAAAACCACGATTACACCGTAACACCACCGCCTCCGAATTTTACTGTTGACACTACACACGCTGGTAGATGACATTCACCGGGCATTCGACATATCCACACCCTGTCATGGGATCGCCACATTGTGTACCATGATTCCTCACTCCACACAACGTTTTTCCAATGCTCAATCGTCCAATGTTTACGCTCTTTAAACCAAGCAAGGCGTCGTTTTGTATTTACCGGCGTAATGTGAGGCGTATGAGCAGCCGCTCGACCATGAAATCCAAGTTTTCTCACCTCCCGCATAACTATCATAGTACTTGCAGTGGATCCCGCAGCAGTTTGGAATTCCTGTGTGATAGTCTGGATAGATGTCTGCCTACCCTCTTCAACTTTCGTCAGTCGCTGTCAGTCAACAGACGAGGTCGGCCTGTACGCTTTTGTGCTGTACGTGTCCCTTCACACTTCCACTTCACTGTCACATCGCAAACAGTGGACCTAGGGATGTTTAGGAGTGTGGAAATCTCACGTACAGACGTATGACACAAGTGACACCCAATCACCTGACCACGTTCGAAATCCGTGAGTTCCGCAGAGCGCCCCATTCTGCTCTCTCACAATGGTACTACTGAGGTCGCTGATATGAAGTACCTGGCAGTAGGTGAGAGCAGAATGTACATAATATGAAAAACGTATGTTTTCGGGGGTGTCCGGATACTTTTTATCGTACAGTGTATCTGAATACAGACTGATGGACGCCATGTTGAACAGCAGTTGTGAAGTACGAACTCGCAAAAGTTGTGCTGAAAAAAGTATTATAAGAATGTATCTTCTAGGACTTTAATCGTGATCAGCACACCATCGGTAATATGGAAATTTTCTCACTAACGCTAAATGTGTCCGACTTTTGTCATTTACGAGCCGTAGCCTTCTTCCCGGGTTCGATTCCCGTCGGGGTCAGGGATTTTCTCTGCCTCGTGATGGCTGGGTGTTGTGTGATGTCCTTAGGTTAGTTAGGTTTAAGTAGTTCTAAGTTCTAGGGGACTGATGACCATAGATGTTAAGTCCCATAGTGCTAAGAGCCATAGCCTTCTAACTAAAGTTGATAAGTATTTATCATTTGAATAAAAATTTTTTGTTTGTGATAGTACTGCTTAATGGTGTTCATTTTTCATTTTTCACTGGAGTATAGCTCGCATGGGTGTTATCTACATGCCGCTCCAATATTAGTAATTTTTTGTTCTTCTTCGATTTTACTGACGCTAGCTCTGCACATTTTAATCTGTCTAAATGTTTCACAGTTAGCTCTGTTTTCGAAAAATCGTGATCTATGCAATTTCTGTGTGTCACTTTATTAAAAACAAACACTTTCGGTCGACAACAAATCATCCTCAGGTATCTGTATCAATCCTCAGGTATCTGTATCAATGAAAAAGACCGTAATTAGACACAGTCATCAAAAAACAAAAAAATCGTCACGTATCTCTACAGCATTCGTCACATAATATACACCTACAAAATGGTGTCAATTACAGAACAACTGTCAGATGATAGCAACATGCATCTAAATCAGTGCTAAACATCAACTTCATCAAAATCAAAGAATGCAGGAAAGCAATAGATACACACATAAGAGAATAAGGTAATGCGGCGAAGCTGTACAGTACATTCTAAAGTTCTTCTCTATGAATAAGTGGCAATTCACCCAATGTTTATCTCTGATGTCAGCCAAAGGGTCAAAATTATTAATTAGAGCTAAATACCATATCATCTTACTAGTTAAAATTAATGTATCTAAAGTAATTAAAAATATGGACACATTGTAACATAAATAGGAAGACTGAATACTCGACCTTGCCAAAAATCTATTAAGCACTGTGTAGACGGTATGACTGCGTTAGGTCATAATGTGCTGTAAACTACAAGTTATCTAACGAAGGGAGAACTGAAGCACACTAGTCATCAATGTGTGCAATACTAGCATACAAAGAAAATGAATAAATATATCATCTTGCCTGAAAGTTAACTAATCACTGAATATTCATTACAATGTTTTAGCCTGCGACTGAAATGGACTGTGTTATTGCATCTCCCGCCAACTGCAGTACGATCTGTCATTCGTTCCCTACAAGCAGAAGGAGCCAATATTGACGAGATTCACCACGCACTGGTTCGTGCATGTGGGTACAAAGTCGACGATGTGAGTGACGGGTGCAAAAACTTCAAGACTAGTCGCAAAGTTGTTCATGATGAAAGTGGTGACTGATGAACTTGTGCAATATGTTGACGAAACTGCGCCTGTAATTGTTTCTCAATTACAGAACTTTACGAAGACGTGGCTCACATTTCTATGTCAACTTCCTTTAACGTTGTCTCAGAGAGAGTAGGTTACCATAAAATTTGTGCACTATGAGTACCACGAAAATGTCAAACCGATATTCACAAACCTAAAAGATTTGGTTCAGCCTTAATGTTTCTCCAACGCTAACATGAAGAGGGGGCGGAATTTCTAAACAGTTTCGTGAATGGGAAGGAGAAGTACAGTATGTGTAGTACGTGAACTCCAATACCAAAGAAGAGTCGAAACTGTGGATGTACATTCAAGTCTCAAAAAAAAAAAAAGTATAAAAATCTCAGACAGACGCTCTCAAACTGCAGAATGATGATTACAAATTTTTCAGATCGAAAAGGAGTTTTAATAACAGATTTCATCACAGGAACGTGTGAGGATACTGCGACATCGTATGTTAATTGTGAGGTTCTTACGAAACTCCGAAGGTCTGTCCAAAACAAAATGCGCTGGATGATTACCGTAGAAATCATTCTCTTTCAGACAATGTGCGACAACATACTGCGAATCGAACGCAGGAAAAATTCAGAGATTTTGGGTTGGAGATTGCTGGGAGATTCTTCAACATCCTCCTTATAGTCCGGACTTGGCACCAGGCGACTTTTATCTTTTGCCTAACACTAGCATGGAGGCCTGGCTGGTTGGTCAGCACTTGACGATGATGAGATTAAGGATGCTCTCAACAACAGCCTGAAGCGCAAGGCAACATCTTTCTTTGATTATGGGATAAAGACGCTGTTGTCGCGCTAAGACAAATGTTGGAATTTGAGTGGCAACTATGTGGACACGTAATGTCAAGATATAAGTACAGATTGTTCCTAAAACAATTCTATTTGCGCGGTTTGGATTTGCGCGGCAGATTTTTCGTGTAAACTTCCGGATAAAATCGTAACAAGTGCTTAGTATTAACCGGTAATGTAATTATGAGTGTCTTTAATACAATGGTTACACAGGTTAGTATGATGCTTACAGAATATATAATTCACAAGCTTAGACTACTGCTGGCCACCATGTGCTCGATGGGCCAGCTGCGTCGTCGCTACGCGCCGTTTTCTCATTTCCTTTTCGACGCTACCGTAGCTTTCGGATTCTCTCGACACAGGACTTTTCAGGCTTTTCTGATTCCTTTCGACGCGCGCTGCATTTTCTGTAACTCCGGGCATAAGACGACATCTTTAATTATTCTGTAATTTTCAAATTAATATCGATTTCCACTTACATTCCGGAGAATATTTTTATGGTCTCACTTTTAATTCTAGTAACGCTCCACTACTCTTCACAATGACACCCGACTCGATGTCCTAGATAAGCCAGTTTCTACGAGATACCAATTAAAAATTTTACACAGAGCTAATTCGTAACTAGAATGAATTTTCTCTCTCTGCAACTGAATGTGCGCTTTTATGGAATTTCCTGGCAAATGGGGACTCAAACCTGGGACCTTTACCTATCGTGGGCAAGTTGTCTACCCACAGAGATACCTGAGGACTACTCAATCAAGACCCATCCTCACAGCTTACTTCCGCCAGTACCTCATCTCCTACGTTCCGAACTACACAAAATTTCTCCTGAGAAACTTGCGGGACTAGCACTCCTAGAAGAATGGGTATTGCTGAGACATGACTTAGGCCGAGGCTGGGGAGTTGTTGCCAGAATGGATCTTCACCGTCCTTCGTAACAGTTACGCACATCTAACTACGCTGTTGGCATGACGTCACAGGCAAAAAAAAAATCACTGCGCGATAAACACTTACGGACATAATCTGTCTCTTGTGGGCTCAACCACTGTTTACGAACTATTAGACCTGTAGTTATTATCGATTCAAAAATGTGATGCCATTTTGTTATACAAGAAAGTGCCGTGCCCAGCTCGGCAAAAAGAGAAATTATGGCAAACTCTTTGATGCCCGTCTGTCTGTCTGTTTGTCTGTACAACTGTTAAAAACCCTTTTCCCAGGAAAGGGTATAGATATGAAGTTGAAAGTTTTGTCACATACTACCGTCTATGATACCTTCATGGTATAATAAACGTTAGCTTCTAAGTCAATACAATCAAAAGGTATGGCCATTTATGTCCCTTATTTTGTTACTCTCAAACTCAGCCATCAAAGCATATGGGGTACTTCCCGTTGATCTACTATACAATGATGAATTTTAGCAAGAAGTAAGGTTTCACAGTACAAGTAAACAAAAAAATCGAAAATCGTTGATTTGTAATTACATCATACGAAAAAAAATTCTTTTGTCATTTGTTATCCGACGTCAAACTTGACTCTCTACAACAATAAACCATTCAGGCTGACTGTGTCGCACAAACACTCGTGAAAGCAACGCTCGTGTAGGCCTTGTGACACAAGGGGTGGTTTTTGTCGCTGCTACTTGACAACGTACACGCTGCTACTGACTCGACTAGCAACTATTGACAGCTAGCGGCGACTGAAATTGAGCAATTCTAGTAGCCGTGTGTGGCACTCATTTCACCTAATTGCCTCTGTTATCGCCTCGTCTGATAGCTCAGTCGCTAGTCGCTCTCTCGTTATCAGGTTTATTTGGTTTGATTGTTTCTTTTATTTCTTTACGTTTCTTTGTCATTGCGATGGAGGACGATGAAGGAAATGTGGGCAAATGCTCAGGAAATGATATGTTGGAATTTCTGGATGTTTATCGGAAATTTGAAGGGCTATGGGAGAAAAATAACAATAATTACTTGAAGAACGCGCAATAAAGAAATTGTGGAAGATTACGTGTGGAATTTAATGAAACTGAATTAAACATTCCGTATGAATAAAATCTCAGGAAAAAATTTAGAACGTTAAGGACGCATAGAAAACTCAATGAAACGAAGTGAAGATACACTTAAAAAGAGGCAAGGGAGCTGAAAACGTGGACAATCCCAGGCTGATTTGGTTCAACGAAGCGGATTCAGCATATGCCGAAACAATAAATCATTTCAGGACTTAACGAATTGGTTTGATTGACATTATAAACGAGTAATAAGGTTAGTACGGCACGCCACTAGCTACTATTTACTCGTACAAACCTACAGCTCAGTGGGACCATCTAGTAGCGGCGACATGAAGTGGCGACCATTCGCCGCGAGTAGCAGCAGCGATAGAAATCGCCTCGTGTGACACAGACTTTAGATGGGGAGTGCGGAAGTACCCTATAGATGGGAAGTCAGTGTCGCCACACTCGTAAGCCATATGAAGCGCTCCCCACACGTGACGTGAACAGTAGGATTCCGGGACACTGCATCAACGTAGTGGTTCATTAAAGCGTGATAATGTAAGCACGGGGCTGTTTTATTGAGCCCGTGCTCGGCCGCTCACCTGCCCGTAATCGCACTGGCCGGAGCGGAGCGTGGCGCGCGCCGCAGTCAACAATGGGGCGGAACTCCCGCGAGCTGTCGGCGGTGGCGCGGGTGCGCCATAAATCCAGAGGGGAGCTGTATGCAGATGCAGAGGCAGCACAGGCTGATAGCATCGCGAGGGGGCAGACCGCACAGCTGTCGCGGACGCAACGCACCGACACTGCCAGTGCTAGATACTCTCATACACCACGGTCCTGCCCCTTCACACCGGTGCCCGTGGACGACGACAGCGCAAGGGTAGTCATCATCGGTAGGAGAGGCTCCGTCACCTAGTTCCGTGTCTGCTCAATAAAAATATTGATGGAGATCCTCCTTTGCAAAACACAACGACATTACCGGAGCTCTTCCTAAATTAACTTCCTATTGGCTGCTGCAAAAAGAACAAACTGGCCAGGTGTGAGTAGAACTCGCACACTGAGGGTTCCGTACAAATTTAATTTTGTTTATAGATACTTTATTCAATGCGGAAATCGACACTCTCGGCCATTTTTGCTTTTATCGACATTGGTACTGGAAAGATATCGGTCTAAGGTACTCAAGGATTTTCGACAGCGCTGCACTCCAGTAATATAACTGTGACCATTATTATAACAATCAGTAGCTCTGAATTCAGGCTGGCTGAATCGCAATAGTCAAACATTAGCCAAGGAACGACTTTATTGCTCATACGACGCGTTTCGGAATTTATCCCTCATCAGACAGTCGCTCCTGGATATCTGATGATCGGATAAATGCCGAAATGCGTCATACGAGCAATGAAGTCATTCTTTGCCTGATGTTTTGAACTCTCCAAGTTTTCAGCTCCCTTGCCTCTTTTTAAGCATATCTTCACTTCGTTTCATTGAGTTTTCTATGCGTCCTTAACGTTCTAAATTTTTTTCTCAGATTTTATCCACACGGAATGTTTCATTCAGTTTCATTCAATTCCACGCGTAATCTTCTACAATTTCTTTGCTGCGCGTCCTTCAAGTAATTATTGTTATTTTTCTCCAATAACCCTTCAGATTTCCTACAAACATCCAGAAATTCCAACATATCATTTCCTGAGCATTTGCACACATTTCCTTCCTCGTCCTCCATCGCAATGACAAAGAAACGTAAAGAAAATAAAAGAAACAAGCAAACCAAATAAACCTGATAACGAGAGAGCGACTAGCGATTGAGCTGTCAGACGAGGCGATAACAGAGGCAATTAGGTGAAAGTAGCGCCACACACGGCTACTAGAATTGCTCAATTTCAGTCGCCGCCAGCTTTTAATAGTTGCTAGTCGAGTCAGTAGCAGCGTGTACGTTGTCAAGTAGCAGCGACAAAAACCGCCCCTTGTGACACAACCTTAACGCTACGGCCTACACGAGCGTTGCTTTCACGCGTTTTTGTGCAGAGTTCACTCCGGCAATATGGACCACCTTTTGTTGAATTCGGCTGGCTACACGCTGCGCTCCCTCACAATGCGCGACTGCAGACTGGTGCGTTCACACCGACGAAAGCACCTCGATGCATTCGTTCTGAGTATTTTTCGCGCTGCGTTTCAGTTACCAATTGACCATACATGTGGGAAACACGCTGCGTTTTCAGCACCGTCGTACCAGTGTCGTATCTTAATGACTGTATGAAAGAGCGCGTACAGACAATGTAATAATCATCAAGGAAGTTAAGGAACATCTATGTCCATACAACTCACGGTATAATGTACATAAAAAATACAGAGGAAACGAGAGAATCGTGCCAGCAGTAAAAGTTGCGCTCTCCAATAATATTGGGATGGAGTAGATGACAATCAGGAATCATATCTTTGTAAGTAAATATCAGACCAGTATACTATTAATAAAATGACACTATTTGGTTCCATAGTCATTTTGGAGTCTAAAAACACCAGGTATGTACACATCACACTGAAGCGACGAATGAAAATTTGTACCAAGGGCAGGATTCGTACTCGGATCTCTTGCTAACCACTACGCCACACTGGTACTGTGTCTTTGCAGAAATGCACGGACTAACCTAGCACGTCTCCCTCCTCAATTCTAATTCCCACTCACGCCTCAACTCACTTGGTATTATCCCAAAACTCGAACGGCATGGCAGAGGCTCTCCAACTCTCTTGGAATAGCGCCAAAAAAGTGGGGGATCCTGCCTAAAACGCGTATATATGTGCTTTAATTAAATGGTACATGTGGTTCTAGAGACGTGTTCAAATCTCGACGCTTTTCGAGTTGAGGAGGAACACTAAGTGGGCTGAGGTGTAAATGGAAACTGGGACTGAGGAAGGAGACATACTAGGATAGTCTGTCCAGTTGTGCAAAGTCTCTGTGCTGTGTTGACGTAGTGGTTAGTCCATCGACCTACTGAGCAGGAGACCCAGATTCAAATCCCGGCCTTAGGATAAATTTTCATTCGTTGCTTCAGTCTGCATGTATATTATAAGTTATTAATAGTATCTATAAACAATACACAAATATATTTACGAATATGCATAAACACAAAGACAATATTCCAAATTTTATACCAGAAAAACTAGTCTTCATCCTAGGTTGTTAATTTAACGATCATTCTATGGTACACGTTATTGAGCAGAACAGAAGAGAAAAGAAAAATGATCTCTGACACTTACATCGCTACTAGTTCCTGCTGTTCCATGCGCAAGAATACTTTCTATTCTGCTTGACAGTGTGCCATGAAAATTAGGCGTCTTGAAATCTCACAGAATTGTAAAGCTTTCGTGATGCTGCAGTACGACGAGGGGCGTTCAGTAAATAATGCAACACTTTTTTTCCCAGCCACTTTCTGTTAGAAAACGCGAAATTTTTTGTGGGACATCGTGGAATATTCTACCTTTAGCCCCTACAGTTTCATGAAGTTCTCGTAGGTGGCGGCGCCGTACCTAGCTTTCAAAATGGCATATGTAACGGAGGTGAGTTCCAACCAGAGAGCTGTCATTTAGGTTCTTTTTGCGGAAAACCAGAGCGTCGCGGATTTTCGTAGGCGATTGGTGGGCCTCTACGGAGACCTGGCTGTGAGCAAAAGCCCAGTGAGTCATTTGGAGAGGCGTCTGTCACATCGCAACGAGGTTGCACAAACCCGGCCGATCTCCCGCTTGCCGGCCGGCTGCAGGCATCTGTGGCTCCTGAAAAACTGGAACGTGTGGACAGTCTCAGCTGCTCAGCTGGTCGTCTCTGTTGGTAGTGTAACAAGACGTTGGTTCTGATGTCAACCAATAGAGTGGTACCGAGCGGGCATACGGTCCCTACCGGTAAGGTGGCATAAGGCAATCGCAGTGTACGAAGAATATGTTGAAAAGCAGGGTTTTCTAGTAGAAAGAGTGGGCAATAATATGGTTTTTTGGAATCCTAAATAAAACCAATCTGTTTTGAGAAAAAAATGTGATGCATTACTTATTGAACACCCCTCATAGTATTCTCCACATACGGCCTAACATCAGTTGGAAGATGGAAAACTCCCCGCTTATTAGATAAAAGGCCAAATGCGGATGCTACATGAAGTCGTGATCAAGCCTTTTATTGCTGGATAAGATCTCACTCATTGTAAGAGCCTCATTAGCCACAAAATCGGATTTTCAACCTGCCAGGATCAATCGAAAGAGATTCAGGCTGTGGTAAACTCAAAGCTTGATTTTAAGGTTTTTCCTAATTCGGATGCTTCCAGTATATTCGATTCCATGGGCTTCAGGCTGCGCGAAAAACGCACATGTGTCTCCAGCACTGCAGGCGTCGCGAGTGACGCGTCAGACAAATGTCAGCCGCTAAGTATGACCTCGTACACAATTGCCAAAACGATCGCGTGTCCATTGTTCACGTGAGGTGTGATCCCCCTTCTTTCGGTTTACATGGCGAGCATAGAGGGGCACTGAGGCTCTGTAGGGAGGACAATGCTGTGTCCTCATCAGGGTCTAGGTGCTCGCGATCCACGTGGCTCACATATTACTCTGGCGAGGCCGGCCGCGGTGGTCTAGCGGTCAGTTCCTGTCTCGGTCGGGCACACATTTCTTTTTCTTTTTTTTTTTTTTTAAGTCTGCTTTCCGCAGCGCTGCGGCGAGGACGTCTTGTTTACGTCCCGTCCGCGCGGTCGCGAGTGCTCGTAGTTGTTTACTACTGCGTTGTCGCTAGTTTAGAGTCCATCACTACCGACGCAACATGGCACATTCATACAGACAAATCACCATCAAGATCAGTTTTCAACCCGATCATGCACGACCGCGAGCTTTTGAAGTGGAACGTTTCCTTCGTGACGACGTTAAAATTGACCCGCGAGACATAATTGGTATCCATCTCTCTATCACGAGCAGTGTTGTCTACGTCAAGCTAGTAAGTGACGAGGTGTGCAACAGAATCGTGAGCGCACATGCCAACGGTCTTAAATTCAAACATTCTGATGGCCATATTGGGGCGGTCTCTATCGATCACGCGGGGCTTGGCCTACGTACGATACGCGTCTTCGAACTCCCTTTTGAAGTACCACCGGACGTAGTCACCGCGGCTTTCCAGCCCTACGGCAGAGTGATCAGCCATATGGCCGAAAACTGGACCACCTTTACAACGTACCCCGTTCTTAACGGGATACGACAGATTAAAATTGAATTGACCAAACATGTTCCGTCATATCTTGTCATCGGCGGATGTAGGGCGATCATTATGTATGATGGTCAGCCACGCACTTGCTCTGGTTGTGGCCAAGTAGGGCACGTCCGTTCGGATTGTCTCCGACGACGGCTTACTCAAATCCCGACAGGTGAATCTATGACTCCTTCTACGGTGACGACCCTTCCTCTCAATTACGCCGAAGTTACACGGGCAGCAACCTTTACCGATGCTGACGACATTAGTCCGATAGCCGCCCCCGATGGCGAGAACATAATGGCTACTGCAGTACAGGATCCGGCCTCTACAACGGCACCCCCACCTGAAGATAATCACCGACCGACCTTGCAAGAAGGCGTAGATGCCAGGATGGACATTGACCCACGGGTTGTGCCGACAGCGGCTTTTCTTCCAGACACCGGAGCAGCTGAAGAAATCCACCCACATTCAGATACTAAAGCACACGTCCGTAAACAGCGTTCCCCGCGAAAACACAAGAGACGGCGGCGTGCTCCATCGGACGAGTGTTTGCAGCGATCGTCTGCCATGGACTGTGGAAATTCCGACGACGGTACCGGCGGTACAGAGGCCGCTGTAACTTCAAACTCAACAGATCGCCGTGGTGACGGCTTCAGCCCCTCCGACTCCACAGAACAGCAGGATCACAAGCAGACAGCCGCTGCCGATTCCCAGCCAGAAGAGCCGATGGAGTCAGCGCCGAGTGCCGCAGCAGGCACTAACAGCCACCAACAGCCGATGGTATTTCATGGCGACTGGGCAGACGACTGTGAGGCACACTCCTTGCCCATCGTGTCGGACGACACGGGGGGAAATTTGTCCCACCAGTGCTGACCCTTTTCCGCCATCAGTTAGAGTGACGAGACAGCCTTACAGGGGTACTGATGGCCAACACGGATGCTGTGGATAGACCTCAAACTTATCGCATTGCAACAATAAACATCAACACTATACGGACGCGCGCTAAGTTATCCTTGCTTTAGGATATATTGAACTCTGCTTCCATCGACATAGCCCTCCTCCAGGAAGTGTACGTCGACGACTTCCCAGGCATGTACGGTTATGATGCTTGCGTCTCTCCAGCTTCCCCAACAGGTAGCGGTGTCGCTGTACTTCTTCGGGAAGGGATAGTGGCGGACGATATCCTGTTTCTGCCTGGGGCACGAGGAATGGCACTCACAGTACTGAGTGTCCGCCTTATCAATATCTACGCACCTTCCGGGACGGACAAACGTCGCGAACGTTCACGATTCTTTGCGGAAGACGTCGCCCCGCTCTTCCAAGCCCCCACGACCATTTGTTGTTTGGAGGTGACTACAATTGCGTACTGGCGCCCAGAGACCAACTCCCACGACATAATCCGTGCCCGGAACTCGAGACGCTAATTCGAGACCACAGATGGTGGACACTTGGGAACATCTTCACGGCCACCGACCGGGATTCACGCACTTCACGAGTCACTCTTCCAGTCGTATCGACAGGATTCATGTCTCACGCTCTCTCGTCGCTGGAACACAGGATGCAGAACTGTGGCCTGCAGCATTCTCGGACCACTCAGCTTACATTTGTGCCGTCACCCTGCTTCGGCAACTAGTGTGGAGAAGCCGCAGCCCGTGGAAATTAAACATCGCTCACCTGTCGTACCCGGATTGCCGCCAAGCCGTTGAGGATACGTGGCATTCGTGTGAAAATCGCCTCCGTGCATATCCCACAACGATCCGCTGGTGGTTGGACTGCGCCAAACCGGCACTGAGGCGAACGTTGATAACCTACGGTCGCGACCACGCTACTTGGCGAAGACATACACTCGACTTTTACTTCCGGGTCCTGCGCGACTGCGATACTATGGCGCCGTCCCCGGAACGACAAACGGCGGTCCACCGTGCTAAGGCTCAGATCCTCGCTCATATGCGACGCCACCTAGAGGGGGTAGTCATCCGCTCGAGGATGCAGGATCGGATATCTAGCGAACGCCCGTCAATGTTCCACGTCCTTCGTGAACGTAAACGACGCCAACGAGCGCTGATACGCTTCATCGACACGGAGAACGGTCATCGCCTCACCACGCAACAAGACATAAACACAGCGTTCTACAATCATTATTCCCAGCTCTATTCCGCTCAGACCCCTGATCCGACAGCACTGGAGGACGTGTCTCAGACGATTTACGGCACCGTCACCCCGGTAATAGAAGCGGCCTTGATGGAAGAAATTACAGAAGAAGAAGTGATCAACGCCATTAGAAAAGGAGCTGTCAACAAGTCTCCGGGTCCTGATGGCCTCCCCTTGGAATTTTACCGGACTTTTCAATATTTATTAGCCTCCCGATGGACGGACATCTGTCGCGAACTACTATCCCCGGACGTGCCGCTCCCTGCGGCCCTTGTGGAAGGGATGATTATTCCTATTCACAAACCGTCCGGTGGCTCACGACTGCAGGACTACCACCCGTTGACGCTATTGAACTGCGACTTCAAGATATTTTCTCGACTGTTGGCGGCGCGGATACGCCAGACCCTAGGCAATGTTATCTCACCCGATCAGACGTCATTAGGAGGCGACAATAATATTCAAACGGCACTCAGCGAATATCGTGACTTGATCTCACTGGCGAGGGCATGTCGTCTGAAGGGTGCACTGGCGGCCATCGATTTTAGTCAAGCTTTCGACCGAGTGGACCACAACTATTTGAAAGCGGTCCTCCAACATATGCGGTACCCACAGCCATTCGTCACTGTCGTCATGCGACTACTCCGTGGCGCGACGTCCAAGGTGATCGTCAACGGCCGACCTTCGCAGCCCCTCACCATTTCTCGATCGATACGCCAAGGCTGCCCTCTGTCCACTTTACTTTACGCTGTGGCCATGGAACCTCTCCTCTGAGGCCTGCGCCAACGACTAACGGGTATGACGTTACGAGGCCACACTTTCCGATGTAAAGCGTACTCTGACGACCTGGTGATTGTCATCCGCAACGGTGACGACACAGCTAGCGCACTAACTTGGATAGCGAAATATGGCATGGCCACTGGTAGTCGTATCAACGTCGCAAAATCGGTGGCGATGAACATCGGGGTCGGATTGTCTGAGAACAGTGTCACCCCCTTACAGCTCAGTGATAGTTTGAAATGTCTCGGCATTGATTTTACAGACGATATACGACGGACCGCTGCTCACAACTTTCGACGGCTTTTACGAAATGTTCGGACTGGAATTGCCAACAACCGCCTACGAGCCCTGGATATCGTCCAACGGACCCAGTATGTCAACACACATTTAGCGTCACGCATTCCGCACTACGCCCAGATATTACCTATACCGGTGATGTTAGCTCGCCGTATACTTGCGGCTTTTGGGTCCTTCGTGAGTTCTGGAATGCTCTTCAAGATCAAATATGAGACTCTCACCCTTCCCCCGGATCGGGGAGGGCTTGGCCTTTATCACGTTTATGACAGAGCTGTCGCCCTATTTGTGAGCACATTAGTCAAACTATGGCACCGCCGTCCGGACAGTCTGACCAGTTTGTTAATAGAAGAACTAGCACCGCATTCCCTGTTGCCGCCTGTGCCGATACACCACGTCCCCTCTTCGCTCTTCTACATCGGTGTCTTTTACCTCGAACTCAGTTTCGTTCGACTTGCCTTACCAGCGACTCAACTGGCGACGGCAAAGACTGTTTATAGGGTCCTGCAACGTGGACGACCCGATAACGTCGTGGAGAGGAAGCACCCAAACGTCAACTGGCGAGTAGTGTGGAGGACAATTCACCACGTAACACTAGACACTGACGTCACGGCGATGTGGTATATCACTGTCAACGGTAAGCAGGTGACCAGATCAAGGCTACATGCGATCCACATGGTAGACTCACCCATGTGCACAAGCTGTGGCGTTCAAGACAACGATGAACACCGTCTTAGCTGTGGCGAGTCTACAGCAGTGTGGCACTTAGTGAGGCAAATGTCAGCATACTTCCTTCGGCTAACGCCGCATCATATCGACCCCAATACTATCTTATACCCGGATGAAACGTATTACCCAAGAACTAAAACTAATGCAATGACGTGGCTTCGTGGACATGCAGTGCATTATTTGTTTCAAGACGGCACTAAGGACACTTTAGACTTTTGGAACTATTTGTAGGAACGGTATTGCAAGATCCTCCGTAACCCAAAGTATCTACAATATTTTTCCAATTTTTTGTGGAGTGCGTTCCACGACCCTCGACGTAGCTGGAACATCACGGGTAAGAAAAGCTAAAATTACAATACGATAATAGAACACTACACGGTACAACGTGGGATCTACTTTCATCATTACGAGAAGTCATACCTGGATGATACAGCAGATGGAGAGTTTCGTTGTGAACCCTCACACTCTGTAGCAGTATTTGTCCCATTTCCTCTTTTTGTCCCCGGTGCGAAAAGGTCTTCGCAGTTTTAGTTTTCCCATCCGGCGCAAGATGTAGCACTGGTTAATGGTGGTATGGATTCCACCCTTCAGTTTTGTTTCATGGTTTCATGGTTTCCTTCGCCCCGCACTTTGCTCTCTTTCTTTATTCCCTTTTCTACAACTATTAGTATGGTTTTAATTACGTGCGTCCCCAACTCGACGCAACGAGTGCACTTACTAGTTTTCTGTTCCTCACTGTTAAAAGAAATAAAAATAAGAAAAAATTAAAAAAAAT
This sequence comes from Schistocerca gregaria, assembly GCF_023897955.1. Taxonomy (NCBI): domain Eukaryota; kingdom Metazoa; phylum Arthropoda; class Insecta; order Orthoptera; family Acrididae; genus Schistocerca; species Schistocerca gregaria. The sequence goes on from NC_064921.1 coordinate 202,497,329, forward strand.
TAAAAATAAATAAATGAATAAATAAAAAAAGTCACAATAATACACCAACTGTATCCTTTGTACCACATCACATCCCCAGGATGGGAGGGAGGAGACATCGTGGACAGGCCTCGGGTCGCGACCACTGCCCACCTTGCCTGCCCCCTACGTGACCCATCTATCAAAAAAAAAAAAAAAAAAAAAGGCGGTTCAGGCGCTCAGTCCGCGCGACTGCTACGGTCGCAGGTTCGAATCCTGCCTCGGACATGGGTGTGTGTGATGTCCTAAGGTTAGTTAGGTTTAATTAGTTCTACGTTCTAGGGGACTGATGACCACAGATGTTAAGTCCCATAGTGCTCAGAACCATTTTTACTCCGGCGAGGCAATCCGCGTCAGATTTTACCCCGAACGGCTCACGAGCTGTATGTTTATCTGAAGTGTGTACCAATCTGCAGCTTTTTGGCTCTCTGTGTGTGTGTGTAAGCTATTGGTACGCAACCATTTGTGTCGTAATCCACGTCCAGAGACTTGCAGAATACATGCCACGCACAGCTGCTGCTGTATTACGTTCCAGATATGCACCAACACAACATTTAGGTAGTGGTCAGAACGTTTTGGTTTATGAGTGTAATTTATTTATCATAGAATGACAGCTAAAATTTCTACTGAAGAAATAACGAGTAAAGTACTGAATCTTGTTTTTCGCTCGTGAACGTTAATATAGAAATACCCCTGAAGACATGTTGCTGTAAAAATGTGAGGGCATCAAACCTACATCATATGGGAAAGGTAATGCGTCCTTATGCCACGGTACTTTTTATCGTACTGGAAATTCTCTACAAACCTTTTATCTTAAATCAGTCTGATAATTAAGAAAATTATCAGGATTATTTTTAATTTAGTTGTAAATTTCTATTTCTTCGAGACTCTTCATATGTCTACTTTTAGGCGCTTTGTGCAGTACTGTAAGGGCTGAATCTATGGCGCACAACATATGTTTGTTTATAATAGATCCATCCCTCACAATACTGCATACAGTGCCTAAAAGTAGAATGATGAACATTCTCGAAAAGAAATTTGCAGCTTCATTGAAAATCATCCTACAACTTACTTAACGATCAAAATCATTAAAAAACAGAAGATTTTTAGATAATCTCCAGTCTACTTTATGTTCAAATAACAGAAAGTTACATGGCATAAGAACTCATTACCTTTCCGTATGATATGGGTTTACTTCCCTAAAATTTTGTACTGAAACATGTGTGCCTTGATTTCATAATATGTATGTTGCTTACGACGTTTTTATTTAGTAAAACGGAAGAATCTTACGCGCTACCAACTTTCATCTTTTTTTAAATCTTTATTTTGTTTATTTTCATAATCTCTTATCTTATGTCATGCATTTTACCACTCTTCATAAAGTACAATGTAACAAGTTTTGTAAGTGATCACAATGATTTCTATTGCATTGAAATTTTATACATAATAATGAGGGAGATCAACAATGTAGATCATTTTTTTTAATTAGTTTTATCCTCTGCATTTCATTTTATCTATCGAGCGTGTCTAGTCTTATCTAACCTACTTTAGCAGTGCATCCTTACATTGATTAATTACTTATCACAATTTTGTCGGTAGCATTTTAAGCACTTTGGAATTTATTATTGTATGTACATACGTTATTACATAAATATATTCCCCGTGTTAAGGCTTGGTGAAAAGACATATCCTGTGTTTGTGAGGTAGCGCCTGGTGATGTATTGTCCAAATTTGTTGTGCTGCACTGTTGGCTGTATCACTGGCGAGCATTTTGTGCTGCGTAAACTTTTACATCAGTTGAAGTGTAAACGCAGACAAAGTAATATGTGAGATTTCAGTTGCCATGTTTTGTATGAGGATCCAAGTCAGTGTCAGACCTTTTGAACAGATAACATATGCATTTTTACGCTTCTCTGCTACTAATAAATATTCCTATCCTGGCCCCTTGAACCTTAGGACTATATCACCACCTAGGAAACCATATGTTGTCAACAGATGTAAAAAGATATAACATGAAGCTTATAACCGTTATCGCTGAAATGCACTATGTCTGATAAGTGCACAGACAGTCTGTCTGTCTTGTGAATTTATGTTCGCCCCAGTGGCCTTCGTTCACGTGTAAACAGTGTGTCAGAACATTGATTTTTAGCGTATTATGTGACGAATGTTAACACCGGTAACAGTTCACGTAATTTATATCATTTCACGACGTGCAGAGTTTCGCACTCATTTGACATCACTGTATTTACACAGTGAAAAGACTTATTTTTATCGATGACATGTATACATGTCGTACGATTTTAAAGTCTGAGAAGTGGTGAAGCAAAATGGAAGTGGTGTAATATTTTCCCCAATTTTGTAATGTACTACTGACTACACGACATGTTTGTCCAGTTCTGGGAGCACATCCTGTGCTTCATTTTTGTATCCTTTTAGCTTTCGCAATACCACTTGAAAATTGCCCAAAGGCCAAAATTACATATGTGACATAAATAACTTTTACAGTCACTGGCGAATTGACACACTTTAAAGAATCATATGTTGGTATTTTACGTTAAAAAAACCTAATTGTTACAGTTTCCGTTTGTACCGTTGTAGATAGATGATACCTTCATTGGTCAGTGCTACATTACGATTTTCACTGGGTCATATCTCGAGTACTGTTGATCACAGAGATAAGGGATGATGTGTTTTCGATATCTCTGTATCACCGAGGCACACAAGCAACCCCACTTCGGCAAGGCCAGTGGTTCATGGAGGAATTTATCGTTATTGTTATTAAAATCATAGGCCCTTTAAAAACGGGAGTGACAACAAGTTGTACTGGAGGGGAGAGGAGGTGGCAGCAAGCAATTATACCCTCCGACTAGAACCTGACCCTGGATCTGCGCCAGGTTGTTTGATTGGAGGAGTAGATAGTAAGGAGCACGATTTTAGTCTGTAAGTCGGTGGAAGGCTTTCCAATATTTGCTGGAGTTTATCGGTAGTGTTATATTGAGTTTTGTGCTTTTTCTCGCCAGTTCCGCCGTATGTTTCATTCAGCAAGTTTCGGAGGCGTCTCTGTAATTGGTGGTGGCGTATTAGTGTTTCCTGGTAAAGAGTGTGGAGGAATGAAAGAGTCTAGAGGATTCACGGAGTAATTCCAGAGCTCATGGGGAAAGATCAGGTCGATTAGACTAGACAGTAAGAGAGGACATGTGGCGCTGATAGCTTAAGACATGATTTATTGTAGGATGGAAGCAATGTGGTAGATATTTTCTGGCTTTCTAATGATGACAGGGTGGCTTCCGATTTGCATACGGATATACTCCCAATATGCATTCCATTTAATGTGGTTGTAGTCTTCGGTCGTTCTGGCTGGGAGATGATGGGGGGGCGGGAGGACACCGGGGTGGGGGTGGGGGGAGTGAACAGGATCGACACTCTGAGTAGGAATGGATCGTGGTGACTTCCAGTTTAGTCAAGAACCTCTGCATTCATAAATTCAAGGAGGTTAGCGGACGCTATTGCAATATCAAATGTGGAGTTGCTTTGAGGATGGGAATGTCAAGAAAAGAGGACTAGGTTTCCTGGAAGGAAGATAATAAACTGTTGTCACTGGATGAGTTTATCTTTGGAGCGGCAATGGAAATTTAGACCTGCAGAAATAATACAGGTGGAAACAAATCGGTAACTAAGCAGTTCAGAGGTGTGCTGGTAGATTTGCTACCGGTAGGTTCCATCAGCACACTAATATTACGGAGATGTTTCATGAACAGAAACTGGGACCGCTGGAGAGAACATGACGCTCTTATCGGTAAACACTATTGAGAAAATTTAGAGAAAAGGCATTTATGGCTCACTGCAGAACGATTCTAATGCCACCAATGTACATTTCGCATAAGGACCAGGAAGACATGATAAGAGAATTTATCGCTCGTACAGAGACGTACAAACAGTTGTTTCCCCTGGCTTTATTTGCGATTGGAACAGTTACGGGAATGATTTTTAGTGGTACAAGACACCCTTTGACATGCATCACACGGTGGCTTGGGGGATATGTATGTAGATACAGCTGTAGATGTAGAAGTCATTTGGGATGCAGTAAATGGAGTGGATGTAAATGGTGGCACAGGTGTTATGGAGGGGAAATACATAGTAAGGGTAACTGTTCCGACAGGATGATCAAACAGCGGTTGTTTTTGAGATATAATAGCGGCTCAGCCTCCGACTACTAGGTTCAGGTTGTCGATCAGGTGGATGGGTCTACAGGAAGACATGCACATGGTATTGTAAGGCTGTAAGGCTGAATGATTTTAGGATGAAAGCATGCATATGTTGCTGGATGAGAGTATTAGTGAGTAAGAATCTGTTGGTGGATAAGGAGGAGACGTTGGAGAAAGATATGTTGCACTGCTGTCGGCTGTCGCCCCATTTGAGGTTAGGGAGGTACGGTGTAGAAGTAGGAAATCATACTAGTCTCCTGCATGCCTTAGTCTTGCAAATAAAACTGAGTACCCAGTGTCGCCCAGGTATGTATTTATTCCAATCTTCTATTAGCTCACCTCCTCCTTTCCCCTCTCTCTGCCCATCACATCCTTCTTTCCCTCCCTCTGTCTGTCTCCTCCTCCCCGTCCATATCCTCCTCCCCTGCCCCCTCCCCTTGTTCATCTCTATCCGTCTCCTCCCCGTCCTCTCTCTGTCCATTTCCTCCTCCTCCTCCCTTACATCTCCAGTCACCCCCTCTGTGTCTGTCTCTTCTTCTGCCTGTCTCTATTCATCTCCCCCTCTTTCCATTCTCTGTCCATCTCCTTTCCTGTCCCCCTCTCTCTCTGACCATTTCCCCCTCTTCCTCTCTGTCTTCATCTCCTCCCTCACCTATCTGTATCCATCTCCACCTCCCCCATTCCCTCTCCACATTGTCACCCTCAACTCAATAGGACTCTGGTGGTTCTTTGCAGTCGTAACTAATACACTATGTGATCAAAAGTACCCGGACCCCTGGCTGAAAATGACTTACAAGTTCGTGGAGTCTTCCATCAGAGGAGGAGGAGATTAGTGTTTAACGTTCCGTCTACAACGAGGTCATTAGAGACGGAGAACAAGCTCGGATTAGGGAAGGATGGGGAAGGAAACCGGCCGTGCCCTTTGAAAGGAACCATCCCGGCATTTTCCTGAAATGATCTAGGGAAATCACGGAAAACCTAAATCAGGATGGCCGGACGCGGAATTAAACCGTCGTCCTCCGGAATGCGAGTCCAGTGTGCTAACCACTGCGCCACCTCGCTCGGTCGCCTTCCATCGGTAATGCTGGAATTCAATATCGTGTTGGCCCACCTTTAGCCTTGAAGACAGCTTCCGCTCTCACAGGAATTTGTTCAATCAGGTGCTGGAAGGTTTCTTAGGGAATGGCAGTCCATAATTGACGGAGTACTGCACAGAGGAGAGGTATCGATGTCGGTCGTTGAGGCCTGGCACGATGTCGGCGTTCCAAAACATCACAAAGGTGTTCTATAGGATTCAGGTCAGGACTCTATGCCTGGCCAGTCCATTACAGCGATGTTATTATCGTGCAACCACTCCGCCACAGGCCGTGCATTATGAACAGATGCTCGATCGTGTTGAAAGATGCAATAGCCATCCCCGAATTGCTCTTCAACAGAGAGAAGCAAGAGGGTGCTTAAAACATCCATGTAGGCCCTGTCCTGTGATAGTGCCACGCAAAGCTACAAGGGGTGCAAACCCTTTCCATGAAAAACACGACCACACCATAACACCACTGCCTCCGAATTTTACTGTTGGCACTACACGCACTGTTAGAAAACGTTCATCGGGCATTCGCCATACCCACACCCTGCCATCGGATCGCCACATTGTGTATCGCGATTCGTCACTCTACACAACGTTTTTCCACTGTTGAATAGTCCAATGTTTACGCTCCTTATACCAAGCGAGGCGTCGTTTGTCATTTAACGGAGTGATGTGTGGCTTACGAGCAGCCGCTCGACCATGAAATCCAAGTTTTCTCACCTTCCGCCTAACTGTCATAGTACTTGCAGGGGATCCTGATTCCGTATGGAATTCCTGTGTGATGGTATGTATAGATGTATGTTTATTACACATTACGGCCCTCTTCAACTGTCGGAGGTCTCGCTATCACATCGGAAACAGGGGACCTAGGGATGTTTAGGTGTGTGGAAATCTGGCGTATTGACGTACGACACAAGTGACACCCAATCACCTAACCATGTTCGAAGTCCGTGAGTTCCGCAGAGCGCCCCATTCTGCTCTGTCACGATATCCAATGACTACTGAGATCGCTGATATGAAGTACCTGGCAGTAGGTGGCAGTACAATGCACCTAATATGACAAACGTACATTTTTGGGGGAATTTGGATACTTTTATCACATGGTGTACGTGTACCAAATGTGGTTGAAATCGTTCCAGGGATTTAGAATGAGCTTTTTACCTATTGCTTTGTCCGTGTACTGCACATATCAAATACACTTCACATATATTTAACAAAATGGCTCTGAGCACTGTGGGACCTAACTGCTGTGGTCATCAGTCCCCTAGAACCTAGAACTAACGAAACCTAACTAACATAAGGACATCACACACATCCATGCCCGAGGCAGGATTCGAACCTGCGACCGTAGCGGTCGCGCGGGTCCAGACTGTAGCGCCTAGAATCGCTCGGCCACTCCAGCCTGCTATATTTAACATATTTCACACGTAAGTGTACACATATTTCACCTGTATCCGTAGCGAATTTCGCCCTCCAGTTTCGTTTGCTCACAGCTTAATGTTTATGGTGTAATATCTCCTGAACAATGTGCTATATAACGATCTAGTTTTGCAGGTACATCCAGTGATATATGTGCCTACCGCATGCGAAATGTATTTTGATAGAGTTAATAGTATAGAAGTAATAAATTAAAATGTCATGCATGATGCGGCAGTTTCTCATGCATCGCACTGTTTACGACCTCATACCTCCTAACTATGTATAAATAATATATTTTTCTAGGTACGTTCAGCGGCATATGTGGCTGCTATGTGGGAAATGTGTTGCGAATAAAGTTAGCAATAAAAAAGTAATAAATTAAAACCTCATACATGATGCTGCATTTTTCCACGCGTCTCAGTATTTGATGCCACATCTCCTAAACTACGAGTCGAACAATATTATATTTTTGTAGGTACATTAAGCGACATGTGTGCATACTGTTTGTGAAATGTGATTCGAATAGAGTTAGTAGTAAAGCAGTAATAAATTAAAACATCATGCATGATGTGGCCGTTTTCCACGCATATCAGTTGTTTACGACGTTGTACCTCCTGACCTATGTGTCGTACAATAATTTAATTTTGCGGGTACATTCAGTGGTACATTTCAATACTATCTGACACATGTGTCGCGGATAACGTTAATGGTAAGGAAGTAATTAATTAAAACGCCATGCTTCATGCGGCAGTCTTACTACGTGAAGAGCGAAAATGTAGTAGGTGATAATTTCTGCTTTCATTATTTTGTGCGCTCTGTCAACAAGAAAAAGTTCCATAAAGCTTTGAAATTATATGTAAAGTCTGTTCCTACGTCGTAGGTGCACTCCTTTTTCACTCTCATAGCGCCGCTTTGAAAGGTAACCGGTTCTTACCGCCACATCGATGATTTCCAGACAGTAAGTGACATGTGTACCAAGTGTAGTTAAATCGGTCAATTTTTATTGTATGTATGGATGTTTGTCCGGAGCCTTGCACTTGCGAGATCAAATATCATAAACATATAAACCAGTACAAGTAACACCATGGTGCAGCAGCATCTCGCACGGTTAAAATCATATTTATTGCAGAGAAGAACTCAAACGATTTAAAAAATCACGATGACATAGAAGCGGAGGTTAACCTTCCTCTTACTTTCACGAAGAGAGATTTACAACAAGCATTTCCACGCAGATCCTACGTCAAGACATGTGGGGCAATGACGCACCGGTATTTGTGAACTAGAACTCCGCTAAGGCTGTTATCGGAGGACATTCGGCCAGGACAAGGCTCTCCGAGTTTCTCCCAGATTCCTCAGAAGAAATACAACCAGCCTTGAGCACTTCCCTGAGAACAACTACGTGAGACACTTCGCTGGTGTGCCTCGGAAACAGGTCAAATCAGCCCGGAATGTCAGCCCGTTGGAGCCACAAACGGTTACCAGCCCTGGGCGAAAGAGAGCCTCACACTGCTGATTTCTACTACAAGACGCGTCGTCAGGATACAGTGGGTAGCGGACTTCGAGGAAAACGGTTGCATAGGCAGTTAAAAAGAATAGGGCACTGTGGTCTGGAAGCCCCCCCAAAACTCACGCATTTCTGTAGTCAATGCTAAGTGACACTTGAGGTATGTAAAGAGCGACGCAATTGGCAGTGGACGTCACGGAACGAGTGATCTGGAGTAATATTCGCGCTTTGCCATGCGACAGTCCAATGTAAATGTTTGGGTATCCTAAATTCCTGGACTATGTTACCTGCCATCAAGCGCAGTACAGAGGCCGTGGCCTTCGTGGTTACTTTGTGACCCACTTATTGCACTTAAGAAAACACTAAATGCGGAAGGAGAAAACACAGTGTACAGCATTGTATTGTAGGGGAACAGTTCAGAGGCGATGACTGTCTTCATCAGGATGACAATGTGTCCCGTCATAACACAGCACTGGTGAAGCAATGGATTATGGGCATTCCATTCCAGGAATATTTTCCTGGAATGGATTGGCTGCCCAGACTGCCGACCGAAACTCAATTGAATACCTTTGGGATGAATGATAATGTCGACTTCGCTCCAGACCCCAGAGTCCAAATATCACCACCTTCTTTGGTTTCGACTTTTAAAGAAGAACAGGATGCCATTTCTCCACAGACATTCAAATACTTCAGTGGGAGTCCTCTCAGTAGAGTTCAGGCCGTCATAAAGACGGAGGGTGACACACTAAATAGTAATGTCCACTAATCGGTGCACAGATACTTTTGGGCAGATAGTGTATGTCTGAAGGAAATATGACGATTTTATATATATTGTTCGAAAGCATTTCCTGCTGCAGTTTACCGCAGGTCGCTAGAGCAACCAAGCGTTCTAGGTAAGTTTTTTTAAGACGTATGTCATTCCCCGTCGTCGAGAAGGGATTTGGTGAATAACTTCGGAGGCTACACGAAGTATTTCGCGGATGACGCTGTTGCATATAGAATCGTTTGCAACGCCTGTAGAAGACCTAAGGAAATGTAATTGACCATGGGACAGGAAGCTTTCAAAATCGTCTTTCGACCTGTTCTTGCGTTCTTGGTGATTTTTGTTACGTAGTCATTAGGTTGTGGTGTACGTCACGTTTCTGTGCTTAGTGTTTCATCAAAGGCTATAAAGACGTAGTCAATGATTTGCGACTTGAAAAAGCTCGGCAACTTGAACAAACTCGGCAAACCGAATTGGTAGTAAATAACTGCACAACGATCGGGTCGTGAATTTCTATGGTCTCTGTATACATCCTAGCACAGTAATGACTGTACCATGAGATAAAATTATAATATCGGAGAGACAAATTTGGTGGTTCCCTGGTTTTAGCGCTCCATCTTCTATTCCCTATTGATCCGTGTAGCCCAGGTGACCATTTCTCTTCCGTTTTTAAGCCACGAGTTAATGCTTTTCTTAGAAAGCCCTATGTACACTTGGCCGCATGTGCAAGGAGTTACACAAACTGCTACTGTGGCAAGTGGTGGAAATCGATGCTTTGCTATGTTCAGATATTCACAAACTTTTCTTCCCAGTTCAAACACTGAGTCAGCACCGTATCTTTTTACCACTCTGCTGATGCGATATGTGGCTGTTTTTACGAAAGAGAGGACATTTTCCCTGCAGCTAGTTCTTTTTCGCTAGAATCTCGAGGTATTTTAAGATGTAGTACCTTATTTATCTTTTTGTGAGAGTAACCGTTTGTTCTGAACGTCACTGTCAAACGTTCGAGCTGTTCCTCCATGTAGTGTGGTTCACAGATTCTATCACCTCAATCCACCAGTGTTTCTACCACTACTCTTTTCTGTTTTCCGTGGTGGCTGTAGCTTCTGTGATGTATCTATCCTTGTAAATGGGCTTTCTGTAGAGTTTGTGCCTTACACTTACGTCATTTTTTCGATGTACCCATACAGTCAAAAATGAACTTGGAGTTTCATTATCTTTCTCCTTTATAAAACTTACGTTAGAATAAATATCATACAACATATATAGAAATTCACAGAAAGACACGTTCCTCATTATTTCTAAGAATGGCGTTTTTCGCCACAGGTTCGTTTCGTAAGAGCAAGAACACCACGGACCCGCTCGTCAAACGCCTTTGGCACACGCTTCGGGAGAGGCGTGGATTACACCCTAGTTGGCGTTAGAATTACGTAATGGTTCTGCTGTCTGCTTATCAGTTCAGTGACACGATCAATCATAACATCTCCTAAAATCAGGTGTACTGCCGGTGGTCCGCGTCTTCCCAACACGATGTTTCGACGTCGTAACTCGGCGTAAATCGTGTTGGGAAGAGGCGGACCCCCGGCAGTACACCCGATTTTACGAGATGTCAACAAATCGCCGGGAAAGTGGGCGCTCAACCGCCCGATCATCAGCGCCCGTACAAAGTCCCAATTTTTACACAGTCCAATTTTTCCACAATACAATCTAGCCACTGTCACAAATGATGATGAAATGATGAGGACAACACAAACACCCAGTCCCTGGGCAGAGAAAATCCTCAACCCGGTCGGGAATCGAACCCGGGACCGCATGGTCCGGAGGCAGCAACGCTAGCCACTCGACCACACCATGTTCGTCGGAGAATACTGGAGCGGTACGAGTTGCTCTACAGAGAATCCCCGGCAAATCGTGCAGAAAAGCAGCAGTGCAGTTGAGCATATTAAGACGCTCCGTTCAACGAGTTCTTAAACGTAACCTCCAGAAGCACCTGTACAAAATGACCTCTGCTCAGAAACTCACTCCAGAACACAAGCGGCAGAGACTACTGATCGGAGGATAGGGAATACACTCTCAACAACGTCTGGTTTTCAGACAAGGTGCATTTTCATTTGGACAGTGTGTTTACCAAACAAAATTACGCGTTTGGGCAACTGAAAATCCGCAAATGCTCCATGAACGACAACATCATGCTCGGAGGATTACAGTGTGGGTCGCATTTTCCTGTCACGGACTTATTGGACCTTTTTTCTTTGAAGAAACTGTGAACACTGCGCATTATTTGAGCATGCTCCACAGCTACTTGCTACTGCATTGCCCTTCAACACGCAGTGGTTCATTCAAGATGGATTTCTTACACGAGCGTTTCGACTTGCGGGTCATTTCACTCAGATTTCCAGGTCGTTTAAATGAGGAACAATTTTGGTCACCAACCAGTCAAACCTCAATCCATGTTCAAATGGTTCAAATGGCTCTGAGCACTATGCGACTTAACTTCTGAGGTCATCAGTCGCCCAGAACTTAGAACTACTTAAACCTAACTAACCTAAGAACGTCAGACACATCCATGCCCGATGCAGGATTCGAACCTGCGACCGTAGCGGTCGCTCGGCTCCAGACTGTAGCGCCTAGAACCGCACGGCCACTCCGGCCGGTCCTCTATCCACGTGACTTCTTCCTTTGGGGGTACTTAACAAAACAATTTTCCCGAAGCGTCCATATTACTTTATGGGATCCAGAGTCCTTATTCTTCAGCCTTTCAGTGAAATCACAGAAGACATGTGTCGTAGGGTCATAGCTAACGTCATTGTTCGTATGAAGGAAGTTTGAAGTCAAAATGGTGGACATACTGAGCACGTGCTGAGTCAGAACAATTCTCCACAGACCATGTTTCTTGGTAGTATATGCTCCTCTGAGTTTGTCTTAACAGTGAAGTGTATATTCAAAAACAAAATGGCGACACATTTCGTGCGCCGCCCTGTGTTTAATAGCTAACAAATTTGCAGTATAAAACTCTTGAGCTCTTTCCATTACGACTAATGAATTAAAATGAGAATGTGCACACTGTCAATTAAAATAACTCTGAGTCGTTGCCACGGTTATAGTCGTGGTTGCTAGGGGAAAAACAGAACTGGCAGGTGGACTTTGATAGGGATGCTGAAGTGGAAGGAATCTGCCGAGCAATGGGCAGTGTGCTGTCGGCGCAGCTGAATGTGCGGTAATGTCGGCTGGCTGCGTAACCGCAGAGGGGTGAACCTGGCGGCCGGTGCGTGTCTTTCGGCACTGGCGAGAACCGGATGTCCGGCAGGGATGCTCAGAAACCGAATATCAGCGGCAATGATGCTCAGAAACCAAATCTCATGTGCCTACTGTGGTTATCCAAGTTAAGTCTCCACTATGGAGCCTCGTCGGGAAATGTCCACTGTGGTGTCTCGAAGTCAAATCACCATACTCAGGACGACTCTCCCTGGCAAACCGCCGAGATCCCTCCCTAGATGTAACCATACATCCGTTCAGCCAGCTCACATCGTTCTCCTGGCCAGTCAAATTATTTTGAGCGTTGGTCTGGCCGACATATTACTTGGATCTGTAGAAACAGCTGCACTGTGCATAGTGCACATAAAAATTCCTGAAGGGTACAAATATACATGGGAGTCGATCGTCGAGATATGCAAGGTCAGCACATCAACTGATTTTATGTGGTGGAAGATGTATACCATAAACTGTGATTTTAAAATAAATGTCTGCTGCTAATGACTAATGTTTAGTAATGAGACGCAGTGCAAGTTCTGAACCACGGCTTCTTTGGCTCTGTCTACATACAGAGCAACCTTCCTGTATAGATTGTAACTGCATAAGACGTTACTGTCCGATGATTTAACACGAGTTTTGCTGAAAGCATACGACAAACGCTTAATTTCCCCCGAATGAGTTCGAAATCCGTTTATATTTGACTATGACATTTTTAACAATCGATCAAACATTCCTCCGACCTTTTCTTGCAAAGGAAGGGGAAATGAGGAGGTAGTACTTTTCATTTCATCTGCACACATGTCAAGGTCCACGATAATACTTTTTCACATGTCTGGTAGTTTTACTATTGGTTTCTTAATTTTAGACTGATAAATATATTAACTAAGTATTGGTGCACTAAATGTTGAAATACAGGCAACAATTTTTTGTAGTTGAGCAGTTACTATTTTCACTAGGTTCCTTACCTTCAGGACTCGTTCCATTCCGTTTGTAATTCTTCTGTGACTATTTCTGTTGCATCTATAGAGATTTCAAAGCACTTCCCGATGTTAAGGTGTAGCGCTTTTCCACTAAATGGTATGCTGGTCCAGACCTTTGCTCTGCAATAGTGTGGTCCCCTGGTGGAATTCGTTAGTTTCCATCAATAGGGAGTCACCATGTAATTCTTTGTTAGATTTCAAACTCCCTGCGATAGTTTCCACAGCTTAATGACTATGCGAAATATTTACCTTAGGGTAAACATCACACGGGCGCTGGGACGTCCTACGCTGATAACTTTGAGATAAACAAACAATGGTCGAAAACGAATATTTCAGAGCAAATTAGACCTCGAATGAGCCACGCTTGGCGAGCATGTGTTAGTCATCTACTATTAATGTCGCACAATAACAACAAAACCAACATCTCTTGTCCTGAATGGTCACTACCACACTACCTTAACGCTCTTACGCTGCTGGACATAGCTTACAGAACATTAAACTCTCTTCCGAATATATCCATTTAAGACCAATGATGAAAAAGGTGCCTTTGAACGGAAAAAAACTACCGGATCAGTTTTCCGTCGGTTTTATACACCTAAAAGGTACAGCCGTCCTCGATCCAGAGGTAGACTTGAACATAAAAATGCCTTATTAAGTACGGTCCTATTTGATGTGTTATACGTCCTCGTCTTACTCCTGCTTTTGACTTGACTGATCCAGCCTGTTACTCGAAAACCTAAACTTTAACGCGAACTCCGTATCACTGAGCAACTCGACAAGTTTCACTTCAACAAATTATCGCACAGGCGAAAGAAGTGAAAAAGACACCAAAAGATCCAAGTACCGACAGACGTACCAAGCTGTACGTACATTAATAAAGGTTTAGGGGTGGGCCCTCTTGAGCGAATAACATAGGAGCTAAGGAGGCTTGTATCTTGTCTCTCACAAGTAATAAGATGGTACACAAATTTAAATATAAAACATTCAGTGCCACAAATATATGCATACAACAACATCTAAATATTAAGAGGTGTCCTTTATACTATGTACAACTAATTCCGTAGGTTCATTCGCAAATTTGTGTCTCTTCTATTATTTATTGGGCATGATGGGTTCCTTCACATAATTTTCGTCCTTACAACTGAAATTGATTGTTGGGAATCAATTCCGCAAACTACGGGCACTGTTTTCAGACTACAGGAAAAGGCCATAAAATAATAAATTAAATTAACAATCAGACTCACCGAAAAAACCAGTTAAAAAGTTTGGGAGCTTGTAGAGCACAGCTACCAATCCGTTATGTACATTAACAAAACATAGATTATTGTTTTAAGGCGCTGCAGTCATGGACTGTGCGGCTGGTCCCGGTGGAGGTTCGAGTCCTCCCTCGGTCATGTGTGTGTGTGTTTGTCCTTAGGATAATTTAGATTAAGTAGTGTGTAAGCTTAGGGACTGACGACCTTAGCAGTTAAGTCCCATCAGATTGCACACACATTCGAACTTTTTTTAAATAATTGTTCTAATAGCTACACGTACCATATTTACCGGCGACAAAACGAACGAAGAACTTATAGTAACATTTTCCATTGAGGAATAAGGTCGTACACTTGACAGTAAAACAAGTGGGTCAGTACTGGATGCAAGCAACATAACAAAGCCATGTAGCAGGTCCATTACACAATCGTTTGACTATACACAGTGGTTACCAGAACTGACTACTACAGAACACTTATTATGGCAATTAGTCCAGACGTAAACTAAACGACGACACAACAAATATTAGAATGCACTTTTTAGAGATGAGACGGTCCCTAATGCTCGTAAAATAAACATCATTACAATATATGACACTTCAGAAGTCTTAATACACCCATTATATGTATGGAGAGTTTTTATTTGTGATCTCAATTTAAAGCCACTGTTAACCAAACAAAGCTCGCGTGTCTGATCGAAACTCGACTAGGTATAAGAAGGCGTAAAAAATCGAAGTGTTTCCCTGCACCAGTTAACAAGGCCGAATGTCCGAGCTTGGAAATAAATGACGATTTCTAAGGCACTGCACTGGGCATCCAATGAGCTTATATTGGCCCCGAGAAGTAACCACGAAAGGTATACAGTAAAATACAGCGCACAAGTGTACTGACTGACGGGGAATAGAATCCACGAACTATATGAATTGTTAACTAAGCACAATAAGATGTCGGATATAAATATGTTCACCAATAGCATGATATTGTAAAGCTAAAACGACGATACATACGATCTTCACCAGCGACGAGATGTGCGCGTGTTTACCTAGTGGTAATGCAACGAAGAGTTCTGTGCTGCTGCCTGGGACTCCAGTCCCCGGGCATATGGTCGAGGTTGTCACCACACGGAGAGGTATCAACTATCAAATCCACTTTCTCTAGTAGTTAGGATTGGCCGTTCGTAGACACCTGGAGAAGTTTGGCATCGTGAGGAAACAACGAAATGATGGGGCAGTATCATCTCGAAAGGTTTAAAATTGAAAAATTTTAATCAGCGCTAGAATCACAGTCCAGTGACAATATTTTCCAAATCTCAAGGCCACTTAAAGTAAGAAATGAAGGTCCTACAACTTACATGACAATTTGTTCGTGAAATAACATTGTATTGTATTGTATGTTAACCGGGATCCTAGAAATGACGGAGAGGCTCCGTCCCCGCCGCAGCCGCAGTAGTCCACAACCCCACGACGACTACCGCAGTCCACTTCACCCCTCCGCCGCCCCACACCGAAGCTAGGATTATTGTTCGGTTCGGCCCCCGGTGGACCTCCCAGGGAACGTCTCACACCAGACGAGTGTAACCCTTATGATTGAGTGGTAGAGTAATGGTGGTGTAGGAGTACGTGCAGAACTTTTTTGCGCAGCAATCGCCGGCGTAGTGTAACTGAGGCGGAATAAGGGGCACTAGCCCGCATTCGCTGAGGCAGATGGAAAACCGCCTAAAACCATCCACGAACTGGCCGGTTCACCCGACCTCGGCACAAATCCGTTAATGTTAAGAAGCACACAAGAGACAGAGTTTCTGTAAGCAGCGACTTCCGCTTCTGACAGCCTAAACTAATCCAACTCCGTTCCAGTCGGTAGTGAATGGACTTGTTTAATGTTGATTTGGAACCATAACACAGCCTGCGTTCCTTACTTGGTGTTACTGGAGGGTACGGAGGTACGTTCGTGGCTGTTAAAAACTTGCACCTCTAGCAGGAATCGTACCCACACCTTAGCAGTTACACGCTAGTCTCAGTCGAACCAATCATGTTTTTGTCATAATGGGGTACGCAGCATCTGGTAAGAGAAGTGCTGACTTCCACTTGAGCTGCTGTGAAAAGCCGTGACCTCAAACCCATCCTTTTCCTTTCTTTTTTAACCCGTATTCCGTCGGTCTACTAAGAGCAACAGTCTGACAGAAGGTCATGGACAGTTTCGTTCATTTTCTAACCATCCAGTTTCTTGCGTAAAAGTGTTTGTGAATGAGCTCGTGAGTGTCTGTCATGATAAGACCAATTTCAGCGCCATCAGCCAGCGGACGCTTGATCTAGATCGGCGCCCGGCAAAGATCCTATGATCTCCAGAGGACTTTTGTGCACTCAAATTAGCAAGTATAACATTATGTAACTTTACGTATGATATACTACTACGTTTCATCCTGCTGTACGCCGTTTTTGTATGTCATGTTACTATAAGTGCATTTAACAATGGTCTTATTTTGTTCAAGTTTGCAGTATAGCTCTTGCCATGACAACTGGAATATTTCTCACTTTTGACATTATGAGAAGTGTCGTTTCTGTATCAGCAAAACGGAATAAAGTCTAACATTTGTGACATTGTGTTCTGTTTGTGTTTAATAAAAGGGTCAAAGCAGTGGAGGCAAGTCGAAACACCTGTCCCCTGTATGATGTGAGTGCTATCAAGAAAGTCAAGTTATATCGTTTCAAGTACGATAGTTTTTGAGATAAATTAATCACCATATCCAGGAAGACAAACGGACGTTGATGAGGGACGCTTCTGAGATTTTATGTTCCTGTCAATGACAGTGTCTCCAACAATTAACAAGTGTGTCGACCAATTAACCTTGGTGAAAGATTTATCCTGGAAATTGCCGTTATACTTGTAGATTTAAGGTCACCGTAAACCCAAATCAGTGCGGCCTGATGGCGATTTGAAATACCGTATAGTAATTTAATGAGATGAAAATAGTTGATAAACCATAACAAACATTATCTCAAACGATGGGTTGTGTAGGTCCACAAAATGTATTGTTATTGTTATACAGCTGGTGGCACAAAAAAGGAGTTTTGTTTTACAAACTGCTTCACAGGGATATACCCTTCGCAGTTGACAGTTGTTGCAGACAAATGAGATGCCTTGCAGTCGCAGAGTAACAAATGCGACCTTGAAGACAGCGCCAAGGAGCTTGACTGGCGAACACGCCAACGGCACATCTAATTTGGCACCTGCATGTGTTTATATTTCTCGCTCCATAACGATCATCCACCAAGAAATATGGTTTTTGTTTTCTTTTGTTTGTTTTGGAGCCAGCGCTTTAAACTTGGCTTAAATCAGAATCTGCAAGTCGCTACGCGCTTGAAATCGAGAAAAAACTGTACACCAGATTTATTTTATAATCAGGTGGAATATATTGTTGACAATTTCTCTGATACTTGTGTGTATTCTGTTCAGTAACCTAAGAGGAAACACTATTAATATGCACTTCACTAATACAACTGGTGTCTTATCAAAATACCACACAACAAATGGCTATCTTAATTAAACGTGAAATCATTTGTCATACTCAAGTAGCTGTAACGGACTATAACGTAAATACTACAGTGTGGCAGTGAGGGTAGTTGCTGAATGAAACACAGGTAACAGAGGATTCAGTAACATGATATCATTAACAAATCTGTGTATTTTCTGTAGCAGTTTGGCAGTATTTTATGTTTCTTACCTCTGGATCTACTGGTTATTGAACGTAACGAGATGTCTTACGATGACAAAATTTGTGAGGATGTCATTCTGAGTTTCGATATGGCTGATTCTAGCTCTGTCACAGATGAGGTAAAATGTTACACTCACGCCTGTTTGGAACTGAGAGAGACTGCACCTTACTCTTTACAGTGCATCGACATTTTATGGAGTAAGCGACCAATTGCAGCGTTCGTCGCCTCCTCATTGCCCTTGTGATGGCTGATACAGATAATGCGAAACGTAGACAACGAAATTAGTTGTAGTTGCTGCGTAAAGTAATCTCCCCTGCATGTAAACATTGACACACCAAAGTGGAATTCATTCAGAATCTTTTATTGGTATACCAAGAATATATTATGTCAATCTTTCAAGATAACTCTCTTCATTCCAGAAATCAAAAACTGCCACCTCGACACCAGACCTGTTCCACTATGTTGTCATGTCCCTATCATAGTCTTAGCAGGATGATTAAGTTTCTACAGGCAATATCTTTCTTGAATGGGCTATCAATTTAGGAGTGTATCTTGTGCATCAACGATGCAGCGGCTTCATTACCTGAGAAGTATTCCAGTATTTATGGTAAGAGACAAGAATGGAAAGTTGCATAGGCCACTGCAATACGACTTTGGGTTCACACTGCATGACGTTGACTACTAGACTAAGAAGAGGTTATTCACAACAGCAGCTCAAGTGGAAGTCAACACTTCTCGTACCGGGTGCTGCGTATCCCATTATGACAATAAACGTGATGCTAACCCATGTGAAATTCGGCGATTGGTTATACTGAGACTAGCGTGTAATGGCTAAGGTGTGTGTTCGGTTCCCGCTGATGGTACCAGTTTTAACAGCCACAAACATATCCTCTTCATCTCTGGTTACGCCAAGTAAGTAACACAGGCTGTGCTCTGGTTCCAAATCAATATTAAACATATACATTCGCTAATGACTGGAACAGATCTGGATTAGTTTAGGCTGTCAGAAGCGGAAGATGCTGCTTGCGGAAACTTTGTCTCTAGTGAGCTTTCTTAAATTAGTAATGTTATTTCACGAATAAATTGTCATTTAAGGTCGTAGGACCTTTATTTCTTATTTTAAGTGGCCTTGAGATTTTTAAAATATTGCCACTGGACTGGGCTTCCAATTTTTCATCGGATTTGAACCCTTCGAGATGATACTATTCCATCATTTCGTTGTGTCCTCACGATGCCAGACTCCTCCAGATCTCTACGAACGGCACAATCCTAACTACTAGAGAAAGCGAATTTGATAGTTGATACCTCTCCGTGTGATGTCAACAACAACGATATGCGCGGGTTGCAGTTCCAGGTAGCACAGTACTATTCGTTGCATTACCTCTAGCTGAACACGTGCACATCTCGCTATTGGTGAAGAAATATAAATATTTCATATCGATTCATAGCTATAAGACAATAGCGAAAGGTGCCGGGTTCGAATCGCTGCCGGGTTCGAATCCCTGCCAGGAAAAATTCGTTTGAATCGTCATTTTAGCTCACAATATCACGCTATTGGTGAACATATTAATATCCGTCATCTAATTGTGCTTAGTTAACAATTCATATTTTACGCCCCGTCCATCACCACAGCTTTACTTCATGGCGTTTCACACTTGTGTGCTCCAGTTTTCTGAATACTTTTCGTTGTTACTTCTCAGGGGCAACACAAGCTTCACGGGATTCCCAGCGCAGTGCTATAGATATCGTTATTTATTTACAAATTCCAGCCTTGTAAACTGATATTGGGAAATACTTCGATATTTTACACCTCTTCATGCCTAGTCGAATCTCGATCAGACACGGGAGCTTTGCGTGGTTAATAGTGGGTTCAAATTGAGACCAAAGACCAAAACTCGTCATATCATATAACGAGCATGTTAAGACTTCTGACGGGTCACATATTGCAATGACGTTTATTTTGTAAGTAATTAGGTACTGTCTCATCTCTAATAGCGTATTTTCTAATGTTTGTCGTATGACATATTGGTTTACATCTGGACTGATCGCCATAAAGAGAAGTGTTCTCTTATGGTCTCTTGTTGTTACCCACTGTATATAGTCAAACGACTGTACTGCAGAGGACGCTGTGGACCTACGACACAGCTATGCTATGTTGGTTGCATACAGTCAGGTGCAGCATACAAATGGGAATTCTGTGGTGATTCGCTTTTTGTGCTGTAGAGTTCTTACTCATATTATCGGTACCATTTCACTACGGCTGGACTCATCATTGCATTTGGTTTAAATACTACCAGAATTTCACAGTGAATCTGGGAGAAATTTTCCACAAGAATCGCACTGTCTCACGAAATTCAACTTTGGATTACATTATCATTTGCTGCGGAATTTCGATTGCAAGCTGTGAAGCTCCATCATCCGTACTGTAGCAGAGCTGTGTTCGCAGAAAATTCCTGTAGTCTCTACGTACGACATATTTTCAGAGTACAGAGTCATATCAAAAGCAGCAGAAATAGAAGAATGGAAATAGGATTCGTTATTAATAGTAAGGTAGGACAAAGAGTGAGTTACTGTGAACAGTTCAGTGACAGGGTTGTTCTCATCAGAATCGACAGCAAATGAACATTGACAACGATAGTGCAGGTGTATCTGCCGACGTCGCAAGCCGAAGAAGAAGAGATAAAGAAAATATACGAGGATATTGAACGGTTAATTCAGTACGTAACGGGAGAAGAAAATCTAAAAGCCATGGAAGATTGGGATGCGGATGTAGGGGAAGGAGTAGAAGAAAGGGTGAAGGGAGAATGTGGGCTTGATACTACGAACAAAAGAGGAGAAAGACTAACTGAGTCCTGCGGTAAACTTCAGATAGTAATAGTGAGTACTCTGTTCAAGAATCACAAGAGGAGAAGGAATACTTGAAAACGGCTGGGAGGTAAGGGAAGATTTCAGTTACATTACATCATGGTCAGACAGATATTACGAAATCAGATACTGGATTGTAAGGCACACCCAGCAGCAGGTATAGACACAGATCACAATTAAGCAGTGTTGAAGAGTAGGCTGAAATTTAAGAGACAAGTCATGAAAAATCGTTGTACAAAGAAGTAAGATATGGAAGTACTTAGGAATGAATAGATACGTCTGAATTTCTCTGGAGGCTGTACATAGTGCAATAGGGAACAGCTCAGTAGGTAGTTCAGTTAAAGAGGACTAGAAATCTCTAAAAAGGACAGTCACAGAAGTTGGAAAGAAAAACATTGGCACTGGGACGATAACTGCGAAAAAACCATGGCTAACAGTAGAAATAATTCAGTTGATCTGTGAAACAAGGAAGTACAAAAACGTTTAGGGAAATTCAGAAATACAGGAATGCAAGTCACTTAGAAATGAAATAAATATAAAGTGCAGGGAAGCTAAGGCAAAATGGCTGCACGAAAAATATGAAGAAATCGAGAAAGAAATGACTATCGGAAGCATACAGAAAAGTCATAGCAACCTTCGGTGAAATTAAAAGCAAGGGCCATAACATTAAGACTCAATGGGAATTCAATTATTAAATACAGAGGAGAGAGCGGACGAATGAAAAGCGTACACTGAAATCCTCTATGAGGTGGAAGACTTGACTGATGACGCGACAGAGAAAGAAACGGGAGTCGGTATAGAAGAGATAAAGGATCCAGTACTAGAGTCATAATTCAAAACAGCTCTGGAAGACTTAAGATAAAATAAGGCAGAATGGATAGATAACATTCCATCAGAATTTCGAAAATAATACGAGGACGTGTCAACAAAACAATTGTTCACGTTGGTGTGTAGAATGTATGAACCTGCGATATACTATCTGACTTTCGGAAAAAACCCTCATTCACATAATTCCGAAGATTTCTAGAGCCGAAAAGTGCGAGAATTATCGCAAAATCGACTTAACAGCTCATGAATCCAAGTTGCTGACAAGAATAACATATAGAAGAATTGGAAAGAAAACTGAAGATCTGGTTTGAGGACCTGTTAGATGACGATCAATTTGACTTGAGGAGACATAAAGGCTGTTCTCACATTGCGGTTGCTAATGGAAGCAAAAATGAAGAAAGATCAAAACATGTTGACAGGATCTGATAAGATGCTGGCTCAGGTTTTCAGGCACAGAAATGGCAAAGCTCGAAAGAGGTAATGGAAATCCAATACTACTGTCGTGATACTAATATCAGTTGAGTGTGTGTGCCGCCCGGTGTGGCTGTGCGGTTCTAGGTGCTTCAGTCTGGAAGCGTGTGACCGCTACGGTCGCAGGTTCGAATCCTGCCTGGGGCATGTATGTGTGTGATGTCCTTAGGTTAGTTAGGTTTAAGTAGTTCTAAGTTCTAGGGGACTGATGACCTCAGATGTTAAGTCCCATAGTGCTCAGAGCCATTTGAACCATTTGTGTGTGTGTGTGTGTGTGTGTGTGTGTGTGTGTGTGTGTGTGTGTCTTTCCTATTGATGAAATATCAAGTCTGTAATTCGTCACACACACACACACACACACACACACACACACACACACACACACACACACACATAAACACAGACACACACACACACACACACACACACACACACACACACACACACACACACACACACATAAATTACTGTGCTGCACAATGTCCAAAACCTGTCACAGTTGTGCAAATCAAAATGACGCATGCAAATGCGCTTAATTATTGTAACGCATGTACTCGTTTTAGTGCTAATTTCCCGATAAGATCCTTCGCGATGGTTAAATTTTTGTATGCTATTATGTATGCTGAATCGATGCACACAATTTATCGCTGCTCCCGTTCCTATCAACGTCACGATTGTTGACAGAAACGAAGTTCATAACGTTCACTGTCACAGTATTCACCGAAGATTTTATCATAGGTCGGTAAGCCATATGGCCGTATTGGTTCTTTAAAAGAAGTAAGCAACAACGAGCCGCTTTATAACGCTATTTGTCTACATCAATAGCACCGTTTTCGGTTTCGAACAGACAGCTTCATCTTTAGAGGGCTATTTACTCTCATATTGCATCTGTTGTAGCTTACATTACTTGTTAACAGTTTCTCCCCCCCTCCCCCCCCCCCCCCCCCGACTTGTAGTGAAAGTTCCTTCCGGTGATCGAAATTCCCGTGTCATTATGTCGCACAGTTGACTGCCTGTGTTTATAAAATGGAAAAAAAGTAGCACTTTTATGATTTATAAATATGCACATAGATATGCACACAGTGTGGCCAACCAAACACACACACACACACACACACAACCTTTCTCTTGCCTCAACAGTGCTTCCTTTCCATGTTCTTCATGTCACCATTGTCAAAATTTTTTCTCTACATCCACAAATGCTATGAAAATAGTTTTGCGTTTCTCTTGTCTATATTCAACATCTACGTATCCACATCTACAGATCATTTCAAAAAAATTTTACAAACTGACATGGGACATCGCGCAACAAGGACCAGTAATCACATAGGAGCTAGGGGTCGAAAAGGCCATCCGGGGCTACTAAATGGCGTTGCAGTTATTTAGTCACATGCAACAAATGGACCCCCACTACAGGAAATGCTCATAGCTTTGTCCAGATGCGTTGAGACACGCCTGACATCGACGCTATATCGAACGGCGCAACCTCTCAAAGAAAGTGTATCTCAGAGACATCCTACTGCTGTAACAATCCTGCCCACTAGGTCCTTCGGCGATGTAAAAGGCCTTTCACACGCAAGGCTCTTCAGATACCCCCTAGGAAAATATCGTTTGGGGACAAATTGGGTGATCGTGGTGGCCATGCGACTGGCCCGCAGCGACCGGTCCGGAGGCCTCAGATGTACTCTAACTTGTCTGCTGAAATGCGCGGGGGCTCCGTTGAGCTGAAATCGAAAGCGGCGACAAACAGCAATGGGAACGTCATTCAGCATGGTCGGCAGAACCTGTCGCATGAATAAGAGACATGTGCGGCCATCAAGTCCGTCCGGGTGAATGTATGACTCAGTCAGTGTCCGACGATACCAACGTACACGTGACCGCAGCGCCATCTCGTGGCGTTCGCGACCCCCGGTGTCTGTAATCACTGATTCTTGTTGTATGCCCTATGTGCCATGTCAGCTTGTACACTGAAGAGCCAAAGAAATTGGTACACCTACTAATATCGTGTAAGGCCCCCGTGAGCAGGCAAAAGTGCCGCAACACAACGTGGCATGGACTCGACTAATGTTTGAAGTAGCGCCGGAGGGAAATGACACCATGAATCCTGCATGACTGTCCATGAATCCATAAGAGTACGAGGTGTGGAGATCTCTTCTGAACAACATGTTGCAAGGCATCCCAGATATGCGCAATAATGTTCATGTCTGCGGAGTTTCGTGACCAGCGGAAGTGTTTAAACTCGGAAGAGGGTTCCTGGAGGCACTCTGTAACAATTCTGCATATGTCGGGTGTCACACTGTTCTGCTTGAATTGCCCCAAGTCCGTCGGAATGCACAATGGACATGAATGGATGCAGGTGATCAAGATGCTTACCTTCATGTCACCTGTCAGAGTCGTATCTAGACGTTTCAAGGGCCCCATGCCACTCCAACTGCACTCACTCCACACTATTACAAAGCCTCCATCAACTTGAACTGTCTCCTGCTGACATGCAGGGTCTACAGGTTCATGTGGTTTTCTCCATACACGTATACGTCCATCCTCTTGATACAATTTGAAACGAGATTCGTCCGACCAGGCAACATGCTTCCAGTCATCAACAGTCCATTGTCGGTGTTGACGGGCCCAGGTGAGACGTAAAGATTTGTGCAGTGCAGTCATCAAAGGTACACGAGTGGGCCTTCGGCTCCGAAAGCCCATATCGATGATGTTTCGTTGAATGGTTCGCATGCTGACATTTGTTGATGGCCCAGCTGTGAAATCTGCAGCAATTTGCAAAAGGGTTGCACTTTTGACACTTGAACGATTCTCTTCAGTCGTCGTTGGTCCCGTTCTTGCACGATCTTTTTCCTGCCGCAGCGACGTCGGAGATTTCGAATGGTTCAAATGGCTCTAAGCACTATGGGACTTAACATCTGAGGTCATCAGTCCCCTAGACTTAGAACTACTTAAACCTAACTAACCTAAGGACATCACATACATCCATGCCCGAGGCAGGATTCGAACCTGCGACCGTAGCAGCAGCGCGGTTCCGGATTGAAGCGCCTAGAACCGTTCGGCTACAGCGGCCGGCGTCAGAGATTTAATGTTTACCAGATTCCAAATATTCACGGTACACTCCTGAAATGGTAGTACGGGAAAATCCCCAATTCATCGCTACCTCGAGAATGCTCTGTCTCATCGATCGCGCGCCGACTATAATACCACGTTCAAACTCAAATCTTGATAACCTGTCATTGTAGCAGCAGTAACCAATCCAACAACTGCGCCAGACGCTTGTTGTCTTATACAGGTGTTGCCGACAACAGGGTCGCACTCTTCCTGTTTACATATCTCTGTATTTGAATACACATGCCTACATCAGTTTCTTTGGCGCTTCAGTGTAATACTCGGCGCTCTCATTAATGCATGCACAGTATGTCAACCGCACAGTATTAAAATAAATAATTGACTCCGTGACGCTGCATCTAAATCTAGAAACCCACAACGCTCGCACAAGCTGAAACCGTGTGAAAGCCAAAAGGATACTAGCTGCGGAAAAGAGAAAATATGTCAACGTGGATAAACGTAAGCGTAAGTGGCACATTTGCAAACAGAATACCACTAGTTCTGGTATTATCAGCTAAATTAGCTCCCACGTATGGGTCGCCTACTACAGCGTCTGAGTCTTTGTAAACGACACTAGTAAGCAATTACCTAAGAATTATTTTGATCCTTTGGAGAACACATCATGACAAAACTATTGCATCTGCTGTGCAATATGTATCAGACAGGCGAAATACTCTGACAAATGGAAGGACGACATACTCCCAATTGCAATGAAGGTAGGGAACTATCAGTTTAATAAAGCATGACAGCAGATTACTGACACGAATTGTTTACAGAAGCCTGGAAAGACTGGTAGAATCCGAAAACAATTTAGTTTAGGTTCCGGACAAATGTAGAAACACGAGAGACAAGACTGACCTTACGACTTATCTTACAAAGGACCCCTTGAGTGCGAAGTCGCAAGTTCAGTCATTAGTAAGGCTCATCTGAAAATGTTGTGTTAACAATCGTGACACGAAAAATATTAGTTGCTAATGACTCACTATATGCACATGTGTGGTAACAGGAATGAGTTCCAGGAGGTTCAGAGGTCAACTTTCTATGAAATGTATGTATCACACTTCACATACGGATATCATCGGCATTCAAGAAATGTACGAAAGAAACCATTAACTTGCACCATGAACAGTGAATGAAAAATGGCGCGACACAGTGGTCACAAATGTTCGCTCCATCAAGATCGAAGCCGAACTCCTTGGGTGTTACGAAGCGTACAGGACATTCAGGTAGATATCCACTCTTAAAGAATGCATTCATAATCGTATTGATCTAACGGATTGATGTGAACCGATGGAATGTGATGGCATGCTACGGAATGCGAAAGTATGTCGTGGAGCTTATGATGAAACTAACTATTCTTTCAAGGCGTAGCTGCAGATAGTTCGGATAATATGTTTGACACATTTGTCAGGAGGGATCGTTTGCTCTAAAGGAGTGTGTTTTTTGTACGTAGACCAGGAATCAAGCTTGTAGTGAAATTGCGTGCTTATGGAATATCGTCTCAGTTACTAGATTTGTGATTTCCTGTCAGAGAGGTCACAGTTCGAAGTAATTGACGGAAAGTCATCGAGTAAAACAGAAGTGATTTCTGTCGTTCGTTATCTATATAACCGATTTGGGAGACAATCTGAGCAGCCGCCTTCGGTTGTTTGCAGATGACGCTGTCGTTTATAGACTAATAAAATCATCAGAAGATCAAAACAAACTGCAAAACGAATTAGAAGAACTATCGGAATGGTGCGAAAAGTGGCAGTTCACCTCAAATAACTGAAAGTGTGAAGTCATCCACATGAGTGCTAAAAGAAACGCGTTAAACTTCAGTTACGCGATAAATCAGTCTAATCTAAAAGCCGTATATTCAACTAAATACCTAGGTACTACAATTATGAATAACTCAAATTGGTAGGAACGCATAGAAAATGTTGCGGGAAAGGCTAACAAAAGACTGCGTTTTATTGGCAGGACACTTAGAAAATATAACAGATTTACTACGACACTGCCAACACCAAGCTTCTCCGTCCTCTTTTAGAATACTGCTGTGCGGTGTGGGATCCTTATCAGATAGCACTGACGTAGTACATCGAAAAAGTTCAAAGAATGGCAGCACGCTTTGTATTATCGCGAAATATGGGAGAGCGTGTCACTGACATGATACAGGATTTGGGCTGGACATCATTAAAAGAAAGGCCATTTTCGTTGCAACGGAATCTTCTCACGAAATTCAAATCACCAACTTTCTACTCTGAAAGCGAAAATATTTTTTTGACACCGACCTACATATAGGTATTCGCTCTTTCCGCGCACTATACGAGATTGGAATAATAGAGAATTGTGAAGGTGGTTCGATGAACCCTCTGCCAGGCACTTCAATGTGATTTGCAGAGTATCCATGTTGATGTAGAATTGACCGAAAAAAAATTTGTTGCATTACTTGTTGAATGCCCTCGTACTACTGTTGACGTGGATTCGCGACACACAGTGGTGACTGTCCTGCAGAGCCATTTATTACCTTATGGATTATGAGACTGTGTGACAAGGTGATAATTAGGAGAGGAGGATCCGTTTCGGCGCGGCTTTTCTCATTTCACAGGCGAGCGCGCCGCCGCTAATGAGCCGGCCTGGCGCCGCCATGTGGGCCCCCGAGCGGCTTTCATCGCGGCGGGGGCGGCCCTGCCCCGGGCCCCGGGCCCGGGCCGTGGCACGCGCCACGCCGCGCCGCTCCCGCCTCCCCACAAAAAGGCCGCAGCCCGCCGAACGCCACGAGTTACGACTTCCGCGGCCACCATCTGGCCCGACCCGGCGCCGCGTACAGCTGCCTCTCGTCTCAGTGCCTTCCCTCAACCGCTCATCCCAACAGTTCCGCCCTCGGCGTTGGCGAAGATAGTAGGGATGTGGCCGTCGGCAGAAACAAACACTCTATTAAGCCGGCTGATGGCCTGCTGTCCTAGATTTACACAATGTGTCCCAGTTCAGTTAGGACTACTTCTATAAAATTTCAAACTGCAATGCTATCCGGTGGCGAGTCGTGCCCTTACGATAAAGTTCCAACAACTTCTGCGCTGTAGAAGATCAAAGCAGGCATGATGATGGTAGCGAATGTAAAGTCCTTTTCTATACCGATGTGTGAGCTCGCAAGATTACCCATGACGCACTGGTTTCGCTCGCCTCTACCATGTAGGCGGGGCCACTTGCATTCGAACAGACGCATACGATCGCTTTTAGACGGAATAGGATGTCGTGCATGCCCAGACGACCGAAAGAGGAGCCCAACTGACAAACAGCGCGAAGTTATTTGTGAATTGCGTCTTCTTTTCAGCGAAACGTTGTAGTCCGCGCGTCTCATAAGTAACTAACGGGTGAAACACCTGCCATGAACACTCATTAGAATTTAAACAATAAGATGCTCGTGTGAGGAATTTAATGTGCACAACTGGCCATTAAAATTGCTACACCAAGAAGAAATTCAGGTGATAAACGCGCATTCATTGGACAAATACATTATACTGGAACTGACATCTGATTACATTCTCACACAATTTGGGTGCATAGATCCTGAGAAATCACTACCCAGAACAGCCACCTCTGGCCGTAATAACGGCCTTGATAAGCCTGGGCACTGAGTCAAACAGAGCTTGGATGGCGTGTACAGGTACAGCTGCCCATACAGCTTCAACACGATACCACAGTTCATCAAGAGTAGTGCCTGGGTATTGCGACGAGCCAGTTGCTCGGCCATCATTGACCAGACGTTTTCAAATGGTGAGAGATGTGAAAAATGTGCTGAACAAGGCCAGAAGTCGAACATTTTCTGTATCCAGAAATACCCGTACATGACCTGCAACATGCGGTCGTGCATTATCCTGCTGAAATGTAGGGTTTCGCAGGGATCGAATGAAGGGTAGAGCCACGGGTCGCAACACATCTGAAATGTAACGTCCACTGTTCAAAGTGCCATCAAATGGTTCAAATGGCTCTGAGCACTATGGGATTTAACATCTGTGGTCATGAATCCCCTAGAACGTAGAACTAATTAAACCTTACTAACCTAAAGACATCACACACATCCATGCCTGAGGCAGGATTCGAACCTGCGACGTAGCAGTCCCGCGGTTCCGGACTGAGCGCCTAGAACCGCGAGACCACCGCGGCCGGCTAAAGTGCCATCAATGCGAACAAGAGGTGACCGAGACGTGTAACCAATGGCACCCGAGTGATGCGTCAGTATGGCGATGACGAATACTCGCTTCCAACGTGCGTTCACCGCGATGTAGCCAAACACGGATGCGACCGTCATGATGCTGTAAACAGAACCTGGATTCATCCTAAGAAATGACGTATTACCATTCGTGCACCCAGGTTCGTCATTGAGTACACCATCGCAGGCGCTCCTGTCTGTGATGCAGTGTCACGGGTCTCCGAGCTGAGAGTCCATGCTGCTGCAAACGTCGTCGAGCTGTTCGTGCAGATGGTTGTTGTCTTGCAAACGTCCTCATCTGTTGACTCAGGAATAGAGACGTGTCTGCACGATCCGTTACAGCCATGTGGATAAGATGCCTGTCATCTCAACTGCTAGTGATACGAGGCCGTTGGGATCCAGCACGGCGTTCCGTATTACCCTCCTGAACTCACCGATTCCATATTCTGCTAACAGTCATTGGATCTCCACCAACGCGAGCAGGAATGTCGCGATACAATAAACCGCAATCGCGATAGGCTACAATCCGACCTTTATCAAAGTCGGAAACGTGATGGTACGCATTTCTCCTCCTTACACGAGGAATCAGAACAACGTTTCACGAGGCAACGCCGGTGGACTGCTGTTTCTGTATGAAAAATCAGTTGGAAACTTTCCTCATGTCAGCACGTTGTAGGTGTCGCCGCCGGCGCCAACCTTGTGTGAATGCTCTGAAAAGCTAATCATTTGCATATCACAGCATCTTCTTCCTGTCGGTTAAATTTCGCGTCTGTAGCACGTCATCTTCGTGGTGTAGGAATGTTAATGGTCAGCAGTGTAGTTCAGAGATCTGGATCTATCTGGAACTATTCTTTTAAAATTTGTTCTTGTTCACTTGAACATGTATTCACGATGTAATTAGAGGTGAGTTCTCATTACAGGAAAATCTAGTCTTAATCGAGAAAATTCACACTGACAACAGAAAAGCGACATTTCTATTGATTATCCATCTGTTGCAGTGTTTACAATGAGATCGCTTACATAGGTGAGCGATATAGTTTCGCATAAACCTAATGAAACCAATCAAATACAGCGTCACAGTGACCGTCTAAAATACAAATAAGTATAGTAATCATTACAAAATGACATAAAAAATTTGACAGTGTCGAAATGTAAAGTTAAGCTGTTGACAAAAAACGTAGCTGATACGTAGAACACACGACCAGACAGACACGTACTGTGTAAACGCTTTTATCCAGTTTGGCCATCTGTCTCTTGGGGTATTGCAGTAGACGAAGACATTCTTGTTCGTCCTGGACGACCCGTGTGAAACGGACTTAACGGTACGTGTCTGACATTCGTCGGAAAATGGCGGCGAAACAGCGAGGCAACATCAAGTTTTGTGTTTGTGGGCGACAATTCCTCGAATTTAACGCAAATACCGAGTGGTGGATTCCTAGTCAACCTCCACAACACCCCAGCATACAGATTGAGGATCGAGAGCGTGTTTTTTGGCCAGTAAACGGATCACAGTCTTGGATCACCCACCGTATCCGTCGGATTTGGTCCTAGCTGACTTCTACTTGTTCCAAAAATTGAAGCTGGCAGTGAAAGAACACCATTATACGCAATTAAGGACATCTAAGAAAATTGTAATGGGGTACTAAATACACTTCCAAATTAGGACTACAGTGACTGGCTGTTCCAAAAATTTCAGGTGTATATTGATTCAATGGGAGACTAATTTGAATACATCCAGTGGTTTTGTGAACATAATCCATGACATATTTTTCACACCCACAGTCCTAATGGAAATGGGACACACTTGTACGAATGGCGATTGACACTAAGCCACACGGAACATATCAAACGTACATGACTGCCTTGCAGAATGTCCAACTATTGCAACCAAGTACCTTATACTCGCCGCCAATAAATTCGCCAGAAACGAAAGAAACATCAGATGTGCCCCAAGATAGAGTAATAGCATAATACCCATAAACACTTCGTGAGGCAGGGTCAGAAGGAATGGTCACTAGCTGATGATGTTACCCATGGGTAATTACCGTCGTTGAATGGTCATAAGGAAATAAAGAACAACTTGTACAGGATTTTCACTTAGTGCACTGAATAGCAGATCTCTTTTAAATTGGATGCATCAGCAGAGAAAACTACCTACCGAAGGTGGCTTAGAGTTAACAGACTGTAAGGCAACATGTTCAGCCGTTGTGGTGAGAAAGCTCATAAATACACTCAAATTACTAGCAAGTAGACAGGACTTACTAAAGGCTCTGTGCGATACCACGAGAGAACATATAGGTGACATGGGGACACCAACAAATATAATCCGTGTCTTGCAAGCCCCGAGAAGACTCCTCACATAAAAATAATCGAAACCACTGACAAAAATAATGCTGTGTCCCTAGACAATCAGTTGAAACACAAAGACAAACTGGAAGACGGTCTGATCCAATATTGGAGACAAATTCCTAAGTTCAAGGTTGTGCTCAGCAGCCTACGTGTTTATAAATGATTTAATCCCAATACTTATCCGATGCCACAAAATAAAACACTAGTCATGCGTACAGCCAGCACTGTGGACTGGTTGACAATGCCATAGATCGACCAGTGCGTTGCTCCAGAATTACAGTTGTGTGCAAAATGGATAAAACTTAAATCAGGCAGTTTGCTATTAGTGACTGTCAACGAATAAACTGCAAGCACATAATGCACACAGAAGTCAAAGAATTTGAAGCATTCAAGGTAACAACACTCACCTGGTTCATATTTTGTTTTATATAATTTGTCTTCAACAGGGGACGACAGTACACGAAATACTTTTTAACAAAAAAAAAAAAAAACAAGAAATCCTCAACAATAAAGGGAAGGTTTTTACCATTTATATATTTAAAGTCAATGTAAAAAGATTGCTATACCTGTTACTAAATAAATTTAATGTTTTCAGCAACAAAATGTGACAAAGTGCCAGGTTAAGAATCTTAAGATCTAAATTTCCATCCCGTCCAATTACACCTAGAATTTTTATCTGTCACTTATCACGTTTTCACCCTTGGAAATGTTAGCTGATGTGAAAAATGCCGAGTTGCATAGCTGTTCGGATTACATGTTAAACTGTAAGTCTCCCGATAGCTGGCTATGTGAATTACATCGAAAGTCAAAGGATGGAAACGGTCTGGTACATTCAACAGGACATTTGTAGTAAAGAACTGTAGTGTTCAAAACAGCTTTCGGGATGATGACAGATTTAGTTATTAAATACAATATACTGCCAATATCAAATTTAAAGAACCTGATAGTAACCGATTAGAAGGTTAATAGTGAACATCTTGAGCATCTTATTTCGAATAAGTATTTAACTTTAATGCTCAGAAGTTTGTTACAGTGGGACGACCACGCAAAACCAGCATTTGGAAAGGCGAATGGAAGACTTAGATTTGCTGGATGGGTTCTGGAAAAGTGCAGTGCACATGTAAAGGAAACTAAATACAAGGCGCTAAGGCAACAGATGCTATAGTACTGTTCCAGCGTTTGGAGACATCAAACACACATGAAACAAAAAACATCCAACGAACTCCGAGACGTGAAAGCGCATTGAGTAAATTGGGAGAACCTCTAGTTGAAGAAGATTGTGCGAACATATTGTTGCTACCGTCATATATCTTGCGTAAACATCATGAGAATTAAAGAAAGATTGGGCAGCTTTCAGAGGCATAAAGACAGCCATTTTTCCATGTCTCAAAAGACGGGTGGAATAGGATTGAAAATCGCTCATGTTGGTGTGAAGTAACCCCCGAGATGCATTTCACAGTTCAGAATGTAGAACTGCTACTTTAGTATTAAAAAGTTCCTAAGATCCAGTTTCACACGAAGAGAAGGGAGTAAGACTTCAGTGGATTGTAAAATTAATTCGTTGTTACGTGTTTCTGATAGAAGTGATTGACCTCCAGGCAAACAGACACTATTTATCAATGCGTTAACCAGCGCAGTCGGCCAAAGTCGCACGCTACGGCTCGCCATTCACCCACTCCGTTGCTGCGCATCCAGGTTAAAAGTAGACCACAAACAGCGGTCCGCCCAGGCATTAAGTGAAAGGTCCATACAGCAATTTACCTATCACGCAATTTTCAACATAATATAAGGAAAGTCAAAAAGAAGATGATTAATTGATAATGGTGTATCTCTTCATAACTCTTCGTCTCCAAATATTTTGGGAACTTGATCATTTCACAGATTTTCATGCACATCCCCGTAAGAAGCGTCAACAATTCACTAAAAAAAGACTGAATTTGTTCAGAAGTCTTCTCCCGTAAGAAGCGTCAACAATTTACTAAAGAAAGATTGGATTTGTTCAAAAGACTTCTACAATATTTACTATACTTACATATTCAGACGAAAGAAAATTACTGTACAAGGTTACCTTTTACATGCAATTTGCTAAGCGTTTCAGGAACTTTTAGCCATACTGAAATTCTGTGGCATTTATAGGCCAATTACTAAGTTCGTTGCTGATTTGTTATTCACCGTCTTAGTCCCGATGCAAACAGAAGAAAACATAAGACGTGTAAGTAGCACTGCCAACAACTATGTCTACCAACAAAGCAAAGACCCCAGGTTAACATTATTTATTTTATTACATTTATCATATAAGATTGACAATGCAGCATCTGTTTGTATCGTGTTTTTCCTTCAGAATGGTTCCTCTTAAGAAACGACGGTTTCTTCCTCAAAGCCGTTTTATCTGATCGGATACCATTGTAAATACGAAATGCCAATATATCTGAGAGATCACTATAAGGGATATGATAACCAATCCAGTCCACGATTGATTTCGGCGTTGAAAATAGTATCGAGTGGTTCTCAAACGTCAAAGAAAATTTAATCTAAAATCTACCACAAAGTGCTAAAATTTTTGACGACGACAAAGTTAATGACTGTAGACATAATCACATATCGAATACAAATAGCGAGCTGGAATTACTATGAAATGCAGACGAGTAGGAGACACAATGCTGTAATGTTCGAATACAATGTTAGTGATGTGCTGTTAGACACAGACATGCCGATTCAATATTTAGACGTAACGTATCAAAGCGACATGAAACTGAACGAGCATGTAAGTTGGTAGTAGGGAATGTTTACTGGGACAATTCTAGGAAAGTGTAGCTTATCTATAAAGAGGACCGCATACAGAACGCCTGAACGACCTATCCCTGAGTACTGCTCGACCCCACACGGTCAAATTGAAAGAACACGTCGAAGCAATTCAGAGGCGTGCTACTAAGTTTGTTACCTATAGGTCAGCCAAACACGAAAGTGTTACTGAAGCGATCCGTGAACTCAAAATGGAACCCTTGGAAAGAACACATTCTTTTCCCGAAACATTGATTTTAAATTTAGAGAATCAGCATTTGTGGCTGACCGTACGATTCTACTACCACGAACGTAAATTTCGCGTAAATACCCCGGCGACAAGACAATAGGAATTTGGGCTCGTATGGAAGCGCATAGACAGCTGTTCTTCCCTCGCTCCATTTGCGAGTGGAACAGAACAGGGAATGATTAGAAGCGGTAAAAATCATTCTACGCCATGCACCTTATGGTGACTTGAGGATTGCGCATGTAGATGTAGATGAAGAAATGATCCATACTTATGCGAAAATTGTACAAACTTATGAACATTGGCGGTATCAGAAATTTTGGCACGTGGTGTTGCGAGTCATAGGTTATGATATGTGCTAAGGTGTTTAAAAATCACCTGATAATGGTGTGCATGCACCCGCCAGGGTGGCCAAGAGCGCTAACGCGCTGATTCCTGGACTTGGGTAGGCGCGCCAGCCCCGGATCGAATCCGCCCGGCGGATTAACGACGACGGCCGGTGTGCCGGCCAGCCTGGATGTGGTTTTACGCGGTTTTCCACATCCTCCTAGGTAAATACCGGGCTGGTCCCCACGTCCCGCCTCAGTTACACGACTCGCAGACATTTGAAACGCATTCACACTGTTTCGCGATTTACACTAGACGCAGACAGCTGGGGTACACTACTTCCGTCCTGGGAGGGGGGGTATGGGGTGGCGGCAGGAAGGGCATCCGGCCACCCTTAACTTAACCTTGCCAAATCCGTACTTAACCCTGCCGACCCTGCACACAATCCGGGATAAAGACGGTAGCAAAAGAAAGCAAAAGAAAGAATGGTGTGCATTCCAAAGCTGATCGTGCAATAATTTGAACACTACATCTTTATCTGATAAAAATGATGTCACTTCATTAATAGATCACGACATTGCGTCAACTAGAGTGAAAATGAGACCTTTCTAACAAACCATTTCCATTCCTCAGACTCCGTTCCAGAATGATGACATTTCGAAA
Source organism: Schistocerca gregaria (assembly GCF_023897955.1). NCBI lineage: Eukaryota > Metazoa > Arthropoda > Insecta > Orthoptera > Acrididae > Schistocerca > Schistocerca gregaria. Next base: position 202,533,354 of record NC_064921.1, read on the forward strand.
AAAAAAAATGGTTCAAATGGCTCTGAGCACTATGGGACTTAATTTCTGAGGCCATCAGTCCCCTAAAACTTAGAACTACTTAGGCATAACTAACCTAGGGACATCACACACATCCATGCCCGAGGCAGGGTTCGAACCTGCGACCGTAGCGGTCGCGCGGTTCCACACTGTAGCGCCTAGAACAGCTCGACCACGGCGGCCGGCTGGAATTTCGACATCTGTTCACGAGATCACTAGGTTGCGTTAGAAAATAAGGTGTTGCTACGCATGAAAGATGACGGAAGAGGCCGACGTGCGCGCCTCAGCATGCCACGCTCGGCTGCCCCCGGGCCACGCCATACGCCAGTGTCGTGTGGGCGGGCACAATAGCTTCACTCAACCCCGACGACCCTGTCGCCGCCGTTATCCGTCAAACTCCCGCACACTATCGCTTCTCCTTACCGTAATTAACTTCCCGTATTGGCTTCCAGAAGCTGTCCACGGCTCATCTGTCACGGGACAAACAATGGCACAGACAACGCAGCTAAAATTAATCACCCGGAGATTCTGAAAGGCGTCGACATTAATTTAAAACAGCTTATCTTCTCCCAACTTCATTCCTCAGCAGTACGGTTTTCAAACATCCGCTCCACATAAGAAACTCCCGAAAATTATCTTCGCAGTTAATTTGCCAATAACGGCTTGTCTGGCTGTTACGACGAGAAACCGTTACAAATGTAAGAGAACAAAAGTATGGATATTCGTCTTTACTTTCCATCGTAGCAGATAGTGGGAACACAGCCGTGTGATGATGTGTAATTACAAATAAATTAGCGCCTGGTTGCAGTGATGGTTTACAATATCTTTAATGCAAAATATATTTCGGAACAGCCATCCCCAACTTCAGATGCACCTATTTACATGGCAAACTTTTCCAAAAATTACATTACATACGTGCTTATATAACATAATACACTACTGGCGCTTAAAATTGCTACACCAAGAACAAATGCAGATGATAAACGGGTATTCATTGGGCAAACATATTATACTAGAACTGACATGTGATTACATTTTCGCGCAATTTGGGTGCATAGATCCTGAGAAATCAGTACCCAGAACAACCACCTCTAGCCGTAATAACGGCCTTGATACGCATGGGCATTGAGTCAAACAGAGCTTGAACAGCGTGTATAGGTACAGCTGCCCATGAAGCTTCAACACGTTACCACAGTTCATCAAGAGTAGTGACTGGCGTATTGTGACGAGCCAGTTGCTCTCCCACCATTGACCAGACATTTTCAATTGGTGAGAGTTCTGAAAAATGTGCTGGCCAGGGCAGCAGTCGAACATTTTCTGTATCCAGAAAGGCCCGTACGGGCCCTGCAACATGCGGTCGTGCATTATCCTGCTGAAATGTAGGGTTTCGCAGGGATCGAATGAAGGGTAGAGCCACGGGTCGTAACACATCTGAAAAGTAACGTCCACTGTTCTAAGTGCCGTCAATGCGAACTAGAGGTGACCGAGACGTGTAACCAGTGGCACCTCATGCCATCGCGCCGAGTGATACGTTAGTATGGCGATGACGAATAGTCGCTTCCAATGTGCGTTCACCGCGATGTAGCCAAACACGGATGCGACCATCATGATGCTGTAAACAGAACCTGGATTCATCCGAAAAAATGACGTTTTGCCATTCGTGCACTCAGTATCGTCGTTGAGTACACAATCGCAGGCGCTCCTGTCTGTGATGCAGCGTCAAGAGTAACCGCAGCCACGGTCTCCGAGCTGATAGTCCATGCTGCTGCAAACGTCGTCAAACTGTTCGTGGAGATGATTGTTGTCTTGCAAACGTCCCCATCTGTTGACTCAGGGATCAAACAAATGGCTCTGAGCACTATGGGACTCAACATCTTAGGTCATAAGTTGGTTTAAATGGCTCTGAGCACTATGGGACTTAACATCTATGGTCATAAGTCTCCTAGAACGTAGAACTACTTAAACCTAACTAACCTAAGGACATCACCTATATCCATGCCTGAGGCATGATTCGAACCTGCGATCGTAGCAGTCCGCGGTTCCGGACTGCAGCGCCAGAACCGCACGGCCACCGCGGCCGGCGACTCAGGGATCGAGATGTGGCTCCACGATCCGTTACTGCCATGAGTATAAGACGCCTGTCATCTCGACAGCTAGTCATACGAGACCGTTGGGATCCAGTACGGCGTTCCGTATTACCCTCCTGAACTCACAGATTCCTTATTCTGCTAACAGGCATTGGATCTCGAACAACTCGAGTAGCAATGTCGCGAAACGATAAACCGCAATGGTGATAGGTTACAATCCGACCTTTATCAAAGTCGGAAACGTGTTGGTGCTCATTTCACCTCCTTAAACGAGGCATCACAACTACGTTTCACCAGGCAACGCCGTTCAACTGCTATTTGTGTATGAGAAATCGGTTGGAAACTTTCCCCATGTCAGCACGTTCTAGGTGTCGCCACCGGCGCCAACCTTGTGTGAATGCTATGATAAGCTAATCATTTGCATTCCACAGCATCTTCTTCCTGACGATTAAATTTGGCGTCTGCAGCACGTCACCTTCGTGGTGTAGCAATTTTAATGGCCAATAGTATAGAATTACTAGAACTACATGTTGTCAGACATGCCGATCGTAGATCAAAGTTCTTGCGTTTAACTCATATTGCACATGAAATTACAATTACTCACAATCAAAACCAAATACTAAGCCAATATTATTTCCTATATTACGGGTATTTGTTACAGTACACTGCTTGCAAGAGATTTACATTTGTATTAACTAGTTACACAGAGAATGTGTGCATCATTCTTTACAATCATCAGCCATTTATGGCATTGAAAAGAAACTTCTACGATAAAACATGATGAACATTACTGTGGAAGCCCGCCCACATATTGCCAAGTTTATTTCGAGTACGCTGCATAAGTTTCGGTGAGAGGCCCTTAGACATTCTACATACAGTCCCGATCTCTCACCGTACTGTTTCCATATTGTTGGAGCCCCGAGGAAAGATAATGTGTGCTTTCGATTTGCTTCGGAAGAGATTCCTCTAAAACGAAAGCTTCAGCCGTCTTCATCTGAGGAATCGACAGTGGCATTCGCCTAAGTAGACACGAGCCTGTCTCGTAATGAGTGGCATAAAGTCTGAAGCCAGTTCCTTCGAAATAAGAGAGACGCATTTGACAGCTACGCTTCATTGCGAGTTAACTGCACCAGGGGACGGGTGCTGGTGAACGTGCATCGACCGTCAGGCCATTAATGCTGTACTGATATGGGAAATGAATCTTCTATGACCTTCTTGAAGCAATCATTCTGCCATTTGTCTCAAACTATGAAGACAAGAAAACAAACAGCAGAGCCGTGAAAATTAGCCTAGTGTCCTAAATGTTGTCCCATCCTGCTCGTAGTGTTTTTTAACAGAGTGTAGGCCTACAAGTATAGTCAAGTGTGGGTAACGGGTTATACAATCATCATTTCTGACAGCCATCATATCAGAAGGTGCGTAACTTTCCGATTGACCGATACTGTATCCTCATCTGGTAGCGACAAAGAAAAAGAGATGTTTTACCTACCATAGAGTGAGGGTACCAACATGACCAGATTGGGGCATATCGATGGGAGGCAGAGCCCAACATACATAGAAATAGTAGAACAGTGCAGGTTCTGAAACTAAAAACAAGGTCATAATATAACCTGATAACCTAACCTAATAACCCACTCACACCTCAGGGGCACTTGCGTGTGATACTTTCAAGGTCATGATTTAACTTGTTGTCTGTCACATGTCAACCCCCTTTACTCTGAACATATGCCTCAGGTAATTTTGTGACTTATAAATGGCGGGAAAATGAAGGTCACCCATACACTGAGTCGTTCTGACCAAGAGGTTGTTGTACGTGAAGGTCAGCCTCACTCCTTGTTGTAAATCAATAGGAATACATTAAAACGGCGGGAAATCCCCTCTCGCCTTTCTTACCAGAGCAATTTCGTAAGTCTCGTCATTTGTGATCTGTGCACCGTGATTAAAGGACCATCAGCTGCAGATTTATCCCTCTTAAAAAGTACTGGGAAAGAGCGACAGAATTGTAATCTTCTGAAAATGTGATCTCGCCAGAAGAAGCTGTCATCATCGACAATGCTCCCAATACTGTAATAGACGACTACATAAAATCAGTAACACATAATTTCTGGCATCCATATTACACATTGCTCGCGCATGTCTGGAGGAAATATTTATATTTTCACAAGAGCTGTTGAAAATGTTGATCAATTAGTACAATAGACTAATTTTAATGTTAAAGAGATAGTGACACCAGTGAAGCATTTTAAAACTGGCAGTAAACGAGTTTTTTTCCTAGTGATCTCAATTAAAGTCTACTAGTAGGTGAATATGGATAGGGGAAAGGAATGAAAGAGGAAACCGCATAGCAGAATGGACACAGCATACTTTAATCATCACACCACTTGATTTAGGAATCATGAAAGATGGCTGTATACATACAAGAGACCTGCAGACGCCAGAAGGTTTCAGATTGATTATTAATGATAAGACACAGATTTTGGAACCAGATTTTAAATTGTAACACATTTCCAGGGGAAAATTGATTCTGACCACAGTTTATTGGTTATAAACTATAGACTTAAACTGAAGAAACGGCAAAAAGGTAGGATATTATGGAAATGGGACTTGGATAAGTTGAAAGAACCAGAGGCTGTTGATAATTTCATAGGGAACATTAGGCGACGATTGACTAGAACAAGGGAAAGGAATGCAGTAGAAGACGAATACGTAGCTTTTAGAGATGAAATAGTAAAGCAGCAGAGGGTCAAAACATAAAAAGATTAGGCCTAGAATAAATCCTTAGATAACGTAAGAGATGTTGAATGTAACTGATGAAAAGAGAAAATATAAAAATGCTGCAAATGAAACAAATGAAATTGAATACAAACGTCTAAAAATGAGATTCATAGGAAGTGCAAGGTGGCTAAGAAGGCATGACTAGAGGACAAATGTAAGCCTTCAGAGGTAAGACAGATGTAGCCTACAGGAAAATTAAAGAGGCGTTAGGAGAAGGGAGAAGCAGCTTTATGAGTATCAAAAACTCAGACGGAAAACTACTACTAAGCAAAGAAGGGAAAGCTGAAATGTGGGAGGGGTATATGAATGGGGAAACAGAGGAGACGTACTTCAGGGCAGTATTATAGAAATGGAGAAAGTCTTATATGAAGAGACGATGGACGATATGACACTGCGAGAAGAATTTGACAAAGCACTGAAAGACCTATTTCAAAACAAGGTTCTCGGAGTAGACGACGTTCCATCAGAACTGTTGACAGTCTTGGAAGAACCACCCTTGATAAAACTCTTCACATGGTGCGCAAGACATATAAAACAGGAGAAATAATCTCATACCTCACGAAGATTGTAATGCCTCCAAAGAAAGTAGTTGTTTACAGGGGTGAATTTTAACGAACTATTAGTTCAGTAAGTCACAGTTGCAAAATACTAACACGAATTCCTTACAAAAGAATGTAAAAACTGGTAGAAGCTAACCTCGGGGAAGATCAGGTTGAATTCCGAAGAAATGTGAGAACATGTAAGGCAATACTGACCCTAAAACTTATCTTAGAAGATAGGTTAAGAAACTAAAAACACCTTCATAACATTTGAAAACTTAGAGCAATCTTTTGACAACATTGACTGGGGTGCTGTCTTCGAAATTCTGAAAGTAGGAGGGGTAAAATACAAGGAGCAAAGGCTACTTTACTTACAGCTTGTACATAAACCAGGCGGCAGTTTCGAGAGTCGAAGGGCGTGAATGGGAAGCGGTGGTTGAGAAGGGAATGAGACGGGGTTGTACCCATCTCTGATGCTATTCAGTTTGCACACTGAGGAAGCAGTAAAGGAAACAGAAGAAAAACATGGAGCAGCAATTAAAGTTCAGGGAGAAGAAATAAAGACTTTGAGGTTTGCTGGTAACAGTGTAATTCTATCAGAGACAGCAAAGGTCTTGGCACAACAGGTGAACAGAATGGACAGTGTCTTGAACATCAACAAAGGCAAAACAAGAATGACCGTATATAGTCAATTTAATCATGTGAAGTTGAAATGAGACACTCGTAGCAGTAGATAGGTTTTGCTATTTGGGCAGCAAAATAACTGCTGATGGCCGAAGTAGAGAGCATATAACATGTAAACTGCCAACGGCAAGAAAATGGTTTCTGAAGAGGAGAGATTTGTTAACATTGCGTATAGATTAAACTGTTTGGAAGTCTTTTCTGAAAGTATTTGTATGGAGTGCAGCCATGTCAGGAAGTGAAACGTGGGTGATAAAAAATTTAGACAAGAAGAGAACAGAAGCGTCTCAAATGTGGTGCTACAAAAGAATGCTGAAGATCAGATGGGTAAGATCACGTACGTAATGAGGAGGTAACGAATAGAATTGGGGAGAAAAGAACTTTGTGGCACTACCTGACTAGAAGAAGGGATCGGTTTATAGGACACATTCTGAGACATCAACGGATTACCAGTTCAGTATTACGGGAAGTTTGGTGGGTAAAAATCGTAAAAAGGGACCAAGAGATGAACACAGTAAGCAGATTCAGATGGATGTAAGTTGCAGTGGTTATTCAGAGATGAAGAGGCTTGCACAGGATATAGTAGCGCGCAGAACTGCACCAAATCAGTCTCCGGATTGAAGACCACAACAACAGTAATGTTGTAATAGTTAACAAAATGTATGTGTGCTAGAACATGTCAGAGATATTCCAACCAGCTCCAGGATTCAGAGATGCTCTCAAGTAAAATCATTTCGTCGCACTTCTCAATAATTATTCGGCGATTAAACCAAAGTACCATCCACGATGCAGAGTCCCTATAGAGGAAATTATTTCACTGTGTATGCTACCATCGATAACGTTGTATGACATCATTGCAAAGGCGTTGGTCATATCAAGACAGATTGCTCGCAGGCACGACGATTCCGTATAGTGAAAGGGAATTTCCTGCTCTCGTACATAATGCTGCTACAGAAAAGTCCGTATCATTGACACAAGATGCATCTCCTAAAATTCGTCAGCTTGTCAAACAGTCTGGAAAAAAGTAACATACATCTGACTCTTCTCTGAAATGTTAGAAACATTACCATCGGTACACGAAGTAGTTCCTATCTGGTCTGGAAAAGGGCAACATGCATCCGACTCTGGTGCTACCGTCCTATAATTATCACCTGAACACACTAACAGACGTGGATTTGATTTCCATTTTAATAAGGATACTGTCAGCAGTTCATTAGTCAATAATAACAGTATTTCTTCCAATGAACACTAGATTAAAAATCTGTCAGATGAAATTGTTGGAGCCCTTCCTATGGATTTTAACGAGACTGACGAATCAAGCTCACATAGCGTCAGGCGCAGCAGTTACTACTGATACACTACCTGCATCCGAATGTGGATTGTCAGTCTCAGATTCCTCAATGAGAGGTGCGTTACTGTCGGAAGGTACCCCTAAAAATAACTTCATGTCATCAAGAGATCCCAAAGCCTTTTTGAAAGCGACTAGACCGATTGCAAGACAGTCCACTAAAGATTTTGTAGGTCTCCAGCAATTAACTGATAAGTAACTTACAAAAATTACAGCGATTTTTAAGTGCAATTAAAAAAGAAACGGTCACTGAATGAGATACGTTTTCGTCATCTAACTGTTCGGGCAAGAACAATGCAGTAGTGTGGATAAGTCAGAAGTAAACATTACACAAACCAAAAGAGAACACTGATTATCACTAATCGCAACACCAAATACAAGCCGAACGACTTGCTTTTTTTTTGGGGGGGGGGGGGGGGGGGGTAGGAGACCAGACAGCGGGGTCATTGGTCTCGTCGGATTAGGGAAGGACGGGGAAGGAAGTCGGCCGTGCCCTTTCAAAGGAACCATCCCGGCATTTGCCTGGAGCGATTTAGGGAAACCACGGGAAACCTAAATCAGGATGGCCGGACGCGGGATTGAACCGTCGTCCTCCCGGATGCGAACTGAAGCTTATTGTGCAAGATCAGATTGACATGGCTTTCATCCAAGAACCATATTGTTATCAGCAAAAGTATTTAGAATCATTGGAGGCTACAAGATATTTAGCGCAGGTGACGTAAGTAAAAGGCAGCAATACTGACAACCAACAAAGATACTGATTCCGCAATAATCAGCCACTTGTCGGGCGAAGAAACGGTATATGAACAAACGGTAAATAAAAATTTGCAGTTCTTCATACCTAGTGTGTACTTCGGTATCACAAAAAAGATGAGCTGAGAAAAATTGATGATAGGATAGGCTGCAATGAAGGAGTCGGTTTAGTAATTGCTATGGACAGCAATGCAACATCCAGCGTGTGTCACCAGGGACGCCCGCAGATCTTCATCTCAGTAGGGGCACATATTTTCCCCATTTAGTAATTTTGAGGACATCTACCCATCATTTTCTCATACCGGTTCCCACAGTACACTTTTAGAACCAGTTTAGTGTTATAAACAAACAATGTAATGGTATAATTATAGTCCAACTTCTTTTTACATTCCCAGAGTTTAAGTTTACCCATCATTTAAGTTATTTTTGTTGTTCCCATCATAATCTCTATTCTGTTTTCCTACCATTAACATTTTTTTCGCTATTGAGCCACTACCTCAAGTTTCAACATCGATCTTCAAATTTATTTATGTGAAAATGTTACCTCAGTGTTTCGTCACTTGACTGCAGGGGAAAGTGTGGTACCTGGAGGATAGTGTATCTAGGAACACATGATGTTTTCTGATCGGGGTTTCAGTCTAGTGACAGATTTCAGAATCACACGAATGAACGCACACTAGAAACAACCGTTAAGCACCTCCCGGCATTTTCTGCTGTTTCTGTTGTTGTGACACATGAGCTGTGTTTTGTGCAGCGTTTGCAAATATTACGAGTTCTGCATATTTAAGGGTTGTATAATATTTTGAAGCTATGTGGAGGAAATTTGTATTCTTCAATTACAGAGCTCTGTGGTGAGTAAAATGAAGCATTTTTTTTAAACTAGTTCAGTAACGTGTGGACGGTTATAGCCAATTGTCATTAGTCGCGCACCATCTTTTACCTTGAAGCGGAAGGAGGTCTTCTGCTATGGTGATATTTTCAAACGAACTGAGTTTCTTCAACGTCTTAGCAATTGTCGTTGCCTTAAAATGGGAAGTTGTGTTAGTTGCCAATAGTTTATATTTCAAAATATTTTTAACTTGTAACTGGTTTTTCCCAATACTTCTGCTTAAATTGTTTTCGCTTATTGATTATTGGTGTGTAGTAGATCAATAAAGTAACACATAGACTGTTAAATATAGTACTGACAAGATTTTCTCGATTCACCACTTTCAAATTTGAATAGCATATTTTCTCCCAGGAACATGACCATGTAAAATCTTGGAATAATTTTTCACATTTGGAAAAACTCTACTTTTAAGGAGTAATTTTTGCAATTTCATAAAAAGGAGGTAGCTCACATAAAGTGAACGTTATCATTTCAAAATGGAATAAGAAAAATCTAAAAAGTGTTCCAAGGTACATCGCTCTCCCCTACCGTAAACTGTGCTACATCATGAAAACCAGCATTTAAATTTGTTTTTACTTTTAAACGCAAATCGTTTAATGAACAAAACAACATGCAAATAACATCAGATTAGTCTGTACTAATTTCGCAAGATTCTCACTAAAGAATTCTTCTACAACCTTAGTTTCATTCATAATAATATTAATTAAATTATTTGACTTCCCAACTGCATATTTAAGCCGTTTGAGACTCATATGCCTTTTTGGAGATTCATGAAACTTTTTGAAACTGATGAATGAGCCATGACGATTGTAATGAATTACATGTGGCTGGGAAATCACACACAACATAAAAAGCACATCTGTAACTGCTTTACAATAAACTAGTCAATCATTGATATAATGATAGCCATAGCAATCTGAATCTTCTCTTTATGACATCTAAAACATACTTGAAATTATAATTTGTGCAAGTTTGACATGGATTCAATGAGATCTTGCACCCCCAGGAATCGCCACTCTCCATTTTCTTCAACGTAATTTCTGACATCCGAAATGCTGACCAGGCGACCACTATCCTTTTCATCAAAGCACGTGTAGCCAGCAGAGATACCGGCTATGTCTACATTTTATCCATCAGTACCATTAATGGGATTTTTAATACAGATAGTTGACTACCACATCCATGCCTTGTGATATTTCACCGCCGGTAGTAATTTTTGTATTCCATCACTTCCATTTTCGGTTTTCACTCGTTTATGACATACAAAAAACTTACGAGTATCGGTCATTTTTTCACTCTATTCACTATGCTTTTACACCTCGCAAGCACAAAATTAAAAATAAACCACGTTTATGGATCACTTCTCGTTTATAGCCCATTGTTGATTACGGAAATATTCAGAAGTAACTTCATTGCCGACAACACTCTCGCAACATGTCTATCACCGGAGTTTCGCAATAGTGCGTTATACAGACGTTCACTCTCAAATGTGATACTTATTTCCAGCAGTAACTACACTACTGGCCATAAAAATTGCTAAACCAAGAAGAAATGCAGATGATAAACGGGTATTCATTGGACAAATATATTATACTAGAACTGACATGTGACTACATTTTCACGCAGTTTGGGTGCATTGATCCTGAGAAATCAGTATCCAGAACAACCACCTCTGGCCGTACAACGGCCTTGATACACCTGGGCTTTGATTCAAACAGAGCTTGGATGCCGTGTACAGCCCATGCAGTTTCAACACGATACCACGGTTCATCAAGAGTAGTGACTGGCGTATTGTGACGAGCCAATTGCTCGGCTACCATTGACCAGACGTTTTCAATTCGTGAGAGATCTGGAGAATGTGCTGGCAAGGGCAGCAGTCGAACATTTTCTGTATCCAGAAAGGCCCGTACAGGACCTGCAACATGCGGTCGCGCATTATCCTGCTGAAACGCAGGGTTTCGCAGGGATCTAATGAAGGGTAGAGTCACGGGTCGTAACACATCTGAAACGTAACGCCAACTGTTCAAAGTCCCGTCAGTGAGAACAAGAGGTGACCGAGACGTGTAACCAATGGAACCCCATACCATCATGCCGAGTGATACTCCAGTATGGAGATGACGAATACACGCTTCTAATGTGCGTTCACCGCGATGTCGACGAACACGGATGCGACCATCAAGATGCTGTAAACAGAACCTGTTCGAAAAAAAAAAAAATGTTCAAATGTATGTGGAATCTTATGAGACTCAACTGCTAAGGTCATCAGTCCCTAAGCTTACACACTGCTTAACCTAAATTATACTAAGGACAAACACACACACCCATGCCGGAGGGAGGACTCGAACCTCCGCGGGGACCAGCCGCACAGTCCATGACTGCAGCGCCTAAGACCGCTAGGCTAATCCCGCGCGGCAAACAGAACCTGGATTCATCCGAAAAAATGACGTTTTGCCTTTCGTGCACCCAGGTTCGTCGTTGAGTACACCATCGCAGGCGCTCCTGTCTGTGATGCAGCGTCAAGGGTAACTGCAGCAATGGTCTCCGAGCTGATAGTCCATGCTGCTGCAAACGTGGTCGAACTGTCCGTGCAGATGGCTGTTGTCTTGCAAACGTCCCCATCTGTTGACTCAGGGATCGAAACGTGCCTGCACGATCCGTTACAGCCATGCCGATAAGATGCCTTTCATCTCGACTGCTTGTGATACGAGGCCGTTGGGATCCTGAAGCCACCGATTCCACATTCTGCTAACAGTAATTAGATCTCGACCAACGCGAGCAGCAATGTCGCAATACGATAAACCGCAATCGCGATAGGCTACAATCTGACCTTTATCAAAGTCGCAAATGTGACGGCACGCATTTCTCCTCCTTACACGAGGCATCACAACATCGTTTCACCAGGCAACGCCGGTCAGCTGCTGTTTGTGCATGAGAAATCGGTTGGAAACTTTCCTCATGTCAGCACGTTGTAGGCCAACCTTGTGTGAATGCTCTGAAAAGCTAATCATTTGCATATCACAGCATCTTCTTCCCGTCGGGTAAGTTTCGCATCTGTAGCACGTCGTCTTCGTGGTGTAGCAATTTTAATGGCCGGTAGTGTATGAAGTTTAATGTATGAAGGCTACTTTACTACAATTACTCTGTGAGTGCCATCTATTGCTATACTGCATAAATTTGCGGTTTCCGATGACGACGGTTTCCTACTTCTACAGACACAAAGTAATTAGCAGCCACATAATATAGATGAACACTTCATTAAATGAAAAGAAACAAACAGCTATGCCATTTTTAACTAGCACCTGACATTTGTTAACCATTATTTGAATTACGAAGGGGTAATCATTGTCGAACGTGTTCTATCGTTTGACTGTTTTGTTACACCAATAGCCAATTGAGGTTTATTAAAATGTGTACACTCAGTGACTTGAGGGAAAACGTTTTCGTTTCCTTGGAGGGGAAATTTTCAGTATGGACCTCTCACCATGGGTATACTTAGTTATGGGACCGTGCACACTTATAGATACGTATTTCGTCACTCACTCGATAGGCAGCTATATTTCATATTATTACAGCTTCGTAGTAATTCCTGGAATTTGTTGACATGTATTTTTTCTTGACTTACGAGCTACACATTGTGCACAAGTACTAAAATCTCGAATATTTTGGCTACAGAAATCTAAATTCAATTTAGCGTATTTCGTCTTGGACGTACCGTACGTTTATAAAAAAAATTTAAGGACGATGGCATTTTAAGACTTCATTCTTTACATGTTTGTGTTGAATGTTCATTTGGGACACAACAATTCATTCTCTTAATACTGGCGTGAAAAAACAACGCACGTTTCTCTAGTAAAAACCCAACAATATTGATCAACAATGTATTCGCACACGTTGAAAATAAACTGATTATTCCTCTGCTTATTGTTATTGGCGCGTCACTTACTGTTGTTAATTTGTATCAGGTATGAGTTTTGAAACAAAGATATCGATAATTTGTATCGATATTGTGCCAAACTTGATGTTCATTCGTGAAATAACGCTATTCATGGTTCGATTTTTTGGTTCTCTTTTGAAACTACTGAAAAATACAAAGTGTACTCTCCAGCTGTTTCGGCAGACGTTGAAATACACTCCTGGAAATTGAAATAAGAACACCGTGAATTCATTGTCCCAGGAAGGGAAAACTTTATTGACACATTCCTGGGGTCAGATACATCACATGATCACACTGACAGAACCACAGGCACATAGACACAGGCAACAGAGCATGCACAATACCGGCACTAGTACAGTGTATATCCACCTTTCGCAGCAATGCAGGCTGCTATTCTCCCATGCAGACGATCGTAGAGATGCTGGATGTAGTCCTGTGGAACGGCTTGCCATGCCATTTCCACCTGGCGCCTCAGTTGGATCAGCGTTCGTGCTGGACGTGCAGACCGCGTGAGACGACGCTTCATCCAGTCCCAAACATGCTCAATGGGGGACAGATCCGGAGATCTTGCTGGCCAGGGTAGTTGACTTACACCTTCTAGAGCACGTTGGGTGGCACGGGATACATGCGGACGTGCATTGTCCTGTTGGAACAGCAAGTTCCCTTGCCGGTCTAGGAATGGTAGAACGATGGGTTCGATGACGGTTTGGATGTACCGTGCACTATTCAATGTCCCCTCGACGGTCACCAGTACGGCCAGTGTAGCAGATCGCTCCCCACACCATGATGCCGGGTGTTGGCCCTGTGTGCCTCGGTCGTATGCAGTCCTGATTGTGGCGCTCACCTGCACGGCGCCAAACACGCATACGACCATCATTGGCACCAAGGCAGAAGCGACTCTCATCGCTGAAGACGACACGTCTCCATTCGTCCCTCCATTCACGCCTGTCGTGACACCACTGGAGGCGGGCTGCACGATGTTGGGGCGTGAGCGGAAGACGGCCTAACGGTGTGCGGGACCGTAGCCCAGCTTCACGGAAACGGTTGTGAATGGTCCTCGCCGATACCCCAGGAGCAACAGTGTCCCTAATTTGCTGGGAAGTGGCGGTGCGGTCCCCTACGGCACTGCGTAGGATACTACGGTCTTGGCGTGCATCCGTGCGTCGCTGCGGTCCGGTCCCAGGTCGACGGGCACGTGCACCTTCCGCCGACCACTGGCGACAACATCGATGTACTGTGGAGACCTCACGCCCCACGTGTTGAGCAGTTCGGCGGTACGTCCACCCGGCCTCCCGCATTCCCACTATACGCCCTCGCTCAAAGTCCGTCAACTGCACATATGGTTCACGTCCACGCTGTCGCGGCATGCTACCAGTGTTAAAGACTGCGATGGAGCTCCGTATGCCACGGCAAACTGGCTGACACTGACGGCGGCGGTGCACAAATGCTGCGCAGCTAGCGCCATTCGACGGCCAACACCGCGGTTCCTGGTGTGTCCGCTGTGCCGTGCGTGTGATCATTGCTTGTACAGCCCTCTCGCAGTGTCCGGAGCAAGTATGGTGGGTGTGACACACCGGTGTCAATGTGTTCTTTTTTCCATTTCCAGGAGTGTATTTTCGAGCTGCAAGCACATCTTGTCGGACAAGAGACGTTCTCCCAGCTTCGAGAACCTTTGGATGTTTACTACCATAAACTGCATTAAGTCTGCGACGGTTATTCGACAATGTTCGCACATCTTCAAAGTATGAGATATCTTTAAGGAAGACAGCGATTTTAAATTATCCTTTTTGTAGTAACTACAAATTCTTCTTTTTAATGGGAACTATTCTATTACACACTTTCGCAATATGCACGTAAGCTTCATTTCCTCTGTACAGCTTGAAAACTTCCTGCATAAGCCATCTATAAACATATAAGCAGTAATGTATCCCTTTTCTGCTGCTGTGAAAGCCTGAGTACTTATTTTAAAGGATTTTTATTACCAACATTAACACCGAGCGAGCTGGCGCAATGATTAGAACACTGGACTCGCATTCGGGCGGACGACAGTTAAATCCCGGGCCCGGCAATCCTGATTTAGGTTTTCCGTGATTTCTCTAAATCGCTTCAGGCAAATGCCGGGATGGTTCCTTTGAAAGGGCGCGGCCGACTTCCTTCGCCATCCTTCTCTAATCCAATGAGACCGATGACCTCGCTGTTCGGTCTCTTCCACAAATCAATCTAACCCTACATTAACAAAAATTATCGCCACCAGTCTTTAAAATTCGAAATGTCTTCACTTACTTCTGTTTTAACGATGGGAGGTTGCTTTGTTTTAACAGTGCTAATCACACCGCCGCTCTGACATGGGAACAAACCTTGACGTAGCGACGAATCATTTTCTTTATCACTTTTTCGGTCACAGGGTAGAAAACTATGACCTCCAGTAGAAAAAGGTGCATGCACCTCATTAAATCGTGCACCTCATTAAATCATGCATCTCATTAAATCGCTCAATAATAGTAAGAAACAAAGATTATGAAATATGTTTGGTTCCGGTTTTGCCTAGGGCACGAGTCACTGAACACGTAAAGAGTTTTTACTTGAGGGTCAGTGCTGTTTTGGAAATTTGTGGTAGGTTCCTGTGGGACGAAACTGCTGAGTCATCGGTCCTTAGGCTTACACACTTACGTTTAGGGCAACAGACATGCCCATGCCCGAGGGAGGACTCGAAACTCCAACGGGGGACGCCTCGCGAACCGTGGCAAGGCGCCCTAGGCCGCACGGCTTATCATGCTGTTAATATAGTCACACAACATAGAACACATCTCGTTTGTGTACGTGTACGTTGTAGCTTTTTCGTCTCCTAAACTATGAACACACAAAATATTTTTTCCACAACCACAATCGGTCCCACCTTCTTTTTTTTCTCTCTCTCTAAAAACCTTCCAGTTGTTCTCACAAAATACTGCCCCTTGAGTCTCGCTTTTTCCGTAAGTTCATCGACATTTCCACACCATGTTCTCTTCTTAGTAGGCCTCTCCTCAGATTCTAATGTTACAAACATTGTTTGAAACACTGATAATAAAGCTAAATGCTCTAAATATGAGGGTGGTTTGAAAAATCTAATAAAAAAATCAAGAAAAATGTTTGTTTCATAATTAACGTACCTTACTTCTAGACATAGTCTCCTTTGAGGGTTGTACATTTGGTCCAGCGATCCTCCAACTTCTTAACCCCATCGGGGAAACATGAAAAACAGGTTCTGTCAAACTCTATAAAATTCTCATTGACTGTGACAATCACTTCATTTGATGAAAATTTCTTCCCTGAAAACCAAAGTTTCCAGTTTGCGAAGAGGAAGAAGTCACTTGGGGGCTAAGTCTGGTAAACGGGGTGAATGACGAACAATTCAAAGTCCATTTCATGCACTTTTGCCACTGTTGATGATTGTCTGTGGGATGCTGCATTATCCTGGTGAAAGTGTACTTTTACGCCCGTTAGCATTGGTCTTTTTTCAGCAAACATAAGTTTCAAACGATTCAACAACGACCCATAATAGGCTCCAGTTACGGTTCTACCTTTTTTTCAAGTATTCTATGAGGATTATTCCTTTGGAGTCCCATAAAACAGTGGAAAACATCTTACCAGCTGACAAAATAGTCTTTGCCTTCTTCGGTGCACTTTCACTAACCTTTTGCCTCTGTTTGACTGCCATATGACTCTGGTGCGTAGTGATGGATCAGGGTTTCATTAACAGTAGTCACAAATCGATGAAAAAACCTGTAGATTGCGATTAAACATCGCCAGACTTTGTATTGAAATGTGGGGCCGGATAGGCTTCTGGTTGACTGTATGTAATTGCAGCATCCACCTCGCACACAGCTTCTTCGTAGACAATTTTCTGTGCAGGATACTATGCACTCGCCCAGTTGATGTGCCTGCTGTCTCAGCAATCTCAAGAATGTTTATTCGGCGGTCTTGCATTAGCATATCATGGATTATGTCAATGGTTTCCTTTGTGATGATCTCAATTGGACGGACGGAGCGCGCTTGTCCGACCACGTTTAAATTCATTAATCCAAATATAAATGTTCGTCAATGAAGGTGCAGAGTCCACGTGAACTTAATCCATTTCTGTTTTGATTTGTGTGGCAGTCCAACCCTTCGAATGAGAATAACACGACGAAACTCTGTTTTCTCCATTTTCCATATCAGTTGATACACTGACCAGTTGAGACGGCTGTCAATAACGAACTGTACACTGTACATTGTTGAAATTCTTTATACCGCCCTACGAATAAACAAGCTTACCAACCGTTAAGGCGCAAACAGAAATGTTCCATTCTTTCATAGAAATTTACCACACTTATCAGGCCACCCGCGTATTATGATGACTTATTACAAAGAGATTAACTTTCTGCATCTTCAAAGCAGACTAGACCTCAACCGCAGTCTGTGCCTTACCGCAGGGCTCTCTGATCACAAACAGAAAGCCTCAATGAATATTTACTGGGTTTCGGGTGCATAATAGGTGATGGAATGTTTTCCTTTTTCAACTCAACAGATGCGTTTTAAAGTAAATAACAATATGGCTCTTTTAGCTCATTTTTGCAAAAAAAAAAAAAAAATGGGATCTTGCTCTTCTTGATCTCACATTTTCAGTTTCATTAACAACATTCTATAAAGGTTTTATAACTGGCCGCGCGGGATTAGCCGAGCGGTCTGAGGCGCTGCAGTCATGGACTGTGCGACTGGTCCCGGCGGAGGTTCGAGTCCTCCCTCGGGCATGGGTGTGTTTGTTTGTCCTTAGGATAATTTAGGTTAAGTAGTGTGTAAGCTTAGGGACTGATGACCTTAGCAGTTAAGTCCCATAAGATTTCACACATATTTGAACATCTTGTTTATAACTGTAGTTCGTATTATAACTCACTTTACACATGTTTTATCATATTTTTACGCCGTTTTATCAATATTATTACGCCATTTTGTGATAAATTCACAGATGTTTTAGTTCAATTCTTTTTAGTGGAAAGGATAGTGGCACAGTAGGTGGCACAGGCTTTCTTGTAGACAATAGCATAAATCAGTTGTGCATTTTAACCATGTAAATGAAAGGACACGAACTTTGAGAATGAAGGCTTGTTTCTTCAACGTCACTTTTGCACGTGTGTATGTACCTACAGTAGATGACGTGGACGAAGTGAAAGATGAATTTTATGGTCGACTAGAGCAGGAATTACAAAGTACACCAAGCAAGATATGAAAATAGTGTTAGGAGACTTTTGCGCAAGAGTGGGAAAAGAAGAAGCCTTTTGAAACAGTGAGAAAGGATACCTTTCATGGTAAGTCGAGTAAAAATGGACAAAGACTTATTGACTTTGCCAGAGACAAAGCAGTGGTAGCAAAGAGTGCCTGTCTCCAGTAGAGCAACATAAGAAAATCCACATGGTGCTCCCGAGATGGTACCAGTTTTAATCAAATAAACGATATAGTAACTGACAGAAAACAAGAATCTGACCTTGAGGTTGGTAGTTACAGGGAAGCTGGTTGAGGCTCATTACATGGTAAAAACGAAAGGAGACAATGTATAGCGGTCTTTAGATTCGGAGTGAAGACGAAACCACCAGTAAGATATAACGTTTTCAAATTTAAATGAGAAGGTAACATCCGACAAGTATGAAACGGAGCTGTAGAAAAAATTTGAGGGTAAACAAAACTGGACATTGGAATGCATCAAAGTGAAATGGAGTGTGAGGAAAGAAACCGCAGAAGTACGAGGTGTGGCAATAAAAAACAAAATCGGACTGGTTGTTGTGCGCATTTCCGGCTTCATCTATGACAACGAGCCCTCCCTGACATCTGTCCCTCCCAGACAGCTGTACAAAATTTCACGCCACTGTGGTGATTAGTCTGGCTCTGATCCTTCTTAGAAACAGGTCGTGTGTCTGAGCTCTGTCGGAATTATACTAAGCTCTAAAGTGGAACCACATATCAACATCAAATTCCTCAAAAAAATTGAAAAATCCGACACAGAAACTTAAGATCTGTTGAAACAAGTTTATGGTGATCAGTGTCTATATCGTACGCAAGCTTTCGAGTGGTTTAAGAGGCTCAAGGACGGCAAGGAATACGTCGAAGACGATACGAAATCGAGTCGGTCTTCCTCTTCGAAAACTGAAGAGAACGTGGAAAAGCTTAGTAGAATTGTTCGAGAAGACTGCCTCCTGAGCATTCGAGAAATTTCAGAACTTGTTTGCATTAATATGGAATCTCTTAGATAGGTTTTGCAGTATGATCTGGATATGACACAGGTTTGTGCTAAAGTGGTGCCGAATCCTCACAACGAGCAACATCGAGTGGAGTGTTGTGCTGACACCCTTGAAAACATTGAAAACGATCCTGACCACTCAGCAAAGGAACTACGAGTGATAAAACATGGATATTCCAATATGATCCATAGACTAAGCGGCAGTCTATGCATTGCAAGAGCCCTCAATCGCCTAGGAAGAAGAAAGGGCTCATGAGTAAATCTAAATTTAAAGTAATGATGATTGGTTTCTTTGCTATCCGAGGGCTTATCTGCATTGATTGTGTGCTTGAAGGTCATACTGTGAATCAAGCTTAATTTGTAACTGTTCTGAAGACCCTCCATGAACATGTGCAACGAAGGAGACCCGATCTGTGGAAGAATCGCTCATGGATTTTTCGTCAAGACGACGCGCCGACCCACAACGCAATGTCTGTGGAGAGTTTTTTGGCGGAAAACAACACTCCACTGATAGATCATCCGCTGCATTCGCCTAGCACCGTGCGGCTCATTTCTATTCCAAAAACTGAAGTCTGTACTCGACAGAACGAGTTTTGAGTCTATGGACGCAGTGGAGGAAAAAGCGACGAGGCACAGAAGAAAGGGGTAGAAAGTGTAGGGTGGTCTGACAACGATGGTAAAAATGCAAGGACAGAGAGAAATTAAGCAAAAAACAAAGTGGTAAGTAGGACAACAAGGTCTGATACAGATGAATTTCCGAAGAAATGGAAGGAGGCACAGAGAATCTGTACGAGAAGAAGAATATAACTACCACGAAATAAGTAAATTCTACAAAAAAGTTCAGGCATTGAAGAAAGACTACTTTCAACCACATACTGTATTCTGCAAGGATACAGAAGGAAATTTTGCAGGACGAAAAGAACAGACTCTTGATCTGTGGGCTGAATACTTCAGTAAATTGCCGAACATTACCAAAGGAATAGTAATACCGGAAGAAAATGAAGCAGAGAGCGATCAGCCATGGCACAATGTTAGCCAGTATGAAACACCTGTACCAATAACAACATTACAGAAAGTCAGATTGGCACTCAAAAGCCTGAAAAATAATAAATCTTCAGAGAATGATAAAATTTCAGCGGAGATGATCGAGGGTGGGGGTTGGGGGTGTGAACACCTCACAATATTTGTCCATTACCTGATCGTTGAAATACGAGGAAAAGAAGTGAAGCCGGCTCAGTGGCACTTGGCGATTATTTGCCAGATTCCTAAGTAGAACGACAAAGCAAATTAAAACTGTTTGCCAAATCAGGAGTCGAATGCGGGGCCTCTTCCTTCCCCGAGGAAGTGCTCTACCTACTGAGCTAGCAGATAAAAATTCGCTTGCAGCCTTCCTGAGAGACAATCTCCACTCATTCCAAATTAATAATATAAGTGTAGACGAGATGTGGCTTAAATTCAAAGAAACAGTATCGGCAGCAATTAAGACATTTATACTAAATAAGTTAACAAACGACTGAGCTGATCCTCCTTGGTACACAATATGGGTTAGAACACTGTTGCAGAAACAACGAAACAAACATGCCAAATTCAAACAGACGCAAAATCCCCACGATTGGCGATCTTTCACAGAAGCTCGAAATTTAGGATTTTGGAACATATATTGTGTTATAACATTATGAATTACCTCGAAGAAAACGGTCTATTGACACACAGTCAACATGGGTTTAGAAAACATTGTTCCTGTGAAACACAACTAGCTCTTTATTCACATGAAGTGTTGAGTGCTATTGAAAGGGATTTCAGATCGATTCCGTATTTCTGTATTTCCGGAAGGCTTTTGACACTGTACCACACAAACGGCTCGTAGTGAAATTGCGTGCTTATGGAATATCGTCTCAGTTATGTGACTGGATTTGTGATTTCCTGTCAGAGAGGTCACAGTTCGTAGTAACTGACGGAAAGTCATCGAGTAAAACAGAAGTGATTTCTGGCGTTCCCCAAGGTAGTGTTATAGGCCCTTTGCTGTTCCTTATCTATATAAACGATTTGAGAGACAATCTGAGCAACCGTTTTAGGTTGTTTGCAGATGACGCTGTCGTTTATCGACTAATAAAGTCATCAGAAGATTAAAACAAACTGCAAAAGAATTTACAAAAGATATCTGAGTGGTGCGAAAAGTGGCAGTTGACCCTAAATAAGGAAATGTGTGAGGTCATACACATGAGAGCTAAAAGCAACTCGTTAAACATCGTTTACACGATAAATCAGTCTAATCTAAAAGCCGTAAATTCAACTAAATACCTAGGTAATACAATCACGAACAACTTAAATTGGAAGGAACACACAGAACGTTGTGGGGAAGGCTAACCAAAGACTGCGTTTTATTGGCAGGACACTTAGAAAATGCAACAGATCTACTTAAGAGACAGCCTACACTAAGCTTGCCCGTCCTCTTTTAGAATGCTGCTGCACGGTGTGGGATCCTTACCAGATAGGACTGACGGAGTACATCGAAAAAATTCAAAGAAAGGCAGCACGTTTTGTTTTAACGCGAAATATGGGAGAGAGTGTCACAGAAAGGATGCAGTATTTGGGCTGGACATCATTAAAAGAAAGGCGTTTTTCGCTGCGACGGAATCTTCTCACGAAATTTCAATCACCAACTTTCTCCTCTGAATGCGAAAATATTTTGTTGACACCGACCTACATAGGGAGGAACGATCACCACAGTAAAAATGCGGGAAATCAGAGCCCGTACGGAAAGATATAGATGTTCATTCTTTCCGCGCGCTACACGAGATTGGAATAATAAGAGAATTGTGAAGGTTGTTCGATGAACCCTCTGCCAGGCAGTTAAATGTGATTTGCAGAGTTTCCATGTAGATGTAAATGTAGATGTACCTAAGCACGACTCACGACCTGTCTTCACAGCTTAACTTCCAACTGCACGTCGTCTCGTACTGCCCAAACTTAAAAAACCTCTCCTGAGGAACTTACAAGACTAGTACTCCTGGAAGGAAGGATATTGCGGAGGCATGTCTTAGCAACAGTCTGGGGGATGTTTACATCTTTTTTAATCTGCCAGGAAATTTCATATCAGCGCACGCTCCGCTGCAGAGCGAAAATTTCATACTGGAAGGACACAGCAATTTGTGAGAATTACTGTGGCAAGGCTTTGCTCAGTGTTGTGTACAATGTCTTCGCCAAATTCACTGCTACGAGACTCACTCCACTTAACAGGAGGGATATGAACGATTGACCATACGATCACTGTCAGGCAAATAATGGGAAAGTGCTGTAATATAATGTAGATGTACGTCTGTTCTTTGTAGATTTCAAACTAGCTTATGATAGCTTTACAAGGAAAAAGCTGTATCAGACCCTAATTGATACGATGTTTCCTTATAAACTAACCATATTGGTGCAAATGATCCTCACCAGCATGAAATGCCAGGTGCACGTAGAAGGAAAAGACGGGTACAATATCTGAAGTTAATCAAGAGTCACGAGAGGGGATTGCCTTACCCACACTGCTTTTCGTGTTGGAGAGAGTGATGAGAAAGTTGGAAATCAATAATCAAGGTGGCACTCAGTTTAGCCGCATAAACCATTACCTGGGAAATGCCGATGTTGTTTGTATGCTGTCGAGAAGATTGAAAGAGCTGGAAGAAGGATATGGCAGACTAGACGAAAGAGGCAGAACAGTTGGAGCTTCAAGTAAACGACACCAAATCACAGTATCTTTTCGTCTCCAGGACAAACGCTGCTGTCAAGTTGGATGGAGTCAACTGCGAGAGTTGTGAGAAGTTACAGTACTTGGGAGCGTTGGTAACAGATGATAACAACACGACTGAAGAAATAAAAGCAACGACTGCCGCGGGAAATAGAGCTTGTTGTATGCTGCATCTTAAATGGGGACGTAGAAACGACGGAGAGGCTCCGTCCCGGCCGCAGCGGTCCACAACCCCACGACGACTACCGCAGTCCACTTCACCCCTCCGCCGCCCCGCACCGAACCCAGGGTTATTGTGCGTTTCATCCCCCGGTGGACCCCCCCCCCCCCCCCCCCCCGGAACGTCTCACACCAGACGAGTTTAACCCCTATGTTTGCGTGGTAGAGTAATGGTGGTGTACGCGTACGTGGAGAACTTGTTTGCGCAGCAATCGCCGACATAGTGTAGCTGAGGCGGAATAAGGGGAACCAGCCCGCATTCGCCGAGGCAGATGGAAAACCGCCTAAAAAACCATCCACCATCCACAGACTGGCCGGCTCACCGGACCTCGATACAAGTCCGTCCGACGGATGCGTGCCGGGGACCAGCCGTGCGTTAGACTGCTCGGCGCAGTAGAGCTTATGGGACCTAATTAAGTTTATTCCGTCACATAACCTACGCAGACTATGAAAGCTGCCTATCGACCGAAAGATTACAAAGCCAGTGGTGATGTATGCACACTGACTGTGACAGAAGAGGAGTTACTGTGAAGGTGGGAGAGGAAAATATTCAGAAAGTTTTTGGGAGCAGTGAGTGAAAGAGGACAATGCAGAGTACGGAAAAACAAGGAAATGGAAGAACTATGAGGTTATACTGCTGATTTGGTTTCAGAAATCAAGTGTAACAGATTAAAATGGTTGGGCCATATAGAGAGAACGTCAGAGGATAGATTAGTCAAGAAGTCTACAGATGACATCCAGGTGGCAGGAGATGTAAAGGAAGATCACGCAAACGATGGCTGGATGATGGGGAGAGTGACTTGAACAACGTGGGGGTAAGAAGGTTGAAGGAACGAGCAGAAGCTCCTCAAGATTGGGCTGCGATCGTCAGAGAGGTCAAGACCCTATATGAGCTATGTCCGCCAAAGAGCAAGCAAATAAGTATTTTAGCCCATGAAAATCAGGACCCTGCGGTTACAGATGCTATTCTTATTCGTAAATTAAGTGAATTCTCACCAGGGCCAACTGCTTCGCTGGCGCCCTCTTGCGGTCGCCCCTGTGTTGGCATATTACAGTAACGAACTCCAGAGGAAAGGAGACGGAAGAATTTGTGGCTTCCACTAACTTAAAGAGGGGAATCATGGACCACGTCTGAAAATAGTAAAGAAATGAATAATACTGATTAAACTACGACCACCTCCCATTTGCTGCCAATACGAAGCTAATAGGCGCGTGGCGAAGAAGAGAGTTGCTCCAACACAAGTTTGTTACTTTCAGCAGATAGGCGTACCCAACAGTTTATGCTGAGACTTTGACGGGTACTTGTTGGAAGAACTTACACACAAATATTTACCAACGGACTTACACAACGTAAATGGAACTGACCAGAATTTATCAGTAAAAGTTCAAGCGGAAACAAATACGGCACACTAGCTGAAGTAAAGAACTGAGAGAGAATCTGTCCCCTGTTACACATCAGAATTAACTGCAATGCGAAAAAACACGTTAAGACGAACTTACCAGAGGATAAAAGACAACGAATTGCTAAGGAAGCTATGAAGGCAACAATATTGTAAAAAGAAAAAAAATACTGCGCAGCTATTCGGGAGGCAAAAAGTTAGTCCTAGAAGCAATACTGCAGCTTTACCGCAACAAATGAACGCAGTCAGTTGAATCGCATCAGAGAAAATCAGAAATAATCCTCCTGTGAGACTCTAAGGAAAAGTGATAACACCATAATAACGAATATAATCGAAACTGTCACTTATATTATCGAATATTTTTTGCCTGAGGACGATCAAACACACGATACAAACACCATGAAGCAATAAGATCTAAAACCCTACGACCCAACGGAACGGTAGATGATGTAGCTTTTACACAGACAGAAATGGAGGAAATAATAACGAACTTTCCTGCAAGCACGACTCTTGTTGAAAATAGTATTACTAGTAAGATTCTTTGTCGATTGTACAGCGTTTTCCTCATCTACGTTATATTGTTTTCCGAAACTGTGGAAAAGAGCCAAAATAGTACCCAATCTGAAACCCAGTAAAGAAAACAGCACGTAAGAATCCAAATTTCGACCCACCAGCCATCAGTATGCGGAGGGAAAAGTATTGGAAAAGGTATTAACATAATTATGCATCATGTCTTCTCTAAGCATCTCTTGAGCAAAAGCTAGTACGGATTTACTCCTCAGAAACGGAAATTAACTGCATCGTTCGCTGTTAATAACTTTGTGGAGGAAAGTAAGTCACGACGACAACACATAATAAAGGTAAGTCTCTATGTTCAGGAAACATTTGACACAGCTTGGAGGCCCAGCATGCTTAAAGCGCTACTACAATTTCAGTGTTCTAGGAAATGATATAACCTAGCGAAAAACTATTTCAGTGACAGAACAGCAGTGTTGACATTTAACAACATCAAACTAGAATAGAAGGTGACAAAAGGGTGCCCACTGAGATCTTGCTGTGGCCCACGTTTTTGGAATATGTCACTCTGTTTTTGGCACAAAAATTGTGATAAACCACCATTACTGCCATGTTTGGAGCGCAATAATGCCATAAGAGGTTGTTAATTAACCAAGGGCATTTGTTGTATATACCTGAAATGTGTAAATGTTATAAAATATTGAATTTTGCAAATGGTGTTCAAGTTGTAAATTGCTGTATTGATTTAAGTACTGGTCAGGTGACCAAGGTTTTAATCAGCTATGCGAGGCTGAGCCTCAGGTCTTCTGTCAGTGTCTAGTTGATTGGGTATGGTGTTTAGGCAGTATCAAGTAGCCGCAGAGCCACTTTGGTTTAAGTGTGATAGTACAAACTTTTGAATATTTCAGCCTCCATCGGTTCAGAACTTACATTAATTTTGGAACTCTAAATGCTGGTGAACATAGTGACAGGCTGGTTATCAGCAGTAAAATTTTGTTAATATTTAAAGACTTGTGTTCAGCTGTTGAAACTTTGTGATTATCATTGATAATATTTTGTGATTTTGTTACTGTGCTCAGGCTTTTAATTGACACTTGCTACTGACTGTGAAATGCTCTGTTTGTGCTATAAATTAATAATTCAGTGGTATTTTGATTCAGTTGTAGTGAGTCAACAATCTGTGTAGGACTATCTTTTGGATTGAAACTTGTTTGTGATCATTTGAATAAACATAGTCAAGGATAATTTATTTGTTGTAGCCCACACTATCATCCCACAGGTTCTTTTCATAATGTTTTTTTCTTTTAATGATCATAATCTATATTTTAACAATTACAAAAATGACAGATTACTACTCACTGTAAAGATGACACATTGAGTTACAGACATGCACAATGAAAAGACTGTTACATACAGAATTTTCAGCCAAAGCTTTCTTCAGAAAAGAAAGGCAAACACGTACATCCATTCACACAAGTAGGCACACACAATCATGCTCTCCAGCCGCTCTGGCCAGATGATAAATCTATACACTGATTTGTTAAATTAAATCACTATTTGTCGTTGCTAATGATGCATGTCTTCACCCTCTTCTGGTTAAGTGGCAACAAAGTGAGGCTGACTGGTGATTAATTTTACATTTGTGTTAACCAAGACACAGAGAAGTTGCAGTATCTAACAAGTAACTATGTGGAAGACTTATCATCACTATGTTCACATCAGGAAATGCAACAAATCTGAAAATAATCATGGAGTTTTTGAAGAGACTGAAACCTACTAACATAATTCAGTGTCTATTGACATGCAAATATATGTAGAACCTCCTAAGTTGTTTGGTGATAGTGCTATACCCATTAATCATGACCATCTAGAAGCCACACAACATCCAGAATACAAAGTTACAGTATCACTTCAGCATAAATTAGTGTATTTTTACCATTCTCTATTCTTTTTCTCCACGATGTAAAACAATGTACTTGTTCCTCATTGTCATAATATGTTGTTATAATCTTTTATTAGTTACCAAGTGCTCTGTATGTACTTATACAATATTTTAATAATAATCATATTCAAAATTTGTTATAATATCAGATGTAACACTAACATAATATGGCATAGTCTGCAAGGTAAGACTGCCGTGGCGGCACACCCACACAAACTAGCACCACAGCATTTGTATCCAGCATCAGCACCTGCCAGGCAAAGGAAGTGCGCCACCATCATCCAGAGCCAGTACCCCAGCAAGCAAATACAAACATGCCATGCTGTTGCCACAGTGGCCTCGTCACCTTGCATTTTCTCCACCATACGCAAATATTCTCAAGTCAGATCGGCTCCATGTTGGTGCGTGTTTCATTGTCAGTGATAGAACTCAGCACTTGGTCAGTTAATAATTGTGTTAATGGTTCTAGAATCTTCTCATTACTTGGCGTGCAGTTATCAGCTGACACAGCTTTTGTGTATGTAGCGGTTGTCAATAAAGAGTGTAGATACAGAAATAATGAACAACAATAAGCTATGAAAAGTGTTCTTTAGCTCAGTAGTTTTCACTTAAACGGAATTTCTGAGGGCATACTAGTTCTCTGAGTATGATATATTAATGCAAAATGTAGAAGTCAATGGAATCCATACAAAAGTCAGAAAATTACATCAAAAAATGATACCAGGGCATATTCTCAAACTATCCACGACAACCACTTAACTGACTTTTCTGTGGCAAGTTGAGTGATCATCATCAAATGTTGTAACAGTTCTTGGTGATAAGCACATGTACGTTTACCTAGTGACAATCATGTAGACAGGAGCACACAAAATTAAGTGGAATTTTCCAACTACATGAACTGAAATCTCTCAAAGTTTGACAAATGATGAAATTGTCAGTTCCGAAATACACTGGAACTCAATGAAGCCACTCTGCAGAAACAGAGGAGAATGTTTTGAAAAGTATGCTCTTTTATGCAGCAAACTTGGAGAGGGACCCCCTAACTGTTGTTGTTGTTGTTGTTCTTGTTGTTGTTGTTGTAGGCTTCAGTCCAGAGACTGATTTGATGCAGCTCTCCTTGTCTCCTTGTTACTCTATCCTGTGCAAGTTTCTTCATCTCCCAGTACCTACTGCAGCCTACATACTTCTGAATCTGATAGTTCAGTAATTTTCTCATCTGTCAACCCCTGCTTTCTTTGGGATTGGAATTACTATATTCTTCTTGAAGACTGAGGGTACTTCACCTGGCTCATACATCTTCCTCACCAGATGGTAGAGTTTTGTCAGGGCTGGCTCTCCCAAGGCTGTCAGTACTTCTAATGGAATGTTTTCAGTGTTCTGTCAAATTCTTCACCGCCTAACTATGAGTTATAATTTGTGACCAACTGACTTAACAGTCATGACTGAGAATTTCACGAGGGTCATAAGCTAAGCACACTCTGAAACAGTATTCTTAAAAGTGGAAAAGTTCACTAACAACAGTTTTATAAATGGAAAAAGATGTTATTTCCATTACTGCCTTACATGGGTGTCTATGTTATTGGCACAAATCATGGCACTGAAATAGTTAGTGCATAACCACATCACAAAAACACACTGAAGGGAACGATCTATTGACACGTAATCAGCATGGCTTCAGAAAACATCGCTCTTGTGCAAAGCAGCTAGCTCTTTATTCGCACGAAGTAATGGCCGCTATCGACAAGGGATCTCAAGTTGATTCCATATTTCTAGATTTCCGGAAAGCTTTTGACACCGTTCCTCACAAGCGACTTCTAATCAAGCTGCGGAGCTATGGGGTATCGTCTCAGTTGTGCGACTGGATTCGTGATTTCCTGTCAGGAAGGTGCAGTTCGTAGTAATAGACGGCAAATCATCGAGTAAAACTGAAGTGATATCAGGTGTTCCCCAGGGAAGCGTCCTGGGACCTCTACTGTTCCTGATCTATATAAATGACCTGGGTGACAATCTGAACAGTTCTCTTAGACTGTTCGCAGATGATGCTGTAATTTACCGTCTAGTAAGGTCAT
This sequence comes from Schistocerca gregaria, assembly GCF_023897955.1. Lineage (NCBI taxonomy): Eukaryota > Metazoa > Arthropoda > Insecta > Orthoptera > Acrididae > Schistocerca > Schistocerca gregaria. The sequence continues at coordinate 202,562,507 of NC_064921.1, forward strand.
CCGAAGACCAGTATCAGTTGCAAAGCGATTTAGAAAAGATTGCTGTATCGCGTGTGTGACGCTAAATAACGAAAAGTGTGAGATGATCCACATGAGTTCCAAAAGAAATCCGTTGAAATTCGATTACTCGATAAATAGTACAATGCTCAAGGCTGTCAATTCAACTAACTACCTGGGTGTTAAAATTACGAACAACTTCAGTTGGAAGGACCACATAGATAATATTGTCGGGAAGGCGAGCCAAAGGTTGCGTTTCATTGGCAGGACTCTTAGAAGATGCAACAAGTCCACTAAAGAGACAGCTTACACTACACTCGTTCGTCCTCTGTTAGAATATTGCTGCGCGGTGTGGGATCCTTACCAGGTGGGATTGACGGAGGACATCGAAAGGGTGCAAAAAAGGGCAGCTCGTTTTGTATTATCACGTTATAGGGGAGAGACAGTGGCAGATATGACACACGAGTTGGGATGGAAGTCATTACAGCATAGACGTTTTTCGTCGCGGCGAGACCTTTTTACGAAATTTCAGTCACCAACTTTCTCTTCCGAATGCGAAAATATTTTGTTGAGCCCAACCTACATAGGTAGGAATGATCATCAAAATAAAATAAGAGAAATCAGAGCTCGAACAGAAAGGTTTAGGTGTTCGTTTTTTCCGCTCACTGTTCCGGAGTGGAATAGTAGAGAGATAGTATGATTGTGGTTTGATGAACCCTCTGCCAAGCACTTAAATGTGAATTGCACAGTAGTCATGTAGATGTAGATGTAGATGAAGTGTAATGATAAGAGAGCTAGGGAGATTTTGAGGAAAAATAATTAAATAAAAGTGTGTATTAATAAAAAATGAGCAAAATGAATGTTATGTAAAGAAGAAATATGCAAATCATACTATATATCTTCTTTAACCATCCTAGAATTCAAACTCACTTTCATACATTTATGGTATGTGTGGCTAACAGTAAAAGTGTTTCATTGTAACTGTTATTTACACAAACACAGTTCATAACACAAAAATTGTTCCCATGCTGACTTCATCCATTTTTGCAGAGTTCAGTGTATTTTGCTGCACAGGTATACAATGCTTTCACTTCATAGATAATGTACGAAACTGGGAAGCACACAGATTTGAAACAAAATTAATAAAACACCTTATCTATCACTTCCTACATATTATTTAATTATCTAAATTGAAGACACCTCTAAATGTGTGATAAGCAGCAATCCAATCAAAAGTAAAATGTATTGGAGAAAACTACAATATTATGAGGCAAAATTGCTGGTTAGTTTTTTTAGCACTGCCAACAGATAAATATAAAAGTACATAAAAGTGTCTTAGTTTTCACAACCATGCATAATTTCTTCCTTGGAGAGACGAGAGGTTTAAGTTAGGGAAAGTTAAAAGAGAAGGATAAATCATTTGGACTCCATGATTAAGTGAGCCCACTTAGTCTGGGATCAAAGTGTCCTCATATACTAGAATTCTGTTCATCTTACAACAAAGGATCAACCACGAGTTCACCATTGAAAGTTCATGTGCCACACTTTTCTTAATTACCGTATGGCATTGTGTAATTTAATTCTTGTTTATTTGAAGGGCATAATAATAAGGAGATGTTCCTGTGGTCTAGGGGTAGCATCTTTGACTAGTAATCAAAAGAGCCTTGGTCCCAGATTTGACACACACACACACACACACACACACACACACACACACACACACACACACACACATGGCCACTCTCTCAGGCCATTCCAGCTACAATGCAACTGTCACACTGAACAAAAGTAGCAACCCGAAGTGGAACAGGGAAGGGGGGAGGGATAGCAGGGTTTAAGTTGGGGCAGAGAAGACAGTGCTGTCTGGTGGGGCCTCCAGGGACTATAAACTAGATAGTAGCAGGGTAAGGCTGCCAGGCACAGTATTGCTAGTCTATGGAGAAGGGGATGGGAACAAGCAATGGAAAGGAGAGGGGAAGAGAATGGGAAAAGTCTGCTGGGAGAGTTGGCAGAGAGCTGTAAAAAATGAGAGTGAGTGGATGTGAACTGGGATGAAGTGACAGGGCAGACTGAATGGGAACTGTTGGGTGGAGGTTGTGGGGACAGTAGGTTACCACAGGTTGAGGCCGTGATATTTCAGGAGTGGAAAATGTGTTGTAAGAGTAATTCCCATCTGCTCAGTTCACAAAAGCTGGTGGTGGAGGAAAGAATCCAGGTGGCTCAGGTTGCAGAGCAGCCTATGAAATCACACATGTGTTCAGCTGCATATTGTGCTAGTGTGTGGTCACTTTTCCACCTTCCTGGACATTGATTTCTATCTCTCTAATGGGTTTGTCCATGTCTCTGTCCACATTAAATCAATCACTAAAAGTGCCTGCATTTAACAGCTGCCATCCCTTCCACACCAAAAAATCCCTCCCAGTATGCTGAAGATCTCACAACACCCTCCACAAACAGGCACTATCCCCCACACCTAGTCTGTGAACAGATTTCTCTGTTCCCACACACCCTCAATTCTCTCACCATCCTCAAGAATCAGCTACAAAGGAACACCCCTTTGTCACACAGCACCACCCCATATTGGAACAACTGAACCACATCCTTCATGTGCTGAAATGAGGGACATCCTCCCCACAATCCTTTCCACTCTCCTAAAGCAGTGTTATGTCACCCAACCAATCTCCACAACATCCTCATTCATCCCTATGCCACTTCCACTCCCAACCCCTTGCCACTTCCAATCACAACCACTTGCCACAAGGATCTTACCCCTGTGGAAGACCCTGGTGCAAAACCTGCCCAGTCCACCCAACCAGCTCTACCTGTTACAGCCCTGTTACAGCCCTGTTACAAGCTTACCTAACCCAATCAAAATTGGGCCATCTGTAAAAGTAGCTGTGTCATACAGAAGCTCTGCTGCAATCATTGTGCAGCTGTTTATAAATGGCCACAGCCAAACTGTGGCCACGAGCAATGTGGAGCACCCTGTGGTACACCATGCAATTGAATGTAACATGGTTGATTTCAATGGCTTCTTCACAATCTGGGCTATCTGGGTACTAACCTCCACCACCAGCTTTTCTGCACTGCACAGATGGAAGTTATCCTTACAATACATTCTCTGCTCCCGAAATTATGCCAGCTTCAACATATGATAACCTACTGCCCCACACCCTCCTCCCAACAGTTTATGCTCCCCTCTGCCCTGTTACCACGTCTGTATTCATGTCTCCTCACCCTCGTTGTGCATTGTTCTCTGCCAACTCATACGCCAGACTTCCCCCATTCTCCGCTCCTCTCCTTTCCACTTCTTGTTCCCCCACTCACCCATCCACCCTTCACCACCTCCCAGCACTATGCCTACCAGCCTTGTCCTGTCACCATCTAGTATATAGTTCCTACAGGCTCTGCCAGACAGTGCTGACATCTTTACATTGACCTTTAATCTGATATCCCTTCCCCTTGACTGCCCCACTAAAGATTGCTTGTTTCATTCAACATGGCACTTTTATCCTGTCTGGAATGCCCAGAGTGCATGAATAAAATATTTGTCATGTAAAAGATTTATGTGAACTTATGGAGTTGTCAGCTTAAACTTTATGAATGGAATAACAATGTGGGATCAGCTGAAATTTAGATGGTAGATCTTTGTAATCATTGTTCCTCAACTTCTTGTGCTTTTAGGCCTGTCAGATGTTCTAGGGTGGTACAGATTTTTAGAGGAAGTTACTCAGGCTTTTCCTTATGAAATATGGAGGTTCCTGGCCATTCACAACTGCTTCTTCTACAAATTATGAAACTGTCTTCACAGTTATGTTGTATTCAGTAAGAAAAATTGAGGAATTGTGTGAGTAAAGAGATACAATATAACCTGATCATCCAATCAATCTGAAGGTCCAAGATTTACTAGCAATTCAATATTTAAATATAAAACTTGCAATGTTATTAAAGATATGATAGATACCAGCTCCTAAAGTCTTTCATGTGATTAATAGGTCTTAAAATAGAAGTGAGTGGTCTGAAGTAACTTTTTATTGCAATTTGCACCCTTTGCAGGAGAGCAAAGGGTGTTGAGGAAAAGGACCTCAAGCTACCCAGTCTCTCCAGAATATAGATTGAAACTACTTTGATCTGAATATATATCTCAAGTAATGTTGCTCATTGCAATAAATATGCCATCGACATGTTACAGACTTAAATCCTGTTGTACACTTTATCCCCATAACTTCTTCCATTTCCTAATTATCTGTGCATTGATGTAATGGGCAGAGAACCATTAAGCTCAAAATGTTACAGAATTTAGTCTTCTTTAATTTAGCAGATAATGATGTCACTTCAAAAAATAAATAAATAAGTAAGTCATCATTTTCAAGGTCTGAGAAAAAACTGAGTTATTCTTATTTTTAAACTTTTTTATATTTAAGGGGAAAATACAAAGTAGCAAAGTTTAAATTCATAATCAGTACCCCAAAAAAAAAAAAAACAAAGACAAGCAAAATTTTAGAAGTTCTCTTAACATTTCCATGTAAAATCATCATCTGCCTATGCTGTTTAATACTCTTTTAAAAATACTGCCATAACCAAAGGTTCATGATGATTTTTGTCTGCTGATGGTGCAGACAGTGTCTGCCAGTGTAAATCTAGCATATATGCATTTTCAGCCTAATTATAAGCAGCTGCAATGTTGCTGGAGGTGAGTTGTGAGGGGTCAGGGTCATGAGCCTTGTTTGGATAACTCAGTTAATGCATTACCAACAAAGTGGCAAGGTTTCAGCTTTGAGATCCAGTCTTGCACAGAATTTTGATCTGCCAGAAAGTTTTAATACATGGTAAAATTGGTTCTGTTCCATTCCATACTGGGCCCCTGGTACAGCAACCGGTTATGAATTTCTTGAAATAAGACAGTCTCTCTTGCAACTGAGACTGTCTTAGTTCACAACAATTTAATACAAGCTATAAATGAACAAAGAAAAGTACCAGTACCTGTAATAAGTTGATATTGAAGGTATATCATTTGATAAAGAAATTTTAATCTAACATCTGTAAGCAAACATACTGATGTTCTATTAATCCATGAGATCCACAGAGGTCCAAATAATTGAAGCCCACATATAAATGGAATGAATCTCATCACTGAAAGACCAAATACAATATATGGTAACACAGTGTTTGCAAAGCCTGGTAGTTTCAAATCAAATAGCCAGAGAATTACCTTGCTTTTTTATCATTCTATCTGTGTTTTATAAATAACTGTTGTACATATTAACCCCCTGTTCTTTTATTGTTATTATTCTGTCTGTATTTTACTGAATTTCCCCTGTAATGGATTCTTTGCATGCAATTAATCTGTGTATGCATGTCAGGAACACTCTACCAGCATTGTAATAATTTCAGGTCCTGGACATATGAAATGAAAAAAAAAAAAAAACCTGTAAGAAAATGAATTACTAATAACTTTGTGCTTACTCAGGCTAAGTGTAACATAGTAACATGAAAATAAAAGCTATTACTTTGAAAATGTTGCTGCTTCCTTAGTTACATTAAATACCTGGTTTTTATTTCCTGATGCTAACTGAATATCTAAAAGACCATATCAGTGTTTTTCATAGAGCAATAGTCATCTGAGTGCTGTAAGAATTGAAAGATTTTTTGAGTTGGGCATAATACAACATGGGAGTTCCCCTAGGATGCATATAAACAATCTGCTTTTATCCATCGGCAAAAAGCCTAACTTCAAAATCTTTGCAATTTGATACATAATGTATCAACTACCAACAATGCCTGACATCACAATACATCAGTAGGCTTAATTGGTACTGTGATGATCCCCTGATATTGAAAAGGCAGTCATCAGTAATAATGATTTTTTAAGGTGCCCCTACCTAAGAGTCATAATTCAGTTATCTTTTACTTCATAATTTATTTGCCTAATATGTCAAAGAACATATTGGAAGCACAGGAAAGAGAAATTAACTTTGTATGGGATACCCTGATAAACATCATATCAGAGGCTCTGTAAGCAGCTACTCTGAGCCCTGCAACTTAGTACATATATTCACTGACACTACTTTTTATCAACAACCATAACCAATATGAAACAAATTATTTAGAGCTTGGTCATATCACTAAAAGAAAGAATAATATCCACTTTGAGCTTAAGAATTTATCAATCTTCAAAAAGCACTGCATGCATTATATCCATTTGAATGAAATACACAGAGAATAATTACTTTAAAACTCTGCACAGACATTAGGGAAACAAAACCATATTTCACTGATTTCATGTCACAAGTGTGCCACAAAGAATTTGCTATTACCTTGTCCCGGTAGATAAGGTATTTTTGAATGGTTGAAGAACTTCACAGATTACTCCATCTCTAGCGAATTGAGTAAGGAGAGTAAGTGGTTAATTACAGCAAACAGACCAGTAATTACTTGTTATCTAGGCATGAAAATTCATTTAAGTTATTGAATTTATTTGTTTCTGATTTAATAATTCCCAGGGTATATTTTTCGTATTTTATGGAGCTTGTTTCACCAAGCAATTAAGACATTATCAACACAGTTAATTTGAAAGTCATTGATTTGAGACTTTTGTACTGGTTTGTAAGCTAAAAGTGAAAAGACTACTTAAATTCCTGGTGGATTATTTCTCTACAGCACAATCTTAGCTCACACTTTCCTCCAAAATAATGAAAGGAAATTTACAGATGAATGGGAATTTATTTACAAATCTTACATTGTAAACTAGAAATGTGATTTCTTAAAACATATAAGAACTATTTCATTAAGGAATTCCTTCACTCAGAGATGTGCAACAAGTTGACATATATATTAACAAAACACAAGCAAAATTTAACAACTTAATTAGCACACTGTCTTCAGCTATCACTGAAGTGGTTCATGCTATTCATGCTAGCTGATGATGCTGTGGTGTAAGGGTTGTTGTCACTGAGTGTATGTAGAGCAATACAAGATGGCTTAGACAAAATTTTTGGTTAGTGTGATGAATGGCAGAATGCTCTAAATGCAGAAAAATGTTAGTTAATTCAGATGAGTGGAAAAATAATTCCACAGTGTTCACATGAAGCATTAGTAGTGTGCTGCTTGACACAGTCACATCAACCAAATATCTATGCATAACACTGCAAAGTCATATGAAGTGGAACAAGCACATTAGGACAGTGTGAGGGAAGGTGAAAGGCTAACTTCAGTTTGTTGGCAGAATTTCAAAAAGGTGTTGCTCATCTATACAGGAGATCATGCATGGGATACTAGTGCAAACCAATCTTGAGTACTGATCAAGTGTTTGGGATCCCCACCACCAGGTTGGATTAAAGGAAGGCAATGAAGAAATTCAGAGGTGGGCTATTAGATTTGTTACCGGTACGCCAGAACAATATTCTAGTGTGATAAAGATGCTTAACGAACTCAAATGGTAATTTGTGGAGAGATGGTGACATTCTTTTTGAGGAAAACTATTGAGAAAATTTAAAGAACTAGCATTTGAAGCTGACTGCACAATGATTCTAATGCCACCAACATACATTTTGTGTAAGAAGCATGAAAAAAAGATATGAGAAATTAGAGTTTATGATGGTGCATGTAGACAGTCTTTTCCCCTCACTCTACTTGGGAGTGAAACAAGAAAAGAAATAATTTGTATTGGTAGAAGGTACCCTCCGTCATGCACCATAATGTGGCTTGCAGAGTATGTACGTTGATGCAGATGCTCAGGCCAACTAAACTGAACCATTTAAGTTACAAACCTAATAGGGAATTTGAAGAAGCTGCTGCTTCCCCAGCTACATTAAATACATATTATTTTTTGAGAGGGTGGGCAGCCATCCCAACACTAGTTTAAAGCTCATGATAATTACTGCTCAAGCATTTAGTAATCTTGGTGTCCTGACATTCTATTTATGTTGGTGTGGCACACGGCTTCCTATAGGGAAATCAACACTCTAGCCATGGATGAGGCCATCTGCATTGACAACTGTTGTAAAACACTATGCACACCAAGCTAAATGCTGACTTCTACCTCCAAGATATTGAGAATGATCAATTCACTGCTAAGGAATTCAAAACTACATCATGGTAATGTCAGAAACATCATTCCAAAGGTGCATGTGCCATCTGGAATTTACAGCCTATGCAAGATCTACCAGGCAGAATGCTCATTTAAATACAATTAACCCTTCAACATCTGTCTGAAAATTAAAAAATCTATTTGGAAGGACTGACTCATTTGTGAAGGATTCTGCACATTTTGTGAAAATATTCCAGATGATAACAGTTTGTTCCAACAGAAATGGTAATTAATTTTGACATAAAAGCATTGTTTACAAATATTCTTACAGAAGAAGTTGTGAACTGACTGTTCACGAACATATCCCCAGATCCACCACAGTTGGTGCACCATTGCCTTATAGTCCAGCTACATGAACAACAAGGAGAATTTTATAAACAGATGGACAGAGTAGCTATGTGCTCTCCTTTGTCACTTTTGGCTGCTGGTATCTTCACAGAGGTTTTTGAAAGATGGGTTTGCCATACTAGTAAAACTGAGGACATTGTCCTAGCATTAGAAACAATTAGTTCCTTTCTCAGGAAGAAGAAAGGGATAGAGTGAGGAAGTTAAAAAGAAAAGGCAGGTCACTCACACCGCTGGATGAGAGAAAATCATCTGTAGCGAGGATGGCAATAGTCAATGAGATGAAGGGCAGGCACAAGAGAATGGAAGGTCAGAGATGTTCTGTTGGTAAGCACTGTGCTTCAGTCCAGAAATGATGAAAGCAAAGCCAGAAATAAAGATAGATCACTGGGAAGAGAAATTAATACTGTAAAGAAGAACTAGAACAGAAATACATAAGGGAGAGGAATAAAAATGGGGGAGGGGAGAGTATAGTGATAAAAGGGAGGGGGATGTGTTAATAGAAATGATGTGTCAGGATGTTATTTATTTATTTATTTATTTATTTATTTATTTATTTAACCTGGCAAGATTAGGGCCATCAGGCCCTCTCTTACATCTAACCAGGCATTCTACTTATTTTACAGTCATATGTTTCAGTAGGCATGTTAAACTACATCTAATACAAAAAGTGAGATAAACAATTAGAAAGGTACACCTCGAAAAATACATTATTGAAGAGAAAGATTTAAGATAGGAGTGCTGGCAGCAGGGAGTATGAGGGAGACTCATGGTGAAGGGAGGAGAAGAATAGAGAGACATGATGAAACATAATTAAGGAAAATATAAAGGAAAAGGAGACTGCGTGTCTAATAGAGATAGATGAAGAGGAAGGCATCTCAGGAGCAAGATAGGAGACACTAGCTTTGCTATTTGACAGATGAGAGGATTTGCCTTGCACATTAATTTTGTGGAGAATTTTATGCGGATGATAGTAGGAAATGCTTCAACTTCTTCTTAAAAGCAACAGGAGATTGAATTTTCCTCAAGGTAAGGGGCAGTTTGTTCCAGAGGCGGACAGCGGCAACTGAGAAGGAGTTTGCAAAAGTTTTTGTTTTGTGAGTGGGCACAGTTAGGATACCAGATAAGAGTGACCTCGTGTTTCGATTATGATGGGATGACAGGATTTTAATCTCTGAAGCTAGGTACTGGGGTGCTTGCGCGATGAGGAGTCGGTGAAGTAGACATAGAGTGTGGTAGTCACGCAGTTTGTCCGGCCGCAGCCACCCTAGCTCGGAGTATGAAGCACTAACATGATCATATCGGCGAATGTTGCAGGTGTAACGCACACAGGCATTCATGGTTAGCTCTAGCCGTCTTTTGTTTTCACTACTCATGCCTTGTTGAATCACATCACAATAGTGGAGGTTCGGTAGAACGAGTGCTTGCACGAGCTGGCGTTTCAAGTCCTGTGGGAATATGTTCCGAAACTTTTTGAGAGCATAGAGACAAGCAGACGTTTTTCGGCACACGGCAACTGTATTCTCCGCCCAGTTGAGATGCTCGTCCAAAGTTACACCCAAGTTCTTCACTGTTTTCTGATATGGTATTGGAGTACCTTCGAGCAGAATAGGAGGTAGCCGTTCGCGGAAACCTGAACTTATTAATTTCTGATGGGCTATTAAGATTACTTGCGTCTTTTTTGCATTTAATTTAAGCCCCAGGTTTTTCGCCCATGTCACTACTGAAGACAGATCATCATTCATCAGAGCGATTGCAGTGTTTACGTCTTCAGGTCTGACGCTGAGGTAGAGCTGGAGGTCGTCGGCATAGAAATGATGTTTACAGGAGGACAAAACCGACGAAATATCGTTGACATATAAAGAAAACAAAAGTGGTCCTAAGACTGATCCTTGTGGCACTCCCGAAGAAACATGTTTCCAGGAAGATTTTTCATTTGCGCAGACAACACATTGCTGTCTGTCTTTTAAGTAGCTTTCAAACCAGGATGTTAGGATGTGTTGGAGAGCAAGCTCTCATTTCTGGAATTCAGGGAAACCAATGCCAGGTGGTAGGATACCAAAAGCTCATATAGATCCATTGAGTTTTGCTGTAAGAGCATGTACAGCAGTGGGTTAGTGAGTACTGCTTGTTCCCAAGGTGGGTAGTTGTTCTATGTCCATTCATGTGCTCAGTCAGTTTAGAGGTAGTATTGTCTACATAAAATGCTGAGTAGTGAACATAAGTTAGTCAATACACAACATTATTTGCAAGTTGCTCTACATTTCATGTTGTAGGATCTGCTAGTGGTAGGAAAGGAGTAGATGGTAGTATGTGAGTGCATGGGCAGGTTCTTACAACAGGGACAACTGTGGGAACCTTGGAATATCATGGGAGAATCTTATTTTAGGGTTCACACTGAGAAATTCATAGCTATGGTAGAATAATATATTGATTCACTCAAGTTGTGGATAGTAGTGGGAGATACAGAGGCTGTTCTAAGTCTTTTTGGAAGTGACAACTGCATTAGTTGCATTAGTCAGTGAAGGATGCTGCCCAAGAGATTTGTTTTTGTTAGATGTGAGGGGAAGTTGCAGGAAGAATATGCATGGAAGAGGTTGTTGGTGTAGGTTTTGGTGGATTCAGTGGTAGAGCAATTACATTTGCCACAGATAGCCAGGTTATAGGGAAAGGAGTGTTTGATGTAGAGTGGGTGGCAGCTATCAAAGTGTACATGTTGTTGCTTATTGGTTGGTTTTACAAGGACTGAGGTTTGGAAGTTGGATTCAGTGGGATGGAGGTCAACATTAGAGGAGGCAGATTTGGATATGGAAAAGGACCACATTAATTTGAGTTGCAGAATGGAAGTGAAGGAGTAATTCTTCACTATGAGTCCAACACAGAAAGATACCATCAATAAATCTGTTCCAAGCCAGCAGTCTCAGCTTCTGGGTCTTGAGGAATGCCTAGGAGAGGATAATACTGGTTCCTACACCAGGTGCCCTGATTTTCTTTGTACGTCTGGCACTCAGAAGTTAAAACTTTATAGGTAAGGATGGAGTTGGTTACAGTGACAATAAATGAGGTTTTAGAAAGACTTTCAGACGGCCACTGGGAGAGGTAATCTTCCAGGGCTGAGAGATCATGTTCATGTGGGATATTTATGTGAAGCAAAGTCATGTCAATGATGACAGACAGAACACTAGGTATTAGTGGGGTTTGAATGGATTTTAGACAGTTGATGTCTTTTATTTAGGGTAGGATGCTCCTCGTGATTGAGGATACTCCTTCCACCTTCCTGCTTTCCCTTCTTTGCTTAGAACTGGGTTTCCATCTGAGCTCTTGATGTTCATACAAGTGGTTCTCTTATCTCCAAAGGTCTCTTTAATTTTTCTGTAGGCAGCATCTATCTTACCCCTAGTGAGATAAGCCTCTACATCCTTGCATTTGTCCTCTAGCCATCCCTGCTTAGCCATTTTGCCTGCCCTTCCTGTCGATCTCATTTTTGAGACGTTTGTATTACTTTTTGCCTGCTTCATTTACTGCATTTTTATATTTTCTCCTTTCATCAATTAAATTCAATATTTTTTCTGTTACCCAAGGATTTTTTACTAGCCCTCATCTTTTTACCTACTTGATCCTCTGCTGCCTTTACTACTTCATCCCTCAAAGCTATCCATTCTTCTTCTACTGTGTTTCTTTCCCCCATTCCTGTCAATTGCTCCCTTATGCTCTCCCTGAAACTCTGTACAACCTATGGTTCTTTTAGTTTATCCAGGTCCCATCTCCTTAAATTCCCACCTTTTCAGTTTCTTCAGTTTTAATCTACAGGTCATAACCAATAGACTGTTGTCAGAGTCCACATGAAATGTCTTACAATTTAAAACCTGGTTCCTAAATCTCTGTCTTACCATTATATAATCTATCTGAAACCTGTCAGTATCTCCAGGCTTCTTCCATGTATACAGCCTTCTTTTGTGATTCTTGAACCAAGTGTTAGCTATGAGTAAGTTGTGCTCTGTGCAAAATTCTACCAGGCGCGTTCCTCTTTCATTTCTTTGCCCCAGTCCATATTCACCTACTACGTTTCATTCTCTCTCTTTCCCTACTACCAAATTCCACTCACCCATGACTATTAAATTTTCGCCACCCTTCACTATCTGATTAATTTCTTTTATTTGATCATACATTTCTTCAATTTCTTTGTCATCTGCAGAGCTAGTTGGCATATAAACTTGTACTACTGTAGTAGACGTGGGCTTCATATCTATCTTGGCCACAATAATGCGTTCACTATGCTGTTTGTAGTAGCTTACCCACATTCCTATTTTCCTATTCATTATTAAACCTACTCCTGCATTACCCCTATTTGATTTTGTGTTTATAACACTGTATTCACCTGACCAAAAGTCTTGTTCCTCCTGCCACCGAACTTCACTAATTCCCACTATATCTAACTTTAACCTATCCATTTCCCTTTTTAAATTTTCGAACCTACCTGCCCGATTAAGGGATCTGACATTCCACGCTCCGATCCGTAATACGCCAGTTTTCTTTCTCCTGATAACGACATCCACGTGAGTAGTCCCCGCCCGGAGATCTGAATGGGGGACTATTTTACCTCCGGAATATTTTACCCAAGAGGACGCCATCATCATTTAATCATACAGTAAAACTACATGCCCTCAGGAAAGACTACGGCCGTAGTTTCCCCTTGCTTTCAGCCATTCGCAGTACCAGCACAGCAAGGCCGTTTTGGTTATTGTTACAAGGCCAGATCAGTCAATCATCCAGACTGTTGCCCCTGCAACTACTGAAAAGGCTGCTGCCCCTTTTCAGGAACCACACATTTGTCTGGCCTCTCAACAGATACCCATCCGTTGTGGTTGCACCTATGGTATGGCTATCTGTATCGCTGAGGCACGCAAGCCTCCCCACCAACGGCAAGGTCCATGGTTCATGGGAGAAGAGTACAGTAGATAACAAAAGCAATTTCAGATATGTAATACAGAAAAGAAAATAATTTAAATTTATGTCAATGGATATTCAGTTACCAAAGGAAATAATTTACATTTCTGTTAACAGATATTCATTTACTATGTGCTTTGCACGTTCACTGTGGAAGTCTGATTTTTGTGTGGTGTTCATATGCATTGACTGCTTGATTTGTACATTGTAAGCAGTTTTTAGTTTCTGAAATTTTTTATGTATGTAATTATCTCAATTTTGTACATGCATGGTAGTGGTAGTATCTGGAGTGTTTTAAAAAGGAGTTTGCAAGAATTTTTGGGTGTGGCATTTTCAATTGCACTAATGATGCTCCTCTGTGTTAAGAAACAGCTTTTGCTTACTGGTGAATTTCCCCAAAAAACTATCTCATATTGCAGCAGTGATTCCACTTGGGCACAATACACATTTTTAGCGTTTCTTTTGTTGTAAACCTAGCAAGCATATTTATGCCAAAGCGTACTGTGTTAAGCTTTTTGCCGATGTACTTGATGTGTGTGTCCCACTACAGGTAGTCCTGCATCCATAATCCTAGAAATTTTGTTGAGTTTACAGTTCCTAATTTTGTATTAAATAGATTTATAGTGGGAGTTTAAGGATGTTTATTGTGTTTGGAATAAAGGTGCAATGCAACTGTTTTGTTTCTGTTAACAATGAGATTGTTAGTGGTGAACAATTTTGTAATGCGTGTGACACAGTTTTACACTTAGAATTGTAATTCTGCAGCAGTTTTACATTTTATCAGTACATTGCCAGCTGCAAATTTTATATATTTTTGGGAATCACTAAATGATTCTAGGTCATGGATAAATATTAAGAACAACAATGGGCCCAAGACAGAATCTTGGTGCACACCATACTTAATTTCTTTTCTTTAGGACTGGTAGGCGTGCATTTAGCTTTCTTCCTGATGCATGATTTCAACTATCTGCTCTCTGCTTTTCAGGTATGACATCACCCACTCATGTGCCATGCTCCTAATTCCTACATACTCCAATTTTTGAAGCAGAACATTCTGGTTTATCACATCAAAAGCTTTGGGGAGCTCCAGAAATATTAATGATACATGTTCTTTATGGTCTGTTGCTGTCAAGGCATCATTGATAAAGTCAAAAATGGCAGTTTCTGTTGATTTGAGTTTTCTGAACACTTGTTGGGTATTTTATACATACGAGTAATTATTTCCATAATCATGTTTGCTATTTCTCTTAAATCTACATTAAATAGATTACCTACTCTGTGTGGATCAGCAATTTTGTCTCTATTTTCAAGCAGGTTAATGTTTTCCTGCGTTTAGCCAGTTTCTCTCACAACAATGGCCTACATTGGTTCCATTTTATTGGTAGCTTTTTTCATGTATCTGTCATTTTTTAGTTTTTTTGACATTCTGATAAATTTACTTAGGATCTGTTTCCATCTTTTAAAATATGCATCAAATCATGTAGTTTTGGTTTGCTTGGCTATTCACAGAATCATCTAAAGTAAGAGCTGTGGTTATTCACTTAACATTCATATGGATCAGTTGTGGATGCACAACATGATCAATATTAAGTTTCACATTCTCAGCATATGATGTCAGAAAATTTATCATCAGTGAATTTGCATCTAATCACATATAAGAACACAGAATATTAGTTATAGTGCACAATGATACTCAAAGATGTAACCCTAAAATTTGGCCCTAAATAGAGAGTGTATTAACAGATCTAAAATGACAAGAATAGTAGTATATGTTAGGCAAGACAAGAGGTGACTATACAATCAGTAAACTGAAGTTTAAAAAAAAATTTGTTGTATGCAGAAACTTCAATTTTATGGATTTAGCAATTGGGCAGGTGTAGTTTGGCAGACCACATTAAGCACCTAGAGATAGTGAGATCAAATACGTAAATATGAATGACATCTGTGTCTTCAAAAACAAAGAGCCTTCAATGGAAAATACAGTGCACAGATCCATGTCACGAAAATGTCACAGCAAGTGAAACGGTAAGTAGTAAAGTAACTGACTGATGGATAGTAATTAAAAATATCACATACTGCTGTACTGTAGCAGGTCTGTAGCTTATTTTTATATAAAAACTGAATGTGGAGAGCAGCATTCATTTTAGTCTTGTTGCCAAAAATATTGCACCTGAAAGTACATTTTACTCTTATATACTGTTTTACCTGTATTAATTCTTTATGAGATTTATAATTATCATTGAGTTGCTTTAATATGTACCTCATAATGTTATACAGAAATGATACAATTTTCAGAGGGAATATACACTCCTGGAAATGGAAAAAAGAACACATTGACACCGGTGTGTCAGACCCACCATACTTGCTCCGGACACTGCGAGAGGGCTGTACAAGCAATGATCACACGCACGGCACAGCGGACACACCAGGAACCGCGTTGTTGGCCGTCGAATGGCGCTAGCTGCGCAGCATTTGTGCACCGCCGCCGTCAGTGTCAGCCAGTTTGCCGTGGCATACGGAGCTCCATCGCAGTCTTTAACACTGGTAGCATGCCGCGACAGTGTGGACGTGAACTGTATGTGCAGTTGACGGACTTTGAGCGAGGGCGTATAGTGGGCATGCGGGAGGCCGGGTGGATGTACCGCCGAATTGCTCAACACGTGGGGCGTGAGGTCTCCACAGTACATCGATGTTGTCGCCAGTGGTCGGCGGAAGGTGCACGTGCCCGTCGACCTGGAACTGGACCGCAGCGACGCACGGATGCATGCCAAGACCGTAGGATCCTACGTGGTGCCGTAGGGGACCGCACCGCCACTTCCCAGCAAATTAGGGACACTGTTGCTCCTGGGGTATCGGCGAGGACCATTCACAACCGTCTCCATGAAGCTGGGCTACGGTCCCGCACACCGTTAGGCTGTCTTCCACTCACACCCCAACATTATGCAGCTCGCCTCCAGTGGTGTCGCGACAGGCGTGAATGGAGGGACGAATGGAGACGTGTTGTCTTCAGCGATGAGAGTCGCTTCTGCCTTGGTGCCAATGATGGTCGTATGCGTGTTTGGCGCCGTGCAGGTGAGCGCCACAATCAGGACTGCATACGACCGAGGCACACAGGGCCAACACCCGGCATCATGGTGTGGGGAGCGATCTCCTACACTGGCCGTACACCTCTGGTGATCGTCGAGGGGACACTGAATAGTGCACGGTACATCCAAACCGTCATCGAACCCATCGTTCTACCATTCCTAGACCGGCAAGGGAACTTGCTGTTCCAACAGGACAACGCACGTCCGCATGTATCCCGTGCCACCCAACGTGCTCTAGAAGGTGTAAGTCAACTACCCTGGCCAGCAAGATCTCTGGATCTGTCCCCCATTGAGCATGTTTGGGACTGGATGAAGCGTCGTCTCACGCGGTCTGCACGTCCAGCACGAACGCTGGTCCAACTGAGGCACCAGGTGGAAATGGCATGGCAAGCCGTTCCACAGGACTACATCCAGCATCTCTACGATCGTCTCCATGGGAGAATAGCAGCTTGCATTGCTGCAAAAGGTGGATATACACTGTACTAGTGCCGACATTGTGCATGCTCTGTTTCCTGTGTCTATGTGCCTGTGGTTCTGTCAGTGTGATCATGTGATGTATCTGACCCCAGGAATGTGTCAATAAAGTTTCCCCTTCCTGGGACAATGAATTCACGGTGTTCTTATTTCAATTTCCAGGAGTGTAGATTTCACTTGGCAGGTAGGTACCTGAAAGTTGCAAAGAGCCAGAAGATAAGGCAATATCAAAGAAACAAAAATCTAGAGTGGAATGTAAAAATATTATGAAAAGGATAGTTGCTACTCATCACATGGCAGAGACGCTGAGTTGCAGATAGGCATAATGAAAATATTGTCAGATATTGAGCTTTCTGCCAACAGCACCTTTGTCAAAAATAGACTGTGATCGCAGGTGTGTGAGTTGCATTTTGTGTGTGTGTGTGTGTGTGTGTTTATTTTCAACAAAGGCCTTGTTCGCTGAAAGCTCTCTGACAATCTTTTTGTTGTGCCTATCTGCATATCAGCATCTCCACTATATGAAGGTAAAGCACTAGTACAAACAGGCTTAACACCAATCTTGCAACAGATTAAAGTGCCACCGGTTTCTAGAATTGTGGACAAATAATTTAAACTGGTAGCGCTGAGAAGCCTCTAGCTCAGGAATCCTGTCTATGTTTCTACTAAGCAACACCCACTTCAAAAACTCTGGGTTTCCCAACCCTCTAGCTAGCCAAGACTGAAAGTTCCGTAAGGTTTTTGCCATTTGAAACAATTCATACTAGGCAAGGGATGTCAAGGATGGATGGTGAAGTAGCTTATTAAATGCTACAGAAGTAACAAGTATACCTCCTTCAAAACCAGTTAAACAATGGACACTTTTAAGAATTTTTAATCAGGCATTTATGCTTCCATATTTAATAATTTGTCAAGTAGAACTGCTGAAGATGCAGTTTTGATCAAATAAGGCAATAACGAGCAATGTTCTTGTTCACAAAGTATGTTATTATTTATAGTAAAACAGTGTACCTCCAGGTTCCCATGGCGGAAGAGGAAATACCAAAACCAGTGATTATTACACCTTTTGGACTCCTTGAGTTTTTGTGTATGCCTTATGCATTACAAAACGCCATGCAAACATGACAGTGTTTTATTGACAAAGTTTTGTACAGTCTACCATTTTGTTATGATTACAATGGCGACATTCTTATATTCTCACCATCAGCAGAACAGCATGAGGCTAACTTACATGTCCTCAACAGAAATGTCAGTTATGACAAGCCCATGTGCCATTCGTCGGCTACCACATAGATGCCTCAGGCATCCACCGAACACCAGAAAAGACTGACCATATATGACTATTACCACCTCCCTCTGCCTACCAAGTTAAAAAATTTTTAGGCATTGTAAATTTCTACAGGAGACATATCCCTCACACAGCTGAGACTCTCCCTCCTCTGTCCTAAGTCCTACATAGGAAGAATACTGCAGGAAATTGCTGCCTTAAGTGGACATAGCCTATGCAATCTGTTTTCGATTAAATCTAGGATGACTACCTGCAAGCTACTATGCTGGCTCGTTCCCTTTACTGTAACAGCAAACATGAGTGACCTCGCTATCAATGCTGTATTATAACAGGAGATAGTTGGCATTTCCCAGCCTCTGCAGCTTTTCTCTTGTAAACTTTCAGATATGCAGCATAAGTGTTCCGCCTTCAAGCATGAGCTACTTGCAATCTTTGAGGTAGTCTGTTACTTTCAAGAAGAGATAGAGGGCAGACCTCTTACTGTTTTACATGGATCACTCCCCCATGACCGACTCATTATGCAAACTGATTGAGGACCACTCCCCAAGACGTTTTCGATACCTTATTTAATTTCACAGTTCATGACTGAAGTGCACTATGTTAAAGGCGTTAACAACATTGTTGTGGACTATTTGTCACACACTGCCTCTTCCTCTGCATGGCTCAATTACAACTGGATCACTGAGATGCAAGACTTGGATCAAGACTTACAGAAACTCCTTCATGAGCCATACACAGGCCTCAAACTTGAGCAACATGTCACCTTTGGCTTCACCAAACGAGTTTGGTGTGATGTGTCCCAAAACCAGGTCTGACCAGTCGCCCTGGAAGCCTTTCATAAACAAATCTTCAATCCCATCCACAGTTTCACACACCATGAGGTATGGGCCTCTGTACATTCATGGATAGAACATAGGGGAGGGAACGGGGTGTGGTGTGGGCTACTTTATGCCTATGTTTTGAAAATATTGTAATATCTTCAGGTGCTTTATATTTTAAAATCCTGAAAAAAAACTATTGTTTTTAATGAAGTCTTCTACCAGAATCCATATTTTTTATATTTTTCATTTAAACTTAAATCAAGATTTAAGCCACGGTAGCAGTTGGACTGCTCACAATGAGTGTCATATTCGATATTCTCAGTTTCAGGTCCCTACTTACACATCAATATCACTTCAAAAGGTATATTGAGAACAAAATTCAACAAAAGTTAATGAAATTTGTATTTTTTAAAGAAGTTTTTTGTGCTGGTCATAAACTGCCTCATTCTTGATAGTACATGTTATTGTAAGTGTTATGGTACTGAAGAGTATTGCTAAGAATGTGCTAAAAGGTATCTTCAGTCTCTGAACCCTAGTTACACATCATTACCTCTTTAAAAAGATTTTATTAATATAAGTCAACACCATCAATCATTTTAGAAGCTTTTTAGACTAGGTAAAAGACTGGCATAGAATGATTGACTGCTAACTGACAACAATGGCATTAGTTTCCTTCTGACACATAAACTGCCTGCAAACTGGTCATTTTTATACTAGGCTCAGATTTAGAAATGCCCTGGACTGGGCTAAGGCTGCTGTGCATTTAGTTCTAACAGATTTAGCACTCTTCAAATGTCTGGTCAAACACTTTGTGCCTTTGCAGACAGACAGTATAGTGTGGGCAGGAATATCAGAATCTCTGTAGTGAAATGCAAGTTTCTGGGATTTAAGTGTTCTACATCTACTTACATACGCTGGAAACCACTGTGAAGTGCATGGCAGAAGGAACTTAGCATGGTAACACATATTAGAGTTTCTTACAGTTCCCACTGGGTAAGGAAAGCAGGAAGGATGACTGCATAAATGCCTTCATGGTTACTACGGGAATGATACATAGGGGGGGGGGTGAAGAATACTCTAGATTTTTCACTTAATAATGGTTCCCAAAACTTTATAAGAAGACTTTCATAGGATAATAAGTGTCTGTTTCCAAGTGTCTGCCAATTCAGGTTTTCAACGTTTTTGTGGCACTCTTCCTTGAGTTAAACAAGTCTTTCCGCTCCCGAGGTTGGAATGACTCCTTACCCTCTCCCTTAAAACCCACATCCTTTCATCTTTCCTTTTCCTTCCCTCTTTCCTGATGAAGCGGCCGCTGGTTGCAAAAGCTCAAAATTCTGTGTGTGTGTGTTTGTGTGTTTTATTCATTGTGCCTATCTACCGGCGCTTTCCCACTTGGTAAGTCTTGGAATCTTTGTTTTTAATATCTACAGAACATGACATAACTAAACAAAAATGGTCATGAATCCCCTCAATAGTTGCAACATTGTGCAAGAAAAATATTTTAGGCTAACAGTTTACATTAGTCATGCATATTTCTATGGTGAGGCACATCAAACATGAACTCTTCCAGTGGGCAACACTCCAAATGGTGGATCATTAAACCAAGTAATGAACTGGCAGGTGCTTGAAAGGAGAATACTCAGGGAACATTATGCAATAATTATGTACAGCAAAGCAAACACAGACACATCATAACACACAAGCTACACTAGTACCTGCAATACTTGACACACCCAAACATAGGGCACAATGGTAAGCACTATTAACAAGACTAAGAAAAGACATTCATGATAAACAGTGATATTACCAAAAATCAAAGACAGTGCAGGAAAGAGAAATTAAGAGTTCAACATTATCGCAGTGCTGAAACATGATAAAAAGACTAACTACTAAGACCACACCAGACCACTGGGACACATATGTTAGGACATATGAGGTTCATTCAAATGAAACCTGAGGAGTGATTCAATTTTTGGCAGTGGAGGGATTTGGAGTCTGTGAAATGTATTTACAGATGAAGGCCATGTATGATGAGTACAGTCTGAGTCATTCAAGTGCTGTGGAATGGTGCAAACAATTCCTTGAGGGACACGAGTCACTGGAAGACTATGCTCGTCCTGGAAAGGCTCATCATGTCATCGCAATCAGAAATGGTTGCAGAAGTCATGGACAACCGCAGAATCACAGTGGATGAGATCCATTGGTGTTTGGACCTCTAAAACAAGCAGTTCACGGTTATTGATTAGCAATGGATGACGAAGTGTGTGACGGAGTCCAGGCTTGGTTCCGACAGCAGCCTACTAGCTTCTTCAAGGATGGAATCGACCAGCTAGTGATGCAATGATATAAATGTTTTGGTAACTATTTTTGAGTACATGTACTGTATATAACTCCATTTTTGAGTTAATAAAATCGTAACCGTTGCTTTACACTAGCAACCGGATTTCATTTGAATGATCCTTATATTTACAGTACAACACATGAGGTGAGTTGTTTAAACTGTAGACTGAACATATCACAACAACAACAGTATTACCAACACTGAAGAAACTAGATGTAACTGTTACAAGAGGCTGGACGTGCACAGCACAGTGTCTCCTCAACAAACAACTTCCAGGTGATGGCTGCACTTAGGACAACCAACTTCATTCTGACTACTTGATAATAAGTACAAAAATGAAGGTATCACCTCCCCCCTTGCTCATGAGGAAGTTGCATTGGCAATACACAAAATTAAGAAGGAAAAGGTTCAGGGACCAGATGGTATCCACCCCAAAACCATCAAACGAGCTGCTCTGCTCATCGTACCATACCTGTCAGACTTACTGAATGATGCTCTGCTAGAAGGATGAATACCGAATACATGGTAGATGGCAAATACAGTTATAACTGAGAAAGCAGAGGATAAAGACCTGGCTGACCCTAAGACATACAGACCAATATGCCTAAGTAACGTTCTGGCAAAGGTACAGGAGAGATTGCTGTGCAACAGACTTCAGTTGCACCAGCAGCTCTTCAGCCTTAGCCCACATCAGTTTGGTTTTCAACCACATAAATCCATCAACAACACAGTAAGGAGGGCCATAGAAATGGCACAGACAATACATGACAAAGATGTATCTGGTGCTTTCGACACTCTTTGGTGGCCAGTGCTGTTTGCAATGCTTAGAGAGATGGGTATTCTACTGGCTCTATACAACAGCCTTTAAGGTTATTATAAAACCAGAATAGTGGAATGGAAGACTGGCTGGCAAAAGGTTATGAACAGAGTAATCACAAGCTGTCCACACAGATCCATACGTGGAATAATTATTTGGGACAGCCATAGAACCCCTATGGAATGCACTAGAAGACAATGACATGGCAAACAGGGTGGTTGCATAAGCAGGTGACAACATTATGGTCATGACATATGCAAACTACAGGTCGAAATTAGAGATTAAATCTACATGGCTCTTCGCATTCATCGGTGTAGGGTGCAAAAGCAACAAACTCACAACAGCAATTAACAAAACTATTTACCTACTTCAACGAGGCACACTGCAAAGAAATACAATTATAAAGTAAACAATGTATCTATAAAATCGAAAGATATAACAAAATACCTCAGCATTTATACTGACAAACACTTACACTTTAACAAACGTGTCACACTAACAGTTAACAAAGCAATGAAACTAAAGCACAAACTTGCAAGACTGATACTACATCACAAAGACTACGCCGACAGACAATGAGGAAATATTACACAGCACTCTTTGAGTCAGTAACTTGGTCTGCTGCTAGTGTTTGAGCACATTGATTATGCTTAGGTATGCATAAAACCATTGAGACGCAGCCAGAGGAGTGGTCTACTCAGAAACTTGGGGGCTTTTGGCACAACCTCAAGTGAAAAACTGTGTGTGGTACTGGGAGCTTTCCCTATAGATATTATAACTCACTACAGAGCATCGGCCTACTGCCTGAAGAGAAGAAAACATGACAAAGTAAGAGAAATAACTGGATAAAACATAACCGGCAAATGGAAATTTAACAAGTAGAGAACTGACACATGGCAGATATAATGGGACAGGACTGACAAGGGAAGGTGGGTCTGCTCTATCTTCCCCAGTATGAGAGAGCACATGAACTTGAAATATATAAACCCAACAAATGGCATGGTGCACTTTCTCACTAGCCATGAGCTGTACCCTGTACACCTCCACAGCTTTGGCCTAAGACACACTCACATTTTGCCTCTGGTGAGAATGGCTCACCTGAACACACAGTGCTCATCTACAATGCTCTACAACATATAAGACTGAGGTTAGAGAACGAGACATATGGCAGTTAATACACAGATGGGATGACTGGAACTCTTATAAACAACATCAAAGGTGAAGTATCATGGGCACTACTTGCACCATACAATCAGGAGAGACCATACACTAGAATAAGACAGGCTTCCCAACAATTCAGCAGTACATAGTAAATGACACACATATAAACACAGACACTGGCCTGAAGGCTATATCACACACAAGAAGTGAAGACAGGATACATACACGACCACAGTAAAAGTAAGCCAAGGTTTTCCAACACTAAATCGAGTCAATCGCAAAATTTAACTCTCAATGTAGTCGGCTGTTATACTATTTCATAACATGTAACACTATCTGAAGATGTGACATTTCATCTTCTTTCTCTGCATCAGGTGTGACTGACTTTAAGTTTTTCTGAATCTGAGGCAGCTGACTATGACATATAATCAACACCCAATCTCCACTGTTATCTTAAATCCAGAAACACATTGTAAAGTAATTAATCAATACATTATTAATTATTACCATAAACAAGACAACATAAGTAACACATGTATCCTAAACATATAGACAGTGTAAAGGGAGGAACTGTCACATCATACTGAAGTCAAACTCATAGTCATCTCTTATTTCTTTCATTAAATACAATTTATTAAAACAAAGATTCCAAGAGTTACCAAGCGGGAAAGCGCCGGTAGGCAGGCACAATAAAATAACACACAAACACACACACACCAAATTTCTAGCTTTCGCAACCGACGGTTGCTTCTTCAGGAAAGAGGGAAGGAGAGGGGAAGATGAAAGGATGTGGGTTTTAAGGGAGAGGGTAAGGAGTCATTCCAATCCCGGGAGTGGAAAGACTTACCCTAGGGGGAAAAAAGGACAGGTGTACACTCGCACACACACACACATATCCATCCGCACATACACAGACTGGTCTGTGTATGTAAGAAATACCTCCCTATCAAAATTTACACCATAGTAACTGAGCTGTCAGTACTGAAAGATAAGCAATAAAACATTTCCCCTTTCTCACATCCTCTAACCCCACAATGGCCATACTACTTAGTACTTACCCTTCTGCCCCTGAGGGAAGCAAGCAACTTTACATAGCTCACAATCAAATTCACCAATTTCAATTAAAATTAAGCATGTTTTAAAATATTACTACCTCTGTCAGTATTTCTGTTTTTTTACCAAGCAGGAAAACTATACTCTCAAGAACCTCTTAACATTAACTGATGATTTTGGATTTTCTAGATGCATGTCATTATAAAACATGACTGAGAACTGTGGGCCACACATATACTTGATTGACAGTTCATGTGGTCTGTAAGCCAAGTTTGATGACCACTATCGTATATGGTCAGTACATTTAATAAATGATGAAATAATCAAAATATTTCTGTATGTAACTGTTTTAAGGTTACAAAATAGTGTATCTGCCAATAGTGTTCCTTTAGAGCAAACCAGTACATGATCACTAGTGATGTTTTTATCTAAAATTACAGCGATGGTTACACAGAAAACGTCTGTATAATTATTCCATGTTGGTAAACTGAGTTGATCTAATTATTAATATAATGGTTCCAACCTGTAACTGCGGTAAGGTGTACAATTGTGTATCCAGTGATATTTTAACTGATGTGTTAAAACTGTGGCTGAAGGAGCCTTATTTGAGTCACTAAATAATGGTTGTAAATGCAACCCATATTTAATGAAAAGTAAGTCCAAGTTCTGGTCTCTATGTTTTATGAAATTACTACAGTGTTAATGTTGTTGATTAAGGTAAAATGTGTTTTATTTAAATTCTAATGGAAATTTACAGGGACTGCACCTTACCTCAGTTAATAATTAAAGGATTTTTTTGGGAAGTAATGTTGTCACATGAATCTTTAGAGTATGAAAGTCTATACATGATCCATGGACAATAAACCAAATTTGTTATTCCATTGAGGTTTCTGATCATCAGTGTTATTTTTTTATGCATGAAATTTTTATGAGATAAACCATCTTTTAAAGCAATATTCACTCACATCTCAACCCAGCCCTTACGGTTCCTTCCCCATTACACTTTGGAAGCAGATCATGGTTTGGATGTGATGAGCTGTATGAGTGAAAAAAATGTAAAGTTTTTAGGAATATTGACTAACTGAAAATTTTGAGGTGCTCTTTTTCTCCCGTATGATGAGAAGGGATATGACTAGACTGGTGCATCTGTGGAAAGACAAATTGTACAATGAGTTGAAAATTAGTAACACCGATACCAGGGTAAGCAATCCAAGCTGGTGCAGCAGCTGCCCAAGGTACCGACCATGCTGTGGCCTTGCCAGATCTGCAATGGGGAGAGGTTAATGTGGCTGTCTCCCACACACAGTTGGTCTTAACAGAGTTGTCCTCAGTAATTGCAGTGTTAGACATCAGAAAATCATCACACTAGCAGATCATTGGGTTTCAGCTGCAAGTCCTGCATTATGTGAATAGAGTTGGTGATTTGTACAGTGTCAAGGGTATAGAGGAATTTCAGAAGCCCATAACCTTATTACAGGATGAAGTGAAGGGGTTAGAGGAATGTACCTAGGTATTTTTGACTAGGATCACAGAATGGATTATGTAAAATGAAAATTTTCCTGGGAATGAGCTAGTAAATAGTCGCGTAGTGGTTTTTTATTTATTTATTTTTATCCAACATCAACTGATTACAAAAAAAGGTTTTTTTGTTCCAGTCTTCTGGATAAGTCAGAGCCTTACTTACTAGGGTTACATATTATTGGCTGTCACTTTTATCTACACAACTTTTTCTAAATTTAGTTGAGAGAACAGAGTTACATATATAGACTATACATAAAAAACTGTTACTGCCATATTTAGATTAAGGAATCTACAGTTTGTGACATAGTATTCATATCTGACATTCAAATATTTATAGTTTGTGACACAGTCTAAGATCTGAGATTACATATATTTTTCGATAGATGGTCTTCCATCATACTGGTTTATTAAATCTAGAAACTCATCTATTGAATATACAGGATTGTTTAGGAGCCATAATTTTAGTTTTGTTTTTAGTTTTGTAATGAGCAATTTGGAGATATTAGGATGGAAGCAATTCAGTAGTTTTATGCCTGCATAGTGAGGGCTTTTCTCATAAAGTGTTGTTCTATGGGATAACTTGAGGGTATCACCAAAATATTTACCAAGCTGCCTAACCCCTTCATAGAAGTGTTACATGAACAAGATGTCTTGTCAGTTAGGAGTAGTGTAGATGTTGAACATACACTCTATTCCCTACTCAGACTGCAAGACAAGGGAGAGGTGTTTCATTCAAGAAATTTTCAGTATTATGGATGTTTGTCCTAATAGTGTCAGCCATTTAAGCAGATGTTGCAGTAGATATGGAGAAAAATACTGCCTTTGCATAATTTCATGAACAAATATGTAACAAACATTTGTCTAATAGGGATCAAAATGAATTAGTAGAAAAATTATGCTTTGGGGTGCAGGATTGTGCAGAATTATTGGAAGACTATGTTAACAGAATTTAAGGAAATAATGCTCAATGCACATATCTTTAAGTTTCAGAGGAAGAAATTGTCTACAACATACTGGAAGGAATGTGCCCAGCTGACAGACCATGAATATTTGATTCTCACCCAAGGAATTTTGTACAACACAAGTAGTAGATTTTGCAAGTTGAGGCTTTACTGGAATCTGATAGTATAGTATCACACTGTGGGTGATGCATGCACGATCACAGGAAGGTTTCCAGATAGCCAAGAACAATAGATCCTTATTACTATGGTGAAAGTACACAATTATGTTAGCAACTGAAACAGTTCCAAGTAAAAGGAATGTAAAGATTGTTCTGATCTAATGAAGGTTGGTCAGAAACACAATAACAGCTCCTGAATGTCAAAGTAGAGTACACTGTTGATCATTATCAAATACACTACCATAGGTAGAGTCCATATATGTGGCACTGATGATGTCCCTGGTTTAACAGGCAAGCACTGCGCTTTTGAATAGACTTGTAGCACTTCTGATGCTGTGTCAAGATGTTAAGGTTGGGATGGAAATTTGCACTAACTGGGGAGCTGCTAGGTGGTGTCCTATTAAGGCAGCCTGGTGAAGGAATAGTGGGAAGTTGTCTAGTGTCACATGGCTTGTGGACAAGAGCTTGTGCCAGCTGAATACAGTGGATGTGGCACTCCAAATACTGTAGTGGCTGTTAGAGGCAGAATGGAATGTAGTTGACTGGGACATGTTGGCAAGGCAGCAACCTGCAACACTCTGTTGTATGGTTTGTGGCTGGATCATAAGGTACCAGCCGTACGTCACAGATATGAAGTGACAAGAATGGAGTGGTTCATTGTCAGCATGGGAGAAGGAGCCTCCAGCTATGGAATGCCACTGGAATACTATTAAATGTTTCAGGTGGCATTGTGCTGGATATTTTGCCAGGAAACATCTGGGTAAAGATAGAGACACCAAAAGATAACAGGTGAGAAAATGAGGGCCGCAGTGAGTACTGGAGGAGGGAGTGGGGGGGGGGGGGGGGGTGTTATAGGATCCTTGTAGCACACAGTTCTTGAATTTCTTTGTGTCAGTGTTAATGGAGAACTGGTACATGCCCTTCTCGATACTGGCAGTTCTGTTAACTTAATCAGCCAGGATTAATATATGTTGCACTGAGTCTGCAAATTTGTGGCATTATCAAAGGGAAGTGCATTGTATAAGGTGGCCAGTTCAAACAAAATGTAATTTTTGGGTGATCACATTGCAGAGTGGCATAAACATAATTTCACATGGCCATTTAATGTCAAGGTCACTTAGGGACAGTTAGTTCTGATAATTCTGAGAGTGCAATTTGTCCATCATGTCAGTTTAACCTGTAATTGGTGTGAGATTTTGCTCCACAGATGGTTATGAATTTCACAAACAGTGGACCACTTTGGCGCGCACTGGTAGTTTATGATAGTGGTACTAGTGTGTTACCTCCTTAGCAGTTGAGTCTTTTGAATCCAGTGCAGCATGAACAGCTGGAGAACTTCTGCGAAGAATTCAGAGATATTCTCACTAATCTAGGACTTTTAAGGTGTAGGGAACATAAAATCTGACTAGTAGACGCTATTCCAATCAGATACCCTCCTTATCATCTGTGTCCTCCATGAATTAAACAGTTGCAAGAAGGAATTACAAGGTCCTAGAAGTCTTCATATTCTTCATCTATTTTTAAGGTCCCAAAAACACAAGATGTGGTGTGATCTGCTGCGGACTACTGTATGCTCCATAAGGTGGTTGCTCTACAATTTATTCCATTGCCTCATTTGCACTTGGGATTTTTAATTGTTTCAAAAAGCAAAAGTGTTTACTACCTTTGACCTTGGGCTTATTTTCAGTGGCTGTTGGCTGAGAAGTCAAAACCAAAAATGGTTTTTGTGACTGACTAGAATCTTTTTGAACATATCTGTTTCCCCTTTGGCCTGTCATTTGCAGCAGTGGTGTTATCTCTTATTTTGGCTAATGACTTTCTGGTTTTAAAGCTTAGCTCCATTTATCACTATCTAGATGAACTTTTTATTTCTAGTCAACATTTTTGGGAGCATGTGGTTCATATCAGAGAGGTTCTTAAATGAGTGCAAGAAGCAGAGTCTAGTGTTAGGCCAACTACAGTAAAATTTCCCAAGCCTGAGATCAGATCTCCTTTCTAGGGTGCATGGTTTCACCTGTGCGAGTTAGCATCAGCTGGTGCTGGATGGAAGCAATTCACATCCACCCACTACCTAAGAATGTGAAGGCAGTGGCTTGCTTCATGAGCAGAGTGAATTTCTTGCGAAAGTTCATCCCAAATTTTGGCCCATTAGTTGCACCTCTTGATGAGCTATGGGAAAAGGGGAGAAAATATGAGTAAAGTCTTTCCCATTAGACATCATTCAAAGCTTTTATGCCTGCATTGGCAAGTATTGCAACTATGGTGATACCTGACTTTGAGAGGGAATTTATTTTGCAAATGGATGCATCTACATCTTGCATTGCCACTGTCCTCCTTCAAGAATATTCAATTGGAAAGTGCCTGGAGGATAATGGATCTTGCGCCCTTTCCCTTTTGGAAGTAAAATACTTTGTGTACAGAAGAACCACAAAAGTGCCCCACTTGTGACAGGATACTTTCCGGGACTGGATCAGACTCTGAATGTGGCTCTCCAGCAGGGATACGACTTCCTCAAATCCTGCCCTGAAATGAGATCCATCCTTCATGAAATCCTCCCCACTCCACCAAGAGTGTCTTTCCGCCGTCCACCTAACCTTCGTAACCTCTTAGTTCATCCCTATGAAATCCCCAAACCACCTTCCCTACCCTCTGGCTCCTACCCTTGTAACCGCCCCTGTCCCATGCATCCTCCCACCACCACCTCCTCCAGTCCTGTAACCCGGAAGGTGTGCACGATCAAAGGCAGAGCCACGTGTGAAAGCACCCACATGATTTACCAACTGACCTGCCTACACTGTGAAGCTTTCTATGTGGGAATGACCAGCAACAAACTGTCCATTCGCATGAATGGACACAGGCAGACAGTGTTTGTTGGTAATGAGGATCACTCTGTGGCTAAACATGCCTTGGTGGACGGCCAGCACATCTTGGCACAGTGTTACATCGTCCGAGTTATCTGGATTCTTCCCACTAACACCAACCTGTCAGAACTCCGGAGATGGGAACTTGCCCTTCAGTACATCCTCTCTACCAGGCCTCAACCTCCGCTAATTTCAAGTTGCCGCCACTCATACCTCACCTGTCTTTCAACAACTTCTTTGCCTCTGTGCTTCCGCCTCGACTGACATCTCTGCCCAAACTCTTTGCCTTTACAAATGTCTGCTTGTGTCTGTGTATGTGCGGATGGATATATGGATATGTGTGTGTGTGTGTGTGTGTGTGTGTGTGTGTGTGTGTGTGTGTGTGTTTGTGTGTACACCTGTTCTTTTTTCCCCCTAAGGTAAGTCTTTCCGCTCCTGGGATTGGAATGACTCCTCACCCTCTCCCTTAAAACTCACATTCTTTCGTCTTTCCCTCTCCTTTCCTCTTTGCTGAAGAAGCAACTGTTGGTTGCGAAACCTTGAATTTTGTGTGTATGTTTGTGTTCGTTTGTGTGTCTATCGACATGCCAGCACTTTTGTTTGGTAAGTCACATCATCTTTGTTTTTAGATATATTTTTCCCACGTGGAATGTTTCCCTCTATTATATAAATATAAAGTTGTGGTGAGAGCTCACAGTCTATGTATGTAGTGAAATACAGTGCATTAATAGCTTGAGTTAAGTGAAAGGGTTGCCACACTGACATTACACTTTTATTGCTTACAATGGTGTTACAATCGTAATCAGTCTTAATCATTGTAATGCAACTCAAGTATTTTAATGAAATTTATGTCCAGGTTCTGGTCTCAGTGTTTTGCCAAATTAATACAGAGTTAACATTGTTTATTAAGGTTGAAAGTGTTTTACTTGAAGTGTTATGGATATGTACAGAGACAATTCACCTTAAATCAATTAATGTTTAAATGATTTTTGTAGCAGTAATGTTGTCTAGTGAATTTTTAGCACTGAATGATGAAACTCCATCTGTGGACACTAAGTCAAACTTGTCATTGTCTTGAGCCTTGTTACCATTTACTTTTACATTTTTATGCATGAAATTTTTGTCAAATGAAATATGCTCAGAAACAATGCTCACTCAGGTTCAGTCCAGCCCTACAACTTCCCTGTCTCACTACTGTCCAGTATCCCTCACAACCACTTACAGTGTTCCACAGTCATAGAATATATGAGCCATTAAAGCTCAGCTGGTGTCAACTCCATCAACTGGATAGACAGCAGAACATGTTTCTTTTCTGTTGTAACTATAAATGCGTATCTGTGAACAGCAGGAAGTGACGTAGTTGGGAGTTAAACCAGTGTGTCAGCTAGGAATCCAAATTTTTTTCAATTCACTGTGGATCTTTGATCTTTCAACTGTTCTAATAATAGGATTTTACTTGTGTAATTGGTTGAATTGCACTCAGTGTGATTCATTCTGAGTTATAGTGATAAAGACAGTGTCAGGCAATCAGTAGTTTGAAATGATAAAGGATCCCACTGTGAAAATTTTCCATCATTTTCAGAGTCATCCAGAACAGGTCACCATTTTTTATTTTCTCATTTTCATTACTTTACATCAAAATTAATAATTACACGAGACCAATCCAAGTAACACAAATATCGCTTTATTCATGAAGCAATTAACAATTACAGGAAACAGACTCTTTTGGATCACCACATAACAAAACACAGCACACTGATGTGAATGGCACACTGGAAAGATATACAAGAGAGCTAGTTACAAGTGCTCCATGCATATACAATATATGGGTGTCACCAGCAGAGGGCGCAATGGAGACTTTGCCATGCACGTGCCTCACAATAGCAGCCTCTGGCAGTCAGCCGGTGCTAATGCAGTTGACAGCTGATTCAAACACACATGCGGCAACACCACCCTCAGCACAGTCACATGCACACACATTATTTGCAGGCTATAACACCTTTAATAGCACTGTAGTCATTTTTCTCTTGGACTAATAGTTTGCATAAATGGAGTGGGAGAATATCGAAAAACTTCCTGCTATACACATGCACTGTCGCTTAGGTAATTTTTGTAGGCCAATTTGAGGTTGTTTCCTGACTCAATAGTTCACAAGTGTCCCTTATAACTTGTTCATATCAGCTTTCTCAACACAACTGTAGTATGTCATAAACAATGACTATGTCTGAATAATATAGAAAATAAATGACAGTGTACATTGAATGTGTTCTGTCTTGGAAACCATGCACATCAGCACATAAGCACATATCTCCATACCACTTTTTTTTAAAAATCTGAACCATTAATACTACTAACCCTTGAAGCATATATAAAGGACATTCAAAAAGCTTTGCAAAGTCATCTCTAATTTTTTTATTTTTTGCAGAAGGAGAATGAATTTTTTTTGAACATACTTGAAACATTTAACTATAAGTTGGTGTATAAAACTATTTTCTTTTATTTACAGGTAAGCCATAATGGATTGTGGAGTAGATGTCAGATTGTGACAATGGTTGGTTATGGCAGTTCTTCTTCAAGACCGGCAATGACTCTGCTACATTGACTCACAGGAAATTTCTCCCTGTTTATGGGGAGGGCACAGTGGATCACAGCATTATCCAGTGGTGGTTGCAGAGGTTTAAAGAAGGTGATTTCTTTCTACTGGATAATCCATGATGCAGTAGACCATTGATGGCAGTGAGTGATGTGAATAAGGAGACCATTGATCAAAACATCCAAAATGACAGATGTGTGAAAATGCAACAGCTTGCTGAAATGACTTGTTTGTCACTGGGTGGTGTGGTATCTTCTGGGATCAATGTGGTGTCATTTGTTAATGTGTGTGTATTCCTAAGGCACCAAAATGCTAAGATCATCAGTCCCTAGACTTAAACGCTACTTAAACTAACTTATGCTAAGAACAACACACACACATAACTGAGGGAGGACTTGAACCTCAGGTGGGAGGGGCCGCGCAATGCATGACGTGGTGCCTTAAACCGCATGGCCACTCAATGTGGCTGGTGTCATTTTCATTGACTTTTTGGAACCTGGCTCCACAATTAACCAGGATCATTACTGTTTGTCATTGGAGAAGCTGCAACATGCCATCAAGCCCCGCAGACCACAACTTCAGGGTCAGCTCATCAGACTAAACTGTGACAATGCCAAACCCCATACAGCCCTTATGACACAGGAGAAAATAATGAAAATGGGTTGGACAATTGTTTCTCATCCTCCCTACAGTCTGGACTTGGATCCATCCAATTTTTACCTCTTTGGTTGTCTGAAGCCCCACTTGTGTGGTAAAACATTTGTTAGTGAGAAAGGCCTTATTTCTTGTGTCAAGCGATGGTGTAAAAGTCAATCCCCAGAATTTTACCAAAGTGCATTTACATCATGGAAAGAATGTTGGACCAGATGCATCACAACTGATGGAGGCTACATTAAATATGTCCAATGTATAGCTAAATGTTCCAAGTATGTTCACAAAAAAATTCATTCTCCTTCAGCAAAAAGTAAAAAATTACAGATGACTGTGCAAAATTTTTGAACATCCTTTGTACCTTACCTACTGACTTATGCTGTATTAATGACTGTGCAAACAACATGAATATACACTGAAGCGCCAAAGGAACTGGTATAGGCATGCATATTCAAATACAGAGATATGTAAACAGGCAAAACATGGCAATGCTTATATAAGACAACAAGTGTCTAGCATAGTTGTTAGGTTGGTTACTGCTGCTACAATGGCACGTTATCTAGATCTGAATGAGCTTGAAAATGGTGTTATAGTTGGTGCACAAGTGATGGGACACAGCATCTCTGAGGTAGCAATGAAATGGGGATTTCCCCATATGACCATTTCACAAGTGTACTGTGAATATCAGGAGTCTGGTAAACATCAAATCTCTAACATTGCAGCGACCAGAAAAAGATCCTGCAAGACTGGGACCAATGACAATTGAAGAGAATCGTTCAACATGACACAGAAGTGCAGCCCTTCTGCAAATCACTAGAGATTTCAATGCTGTGCCATCAACAAGTGTCTGTGTGCAAACAATTCAATGAAACATCATCGATATGGGCTTTTGCAGCTGAAGGCCCACTCGTGTACCCTTCATAACTGCATGACACAAAGCCTTATACCTCGCCTTGTCCTGTAAACACCAACATTGAGCTGTTGATTAATGGAAACATGTTGCCTGTTTGGACAAGTCTCATTTCAAATTGTATCGAACAGATGGACGTGTACAGATAAGGAGACAACCTCATGAATCCATGAACCGTGCATGTCAGCAGGGCACTGTTCAAGATGGTGGAGGCTCTGTAATGGTGTGTGCAGTTGGAGTGATATGAGACCCCGATACGTCAAGATATGACTCTGATTGGTGACTTGTATGTAAGGTGCAACACTTATGCTTCTAGTTTCTCAGTAAGTCAAGGTGGACATGGAGATATAGAACTCTGCTTAAAAAGAGACAAATATAAAAGAGCAGTCTAAGCGGCAGTGTCTAGTGCAATATTAGTTACACTTTAAATCTAAGAAACTTGTTGTAGGAGGGGTTAGTTGCAACTAAGGGAGTCTCCACATATCGCACAGTCCAGCATGGTCATAATTACAGAGCTATAGATTGTACACAAAGTTCTTTCAAGAAACATTAGAGCCTAAATTTATGTCTGTATGTACAAAAACAGAGGCAAATGTGAATATGTTAACTCATCATGCTTTACATATTCTGCAAGGTGATTCAGATTTTTTTCAGTATCAGAATTCATAATGGGTCCCAAGTTTTGGTTTAGAAAATACAGTCACCTTATGTTAACAGCATCTTTAGACTTTTCTCATACGATGCACTTTCCCGTAATGAAGAATAATACAAAAAATTCTGCACAAATATTCAGTCAGATCTTGGTAAGACTTCAAAGTAGTGCAAAGCTTGGCAACTTGTTTTAAATGTTAAAAATGAAAAACTGTGCACTTCACAAAACTAAATCATGTAGTATCTTGTGACAACAGTACCACTGAGTCACAGTTAAGAGTCGGTCAACTTACACAAATAACTGGGTGTGACACTTTGAAGGGCTATGAAATGGAACTATAACATAGGGTCAGTGGTAGGTTGAGCAGATGGCAGACTTTGGTTTATTGGTGAAATACTAGGGAAAGGCAATCAGTCTACAAAGGTGACTGCTTACAAAATCACTCATGCGACCAATCCTGGAATATTGCTACAGTGTGTTGGACCCATACCAAATAGGACTAACAGAGGACATTGAATGTATACAGAGAAGGACAGCATGAATAGTCAGAGATTTTTTGACCCACAAAAGAGAGTCACAGACATGCTGAAGAAACTGAACTGGAAGACTCCTGAAGATAGACAAGCTATCCTGACAGAGCCTACTCACAAAGGTTAAAGAAGGTGCTTTGAAGAATGACCAGGAATATACCACAACCTCCTATGTATGTGATTGTTAGGACAAGACTGGATTAATTACAGCAAGCACAGAGGCATTTAAACATTCTTCCTGCATCCCGTACTTGAACAGAATAGGAAGAAGCCCTAATAACTAGTATGGTGTGAAGTACCCTCTGCCATTCACTTCACAGTGGTTTGAAGTGTATGGAAGTAGATGTAAAACCTTAAAAGAGACTTCCCAAGAACTGAAATGATGTTCTGTTTCACAAGGAAAGGGATGCAATGGTATACAAGACTAAATGCCGATAGTGTTTTTTGGTGATGTTCAACATATGCAGCAAAATTATCACTAACTCTATAAGAAAAATGGACTTTCCTCAGGCAGAGAAACAAGTTGGCTGACAAATGGCAGAATACTAGACCAATAGAAAGTCATGAATGAAATTACAGAACAGAACAATGAGTATGAATTATCAGTTTGGCTGGGAGTCATAAATTGTGGCTTAATTTTAACAAAATAAGTACTGACAGGTCTTGGGAAATAAAGCACTGATTTTATCAATGCTAGCTTACTGAAGAATTTGTGCATCAATTCTATAGCTTCCATAGTACTTAATCTGAACACTGAAAAATTCAGAACTTAAATAAAAAAAATTTAAAAAAATAAAAAGAATCCTGGGAAAATGACTCCATACCACCAAAACTCTTCTCAGCAGTTGAGAACAAAGCTTTCTCTTATATGGAACAGGCTAATGATGAAGGAATATATGTTAATAAAACATATCTGTTCTATGCACATTTTGCAAATGGTATTGCACTGTTTGCTTCTAGGGCAAATTAACCAAAACAATGAATGAAAGATCTTTCCAGATTAAATTTGAAAATAAGCATGAAAATAAATACAAAAAGAATGAAAAACATCTTACAAAAACATCAAAAAGAATGGGTAAAATTAAAAATGAGGGCATATGATCAGCTTGTGTAGCAAACATGTCTTACTAGACCCTGAGTGCATGTGTGGCAATGTACCTCAGGGTATATGCACCCGCTACACATCTGTTTCAACAGCTGTCAACATAATACAACACGTCACACAGTGCCAGACAGGGCTGTGAGCAAAAGCTGGCCCAAGAGTTGGAGTGTCTCTCTGCATGCACTTCCTTGCTGCAGCTCAGGGTTTTTGCCAGAAAGGCATGCAGCAGAAAAGTGCTCCCTGACCGGCACTCCCCACACAGATGCTGAGCAACTAGCATCTCTGTTTAAATGAGATAACATTTTTTGATGTTAATTCCAGATTGATTTAGAAGAATGAACATTTGAGGGCTTGTACCAACAGTGCTCCAGGTAGGTAAGAGTAAAGCAAAGTCAGTGCTGGTGAATCAGAGGCTTTGGCAAAATTTTAATTTCTGGCATCTGCAAGCCTTGTCAACAGCTAGTGGCAGAGTGATCCAGTTACTCTTTATACAGACCAAGTTTTGCAGCTGATCTGTATGCGCCACATAGCAGCTTGATCTTCACAGCCTACTGCTTCAACCTCACAGAAACCCTTGTATTAATGTGTATGGCCTGATGGACAACACCACTCTTGCCTTGCTCACATTGTAATTATTATAAAGTATATTCATAAATGGGTTGTCCTTTTACCTGCTTTTTTCTTTTGTGTTTCATCTACATATTAGTGTGACCAATACCCTCACAGGCAGTGCCCATTTCCTTTGCCACTGAAGAAGAGTGTTTAATTGTATTGTTGATGTTGCATGTGATTAGGCTTACAAAAAATTCATTCGTGCTCAGATTGTCCAGCTCCTCTCATATTAAAAGTGTACGATAGTCTTTTATTGTCATGATAAATTTGTGTGTATCCATTCTGGTCATAGCTGTGTGCTGAAGTATTTGTCTAATTTACATAGATCACCATGAGTTACAGATTGCTTAGTGCCTTGTTGATGAGATCATGTGTGATAAACAGTGTCCACACCTCAAATTGAGAGCACCCAAACTTAGTCACCCACTGCAAATTATTTGCAGTTTATCATCTGCCACCTCTAAGCCATTACAGCCAGTCCCCTTATAATCCTACTATATGTTGTGTGTTATATGAAGTTGTATCCAGTTCCAATAAAGGAACCATAAGAACTTTCCTTATGTTCTTTATTTCATTCTGTAGACCCTGTCCTGAGTGCACCAGTGCATGACACAAATTGAGTTCATCTGCAGCAAACTAGAGAAATGTATTTCCCACACATGTGACACATGCTGAAATCTGAAATTTCTCTCCACCCCAACCCCTCTTCCCAGACCTTCCAGCATAGATGCAGAGCTTCTAAGTGTTCCTGAGCTGCTTCATGCATTTGCAGAAACGATGGCCCTTCAGGTGATAACACCAACTCCTACACCTGACCCCCCCCCCCCCCCCCACCACCACCACCACCACCCACGCAACAACCCAACTTTCCTGTGCCACTGTAACTTGTCTCAACATGTATGTGCAACCCACACCTGTGGTTCGCTTCTGCAGAGGTAATAATCACAGGCTCATCTATCATATACAATACAGTGCAGTTTGTTCTTTCTGTTGCACAGCTTGAACCTTCGGACACTGTGGAGGCTTACTTTACTTACTGACTTTCTTCCTTATCTGTGGCTTGGGCCTTAGTGACCATATGCCTGCTCCACACTCCTCCTCCATCGTTCCCAGTTGCGAGCCTCCTGCCACCACTCGCCCGCTCCTAGTCTCATGCCCTCGGTGTCCTTGCCAATATTGTCCTTCCATCTTGTCCGCAGTCACCCCTGGTACCTCCTTTCAGCTATAGCTCCCAGAAACACTTCATGGGGTATCCTCCCTTCATTCATCCTTGCTGCATGTCCAGCCCAAGTCAACCTTCTTCTTCTTGTTATTCTTTTTATTGTGTCAGGCTGTGTGTAGAGCTCTTTTAATTCTTGGTTTTTTCGAATTCCCCATCCCCCTGTTTGTGAATCTATCACAAGACAATATATGTTTTGGAGGATTTTTCATTCAAAAACAAGTAGTATCTCTTCATCTGTTCTCCTAAAGGTGAAGCTTTCACAGCCATACATAACCACTGGCATAATCATTATTTTGGTACAGCCTGATCTTAAAACTTCTTGACAGGGATCTTCTCTTTAGCACATCCTGAAGGCTAAAGTATGCTCTGTTGACTCTGACAATTCTTACATTTATTTCAATTTCACAGTGGTTCTTATCACTGCACAGACTACCAAGATATTTGAAAGTGAAAGTCGGAGACCGTCCACCATGGGCGGGTTCCCATCTCTCGCTGACTTGCTCAGGACCGTGTATTCTGTCTTATCTTCACTGACTTGCAGGCCTGTCCTATTGGCAGTCTTGCAGTACAAGCCTGCAATTCTTCTGAGCTCTTCTCTATTACTGCTGATTAGAATTATATCATCCGTGTATGCAAGTCGACTCATTGACATGTTGTCCAGGGGCATTCCAATGGGGTCAGTTTTCATAAATTCCTGAACTATTTTTTCTAGCACAATGTTGAATAATACAGGGGAGAGGGCATCTCCGTGTCTGAGGCCTGTTGGAACTTCAAACGAGCCCTGCTAACAGAGTGACTCACTGCATTGGAATTACAGCTTGTGCATGCATTACTCTCATCGTTCTCATCGGTGGAGTGTGCCAACATGCAGCCCTCACAGTCCCTTCAACTCCTCTGCATGCTGGCCAATCTGGAAAGCTTCCTGACAGGTTGCTGACTGTGACTTGCACGCACATTTGCCTGCTGCAGTATGCACGGCATTAGCTGCACAAGATTCTCTGAATGATGACACAGTCCTGTGTCTCTCTACCCTACACCTTGTACCAAACAAACATGGTATGTGGTGCCCAGTCAGGGATATTTGAGTGCTAAATGCCAGGACAGTGCCCAATAATTACTCTGTTCCACTTTTGCACAGCTATAGCGATGACTTGTATGACAACTGTTTTTAGAAAACTGGATTGCACAAAAGCTTTTACACAGATACTGGATGCCTCCCAAGGACATAGAGAAGATGGTCACTATAATATCTTTTAATCTCTTTGAGAGAGTTTTCGTGCCATTCAGGCTCCAAAACACTGCCATGACGTGGCAACACTTCCTTAACATCTTACATAGCATTTCAGTGGTTACGCATACTTGGACAATATCCTCATTTATTCATGCAATCTTGTGAAGCATCACCACCATCTACAGGAGATAGTCTCTTGCCTGTAGAAATCAAATGTCACTAAGAACCTTGAAAAGTATGTTTTCGATGTTCCAGAGATCAATTTCCTGGGGCACAGGATATCATCTCCAGGGTCCCGACCTATCAACAGGGAAGTCCAGGCCATGACCGAGTTCCCAAGCCCCATTACATACAACAAACTTTGTAGGTTCCTCAGGATGGTGAATTTCTCTAGGTGCCACATGAGCAATGCCACAAGTGGGCAAGCATCACTCATGGCCACATTCCAGGACAACTGCTCAAAATGTGTAAGACCTATTCCCTGCATTGGGCAAATTTCAGACTTTTTTGAACGAATGAGGCAGACCTATTGCCTTCAGATGCCTGCATGGTCTGGCCCACCATGGCATCCACTGGATTAATTCAGGAGCATTTCATTTGGCTAGGTATCCATCATGACTGCATTAACTGGGCCCATTCCTGCATCTTGTGCTAATGTTCAAAAGTAGGCAGTCATGTGCTTCCTCCCTTCACCTTTTTCCCCCGGTGGACCATTGCTTTTTGCACATACACATGGACATTGTAGGCCCCCTGCCATCATCCAGTGAACACCAGTATCTTCTTAGTGTAACTGAAAGTTTCACCTGGTGACCTGAAGCCATGCCACTGTCTGACATAACCATGTGAACATTGGCCAAGACATTTGTAGAGACCTGCATTTCAGGTCCCCCACCACATCACCACTGACTGCAGATGGAAGTTCACATCTTGTTTATTTAAGTTTCTCATGAAAACTTGTAGCACACTCATGCACATTATGAAAAATTACCACCCTGTTGCCACTAGCAAGGTGAAGCAATTCTGCAACTCCATAAAAACTGCCCATATATGCCTCTCTGCAACTTTGTCTGCCACACTGACTGTACTCCTCTTAGGATTGCAGTTGGCCCACAAAGCTGATTTGGGCATATACACTGACAAGTTCGTGTAAGGTAGCTGGTCACCTTCCATGGCAACCACATTGAGCTGCACACTCTGCCAACCATGACGTGCATCCTGGCCTTCGTGCAGCAGTGCCATGACTCAATGGCATGTCTGCATATAGTGCTCCCCCAAGCATCAGTCATTTGTGCACCAGGACCTCAGCAGGTA
The DNA here is from genome assembly GCF_023897955.1 of Schistocerca gregaria. Classification (NCBI taxonomy): domain Eukaryota; kingdom Metazoa; phylum Arthropoda; class Insecta; order Orthoptera; family Acrididae; genus Schistocerca; species Schistocerca gregaria. Next base: position 202,603,239 of record NC_064921.1, read on the forward strand.
CACACACATTGTACTCAAAATGGGTGCCAGCCAGCCACCAGTCTGCCTGCAGTACTCGGGTCTGCATCCTCTTATGCAGCAACAAGACATCTCCAAGGTGCCGCCACCATTGTCTCCATTGATCATCTGAAGCTGGCACACTAGATGCCATGAGCCAAGTCGCACCGTCAGCCATCAAGATTGACATGAAACCGAGTGACAATGACAGTGCCTCAGGCAACACTGAGGTGACAGACCTTGGGACCCCAGGATGGGAGTTGACCTGCCATTTACACTGCCTCCCACCTTGGCAGAGTCACCAATGACACCCGCCACCCTCCCCCTTTTTTGAACCTGTACCCAGCCATCATGCCCTATCACCTGGCGAGAACATCTTGCTCCCCAGCACCAAGTGACTGGCTGCCACCATTAGAACGTCAGTGTATGCCTCCAAGATGATGCACGTTCTGGCCTAACAACACATGGTGCCAGCACCAGCGCATATCCACAGCACTGATGCAAGACAGAGCACAGTATACCACCCATGCAGGGCACACTGTGCACCACCTGCCATGTGTTACTAACGCAGATGCCAGCACACTCCTGCTTCCCCTGCCAAATCCCACCTCCACACTGCAGCACACCCCACACCAAATGACCACAGTACAGGGCCATCCCACACACCAGTTGGCAGTGCGGTGTTGTGACAGACTCACGGATCACTATACCTTTCTCAAAAAGAGGGGGGAGGGACTGTATGAGGAAGCATTACAGCACATATGCTCCCACTATCAGTCTGCTTCAACTGATGTCGACCACAAAATGACACATCACAGTGCCAGATGTGACTTCAAGCTGAAGTGGACCCAAGACTTGAAGTCTCTGCCGTGCAGATCCTTGGGACTTTTCCCAGAAAGTGCTCCCTAACTGGCACTTTCTGAGTGGACTCTGAGTGAGTCACACATCTCTGTTTAAACAAGATAATATTTTCCAAGTGTTCTTGATTCATACAACATGTCCCAGAGAGCCAGCCAGGGCTCAGAGGAAAAGTTGACCCAAGAGTTGCACTCTTCCTCTTCCATGCACTTCCTTGCTGCATCTCAAGGTATTTCTGAAAAAAGCACACAGCAGAAAATTGCTCTCTGACTGGCACTTCACACAGACGCTGAGGAACTAGCATCTCTGGTTAATGGAGATAACATTTTATGATTGTTAATTCCAGAGTGTCTTAGAAGAATGAACATTTGATGGCTTGCAGCAACAATGCTCCAGATAGGTACGAGTGGAGCAAAGACCACTCTGGTGAGTCAGTATTGCATACTTTGGCAGAATTGTAATTACCAGTGTATGCAAGCCTTATCGAGAGCTAGTGGCAGAGTGCTCCATTTACTCTTGGTACAGACCAAGTTTTACAACTATTCTGTATGAACTGCCAAGCAGATTTGATTTTGTACCTTACTGCCTCTGCCTGATGGAGTCCCTTCTACCAATTTCTATGCCTTTCATTAACTGTAACTATTATAAAGTCATACATGGCTTGTCCTTTTACCTGCCTGTTCCTTTCATGCCTCATGCATGTTTGGTATTAGCATGTGGACTGTACCTCTCATGGGCAGTGCACCATTTCCCCCACCATTACAGTAATAGTATTTAATTGTATTGTTTGTGTTGTGCAGGATTAAGCTTAGAGAAAAGTCATCCTTGATCACTCTGTCCATCTCTTCTCGTGTTACAAGAGCATATTAATGTTTTGTTGTCATAATAACATTGCATGTGTTCATTCTGGTTGGAACTGTGTGCTGACATATTTATCTAAATCAAGTAGACCACCATGGGCATATTCAGAAGTAATAGATTCATTAGGGCCTTGTCTACAGGGTTGTGTGAGATAAATGGAGTCCACACCTCAAACTGCAAGCACCCATTGTGTTTCACCCACAGCAAATTAATTGCAGTTTGGCATCTGCCTTCTTTAAGCTGTGTATAGACAGCCCCCTTGTAATCCTCCTATATGCTTCATGTTACATGTAGTTGTGCCCAGTTCCAAAAAGGACTTGTGAGAACATATCTGTGTCCAGTATTTCATTCTGCAGACCCAGTGCTGTGGCACAAGTAGAGCTCACACAAAGCGAGATAGTGAGGAACGTACCTCTCACACATGCTAACAAGCTTTATTGGAAAATGGGCTGAAAATATAGAATAAAGATGCATCTCTTGCAGCAGTGATCAAATGTTCTTTTATAGAGATAGCTGTGTTACTGCTTCTGTAAAAATGATTAATATTTTCTATTCAAGAATTCCTCTTTGGTATGAAAGAAGTTGGTAAAGAGAAACATCTTTATTCCACATTTGAAAAGACTTCTGCTGTCTGCCAGATATTTTATTTCCATGGATTGACTGTCAAAGAATTTTATAGCTGCATATTTCATCAATTTCACTAACAAAATTAGAGCCACAAAAGGGAAATGTAGATCATGTTTCCTTCTAGTGCTGTACTTGCGAATAACTCTGTTACTCTCAAACAGACGTGGATTGTTGATAGCAAATTTCATAAATGAATAACAGTAGTGTGAGGCTGCAGTCAACACTCCTGGCTGCTTGAAGAGATACCTACAAGTTGTGAACCCCAAATAAAATTCTAATTACTTGCTTTTGTGGAATAAATACTTTCTGCCTAAGTTATGAGTTACCACAGAATATAATCCCACAATACATCAGTGAATGAAAAATATGCAAAATACGTTAACTTACTGACATTTACATCCCCAAAGTTGTACCTTAATCTTTTGGCAAAAGTTGTCAGGCCTCACCATTTCAGCAGGCAGCAAAATGGACTACTTTGGCCTCCTCATTCAAATGAAATGGCATATCACTAACATAAAGCCAAACACTAATGGCCAAATGTTTGAACCCTATGGAATATCCACTATAATTTCTTCCCAAACAGATGATGTGGCATCCCTCTTTCTATTACTCAAACAGCCTAAGGTAACTTTCTGCATTCTGCTTCTCAACTAAGACCTAAACCAGGCCTATGGGTAAATATGTATTCCACAATAACTTAGTTCTGCAATAGAATATTATGACAGACACAGGAAACTGTCTGACAAATCACTGAAGATCCAAACAAGTAATATTTTATCATTTAACTATTTTATTATGTGCTCAGTAAACATCTAAATGGCTCACTCAGTAGCTTAGCCCCTTTTGAAATGCAAACTTTGATAGGCTAAGTATCCCCTTGCTAAATATGTCAGTGAAAACCATGCAGTACATTACCTCCTCAAAAATTTTAAAACATGATGTAAGGAGCAGGCATTAGTTATTGACACCTTGTAGAGTCACCCTTCTTATAGAGAGGCCTAACAGTTGCACATTTCAATCATTCTGTGAAAACAGCTTGAATTGATTGTGCTTTACATGAGTAATTAAGAACATTACATATTTTCAGGCCACAAATTTTTAGTGCTTTATTGGTGAAATGTAAACCTTGCCTATAGTTGGGTTGCTTGTGTGCCTAAATTGTACAGATGACTGTACCATAGTTGCAACCAAAATGGAGGAGTATCTGTTGAGGGGCCAGACAGATATGTAGTTCCTGAAGAGGGGCAGCAGCCTTTTTAATAGCTGCAGGGTAAACAGTTTGGATGATTGACTGAGCTACAACCACAGTCGCCTCGCTGTGCTGGTACTGTGGACGGCTGAAAGCAAGGGGAAACTACAGCTCTATGTTTTCCTGAAGGCATGCAGCTCTACTGTATAGTTAAAGGATGACAGTATCCTCTTGGGTAAAATATCCTGGAGGTAAAATAGTCCCCCACTTGGATCTCCAGGTGGGGATGACTCAGGGGTATGTCATCATCAGGGGAAACTAAACTGGCATTCTATGGACTAGAAAGTGGAATGTTAAATCTGTTAATCTTGCAGAAAAATCAGAAAATTTAAAAAAAAATGAAATGGACAGGTTGAAATTAGATGTAGTGGGAATAAGAGGTGTTCAGTGCAGAACGAACAGGACTCCTTGTCATCTGAACACAGTGTTGTACACACAAAATCAAATATGGGTAATACAGGAGTAGGTTTAATAACAAATAATAAAATAGGAATGTGGGTCAGCTACTATAAACATCATAGTGAATGCATTATCATAGCCAATATAGACACAAAACCAACAACCATTGCAGTAGTACAACTTTAAATGGCAGCTATCCCCGCACATGATGAAAAGATTGAAGAATATGATGTAAGAAAGAAATTATTCATATAGTTAAGGGAGATGAAAATTTAATTTGACAATAGGAAAAGAAATAAAAGGAAAAAATGTTGGTGCCTATGGACTGGGGGAAAGGAATGAAAGAGGAAGCTGCCTGGTAGAATTTTGCACAGAGCATACTTGAATCTTCGTTTAAGAATCATGAAGGTTGTGTATGTAGGAAAGATATTGAGACACTGGTAGGTTTCAGATTGATTACGTAATGGTAAGACAGAGGTTTCAGAACCAGATTTTAAATTTTAAGATATTTCCAGGGGCAGATGTGGACTCTGACCACAATTTTTTGGTTATGAACTGTAAATCACAACTAAAGAAACTGTAAAAAGATAGTAAATTAAGGAGATGGGACCTGTATAAGTTGAAAGAACTAGAGCTTTTTGAGAGTTTCAGAGGGAACATTGGGCAGTAGTTGACTAGGGCAGGGGAAAGGAATACATCAGAAAACGAATGGGTACCTTTGAGAAATAAAATAGTGAAGGCAGCAGAGGATCAAATAGGTATAAAGACAAGGCCTAGTAAAAATCCTTGGTATACAAAGAATATATTGAATTTAACTGATGAAGCAGGTGAAAGGAAATTCAAACATCTAAAAAATGAGATTGACAGGAAGTGCAAAATGACTAATCAGGAATGGCAGGTGGGCAAATATAAGGATTTAGAAACATATTTCACTAGGGAAAAGATAGATATCACCTAAAGGAAAATTAAACAGGACTTTGGAGAAAAGAGAAGCAGCTATATGAATATCAGGAGCTCAGATGGGGAACCAGACCTAAGCAAAGAAGGGAAAAGCTGAAGTTGGAAGATGTACATAGAAGATATTTACAGGGGAGATGAACTTGAAGGCAGTATTATAGGAATGAAAGAGTACATAGATGAAGAGGAGATGGAAGAAAGGATACTGTGAGAAGAATTTGACAGAGCACTGAAAGATGTATGTTGAAACAAGGTCCTAGGATTAGATGACACTCCATTTAAACTACTGATAGCCTTGGGAGAGTCATCCAAGGCAAAACTCTTCTATCTGGTGTGCAAAATGTATGAGACAGGTGAAATACCCTCAGACTTCAAGACAAATGTAATAATTTCACAGGTGTGAATATTACTGAACCATCAGTGTAGTAAGTCATCCTTGCAAAACAGACATTAATTCTTTACAGAAGGGTGAAAAAGCTGGCATAAGCCAACCTCAAGTAAGATTTTAGTTGTTGGGTTTCTGGAGAAATGTAGGAACATGTGAGGCAAGACTGTCAGAATGACTTATCTTAGAAGACAACTTAAGAAAAAGCACACCCACATTTGTGCCATTTATAGTCTCAGAGAAAATTTTTGACAATGTTGACTGAAACACTCTCTTTGAAATTCTCAAGGTAGCAGGGGTAAAATACTAGGACTGAAAGGCTATTGACAACTTGTACATAAATCAGATGACAGTAATAAGAGTTGAGGGACATGAAATGGAAGTAGTGGTTGGGAAGGGAGTGAGTTAGTGTTGTAGCCTATCACTGATGTTATTCAATCTTTGCATTGAGCAAGCAGTAAAAGAAATCAAAGAAAAAAATTAGAGCAGAAATTAAAGTTCAGTGAGAAAAAATAAAACTGTTGAAGCTTGGAAATGACATTGCAATTCCATCAGACAGCAAAGGATTTGGAAGAGCAGTTGACTGGGATGGACACTGTCTTCGAAGAACGATATAAGATGAATATCAACAAAACCAAAACAAGGATAATGGAATGTAATCACATTAAACCAGGTGATGCTGAGGGAATTAGATGAGGAAATGAGACACAAAAAGTAGTAGATGAGTTTTGTTATTTGGTCAGCAAAATAAATGATGGCCTTTAGTAAAGAAGGTATAAAATGCAGACTGGCAATGGCAAGAAAAATGTTTATGAAGAAAAAGCATTTGTTAACATCAAATATAGGTTGAAGATAAAGAGTTTTGACAAGAACAGGATAGAGACTTTTGAAATGTGGTGCTACATAAGAATGCTGAAGATTAGAAGGGCAGATCGCATAACTAATGAGGAGGTACATCTATATCTGTACTCCGCAAACCACTATGAAGTGCATGGCAGAGGGTACCTCATATTGTACTCATTATTAGGCTTTCTTCCCATTCCATTCACTTACAGAGTGTGGGAGGAATGATTATTTGATTGCCTCTGTGTGTGCTGTAATTATTCTAATCTCATCCTCACAGTCCCTATGTGAGCAATACTAGGGGGTGGTTGTGTGTTCCTAGAGTCATAATTTAAAGCACTGAAACTTTGTTAGTAGATTTTCTTGGGAGAGTTTACATCTATCTTCAAGATCTCCCAGTTCAGTTTCTTCAGTATCTTTGTGACACTCTCCCACAGATCAAACAAATCTGTGTGATACCATTGTAGTACCATTTTCCTAGATGTGCATGCTGATCAAAACATAAAACCTTTAATAGTAATTAACACCTCACCAGGAACCAGCAATGGTTAGGCCTGAGAAGCAGGGAATCACGGAAGGACTGGTCAAGATGGTTTAATTCATCATTTACCATTACATGTTACTAACACAATTATTGTAAATTCATATAACTATACTGAATATTATAGTGTAATACTATTCTTGTTTTAACAATGGCAGTTATAAAAGAGAGAGAAAAAAACAACCAAGCAATAGCTTAAATTAAAACAGTAACAAATCCATACAAGGATCAGGCTGCCGGGCACGCACACAACTGCAGCCAGTCCCATAGCGGACAATATGTCCTAAAACAAGTTAAAATTTGCAAGAAAACCACTTAAAACACACACTCCACAGATGATCCAAAATGGAATGAGGAACATCAGCCTCCTTAAAATATCCACTGTGGAACCAAGTTCAGAATCATCTCTGGCAGTTGCCCATGCCACAAGAGGTTTCAACAATCTTCTTAGTTAAACACAGAATAAAAGTCATATGTAACTTGGCGCTTGCAAATTACGAGCTGGGAAGCTGTTCAGCATGAAACGACGAACCCACCACAATTTTACACATCAAGGCACCCAATGATCAGCACCGTACATCCGGCATGCACCAAAAGACAAGGGCGATGAGCACGGCGAGGCCCATGCAACATGGTTAGGGACACGGGCTTGTTTTCAACATAAGTTGGCTTGTCAAACGCTGACTGGAGACTCACTCATCACACGTTCACCAAGAAAACCCAAGGGAGAGAGCAGTCAAAGATAGCGGGATAGCTGAATATCGATATCAGCAATCCAAGTCCAATACCTTAGCACCAGCCGCCACAGCTCATCTGCAAGCCCATTAATATGTAGCATGAACAGAAAGGGCTCCAACACACTTCCCTCCGGCACATCCGAAGTTACTTCCACGTCTAACATGCTGTGTCCTCCCTACCAAAATCTCCTCAATCTAGTCACAAATTTCACCTGAGACCCCATATGATCATACTTTTGACAATAAGCATAAGTGTGGTACTCAGTCAAATGTTTTTGGAAATAGAGAAATGCTGAATCTACCTGACTGCCTTGATCCAAAGCTTTCAGCATGTCATATGAGAAAAGTGCATATTGGGTATCACATGATCAACGTTCTCAAAATCCATGCTGTTTGGCATGGAGGAAGTAATTCTATTCGAGATATCTCATTGTGCTCGAGCTCAGAATGTGTTTTATGATTCTGCAACAAATCAACATCATTAATGTTGGACGGTAGTTCTGTGGATCACTTCTATTACCTTTCTTGTAAATGGGTATGACCTGTGCTTTTTTCCAAGAACTGGGCAAAGATTTTTGTTTTAGGGATCTACTACAGATTATAGTTACGAAAGAGCCAAACTCAGCTGCAAAATCTGTAGAGAATCTGATAGGGATTCGATTGGGGCCTGGAGCTTTGTTCAATTTTAATGATTTCAGCTATTTCACAACACCAGTACACTAATACTTATTTCATTCATATTTTCAGAGGTACGAGGATTAAATTGGAGCAATTCTCCTGGGGTTTCCTTTGTAAAGGAACATTTGAAAGCAGAGTCCAGCATTTCAACTTTTGATTTACTACCCCCAATTTCAGTTTCTGTCTCGTTTGCTAAGGACTGGACACTAACTTTGGTGTCACTAACAACCTTTAAATATGACCAGAATTTCTTTGGGTTTTGTGAAAGATCAGTTGACAGTATTCTGCTACCACAGTCACTGAAGGCTTCACAAATTGTTCTTTTGACATGCAAACACATTTCACTCAGCATATCTCTATCTATAGCCCTTCTCTTTGTTTTACAACTATTATGCGGCAATCTACATTTCTTCAGAAGTTTCTTTATGGTGACTGTATACCGTGGAAGTTCCCTCCCACTATGAACTGTTCTACTGGGTACGTATCTATCCATTAGAAGGTCAGTTATTCTTTTAAACTTGAGCCACACTTCTTCTATATGCTCCTGCCCTGCACTGAAAGTTTCAAACTCTTCACTGAGATATGACATTACTGATTTTTTATTGGTTTACTGAACATATATATCTTTCTGGTTGTTTTAGTTGTCCTTTGTGCTGTGGTAATCATTGTTGCAACAACCATGTCATAGTCTCTGATACCAGTTTTGATGTTACCATTAGATCCTATATACATCCATCACAAATGGCCTTCCGAACTATCTGTTCTAGGCTGTTTTCAGAACAGAATTGGGAAGAAAACGAATTTATGGCACAACATGACTAGAAAAAGGGACTGGCTGATGGAAAATATCAAAGGATCACCAATTTTGTACTGGAGATAAGTGTGTGTGGGGGGGGGGGGGGGGGGGGGAGGAGGGGGGGGGCGTCACTAAAAATTGTAAATTGAGACAAAGAGATGAATGCAGTTGGCAGATTCAGAAGGATGTAAGTTGCAATAGTTATTTGGAGATAAAAGAGCTTGCACAGGAGTTGCATCAAACCAGCTTTCGGACTGATGACCACAACAACACATTGGAGATATTATCCACCCCATATGAACATTTACTTTTTGAAGTCATGATGATCATCATTGGTTCAGGTGGAGATTGACACTGATCAGCCATAACATTATGACCTCCTACCTAACAGCCAGTGTGTCCACCTTGGTGTGGATAACAATGCTGATGCATCATGGCACGGAAGCAATGAGGTCTTGGTAGGTCACTGGGGGGAGTTAGCACCACATCTGCATACAAAAGTCACCTAATTCCCATAAATTCTGGGGAGGGGAGCAGCGAGCTCTGACACAATGTTTAGTCAATCTCAGATGTGTTCGATTGGGTTCAGGTCTGGAGAATTACGGGGTCAACACATCAACTGAAATTCACTACTGTGCTCCTTGAACTATCCAGTCACATTCCTGATCTTGTGACATGGCACATTATCTTGTTGAAAAATACCACTGCCACTGGGAAACATCGTTATCATGAAGGGCTGTACACAGTCTGCAACCAGTGAATGATATTTCATGGCCATCATGGTGCTCTTCTCAAACTCCAATGGACCCATGGATGCACATGTGAATGTTCCCCACAGCATAATGGCACTGTCGCAGCTTGTCTCTGTACCACAGTACAGGTGTCAATGAGTTGTTCCCCTGGAAGAAGACGGATTCGCGGCTGCCCATCAGCATGATGATGAAGGTATTGGGATTCATCAGACCATGCAAAGCTCAGACACTGTACTAACATCCAGTGCCAATGCTCACGTGCCCATTTGAGTCATAGTTGCCAATGTCGTGGTGTTAATGTTGGCACATACATGGGTCAGTGGCAGTGCAGGCCCATCGTTAGGGTTGTTCGGTGCACTGTGTGTTCAGACACACTTGTACTCTGCCCAGTACTAAATTCTGATGTTAGTTTTGCCACACAATTCACTGCCTCTCCCATTTTATCAATCTGCCCAGACTATGATGTCTGACATCTATAAGGACGGGTGCCCATCCAACCCTACAATGTCTGGATGTGGTTTTACCTTGGTTTCACCACATGTTGAAGACACTCACCACAGCACCCCTCAAACACTCATACAGAGCATCCGGGCCATCACAATCTGCTACTGGTAAAACTCATACAGGTCATACACCTTTCCCATTCTACACATGAACAGCACAGTCGCTGATACTGTGAGCAATGTGTGTGTGTCCAATATACAGTCATTCCACACCAGGTGACACTGCTATCACATAGATGGTTTTATGTTGACAGTAAGTCATTGGTCACAATGTTCTGGCTGATCAATGCATTTAAGTAGCCATCTTGTGTAATGCTTCTTCAGTGTACTGTTTTGCTTTCTCTTCTGAACTTCAGCATTAAAAACTCTGCTACATGTGAGCTGTCTTTTACAATGCTCAAGTTCTCTTTGACAGAAATAAGTCATCTTCTATGGCTTCTTTCCTTATCCCTGTTTAAACAACATTCCATACTGATTTGATTTTATGGTTGTATTTGTCAGTTTCATTCAAGATGTGCATACTTCTGGCTTCTTTTTCAACTTTTTTAAAAAATACATCACACTTCTATCCATAAGAATGAAGTATTTCTGTGTCATTATCTATTCTTAGGAAAACTACTTTCAAAAATGGATACAGTTCACAATGAAATATGCTGAATCTGAAGCTAGCATTAAGCCGATAGGGCTCACATGCATCTCTGCCTTTTGCTTGCTGTACAAACATTGTACCTATAAGGGTACAATTATCTTGAGCAGCATGGGAGGGAAAGTTTATAACTGATACAAGGATTTATATCTTTCTACACTTTTGTATTAAAATTCCTTTTTTATGAACATGACAACTCCTCATCTATCCACAATGGATCTTCATGAATATGCAGCTAATTTATTTTACATTAGGCTTTTATTCCTCCGGTTATATGATGTTCAGACAAATGACTTCAGTTTATTTCCAACTACTAAGATCTTGCAAACAAATTCACAACTCACCCTATTTTTTACCTCCTAATATTTTGATTAAGTAAATTTATTTCATCAAACTGATTTTATTTCACAGATGAACTGGGAATCTCCATAAATTTCAAATACTTTATCTGAATCCTGATTCTGACCTAAGGTTAGTGTCTCATTTGACCCCAATAATAGGGGTTTATCTTCGTATGTTGGTGATCACCCCTATCATTCTTGCTAATATATTTGCTAACTTATGGTTACTCCTCCTTTCAGGTGTAGGCTATGAGAAGTACTGTATATCCCCATCTTCCTATATCAATTACTGGAGCAGCACCAATATGAGATCTTGCATTTGTCTGAAGAATCCCTTCCATTCCACGTTTACACACTTAACAGTAGAGTTAACCCAAGGCTGGTCACGGCACCATGGAAGAGGAGAAAGAATCTAAGACTTGAGCATGTAGTCTGTATCTGAGTTATCAGATGTTACTAGTGGTATACCTCTAATTGATAAGTTTTACTTAGCAACTTAGTTTTGCAGGATAAAAGTAAGGAAAGAGGTGATTCTTCTATGTGCCACATGTACTGCAGTTGATGTTCACAGTTATTATCTGTAGCAACATTTTAAGTGTGTAAACAGAACTGCTTGTAAATCATTCTTGTTTTCTCAATTGGACCAATGCATGGGGTGATTGCAGTAAATATTATTGTCTTTCTGAAGCAGCTAGATTTCTCCTAGCATAAATGCAAAAATGAGGAAATGTAATAGCAAACATTTCATAATTATATTTTTCTGTCATAGAAATACTACCATAACTGGTTATGAGAACATTTGTGTAATATCAAATTGAAGAATATAATTTAAGTCTTGCTGGAGCTGTTGCTGAGAAAACAAATGTGTGAGTGCTCTGCTAAAACAAGTAAATTACTTCTTTGTACAGTATCTCGGGAACTCAGTATTGACTAACAGAATACATAGTGAAATAGCTAGACAGTAGTGATTTGAAACAGTGACTTTAAGTGACGTTTGGTGGGTGCTATGGCAAAGGAGACAGCCCACTAGGATGGATAGCCTCCACACATGACACACTGATGTTATCAACAGCAGCAGACATGATACTACAAGCTGAAAGTACTTGCAGACAACAACTTAACATTAATAAAATATTCTTGAATTTCAAGCCGCATCAAATCAATAACTGCCCATGAGCTTTCAGAAAAGATCTCCTCTGCCATTGCTTATAAGCACGGCAGCAGCATCCACACAAAAGTCAACCAGTTGACAACAGCAGAGGAGATCTCTGCAAAAAACTCATGGGAAGTTAATCACTTGATGCAGCTTGAAGCCTGAGAATATTTTATTAAGGGATATTGCCGCAAGAGCATGCACTCAAACAACTTGACAGACCAACAAGTGAGCTTAGACATGGACTTAGACTGTGGAAATTCAAGTGAGAAGTGGTAGGAAACATGCAGAAGGCCTGCAAGGAAAATGTGGTACTGATAAATAAATGCCATTAGGTGATGATATGGTGGATCACAAAATGCACGATATGACATGTGAACCAGTCCAACATAACTCAACTAGACAAACCCATAGGCCACAGTGTGGAACAGAGTATGATTATGCAGAAACCTACTCTTGAGTAAAGACATCAAGAAATGCCTGTACAGAATAACAGATCCAGGTCCATACACTGTAATCACCAAAGGGAAATTGGCAATGTAGAAAATCTCCACCCTACGAGCACTGGGAAATTATTTTATGACTATACACTAGAACTCAAAGAGCAGATTTGGAATATTACAGCAGCAAGAAGAAAGTGATTACAGGTGGAAGTGAGGATGGCCAAGTGTCAAACAGAATAACGTAATCTCAGACACTGGTCAGTTGTCGGATATAACTGTATATACCAAACCATCTACTCTATAAACAGGGAGTGATACATGGAATGGCTGAATATCTTAACACAGGTGAGACAATGCAACATATGAAGTCTTCAGTGGAAGTAGAAGAGCTTAGGGAAATGAATAAAATGATCTCACAGAATAATGTTAAAACAGAAGTGAATACTGAAACATGAAACACACCATAAGTCTCTGTGATCAGACACATTCCAATATATGTACTTTTACTGTAAGCAATGTTCAGTGGAACCCTATGTGTTACCTTTTTGCATATCCTACTGGTATAGCTGTTATGTTTTGGACACTTTGGAAAACCATGTCGCAGCAACAAAGCTGTGACATATGTGGTGCTGATCACAGACTGTTTGACTGTGAATCGGATAGGATCACATGTGCCAACTATAACAATGCACACCTTGTAACAGAAAGTCTTCCTAAGTACATCGAACAGAGGCAAGACCACACACTTGCAGCACAAAGAACCATTTCAATTAAAGTAACAATGAGCATACAGAAAAACAGATCTTCTGCCAAAATTGATGGAAGTAATTGCCAATAAACATGAAGCTGTAGCAGCCTAACCAACTTTCTAAGCAGCTTTCACCAATGTGGCTAGGAAATCCATAACACAAATGTGCCAAGAACATTTCAAAAGCAATGGTGAAATTTATAATGACAGGACACAATGGAAATATGAACAGAAGCATTACAATCATACATGGAATGCACCACATTTGAAAATTACCTTGCTCTTAAATGTGCGATAGTGGAAACCAAACATACTTTGAAACAAAAGTGAGGAACGAGTTTGAAGGACTTCTGGTCCACTTTCACTAAACAAATACCAGTCTCAGAAACTGGCAGGAAATTAAGCAATTTGTCAACAGAAAGAGGAATACATATGCAATGGGAGGACTCTACATTGGAGAATGTGTTAAGAGGAATACTGCTGAACTGCTTATTTGCTTCTGTCTCGGGTTCTTCGGCCGACGTTCGTGTGATGATTTTGCTGACGTTTCGCCAGCACGAGTGGCTGGCATTGTCAAAGCTTCACCCTCCATTGCCGGAGGTGAACTGGAGCCGGGCTCGCGGCCGCAGACTATATGTACCTTGCGCGCCAACGTCCGAGGGCTTCTCCGCGGTCATTTCCGCGGTCATTTCCGGTGCGTTTCTCCTCTTGCTACCTGCTACGGTCGTTCTCTGCAGTACGGGAAGCCAGGAGCCGTTTACCTTAAGGCTTTCTTCTTTCTTGTTGAAGCTGTTCCCGTGTTTGTGTATTTCTACAGCTTCTCTGTACAAGCGGGTGTGATAGTGCTTCTCTACAGCCAGAACTTCCGTGTCGGTGAATTTTATTACATGTACCTGGTCGGTCTCACTCAGTGCGTGTTCTGCCACGGCCGATTTTTCCACCTGTCCCAACCTGCAATGTCGCTTATGTTCTTTGATTCTGGTGTTGATTGATCTTCCAGTCATTCCGACATAAACTTTCCCGCATGTGCATGGTAAGCGGTATATTCCTGACATTGCAAGTGGGTCCCTTTTATCCTTTGCCGATCTAAGACATTCTTTGATCTTCCTTGTCGGTTTGAAAATTGTCTTTACGCCGTGCTTGTGTAATATACGGCCGATTCTGTCCGTCACTCTGGGAATGTATGGCAGAAAGGCCGTACCCGACATTTCTTTTTCTGGTTTCTTACTTCGCCGGTGGTTTGGCTCTGTTACACTTCTAATATCATTTGTGGAGTACCCATTGCTCCTCAGAACACTTTCCAGGTGTTGCATTTCGCGTTTAAGGTGCTGCGGCTCACATATTCGTGCTGCTCGCGTTACGAGCGTCTGAATCATGCCTCTTTTCTGGCTCGGGTGGTGGTTTGACAGTTTGTGCAGATATCGGTCCGTGTGCGTCGGTTTTCGGTACACGCTATGTCCCAGGTTTTGGCCATCCCTTGTGACCAGCACATCTAGAAATGGTAGTTTTTTGTCCTTTTCCACTTCCATGGTAAATTTTATGTTGGCGTGGAGGTTGTTCAAGTGTCTTAGGAAGTCACCGAGCTGTTCTTCACCATGGCTCCACACGACGAAAGTATCATCGACGTACCTGTACCACACCTTAGGTTTACAAGTCGCCGAGTCCAGTGCCTCTGCTTCGAAATGTTCCATGAAGAAGTTGGCCACCACTGGACTAAGAGGACTACCCATGGCAACGCCTTCCAGCTGTTCGTAGAAATTGCCATTCCACGTGAAATAGCTCGTGGTGAGACAGGCATGGAAGAGCTTCATGATGTCTTGCGGAAAATGGAACCGATGTGCTCCAGAGCGTCACTGAGTGGCACTTTCGTAAACAAAGAAACAATATCAAAGCTGACCAGGATGTCGTTTGGTGCAAGTTTTAGTTTCTTCAGCTTCTCGATGAAATGTCCTGAGTCCTTTACGTACGTGTCGGTCTTCCCCACGTGCGGCTGGAGCAGAGAGGCCAAGTGTTTTGCCAGTTTATATGTCGGTGAGCCAGGAGCGCTAACAATCGGTCTTAATGGAACGTTGTTCTTATGGATCTTAGGTAATCCATACAGGCGAGGTGGTAGGGCTTCTGTGTTGCGCAGGTATCTCTGTATGTCCTCCGGAACAGAAGATGCCTTGATTAACCGATTCATATTCCGTGTGATACGCTGCGTCGGATCTGCGCTTAGTTTTCGGTACGTCGTCGGATCTAATAGGTCTCGGATCTTTTGTTCATAATCTTCGGTCTTCATTACGACGGTCGCATTCCCCTTATCGGCAGGCAGTACCAATATACTCTTGTCAGCGTTAAGATTCTTAATAGCTTGTACTTCTTCTTTCTTCAGATTGCATGCTGGTGGTTTAGCTCGGCGCAGTATCCTGGCTGTTTCAGTGCGTATTTCCTCTGCCCTTTCACAAGGAAGGGTCCGAATGGCCGCTTCGGTGTTAGCAATGATGTCCTCCACATGTATAGTTCTTGGGATGACAGCGAAATTCCCTCCTTTTTGAAGAACGGATACTTCCTCTTCGGTCAATTGTCGTTCAGTGAGGTTGACCACAGTGCGTGACATGTCGGGAATCGCCTTGTCAGTCTTCTTCCGGAATCCTTCAAACTTTTTCTTCTGTCGCTCTGTGCAGCGCTCGAGTTCATTCTGCATGCTCCTGTAAGTGATGCTGTCGATCTTGTCCTAGTCGTCTCGATGCATTCTGCTACTTAGTTGGTAGAACATGTCCAAAAGTTCCTGATCCGTTTTTGCCAAGTTTCTCCGTATTGTGTGAATTCGCTCACGAAGAAAAGCTCGTTCCATTCTGTTGTAGATACGATGAGCTTGGGCGGTGGTGAATAGGCGCTTACATTTCAAGAACTTCGGTGTAGCATCTTCATCTCTGCACCGCGAAAGGAAGGCGAGAGAGGACATCAATCGCGCTTTCTTCTTCCGTTGTTGGTCAAGGCGTCGGTACAATCTGCAAATTTCCTCCCCGTAGAGGCGCAATACAAAATTGTTAAGACTTTCGTGGCCACTTGTTGACAAACTGCTTATTTGCTTCTGTCTCGGGTTCTTCGGCCGACGTTCGTGTGATGATTTTGCTGACGTTTCGCCAGCACGAGTGGCTGGCATTGTCAAAGCTTCACCCTCCATTGCCGGAGGTGAACTGGAGCCGGGCTCGCGGCCGCAGACTATATGTACCTTGCGCGCCAACGTCCGAGGGCTTCTCCGCGGTCATTTCCGCGGTCATTTCCGGTGCGTTTCTCCTCTTGCTACCTGCTACGGTCGTTCTCTGCAGTACGGGAAGCCAGGAGCCGTTTACCTTAAGGCTTTCTTCTTTCTTGTTGAAGCTGTTCCCGTGTTTGTGTATTTCTACAGCTTCTCTGTACAAGCGGGTGTGATAGTGCTTCTCTACAGCTTTATGTCGGAATGACTGGAAGATCAATCAACACCAGGATCAAAGAACATAAGCGACATTGCAGGTTGGGACAGGTGGAAAAATCGGCCGTGGCAGAACACGCACTGAGTGAGACCGACCAGGTACATGTAATAAAATTCACCGACACGGAAGTTCTGGCTGTAGAGAAGCACTATCACACCCGCTTGTACAGAGAAGCTGTAGAAATACACAAACACGGGAACAGCTTCAACAAGAAAGAAGAAAGCCTTACGGTAAACGGCTCCTGGCTTCCCGTACTGCAGAGAACGACCGTAGCAGGTAGCAAGAGGAGAAACGCACCGGAAATGACCGCGGAAATGACCGCGGAGAAGCCCTCGGACGTTGGCGCGCAAGGTACATATAGTCTGCGGCCGCGAGCCCGGCTCCAGTTCACCTCCGGCAATGGAGGGTGAAGCTTTGACAATGCCAGCCACTCGTGCTGGCGAAACGTCAGCAAAATCATCACACGAACGTCGGCCGAAGAACCCGAGACAGAAGCAAATAAGCAGTTTGTCAACAAGTGGCCACGAAAGTCTTAACAATTTTGTAATACTGCTGAAACTGGCCTCCTCTTTGGCAGACTCCTGACCTCGAAGTAGGTGTGAGGATGTAATGTAGAAGCTTCTACAGTCATGTATCCAAATATTGGCAAAGCATTGTTACATGTGAAATGTACAGCAATGAACCCTGACAATATTAGCTATGTAATGCTTTGGCTCTTCCCACTAATGGGAGAACAACAGCTGAACAGAGTACAGATACAGTAGACCGTTATTCCATCCATGAAACTGGAAATAATAGTGAAAATTAACAATGCAAACAAGGACAAAATAATGTTAAATCCTACAAACACATACTGTTGTTAACATGCACACAAAAAACATGCACGGTCTAATTAAGTTAGATTGGAGTGGTGGTGGAGGTGGTGGTGGTGGGGGAGACAAGTATTCTGTCACCATACCAATCTGGGTTTAGAAGAGGAATGGCCACAAATGAAGTTTTAATGCTTTTAACAACCAACATTCACAAAAAAATACTTATTGGCAATTTTCACAGTTTTAACAAATGTCTGTGATAATCACCACTGGCATTAATACATAAGCTGATTATCCACAGTCAGCATAGAAGATTTGCTCAAAATCAACAACTGATATTATTGAACTGACAAACCATAATAGAAGTGGCCTACAAACAACTGGACCTTGGATGATCCTTGTCACAAGAATCTATTTTCTCCCTTTCAATTTCAGTAGGGATATATATGTTCAAGTGGGTGATGACTCTAAGATATTGCAATTTCCTGACATTCTCTGCATTTATGCAAACATAGAGACATTAAACCAGTGCACTGAGACATTAGGATGACTGATGGAGAATTTACAATCTTGGCTGCTAAATAACTCATTTCAAATGTCTCTCAGTACTGCCTCCATCTGCACCTTCACTAGACGAGGATAGGCAGACTTGAATCAAATAAAATAGGCCCAGATACATTTCCAGTCAATAAACCTGTTAAGTATTGAAGTGCTATGCATCTGTGTTGCTGTTATGAAATCAACACTGACTAATGCATTGTTATGGGAGACATTACAAGAACAACTACACTTCCAGTGGTATTATCTCACTTTCAAGTTCACACAAAAATGTAGCTGGTTATGCAGAATACATGGACAGTGGCGAGCTGCTATGTATTTTATCAAACACTATTGGACCAACAAACAGGTGCTGGCATATATTCTAGATTGATTTGAAACAGAAGAACTCCAGCATGGAGTGAGACGTACTATGGCTCTACCATGATATGATTAATTCTATCATATATCTCCCACACAAATCGAACTAAACAGTCTAAATCTATCTATATTATAACACTTCAGAGTACAACATGGCAATACAGCAATTCTCAGGACATGTAAGAGATTCCAAAATACTATACACAGATAAAGCCAAGAATGCAAATGGCTTTGGATATGCAGTCACACACCACACAACACAAGCTTGGGGACATTATAATCACAGGAAAAGTCTATTAAGATAGCAGATCTAGTAGTCATTTTAGAAGAACTGAAGTATACAGCTCATTGCCTTGGGGCCAAATTATCATCTTAAGCAACTCCTGAACAGCAGTTACATTCTTAGAACACCATTTTTCATACTGGCACAACAACCTAACCATTTACAAAATTATGTAGCAAGTGAGTAGGCTACAAAATTGGCAAAAAGAAGTCACATTAATCTGAATTATAGGCCACAGTGCCATCTGCAACAATGGACAGGCTGACCAAATGATTGCAGAAGGCACAGATTCAGGAATGCCACATCATCCAAAAGCACCACACATAGATTTCAAACAAGGACTTACAAGGACAATGTGCATGAGGGGTGGGACAAGAAATAGAGAGGAAAAGCCAATAGCAAAGGGAAACTTTACAGAATTGAGACACACTGTGACCCCAGCAACTCATCAGAACATGAAGGAAACAATGTCAAGAGGATTTTATATAATTGATTCACAAATGAAATTCATGTCACAATCATTTTATAAAACATTTACATAATCTGGGACTCTTGACAGCTCTCTTTATATTTTTGGAGAAGAAGAAGGAGGTATGAACCGTATAATAATAGTACGTCCAAAAAAGACACACAGGACAGATCAGACCCTGAATCAACTTAGTGCTATGGGTACAAAGGCCTACACTGCATTACCACTCTTTTGGGAACAATGAACTTTAGAGTGTATAAACTTATACACACAGCTGTCAAGGAATCAGGAATGTTTTTATAATTAGCAATGGTAAAATCTAGATTCTGCAAATACAGCACGGATGGCCACTCTGAGGGAGTGGATCCAAAAAGAAGAACTCCATTTCTTGATCCATTTTTTGATCATCAGAATCACTGGCTTTTGATATTATTACTTCAAGAAATTTCTTACAATAATCAGAATTGCATCACATGGAAGATGGACTCTCACTTACTCAGCACGTCACAAGACAACTCAAACACAAAGTTTAGTGGAGCCAAAAATAATACTCTCTTTGTTGTAACCGAACTTAATTAAAAATTTGTACACAGCTTAGCCATGTGAATGCAAACCACTTTTATAAAAAAATTCTCTTTTGTTTCAATGTTGTAAAAAGATAGTGAAAACTGTCAGTTGTTACTACCAATAGTCGATTATGGTTGTCTGTATCATCATGAAACCAAAAGTCACACTGTTTCCGTAGGCAGTTTCCATAGCTTGTGAAATATGCAATAGCGCTCGGGGACCTAAACACAATTTTCCAAACAAGCTGTAACATCAGACTAAATATGGAAAATTTGATGTTCCTATAGGACACTCCATATATTGTCAGTTTCCCCAGTGAAATACCTTTATCAACTTAAAATATAGTATTATTGTTATCTTAATATATTGAAAGCAAATATTTCACAGCTTTTAGACTTAACTATTGCAGTAGCCACCAGAAAGATCGTGGGAGGCGCACATCGGCACGGTGCGTCACGGACAGTAGTTGCTGCAAATTAAGTCCCGTCCACCAGAGGGCATGCGAGAATTCGGCCACAACCTCTGCTGGCGGAACAACAACAACAACCCAGGCAGCACGGGCCGTGCCCAGTGAGTTCACATCGGGCATGCCTATCAGATGGTTCCCGGTCTACACTATGTGAAGTGCGACGGAAACGTGAATCGTGTTACTACAACTATCAAAAGAAAAATACTTAAATTTTGAGAACCTTAAAATCAAAAATAGCAAACATTAACTGTTCTAAATCTGTAAGGATACTGACAATTAACTTGAAGTATATCTATTAAATTATGACATTCATAACCTACAAACCTCCCCATTATGGAACAAATAAAATGTACCCAGTCACAACACCAGAAAAAAATCTATCTCTAGTACAAAAAGATATGAAAAGCTTTTTTGACAGAATTCTTAAGTTAGGTCTAAGTGGTATTTAGTTTTCAGCTTCCAGAGAAGGAGAACTACAGCTGATGCCATACAGAAAATCCTAGATTGTATAGTAAGTCTTTTTGACTTGAATCTATCGGCCATGGGTGTCTCAATATCTGCAAGTTCTTTGACACAGTTAACCACACCATTTTTCTGCAAAAGATTCATTCCTATTAAGGAGGAGGAACAGGCCATGACTAGTTAAAAAGTTTTCAATGCCCAAGAACAGTGTGTTCAAATAAATGAGACCAAGCCTTCAGGAATTGGCAGTACTGGACTTCCATCTACACAAACCATAAAACATGGGGTTCCAGATGGATCAGTCTTATGCCTGTTATTGTTCTTGCTTTACATTAATGAACTTCACTTAAACTTACCAACCAATAGAACCTTTCCCTTTCCTGAGGGCAACAAAATTCTCACAGCTGATACAAAAGAATTCTTCCAGACTCCATTGAGTAGAAGCACAACCCAAATTAACTAATGGCTTAAATCAAAAAGATTTCACCTTAATGCAAATTAAGCGTTTGGCCAAACCTTTCATACAGCTGGAGGTATAAGTGCACAGGCTCTTACTATATCACTGACCGCTAACCATTCATTACTGACACTCTCACATGAAAATGCCACATTGACATAACCAGCACCAAACTGAGTTCTATGACTAGATCAACAATAGTATTCTGACAATAATGACCTATGTTTTCTTAAATTCGATACTCAGAAAATTGTTTTTTGGCCAAAGAGCAGAGTCAGTGTAATTGCTTGGACTCCAAAAGAACTCAGTCAGACCAATATCATCCAAACAGCAAAAAGAAATACATAACTACAGTTTACAAAACTGAGTATATCAAGCCTGCCATACCAATACATACTAGGCCTACTCTTCTTTGTCCTGGCCTTTATCTTCTATCTTTGCAGTGTCAGCATGTTAATTACTGGATCTGGCAACATTTGTGGTAGAGGTTTTCTGGATGCACTTCCTGTCACCACAGTAAAGTAAATGAAAAGCAGTTAGTTAATGGCAGTGTGAGTAACGTTGTAATGATAAGCATCTATGTTGAAAAGAAAAATGTTGCCAAAGGAAAAGAAGCTTGTGGCTAAGTTGCCAAGATCACTGAGGCTTTTTGCAGATGATGCTGTGGTGTATCGAGAGGTTGCAACAATGGAAAATTGTACTTAAATGCAGGAGGATCTGCAGCAAATTGACGCATGGTGCACGGAATGGCAATTGAATCTCAATGTAGACAAGTGTAATGTGATGCGAATACATAGAAAGATAGGTCCCTTATCATTTAGCTACAAAATAGCAGGTCAGCAACTGGAAGCAGGTAATTCCATAAATTATCTGGGAGTACTCATTAGGAGTGATTTAAAATGGAATGATCATATAAAGTTGATCGTCGGTAAAGCAGATGCCAGACTGAGAGTCATTGGAAGAATCCTAAGGAAATGCAATCCGACAACAAAGGAAGTAGGTTACAGTACGCTTGTTCGCCCAATGCTTGAATACTGCTCAGCAGTGTGGGATCCGCACCAGGTAGGGTTGATAGAAGAGATAGAGAAGATCCAACGGAGAGCAGCACGCTTCGTTACAGGATCATTTAGTAATTGCGAAAGCGTTACGGAGATGACAGATAAACTCCAGTGGAAGACTCTGCAGGAGAGATGCTCAGTAGCTCGGTACGGGCTTTTGTTAAAGTTTCGAGAACATACCTTCACCGAAGAGTCAAGCAGTATATTGCTCCCTCCTACGTATATCTCGCGAAGAGACCATGAGGATAAAATCAGAGAGATTAGAGCCCACACAGAAGCATACCGACAATCCTTCTTTCCATGTACAATACGAGACTGGAATAGAAGGGAGAACCGATAGAGGTACTCAGGGTACCCTCCGCCACACACCGTCAGGTGGCTTGCGGAGTATGGATGTATATGTAGATGTAGACCGGCTATGCTATAATTATCCATCTTCAATACCTCTTTGTAACAGGGAATCATTCCCTAAAGACTCAAGTGCGTTCTGGTGAAGCCTCTCTTCAAGTAAGGTAAGAAAACTGATGTTACAAATTTCAGGCCATTATTTCATCTGTTTTTTCAAAGATAATTGAAAATCATATGTCTTCTAGAATTTCAGAGCAATTACATACTTTCAACACTCTCAGCAAAAATCTGTTTGGTTTCCGAAAAGGTCTGTGAACTGAACAAGCATTCTATGCCTTTTATAGAGAAGATTTTAGAATCTCTTAACGAGAAAATTGTGACAATAGGCTTATTTTGTGACTTATCTAAAGCTTTTGACACTATGAACCACTAAACACTATTACTGAAGGCAGATCATTTAGGAATGAGTAGTGTAGCAAATAATTGGCTACATTTATATGTGAAAGGTAGGAAAAGAAAGTAATATTACATGGATCAGAGAATTTGTGTGGTGGCATGGCTTCATCAGAATGGAGAGACATTACTTGTGGAGTGCCGCAGGAATCTACTCCTGACCCTTTCCTGTTCCTGATATTTATAAATGATTTATCTCATTCTACAATGATATAGTGAATTTTTACCATCTTTGCACATGACACTAACATAATGGTCAATGGTCTTAAATGTGAAAATGTTCAAAAGTCTAATAATACTATTCTTACAGATTTAATTAAATGGTCTACTGCCGATAGTCTTTCATTAAGCTTCAGTAAGACTAATTACATTCAGTTCACCCCAACTGCCAAAACTGCCACACTGGCAATAGAAAGAACTGAAGTAACAAAGCTTCTAGGGATAAGACTGACTATATAGTCAACTGCTCTCATCATATTTGAGATCTTTACAGGAGACACAGCTCATCAATTTTTGTATTGAAAATTATCTTTGACAGTGGAAACTTAAACTCTAAAACAGCAACATACTTTGATAACTTCCATTCTTTGATGTCATATGGAATTATTTTCTGGGGAAATCAATATCCAGCTAAGAAAATATTCATTGCTCAGATGCGTGTTGTAACAGTGATGTGTGGCATAAACCCTAGATGCAGTTGCAGAAGCCTATTCCAGAAACTGTAAGTTGTTATAACTACTCAATACATATATTCACTTACATGTTTCATCAGTAAAACAATGATTTATATGATGTAACTTTGAATACCACCAGTACAACACGTGGAGGTAGTCCAAGTTCCACACCAAATGTAAAAATTTGGAAGTAATGCAGAAGGGTGTACAATACTATTGTATAAAGAAATTTAATGCTCTTCCTCCAGAAATTAAATGTGAAATAGGTAATAAAACTACATTTAAAGAAGTTCTGAGGCAATTTATTTCAGCCATGTTGTTGTTGTTGTGGTCTTCAATCCTGAGACTGGTTTGATGCAGCTCTCCATGCTACTCTATCCTGTGCAAGCTTCTTCATCTCCCAGTACCTACTGCAGCCTACATCGTTCTGAATCAGCTTAGTGTGTTCATCTCTTGGTCTCCCTCTTCGATTTTTACCCTCCACGCTGCCCTCCAATTCTAAATTGGTGATCCCTTGATGTCTCAGAACATGTCCTACCAACCGATCCCTTCTTCTAGTCAAGTTGTGCCACAAGCTCCTCTTCTCCCCAATTATAGTCAATACCTCCTCATTAGTTATGTGATCTACCCATTTAATCTTCAGCATTCTTCTGTAGCACCACATTTCGAAAGCTTCTATTCTCTTCTTGTCTAAATTATTTATCGTCCACGTTTCACTTCCATACATGGCTACACTCCGTACAAATACTTTCAGAAATGACTTCCTGACATTTAAATCTATACTCTATGTATGATTCAGCCATATCATTTTATAATTTGGAGAAGTTTATGAAACAAAGTGAAATACTGCCGCAAAACCCTGAAAAACCTGTATGCAGCATCATCCATAAATTAAGAACAAAGTTTATATTCATGTTACATATTTAATTCTTTCATTGTTGTCCTACTTGTATTTGACTTTCTGGGTTATACATCCTTTTATATTTAATTCTCTATAGTCTATAATTTGTAATCTGTCAGGTTCTAATTTTCGTGATCCTGTTATAAAATCCTTTACAGGGGTGGTTTGAAAAGTTCTCAGAACGGAATGGAAAAAATGTACTTACATCACTGAAACTTTTTTTTATTTTTCAATGTAGTGTCCTTATAGATTAATGCACTAGGTCCAACAATGTTCCAGTGCCTTCATCCCATCTCAAAAACGAGTTTCTCCAGGCCTGCAAAATAGTTGTCAACTCCGGCTATCAATTCTTCGTTTGAAGTGAAAAAAAAAAAAAAAAAAAAAAGAAAAAAAAAGAAAGAAAAGAAAAGAAAGTTCAGTTTTGGAAAGAGATGGAAGTCTGATGGAGCCATATCAGGTGAATAAGGTGGGCATGGCAACAATTCATACCTTAGCAAGAGTCGCAGCACCCATCTTGCAGACAATTTTTTCATTTCTAATTCTTCAGTTAAAATGTGATATACCCTTTCAGATGACATCTGCCAAGCATGAGAAATTTTAGGCAACTTTCAATTGGTGATCCTCCAAGATCATTTTGTGCACTTTCGCAATAATTTCTGGGGTAGTGACACACCTTGGCCGACCACTGTGTGGATCATCTTCTAAGATCACACAACCCAATTTAAATTCATTTGACTACTCGGCAACAGTTGAATATGAAGAAGCAGAATCCCCAGTGTATTCTGGAAGTTGGCATGAATGTCCTTTGCTTTCATATCTTTCTTTACAAAGTACTTAACCACTGCACAAATCTCGATTTTTTTCAATCTTCACAAATCACTATGTGGGAACAAAAACAGAGGCACTTCACCACCTCACCTCTCTTCCAAGAGCACTGATGTGGCACATGTTTACAGGCAACAGTCCAATGACTATCATGCTAACAAATCATTGCTCTAGCACTGACCTCTCTTGGTGATTCTGAGAACTTTCCAAACCACCCTCGTAGTACTTATGTAACTCTCTCAGTGTTCTCCTGTTTGTATTTAATTCGCTGGGCTGTAGGGCTGCTTCTCATATAATTTTCTGTGTTATATATAATCTAATCTTTACTTGAGCCCAATTATGCAATATGGAATCAACTCCAAATTTATAGTTTTGCGAAACATTAAAAACAAAATTCTGCAAGTACAGTACAGACAAGGTGAGAACGTTATTAAAGTGTACAGTTTAGATACCAATGCTTAAAATAAAGAAACATATAAAATACAGATTTCCATAGGTGAAAAGGGCCTAAATGGGAGTTGGTTCCTTATTGCTTACCTCAATAATTAAAGTGGCACTTGGATGAAAAACCTGGCAATAGTGATGTTTGTATTTATTAGTATATAAACCTCAATTATTTACCAAACAATATGAACATAACACAATGCAATGGGAGGAAAAATAACACATTCTGCATAAAGAATATGATGTTATTTCAAGGTGAAGTCCGACTCCCCATCAACCCCATCAGTATCATCCAAAATACCACAATCTACTGAAAGATTACTGTAAAATGTGGTAGCATCACTTGGAATGATATGTATAATGGATGCAATGTCATCCAATTTTAGTTGTAATACACTCCTGGAAATTGAAATAAGAACACCATGAATTCATTGTCCCAGAAAGGGGAAACTTTATTGACACATTCCTGGGGTCAGATACATCACATGATCACACTGACAGAACCACAGGCACATAGACACAGGCAACAGAGCATGCACAATGTCGGCACTAGTACAGTGTATATCCACCTTTTGCAGCAATGCAGGCTGCTATTCTCCCATGGAGACGATCGTAGAGATGCTGGATGTAGTCCTGTGGAACGGCTTGCAATGCCATTTCCACCTGGCGCCTCAGTTGGACCAGCGTTCGTGCTGGACGTGCAGACCGCGTGAGACGACGCTTCACCCAGTCCCAAACATGCTCAATGGGGGACAGATCCGGAGATCTTGCTGGCCAGGGTAGTTGACTTACACGTTCTAGAGCACGTTGGGTGGCACGGGATACATGCGGACGTGCATTGTCCTGTTGGAACAGCAAGTTCCCTTGCCGGTCTAGGAATGGTAGAACGATGGGTTCGATGACGGTTTGGATGTACCGTGCACTATTCAGTGTCCCCTCGACGATCACCAGAGGTGTACGGCCAGTGTAGGAGATCGCTCCCCACACCTTGGTGCCGGGTGTTGGCCCTGTGTGCCTCGGTCGTATGCAGTCCTGATTGTGGCGCTCACCTGCACGGCGCCAAACACTCATACGACCATCACTGGCACCAAGGCAGAAGCGACTCTCATCACTGAAGACGACACATCTCTATTCGTCCCTCCATTCACGCCTGTCGCGACACCACTGGAGGTGAGCTGCACGATGTTGGGGCGTGAGCGGAAGACAGCCTAACGGTGTGCGGGACCGTAGCCCAGCTTCATGGAGACGGTTGCGAATGGTCCTCGCCGATACCCCAGGAGCAACAGTGTCCCTAATTTGCTGGGAAGTGGCGGTGCGGTCCCCTACGGCACTGCGTAGGATCCTACGGTCTTGGCATGCATCCGTGCGTTGCCGCGGTCCGGTCCCAGGTCGACGGGCACGTGCACCTTCCGCCGACCACTGGCGACAACATCGATGTACTGTGGAGACCTCACGCCCCATGTGTTGAGCAATTCAGCGGTACGTCCACCCGGCCTCCCGCATGCCCACTATATGCCCTCGCTCAAAGTCCGTCAACTGCACATACGGTTCACGTCCACGCTGTCGCGGCATGCTACCAGTGTTAAAGACTGTGATGGAGCTCCGTATGCCACGGCGAACTGGCTGACACTGACGGTGGTGGTGCACAAATGCTGCGCAGCTAGCGCCATTCGACGGCCAACACCGCGGTTCCTGGTGTGTCCGCTGTGCCGTGCCTGTGATCATTGCTTGTACAGCCCTCTAGCAGTGTCCGGAGCAAGTATGGTGGGTCTGACACACCTGTGTCAATGTGTTGTTTTTTCCATTTCCAGGAGTGTATAGGCTTCCCATTACACTACAAAGGTGACAGGAGGGATAATAAGTTTACTGCAGACTTTGGGAGATCAGATCATCTTTTCTTGACAACAACTTCAACAAAATTCTCAACTAATTCTGTATGCATAACTACAGAGAAGGGTTTGGTCTTATGATTTTAATCAGATGGAGTTGCATCCAGCTTACTTTGTTCTAATGTATGTCTTGTTTGCTATTAACAATACTATTTTCAAGTTGTGCACTTCCTTTAAAGTCATGTTTTTTCATCCTATGACCCTGTAGGGGATTAGTTTTCCTTGCCCTCTGTAATACAGAGATATAGTCTTCTTGCTTATAGAGTCTATCCTTGCATATTCAGTGTGTGCTCTATACATCCAGAGTCACTATCGTTAGGCAAAACAGAATGGGCTGAGATAAAACATTTCAATGTAATTGTCTCCAAAGAACTATGCTCTTCTAGAGTTGCTTTTAACATTAAAACCTATTTATATTATGTTTTTGCCCCCCATATGAATCGAACCACAAAAACTATTCCTTCACTCCATGATTTACATTGTTCAGTATGTGGTGTTGAAGACATGACCCAACTTCTTGAGCCCCACAGCCAGCAGTGCCTCCAATGCAGATATAGCAGTGCACTTCATTCCATTTATCAGTATGGATTCCACAGTTTTACATCTAGGGTTGTCTTTTGTAAAAGATGATATTTGTTGGTATCTGTGGGAATGGCAATGTTTTTTCTAGATCATAAGTGAATGTTTCAATCTGATCTTCCTCCTGAACTCTCATCATATCTTCTTTCAGCATTTTTTGAGCTTGTACTGCTCTATATGTGTTTGTCATGCTAGTCTTTGAGCAGTGCGTCTACCTTTTAAAATGAAACTCTTTCAAAAATACTTCCTTATACTTGGAAAAAGGACAGCATCACTACGGTCCTCCTCATATAATTCAAACGTTTTGTTTATTATTAAATCAGGTGAAATGTATTCTGCACTAGACTTGCTTCTACTGTAGTGACTTACATATTTTGGTAACTTAGTAACACTGTGCATAATGTTCCATTTTTTCTGATCTGTAATCTTATTACAACCTCCACTATATCCCATTTTATCTAATAATGCATTGATATCTTTGGAAATGCTCTTCCCCACTGCTGTATTCACCCTCTTAGTTGAAAAATGCAATGTCTGACAGAAGAAATCACTGAAAACAGATTATAATTAATTGTGTAAATCCTACTGTAAGAACATTTATTGTTGAAACTTCCTGGCAGATTAAAACTGTGTGCTGAACTGAGACTCAAACTCGGGACCTTTGCCTTTCGCGGGCAAGTGCTCTACCATCTGAGCTACTGAAGCTCGACTCTCGCCCAGTACTTCCAGCATTACTTCTGCCAGTAGCTCGTCTTCTACCTTCCAAACTTTACATAAGCTCTCCTGTGAACCTTGCAGAACTAGCACTCCTGAAAGAAAGGATACTGCAGAGACATGGCTTAGCCACAGCCTGGGGGATGTTTCCAGAATGAGATTTTCACTCTGCAGCGGAGTGTGCGCTGAAATGAAACTTCCTGGCAGAGTGAAAATCTCATTCTGGAAACATCCCCCAGGCTGTGGCTAAGCCATGTCTCCGCAGTATTCTTTCTTTCAGGAGTACTAGTTCTGCAAGGTTCGCAGGAGAGCTTCTGTAATGTTTGGAAGGTTGGAAACAAGATACTGGCAGAAGTAAAGCTGTGAGTACCGGTCATGAGTCGTGCTTTGGTAACTCAGACAGTAGAGCACTTGTCCGCAAAAGGCAAAGGTCCCAAGTTCAAGTCTCGGTCAGGCACACAGTTTTAATCTGCCAGGAAGTTTCATATCAGAGCACACTCCACTGCAGAGTGAAAATCGCATTCTGGAAACATCCCCCAGGCTGTGGCTAAGCCATGTCTCTGCAGTATCCTTTCTTTCAGGAGTGCTAGTTCTGCAAGGTTCACAGGAGAGCTCCTGTAAAGTTTGGAAGGTAGGAGACGAGATACTGGCAGAAGTAAAGCTGTGAGTACAGGGCGTGAGTCAGGCACACAGTTTTAATCTGTCAGGATGTTTCATATCAGCGCACACTCTGCTTCAGAGTGAAAATCTCATTCTGGACATTTATTGTTGTCTCTATTTCCTCTGTGATGGCAGATTTCATGTTGCCTAATCATTGTAACTAACACTGCAGTTTGTACATTATAATCTCCACTTTTCAAAAAATTATCAAAGCACAGTTTCCTCTCCAGTATGCTTATTTTGTCACTACATTTTCTTGAAAGTTGCTGATGTAATCTCTAAACAGTTTTGGATCCAGTGATTTCTTTACAGTGTTAACATCTTTCTTAGGATCTCCACTGCTCTCTTGACAAACCTCCAAATTTTCTCTTCCTTCACCTTGTGGGCCTCCCTTTATGTTTACCTGCAGCACTGCTACTGTCGTCACTACTATAGCTGTCTCTTGCATCACGTTCATAACTGAATTTTCTATATCAATACATCCATTAATATCCGTGAACCTTGTGTTAACCCACATATATTTCCACCTTCTTCCTATCACACACAAAAAATAGGCCCCTGTTAGTATGTAGTACCCTGAATATATCACCCAGTTCAATATCAATGACAGTCATAAAAAATAAGTGAGTTAAAATGTTATACTAACCTCACTTTCTCTTGATTCATTTTGAGCCTGTGGAAATTGTTCTGTACCATTCCCTTCCTGAAACAATAACAAGCAAGGCCTTGTAGGTAATATCACCTACAAACTACTATGTTTTAGACATGCACAAAGTATTTAAAATATTATTCATTCCACTACCTAGCAGACTTACATTGTCATGTAAACACAAAGACACCAGGTATTTTCCTCTAGATAACTTGTCCATTGTCATTGGTTTCTCCTAAGGAAGTGTTTTAATATTATATATATGAAGGACATAAACCAAAAACACAATATTTCTTTCAATTCAGTTGTAACAAAAACACTTTACACAAAGACGACTCACAAAGACATGACTTGGCTCCATATTGATTCCAGTGCTAGCAGTTGGTTCTGCACATTCTAGATGGCAATATATTACAGAAAGGAGTTGGTTCTATTTTGTATAATATGGCACACACCTTCAAGCACATTTTGCAATATAAATCCAAAAAGCCAGAAAACGGTGGTTGGATCCTTATTGCATAACTAGGCCCAGCTGTAAAAATAGTGTATAAGCACTTGTCATCAACAACGTAAAAATTTGACTCTCACGTCATCTGTTTGAGATTATCACTGTTGGCTCCATGGTGTAAGAAACAAATAAATGAATAACTAATGATGAGGTAAGTAGTGTAATGAGTGAAAATTCATTTTTGAAAACAATTAACTAAGTAATGTCCAGCAACTAATTTATAATGCAAATGCATAGAAAGTAGTTGTTAAAGTATATGCAATGTTCAAAGCATTTGTATTTATTGAGTTTAGAAAGTTTATTGTGTTTTGCAATGGTCCGGCAAATGTTTTGAAAATTGTGCATGAAGTTGCACCTAGTGTTGCAAAACTAGATGGTGGAGTAGGTCTCTTTCATTTTCCTACAGTCAGCACCTATATTTCCTGCTGTCATACGTACTTCTATTCTGTCAATCTCATTTCTAGAGATCTGTGTTCCCTTTCATCTGCTTCTTTTGCTGTATGTTTACATTGTCTCCTCTTGTCAATTACATTCAATGCCCCCTGCATCATCAGAGAATTTCTACTGGGCTTTGCCTTTTTAACTATTTGCTCTTCTGCAGACTTCTGTTTCACCACTGAAACTAACCATTCATCTTCTGTCTTACTGCTTACATTTGCTTCAGACAATTATTGCCTAGTGGTCTCTCTCAATCTAAGAACAACCTCTGAATCTTTGAATTTATCCATGTCCTATCTAATAAATGAAAAGCACCAGTTTGCTTTTGTTCTACAATATTACTTTTATTGTTAACCGGTTTTCAGTAAATGTCTGAAGATGGCCTTGTAAGCCAAACACCGGTTAACAATAAAAGTAATATTGTAGAACAAAAGCAAACTGCTGCTTTTCATTTATTATAATGTTATTCTACCAAGAACCAACAGAAGATTCTGTTAACATGTACTATCTCCTTAATTTCTTACCTTTTTCCAATTTTTCTGTTTTAATCTGCAGTTCACAACCAATAAATTATGGTCAGAGTCCAGATCTTCCCCTGGAAATATTTGTCAGTTCAAAATCTGGTTCCGAAATTTTTGTCTTACTGTTATATACTCTATCTGAGACTCTTCCACAGTAAATATATTAGCTCATAACAACCCTGATGAAACTTCTGGAAGATATTCAGTTATCAGCTTCACATTCTATTCTTACTGCACACTTCCGTGTAATAAATACTGTTTTCATCTTAATGGCATTGCCTCAGAGGAGATAGTGCCATAGGAGCATATTATGAGAAAGTATGTGAAACATGCTAACATCCCATTAGCAGGAGACATTTCTAAGAACAAATGGTTTTTCTTTTTTTTCACAAAAAAAGATGCAGAGATGTGAGTTAGTAATTCTTACCAACCATCTTCTACACATTACGATAACAGAATAACAGAAATTCTTCACAGAATAGAAGAAGTTGTTAAGAAGACACTTACTCAGTTTGTTTTCAAATTTTACTTTGTTGTCTGTCAGACATTTAATATCACCAGGTAAGTGATCAAAAATTTTTGTTGCAGCATTTTGCACCCCTTTTTGTTCTAATGACAACCTTAATGTGGCATAATGAATGTCATTTTTCCTTCTGGTATTGTAATTATGTTTCTCATTGTTCCTTTTGAACTTAGTGGATTATTTACAACAAACTGCATGAGAGAATAAATATATTGTGAAGCAGTAGTCAGAATGGCCACTCCTTAAACAAATGTCAAAATGATTGCAGGTGAGCACCACGTATTATTCTTACAGCACATTTTTTGTGCAATGAAGACTTTCTTACTTCAAAATGAGTTACCCCAGAACATTATTCTATATCACATTACTGAATGAAAATGTGCAAAATATATCGACTTACTGATTTGTCTCTCTGCAAGATTTGCAATAATTGTTTTAGGAGTTTCAAAATGTTCTTTTTTTTCCCCCAATTTAAATTCTCATCATAAGTATAGACCTATAAGGATTTTGAAGTTTCCAGCCTATTTATTATTTCCTCACTGGGTATTAAACTTATTACTAGTGTAGTACCTCTAGATGTGCAGAACTGAATATGTTGCATATTTTTAAAATTGAAGGTGAGACCATTTACAGAAAACCAGTCAATAATGCTTTTAAGAACGTTGGTTACCATGTCTTCTGTTACTTTAAGTACACATGGATTGATTACGATGCTAGTGACATCTGAATTAGTTCTGCTTGATGTATATCAGATGGAAGGTTGTTTTTACATGTGAGGAACAGTAGTGGCCATAATATTGAACCCTGGAGAAACCCATACGTGATTCCTCCCCAGTTGGAATTATGTTCCTGAATTATATTGCTTGAATTACTAAGTACAACTTTTCACATTTGTTTGTTAGACGTGACATCATCCATTGGTTTGCTATACCATCAATCTCATAAAATATCAATTTATGTAGGAAGAATACTGTGATTCACAGAGCCAGATGCCTTACAGAGCTTCTAGGAAAATACTAACCAGCATTATTTTATTATTTAATGCTTGTAAAATCTAGTAAGACAATATTTAATTGGCATTCTCAGTAGAGCAATCCTTCTTAATCACAAATTGTGATTTCCTAAGGCTACTATTGTTGCTAATATGGGATACTATTCTAGAATACATTATCATCTCAAAAATTTTGGATAATGATGTCAGCAGTGAAACAGGTTGGTAGTTATTGCCATCTCTCTTATCCCCTTTCTTAAAGGCCAGGTTAACAATGGCATACTTCTGTCTGTGGAAAAGTGCCTTGAGTTATTGATGCATAATTATTAAATTCATTTGTAAAGAAATGATTATTAAATGCAATTGCTAGTTGTGACTCATCATTTATAGCTGTTCCATTCGGTTCTATAGTGATGTCTTGTTCTGTGACTTGTTGTCCTGTCTCTCATTTCACAACATTCCATATAGCCTTAAATCTGTTGTCGGAAGTATTGATTTCTGGTATTATGTGCATGTTCTTTGATTTTTAATAACCTTTCTTAGCAATTTTGAGCAGTTCTGTTAGTGTGCAGCTACTGTAGGATCACTATTTGTTCTTGCCAAAAAATACATTTCCCTTTTCCTTACACAAGACACTTTAATCCCTCTAGTGACTCATGGGTCTGTACCTGGTTGTTTAGTGTTCTTTCTAATTACCTCACAAGGAATTCTATTTTCAAATAATAATATGAATTTATCATGGAACAGATTAACTTTTATGTTAGCATTTGTTTGATTAACATATCAGTTACATCTCATGTCATCTCCTGTGAATTAAAAACATTTGTCCTGGCATCAATAATTATTCTAACTGATAGCTGCTGAAAAGTATCCATACTGTAAGGCACACTTGTTCATCCTAATTGCGCATCATGATCAAAGAGAGAATTTCGTACTGGGTAAGCAGTTATTTTCCCTTTTGAGCCTCATCAAAGAAAACATTATCATTTAGGGTCCTACTGTCTTTACCCATTGGTGGTGGAAAGAGTCCTAATTAATGAGTCCAAATTGTAGGATCCAAATAAGGTTTCCAGATATTATTTCCTGTTTTTATTGCTAAGAAATACCACTGTCCATATAAGGTGAATGTCTGTAACACCATACCATTTTAGTTGCCCTAGCACAATTGAAACAGCTACAAAATCAAAGACCTTGACAAGATTAAAAAAAAAATTCTGAACTGGATAATTGTTCTTGTTTGCTTCCACTAGAACTGAATTTATGTAACCATATATTGCTTTTTCTGAAGACAATCCTTTACAGAAGCCAAACTGAGTATAATATGGACACTGTACAGGCCTGATCTACCACTGTCCATTACAGCAAATATTGTGCTGTAGCCACTGCCAAATGTTTTGGGTATACCAATTTATTTTGTGTTGTGGATTGCTTGTTTTCTTTTCTTATTTTGAATTGAGCACAGAGACTAATCCTGGT
Organism: Schistocerca gregaria; assembly: GCF_023897955.1. NCBI lineage: Eukaryota > Metazoa > Arthropoda > Insecta > Orthoptera > Acrididae > Schistocerca > Schistocerca gregaria. The sequence continues at coordinate 202,638,299 of NC_064921.1, forward strand.
GCATAAAGGGATTTGAATGTGTTTCTCACCACAACAAAGGGTATCAGCGACCCCTATGACCGTTACATCAGTTCTGCTTTTGTGGAAGCACAGAATGTTGACGTGGGATGGCAGCCCTTTGAGAGGGGGTAGGGCTTATTTCTCCACACCATTCTCATCCCTTTGGCAGTCTAAGTTTTCATTTGTTTACGGACAAAGCCAACTGCTACAATATACTGTTCGCAAAATAGTTGTTAAAAGGTTATTGTTAGAATAAATGTTCAGCTACCTTCTCAAAAAAAAATTTTAACATATGTTACTAGCTTATCACCACTTTTATAAACAGGTGTTTATACTGTGTATTTCAAACTCTCAGGAAATAGACTTTAAGCCATCAACTAGTTACAAAGGTAACTCTTGGCCCTTGGGAAGGGTGCTACCAAGTTAGCACAAGATTTTAGTAGTGTGGTTAAAATATTTTTCAACATAGATATCTCTGTGATTGTGTGTGTGTGTGGGGGGGGGGGGGGGGGGTTGGATGAATCTATAAGTAAATCTAATATATCTGCTGTCAGTGGTCCAGTTCTTTCCTGTCTTCAGCTATCTCAATTTTGATTTTTTTCTTTGTGTATACTGCATGGCTTCTGCTTGGTGACATAGCTATTTTCACGACATACGTTTCCACATTTGTAAAATGGGTAGCCACAGAAATTGCACGCACGGATACAAAACCAGCTAGAGAATTAACGCTGTCTTCTATTTGTGACGCTCACAATACAAACACACATATGTTTAGGTTCATAATGCGCTCAGTAGCTATGTGAAGAATAGATAATCTGGCAAAATAAGCCAATAATATCCTCTTAAACCGCTCAAAGTATGTTTATCCAATTTAGCCATCTAAAATCAGCAGCAACAAAAGAGGAAGAACAACTGACGTATGTCAGAAAGCAACAGTTACAGTTTTACTATTGTGGAGCGTGATGTATTATCAACTTATGCCATAACTGGAACTTACTGAAGTGAGTCATAACTGAAAAAATTCAAAAAGCGTCAGGAAACAGAGTTCAATTTCCGTACCATCAGTGGAACTATCCCTGAAACTGAAAGTAACAACAATCCATATTTGCCAGGAAACAACAATAGATTGTTGTGTTGTTTCGAATACGTTGTTGCTGTGGTCTGTTCTGTACGTCAGGTGGTGTGCCTTAATTGTGTGTACATGTGCAGTCCATTAAACTGTATGGGTTGCAGGCACCTATACGTATAGTTACACGTTGTAGGAGCATATACGTATAGTTATACGTCAAATGACGCCACACGCAATGAAGTGACGACACAGCTTATCATGGACAGAATCTCACAGTCTTTTTTTTACGGAAATGTTATCTGAACGTTTAATTCCCGCCATATGAAACATATAAAGAGCAGTGTGAAGCACCGTACTAGCTCAGATGTTAAAAAAACATCTGAGGTTCTTTTTCCGTTGCAGTTTCATTGAAATTAATACTGCTTTAATATTATGCGTTCGCGTAGAGAAACGTTACTGTGTCAAATTTATCACTAACCATTTCGGAGTAAGTTAATGTCTGTGAATTTTCGTAGCTGTGATAGAAGATAGCCGTTATGTGGCAACCACAAGAATTTAATGAAAACTACTATTAAACTTTGCAAATAAATTGAAATGACAATGAAGTTAAATAATATAATTAAATTGCTAACTTTGTAACTTGTCGCTGCGGCTCTGTGCAATTTAATATTGGCATTATTCAAATAAGACTTTGCGGCCGTTCAAATGGCCGACAACTATCAGTCATAAGCTTGCGCGTTCTGATGTTCAAGTTAGTCTCCTAACATGTAGGGATGCTAAAGATACATAAATATAGGTTTCAAGAGCAAATACACACATATACTCAACCAAAATGCAACGTTAAGTACAATTACAATGCCTCTCATGTCTATCCTCATCCAAGATCAAGACTAGAGTAGAATGAGATTTTCACTTTGCAGTGGAGTGCGCGCTGAAATGAAACTTCCTGGAAGATTAAAATTGTGTGCTGGACCGAGACTCGAACTCGAGACCGTTGCCTTTCGCGGGCAAGTGCTCTGCCATCTTTCTTTTTTTTTTTTGTTGTTTTTCTCTAATAACTTTAGACCGAAATGTGTTAAAAATACAGTTGTACGCAGACGGGTAACTATAAGTTCAGAAAAAACGATGATCACCGCTTTTTTTTTTGAAGCAGCGCGTTAGCGCGCTTTTTATAATTTTTTTTTGTATTGAAAAGAAAACAAGTACTCCAATTATACCGGTTTCTCCTTCCAGTAAACAAAAATTAGTCCCCTTCATCTTGATGGCAAAGAAGCAATCTTTTGGAACAAAAAAACGCTTCTCAAAGCCAAAATCAAATTTCTTTTTCCTTTAAGAACAAATTATGAGGAATAAAATGGTTCAAATGGCTCCGAGCACTATGGCACTTAACATCTGTTTTCATCAGACCCCTATAACTTAGAACTACTTAAACCTAACTAACCTAAGGACATCACACACATCCATGCCCGAGGCAGGATTCGAACCTGCGACCATAGCAGTCGCGCGGCTCCGGACTGAGCGCCTAGAACCGCGAGACCACCGCGGCCGGCCGAGGAATAAATAAGGAAAAATATATAAAGGCGTCGTGCGACTTGTAGTTAAAGACCAGTTCTTACAGGAGCATCTGAAGTGTCTCCCTGCCTACAGCAGGCCAGCTCGTCCAAACGTGTCTTCTCACTGCGTAGGCGTGCGTTCTGGGTAGCAGATCTATTCAGTTCGGTTCGGTTAATACAGTTTTCAGCTTCTCAGGGCTTGGACGTTCCAGCTACGAGGTGGGTCATCGAAGGTGCTCCGTAATAAATTGGAAAAATACAGTTTATTGAGTGGGTTGCGTATCAGGACGCAGTGTCATTCGTTGAGATAAGTCCAATATCCTAGCGCAGATTTGTCGCCAGAAGTAAAAAGTGGCCACAGAGCCAATGTACAGAATGAGTTTTGGCGGAGGGGTAGAAAGTCTTATCGGGGTACAATAGCATGTGGATGTTGATCTGAGCTGGTGTCTGTCGAGTAAGAAACGCCAAAATTCGCCGCGCAAGTGTCCAGACGTCGAACGCTGTGCCGCAGTGGAACCGGTGAACATCCGTGTCAACCACTCCACAGTGGGTGCAGAGGGATGAATCGGCGAGATGGATGCGGTGCAGACGATCGCGGTTATCTTGTTTGCCATTCACGGTGATGTACTACGCTGATTGAACGCCTGATTCGAGAAAACGCGCATGGATCGCCTTCCATATGTGTCGCCAGACGTACTGTGGATACTTACGTTCGATGGGGTTGGACGGGTGACACTGTTGTAACAATTCGGAGACTGTTTTCGTGAGGTACAAACGTGTAAGTGGTAAGGACGGGTAGACATAACTGAACTTCTGGAAAAATCGTCGGATGTAATAAAAGGGGGTTGGAATGGTCGATACCAGTGCTGGGGCGGACAAGGAGGCCGGCGCAAAGTTGTGCAGCCGGAGGCTAATAAGGCTCTGTGGGCAATGATGCCAAAGTATTAGTTGGGAGCTGACGTAAAGTGCCTTGACACGATTCGGCAAGTGGATGAGTCCCACCCCGCCACGATATCGTGGCAGTGCAAGGGATTCATTTTGCACCTGATGAAGCTGATGAAGCAGCCGAAAGCCATCAACAGTCGTCGGGCCAGGAGATTTGGGACTGGTAGTACTTGAGCCACGTGTGGTATACGGAAAGCATGGTACCGCGCGTTGGATAACGTTGAGAGCTCGTAGTTGGTGATCTGCGAGATTTGCTCTGATTGTCTGTAGCAAGCGTCTACCACTGATAGTCGCTGAGCGGCGCAAAATGGCTCTGAGCACCATGCGACTTAACTTCTGAGGTCATCAGTCGCCTAGAACTTAGAACTAATTAAACCTAACTAACCTAAGGACATCACACATATCCATGCCCGAGGCAGGATTCGAACCTGCGACCGTAGCGGTCGCTCGGCTCCAGACTGTAGCGCCTAGAACCGCACGGCCACTCCGGCCGGCTGAGCGGCGCAGATCTGCTGCGAAATCAAGTCCAAGACATCGTATGTTGGCGGCGACATTGAGGAGGGCAACGCATCTCTCCGGCAGGCCCTCACCAATGAGCAGGACTTTGGATTTTGACACGTTGAGGCAGCATCCCGAAGCTTCGCCGTAAGTCGCCACCCGTGTCAGTACTGCTGGTACTTAATCTTCACTGCGCAGGTATAGTACTATGTCGTCTGCGTAGGCTGTACAACAAAGGTGGCCGTGTACAGCCATACCTTCCAAACGTTGGCGCATGCCCTGTAGCAGGGATTTCAAGACGAAAGCATACAGGTCGTACAGATCGTGCGATGACCATGGGCGGTGTGAGGCGCTCATTGTACATGATTTTAGAGGTTGCACTACTCAACAGGCGCATAACCTCTTGACAATACCGCCAGGAAAACCCATATACTGAAGAACTGTCCGTAAATAGAAGTGGTCAACACGGTCGAAAGCCTGGCTAAAGTCCAGTGAAGCCAAGGCGCCAGGGAGACTTTGATAATGCGCTAATGTTATCATGTCTCTGTAACAGCAAAGGGCCGTATGGATGTGACTCCTAGTGAAGTCTTGTCGCAGGATGTAACGTAACGTGCGACCTTCTTGAGTCGCGATGCCAGTAGCCGGGTGAATAATTTCATGGCGCTGTTGAGCAAAGCCGATAGTCCTGGATACGCGATAACCCGTGCGGTTTATGTACGGGGATAATAATGCCTTCTAGAAAGGCGCTCGGGACCACTGTCATCGGTGACATCAGCTCTTGTGCGTTTGCCGTCCACGTGGAAGCCAACAAATAGTGAAAACTTTTATAAAATTCGATCGGTATACCGTCAGGTCCAGGAGATCTGTTATCGAAACCCGCCTTGATAGCATCTACCATGTCATCTGTGGTTACGTCGTCTTGGAGGTCATGCACTGCGTCCACCGGAAGTGTGCTCATAGTAAGCTGAGCGACTTCTGAGATCAGTGCTGCAGAACGCGGTACGGCTGCGTATAGCCCGGCAAAATGAGCATGGAGAGCACGACCGATGCTTTGTTGGGTGTCGTGCCGGCGCCCTTCCACATCAGTGAGGACTGGGATCAGAGCTCGTCGTCGTCGTCGTTGTCTTTCCTGAAGGAGGTGGTACATCGACGGACGTTCTTGAGGAATACGATTAGAAGCACAAGAACAGACTACAGTTCCTTCCAATTGACGCCGCATGATCAAGGAGATCTGCGCCTTCGTGCGATGGACCATCGACTGCCGTGCTGGCGAGAAAGGCATTGTCGCGCAGTCACGTAGTATGTTGTAGAAGAAGTGCAGGGTATTAGTCTGTCACACCTTAAATTCCTTCCCATAAGTCATCGGTGTCTTTCTGAGGGTCGGCTTTGAACAGGAGAGCCACCATGATAAGGTGGAGTCATAGGCTTCTCGACGATGGCGGCAGCTTGCCCACGCTTCTTCGACCATACGGCGACGGTCTGAGGAGGCCAGGTGAGCGACATTGAGTTTCCTCAGACCACGACTATGCCGCACTTGCTGTCGGTTGAGAGTCACGTCACAGAGGTACGCATCATGGTCTGAAAAGGCCAGGGGCCAGACTTCCGCATGACGTGTGCCATCAGCAAGGGAGCGGGTAACGTAGATGCGATCTATGCGGCTTGACGAGTGAGAGGTGTAGATGTATAGCCCCGTTGAATTCCGTGGAGCTTCTTCCAAGTGTCAACAAGTTGTAGACGGTCGATGATCGCTGAAAGAGATGCACAAGGTGAATGTCGCGGGAGTTGGTCCGCGGGCTCTTGTGTCGAGTTAAAATCCCCACCGAGTTCCAAATCGTCCTGCGGACCTGTGAAGAGGGGTGTGTCGCTTTCGACAAAAAAAGTCTGCCGGTCATGACGGCGGCCAGTGCCGGACAGAGCGTAGATATTAATAATATGCACGCCGAACAGTGTGAGGGCCATACCTCGCGCAGTGGGGAGGTAGATGACGTCCTCTACAGGGAGTCCGTCGCGCAGCAGGATGGCGACGCCACTACCGGTGACGGATGCGGGGGAAACATGGGCGTTGTATCCGGTGGGAACTAGGAAGTCAGCCACAAACACCTCTTGTAAGGGTGCTATATCAACATCCGCAGAGTAAATAGTGTCTCGGAACATGGCCAGTTTGTGGGGTTGGCAAGATTCATCGTGGCGATACGATATTGCTGTGTACGGCCATCCTCAGTATTTGCCGAACGTGCGGTAGAAGTAGCCGGCAGGTGGAGACCCGCCAGTGGTGCCGCAGTGGTGATAATTACTGGCGGGGGGCCAGCCTCAGTGTCGCCGTGGTGGACTCCTGTGCAGACACGCTGGCAGTCGGTTCCACTTCTTCTTCAACATCATCGGCCCAGGAAGCTGACGACGTGGACACGTGACGGTCAGGTACTTCCGGAACGGGTGTTGTGGATTCCGCAACATGAGTGGCAGGGGGACCGCCGTCATCATTCGTTGACAACGGCGAGGACACGTCCCTGGACGGGAGAGGAGGCGTCACAGGAGGGGCGCCTGATGCTGCCACATCGCGGGACTCGGCGCAATGTGGGAGATCACCGTCAGACATCAGGTCCACATCTCGCGGGGCCGTCTGAGAAAGGGCGTCATCGGAAGGCGTTCGTCGTCGTTTCCTGTGTTTGCGAGGCGACCACTGTTTTCTGAATCAGAATGTGGTCGCCCGTCATCTGACGCCGAACCTGTATGGACAAAGGCAGACGTCGGCACGACACCGAGGTCGACGTCCATGGTTCCAACAGGAGCATCGGTTTCGGTCTGCAACGCGGACGGTCCTGAAGCGAGCACTGGAGGCGACGCCGTGCTTGTGTCGTTGGCGCGTTGTACTGTGGCGGGTGGCGTTGACGATGCTTCTGGCGCGATCCTGAGTGGCACGACGGGGTCCTGTGCTACTTTGGCGTAGGTGGTGGGTAAGCACGTGACCGTCGAAGCCTGGGTCTCTTCACGTAACGGCGTCTGTATTAAACGGCGTTGTAAGCATTTGGAACGTACATGTCTCTCCTGGCCACATCCTGCGCACGTTCGTGGCTGTCCATCGTACATGACGATGGCTCTCACTCCGCCAATCAGCAGGTACATTGGGACATGTTTCGTCAGCTCAGTTTTTATTTGCCGGACGCCATTTAATACGGGGTAGGTCGTAAATATTTGCCACTTCTCCGCAACTTGACCCAAGACGGTGCCTTATGGTTGGAAAGCGGCAATGACCACATCCTGAGGCACCTCGAACAGGAGCTCAAACACCCGCAATGTCCGGAGACCGAATCCAGCATGGGCGACTGTCACAGCACCAATATGTCCATCAGAGTGTTTAAATTTTAGTCCGGTGGCATGACGGTGAATTATGTCAGTGCAAATTTCCTCCGTCGACATCTTGATATAGGCAACACTTCCAGTGTAAGTAGGCTGTTTAGGTTTTTTTATTGGTAACGCCACCGCCACGTAGAGCTCTGTATGAAAATCACTGGCTGTGCGGTGTGCAGTCTGTGGCTGGTTTGCATTGTTGTCTGCCATTGTAGTGTTGGGCAGCGGCAGCTGGATGCTAACAGCGCGTAGCGTTGCGCAGTTGGACGTGAGCCGCCAGCAGTGGTGGACGTGGGGAGAGAGATGGCGGAGTTTTGAAATTTGTAAGAATTGGTGTCATGAACTGATATATATATATATATATATATATATATATATATATATATATATATATATATATATATATATATATATATATATATATATATTATGACTATTAAGGTAAATACATTGTTTGTTCTGTATTAAAATCTTTCATTTGCTAACTATGCCTATCAGTAGTTAGTGCCTTCAGTAGTTTGAATCTTTTATTTAGCTGGCAGTAGTGGCGCTCCCTGTATTGCAGTAGCATGAGTAACGAAGATTTTTGTGAGGTAAGTGATTTGTGAAACGTATAGGTTAATGTTAGTCAGGGCCATTCTTTCGTAGGGATTTTTGGAAGTCAGATTGCGTTGCGCCAAAAATATTGTGTTTCAGTTTAAGCACAGTCTTGTATAATTGTTCTAAGGGGACGTTTCATATGTCGACCCTTAGCCAAGGATACCTCACTTGAATCTTCTGATTTTTTCCTTGTAGTTTGCGTAATTAGTGTAGCTTTTGTTTATTGCTAGCGCGTAATCATAGAGAGAATTTCCTTTGTAGTTGCAGTCTTTCATTTTTGTACAGTAAAACAGTTTTGGCATGCATGTAGTTTTGCATGCAGTATTTCGCAGCTGCGCTTGGAATTAACTAGATATTATTTTCAGTGCTATGTTAATGTGTTCTCTTATTTTTGTTCTTCAAATTGTGTTTTTCTGTGTTGTAGTGTGAAAAATTGTGACAATAATGGCGTGTGAAAAACGTAACACTAGGCTCCAAAGTAAACTGAGAAATGACAGTGAAGACGAAAGCAGTGTGTTAGCGTCACCATGTAATGAACTCACTAATGTTCAAAGTAGTAATTTGGTAATAGCGCATAGGGAAATGGAGCGGGCTGCAAATAATGGTGTAGGCAGTGAAACAATTAGTGAACAGGGAAGCATTATCGATCGATCGGTCGGCAACAGCTCGCCTCAGGATTCCAAAATGACAGGAAACAATCTTGCAAATACTGTAGATTCAGATTTTGCGTCCTCACCGTTTTCTCAAATAAATCAAGACACATTTTCTGCTTTTCAAAATGCGAATGTTGCCGGTTCAAATGCACTGCCGAAAAGCACTGAGGAACATGTTTCAGACACCAGTGCACTGTTATTACAGTTAATGCAACAAATGGGACAAAGGCTACAAAAGTTAGACACAACGCTTGAACAAAATCAGAAACAAATGGGACAAAATCTTCAAAAGTTAGACACAATGGAACAAAATCTTCAAAAGTTGGACACAATGGAACAACACCAGAGACAAACACAGCACAGTTAGACTCAATGAAACAACACCAGAGACAAACACAGCAACAGTTAGACACAATGGAACAAAATCTTCAGAAGTTAGACAGCACACTTGAACAAACACGTGACGATTTAACTACTGAGTTACATAACATTGAATCGAAATGCCAAAAAATCTGTAATGACGTAAAAACACAAATTTGTGAGCATTTTCAACCTATTTTTTCGCGGCATGAAAATGCATTACAGAATCATGAAGCAGCCATAACAGAATTGCAAACTATTGTTCGTGAAAATCACGACACCTTGCAAGCTAAAATGGACTCAGTTGCATCCTCCGATTCGGTTACGCAACTTGCAAGAACTCAGGAAAACTTAAAGGACACAGTAGATTCGATTTCAACACAAATGGACACTCTGAAACTTGGTTCAGAAAAACACACTGAGGAAATGTGTTCACTATCGGAGAAAGTAGCCGAACTTTCGGATCAGTTCACTAATTTATCTGCAAAGGTAGATGATAATCTGAATGACACAAGACCTGTAGCCATCACTGACACAGAAGTGTATGAACAAATTAAGAAATTCAAACAAAATCAGAATCAAATTAATACGCAATACAAAAGAGAAATCCGGAAATTACAAGATCAGTTGACGCAGGTAATACAAAAATTTCATATTTCAGAGGACACTCGCGCTCCAACACGGGAAGAGGAACTTAGAAATACGGAAAAGCCACAAAATAATAACACAGGGCATTTCGAAAATCATGAAAGAAATTGGCAAGGTGCACCGAATTTTGAGATGGAACGGCCGACACGACGTAACAATGACCGATATGCCACTCGCCGACACGATGATTTTGACTATAAGCTGTTCATTACTGCAAGTAAATTCAAAACATTTAAGAATTCTGGCAACGACATTCATCCACAAGCGTGGCTCCATCAATTCTCTCATTGTTTTCCTCCCAACTGGTCATTAGAGCACAGAGTAGAATTATGTGTGGCTACTTGGAGAATGAGCCAGCGGTAAGAATGCGATCGGTCATTCACGATTGTCACAGTGAAGGAGAATTTTATCATGTCTTCGTCTCAGCATATTGGTCTCAAGCTACACAAGACCAAGTAAAACATAGCATCATGATGATGAAACACTTTGAGCAATCTGAATTTTCCAGTCTCGTCAAATATTTTGAAGACATGTTGCATAAGAATCAATATACACTCCTGGAAATGGAAAAAAGAACACATTGACACCGGTGTGTCAGACCCACCATACTTGCTCTGGACACTGCGAGAGGGCTGTTCAAGCAATGATCACACGCACGGCACAGCGGTCACACCAGGAACCGCGGTGTTGGCCGTCGAATGGGGCTAGCTGCGCAGCATTTGTGCACCGCCGCCGTCAGTGTCAGCCAGTTTGCCGTGGCATACGGAGCTCCATCACAGTCTTTAACACTGGTAGCATGCCGCGACGGCATGGACGTGAACCGTATGTGCAGTTGACGGACTTTGAGCGAGGGCGTATAGTGGGCATACGGGAGGCCGTGTGGACGTACCGCCGAATTGCTCAACACGTGGGGCGTGAGGTCTCCACAGTACATCGATGTTGTCGCCAGTGGTCGGCGGAAGGTGCACGTGCCCATCGACCTGGGACCGGACCGCAGAGACGCACGGATGCACGCCAAGACCGTAGGATCCTACGCAGTGCCGTAGGGGACCGCACCGCCACTTCCCAGAAAATTAGGGACATTGTTGCTCCTGGGGTATCGGCGAGGACCATTCGCAACCGTCTCCATGAAGCTGGGCTACGGTCCCGCACACCGTTAGGCCGTCTTCCGCTCATGCCCCAACATCGTGCAGCCTGCCTCCAGTGGTGTCGCGACAGGCGTGAATGGAGGGACGAATGGAGACGTGTCGTCTTCAGCGATGAGAGTCGCTTCTGCCTTGGTGCCAATGATGGTCGTATGCGTGTTTGGCGCCGTGCAGGTGAGCGCCACAATCAGGACTGCATACGACCGAGGCACACAGGGCCAACACCCGGCATCATGGTGTGGGGAGCGATCTCCTACACTGGCCGTACACCTCTGGTGATCGTCGAGGGGGCACTGAATAGTGCACGGTACATCCAAACCGTTATCGAACCCATTGTTCTACCATTCCTAGACCGGCAAGGGAACTTGCTGTTCCAACAGGACAATGCACGTCTGCATGTATCCCGTGCCACCCAACGTGCTCTAGAAGATGTAAGTCAACTACCCTGGCCAGCAAGATCTCCGGATCTGTCCCCCATTGAGCATGTTTGGGACTGGATGAAGCGTCATCTCACGCGGTCTGCATGTCCAGCACGAACGCTGGTCCAACTGAGGCGCCAGGTGGAAATGGCATGGCAAGCCGTTTCACAGGACTACATCCAGCATCTCTACGATCGTCTCCATGGGAGAATAGCAGCCTGCATTGCTGCGAAAGGTGGATATACACTGTACTAGTGCCGACATAGTGCATGCTCTGTTACCTGTGTCTATGTGCCTGTGGTTCTGTCAGTGTGATCATGTGATGTATCTGACCCCAGGAATGTGTCAATAAAGTTTCCCCTTCCTGGGACAATGAATTCACGGTGTTCTTATTTCAATTTCCAGGAGTGTATTTCAAACCCATATAGCCCTTCAGAACTCATCCGCATTTGCATAATGAAATTGCCTGAACATTTAAGGAATATTATTTTGGCAGGGCGTTGCAAAGACGACATTGAAACTTTTCAGGGACTCTTACAAGAACTGGAAATTGACACTGACAATCGCGGAACGCGAAAACAGGAGCACAGCAATTACAGGTCACACCTGTCACAATTCCGCGATGACAGAAATAATACACGACAAGGCTATTCGTAAACGTAAATCGTGACCAAAACAGACACCACCCGTATGGCAACCGTTGGCAGAGTAGTAATAATTACAGGGAAAGATCACCTCACCGCAGTAGTGACTATCACAGAGACAATCAAAAAAACAGACAATATGGGAACCAAAATAATTATTATCAGGGGAGACAGAATAACCTTAGACGCAACGGTCCACCGTGCAGTGACAATTCAGGGAGAAATTCTCCACCACTTAACCGACAAGAAAGAAACTACAGGAACTACCGACATGACGACAGACGATATAATCATAACGACAGACCGGAATTTCGTCAGAACTGGCGGGATTCAAACAGAGCTGGGCCCTCTCGGCAAGTTGAACTTGTAGAAGTTAGGTCTCCTAATCCCAATATCGACGCACGCCAACAAAGAGATAGCAGACAATGACTCGCACCGCAGGCAGCCACGTGCGCTGGCCGGCTCAGAGAAAAATAACATAGGCGCTAACCTTGAGAAAACAGTATTCTTTACCGACGTATACCACATGATAATTGCGTTCAAGTTGAAAGTCTGAGTAGTATGAAGAGCAAAGGATTTCACCATAATCTGCTTTTCAACTTTGTCTTTGCCATAAAACATTTCACTTCACATTTCTAGTATGCTTTGTCACACTGAGAAACTGTAAACATGCAACAATGTTTTGAAGTTAACTATACAGTCTAGAACCTAGGGAACATTTTTAAACAGAAATTACGAATGCATTGTTATAGTGAACCGACGACACAGTGTTGCTATTTGTACATTCTAGCTTGTTAGTTGCACGATTACATAACGACTATATGGCTTACATACTTAGAACATATAACATATACTGTTAATGAGGTTTTAATGCATCATTTTGGTTCAGTTGATAAGACATTCTTTATTTGAAGTACTTTCTGTGAGATTAAAGATGACTTAGCGTTTGCTTTCTTTGATAGCTACACGATTATATCACGACGCTACTAATGAGTGACAATTTTCAGTGTTGCTTTTGCAGTTTATCTGTTTTATATCTGCACAGTTTTTCTGAATTTTTCTGGAAAGTAAAATATGTTTTAGTAGTAACTTTTGTGGTATAGCTACAATGAGACAGCCTTTATCGTAGCACAACAATACGTTACATTACAGTACTTTCTTGATCACGGTAAGGTACGTAATAACTACGATATCTATACGGAAAGCATTTCACCTTCGTTTATGATGAGGTAAGTACAATGACTTCAGCAGAACTTTGCTTACAGAGGACGATAACTACGACAGTTCCACAGAATTATCTTACAGAAAAACGCACATTTAGCACTACAGGGCACGCGTTTGAATGATTAATTTTGTACTTAAACCATTTATTTATCAATATTGTTGAATTAAAAAGAAAATTTTTTGTGATACATTTCATTCCATTGCTGTAATCTGTAACACCTGAGGGTATAATTACATTAATCCTCAGGGGGGTACACGCTTACTTTGTGTACCATGTGATTGGCAAGCACAAGGAGCCCTAGCTAATATGGCATTTACTTATACAACTTTACACATCGGTACCATATTTCTCTAACACATAAATTACACAGCTATCTGATAATTTAACTGAGAGACAAACTGTTTTTTACTACATCAGAGACAGATGTTTACGTAATTACACAGTTGGATAACTTCACACTTATGAAATTGTATTTTGTCTGTACTGTGTGAACCCTTCATATTTTTTTCGGAACCATTGTGATGCTATGAGAGCTTTGAATGATGAATTTGGTATGGGATCATGATTTTTAAAGTACGTTTGAGGCAGCTGACACTTTTGACATGAGCAGAGAATTTTTTTTAGGGTTTGAAATTATTGAAGGAAGCTACGACGATTTTGAGATTTGACTGAGGTGATATGATGTTATTATTACGATAACTATGTGTATTATGCTGTTGTGGTATGTTTATGGTCAATAAGCTGATGCTATATGAGTTATTTGATTATGCTATGTATCTGTTATGATGAAATATTGAAGAAGTGTCGACGAATAAGGTAAGGAATAAAGAGTAGTGGTTAGGGACTCTGGTTTGTGAAAAAGGATGTCGGAAACCGAGAATCGTACTTTAAGAGTTATGAAATGTATGCAAATGCGTGAATGTATTACAATGCCGACGAAAATTTTTTGGACACTGTTATATCAATAGAATTTTGTTTCTACAGATGTGTAACGCAAATTCTTGACCTATGAAATATTTTTTATATGAGACTGCCACTGTAGCGGAAACTGGTGTCGTAAATATTTCGACAAGACAGTTAAGTGTCCACCTGCACGTAATGCGTCGTAGGCACCCAGCTGCGCGACAACCACCTGACAAAGGAAAGCCATTAGTGTGTGCCTGTCAGAGGCACAGGTGGAGAAAAAATAAAAAAAGAGGCCGTTATCCTCGCTATTGACATTCCTTTGGAGAAAGCATCGCAAAAACGACACGCTCATTACTTCGAAAGATATTTTCTTACATCTGCGCACCTGATAATGACAAGCGTCTTTCTACTAGAATTGAGAGAATTTCTACTACCTTATGAAATCCCACATCACTATTGAATGATATTTTTATGCTTTTTACATAAATGCTTATTTCATTTGATATCTGTTTTCCAGCTGTGTTGCAGCATTGGTTTTATAAAATAAAAGTAAATGCATTTGCTAATGTGAAAACTTTCTGTCAACAGATCTGTTAAATAATAATTTTATGATCCACATTCTTCAAAAAAAAAATAAAATAAAAGGAGCACTTGGAAAGGAAAGAACAACAAGAAGGGACTAGTAACTGTATATATAATTTTCTTTTCAAGTACTTGGTAATTTGTTGTAGCATTAGTTTTTGTGGTGCACCACTTTAATTGCATAGACATTAAGATGTGAATAGACATTGTACTCATCTGCATTGTTGTCTTTAGTGTAACATTTTTTCTGCTTGAGCTTTGTCATGTTTAGGTATAAGTTATAGCATTTGCTGCGGCTGTTTGCCATTCATAGTGCTACTGAATGTCACTTTTTATTACTAGCTTAAGCCAATTTTATTACTGATTTATTTTTCTTGTTTGCTGCGCATTGCCTTATATTAGTTGTAATATTGCTGCCTTTTTTTACCAATTTCCATTCTTTTATCATTGCTGTTTGTGTAAATTGTTTTGTGCTGCTGCATTACCTCGTCCCTTAGTTAAGCATCTGAGCTCAGTAGATTTAAGTTAGCTTGAGAGGGGGTAACCTATATAAGAGAATGAGTTGCGATGAATTTGAAGAAATGCACTGAGAGGTTATATGAGAAAAGTACAGAAAGCAGGTATAGATAGGACTTTTTGGAAATAATGAAGAACGAAGGGAGATCTCCGAGAAGAAAAGAAAGTTTTGTTTGCAAAATACTGCAGTAAAACAAACCCTGCCCTTTCCTTGTGTTATCCCACTATGTGTTTGTGTACCCTTGTGTATTTATGTTCTTCCTGTCTTTATATGTTTATCTGATAAGACTTATGTTGCAGAATTTTTCTAATACTAAGCTACATTCACTATGATGAGGAATACTGTTATCCTCAAATATAATTTGCAATAATAACATGTTATTTACTTTGTAAAGATGTTTACACATTATTTATTCAGTTTTGTTCTAATGCTCATGTGTGAAGTTGATGTTTCAAAAGTTATTCTGATCTTTTATGTATGTACTTATGTCATAATTTTTGCAACACTGATGTATTTGCTACTTCGATTCTTTTGTAAAGCCTGTACTACTACAAATGTTATCTGTGTTGTTATGTTCTTTAATGATACATTTTGTACCTTTGTTATTGTATTCTCATGTTATAAAATTGTAATTGACACCAGTTCATAAAATTAAGTAACTTGTAAATTACATTTCACTGCACACGTTTCTGTTGGTCATAGTATATGGACAATTTGTGAGAAGTAGGGACTCATAGTGTTTACACATGTGTTAATAATTCAGCAAGGGACTGGATAACAGCATTGCTGGTTCTAAGGACATTTCAAAAAAAAAAAAATGTTGTGAGTGCACAAGTGGTGGTTCATGTACTTGCCATATTGTCTGCAAGACTCTTCAATGGTGATTGTGCACCTGCACAGTCGCAACAGATGGCTGCTAGCCATCTCTACAAGGACTACAGTGGGTCTGTATCTTTGATGGCCCACCAATACCATTATTTCTACAAGGATTGCAATGGGTCTGTACCTCTGGTGGCCCACCAATTCCCTAATCTCTACCAGGACTACAGTGGGTCTGCTCTGTGATGACCTACCTACCAATAGTCTTCAATTTCGACTGACTCTGCTGTGGGTTTTGCTCTGTTGTGACCCATTACCTGTCTGAACGTCAAGAGTCAGCACTGTTTTTCCGTTGGAAGGACAACACTACTTCTTCAAGACCGCTTAGAAATCCACTACTTCCAAGTGCAATTTCTTTTATTGCTCAGACTTTGAGAAAAACACTGCAATTTTACTGTGAGGAACGATCAGGACCGTCTTTATGGGCTGTGAGAAAATTTTAGCTTTTGACCAACATTGTATCAATACGCGTGTGCATTTGATATCTTTGTTATTGTAATGATGAAAAATTTTATCAAATCATTATTGGCCAGTGCCCAAAACAATTTGCAATATTTTTTGTGGGGAGCATGGGGGCTATGTAAGTAGGCTGTTTAGGTTT
Source organism: Schistocerca gregaria (assembly GCF_023897955.1). Taxonomy (NCBI): domain Eukaryota; kingdom Metazoa; phylum Arthropoda; class Insecta; order Orthoptera; family Acrididae; genus Schistocerca; species Schistocerca gregaria. The sequence continues at coordinate 202,654,891 of NC_064921.1, forward strand.
TTTTATTGGTAACGCCGCCGCCACGTAGCGCTCTGTATGAAAATCACTGGCTGTGCCGTGTGCAGTCTGTGGCTGGTTTGCAATGTTGTCTGCCATTGTTGTGTTGGGCAGCGGCAGCTGGATGCTAACAGCGCGTAGCGTTGCGCAGTTGGACGTGAGCCGCCAGCAGTGGTGGACGTGGGGAGAGAGATGGCGGAGTTTTTAAATTTGTAAGAATTGGTGTCATGAACTGATATATATATATATATATATATATATATATATATATATATATATATATATATATATATATATTATGACTATTAAGGTAAATACATTGTTTGTTCTGTATTAAAATCTTTCATTTGCTAACTATGCCTATCAGTAGTTAGTGCCTTCAGTAGTTTGAATCTTTTATTTAGCTGGCAGTAGTGGCGCTCCCTGTATTGCAGTAGCATGAGTAACGAAGATTTTTGTGAGGTAAGTGATTTGTGAAACGTATAGGTTAATGTTAGTCAGGGCCATTCTTTCGTAGGGATTTTTGGAAGTCAGATTGCGTTGCGCTAAAAATATTGTGTTTCAGTTTAAGCACAGTGTTGTATAATTGTTCTAAGGGGACGTTTCATACCAGTGATGGAAAAATGTATGCGGATTACGTCCTGGGGGTTCAAACGTAGATCCTCTCGTAGAAACTATTCAACTTCAAAAGCTCTGGGTCGTGGATGTTCGGCCTGAAACGTTACTTTGATCGTTGCACGGCGGTACGGGTGCGCCATGGAGTACGTTAGTACTGGACCCAATAGACACAAACACCGCGACGCGGAAGTAAACAGCACAGAGAGCGGAGTGTCGGACGCTAACACGGCTGTGAGCCGACTGAAGCCATCGGAGTTACCCAAACACGACTCACACCAAATCTTCAGATTTTTACTTCTGCCAGTACCTCGTCTCCTACCTTCCAGACATCACAGAAGCTCTCCTGCGAACCTTGGTAGAGCACTTGCCCGCGAAAGGCAAAGGTTCCGAGTTCGAGTATCGGTCCGGCACACAGTTTTAAAGTGCCAAAAAGTTTTAAGGCTAGAGAAAGTAATTACAGAAAATCATTTGGCTGTTTCACAGTTATTAGTTTCATATGAGATACATAAACAATCGATATTGTTTTTAAATTGAATTATGATGAATGATAAAGGTTTTTCTGCAAGTTTTTACCTACGTCTTTCAAGAATCATAAAAGTCTTAATTCATTGCACTGTCCGCCCCTGGTAGCTAAGTGGTCAGCGTGACGGAATGTCATACCTACCGGTCCGGGTTCGATTTCCGGCTGGGTCGGAGATTTTCTTCATTCAGGGACTGGGTGTTGTGTTGTCCTTATCATCGTTATTTCATCCCCATCGACACGCAAGTAGCCGAAGTGGCGTCAACTCGAAAGACTTGCACCACGCGAACGGCGACACGACTGGTGGCCCTAGCCACACGGCATTTCTATTTCCATTGCACTGATCTGAATGAATAATTTCCTCCCCAGGGCGACCAGTGCGTTATGTAGTGTAGAACATAGTTGTATTAGTATGTCCTCCCCTAAAATCTTATAAAACATTGGGTGATCAAAGTTCGATTTTCGTGCCCACCATTCCTTGAACATTATTTCGCAATAACACATGCTGCTCCCGTCTCATAGACGACACTCTCATCAAAATGCAGCGCGTTTTACTTGGAATGTAGTGAGTTATGGCTCAAATGGCTCTGAGCACTATGCGACTTAACATCTGTGGTCATCAGTCGCCTAGAACTTAGAACTAATTAAACCTAACTAACCTAAGGACATCACACACATCCATGCCCGAGGCAGGATTCGAACCTGCGACCGTAGCAGTCGCGCGGTTCCGGACTGAGCGCCTAGAACCGCGAGACCACCGCGGCCGGCGTAGTGAGTTAGTAGTGCACAATTGCAGTAGGTAGTAAGTAAACAGACTGTTTTACATTTCGTTCACAAATGCGTAAGACTCAGTTTCAAATATGGCAACACTATTAACAAACGAAAAATAGGTTATTAATTTAGATGTGGAAATGACTGTAACTTTAAATCCATTTTTGTCAAAAAACGTCAGAATATGAAATAAGGCCAACTAGGGCACTATGCTAGCATGTTTACTGATCCTACGAGGTCAACACACATGTATTTAAGTGCATACTGTGCTCAGCCGAAAGCAGAAAAATCTAGAAAATAAGCTAATAATATACTCCCAAACTGGTCATACTAGAATGTTCCACCGTTTTAGGCTGCCAGGGTACGGAAACAGAATTACATTGGCGATGGTACGACCATGACCGCCGCCATACATACAGAGTGCATTCCATAAGTAATGCGACCAATTTCTTTCTGACGCAACGGTACACCACAGCGTGCTACAACCGGCTGGGCTAAGTGGAGGGGGGTGTTAGCTTCAAAATGCTCTTTGTCTCATTCCGCTGCGAGCGGCCGGAGAGTCAGGACCTGCGTTTCCGTCAATCCCCTTTCAAATTTATGTAACACGGCACAATGGATCATTCTGTAGAGCAACGGTAAGCTATCAAATTTTGTGTTAAACTTGGGAAATCCGCCACCGAGATGTTTCCATTACTTCAGCATGTCTTTGGGACTGATTGCTTGTCCGAATCACAAGTTTTCCGATGGCACAAGTCGTTCATGGAGGGCCGAGAAGACGAACCTCGCAGCGGACGGCCCTCAACCGCACGAGTCGACGAAAATGTGACGCGTGTGCGCGACTGTTTGAACTCTGACAGGCGGCTCAGGCTTCAGTTGATAGCACAAACTCTAAACATGTCAAAAACAACCGTTTTCCGCATTGTGACTGAAGATTTGAACGTGGGAAAGGTAAGTGCCTAACTCGTCCCAAAAGTGTTGACCGACGAACACAAGCACATGCGAGTGCTTTGGTGCCGAGAAATGTTGGAAATGTGTGAAAATGATCCTCATTTTTTTAAACTCAGTTATCACTGGTGATGAGTCATGGATTTTTGAGTACGACCCTGAGACAAAAAGACAGAGTTCAGGGTGGTACATCCCACCGTCGCCCATCCGAAGAAGGCACGCATGAGCAAGTCCAGGATCAAAACCATGCTCATTGTCTTCTTTGACGTCAGAGGCATTGCCCACCACGAATTAGTACCTACCAGGACTACAGTGAACTCAGCTTTCTGCTTGAATGTGCAAAAGACTGAAAAGGAAGGTCTTGCGCTGCTGAAGCGACGTCAAGGACATATGGAAAGTTCACCACGACAACGCCCAGATTCACAGCGCCTTCATTGTCAACGACTTCTTAGCCAGGACCAAGACCCCATTGCTTCCCCAGCCTCCCTACAGTACTGAACTGGCTCCTGCTGACTTTTTTTGGTTTCCTCAGTTGAAATGAATAATGAAAGGAAAACATTGGGACACGATTGAAAGCATCCAGGCGCATGTTACATTAGCTCTAAGGGACATTCCGGAAAAGGCATTCCAGGATGCCTTCCAGGCATGGAAACACCGCCTCCAGAAGTGTATCGACGCAAGATGGTGCTATTTTGAAAAATTTTGATTATTTGTACTAATATATTCAATAAATGACTTTTTATGATTTTGGTCGCATTACTTACAATGCACCTTGTACATATGCCAACACCACTGCACAAGAATAATGTCAACCACTGTCCACGCATTCCTGAGGATGCACTCTGAATGGCCAGTAGCCAAGAAAGGTATGAGGCTTAAGGATGAGTTAAAAATGTGAGTGAACAAACGGATATGGCAGCAAAATAATGAACTGTTATTGGAACACAATATCTTAGAAGCTCCCTGATAAATCTGTTTCCAAGACAGTGATGTAGTGTAGAAAAGGCGACAGGGAATGGGAGGGGGGGGGGGCAGGAGAGGGTTTAGTGGGAGGGGAAAGGGGAAGGGTGTGACATAGAAAGGGGATGTGCCTTGGCGAGGGGAGGGGCATGATATCATGCATTTTCCCTGCTACTACATTTAGGCAACTCAAAGGCCAAACTTCAAGTTTTTTCCAAAACGCCCATTGTATTTCTACTGACCATCGATTCCCATCCCAGTGTGACTGTCCTTGGGCCATAAAGACGGTTTTGGCAGTGCATTCTTCAATTGCAATAATTAATCATTTTTTAATGATTGACGTCCGCAATGAGTAGTCCCATTTGACCTCAAAGTCGCTCGTGTAAGACAGGGTTAAAAAGAACTCTCGTATAAGAATGCATTTTTGCTGATGCGAAGATTCCCAGCGAGTTTGGCGAGAAGCCATAGTACCTAGGGCTGGTTGCGGTCAGCTGGCAACGTGCGTTGCAACGCCACGAAAAGAAAAAAAAGTGTTTGATTCTATAATCTGTTTATTGAAGTGCTTTTGGTTACAGAATGTTTTTGTTTTTTCCGTCTGGTGTGTACAAGAATAAATCAGACGGTTCCCTGACGCCCTGGAAAGCCGCATACGGCTGTCGATATGAGAAGCAAGAATTTTCCAAATTTTGTCCACACACTTGCAGTGATTTTCCCTGCACTTCATTGATACTTCAGAAATAAATACATAAAAACGACCGTATTAGAGTGCAAAGTTGTGTCAAAATTTCAAGCCAATCTGTTAAGAACTTTCCGAGATTTGCTATTAAGAACAAACGAATAGAAAATGTAATTGTTCCTAATCGCAAATCGCGGAATTTTATCGACCGATTGATCTGAAATTTTGATACAACGTTGCACTGGACTGTGCCCGTGGTTTTATCTACCTTTTTTCAAAACGTTTGCGAGATGTGTCGCCGAATAGCTTTAGCAGTAAATACGTAAAAAAACAGAACGTCATGCCTGTTGTAGGAGTTTCGAACGAATTTCAATGTTCATGATGTCATATCTTCTGAACTATGTGTCTTATGGTCATATAAATTTGCCGAAACATTTACTGGTATATGTAAACACTGCATGGAAAATATGTTGCGAACAGAGTCAGTAGCAACGTAATAATACACTGAAGCACCAAATAAACTGGTATAGGCATGCAGTTCAAATGCAGAGATATGTAAACAGGGAGAATACGGCACTGCAGACGGCAACGCGTATATAAGACAAGTGTCTGGCACAGATGTTAGATTAGTTACTGCTGCTACAATGGAAGGTTATCAAGATTTAAGTCAGTTCGAACGCGGTGCTGTAGTCGACGCACAAGTGATGGGACACAGCATCTCGAGATAGCGTTGCAGTCGGGATATTCCCGTACGACTATTTCACGAGTGTACCATGAAAAAAATGGTTCAAATGGCACTGAGCACTATGGGACTTAACATCTATGGTCATCAGTCCCATAGAACTTAGAACTACTTAAACCTAACTAACCTAAGGACAGCACACAACACCCACTCATCACGAGGATGTACCATGAATATCAGGGATCCGGTAAAACATTCAGTCTCAGAAATCGCAGCTGCCGGGAAAAGATCCTGCAAGAACGGGACCAACGACGATTGAAGAAAATCGTTTTATGTGACAGAAGTGAAACCCTTCCTGCAAATTGCTGCCGGTTTCAATGGTGGGCCATCAACAAGTTTCGCTGTGCGAACCATTCACCGAATATCATCGATATATAAAAATGCAATAAATGAAGCAGGCTAAAAGGAATACAGACGTCTCAAAAATGAGATCGACAGGAAGTGCAAAATGGCTAAGCAGGGATGGCTAGAGGACAAATGTAAGGATGTAGAGGCTTATTTCACTAGGGGTAAGGTAGATACTGCCTACAGCAAAATTAAAGAGACCTTTGGAGATAAGAGAACCACTTGTATGAACATCAAGGGCTCAGATGGAAACCCAGTTCTAAGCAAAGAAGGGAAAGCAGAAAGGTGGTGGTGGTTAGTGTTTAACGTCCCGTCGACAACGAGGTCATTAGAGACGGAGCGCAAGCTCGGGTTAGGGAAGGATTGGGAAGGAATTCGGCCGTACCCTTTCAAAGGAACCATCCCGGCATTTGCCTGAAGCGATTTAGGGAAATCACGGAAAACCTAAATCAGGATGGCCGGAGACGGGATTGAACCGTCGTCCTCCCGAATGCGAGTCCAGTGTGCTAACCACTGCGCCACCTCGCTCGCCTAAGCAGATAGGTGGAAGGAGTATATAGAGGGTCTATACAAGGCCGATGCACTTGAGGACAATATTATGGAAATGGAAGAGGATGTAGATGAAAATGAAATGGGAAATACGATACTGCGTGAAGAGTTTGACAGAGCACTGAAAGACCTGAGTCGAAACAAGGCCCCCAGAGTAGACAACATTCCATTAGAACTACTGACGGCCTTGGGAGAGCCAGTCCTGACAAAACTCTACCATCTGGTGAGCAAGATGTATGAGACAGGCGAAATACCCTCAGACTTTAGAAGAATAAAATAATTCCAATCCCAAAGACAGCAGGTGTTGACAGATGTGAAAATTACCGAACTATCAGTTTAATAAGTCACAGCTGCAAAATACTAACGCGAATTCTTTACAGACGAATGGAAAAACTAGTAGAAGCCGACCTCGGGGAAGATCAGTTTGGATTCCGTAGAAATGTTGGAACACGTGAGGCAATACTGACCCTACGACTTATCTTAGAAGGAAGATTAAGGAAAGGCAAACCTACGTTTCTAGCATTTGTAGACTTAGAGAAAGCTTTTGACAATGTTGATTGGAATACTCTCTTTCAAATTCTGAAGGTAGCAGGGGTAAAATACAGGGAGCGAAAGGCTATTTACAATTTGTACAGAAACCAGATGGCAATTATAAGAGTCGAGGGACATGAAAGGGAAGCAGTGGTTGGGAAGGGATTAAGACAGGGTTGTAGTCTCTCGCCGATGTTATTCAATCTGTATATTGAGCAAGCAGTAAAGGAAACAAAAGAAAAATTCGGTGTAGGTATTAAAATCCATGGAGAAAAAATCAAAATGTTGAAGTTCGCCGATGACATCGTAATTCTGTCAGAGACAGCAAAGAACTTGGAAGAGCAGTTGAACGGATTGGATAGTGTATTGAAAGGAGGATATAAGATGAACATCAACAAAATCAATTGAGGATAATGGAATGTAGTCGAATTAAATTGGGTGTTGCTGAGTGAATCAGATTAGGAAATGAGACACTTAAAGTAGTAAAGGAGTTTTGCTATTTGGGGAGCAAAATAACTGATGATGGTCGAAGTAGAGAGGATATAAAATGTAGACTGGCAATGGCAAGGAAAGCGTTTCTGAAGAAGAGAAATTTGTTAACATCGAGTATAGATTTAAGTGTCAGGAAGTCATTTCTGAAAGTATTTGTATGGAGTGTAGCCATGTATGGAAGTGAAACATGGACGATAAATAGTTTGGACAAGAAGAGAATAGAAGCTTTCGAAATGTGGTGCTACAGAAGAATGCTGAAGATTAGATGGGTAGATCACATAACTAATGAGGAAGTACTGAACAGGATTGTGGAGAAGAGAAGTTTGTGGCACAACTTGACGAGAAGAAGGGATCGGTTGGTAGGACATGTTCTGAGGCATCAAGGGATCACCAATTTAGTATTGGAGGGCAGCATGGAGGGTAAAAATCGTAGAGGGAGACCAAGAGATGACTACACTAAGCAGATTCAGAAGGATGTAGGTTGCAGCAGGTACTGGGAGATGAAGAAGCTTGCACAAGATAGAGTAGCATGGAGAGCTGCATCAAATCAGTCTCAGGACTGAAGACCACAACAACAACATGGGAACCGAAGGCCCACTCGTGTACAGTTTCTGGCAGCATAACACAAAGCTTTACGCCTTGCCTGGGCCTGTCGACATCGACATTGGACTGTTGATGACTGGAAACGTGATGCCTGGTCGGACGAGTCTCGTTTCAAATTGTATCGAGCGGATGGACATGTACGGGTATGGAGACAACCTCATGAATCCGTGGACCTTGCATGTCAACAGGGGACTGTTCAAGCTTGTGGAGGCCCTGTAATGGTGTGCGGCGTATACAGTTGGAGTGATATGAAACCCCTGATACGTCTAGATACGACTCTGACAGGCGACATGTACGTAAGTATCCCGTCTGATCATCTGCAGTTTAAACACTTCCGCTAGCCACCAAACTCCCCAGTCAAGAACATTATACAGCATTACTGAGATGAATTTCGACGTGTTGTTCAGAAGGGATCTCCATCCCCACGTAGTCTTACGCATTTATGGTCAGCCTTGCAGTTTTCATGGTGTCAGTTCCCTCCAGCACTTCTTCAGACATTAGTCGAGTTCATGCCACATCGTGTTGAGGTACTTCTGCGTGCTCACTGAGCCCTGCAGTATGTTAGGCAGGTGCACCACTTTCTTTGCCTCTTCAGTGTACATCAAAACGTCGTGTCTGACGCAGCAGTTCTACTGCATATGCAGCGAAAATGTAGTTATTGACAACCTTTTTAGCTTTCGTCATTTTCTGGGTGGTGTCATCGAGAAAAGTTTTTAGTGAAGGTTTAAAATGACAAATTATGTAAAGTTTGCTGCCAGTCGCTAAATGCTCTCCTTCTTAAATAATGGATGCATGAATCTGAATATTTTCGCGCGCTGGCGTCTCATTGCTTAACCCGTTATTTGGCAAACACAGGAATATTGCAATGAAAAAATATTAATGCATACGGTCACGAGAACAATTTTACATGTACACTCCTGGAAATGGAAAAAAGAACACATTGACACCGGTGTGTCAGACCCACCATACTTGCTCTGGACACTGCGAGAGGGCTGTACAAGCAATGATCACACGCACGGCACAGCGGACACACCAGGAACCGCGGTGTTGGCCGTCGAATGACGCTAGCTGCGCAGCATTTGTGCACCGCCGCCGTCAGTGTCAGCCAGTTTGCCGTGGCATACGGAGCTCCATCGCAGTCTTTAACAATGGTAGCATGACGCGACAGCGTGGACGTGAACCGTATGTGCAGATGACGGACTTTGAGCAAGGGCGTATAGTGGGCATGCGGGAGGCCGGGTGAACGTACCGCCGAATTGCTCAACACGTGGGGCGTGAGGTCTCCACAGTACATCGATGTTGTCGCCAGTGGTCGGCGGAAGGTGCACGTGCCCGTCGACCTGGGACCGGACCGCAGCGACGCACGGATGCACGCGAAGACTGTAGGACCTTACGCAGTGCCGTAGAGGACCGCACCGCCACTTCCCAGCAAATTAGGGACACTGTTGCTCCTGGGGTATCGGCGAGGACCATTCGCAACCGTCTCCATGAAGCTGGGCTACGGTCCCGCACACCGTTGGGCCGTCTTTCGCTCACGCCCCAACATCGTGCAGCCCGCCTCCAGTGGTGTCGCGACAGGCGTGAATGGAGGGACGAATGGAGACGTGTCGTCTTCAGCGATGAGAGTCGCTTCTGCCTTGGTGCCAATGATGGTCGTATGCGTGTTTGGCGCCGTGCAGGTGAGCGCCACAATCAGGACTGCATACGACCGAGGCACACAGGGCCAACACCCGGCATCATGGTGTGGGGAGCGATCTCCTACACTGGCCGTACACCTCTGGTGATCGTCGAGGGACACTGAATAGTGCACGGTACATCCAAACGGTCATCGAACCCATCGTTCTACCATTCCTAGACCGGCAAGGGAACTTGCTGTTCCAACAGGACAATGCACGTCCGCATGTATCCCGTGGCACCCAATGTGCTCTACAAGATGTAAGTCAACTACCCTGGCCAGCAAGATCTCCGGATCTGTCCCCCATTGAGCATGTTTGGGACTGGATGAAGCGTCGTCTCACGCGGTCTGCACGTCCAGCACGAACGCTGGTCCAACTGAGGCGCCAGGTGGAAATGGCATGGCAAGCCGTTCCACAGGACTACATCCAGCATCTCTACGATCGTCTCCATGGGAGAATAGCAGCCTGCATTGCTGCGAAAGGTGGATATACACTGTACTAGTGCCGACATTGTGCATGCTCTGTTGCCTGTGTCTATGTGCCTGTGGTTTTGTCAGTGTGATCATGTGATGTATCTGACCCCAGGAATGTGTCAATAAAGTTTCCCTTTCCTGGGACAATGAATTCACTGTGTTCTTATTTCAATTTCCAGGAGCTTATTTTTCAGAATACAATGTCGCCCACAAAATGCGCATGAGTACTACAACGTTGTTTTGCAGCATGTTATATGAAATCTCTTAAAACAATTTCTTTTTGGTACAGAGCACACAACTATTCCATATTTTCCATACTTCACCCGCGAACACTCCCGAGGGCAAAGCCTACACCTTCCCTTTTAGCCCATTCCCTGGCCAGTGAACAAAATTGTAGTATTGTACATTATTTATGGCCTCAGGAGCTATTGTTTCCTTCTTATTCTGGACTTGTTGACGATCCAATACTCAGAACCAGGCTTCCTCTTCGCAGGAAAAATCAGTCATTTGCTACGTCCCATGTGATAATTCGCTAGTACACTTGTATAGTAACTCACCTTCAACACTTCCTACATCTACATCTACGTCATTACTCTGCTCTTCACAATAAAGTGCCTGGCAGAGGGTTCAATGAACCACCTTCAAGCTGTCTCTCTACCGTTCCAATCCCGTACGGCACGCGGGAAAATCGAGCACTTAAATTTTTCTATGCGAGCCCCGATTTCTCTTATTTTATCGTGATGGTCATTTCTCCTTATGCAGGTGGGTGCCAACAGAATGTTTTCGCAATCGGAGGAGAAAACTAGTCATTGAAATTTCATGAGAAGATCACGTCGCAACGAAAAACGCCTTTGTCTTAGTGATTGCCACTCCAATTCACGTATCACGTCTGTGACACTATCTCCCCTATTTCGCGATAGTACAAAACGAGCTGCCCTTCATTGTAGTTTTTCGATGGCATCCGTCAGTGCCATCTGATGCGGATCACACACCGCACAGAAATACTCCAGAATAGGGCGGACAAGCGTGGTTTAAGCAGTCTCTTTAGTAGACCTGTTGCACCTTCTAAGTGTTCTGCCAATGAATCGCAGTCTCTTTCGATTTACAAGCCATATTTAGTGAACAAGAAGAAACAGCGCCACAAAGTAAGAAGAAACTGCTAGACAGGTAACTGACGCTGTCGTATCTTGCACGGTGTCTGCTGTTTCACGCTATTCCGAAACTTTTCACCAGAGACAACAGAAGACAGCAGAATATCTCTGTACGTGAGAGTTTAAATATTTCTTGCAAGCACAATTTCCCATCCAAAGGCGAAACCTTAAGGGGGGTAGGACGTCAAACGGACCGACTTGGAGCAGAAGAGGCACCACAGGACATTTTAATTTCCAGTGTCTATACGTTTACAAATAAATTGATAAAACTTTTTCAGCATGACCAGGAAGGATTTGAATTCACTCTCATAGCAATGGAAGTTCGAAAACATAATTAAATGATTTTTGTTACATGTGAAATTTCATCATTTTTTCACTTACTAATGTCGGTATTTGTTGCCATAGGCACACTTTTCTTCATAAGTAAGAGAGATTCTTCAATGAATTATGCACAGCATACAAACACCTTACGTAAAGGTGTATGAAACTCTAGAATTTTCCAAATCTATTAAAAACTGTGGTAAAAATTGAGGTAATTAACTACAAAATTTGTGTTTTTTCTAAACATGAAGTTTAAAATACAACAGCTCACTCGTTTTTTCATAAATTAAATAAATTCTAGACTTTCATACACCTGTAAGTACGGTGCGTATGCTGTGCAAAATTCATCGAAGAATCTCTCTAACTTATGAAGAAAAGTGTACCTTTAGCAACAAATGCAGCCATTAGTAAGTGAAAAAATGATGAAATTTCGCACGTAAAAAAAATTTTATTTTGTTATATTTTCGAACTTCTACTGCTATGAGTATGAATTCTGAATCCTTCCTGGTCATCCTGACAAAGTTTTATGAATTTATTTGTAAAAGTATAGACAGTGGAAATTAAGATGTCCTGTGGTGCCTCTCCTGTTCCAAGTCGGCGAGTTTGACGTCTTACCCCCCTTAAACACGATGCACACAACAATGTACGATTTTGGTGTTACTTGAGGGCAACATTGTGTAATAAATGCTTATATTATCGTTATTCCTGAACTACGCATTTTTTTTTTTTTTTTTTTTTTTTTTTTTTTTTTTTTTGTTGCGAACCTTCGCGGGCGTACGGAGAAGGACTCACCAAAGTGTCATCGCAATCAGATGAATAGTTTAAGAATGCATAGAGGACACATATACAAAAACATTCATTTTTATTTATATAGATGAAAATCGTATACATCCGTGGCACACTAAAAGCGAGAGTAACGGTAATCTGTATTTTTTTTTTGGGGGGGGGGGGGGAAGGGTGACTGTAACAAATTGTAATCCTATCCAGAACCGAACCTTGGGTCCAGGTCTGGGTATGAACCATGCTTACACGGCGCTCCAGCGAAAAGTACTCGCATGACGCGGGTCACCTGTTGCGGCCGGCAGGCGGCAGCAGCGTCGCGCCTGCCGTGTCGCTCGGGCCTTGAGCAGGTGGTGGCCGCAACAGGTGAGTGGAAGTGCCGAAGACCAGCAGCGGACTGCAGAAAGTCGGCCGCCGCACCAGCTGTAGCAGCCGCGCCACACCGCACCACTCGGGCTTACAGCAGGTCAGTCACTCTCCGACGGCTACCGCTGTCACACGCATCTCTGCGTAGCGACGGGGGCGTATAAGGGAATACACAGCCTAACCAGTCTCTAAATATTGTTCTTTTTCATTATTATTTATTTACGACGCTTTTGAGACGCTTTGCTCCATAACACGCGTTAGTTCTGGTGTTTGGCTCTGGAGCATTTCTCCTGCAGACATGTGATGTTAAAGTATCTACAGTGCTGTGCATTTATGTAAAATGCCTCTCTAGCAAAGTGTATGAACGGCGAATGTGTTAAGCTCAAATTTAGTGCTCTTACGGAAAACGACGACGCACAGTATAGTAGATATCTCGACATCATTATTATCCCGGGAGCAATAAACGCGAGCCATACACCAAAAGTTGCCACCTGATAATGGAGTGAAAACTCCGAAACGTGACCTTCCTCTTCTTTGTGTTCTTTTTCTCCTGTGCCTTATTTCCAAGGCTGTTGCTAGGGGATTTGCCGCCCTAGGCACGAACTGAAAAAATGACGCTCCGTCGTTATACTACCATTGGTGTTCTCCATATGCGCCCCCACCCCTCTCCAACAACGCCACCTACAACCAACAGCACAAGAATATATTTTTTTATTTTTTTCCTCTATTTTTGAAATTTCCTAAAATAACTGGAACAAGAAGAAACAGTTTTGAGATACAGGCAATGTGTTTACTTTCGTCAAAGTAAGTAAAGACCTGGAATGAGATTTTCACTCTGCAGTGGAGTGTGCGCTGATGTGAAACTTCCTGGCACATTAAGGCTCTGTGCCGGACCGAGACACGAACTCGGGGCCTTTGCCTTCCGCTGGCAAGTGCTCTACCATTTTTTTTTTTGCATTGTGTTCGTTGTTGATCGTTATGTTTGGTTGTTGCAGGCGTCACATGACATCCGGTTAAGTTCGTTTGTTGATCCTTCCACTTAGTTTTTTTTTTATTACAGAGACCAACCAGCTCTCACTCCGAACACTCTGAGTTACCGTGCCGGCTCATCTGAGCTACCCAAGCACGGCTCACGCCCCGTCCTCACAGCTTTACTTGTGCCAAAGGTCCCGAGTTGACTCTCGGTCCAGCACACAGTTTCAATCTGCCAGGAAGTTTCATATGAGCGCACAATCCGCTGCAGAGTGAAAATCTCATTCTGGAAACATCCCCCAGGAGATGGCTAAGCCATGTCTCCACAATATCCTTTCTTTCAGGAGTGCTAATTCTGCAAGGTTCGCAGGAGAGCTTCTGTGAATTATGGAAGGTAGGAGACGAGGTACTGGCAGAAGTAAAGCTGTGAGGACGGGGCGTGAGTCGTGCTTGGGTAGCTCAGATGGTAGAGCACTTGCCCGGGAAAGACAAAGGTCCTGAGTTCGAGTCTCGATCTGGCACACAGTTTTAATTTGCCAGGAAGTTTCAGGTAAACACCTATTAAGCAACTTTCCGTATGCTTTTGGAAACAATTCGGTGTCTTATAAGTTTTCCTCTGTTTTCTCATTTGCTCAGTTTTTTCGCAGTTTTCTTTGAAATCTGCTCTTCACTGTTCTAAAGCGTCCTAGTCTTGCATAATGGCATCTGTCTTGGGGGTCTATCTTCATAATCTTGTTCCACCACTCTGAAGCTATTTGTGTCATATCAGGGTGCAGTCCCATTCTTTTCAGGTCGTTCATTCGGGTCCCAATCCACGTCGACGTACAGAACCTCTTTCTGGATATTTCTGTTCTTATTACACGGTTACGTTCACGGTGCATGTAATATCAGTACCAGTGTAAGGGATTCTCTTGAAGGTTTTCCGCTGTGTTTGTTACCTTAAATGAGCCTTCGATGTGGTCGTTTCTTATTCTGTGTTTTAGGGTCACTTATAGCGACCAGCGCAACACCCTTTACTATAATCTGGAGCTTCCGGTCGTTTAATTTTCGCAGAGAATCTGATCCATACTTTAGAGAAGGTCTTATTTTCGTTTGTATATAGTATATTAACAAAAATTTTCGGCTTTTGAGAGGTGGTAGTGTGAACCAAAACTAGAAAAACATATTCCGTATATATGGGCTCTAAAATACATCCCTTAAGAGCAATGGGCACTTCACCATCTTCGCTGCTGTGAAACGCATCTCTTCTACTGTCAGCTCTTTGCTTATACGAACGACCTACAGAAAGCAGTAAACAAATGGATTAACAAATGAGATCACATTGTTCTTGATTTATTTCAACATACAGGACATGGGCTCGATGGTTGCTTCGATTTGTTAGAGCATAGCAGAAGATAGTCTGCCTTTTCCAGTGTGGAATAACAGGTTTCCATTATACTGATAAGTGCGAAGATAAAACTGCAGTGTAAGAACCTCCCACAAACTTATCAGAACACAAAATAATTATCTTAGAAGTAATGCATACGCTGCTCTGACACAGAACTGTAAATAATGCTTGCAGTAACAAGACTAATTGATTTTTACTGCGTGCTGTATCAATGGACAATGACAAGGAATGTGTTTCAAAGCAAGGAAGATGAAAATATGCTCATATCTCTTAAGGTAAGCATTGTGCAATGTATGTTTAGTGGATATTTTTGTTTTGTTTTGGTCCTTACTACCACCTCGCAAAATATGGAATACTTTCTTAACACCCTGTATTTCCTTTGACTTTGAAAGGTGTTCCTACATAGCAAATGTCTCCTCCACTTTAATCATCCAATTTTACACGGTTTTATCGTATTCATCCGTGAGAGCTGTGGATATTCTTACCGAGCCGAAGACCTGAAGTGATCGGTTTTTGTTATAAGGACATAATCTAGACGTAGATGCAGCTTTCAGCTGGTCGCCATTCACGAGAAGTTGCAGTAAGCGTACTCCGTTTTAGTCCTACATACTCTCGAGTTCTAGAGCTGTGCTCCAAGCATTAAGATCGTGTTAAATTTATAGTAGGGGTCCAGATAGTAGAACTATGACACCAGCGTTTGAAAGTACACATGGAGTCGGTTTCTGTAGATGAGACATAATTAATGACCAGATTGAATACTAGTGAACCCTAGCTTTTAGCTTGAATTCATCGTTGTCAACTGCAGGGCTGCATGTTTTGTATTGATGTTCTAGTAGATGTTCTTGAGAATACAGACGTAGTCATCTGGGACGCAGCGCACGAAGATCCTGTTCTAGATTCATACAAAACGCGATGTAATTTACTGACTGGTTATCTTCTTATCTGTGTTTCAAACAGAGAATCCTGGAAAGGGCCTAGCAAATTTGTGTGCGTGTGAACTTGGGAGTACGTTGACAATTCGAGAGGTAAATGTGCATCGTGGCTTAATGACACAGGGGACCAGTTGGTTCGGTGTTCAGTCTGGTCTTACTGTTGATGTCAAGTTTAAAGATCGGAGAGTGGCTTGAACATGAAACAAGGAGAGGAATTCGTGTGGCGCCGACCTACAGACAATGACTTCGTTTTTCTCTTTGGCAATACGTTGGCAAGAAGTTGCATAAATGGCAACTGTGTGTAGAATGCGTTGAATGAAGTAGTAATACACGTTTTCGCCGTCATGTTCTACAGGACCCTACAGATGGGCTTGCATAACCCATACGTGTCGCAGCAGTAGCTGAATCCCATGGTGCGCCTCAGTACGCTGCCGAAGTAGCGCTGTGAGCTTCAGAGTAGCTCCTGCACAGTTTTCGAAGAACTTAAAAATTGTTACTGAAGAAATACATCAACCAGCCTCTTTTTATAAAGATTTATTTATGCCAAAACGTGTTCCGGACTTTCACTCATCTTCAGTTGGCATAACACATTTATATTTACATAAACAAAACTTATTTTGGACGATGTAACTATTTTATTCTTTAAATTGTGGCAGCCTTTTTTGGAATCTATATGAACAGCACCACACTCACATGGCAGGTGCTGCACTGTATCAGTGATGTTAATTATGTGTGTGGTATTCATGTAAGCGCGAAAACAAGGAGCCATTATTTAGACAAAATCAACAGATTTAAAAGTAATTTGCCGAGTATGCTAAAACAGTATTACACGGTCATTACTGTTTACAATAAATAGGGTGGTCCATTGATCGTAACCGGGTCAAATATCTCACGAAATAAGAGTCAAACGAACAGCGAGTAGTTCGCCTTCCGTAATGTTCACGCATGAATTGACAAAGCGCTGACGCATGTTGTCATGCGTTGTCGATGGATCACGATAGCAAATGTCCTTTAACTTTCCGAACAGAAAGAAATCCGGGGACGTCAGATCTGGTGAACGTGCGGGCCATAGTATGGTGCTTCGACGACCAATCCACTTGTCATGAAATATGCTATTCAATATCGCACCAACCGCACGTGAGATATGTGCTGGACATCCATAATGTTGGAAGTACATCGCCATTCTGTCGTACAGTGAAACATCTTGTAGTAAAATCGGTAGAAAATGACGTAGGAAATAAGCATACGCTGCACCATTTAGATTGCCATCGATAAAATGGAGACCAATTATCCTTCCTCCCATAATGCCGCACCATACATTAATCCGCCAAGGTTGCTGATGTTCCACTTGCCGCAGCCATCGTCGATTTTCCGTTGCCAAGTAGTGCATATTATGACGGTTTACGTTACCGCTTTTGGTGAATGACGCTTCGTCGCTAAATAGAACGCGTGCAAAAGATCTGTCACCGTCCCGTAATTTCCCTTGTGCCCAGTGGCAGAACTATACACGACGTTCAAAGTTGTCGCCATGCAATTCCTGGTGCATAGAAATATGGTACGGGTGCAATCGATGTTGATGTAGCATTCTCAACACCGACGTTTTTGAGATTTCCGACTGTCGCGCAATTTGTCTGCTATTGATGTGCGGATTAGCCGCGACAGCAGCTAAAACACCTACTTGGGCATAATCATTTGTTGCAGGTCGTGGTTGACGTTTCACATGTGGCTGAATACTTCCTGTTTCATTAAATAACGTAACTATCCGGCGAACGGTCCGGACACTTGGATGATATCGTCCAGGATACCGAGCAGCATACATAGGACATGCCCGTTGGGCATTTTGATCACAATAGCCATACATCAACACGATATCGACCTTTTTCGCAATTGGTAAACGGTCCAAATTAGCACGGATAACGTATCACGAAGCAAATAGCGTCCGCACTGGCGGAATGTTACGTAATAGCACGTACTTGTACGTTTGTGACTATTACAGCGCCATCTATCACAAAGCGAAAAAAGTGGTCCAACTAAAACATTTCATCAGCAGATTGAATGGCATAGTGGTCCAGCCGGAGGACATATTGATCAGCTTCGATGTGGTATCTCTGTTTACCATTGTTCCACTTAATGATGTATTGGAACAGCTGGATCGAATTTTTCCTGCCAATATTTCAGAACTGTTTAAGTGTTGTTTGACGACCACATACTTTAATTGGAATGAACAGTTTTATGAGCAAACGGATGGCGTGGCTATGGGAAGCCCCCTAAGTCCCGTAATTGCAAACTTCTTCATGGAGAAATTCGAAGAAAGCCCTTAGGTATTGCCAGCATAAAACCAAATGTGTGGTTCCGATACGTGGATGACACTTTTGTGCTGTGGAGACATGGTAGGGAGGAACTAAGCCGGTTCCACGAACATCTGAACAGTATAAACTCGAGAATTCAGTTTACAATGGAGGAGGAGGTAGACGGCAAATTACATTTCCTCGATGTGCTTGTTTTTAGAAACGAAAATGGTAGTTTGGGCCCCTCAGTATACCGCAAACCCACGCACACGGACCGTTATTTGCACCGGGATTCGAACCAGCACCCACAACTGAAGTGGGGTGTTAACAAAGACGTTAGCGGACAGAGCTAGAAATATTTGTGAACCTGAGTTGCTCGACGCTGAGATGGAACATCTCCACAATGCACTAATGAAGAACGGATATTCGTCCGCCGAAACAAAACGTGCGTCGAGGTAGCCACGCAGAAATCATACTGACGCACAGGCTACTGCAAAATCTAAGGTTTTCCTGCCGTTTGTTAAAAATGTAACGGAAAGAATAGGGAGGATCTTGACGAAGCGGAATATTACCGTAATCTACAAGCCCACCAGGAAGAACCAGGAATACCTTAAGCCTGCCAAAGACGCTCGCAAACCTTTGGAAATAGCTGGAGTGCATAGGATCCCATGCAGCTGTGGTGATGTTGATGTGGGTACCACTAAAAGAACTCTAAACGTTTGGAAGAGCACAAGGGAAATTCTAGAAGAGGAGAAACGGAACGATCAGCTGTTGTGGAGCATGCTTTCCAGCCAGGGAACCGCAATATTCGTTTCGAGCGGATACTACGAAAGGCAGAGAGAGGCAATCGAAATGGCTAAACACCCAAATAATTTCAACCGAAAGGAGGAGGGTGTGAAATTAATCGGTATATGGATGCCGGTGTTAAAGAAAATGTGTACCACCCGTCGACTACTGGGTAATGGCAACAGCGATCGACGGGGACGGACAGTGGCCAATTGCACTGACGTTTTCAAAACACGTGACGTCACACCGCAGCTTCCGCAGTCGGAGACGAAACGTTGGGAATTGAGACAAAATTCATCAACCGACCACGGCATAATAGCCCGGATAATTATAATGGACATGATATTTCCGGCCGTGAAAGTCTACATTTTAGTGTAGTCTGAACAGTGATTCTCGCCGGGTTTTCATCTGGCGTGAACCAGGAACCAGATACCAAACCCTTAATGTCCTTGAAGGGGACCTGTATGGAGGTCGTGGTTTGATGGTGTGGGGTGGGATTATTATTGGTGCACGTACACCCCTGCTTGTCTTTGACGGAGGAACTGTAACAGGTCATGTGTATCGGGAGTCATTCGCACCAGTATGTCCGCCTTTTCAGGGGTGCAGTGGGTCCCACCTTCCTCCTAATGGATGATAACGCACGGCCCCACCGAGCTGCCATCGTGGAGGAGTACCTTGAAGCAGAAGACATCAGGCAAGCGGAGTGGCCTGCCTGTTCTCCAGTCCTAAACCCATCGAGCATGTCTGTGATGCTGTCGGTAGACATATCCCTGCATGTCTTCAAACCCATACGATACTTCAGGAGCTCCGACAGGCATTGTTGTAAGAATGGAAGGCTATACCCCAGCAGCTGCTCGACAACCTGATTTGAGAGTATGCCAAACTGTTGTGCGGCCTGTGTACGTGTGCATGGTGATCATATCCCATACTGATCATACTGATGACAGGGTACATGCGCAGGAAACAGTGGCTTTCTGTAGCACATGTGTTTCGGGACGGTTTTCTCAACTTATCACCAATCCGTGGACTTACAGATCTATGTTGTGTGTGTTCCCTATGTGCATATGCTATTAGCGCCAGCTTTGTGTAGTGCCGCGTTATGTGGCACCGCATTCTGCAGTTATCCTTAATTTATGAGCATGAGCGTATATACATAATCTAGTGGATGAAACCGGAAGCTCTATGAGGCTTTCTTCAGATGTCTTTTCGAAGGCTGCAAAGCCAGAAGACTGTACTGAAAGGTAGAAAGATCAGTGGAAGATCTATGAGTGGTGCAGAGTCTTGCAGTTGGCCGTGAACGTAAATAAGTATAACGTACTGCGCGTAAATAGGCGATGTGTTCCATTGCTGTTTGGTTTTGCTATTGGTGAAAAATCTCTGGGAAGAGTCACTACTATTAGGTACCGGTACTTTGCAAAGCGAGAACCTGGGAGTGGTAAAGTGTCAGGCCACAAAAAAATATGACACTTTATCCAGAAAAAGACACATTTATCAAATAAAAAAGTTCTTGGTGCTGTTGTTACAATTAACAGGCAAAGATAAATGCAAGGAATGAACAATAAAATTTGAATTTTAAGTTGCGAATAGAAATGTATAATAGTGTAAACTTTGACCTCACTCAGCTGGACGTCCCACTAAATAATTCAGTAAAGCATTGTAGGGCTTCAGTTTCTAGTAAAACAGACAAAAACATTTTAACTAACACACGTTTCGAAATACATGCTCCAAGCATCAAAAACATATAATTAACAGTTCAGTTAACATCTATAAAAGGCAGGAAATCAGAACAGGCAAGGAAAAATTATAAAGCAATATGAAATGTAGACAGGGAAATATTACCTGACCGTTCATGAATAATAAAGTGAAATGCAAATCTTAGGTAAAGAACAGGTAGCAATGTACATAGGTTAACTTTAAATTGAGATTACTGAGGCTACTTTTACAGAAGAATGTACAGGGTGTTTCAAAAATGACCGGTATATTTGAAATGGCAATACAAACTAAACGAGCAGCGATAGAAATACACCGTTTGTTGCAATATGCTTGGGACAACAGTACATTTTCAGGTAGACAAACTTTCGAAATTACAGTAGTTACAATTGTCAACAACAGATGGCGCTGCGGTCTATAGTACGATATTTTCCACTTATCCACCATGCGTAGCAATAATATGGCGTAGTCTCTGAATGAAATTACCCGAAACCTTTGACAACGTGTCTGGCGGAATGGCTTCACATGCAGATGAGATGTACTACTTCAGCTGTTCAATTGTTTCTGGATTCTGGCGGTACACCTGGTCTTTCAAGTGTCCCCACAGAAAGAAGTCACAGGAGTTCATGTCTGGCGAATAGGGAGGCCAATCCACGCCGCCTCCTGTATATTTCAGATAGCCCAAAGGAATCACACGATCATCGAAATATTCATTCAGGAAATTAAAGACGTCGGCCGTGCGATGTGGCCGGGCACCATCTTGCATAAAC
Organism: Schistocerca gregaria; assembly: GCF_023897955.1. Lineage (NCBI taxonomy): Eukaryota > Metazoa > Arthropoda > Insecta > Orthoptera > Acrididae > Schistocerca > Schistocerca gregaria. The sequence goes on from NC_064921.1 coordinate 202,676,252, forward strand.
CACGAGGTGTTCGCAGTGTCGTCTAAGGCAGTTTCTACCGCCACAAATTCACGAAGAATGTCCAAAGCGTGATGCAGTAATCGTTTCGGATCTGAAAAATGGGCCAATGATTCCTTTGGAAGAAATGGCGGCCCAGACCAGTACTATTTGAGGATGCAGGGACGATGGGACTGCAACATGGAGCTTTTCGGTTCCCCATATGCGCCAGTTCTGTTTATTGACGAAGCCGTCCAGGTAAAAATAAGCTTCGTCAGTAAACCAAATGCTGCCCACAAGCATATCGCCGTCATCAATCCTGTGCACTATATCGTTAGCGAATGTCTCTCGTGCAGCAATGGTAGCGGCAATTTCGAAAGTTTGTCCGCCTGAAAATGTACTGTTGTCCCAAGCATTTTGCAACAAACGGTGTATTTCTATCGCTGCTCGTTTAGTTTTTATTGCCGTTTCAAATATACCGGTCATTTTTGAAACACCCTGTATAAAAAATGTAAACAAGAAATGCCCCGGGGCTTTACTTAAAGCATCCTTCAAAATTGATCTTGAGTTCCAAATGCGGTTATATAACGGCAGGACAAATGATGTTCGTAAATTACGAACTAGGCTCAAAGCTGATAGACAGAAATAACAGTGACATAACCAGCGTAAGTTAGTCTTGCCAGTAAACATTTTAAATAAAACTGGAGTTAAACCTAAAGCACAGAGTATAAAAAAACGCGATTCACGGCTTCGAATAGCATTTTGTACAGTCTACACAGAAAGGAGCTCACCAATCAAGTCCACGCACCTCAGAAACTCTACTTTGTCTGTGATTTCTGTAGATATAAATGACAGACCAAGCTACAGGCCCGCCTGCCGCCAAATCCGAGCGATCTGCTTCTTGCGCATATAAGCTGTTAGGTTAGCAACACAGACTCGCTTAAAATGATATTCAGTTACGGAAGTTGCTCAGAGCGTCCATGCCCCACATAACTGCCAGCACCTGTCCTTCGAGCTGATGCGGATCGCCGTGAATTCGGTGCTGAGAACACGCACCTGTCCTCAGGCGAGGCAGGATGCTGGAGGTTGCTTAGCTGCAGGCAAAGAGGCTATATCACGCTTCCGATTACAAATCGGGACAGCGCAAGGGTCAGTATAACCGTTCGTATCAGGCTAAATTGGAACGGCCGGCCGCGGTGGTCTCGCGGTTCTAGGCGCGCAGTCCGCAACCGTGCGGCTGCTAAGGTCGCAGGTTCGAATCCTGCCCCGGGCATGGATGTGTGTGATGTCCTTAGGTTAGTTACGTTTAAGTAGTTCTAAGTTCTAGGGGACTGATGACCTAAGCAGTTGAGTCCCATAGTGCTCAGAGCCATTTTTTAAAAATTGGAATGGTCACATAAAACAAATGGCAGGAAAAGCAAATGTTAGCTTCAGATTCATTAGAAGAATCTTAATGAAATGTAATTCATCAACGAAAGAAGTGGCATCCAAAATATGTGTTCGACCGACTCTTGAACATTGTTCCTCAGTGTGTTGGATTTATAGCAGAAATGATGAATATCTAACGAAGAATGGTAAATCTCGTCACGGGATCGTTTAGTTAGCACGAGGGCGTTAAGGAGATGCTCAACAAGCCCCTGGCAGGCGATACAGAAAAGGCGTTGTGTACGACGGAAAATGAAATTATGAGAGCGTGAGGCCAAAAAAGTAGCCCAAGAATGGAAGATTGCACATATTACCGCCATACGTAAGAAAGGGAGCTGGAAAGATCCGACTACATACAGGGGAATAAGAGTAAAGGCTTCGGTGAGTAGGTTGTTCAGTGGTACAGTAAAGAACAAATACGAAGAAGCTGCACACGTTGTATCGCAGGAACAGTCGTGCTGGGAAAATCTGCGCTGATGACATTGGGTTGGTGGGTTGGGTTGTTTGGTGGAGGAGACCAGACAGCGAGGTCATCGGTCTCGTCGCATCGGGGGAGGACGGGGAAGGAAGTCGGCCGTGTCCTTTCAAAGGAACCATCCCGGCATTTGCCTGGAGCGAATTAGGGAAATTACGGAAAACCTAAATCAGGACGGCCGGACGCGGGATTGAACCGTCGTCTTCCTGAGTGCGAGACCATCTTTTGTGTACGCCAGATGTGTCAGAAAATGTTCGGAAAAAGCAACATCGCCTTTATCTGTTTGTTGGTTTAGAAAAGGATTATGATTCTGTGCCAAGGAGGTTACTATGGACAGCACTGGAAAAGATTGGGGTGGACGGTGAATTAACAGCGTTGATGAAAAGAATTTGCCACCAATGCGAGACATCTGTGAAGGTTGGTTTAAGATATCCTAGAGTATTAAAACAAGTAAAGGATTAAGACAAGGATGATCTATGTCATCATCCTTATTTAAGTTGTTCTTGGATACGGAAATAGACAGTGCAGAAGTTTGGGTGCGACAGTACAGCATCAGAATTTTCATTCGTTACTCTTTGTTGACAATCAAGTACTTATGCCTCAGGATGAGGATGATGCCATGTATAAAATGAGAAAGTTAATGCTGGCCGCGGTGGTCTAGCGGTTCAGGCGCGACTGCTACGGTCGCAGGTTCGAATCCTGCCTCGGGCATGGATGTGTGTGATGTCCTTAGGTTAGTTAGGTTTAATTAGTTCTAAGTTCTAGGGGACTGATGACCACAGCAGTTAAGTCCCATAGTTCTCAGAGCCAGTTGAACCATTTTTGAGAAAGTTAATGGATACTTATTTACAATGGGAGCTAACAGTCAGTACAGATAAAACATCTTGTTGTTGGAATTGGGCAAGGCGAGGATTTGGATTATGAGTTTGGCCGGGTAATAAATGTAGAAGTGTTCAAGTATCTGGGTTCACTTGAACATTGTGACTTGGGCATATCCCATAATTCGAGCGAGGATAGTTATTACATCATTAAATGGTATCTTTTGGAGTCGATTCATACCCAGATGAACAAAGAAAGTAGTGCTTCCTGTTGCGGTTGAAAGCATTCTGACATATGGTTCAGAGTGCTGGACACAGAACGAGAGACAAAGGGGGAAACTGGGGCTGCCGAAATGGGCGGGTTACGCCGTATCATGAGAGCGACCCGTTGGATCGACTGTGGAATGAAAACGTAAGAATGGAGATGGATGAAGTGGAACCAGTCACAGATAGGACTGATCCTTCGAGCAATGAACTGGTAAGGACACGTCCGACAGATGGAAGTATAGCGGAAGCCGCAATGTTTGCTCAACCTATCACCGTCAAGGAGAAGGACCCGAGAGAGCCCGAGGGCAACCTGGAGGACTAAAAAAAAAATGGCTCTGAGCACTATGGGACTTAATATCTATGGTCATCAGTCCCCTAGAGCTTAGAACTACTTAAACCTAACTAACCTAAGGACATCACACAACACCCAGCCATCACGAGGCAGAGAAAATCCCTGACCCCGTCAGGAATCGAGCCCGGTAACCCAGGCGTGGGAAGCAAAAACGCTACCGCACGACCACGAGATACGGCCGGAAGACTACAGCCAGAGCCGTGGAAGGGAGAGGCCTTCCGCAAGAAGAGCGGCAAGATAGACTTTTGTGGCATCTGAGAAGAGGCAGCTAGTGATAAGTGGACACGTCTGCTAAAGTAAAAATGAAAGTAAAATGGAAGAAGAGGTGATCAACATACCACTTTCTCCCACAAACATCGCCCGAAATCACGACGAAGAAATATCACGGAAATGAGAGATCATACAGAAGTTTTGCGATAATCGTTCTTATTACACACTATTCGCTAATGGAACAGACCCGCGCTACCACACCATAGTGTGGCTTCCGAACTGCAGCTGTAATTTTAGAGTGAAAGGAAGTTGCAGCATCCAAAGACAAAAACGTATTTACGGAGATGCAAATAACATTATGCCAACTGAAGATGGATGATACACAGCCACGTAGCTGACCCACCATTAACAACGATAAACTAATCTTAAAAATTACGATTTATGCTAGGAAGGTCACACGTGACACATTCCGGAAAGTATTGTTCCACGAAGCTTGCTCAAATGACTTATGGACGAATGATATAGTACAGAGTGAAATATATGATACAGTGTAAGTTACATTTGGGAAAGGAACACAACGGTGAATTGTCTCCACGATATTCTGTCTCCTGTCTCTACATCCGAGACTTTTAGGAGCGCTTCCACAGAATTTGCAAACGTAAAAGGAGTTAAGTGGCAGCTCCCAGCTAAGATTCGATTGCGAGAGGTGTGTTCAGTTATCTGGGTAGGTAGTGTGTTGCCTCTAAAACGTAAACCGCCTAGTTCGAGCCCCGGCACAGTACTGAGTTCCTACTTTTCAGTAAGGTTCATAGTAGCTTACTCCTCTGCACAGTGAAAGTTTCACACGGCCTGCGAATATACTGTTACAATATTACAGTATTCACAGTGCGTAAAAGCGGCACATAAGAGGATAAGCAAACCTGTAACTTGTGAGCATTTCGTTGAAGATTTGCCTTTTAGCCAGCCGTTGTAGCCGAGCGGTTCTAGGCGCTGCAGTCTGGAACCGCGCGACCGCTACGGTCGCAGGTTCGAATCCTACCTCGGGCATGGATGTGTGTGATGTCCTTAGATTAGTTAGGTTTAAGTAGTTCTAGGTTGTAGGGGACTGATGACTTCAGAAGTTAAGTCCCATAGTGCTCAGAGCCATTAGTCTTTTTAAATTTCTTCCTCATTGCTGTTTTCTACGTACTCTGATGTCTAGGTGACCACTGCAGACTATACCTAATTACAGTGCTAATTGAAATAAATTTTATAGGAGTAAGTAGGTATCGAGTTTTAGGATCTCCATCATCAAGGAATCAGTAGTAGTCTGATTATCTAAGAACCTGATCGATCGGGACGGTCGTTCCACTTAGATATCACATGGAGCTCTACCATTGGGAAACTTAAAGGACGTGTTGCCACGTTTTCCATGCGATCGATCTGATACCAGTCAAGGCGAGCTTTCGCCGCAGAGGCGGTTCACAGCAACGAACGGACTTACAGCCTGCGCGTAAGTGGCGCTTGCGCAGTGACGAGTGCTTCACTCATATACCGACAGGTTCTTAAGAGGGGGAGCTCTATGTACTTTCAGTGCTATACACGTGAAGACGGCAGGAACACTTTGCGCCGAAATTTGTAGCCATTGGTGGTGGTAAGTTCTATCTCTTGTCTCATTTCTGTGTTTCATATTTTGCATGTCAGTGTGCAGCCTTTGACTGTCCTGAGAAATTTGATCCCAGCTGATGTAATTTTCCTTCTGTCTTTCTTCGAGAGTACCCACATTTCACTTCCGGATAATACTTTCGGTACTGTCATTGTTTTATAAAACTTCAGTTTTCTTTTATGGTTTTTCATTTCGGAGTTCCACGAATTATTCCACATATCTGTTTAAATAAGCAAAGTGTGATGTCCTTAGATTAGTTGGGTTTAAGTAGTTCTAAGTTCTTAGGGACTGATGACCTCAGAAATTAAGTCCCATTGTGCTCAGAGCCATTTGAACCATTTTGAACCACACCTAAAAAGAGTGCCAAACACATTTACATTTTCAAAATGTATCCAAGACGTATTCTGCTGCATGTAAACGTAAACCCACCACAAAAACACAGCAAAAATTCGCTGACCTATGGCAATTTAGTCGTAGGACCTGACAGACAGGTGGGACAATGCGCTAGGAGCGTTACATCGAGAACATTTTTGTAAATAGATGTAAGTCGGAAAGGGCCGCTCTATATCTGCATCTACCTGACTACTCCGCAATTCGCACTTGAGTGCGTGGCAGAGATTCATTGAACCATCTTCAGATTATTTCTCTACCGATCCATTTTCGAAACAGCGCTCGGGAAAACGAACACTTAAATTTCTCAGAGCGAGCTCTAAATTTCTTTTATTTTACTACGATGAATGTTTCTTCCTTTGTAGGTTGACGCCAACAAAATATTTTCGCATTCGGAGCAGAAATTTGGTGATTGAAATTTAACGAAAAGTGCTCGCCACAACGAAAAACAACTTTGTTTTAATTATCACGATTCCAACTTAATTATCATATCTGTGACACTATCTCCCCTATTTAGCGATAATATATAACGAGTTGCCCTCCTTTGACTTTTTCGATGTCCTCAATCAGTGCTATCTGGTACGTATCCCACACGTCTCAGCAGCACTCCATAACAGGGCGGACAAGCATAGTGTGGGCAATCTGTTTATAAAACCTGTTGCATCCTTTGTTCCGCCAATAAAACGCAGTCTTCAGTTAGCCTCACTCGCCACGTTGTCAGTGTGGTAGTTCCAATTTAAATTGTTCGTAATTGTAATGCCTAGGTATTTACTTGAATTAACAGCCTTTAGATTTGTGTGCTTTATTGCGTAACCGAAATTTAACAAATTCGTATTAGTACTCATGTGAATGACCTCACACTTTTCTTTGTTTGGAGTCACTTGCCAAATTTCGGACCATACAGATGATAAATCATTTTTCAATTGGTTTTGGTCTTATCATGACTTTAGAAGATCATAAAGGACAGCATCAGTTGCAAAAAATCTAAGAGGGCTTCGCAAATCGTCCCGTACATTATTTATATAGTTTAGGAGCAGTAGGCTGTCTAAAACACTTCCTTGTGGAACGCCAGATATCACTTCCGTTTTACTGGACGTCTTACCATTAGTTACTACGAAATGTGACCTTTCTGATAGGAAATCAGGAATCCAGTCGCACAACTGAGACGATACTCGATAGGCAAGCAATTTGATTCGAAGCCGCTTGTGAAAATTTGGAAATTTGTGGTAAGTTCTTATGGGACCAAACTGCTGATGTCATCGGTACCTAGGCTTACACACTACTTAATCTAATCTTAACTTATGCGAAGGGCAAAACAGACGCCCATGCCCGAGGGAGGACTCGTACCTCCTACGGGGCAAGACGCCCGAACCGTGGCAACGCGCCCCAAACCGTTCGGCTGCCCCGCGCGTCCCGCTTGTGAGGAAGGGTGTCAAAATCCTTTTGGAAGTTTAGAGATATGGAATAAATCTGAGTACCGGGGTCCATACCACTCATTACTTCGCGTGAATAAAGAGCTAGTTGTGTTTCACGAGAACGATATTTCCGGAATCTTCCCTATTTGTCAACAGATCGTTTCTTTCGACGTCATTCTTAGTGTTCGAACGCAGTGTATGTACCAAACTCCTACTGCAAATCGATGAAAATGATGTGTGTCGGTAAATCAGCGTATAATTACTAGTATTTCCTTTCCTGAGTGTTGGTGTGACCTGTGCAACTTCCCAGACCATAAGTACGGATCTTTCGTCGAGCGAGCGGTTGTTTATGACTAGTAACTATGGAGCTATTGTGTCAGCCTACTTTGAAAGGAACGTGACTGGCATACAGTCGGGACGGGAGGTCTTGCCACCGCTATTGAGCTGCGGCCATAAGGCGACACGGCAATCCTGATTTAGGTTTTCCGTGATTTCTCTAAATCGCATCAGGCCAATGCCGGGATGGTTCCTTTGAAATGGCACGGCCGATTTCCTTCCCCATCCTTCCCTCACCCGAGCTTGCGCTCCGTCTCTAATGACCTCGTTGTCGACGGGACGTTAAACACTCATCTCCTCCTCCATAAGGCGACAGCCAGTGTTCGATGTGCACGTAGAAGTTTGTACGGCAAGGGAAAGCGTTTAGTTCGGCTACTGCTGTGTTACGCTGTGGTTAGTCACGACTGGTAATCTACTGTATTTGTTACAATAATAGTTCATTCACCCTCTCTGGAAACTACCATAAAATATGTCGCATTTACATTCAGTTAAGAATAACATTCCATCTTACAGTACCACATCTCGACTACAGTGTTATTTCTGCAGGACAGTGTATCATCATAAGAAATTAATGGCGTTACGATACTTTTAGGGAAGTCAGTTCCCTGTAAACGTCAGAGAAGGTTTTCTTCTAACGTAATCTCAGCTAAAGAGAGAAATTTCAAGTTTGTCTTGCTTTGACTGCTCACTTGAACGCGTCACCTTCTTCATCTACATCTACACACACTCCACAAGAGACCGTACTGTGGGTGGAGTGGGTACCCTGTACCACTAATGACTTTCTTTCCAGTTCCACTTGGGAATGGAACGGAGGAAAAACGACTATCTATAAGCCTCCATATGAGACCAAATTCCTCTTCTCTCCGAAGTTCTTACGCGAAAGGTACACTATTGGCCATTAAAATTGCTACACCACGAAGATGACGTGCTACAGACGCGAAATTTAACCGACAGGAAGAAGATGCTGTGATATGCAAATGATTAGCTTTTCAGAGGATTCACACAAGGTTGTCGCCGGTGGCGACACCTACAACGTGCTGACATGAAGAAAGTTTCCAACCGATTTCTCATACACAAACAGCAGTTGACCGGCGTTGCCTGCTGAAACGTTGTTGTGATGTCTCGTGTAAGGAGGATAAATGCGTACCATCACGTTTCCGACTTTGATAAAGGTCGGGTTGTAGCCTATCGCGATTACGGTTTATCGTATCGCAACATTGCTGCTCGCGTTCGTCGAGATCCAATGACTGTTAGCAGAATATGGAATCGGTGGGTTCAGGAGAGTAATACGGAACGCCGTGATGGATCCCAACGGCCTCGTATCACTAGCAGCCGAGATGACAGGCATCTTATCCACATGGCTGTAACGGATCGTGCAGCCACGTCTCAATCCCTGAGTCAACAGATGGGGACGTTTGCAAGACAACAACCATCTGCACGAACAGTTCGAAGACGTTTCCAGTAGCATACACTATCAGCTCGGAGGCCATGGCTGCGGTTACCCTTGACGCTGCATCACAGACAGGAGCGCCTGCGATGGTGTACTCAACGACGAACCTGGATGCACGAATGGCAAAATGTAATTTTTTCGGATGAATCCAGGTTCTGTTTAAAGCATAATGATGATAGCTCCAGTGTTTGATGACATCGCGGTGAACGCATCTTAGAAGCGTGTATTGGTCATCGCCATACTGTCGTATCACCCGGCGTGATGGTATGGGGCGCCATTGGTTACATGTCTCGGTCACCTCTTGTTCGCATTGCCGGCTCTTTGAACAGTGAACGTTACATTTCAGATGTGTTACGACCCGTGGCTCTACCTTTCATTCAATCCCTGCGAAACACTACATTTCAGCAGGATAATGCACGACGCATGTTGTAGGTCCTGTATGGACCTTTCTGGATACAGAAAATGTTCGACTGCTGCCCTGGCCAGCACATTCTCCACATCTCTCACCAATTGAAAACTTCTGGTCGATGGTGGCCAAGCAACTGGCTCGTCACACTACGCCAGTCACTACTGTTGATGAACTGTGGTATCGTGTTGAAGGTGCATGGGCAGCTATATCTGTACACGCCATCCAAGCTCTGTTTGACTCAATGCCCAGGCGCATCAAGGCCGTTATTACGGCCGGAGATGGTTGTTCTGGGTACCGATTTCTCAGGATACATGCACCCAAATTGCGTGAAAATGTAATCACATGTCTGTTCAAGTATAATATATTTGCCCGATGAATACCCGTTTATCATCTGCATTTCTTCTTGGTGCAGCAATTTTAATGGTCAGTAGTGTACTTTGGTGGAAGTAGGATCGTTCTGCAGTCGGCTTCAGATGTCAGTTCCCTAAATTTTGTCAATAGTGTTCCTCGAAAAGAACATCACCTTCTCTCCAGAAATACCCATTTGAGCTAATTTTATATGTAAATGTGCTCTTTAGCACACCGCTCTCTTGCTGCTGATTGGCTCTACTTTTATAGCTGTGGCTCCACAACAGTGCATTTCCGACCTGCGCTTATGTGGAATTTATGTATTTAGCGTATGGCTAATACAGACATATCATGAAATTAAAGTACCTATACGTATGTACATATTGACACACAAGAAACTTAAGATTGTCTTTACAACTGAATATCCAGTCCTTCAATCCAGCGCACATCATCTGGAGTTGCTAGCAGGAAGTCCTCTTTGGCGCCGTGATAGGCTCGAATCCTGCATTCACTGACAATGTGAACAGTCTGGTATGGAGCCCCGCAGTCACAAGCTGGATCAGGCCGCTTCTTCCACTTAAAGAGAGCATCCCTGCATCTGCCATGGCCGGTACGCATTCTGTTGAGAGTAGTCCAGGTCTGGCGTGGTAAGTTTAGCACCTGAGAAGATGTTATGCAGGTACATATCTGTCACGGCTTCCCACCGACCTTTCCATTCTTCAAGAGGTTTGAATTTATTAGCAACCATATCAGCAGCATCGCACAGAGTTGGATGGCGTGATTTCAGTCTCTTGCTATTTAAAAGTGGCAGGTCGCTAAGCATGGGTAGATTAGAATTCCTGGAGATCTTGTAGAATGCTCCCATAAGGGCATTACATCTGCGTAGATCAGGAGGCATTATACCGGTTAACAATGGAAGCTAATAAACTGGAGTAGATCTGATTGCGGTAGATATTATGCGCATTGTCGTATACAGCTGCATATCAACAAACCTTGTATGATGACTGTTCATCCAAACAGGTGCACAATACTCAGCACTTGAGTATACCAAGCCCAGAGATGAAGTTCGCAGGGTGGTTGCTGAAGATACCCAGGTGGTTCCGCATAGCTTATGGAGGATGTTGTTTCGAGTCCTCAGCTTTTGAGCTAAGTTAAGAAGGTGTTGTTTGAAGCATGATGACACCAAGATATTTTGGGTTCCAATTATGAAGAAGAATTCTGCCTCTGAAACTTACTTCCAGTTTTACGTTCGCCAACCGGTTATTTAGATGGAAGCAACACACTTCTGTTTTACTAACACTGGGTTGGAGCCTCCAGATTTTGAAATAATTATCTAATGCATACAGGTCATTGGCTAGAATCTCTTCTGTTGTCTTCATTTCCTGGTGTTTTACGGCTAGAGCCAGGTCATCGGCATAGCAGTATTTTCTGGACGAAGTGCCAGGTAGATCAGATAGATATATGTTGAACAGTAAGAGTGAGAGAACTGATCCTTGAGGCAATCTGTTGTTCAGGTTCCTCTCCTTACTTAAGTTGCTTTCACTGATTACCTGGGACTTCCGGTCACTTAGCATGCTGTTAATCAGTCGAGCCATTGTTCTGCAGGGTATGATGCGGAGAAATTTGTAGATAAGGCCTTTCCTCCACATAGTGTCGAAGGCGGCACTTAGATCAACAAATGCCACAGATGTTTTCCGCTTCATTTGGTATCCTGACTCTAATACTTGGTCGCAGCAGCTACGCCCTGGTCTGAAGCTTGCCTCTGGGTCACCACTTTGCTGGAAGTGTTGGTACAGTGTTTCACTTTCATCATTTCATCCTGGAACAAATTCTTTTCAGTATCCTCCTGGCATACACTTTTTAGCTGTTGCTTTTACTGCACCAATGAAGCGTTGATAGTTATTATGTGATGGTGTTATCCATCTAATGGTCTTATCCCGTTCCGTTGAAAACTTCATCCAGTCAGCTTTCTGGAAATTCCATCGATCGTACGGAGTTGATCGTATGACAGGAATCGTGCAGCCAATTTTTATTATTACAGGTCTGTGTTGGCTGTGAGGAAAGGCATCTGTCACTTTCCTTGTGGTGTTGATGGGAAGCCAGTTTCGTTGCAGCATAAGTCAGGATTTGAATCCTTGTCCCAAGCAGCTGACCTGAAAGTGCCTTGATCTTTGGCATCAAACACTAGATGAAGATTATTCTCTTCAACCCATTCTGCAAGCATGCTCCCATTTTCATCATTTTGAGAGTACTTCCAAAGTTCGTGGTGACTATTGAAGTCTCATATGTAAATTGCAGGATGTTATGCTGTGTGTAGGACAAAATCAGGCCATGTTGTTTTGCGTGGTTTGTAAAGATTTGTAATAGTAATGCCGTTCAATTGTATGACAACTGTATGTATATTTGTCTCCACACTTGTAGAAATCAGTGAAGCTTCGTTTATGTCGTTACGAATATACGTAGCAATTCCATACACCTCGTGGTAAGTTACACCAAGTGCAGAATATCCAGGAATTAGACCTCGGCTTCGGAATATTTCTTCGCTGGAAACACGAGTTTCCTGAATGGCGACGACATCGATATTGTTGTCCAGCAAAAATTTTGACAGGTAGTCACACTTTGCCCTGCTAATGCTTTCGATATTCAATTGAAGGAGTCGGATAGTTGGTCCAATGTTTCTTGTTAATGAGCTCTGAAAAGAACTGTTTCTGCTATTTAGTTGATATGTCATTGCCAGGAGATCCTATGGATAGTCTGGCTGCCTGTAATCACTGTTGCTCAATTAGCACCACTCAGGAGGCACGTGTAGGGTATTTTAAGGTTAAACCTACGGACGTGAGCAACACTACCTCCCATGTGGAATAGTTTGATCGATTCGACGTCCTCCAGTTGCAGGTTGTCTAACGGCTTCCAAGGGTAATAAAATTTGATTCCCAACATTTCGCCTAGTTATTGACCGAACTGAAAAATCTGAAATATTGTAAATCTTCTCATTCAGTGGCGCTCGTAGGACCGATACTGTGAGCGTAACGTGCAGGGGATGGATAGTGGAGAGTGCTATCTGCCTGCTACACTCAGGCGCTCATCACACAAACGATGTGTTAACTGGTGTAAGCCTCATGTTGCCTGAACCCGCAAATTTGTAAATGCCGTTGTTGAAAATGTTCTGTGATTCCAAAACTGTTAAACACAAATGACAACAAGCGTTATCAGTCGTTTGTCATGTAAATTAAATTTCCTACCGGATACACACCGATGAGCCGAAACATTATGACCACTGCCTATCGCGAGGTTGAACTCCTGCTGGTGGAGTTACGGACACGTGGCGCAGTAAGGAAAGAATGTAAGCGGAAGAGAGACGAATGGGCAGTCATTATAGCGAAGATACGAGCCGCAAATGCGGAAATCCACTGATAGAAGTGGTTTTGACAAAGGGCGCATTGTTGTGGCGGTGCGGCTGGAAACGAGAATCTCTGAAACGGCGAAGCTGGTCGCCTTTTGGCGAAATACCGCCGTGAGCACCTACGGAAAGTGGTTCAAGGATGGTGAAGTAACGAGTTGGCCGTATGGTATTGGACGACCACATCTCATCGCAAAACGTAGAGGTCGGAAGAACGCCGACTGTGTAATCCAGGATGGACAGTGATCTGTGGGCAGGTCGGACGCCAGAGCACAATGATGGTGCAGGCACGAGTGTTTCGGAACACACTGTTCAAAGGGTATTGTTGAGCATGGACCTCCACATCACACCACCCTACATGTTCCTTTTTTGTCCTAATGACATCGTCAGTTATGATTGCAGCGGGCACAGCATCGTTGAGTTTTCACAGTGGATCAATAAAAACGTCTCCCCTTTCGAATGAATCGCATTCTTCTTAGACCTGGTTAGGTCCTCGCACGCCATCATCCAGGCGAATGGCTGCACGAAACATGCACCGCGCCACAAATACAGGCCGGCGAGGCAGGAATTATGATATGGGCTACATTGAGTTGGGCTTCCATGGGATCTCTGGTGGTAGTCGAAGGCATCACGACAGAAATGTACTATTTGAACATTATTGCGGACCACTTGCATCGCTTCTTGCTTGAATTTCCCCCTACAACGATGATATCTTCCAACAGGATAACTGTCCATGTTTCAAGGTCAGAATCGTGTTACGGTGTTTTGAGGGGCATTATAATGAACTCACATTGATGTTTTGGCCAGGAAACATGCCTGATCCGCACCTACTGGAACACATGTCTCCGGCCGCTGTCTGTGAACGGTTCTCTAGGCGCTTCAATCCGGAGCCGCGCAGCTGCTACGGTCGCAGGTTCCAGTTCTGCCTCGAGCATGGATGTGTGCCATGTCCTTAGGTTAGTTAGGTTCAAGTATTTCTAAGTCTAGGGAACTGATGACCTAAGATGTTAAGTCCCATAGTGGTCAGAGCCATCTGAACCATTTTTTGAACACATGATGGGAGCCAGCTGCGTGCCAATACACCACCATCCCGTAATTCGCGGGAATTGCTTGACCTGTGTGTACACATCCGGTGCCACATACTTCTCGGATCCTGTCAAGGACTTGTAGAATCCTTGCCAAGCATAATCTCTGTTGTATTGTGTTTGAAAAGTGGAAGAACACGCTATTAAACAAGTGGTCATTATATTTTGGCTCATGAGTGAATATTGTTAGATTTAAGGACACCTGCCTTTCAACGGAACACGGCCACAGCGAGTCCACAATTCAGCCATGTAGAAAAAAAAGTCATATATAAAATTATGGGCTGTAGATCTAAAGAAGAGGGGGGAAAACTAATCGATTTTTTTAAGCTTCACAAAACTGGATATTTTATTGAAATGAATCTATGAGCAGGTATTCATTTGATGCTAAATAAGACAAATTGCTTATGCGGGAATCTAAACAATCAATTTCCACAATGGAATGCACGTTTATGTGCCCAAAAGTACAATAAATGTTCGTTTGAGCGAAGATTACTTGGATACTGATTATTCTGTTAACAAGTGGTGGATTGCTATGGAACGTGATAGGCTTTCCAAAATCTGTGCAGCCAGCAAACGCAAGTTAAAAACCGGATCCAAAATCAAAATAATTAAAGGCACTGGAAAGCAACACAAGTTGCGGAATTGGCCCCGCAAACTGTGAGCTGCTCAGAGCAGAAGCAGCCATAACCGTAAAAGATAACCATTCAAATGGTTCAAATGGCTCTGAGCACTATGGGACTTAACATCTGCGGTCATCAGTCCCATAGGCTTAGAAGTACTTAAACCTAACTAACCTAAGGACATCACACACATCCATGCCCAAGGCAGGATTCGAACCTGCGACCGTATCAGCAGCGCGGTTCCGCACTGAAGCGCCTAGAACCGCTCGGTCACAGTGGCCGGCCAAGACGACGATTACTCGACCTTTTCAGCGGAAACTGCGCCAGGCGGGACGAGCCTCCCCCCCCCCCCCCCCTCTCTCTACGTGCAGTCTTGGCCACAAGTCCTCGCACCGACTCCACGACTGATTAAACTCCCCTCCGCTCCCGCAACACTACGGATTGGAGGGGAGGATTTACAGCTTTCGCCACCGTGAGAAGCCTGCCAAAACTTTTCCGCATCGCGTACAGTATACCCATGAACCGCCCAGAGGTTGGAACACTGTATATTTATGCTGTGTCGCCAGTCACTGGTTCAGACGTTTACGCTACAGTGCCTATGCCGATGACCCTTCCGAGTGGCCGACATCATCCGGGCAATTAGATTCTGGAATTTTGTCACATTCAACATGATACAATCTTGGTGTCGTTATTTGCAGCCGCCGACAGGAAATGCAGCTTTGCCACACCAAAAATGCTCAGGGAACCTGTGGTCACCCTGCTATCTCCAAGACCATGCCTCTTCGCGGTCACCAGACACCGGTCGGTGTGTGGTCACAACATTTCTGCGAACCAACAGTCCAACTGGGGAGAGCTTGAGCCGTCTTGTATGTATAGCACTGCGATCACCCACGGCCATCACTGAACCCTCCCATACCTCCCTCATCGAAGAGAAATGCACGAATTTTACACCAGAAGCCATTAGTAACAGCACAGTTAAGAAAATTTAACTGCCAGTTTTACTTATCATCGCAAAGCAATATATTTGATGGTACTCTCACAGTTTGGTGTTAAGAGTGTACATCATAAGACAATTACTGCAGGTCGAAACTGCGTATGTACTGAGGCAGCCTAAGTAACGGCGCCAAATACCACAACTTTATTCATTCAGTAATTGCGCATGGGAGCACTTAGCGACTAGCAACAGTCTTTCTTCACAATTTCAAACTTTTACGAAACGTTTTTGTCGCTGTTACTTTCCTTAAAATGATGAAAGGAAAAAACGGTAACGATTAGCACACTTTCGTTGTACGTGCAGTAGAACGTCAACATCGGGCACGACGTTTTAATTTATTACTTTTTTACCACCTATTCTCTTCTCAACACAGTTTGCAGATAGTATTCACATATAGCACTGAATGTACCGGCGAAATAGTATCATTGTACTATATATAGTTCAGGAACTATGACCTCGTATACATTGAGACGCGTGGAAAACTTGCTTTTGCTTACAGTGGATCGCAAATTACCCAGACTAAATTCGTCGAGTTGTTCATTATGAGAGAACGCATAGAATACCAACAAACTTTAGTTATAATTTCAAAGTCTTTCTAACCTTTTTTCGCTTACATACTTAACGTCAACTGTATAACACATTAACTCATTCGTAAAGTAATCAGAAGATTGATACTGTTTTATACATGGAAGTTTGGTTCTGTAAGGAATCGGTGGTTTCCTGGTATGTAGCTGTTTAGAGAAAAAATATCTTCCTCAATTGAAACTATTCTACGTAATAACTGCGCTGAAAAATGATTGGTTGACACAGTTCAGTATATCGCCACTGCAATGTTTTGAATTGTGATGTGTAGGCGGAGCCTCTCGTATACAACGAGAATTTTGTGGTTGAAGTACGAGGAAATGTCCGGTATAAAGCAAGATACGTTATTCTGTTGTCGAACTTTGTAGCGAGTTTTGAAACTAAACTGGTGTGCACGGAACTAGACCATTGTGCCCTCGATGTGGCTAGAGATGCGGCCGGAACAGGAAGTCGATTGCGAAAGCTGCAGCACCGCGCGCCAGTAAACTGCGTCTGTTAAGATGAGTTTCACTGCCTAATATTTTTGAAGAGTCAATGACAAAATCAGAAGGCCAAAACTGTGGAAACACTAGAAATATCGATACAACAGTGAATAAGTACAGACGAGGCATAAAACGACTTGTATTGTCATGACTATTTATGCGTCGTGTTAAACTTTGAATGCCTTGTCTTGCCGTGATTCGGCCAGGCCTCTGAGGCCGAGCGGTTCTAGGCGCTTCAGCCCGGAACCGCACTGCTGCAGGTTCGAATCCTGCCTCGGGCATGGATGTGTGCGATGTCCTTAGGGTAGATAGGTTTAAGTAGTTCTAAGTCTAGGGAACTGATGACCTTAGATGTTAAGTACCATAGTGCTTAGAGCCATTTGATTTGCCGTGATTCGAATCCGGAAAACGTTCACATGTCACATGGTGAGAGGTATAAACTGCAGCATTTATCAAGCTCAGTTTATGGAGTACGTGTTTAGAGTGTGAACAATCTATAAGTTCCCTTTAAAAATTATGTGCTACGCCATTAGTGTTCCAATGTCTCCAGTAAGTATTTTGACGTGAATATAAAACAATGATGACAAACTGCATACGGCCGATGGTGCAGTTGATGCTCTGGAAGGGACATTTCCATCGACTGAGTTTTGAGCACTTACAGTTCATATCAAAGAAATCATTTTATACAATTTATGAACTATTCTGTCGTACCTCAATGAACACAAACGTATTAACAACTGAAACACTGTCCGTGCGGTTCTAGGCACTGCAGTCTGGAGCCGAGCGACAGTTACGGTCGCAGGTTCGAATCCTGCCTCGGGCATGGCTGTCCTTAGGTTAGTTAGGTTTAATTAGTTCTAAGTTATAGGCGACTGATGACGTCAGAAGTTAAGTCGCATAGTGCTCAGAGCCATTTGAACCATTTGAAGTAAAATACACAGTACTGATGCTCCACAATAATATTTATTTTAAATTTTTTTGTGAAGCGGCTTTCGGTTTTCTTGACCATTGTATTTTCGAGTTGTCTGACGATGTCGTATAATGCCGAAAGCCAGTTCACAACAAAATTTACAATAAATGTTATTGTGGAGCATCATTACTGTAAATTTCAGTCTTTAGTAATAAATCATCTTTGCATTTGAATAAAGACTCTAAATTCCAGTCGAGTTTCAATTAAATGACGATAGGTAATCTCGTGGCTGTACTCAAACGGCGAGCGCATGCTACAACTGTGGCCTATGAACGAGCACCGGAAGTCGTAGACAAGGGTATTAAATGCATTCGTGCACGTGACTGCAAATTCCGCACTGTCTAGTCTGGATAATCGTGAAATGAAAAATGGGAGACAACACCAACATATTAATATCAATGGATCAGCACAACCGTTCTGCCTCACTTACTGCTCATGATCATATAAAATTCAAACGACTCGTGTCGGTAGCACGCCACTGCTCTTAGTTGCGTTAGGATGTTATGTGGCGTCGAATACACCACAAAGTGCGGTGTTTATGTGCTTAATGGTGTCGTGCCAAACATCAAATTCAAATGGTTCAAAGGGCTAGGCTCTAAGCACTATGGTACTTAACATCTGAGGTCATCAGTCCCCTAGACTTAGAACTACTTAAACCTTACTAACCTAAGGACATCACACACATCCATGCCCGAGGCAGGATTAGAACCTGCGACCGTACCAGCAGCGCGGTTCCGGACTGAAGTGCCAAGAACCGCTCGGTCACAGCAGCTGGCGCGCCATAAATCAGAGTCATCCGTTTCCACACCATTACGAAACAGTCCGAAACGCTTGTAAGTTTATTCTAGGGTAGGTTGTTCTGAGAAATAACTGTTAACAAAAAAATTCGATACGTTGCGTCGTTTCCAAGTTAATTAGCACTGAAATTAGCCAATGAGACCGTTGCGGCGCAGATTCAAGGGGCCCACCAGGGACGGTGTCACCATAGGAGTTGTTCGTTTAGTTTTTAAAGCCGAAAAAGAGAGTGATACAGGCATTGAACCTGAGTCAAAGGCTGAGCAGTCTCGTGCGCTATCATCCATGATATGAGAACAACTGACACTAATTGTTTTTGGCCGGCCGCGGTGGCCAAGCGGTTCTTGCGCTTCAGTCCGGAACCGTGCGACCGCTACGGTCGCAGGTTCGAATCCTGCCTCGGGCATGGATGTGTGTGATGTCCTTAGGTTGGTTAGGTTTAAGTAGATCTAAGTTCTGAGAGACTGATGACCACAGCAGTTAAGTCCCATAGTGCTCAGAGCGTTTGAACCAATTATTTTTGACTAGACGCTTGAATTTGCGAGCGCTACGGACGGATTAGACTAACTTCAGTGTTAATTAAATCGGCGCAGTGTATCTATTTTTTCTTAACAATTATTTATCAGCACAGACTATCCTGAAAGACTCTTACAAGCTTTTCAGAGTGTGTCTAACAGCCCTGTATATTTCACTTTCTTTGGAATTACGGACACGTAGTACACACCAATTTGAACTTTAATATCCCGCTGCTAATGACGAAAAAATGTACCAAAGGTGAAGCAAAACAAAGTTTTACAGAAATTTTATGGTGGCATATATGGTCTAAAAATATCTTATGAAAGACATACTTTATATATGCTGCTCTTCAAAACTTGAGGGTGAAATAAAGTAACATAAGATATTAAGTACTACGTCGAAATGAAAAAATGCGATAACCTGTTGCCGTGGTCTTCTTGCCCTGCACAGAAAGCTGTACGTCACACGGCCTAAAGGTGGTTCCAAATGGCGCTGTCCCGCAATACAAGGAAGTCCAAGGAACGGATTAAGCGTGTGCCAGTCAGCGAGCAGTTAAGGTTCACTGTGATGGTTTTCTTCATTACAGAATGTCCCGGAGACAAAATCTGGATGACTTCACAAGGGGAAGAATCCTGGGAAATGTGAAGAAACCGAAGTGTGACGAGTGTAGCCCAGGCGTTTGGTATTGCTCACAGCATTGCTTCACGTGCATGGGGTGCGTTCCGAACCACAGGCAATGCAACTTGAAGGGGTGATGGTCGACCACGATCGATTTCACCAGCAGATGACCGCTACATTGTGTAACTGTCAAGGAGGGACCCAAGTCAAACAGTGGGTGCAATTGCAGCACGATTTTACAGGATCGCAAGGTATGCAATCTCACGCTCCACAGTGGTACGGCGACTGAGTGGTGCTGATCTCTTTGCCCGACGATCAGTACGTTGTGTTCCCTCTGCACTCGTACATTGGCAGTACTTTATGCGACACTGTGAAGAGCATGGAACGTGACCAACGAGGAGTGGAGTCGCGGTCTCTTCTCGGGTAGTCTGAGTAATGATTCCGCAGTAGAATGCGTTGAAGAGTACATTGAAAGACTGTAGGAGGGGGAAGATTTGTATGAAATGATAGAGGAAGAAGCAGGAGTCGATTTACAAGAAGTAGCGGATCCAGTATTAGAATCAGAATTTAAGAGAGCTTAGAACGCCTTAAGATCAAAAAAAGGCAGAATGGATAGATAACATTTCATCAGAATTTCTAAAATCGTTGGGGGAAATGGAAACAAAACGACTATTTACGTTTGTGCGCAGAATGTATGAGTCTGGGGACGTACTATAAGAAATTCGTAAAAATATCATCCATACAATTCCGGAAACTGCAAGACCTGACAAGTCAGCTCAGCAGCGCATGAATCCAAGCTGCTCAGAAGAATATTATACAGAAGAATGGAAAAGAAAATTGATGATGTGTTAGATGGCGATCAGTTTGGCTTAAGAAAAGGCAAAGGCACCAGAGAGACAATTCTAACGTTGCGGATGATAATGGAAGCAAGACTAAAGAAAAATCGAGACACGTTCATAGAGGCGTGGAAAAAGCGTCCCACAATGTCACATGGCGCAATATATTCAAAATTCTTTGTAAAACAGGGGTAAGCTATAGGGAGAGACGGATAATACACAATATATACAAGACGTCTGTTATTTTGAGTATGTACTCTGAGCATTATCATTTTATTCTATTTTAAGAGAGAGCTAAAGCGGTCTAAGTGTGTATTGTCCATTCTTTGTACCAATCAACTATAAACCGGATGTTCTACTCGTTTATTTTCATTGGTAATAAAAGGCTAAGAACCCGAGTACTCGTCTGAAATACTCGAAATGGTGAAAATCTCCTTGACCTCATTTGTTATTCGCTTAATAGTTCACTGGTCGCTTTGATGAGCTAAAGATGGTGTAGAAATGAACCAGGCAACCATGTGACGCTCCACCGATGACGTAAATCATGGCAGTGAAGTGCTATGTTTATGACAGTCGGTTGTATGGAATCAGCGCATATGATGGGTCGATATGGAGACGTGACAGAATGGCAAAAAGAGCTGTTGTGTTCGGACGTGCTAATGAACCACCGTGTGAAGTTGACAGATTTTTTAGTGTATTTATTCGGGTTGCAAACGTTTCCACAAGGAATGGTGCACCACGGTATAACATGGCGTAGGAACATTGGTCGTAAAATGGTACTCCCCGTCGGCCGTGGTGGTCTCGCGCTTCTAGGCGCGCAGTCCGGAACCGTGCGACTGCTACGGTCGCAGGTTCGAATCCTGCCTCGGGCATGGATGTGTGTGATGTCCTTAGGTTAGTTAGGTTTAAGTAGTTCTAAGTTCTAGGGGACTAATGACCACAGCAGTTGAGTCCCATAGTGCTCAGAGCCATTTTGGTACTCCCCCACAGCAACTGGAGACGAGTCTCTTGCCCTGTCAATGACAGTAGATTTCAAACCCGATAGGAATTTCTGCTGCCATTAACGTCAGGATTCGGAGTGAACTGCATGCAACGAACACAGCGGCACATTAAGCTGCGTGTCTTCAATGGGTCAAACAGCACAGAAACAGAGAATCATGTGACTGGAAGTGTGTTGTGTAGTCCATCGACTCGTAAGTTTACTTATTTCAAATGATAAAGCCGTGTGAATCACGACAGCCTCTGTAACCCACACCCAGTGGCGCGAGGTGTGTGTGTGTGTGTGTGTGTGTGTGTGTGTGTGTGTGTGTGTGTGTGTGTTTGTTTGTGTGTGTGTGTTTCGTTCCAAGACTCCGCCCAGTTTATTCAGGTTGCTGCAAACATGAACTGGAATGTTTGTTTCAACATTGTCCATGACTAAGTATTTCCTTTTCTTCTGCAACTTCATGGTATGCTGTGGACATTCTCGTCCTCCAAAGCTAGAGGTGATGCTACATCGTTTCTTCGTTTGATTCGGTGCTTCAAAACTACATAGCCTCTCAGCTCTACCGGACTCTGTTTTGTCTGTGTGTAACACTGTTTTACAGCTCCTTATATTTATGGCCTAGTTTAATACGGAAACACAGGGTGACAATTACAGAACTATATGAAATAAAATCGTCATAAATTCTAAACGGTATGCGTTAGGACGTTCAAACTGCACTGTTGGCCGCAGAGCACGAAGCTAATGAGTGTGTGAACATCGTTTGGTTTAGCGACGAAACCCGCTTTCTTGTGGATAGATTCGTCAATAAGGAAAATTGGCGCATTTGGGAGACTAAGAATCCGCATTTCGCGATCGCGAAGTCTCTTCACTCTCAATGGCTGACTATGTGGTGTGCAATGCCCAGTCATGGAATAATCGGTGTGATATTCCTTGATGGCAGTTTGACTACCGAACGCCACGTGTAGGTTTTGGAAGATGGTTTCATGCCTATTATCCAAAGTAACCCTGATTTCGGCAAGATATGTTTCTTGCACGATGAAACTGGACCCCATCATTGTTCTGGAGGATCAGTTTGGGGAGCGAATTCTGGCTCTGGGGTACCCAAAGGTCTCTGGCATTGGCCTCGAATGGCGCCATATTCTCCGGATCTGAACACATGCGACGGTGCTGTGGGGCTATACTAAAAACCCGTGGTCTGGGTGTAGTGTCTTTGATTTGTAATCAAAAAGTTCTCGGTCCAAGGTTCAAAACTCCACCGCTTGAATTATGAATAATAATCAGCATTTGGCAACCGAAGATTTCCGGCCAAGGGGAGGTGACCATTAGAAACAGATTGAATAATCTACGAAACGATAACGATGTACGAGTCGGGGCGTGTAATATCAGAAGTTTGAATGTGGTAGGGGAGCTAGAAAATCTGAAAAGGGAAATTCAAAGACACAATCTAGTTATAGTAGGGGTTAGTGAAGTTAAATGGAAGGGAGACAAGGATTTCTGATCAGATGACTGTAGGGTAGTATCAACAGCACCAGAAAGGATATAATGGGTGGAGGATTCATTATGAATAGAAAGATAGGGCAGAGAGTGTGGTACAGTGAACAGTTTAGTGACAGGAAAGGTTTTTGTCAGAATCAACAGCAAACTAACGCCGGCAACGATAGTTTAGGTATGCGTGCTGACGTCGCAAGCTCAAGATGAAGAGATAGAGAAAGTATATGAGGATATTGAAAGAGTAATGCAGTACATAAAGGGTGATGAAAATCTAATAGTTATGAGGGCCTGGTATGCAGTCGTAGGGGAGGAGAATGTGGGCTTGGAAAAAGGAATGAGAGAGGAGAAAGACTAACAGTTTTCTGTAATAAATTTCCGCTAGTAATTGCGAACACTCTGTTCCAGAATCACAAGAGGAGGAGGTACACTTGGAAAATACCGGGTGATACGGAAAGATTTAAGATAGATCACATGATGATCAGACAGAGGTTCTGAAATAAGATACTGGACTGTAAGGGGTTCTCAGGAGCAGATATAGTTTCGGATCACAATGTAGAAGTGACGAAGAGTAGGTCGAAGATCAAGAGATTAGTCAGAAAGAATCAATACGAAAAGAAAGGGAACACAGAAGTTCTAAGGGATGACGAGATACGCTTGAAGTTCTCTAAGGCTATGGATACAGCAATAAGGTGTTGCTCAGCAGGCAGTACAGTTGAAGAGGAATGAACATCTCTAAAAAAGGACAATTACAGAAGCTGGAAAGAAAAACATAGGTATAAAGAAGTTAATTGCGGAGAAACCATGGGTAACAGGAGAAATACTTCAGTTGATCGACGAAAGAAGAAAACAAAAATGTTCAGGGAAATCAAGGAATAAAGGAATACAAGTCGCTGAGGAAGGAAATAAATAGGAAGTGCAGGGAAGCTAAGACGAAATAGTTGCATCAAAAGTGTGAAGATATCGAAAAAGAAATAACTGTAGGAAGGACTGACTCTGCATACGGGAAAGTCAAAACAACCTTCGGTGACACAAAAAGCAAAGGTGGGAACATGAAGAGTACAACGGGAATTTCCCTGATAAATGCAGAGGGGTAGAGCGGATAGGTGCAAAGTGTACACTGAAGGCCTCTATGAAAAGGAAGAAGAAGAAACAGGAGTCGATTTAGAAGGGATAGGGCATCCAGTATTACAACCAGAATTTAAAAGAGCATTCGAAGATTTAAGATCAAATAAGGCAGAAGGAATAGATAACATTCCAACATAATTTCTGAAATCCTCGGGAGAAGAGGCAACAAAACGACTATACACGTTAGTGTGTGGAATGTATAGGTCTGCTAATGTACCATCTGATTTTAGTAAAAATATCATCCACATAATTTCGAAGACTGAAAGACCTGAGAAGGGCGACAATTATCGCACAATCAGCTTAACAGCTCACGCATCCAGTTTTGTTACAAGAATAATATACATAAAATTGGAATGAAAATTGAGGATGTGCTAGATGACGGCCAGATTGGCTTTATAAAAGGTAGAGGCATCAGAGAGGTAATTGTAACGTTGCTATCAATAATAGAAGAAAGACTAAAGAAAAATCCAGTCACGTTCATAGGATTTGTAGACCTATAAAAAGCGTTCGACAATGTAAAATGGTGCAAGATGTTCGAAATTGTGAGGAAAGTATGGGTAAGCTGTAGTGAGAGATAGGTAATATGTACAAGAGCCGAGAAGGAATAATAAGAGTGGACGAGCAACAACGAAGTGCTCGTGTTAAATTGGGTGTAAGATTGGGATGTAGTCTTTCCCCCGTACTGTTCAATCAGTACATCGAACAAGCAATGATGGAATAAAAGAAAGGTTCAGGAGTGGAATTAAAAGTCAATGTGGAAGGATATCAATGATATGATTCACTGATGATATTGCTATCCTGAGTGAAAGTGAAGAAGAACTACATGATGTGGGGAATGGAATGAACAATCTAATGAGTACAGAATATGGACTGAGAGTAAATAGAAGAAAGACGAAAGTAATAAGTAGTAGCAGACATGAGAACAGCGAAAAAGTTAATATCAGGATTGATGGTCACGAAGCAGACGAAGTTAAGGAATCCTACTACCTGGGCAGCAAAATAACGATTGACGGACGGAGCAAGCAGGACATCAAAATCAGAGTAGCACTGGACATAAGGGTATTTCCGGCCAACAGAAGTCTACTAGTATCGAAATGGTTCAAATGGCTCTGAGCACTATGAGACTAAACTTCTGAGGTCATCAGTCCCCTTGAACTTAGAACCACTTAAACCTATGTAACCTAAGGACTTCACATACATCCATGTCCGAGGCAGGATTCGAATCTGCGACCGTAGTGGTCGCGCGGTTCCAGACGGTAGCGCCTAGAACCGCTCGGCCACTCCGACCAGCTACTAGTATCAAAAAAATGGTTCAAATGACTCTGAGCACTATGGGACTCAACTGCTGTGGTCATCAGTCTCCTAGAACTTAGAACAACTTAAACCTAACTAACCTAAGGACATCACGCAAATCCTTGCCCGAGGCAGGATTCGAACCTGCGACCGTAGCAGTCGCACGGTTCCGGACTGCACGCGTAGAACCGCGAGACCACCGCGGCCGGCTGCTAGTATCAAACATAGATGTTAATCTGGGGAAGA
The DNA here is from genome assembly GCF_023897955.1 of Schistocerca gregaria. NCBI lineage: Eukaryota > Metazoa > Arthropoda > Insecta > Orthoptera > Acrididae > Schistocerca > Schistocerca gregaria. The sequence goes on from NC_064921.1 coordinate 202,701,806, forward strand.
AATTTTTGAGAATATACGTCTGGAACGCACCATTGTATGTTAGTGAAACATGGACTATGGGAAAACCGGAGCAGAAGAGAATCGATGTATTTGAGATGCGGTGCTACAGACGAATGTTGTAAATATGGACTGATAAGGTAAGGAATGAGGAGGTTCTGCGTAGGATCGGAGAGGAAAGGAATAATATGTGGAAAACACTGACAAGGAGAAGGGACAGGATGATAGGACACTTGTTAAGACATCAGGGAATGACTTCCTTGGTACTATAGGGAGCTGGCGGGGGCAAAAACTGTAGAGGAATACAGAGATTGGAATACATACAGCAAATAATTGAGGATGGCGGGCCGCATCAAACCAATCAGAAGACTTTTATAACCAAAAAATAAAAAATAAAAACCATTGTTTAGCTGAAAACAGTCATTTAGGAGGTCATCAACATCATCGATGTTGCAAGACTTCAGGGGATCATGCAGAATTTCTCTATGCGTCCGCGCACATCATCGCCAATGATGGCAGGCATGTCGAACATGTCTTAACCTAAATCCGGATATCTATAGTGGCGTTTACATGTTTAATAAAGTTTATTACGCTGTAGTTTGTAACTAATTTACGATTCTTTTTCCTATAGTTCAGTGTTTGTCACCGTGTATGGAGATTCAGCTCCATGTACTTCTCAGAATCATCGGAACACAAGTGTTCAACTAATAGTGTGGAATGATACGTTCTGATTTGCTCTGTTGGTGGAAGGATTCTTTGTGCCAGGGCACTGCCTGAAGACACCTACTGTAGTGAATGAGCTGTGGGACGATAAACGACCACTAGGTGTTTCTTATCAGTTTTACGAGAAACCTACACTAGCGTCTGACAAACGTCATTTAGATAGGTGAGCTCAAACGGCTACAGTATCAAGACCAGCACATAAAGTCCGCTTCATGGTCGCATAAAATCGAGGTACCGCCTACTGCTGGGAAGGATTTCTTTCAAGTCGGCCGCAGGTGGCAGTTTAACTGCAGAGGTAGTCCCGAGCGGCGAGATGAATTTGAAACTCGGCAACAACAGCTGGAACGAGAAACGGAAAATCTCGCTCTGTAATTGTATGAACTGCACGTTAAAGAATATAAATGCATCACACTATTCTCAAATAAAATTATCATACATTTCCTTACAATGCCTAACTAAGAGTGTTAAAAAGTTAAAGCGTGTAAGGGAGAATGTTAATGTTACCAAAAATGTGGAGAAATTTCTGTATCTGCAACAGTAATTTGTCAAGAAAAAACTGACACGAAGCCTCTCTGTGGCATGCTTTCTTCTTACAGTGCCTCCTTTAGTATTTCATGTTACACTGGTGTGCAAAACGTAAGGACGAAAGTAGGTTTTGCATGATGTGTCACAGCCAAACAACACAGGTCGATGAAATTTGGACACTACATATAGAAAACAGCCACAGTACAGCACAAAAGTTAGCTGAATGAGACTAACAGGAATGAGACTCTTATTCAAAGACAATAATTACACTGAAGTACCACGATCTGCGATGGTCCCCTGAACATTGCAAAATGCGGAACATGTTTCTTAATATGGTATGTGACCACCATGGTCGGCAATTCATAATCTGCGAAGTGGCCACAAAGCTGGTAACCAGCTCTTCTGGTAGGCCGTTCTATTCCTCCACCAACACGACTGACACCTGCCGGATGGTCGTTGGCGCATCTGACCGTACTTCTCCACAATGCATCCCAAACGTGCTCGACGGGACTTAAGTCGTGGAAAGGGGCAGCCCAGTCCATTCGGCGATTATCTTTTCGTTCCAAAACCTCCACCTCCGCTGTTCGGTGCCTTCGCGCTTTGTCATCCAATGAACTTGGGGAAGGACTTCAGTGTCTCAAAAATGTTGACCATGTTCAAAGATTTGAAGGCCAGTACACCCATGCAACTTTATGCCTCCCGAAACGACAACACCTGGACCAAACAAAAAAAAAAATCCTATGCTGTTCCTGGGTGCATTACGTGTTTCCACCTGTCGCCATGTGACATGATAAGGTACGTCCAGAATCTATCTCTTTTTTTTCTTTTTTAAAAAATCTTGTGATTGGTTTGATGCGACCCGCCACGAATCCCTCTCCTATGCCAACCTCCTCATCTCAGAGTAGCACTTGCAACCTACATCCTAAGTTATTTTCTGGATGTATTCCACTCTGTCTTCCTCTACAGTTTTTGCCCTCTATACCTCCCTCAAGTATTCTCTGACGTCTTAACAGATGTCCTTTCATCATGTCCCTTCTCCTTGTCACTGTTTTCCACATATTCCTTTCGTCTCCGATTCTGCGCAGAACCTCCTCATTCCTTACCTGATCAGTCTGATCGTCTGTAGCATCACATCTCAAATGCTTCAGTTCTCTTCCGTTCCGGTTTTCCCATAGTCCATGTCCCACTACCGCACAGTGCTGTGCTCCAGAAATTTCTTCCACAAATTAACACCTAAGTTTCACACTAGAAGGCCAACGGCCTTGCCGCAGTGGTAACACCGGTTCCCGTCAGATCACCGAAGTTAAGCGCTGTCGGGCTGGGCTAGCACTTGGATGGGTGACCATCCGCTCTGCCGAGCGCTGTTTGCAAGCAGGGTGCACTCAGTGGGCAAACTGAGGAGCTTCTTCACTGAGAAGTAGTGGCTCCGGTCTTGGAAATTGACATACGGCTCGGAGAGCGGTGTGCTGACCGCATGCCCCTCCATCTCCGCATCCAGTGACGCGTGTGGGCCTAGGAAGACACGGCGGCCGGTCGGTAACGTAGGGCCTTCATAGCCTATTCGGGAGAAGTTCAGTTTTATTTTTATTTTTTGATACTAGTAGGCATCTCTTGGCCAGGAATGCCCTTTTTGCCTGTGCTAGTCTGCTTGTGATATCCTCCTCGCTCCATCAGTCATTGGTTATTTTGTTGCCTAGGTAGTGGGATTCCTTAACCTCGTGACCATCAGTCCGATGTTCTCATTTCTGCTAGTACTCATCATTGTTGTCTTCCTTCGATCTACTCTCAATCCATATTCTACACTCATCAGACTCCTCATTCCATTTAGCAGATCATGTAAATCATCTTCACATTCACTCAGGATAGCAATGTTATCAGCGAATCGTATCATTGATATCCTTCTACCCTGTATCTTCATTCCACTCCGGAATCTTTCCTTTATTTTCAATCATTGCTTCATCGGTTTACAGATTGAACAGTAGAGGCGAAAGACTACATCCTTATCTTATAACCTTTCTAATCCGAGAACTTCGTTGTTGGTCGTCCACTCTTATTATTCCTTCTTGACTGCTACATATTGTATGATATTCGTCTCTTGCTATAGCTTACCCCATTTTTCTCGGATTATGGAACATTTTGCACCCTGTGACATTGTGGAATGCTTTTTCCTCGTCTGTATGAAGGTGTCTTGATTTTTCTTTAGTCTTGCTTCCATTATCACCTGCAACGTCAGAATTTCATCTCTGGTGCCTCTACCTTTTCTAAAGCCAATCTGGCCGTCATATAGCACATCCTCAATTTTCTATTCCATTTTATGTATATTATTCTTGTAAGCAATCTGGATGCATGAGCTGTTAAGCTGATTGTGCGACAATTCTCGCCCTTCTCAGGTCTTGCAGTCTTCACAGTTCTGTGGATGATATTTTTACTGAAATCAGACTCATACATTCTACACACCAACGTGTATACTCGTTTTGTTGCCTTTTCTCCCAATGATTTTAGAAATTCTGATGGAATGTTATTTATCCCTTCTGCCTTACTCGACCTTAAATTTTCCAATGCTCTTTTAAAGTCTGGTTGTAATATTGGATCACCTATTCCGTCTAAATCTACTCCTCTTCCTTCTTCTATTACATCAGACAAATCTCCCCTTTCATAGAGGCCTGCAGTGTACTCTTTGCACCTATCCGCTCTTCCCTCTGCATTTAACAGTGGAATTCCCGTTGCACTCTTCATGTTACCACCTTTGCTTTTTGTGTCACCGAAGGTTGTTTTGACTTACCTGTATGCTGAGTCAGTGCTTCCTACAATTATTTATTTTTCGATATCTTCATATTTTGATGCAACTATTTCACCTTAGCTTCCCTGCACTTCCTAATTATTTCCTTCTTCAGCAACTTCTATTCCATTATTCCTTGAATTCCATGAACATTTTTGTTCTCCCTTCTTTCACCGATCAAATGAAGTATTTCTCCTGTTACCCATGGTTTCTCCGCAATTAAATTCTTTATACCTATATTTTTCTTTCCAGCTTCTGTGGTTGTCCCTTTTAGACATGTCCATTCGTCTTCAACTGTACTGCCTACTGAGCTATACCTTATTGCTGTATCCATAACCTTAGTGAACTTCAAGCGTGTCTCGTCATCCCTTAGTACTTCTGTGTCCCAGTTCTTTTCGTATTGATTCTTCTTGACTAATCTCTTGATCTTCAACCGACTCTTCATCACATCTACATTGTGATCTGAGTCTATATCTGCTCCTGGGTACCCCTTACAGTTCAGTACCTTATTTCAGAACCTCTGTCTGATCATGATGTAATCTAACTGAAATTTTTTCGTATCACCCGGTCTTTTCCAAGTGCACCACCTCCTCTTGTGATTCTGGAACAGAGTATTCGCTATTACTAGCGGAAATTTATTACAGAACTCAGTTACTCTTTCTCCTCTCTCATTCCTTTTTCCAAGCCCATCTTCTGCTTTCTGTACGACTGCATTCCAGTCCACCATGACTATTAGATATTCATCACCCTTTATGTACTGAATTACTCTTTCAATATCCTCATATACTTTTTCTATCTATTCATCTTCAGCTTGCGACGTCGGCATGTATACCTAAGCTATCGCTGTCGGCGTTAATTTGCTGTTGATTCTGGCAAGAACAGTCCAGTCAATAAACTGTTCACTGTAATATACTCTCTGCCCTATCTTTCAATTCATAACGAATCCTCCTCCCGTTATATCATTTCCGGTGCTGTTGATATTACCCTCTAGTCATGTGATTAAAAATCATTCTCTCCTTTCCATTTAACTTCACTGACCCCTATTATATCTAGATTTTGCCTTTGACTTTCCCTTTTCAGATTTTCTAGCTTCCTTACCTCATGCAAACTTCTGATATTCCACATCCCGACTCGTAGAACGTTGTCCGTTCGTTGATTATAAAATCTGTTTCTAATGGTCACCTCCCCAGGCAGTCCCTTCCTCGAGATCCTAATAGGGCAATATTTTGGAATCTTTTGCCAATGAGGAGATCATCATGACACTTTATCAATCACAGGCCACATGTCCTGTGGATACACTTTGCATGTCTTTAACACAGAGACTTCCATTGCCTTATGCATTCTCATGCCGTTGATCATTGCTGATTCTTCCGCCTTCAGGGGCAGTTTCCCATCCCAAGGACAGGAGAGTGCACTAAACCTCTGTCCGCTCTTCCGCCCTCTTTGACAAGGGCGTAGGCAGAATGAAGTCTTCGGTTGCCAAATGCTGATTATTATTCATAGTTTAAGCTGTGGGGTTTCGAACCTGGGGCCGAGAACGTTTTGATTACAAATCAAAGACACTACCCCTAGACCACGGGTTTTTAATATACCCCACTAAACCGTTGCATGTGTTCAGATCCGGATAATATGGCGCCAGTCGTGGCTCATGCCAGAGGCCTCTGGGTACCCCAGAGCCAGAATTCGGTCCCCAAACTGCTCCTCCAGAACAATGATTGGGTCGAGTTTCATCTTGCATGAACCGTATCTTGTCGAAATCAGAGTTACTTTGGATAATAGGGATGAAACCATCTTCCAAAACCTTCACGTGCCGTTCGGTAGTCAAACTGCCATCAAGGAATATCTCACCGATTATTCCATGACTGGACATTGCACACCACACAGTCACCCGTTGAGAGTGAAGCCACTTCTCGATAGCGAAATGCGGATTCTTAGTCAGCCAAACGCACCAATTTTCCTTATTGATGAATCCATCTTCAAGAAAGCGGGTTTCGTCCCTAAACCAAACCATGTTCACACACTCATTCCCATCATGCTCCGCCCGTCAACAGTGCAGTTGGAATGTCCCAACGCAAAACGTTCAGAATTTATGAAGATTTTATTTCATATAGTTCTGTAATTGTCAGCCTGTGTTTCCCGCATTAAACTAGGCCATAAGTATAAGGAGCTGTAAACAGTGTTACACACAGACAAAACAGAGTCCGGTAGAGCTGAGAGGCTATGTAGTTTTGCAGCACCGAATCAAACGAAGAAACGATGTAGCATCACCTCTAGCTTTGGAGGACGAGAATGTCCACTGCATACTATGAAGTTGCAGAAGAAAAGGCAATACTTAGTCATGGATAATGTTGAAACAAACATTCCAGTTCATGTTCACGGCAGCCTGAATGAACTGGGCCGAGTTTTGGAACGAAATACGTCTCTGAACCTGTACAACCACAACTCCCCCCCCCCCCCCCCCCACTACACACACATACACACACACACACACACACACACACACACACACACACTCACACACACATACACACCTCACGCCACTGGGTGCGGGTTACAGAGGCTGTCGTGATTCACACGGCTTTATCATTTGAAAGAAGTAAACTTAGGAGTCGATGGACTACACAACACACTTCCAGTCACATGATTCTCGGTTTCTGTGTTGTTTGACCCATTGAAGACATGTAGCTTAATGTGCCGCTGTGTTCGTTGCATGCAGTTCACTCCGAATCCTGACGTTAGTGGCAGCAGAAATTCCTATCGGGTTTGAAATCTACTGTCATTGAGAAGGCAAGAAACTCGTCTCCAGTTTCTCTGGGGGAGAACCATCTTACGACCAATGTTCCTACGCCATGTTATATCGTGGTGCACCATTCCTTGTGGAAACGTTTGCAACCCGCATAAATACACTAACAAATCTGTCAACTTCACACAGTGGTGTCTGGTGTGGCGACTGCACACTCTAACCTTGTATACCAGTTACACAACCAGTTTGTAGTTGCAAAACTTCGTTATTGATTACACATTCACTTTAATTCATCAGCAGTAATAATCAATTAGCAACATTTACATATCAAGGCCCTATCCACAATTAGTATTTTAAAAAATTGCACAAAATGAGTAAAGAAATGTAGAGCACAGAAACAGCTTCAAATATATAGTCATTTAAAATTTTTATACAGAAATGAAACTTTTCGATGTAATGGAAGCAGTATCTAAAATTAACTTGCAAATAGGAAGTATTTCAGTCTTACCACAACTATACTGCAATATGCCAAATCTTGAATTACATTAAATATGCAACTTAGGGATTTGCACAACCAGGGTACAATTTGCCCTTTGTGTGTGTTTAAGTTTACAAATTTACTGACTTCTTTTTGTTTCCACTCAGTTTTACACTTATCCAAGGTTAAGGCGAATTGTGAATTTGATGAACATGTGATGGACGCGAGCAGACGCTAATCTATTACGATTTCACAAACACACGATCCAAAGGGTGGCTCAACTTTGGGCAGTAGGAAATCTTCTGCCTAAAACAAGCCTCTCGTTGAATGGAATAGAGAAATCGCGCGTTAACGCGGTCCGGACGGCCCTGAGTTCAAATCCTGAGATTTCCTTCACACTGCAAGCTCGCGGGGCTAGGTTTGCTCGCCTCGACCACTATACACGTTTCTGAAAACAGGAAAACATGAGCGGCAGACACACTGTAGTACATACAAGTCACACAAAAATACATGTAGAAAAGCAATACCTTAATATAAACATATTACAAGGTAACCAATGAACAGAAAAAAACCAATGAACAAAAAAAAATCTAGATACTAAGCACCTAACGTGACAATCCATACACACAAGATATCATTAAGAAACAACAAGTACCACTAATTCGTAAAACCACAATATTCTAAATCTATAACTAAATTAAGAAATGACGTTCAAGTGAACCAGCTACCTTCAGCGTGCCACTAAGCACCAAATCCGAACTTTCTAGCCACTTTAGTAACATAATTTCATGGCCGTTCGAGAACATAACTCGCCTCGCCACCACTGCGGTGAATGTTTTTCTGGCCACAAGCAAGAGCAACTGCAACAGTCAACAGTCCTTAAGTCCACAATAATATTCACTATATATACACTCCTGGAAATTGAAATAAGAACACCCTGAATTCATTGTCCCAGGAAGGGGAAACTTTATTGACACATTCCTGGGGTCAGATACATCACATGATCACACTGACAGAACCACATGCACACAGACACAGGCAACAGAGCATGTACAATGTCGGCACTAGTACAGTGTATATCCACCTTTCGCAGCAATGCAGGCTGCTATTCTCCCATGGAGACGATCGTAGAGATGCTGGATGTAGAGATCTTGCTGGCCAGGGTAGTTGACTTACACCTTCTAGAGCACGTTGGGTGGCACGGGATACATGTGGACGTGCATTGTCCTGTTGGAACAGCAAGTTCCCTTGCCGGTCTGAGGAATGGTAGAACGATGTGTTCGATGACGGTTTGGATGTACCGTGCACTATTCAGTGTCCCCTCGACGATCACCAGAGGTGTACGGCCAGTGTAGGAGATCGCTCCCCACACCATGATGCCGGGTGTTGGCCCTGTGTGCCTCGGTCGTATGCAGTCCTGATTGTGGCGCTCACCTGCACGGTGCCAAACACGCATACGACCATCATTGGCACCAAGGCAGAAGCGACTCTCATCGCTGAAGACGACACGTCTCCATTCGTCCCTCCATTCACGCCTGTCGCGACACCACTGGAGGCGGGCTGCACGATGTTGGGACGTGAGTGGAAGACGGCCTAACGGTGTGCGGGACCGTAGCCCAGCTTCATGGAGACGGTTGCGAATGGTCCTCGCCGATACCCCAGGAGCAACAGTG